>NW_026294617.1:87279383-88668421 GCF_007827085.1 Peromyscus californicus insignis
GTGCCTTTTCTGTCTATTTAGATGATAATGTGTTTTTCCTTTTACTTAAGTGTTGTACCACGTTGATACATGTGAGTATGCTAAATCTTTGTGTTCGATACATACCACTTCATCCTGGGAGCTGATCTTTTTTTTTCGAGACAGGGTTTCTCTGTGTAGCTTTGCGCCTTTCCTGGAACTCGCTTTGGAGACCAGGCTGGCCTCGAACTCACAGAGATCCGCCTGGCTCTGCCTCCCGAGTGCTGGGATTAAAGGCGTGCGCCACCACCGCCCGGCGGGAGCTGATCTTTTAAGTGTGCTCTTAAGTTTGGTTTGCTAGTGTTTTATTGAGGAGTTTTTCATCTATATTCACTTGGGGTACTGCCTCTTGTTTTATTTTATTATGTGTTTGGCTTGGAGCCAGTGTGATGCTGGCCTCCTGAAGTGAATTTAGGAGTATCCTTTTCATTTTTCTTAAAGAGTGGAGAAAGAGTGACATCAGTTTTTTTAAATTAAAGCCATCCGACTACTGGTTTTCTTCTGTTGGGAGATTTTTGATTGGTGATCCTTTCTCCTTATTTGTTATTGATCTGTTCAGGTTTTTTGTTTCTTCATATTTCAGGTAATGACTTTATTTTAGGGGACAAAGTTATATCGTTTATTGGTCTATAGTTCTTCATAGACCAATATCTTATAATCGACCAGTATCTTATAATTATTTTTATTTCTGTGATACCAGCTGTAATATCCCCTTTTTATTTTTGATTTTAGTTTTTTTTTTTTTTTGGTTTTTCGAGACAGGGTTTCTCTGTGTAGCTTTGCGCCTTTCCTGGAACTCACTTGGTAGTCCAGGCTGGCCTCGAACTCACAGAGATCCGCCTGACTCTGCCTCCCGAGTGCTGGGATTAAAGGCGTGCGCCACCACCGCCCGGCTGATTTTAGTTTTTTTAAAAAGGCATTTACTTCACCCCCTCATTTAAAAAAAAAATTTAAGATGAAATTTTGCTGTTTTGAAGGCTACCTCAGTCTCCCAGTAGCTGGGATTATAGGCACGCACCACTATATTCAGCAACATGACTCCTTTTTAACGGCACTGATCTCTTAGCAACTTTTCTATGTACCCCCTTTTCTGGACAGTCTTTCAGCTCTGCTCACCCCACCCCCCAGTTCTTATGGCATATCAGCCTAAAAGAGGCCAATGCATGCTGCAGCTTGAATGCTAATTTTCTCTGCCAAGTAAAGCATTCTGTCACCTTGAAAGTCTGACATGCAAAATCCCAGGCCACAAACAACATGCATCCTAAATTTTTTTTAATGTGTGTGCCTGCATGCATGTATGTTTATTGTGTGTATGCCTACTGTCTGTGGAGGTCAGAAGAGAATACTAGATCCCCTGGGATTGGAGTTAAGAATGGTTGTAAGCCCCCAAGTGGGTGCTGGGAACTGAGCCCAGGTCCTCTGCAAGAACAGCAAGTGTTCTTAGCCACCGGACCATCTCTGCACTTCCATCCTAACACTTGTATAGGGCTGACAAGGGTGGCCCGCAGGCTAACCGAGTCCTCATAAGCTTTACTGTCCTAGTCTTCCTTACTATACTTTTGTAACCAAAGAGTCTGCCATGCTGTTTCTAATTATCTAGTTACCAAACACACTGTCTTCTATGTGCAAAGCAGAGTGCCAAAAAAAGATAAAAATACAACTTCTGTTTATGTTATTTACATGCTGCTTATGATATAACACATTCATGAATAGACTTAAGTAATTTAGTGTAGCTATTGAATTATTCCATAGAATAAATAAAAGAAAAAAGCTGAATAGAGAGCTTTAACTTATCTATTACATAGAAACTAAAATTTAGTATTGTACTAGGTTGTGCTAATATTCAGCACCTGATATGTAATATATTTTAATATAATTTTATACTTTTAGTTACTGCTATAAAACTTGAAAGGCATATATTTCAGTAATACTATACATTTCAATATTTCTATTTATACAGTATAAGAAATTTCTTAGTTTTGATGAATCTAATTTAGGAGTTCTTCAAAGATTTATAGCTGGTTCCATGGCTGGTGCAACTTCCCAAACCTGTATTTATCCCATGGAGGTATGTATTATTATAACATTTTAATTAAAATAATGCTTTTAATGCAACTAACAATCAGAAATGGCTTCCAGATCATTATAATAACTTTGTATGATTTGAATCTTGTATAAAGTGTCAGTCTCAATTAACTTTATTGTTGTTTGAGACAAATGATGTTGTAGATAGACCAAGAAAATACATTTATTTAGTCACTTGGTAGGTGAATATGGATTGTATGCATGCTGAGCTTAAGATACTTTGCTAGGTGCCATGTAGGATCCAAGGGGGACTGAGATGGGGATTTTGATCATGTATTCCATAGTCTATAAAGGAAAATAAAACATATACATTCATATCAATGATCCAAAATCGAAAAAAGTTGTAGAAGAGAGCTCACTATATAGTGCTAGGGAAACTCAAAGGGAAGAATTTATTTATTTCTGGTTAAGAATTCAATCAAAGACAGGACCAGAATGTGTGATCTTGGCATAGGCTTTGAACATGAGGGATTATGAAGAAAGGCATTTTCAGTGGAAATAGCAGGTTGAACAAAGGAAAGGAAATTTTAATACATAGACACTTAGTTTTCCACTGTTTGAGGCGTTTTTATTGTTGTTGTTTGTGTTTGGTTATTTGAGACAGTATCTCACTCCATAGTCCAAGTTAGCCTGGAAATCACTATTCAGCCCAGGCTAACATTGAGCTTGTTGGCAATCCCTTGTCCTGGTCTCCTGTGTCTTGAGATTACAGGCATAAGCTATAATTTTTATAAAATTTGTAAGCATGACATAACAAACCTCACTGGATTGCTGCATAAGCCAGGTGAATCTAATCAATACCCTATTATTACATTACTATCTTTTACACCTAGGTGATGAAGACCAGGCTGATTTTAGGTAAAACTGGCCAGTATTCTGGGATTATTGATTGTGGCAGAAAGCTTCTGAAGAGAGAGGGCATTCGGACCTTCTTCAAAGGCTACGTTCCCAACATGATAGGCATCGTACCGTATGCAGGCTTAGATCTCGCCACCTTTGAGGTGAGTTCATTCTCAAAGCCATTACATTATACATTATATTTGACAATGTGACACAAGATTTTTATTTTGGAATATAGATATGGCTTTGCATGAAATAGCTTCTGATCAAGAATCAAATTGATGTTCTCATTTGCCTTTCTCTTAGACATCTGGTAATCTAGTCATTTTTATTTTTGTTTGTTGTTTATTTTTTGTAACTTACTTCTTGGTAATGATGATTATAGATATAACTTCTGATAAAATAGTAGTTTTTAAGCCCTGGAAGTGCATCAGAATCACCTACTTGTAGATCTTTAAAAGAATAGACCCCCTTGGCCACATCCTGAGGTATTCTGATTTAATTTTCCCAGGAAGAACTGTTGCAGTTGGAATTTTCTTTGTGCTGCCAAACCAACTCCCAAATAAAGACACAGAGACTTACTATTGATTATGAATACTCAGCCTTCACTTGGGCTTGTCCCACTAGCCCTTCTAACTTAATTTAACCTGTTTCTATTCATTTATGTTTTGCCTCAGGACTTTTTACCTTTCATTCTATATGTCCTACTTTCCTGCTTCCTCCGTGTCTGTCTGTCTGGCCCCTGGCATCTCCCTTTTATCTCTTTTTCTTTCTTCTTTTCCAAGCCTAAATTCCTCCTTCTACTTACTCTCCTTGCCCAGAAGTCCTGCCTATACCTCCCCCCTTGCTATTGGCCGTTCAGCTTTTTATTAGACCAATCAGGTGCCTTAGGCAGGCAAAGTAAAACAGCAACACATCTTTACACAGTTAAACAAATATTCCACAACATAAACAAATGTAATACATCTTTACATAGTTAAATGAATGCAACACATCTTTGCATAGTTAAACAATTTCGCAACAGCCTGGGATTCAGATTTCCTAACTGCACAGAAGAATCTGATGTGTAGATAAGGTTGAGAAAACAGAACTATTCTTGCATGGTTGTGAAGATTAGAATCAAGGAAATGAATAAACATGGGTTAAAGATGAGAGCCAGCCTAGAAGTGAAACCCTGACAGTGTAGTGTTATCAGGCAGGGTCACAGGCATTTCATGGTCATGATCATACATTTGTCTCAGGACAGATTTGAGATTGGCATAAAAATGCTATTGTGTTAGTTTCTGTGGAGAATATCCAGAATTATTGCTCTGGTCTCTAAATCCAAAACAATAAAAGGAAAACAAAACAAACAAACAAAAATAAAAACAAAGCCAGACAACAACACATAAGAAACATAGACATATAAATGCAGAGTGTGAAGCTGAGGTGCTAAACTTTATTCTACTTAGAGTTGCAAGATGAAAGGTCCTCTCTTCTCCACCAGCTTCTGAAGAACTACTGGCTGGAACACTACTCAGTGAATTCAGTGAACCCCGGGTTAATGATCGTGCTGGGCTGCAGCACACTGTCGCACACTTGTGGTCAGTTAGCCAGCTTCCCCCTGAACCTTGTTAGAACTCGCATGCAGGCAGGTGAGTGTTTCAGTAGTTTAGTTTAGTGATGCCATCACTAAGGTAAGGAATATGTTTTAAGTAAGTAGGAATTGATGGTTTGAAAAACAGAAAACTGATAGAATTGGTTAAGGAAAGCTAACCAGTTTGAAATATTAGATCGGAATGTATTGTTGTTATTATTTTAATTTATTTATTTTATTTTATGTGTATGAGTGTGTTGCTTGAGTGTATCTACATGTTCTCTGTAAGTGCAGTGCATGAAGCAGCCAGAAGAGTGCACTTGATCTCTAGGAGCTGGAGTTAGAGATGGTCATGTGCCTCCATGTGGGTCCTGGGAACTGAACCTGGGTCATCTGGAAGAGCAGCAAGTGCTCTTAACCATTGAGCTATCTCTCTTGGAAACTTTTGTAAGTTCCAAATGTTTTTGTTTTTCCCTCCAAAGTTCTGTCTGGGACCTTCCACATTTGCTGCAGTTACTGATGATCTCTTTAAGAGGACTTTAACTAGGAAGTGCCATGCAGAGCAGTGTAGGCTTTCTTTCTTTAAATCAAAGCAACAGCTAACCCGCGGAGGCACGTCGCTCTTCTTGGTTTTGCTGTTACTGTTGTAAACGGCTCTGGGACTCTCTGTACTTCAGTCTGCTCAGGGAGGTGATGTTAAGGACTGTGTGTTTTATTTTCTTGGTGAAATATTAGGGATTTAGATGTTAACAAATGAAAAAAATCACTTTTCAAAGATGGAAAAACAACACAATGCTATTATCTTTTGAGTAAATTAAGGATATGCTTTAGCTTTTTCTTTCTAAGTTGGGCTTTGGGTTCAATTTATATTGCAATTGAGGTGGAGAATTTCCCTGCCTAGCATCACTCATGCCTTCTTCTGTTCAACTACCCTTCAGTCCCACTTCCAAATGCTTCTGTGAAGTCTCTCATGAAAGACTTGCAAGTTGTTCAAGGGAACTTTCTGCACTGATGAAATCATCTATATCTGTACTGCCCAGTATAGTAGCCACCAATTAGATGCGGCTGTCAGGCATTTGAAATGTACTAATATGACTGAAGAGTGGAAATTTAATTTAATTTTAATTAAACAGTCACATGTATAGTTACTACCCTATTGAGCAACATAGGATTATTCTATATATGAGTATCCTCTGAAATGATTTCAATTTCTATAAATTCTCATTATCTTTGGGCTAGATTAACAAGTAAGTATGAAGTATTGAATTATACTATGTTTTAAAATTTATAGCTATCCGGAAAAATGAAACAATACCTATGTTGCAGCTCATTAAAGAAATATACACTAAAGAAGGAAAGAGGGGATTTTACAGGGGTCTTACCCCTAACGTCATCAAGCTGCTTCCTGCAGTGGGCATCGGCTGTGTGGCTCACGAACTAGTGAAATTCCTTTTGGGATTAACCTAGAAGTGGAATATCAAACCGCCACCATTGCCACAATCACTAAGGTACAAGATAATCCTGGGCTCTCAGATGATCTTACTGTTTCCTAAAAGGAAAGGAATATCAACTAATTGTAAAATTACTTTGTCTTTATTTATTATAAAATATACAAATTAAACAATAGTTTTGGTAGAGTTCTTTAATAATTTCAAATCCTTTATTATCCACAGAATTCTTATTTTACATTTCCTGTTACTGTCTCCTTAAACCTAAAACTAGGTTTTGATTGGGTGCTAATATATCGTTCAATCACATTAGAAAACATTTGGTAAGCTACACTAGAGTTTTTGCTAGCATGCTCCTTTTAAGTTATGAGCATGTTTTACACAGTAAAGCAAAAGTCAGTGCATTTAAATTTGACACTATAGTTCATCTCTTCAGCAAAGGGAAACCCATTCCATAATTCCTTCTAGAATGTTATGGATTGGGCGACACGCTTTGTCACTTCCCTTGCTAGTCCTGTGTCCCTTCAGTTTCTGCACATCCCATCCCCCCCACCCCACCCCCACCCCAAGACCGGTTTATCTTTCTAGACATCTTTGTAGACAAGAGTTGCCTTTCTTGCCTAGCCTGGGGGAATTCCTGTGTACATGGTTTCCACAAACCCTGAGAATGATTTGCTAGGGGCAGCGGCTTCTCTTTCACTCCACTGGGAAAACATTGGCTAACATTTCTTAATTGAGGGCCCATTGGTGTCCTCAAAAGTCCTACTCACTTCAACCATCTCAGGTAATCTAATTGAAACCAGTTGCTGGAGCTGGAGGTGGGGCAGCTGTCTCCTGCTGGGAGGGAGGGAGGGAAGGAGGGAGGGAGGGCTAAGTGTGTGACTCACAGCACATTGTCTCCAGAGTTCCTCTTCAGAGTCGCTGCCTTTTATTTGCACTGTGAGTGGGAGCTTCAGGGGTCATAAAGTTGACTGAGCAATAATGCTATTATGACCTTATATTTCGCTTTAAAATAAGATGTCTATTGTCGGAACTCTGTTAATAGTTGGTTAGTTATGTATTATTTTTTTTTACTTCATTAGCAAATATCAATTGTACAGAAATGGATAGTTTTACTGTGTCATTTTCATACATTATGCTATGAACTTTGATCACATTCAACCATAAACTCAGTTAAAAAGTGAGCAAAGGACTTGGATTGACATTTTCCCAAAGAAAATATACAAATGACACAAATAAGCAAATAAAAGTTCCTTGATATTCCTGACCACAGGAAAAGCAAATTCAAACCTAAATGAAATCCCATTTTACACCACTGTGATGGCTATTACTGAGAAAACCCTAGAAAACAGCAGAGTTCTGGTGAGGATGTGGAGAAACTGGAGCCCTGTGCATTGTTGATGGAGGATGGTGCCACTGCTGTGGAGAATAGTTCTCAGGAGGTCTCATCATCAAAAAGAAGAATGATCCTGCTGTCCCGCAGCTTACGCTGATGTGGATATGGCTCTGTATGCCGTGAATGTGTTGCTCGATAAATGAAACGCGGATTGGTCAGTAGCCAGGCAGGAAGTATAGTATAGGCAGGACAGGAGAGAGGAGAATTCTGAGTCAGGAGATGCTGCCAGCCGCTGCCATGAGAAGTAAAATGTAAAGTACCGGTAAGCCACAAGCCATGTGGCAACTTATAGATTAATAGAATGGGTTAATTTAAGATATAAGAACTAGATAGCAAGAAGCCTGCCAGGGCCATACAGTTTATAAGTAATGTAAGTCTCTGTGTGTTTACTTGGGTCTGAGTGGCTGTGGGCCTGGTGGTACTGGAGAAATCTCCAGCTACATTATGCTATTTGAAAAAACAGTTCAAAGCAGGGGTTCAAGGAGCTACTTGCTCATCTATGCTCATATCAGCATTGTTTGCAATAACCAAAATGTTCGAGCAACCTGGAAGTCCATCTACAGGTCAATAAACTGTGGTTCGTGCATATAATGGAATGCTCTTTCTCTTTTAAAAGAAAATCTTGGTACATATTACAATATGGATGACCCTGGAGGATATTATACTAAGTGAGATAAACTCGTTACAAAGTATAAACACTGTATGTTCTCTTATATGAGGTACCAAGATTGATTAGACTCATGGAGGCAGGTGGAATGGTGGCTGCCATGCTTGGGAGGGAAAGGTGACACCTGGAGTTACAAATGGTTGGGAGCTGTCATGTGGGTGCTGGGTACCAAACCCAAGTCCTCTGGAAGAGCAAATCATGCTCTTAACTGCGAAGCCGTATCTCCAGCCCCTGACCCAAATTTCTTATAGTGTTAGACTCCTTTTGGAACGAGCACACTGTGTTCTGCCTCGCTGGACTAGCTCCATAAACACAGGGGCCTCAGCTAGTTTCTTCATTGCTGTCTCTCCCATGTGGAGGTCTTTGGGTAGCACATAGCAGGCATTCAGTGAAGACTTACTAGTTGAATGAGCCGCATCCAGGGGAAGGAACATCTGTTTACACTTGTTTTATATTCGGTGGAGGGCAAGGGTTATTATACCACCTTTTGTTACCTCTCTTTTTCCAACCTTAATTATAGTCCTTTCTTTTTAGAACATTGGTAATTATTGCAATAGTACCTAACTCCAATGTGATTCAGGGAAGTAGTTTATATAAAATAATTAATGTTATTATAGTTTTATTCTCACCTTTTGTGTGTATTTTTTGCATGTGTTCACATGTGTAGCTGTGCATGTGGAGACCAGAGGTTGACATTAGGTGTCTTCTTTTATCACTCCCCACTTTATTTAAATTTTTATTAGATTGTGTGTGTGTGTGTGTGTGTGTGTGTGTGTGTGTGTGTGTGTGTGTGTGCAAGTGCCAAGGCATGTGTGTGGAGGCCAGAGGTCACTTGCTGGGGGTCAGTTCCTTCTTCTCACCCTGTGGGTCCCAAGGATCAAACTCAGATCATCAGGATTAACAATAGGTATCTTTACTTGCTGAGCCTTCTCCAGGGCCCTCCACCTTATTTTTTGAGACAGGGTCTCTCATGAACCTGGAGCTTGCCTATTTAGGCAAGATTGTCTGGGTAGCAAGCCCTAGAGATCCCCTGTCTTTACCTTTACAGCACTGGGATTGCAGGTGTGCACTGCCATGTCTATTATTATTATTATTATTATTATTATTATTTTAATGTGGGTGCCAGGGGATTGAACTCAGGTCCTCATGCTTCTAAGGCAAACATTTTACTAGCTGAGATATCTTTCCAGCTCTCCTCACCCCTAATCCTGTATTACATTGTAGCTTTATTGTGTTATTAATTTGTCTTCTAGAGCAACAAAACTTCCTAGGAGCTTTACTTTCAATAGCTTACTTAACATGTATCACTGTTCTGGACTGTAATAAAGCTCTAGCTACGAGTTTCACTTCCCTCCAGCCTGTGGTCACTTCTGTTATTGTTCCTGGCTCGAGCATTCCTGACTACTCCCAGTAACCCTTTGAACTTCATTTGCCTTGAACTTTCTCTCCCACTGGAAAGTAGGGAGGCGGGAATGAGAGTTAGATAGTAAAGAAAACTGAGTATGCCTCTGAATAAGGACGATGATCACGGTTGCAGTGCACCACGTCTGCAGAGTCTTCCTCATACACTGGGTGTTGTTTCTGTGTCTGCAAGGAGAAAGCAGTCAAGCTTTGTGTCGCAAAGAGAGTGTTTTATACTGGGCAAGTCTGGAACCCGTGTGTTGCTTTTTCAGTAGAAGATATTCCACAGGTGGGTAAGAAAACCTCAATTATTGCACATCCATTCTGCACCTCAAGCCTTGCCTTCAATGCTTGTGTGGAATATTTTCAACGTAAAAATGAAGAAATGTATTTGGAAAGTTTATCCTTCATGGCTGATAGAAGAGTCATGAAGGTTAAATTATACAGAGGCTTAGTGGAACCACTGCTGACTTAATCCACCCTGTGATATTAGGCCAAGGATGGGTCACACAATGCACCCTCTACGTGCCATTTCCTTTTCCCTAATAGACTCTGGGTGTATAGAACAAGCTCTGCCATCACTCACCTCTACCTGCTAGCTTCCCAGACAAATCCCAACCTCCTTTCTATGATGCTAGCAACATCACAGGAGACGGTATGGGGGAGATGCAGGGAGGTAAGTTCTCTGCTCTAACCCCATTCCTGGCCATTCAACTGAACATCAGTGACCACTGTTTCTTCCTTCTCTCATCGTCTGGCTTTTACTGTATCACACTGCTGACCTCATGAAAGTATTATATAAACTATGGGTTGTACTTTGTTCTGGTCATAACAAGCTGGTTTTACTTAGTTTGCTCCTGTGAAGGAAAATTTGTTATAAGTAAACCCATCTTAGAGAAGAGGAATTTTTTTTTTTAAAGAATATTGGGGCTTTGTTCACTTCAAAAGCCAATTTGCAAAATTAGCAAGCCCGTGTAACATAGAAAAGAAGCAGCCTGTGTATACTCATTCACAGATTCCATCCAAATTTTACCAGTTCTGCAGATGATATCCTTTCAGGTCACATGCTGAACTTCTTTTATTTCTGGTCTTTTTCATCAAAGAACATTGTTTAAGTCATTCCTCGACTTTCATGATCTTTACAGATCTGAAGGTTACAGACTGTAGAATACTCTGTTTGGTTTATCTGACGTTTCCTCGCGATTGCATTCAGATTGTTCTCCTGTATGGAAGTACTCACTCAATCCAGTCAGGCGTCCTGTTCAGCCACCTTTGATGCCTGCCACACAGCTTGTGTCGCTCAGACCTGCCTGGTGTCTCTTAACTTGTAAGGAAGGTAGGAAAGAAGAAAGAAGGGACGGGGAGGAAAGAGGGAAGGAAAGAAGGAAGCGTGCATGACCAGAGATGGAGAGAAGAGGGTAACGAAAGGACAGAGGAGGCATAGAGGGAAGAGAGACTGTCAGTATTCTATTATAAAGTGGAAATATACAAGATTGATCCACTGCCTATGATTACTGTTATTAAAAAGATTCATATTATTTACACTAAATTTTAGTATAGTTCTCAGGACATAATTTGAATAAATATTGAAACACTGAAGTTTTAACACAGCTTTTAAAACAATTTTCAAAATGCTGAGGCATGATTTTAAAGCCAGTTATTATTTAAAGCAATTACAATTACTTTTAAATGTGAAGTATTCACATGATTTAGTTATGGTGGTGATGTTAGTAATTTAGTGCCATGTTTTTACAATTGAGAATTATTTGCATTTATTTTGGGAAGGGGTTGGTAGATAGTCTGGCCAAGAGACAGAATTCATCCACCTTTTAACCTGGAATTCGGACTACTAAATGACGTAGAGAGTATGATAGAATTTCCCAGTAGCTTAAATGTGGTATGAAGGAGCCTAAATTTGAAATGGTTATTTCCTCACTACACTGCTAGGACATCAGGTTCATATTTCGCTGCATAAGATCCTCTTTCCTGCGATGGTTGCAGCTGTACAGTGAAGCTGTTAAACACGCCGGGTAGAACAGGTCCTCGGGTCCTCGTGGAGGGCTGGTGCTTTGTCTTTATCAGGACAATTAGTAGCTGCTGGTAAAAAGAGCAAACATGTTTACCTGCTCAAACTGTGAGGCTCTAGAGTGGTTATTCAAGCAGATCCACTACCACTCCAAGGAATCCAAAGTCGGTGCTGAAGTCTTCAAGGATCAAAATGGATGAGGTCAAAACAGTCTGCTGTTTCCATGGAAATGAAGGACAGGAGGAGGCCAGAAGCCTTTTAAAGCAGAAGTGCTGAATTAGGCTGAATGCTAGACTTTTTCCCTGACCACAGAAATTAAAACAAATATGAGTCTGGGGTTTTCTGTGTGGCCTTTGTGGGAGCCCCTGGCCCATGGGCCTTACCAACAGACACAGGAAAGGAAGCCCTCTCATGGAGATGTGTGAAGTCCACAGACGTTTTCTTCTCCCATGCAGAAACTTGCTGTGACTGTTATTTGTATTAGCCATCCTTCACCATCATAGCAAACAGCGGAGATAATCAGTTTATAAGTAGGGAAAGGTTCTCCTGGGCTTAAGGTTTCAGAAGTTCCAGTCCACGGTCACATGACCCCACTGCTTATAGGCCACTTTGCGGTTGGGGGGAAGGGGGGATAGGGTGGAGTGTGTGTGTGTGTGTGTGTGTGTGTGTGTGTGTGTGTGTGTGTGTTGTGTTGTGTGTGTGTATAGACAACAGTGGCGTGTGCGGGGTGGAATAAAACCTCACCTCATGGCTGGGTAGCAAGAAACAGAGACTGGGGTTCTACGGCCCCCATGGTACAGTTCTCCCCCACTGGCCTGAAGACCTCACAGTAGGCCGCACCTCTAAAAGGCTCCACCCCCTCTCCACAGTGCTAAGCTTAGGACCAGGATTTCAACACGGGTCTTTCTGGGGACATCCATATCCAAACTACAGCAGTTGTGTACGGTGTTTCTCAATCCATTGAACATATATTCATAAAACAGTGAAACTTATTCCCAGATGATTAGAAGATAGGCCCAAGTTTTTATTAGATTCAACAAACAAAAAGCTGATCGAATTTCTGAATCTCCCCAGCGTCTCATTGCCTCGTGGCACACATTTATTTCTTCTTCCCAAACCATTCACTGCTCTTATTTCTGTGTGATTCCTATGCAGGAAGCCTGGGCAGACAGACCTGAAGTTTGTTACTGAGCAGTTCATAACCCTGGCTCTGCAGGCCGATGGCTCCCGGTATTATTTATAGCAAAGTTTAAAATTTAAACAGTTCACAAACTTATATTTGATTTTTACAGTGCTTGTTTAAGAATTCTTTATTCCATTTTGTTCATGTTTAAGCCTGGTTTTTAAAGTCTGCTTTACTGAGACTCTTTACACAGAACAAAATAAACCCATGTAGGTTTCTGATGAGCACACACTGTGTAAGCAAGCACCTGCGTAATCAAGATCTAGGGAAGTCCCACCACCCCCATCCACATGCTGCCCTTTGCTCTTCATATCACCCCTCCCCACAATAAAAATAACTTGTAACTCTTGCAGCTCCAGATCTGTTTCTGTCCCTATGTATATATAATTTTTTTCTTTCCAGAATGTCCTATGCGGAGAGGCATTTCCTCCTGTGAACGCAGTACTGGCTGTTTAGGAGTTCGTCCACTCAGGAATCTTTCCTTTGTTTCTGGGTTGGCAAGCGTCTCTCTCGAGATCAGCAGATCTCCAGAGAGGGCCTTTGACGCCGTTTTCAAGGAGAAGTAACAGGAACAGATGATGTCTAAAGGTTTTTCCCAGGAAGGGGCTAATTCCCAAGACGACAATGTGGCAACAACAGGATCTGGTTTCAGGACGATTTTTATTAACAGCAGGCAGCCCTCATCTACAGACTTAATATTCATACACTATGCTTTAAACAGAATGGTAGGGAAGGAGGTATATTCAAGAACTTAGACCCTGGCTTTTGAAGAAACAGGTGGTTTTAGTTTTCATTTTAAATACCTGAAGACAACAGGATATAACCACAGTTTCTACTGAGTAGAGCGACTGAACGGAGAATATTCCAGTCAAGGGGCATCCAACTCGATGGCGAGGCAGCTGTTCATATTCTCATTTTACTGATGAGAGGTTTTTCAGGGAAGCTGCATCCGGTCCTTGGAATTACACAGCTGAGGATCAGGTCTCGGACCTTCTCTCTGTAGATCAATGTTTCTCCCGTTATCCTCGAAACTGTGTCTCATATGAACTGTATGCCGAACCCCAGAATCACACTTGTCTTGAGCGGAAGGAGCTAAAGTTTCTCTGTGTGCTGTGGGAAGGGACCCTCTTTTCTCTATCTCCCCTCCTTTCTCTCCGGCCTCCTGGGTGACCGATGCTGTCCTCTGAAAAAGGTCTCTCTGCTGTTTTTGGTCTGATAGACCTTTCCACAATGGACTCACCATCCCAGTTACCTACCCACTCCCATCCTTCTGGCAAACATAAACAGCACTTCTCCAATGGGCCTTTGAGACTGAGCAACCTGCCCTTCAAAACACCTCCGCACTCCAAGTTTTAACAAGCTGGGGACAAAGCTTTGCTTGAGGGGCTTCAGACAGAGCAGAAACCCTTCCCGCGTCCGAGCACCCCATCCCGCCTGTCTGCACGTTCCGGGGGGCGGGAATCTGGCCCAGCCCGTCCCAGCAGCCAACCCAGGCCTGGGGCAGCTCCGCCCCGAGCAGCAGCTGGGCGGCCACACCCTGCGCCCAGCTAGGTTCCTGTGAGCCAGAAGCCTCGCCCCCCGACGACGTTCCAGAGGCTCTGCGACTGCCGCCCCACCCAGCCAGGCCTCACCACCCGGATCGCGCCCGGCCAGCCCGCAGCCCGCAGTGACTTCCCCGGGACCATGCTGCGCTGGCTGCGGGCTTTCGTGCTGCCCACCGCCGCCTGCCAGGACGCGGAGCCGCCCACGCGCTACGAGACGCTCTTCCGGGCGCTGGACCGCAATGGAGACGGCGTGGTGGACATCGGAGAGCTGCAGCAGGGGCTGCAGAGCCTGGGCATCCCACTGGGCCAGGACGCCGAGGAGGTGGGTCGCCATGGGGCGCTGGGACAGCTGCAAGGCGCTCTAGGGACACAGCCAGGTACCCAGAGGGCGGTGGCCTGAGGCCAGGCAAGGAGGCGGAACTATGCCCGCCAGCGGGCTGAAAGAGCTCCTGAGAGTTGGATCTGGAAGGCGGCGGGTATTTTTCCAGATAAATTAGTGTTGCACACTTAAAACTGTCAACGCTTTCGTTTTGAGAACATCTCTGCTTCTTAGCTCTTTCCTTCCCTGTCCATTGCAAACCCTGCATGGTTCAGCTGTCAGACTTTTGTAGGTCTCAAGTTAGGTGAAGGAGATACTTTATAACTCCTGGAAGCAACTTTGTTACAACTACTAGAGTTTATTGTTTCAAAAATGGGTTAAAACCAGCCGTGCTCCCAGCCGCTGGCTGAGTGGGAAAGGCCACATTCCGTTTTTATGACTTTCTAAGTTAGTGCCCTAAGTGCACATATTGATCTGGAGGGTTGACCTGTTGTAAAACAGTTGTACTTCCTCTGAGTCATGTAAATTGTGCCCCTGACATCCAGGCCCCTTGGCAGGGTGGGGACACGGGATCTGGAACTTGTCCAGCCCGCTGCTGTGCAAGAGGGCACTGGCTTTCCTGTCCCAGGAGGAACGTGCTTGAGTTACTGCGAGGGCTACCAACTGTTCTGTATCTATATTTAAAACTTCTCTTTCAGTGTCAATGTCCTTAATAGAGGCTCTTCACTTTACTATGTCCTCTTAGTAAGTTACAACGTGTTTTGGAAGCGACCCATTTTGCCCAAAGAATCATTACGTGTCTCATTTCTGGTCTCTGCTAATTCCATTTTTTCACTCTGGCCATAGTTTTGCTTATTAATACACACTCTGAAAGAACCAACTTTGGGTACTTTTGCTGAGTGTGTCTGTTCTACTCACTCTGGGTTGACTCATTTCCTCCTATTTCTTGAATCAGAGGCCTGACTTACTAATTTTGAGTGATAGCATCTCTTAGGCTCTCCACAGCTGCATCTCACAGGTATGCTGGGTATTGTTTGTATTATTCTCTTCCTCGTGTTTTCTAATCACTGGCACGGCTTCTTTGACTCATGCATCGTTTTAAGAGTGCTTTAAATTTCCTAAATGTTTTTGTTTTTTGAAAATATGAATAAAAGTAGACAAAGCATCTGGTGAGATTTTAAAAAGAGAGGGAGTAGCCAGGCATGATTGTGCAGCCCTATAATCCCAGAACTCTGGAAGCCGAGGCAGGAGAATTGCCACAAGTTACAGGTCAGCTTGGGCTCTGTCCTCTTCTTACTTGGGTCAAATGAATGGAAACAAACAGCAACAACAAAACTCCCAAAACAGTAACAATTGTTACTGTCACCCCACAGTAACAACCACTCAGAATCAGGAGAAAAAGTCGAGTTTTTCAAAATGTATTATATATAAAATAAATTAGGTAAAAATTATGTATATATAAGCATATATAGCAGGGCAGCTCAGGTTTATCACTAATAAACATATATATTTTGTGCATATATATAAATTATATTTTGTTCAGAGTATAGTGTCACTACCAGTGGTCATGCCTGGCCTGATCAAGCTAGTCCCAGATTAATGCATTCTTCTGCAAAGGGTTAGTAATAGTTACTCCTCAATGAGAAGGGATTCATTTTCTAATTTTTTTCTTTACAACATTTGTAGTATTTCAGTTTAGGAGAATAAATGCACATTATTTTTATAATTAAGGGGAAGCTATTTTTATTTTGAATAACCTTCACCTCTGTGGTGTGTCCTCCTGGACCACCTTCCAGAGATGGGCTGACTGTGAACTGCTGTTTGTGGCTTCCTAACCTCACGCATCACTGCCTTTATGAGTCTCGAGTGGTATTGCTTATTTAATCATTGCGCCCTCCAAAAAGACCAGCACTCAGGATTAACAATTCTGTCTCACTCATTGGATCAAAGTGATGTCAAAAGGTTAGGGCTAGCATCTGAAATACACTGACGTGGCAGTGACCTGTCCTTTATTAATTAAAAAAAAATAAAAAAACTGAACTTTAAATCAGTTGTGTTACTTTTTTTATACCCTTGTTTATTTACTTGTGTGTGCGTGCACATGTGCTTTCGTGAGAACCATCGCATGTATGTGGAGCTCATATGGAGGGTAACTCACCAAGTCACTTCTTTCCTCTTTCCAAGTGAACTCCAGGATGGAACTCAGGCCTTGGGGGCAAGTGCCTTCCCCTCTGTGCTGTCCTGGAGGCCTCAGTTGTTAGTGTTTCTGTTTTCAGCATAAGTAGGACCAGCTAGCCAAACACAGGCTGGGGAAAATCAGATAAACATGTGGTATGTGATTGGCAGGGGGATTCCTTAGCCACGGGCCAACTTGTATGCCTTATTAACTGTGATCTGGACATCCATAACCTGTCTGTTTCCACTTCAGGCCGTTTCTCCTCACACATGCAGTGAACGCCACCCCTTCACGCCTAGACACATGCTGGGAAGGTTTTCCTTCTTTTTCCTTCTCTTCATTTCCCAAGGCTCCTTCTCCTGTGGCTGGAGTATGGCAGCTCTGGTTGTTTTGTGCTCAAACACTCAGGGATCCTTAGGTAACCAGGCTTCAGCTTTCCCTCCTCATTCACGGAGGTGTGGGCTTTGAAGAAGAGCTGCCTTCAACACAGGAATTCCTAGACCGTCTAGGACAGGCTGACAGGGAATTAGCCAAATGGTACTGACAAGCGAATGAGAGGACACTTGTGTTGGGGACAAGTGGCCCGGGGACAGGATGTCTTTGCAGTATATGCAAAGGTACCATGGCTGGAGGCCAGACGATGTCAGTCAGTCATGTCCCCTATGCAGGGTCCTTGGAAGGCAAATAATCCCACCCTGAATGGGCCATGATCCCTACAATACACAAAAACTTCCTGGAGTCCTCAGTAATTTTCAAGATTCTGAAAGGATCTTGAGACCAAAGAGGTTGTCAGGTACTACTTCGCAGCATTTTAATGACTGTATGATACACTACTTCATGTCTTTATAATAGATGGCCAATACTCTGCCATTTAGCTTATTGACAGTTTCAAAATTGTGTCAAATAAAATTACACTAGAATCCCTTTGCTTTCATTTTTTGTCTCATTTGGTCCAGGTATCTTCATAAGGTACATTTTTAAAAAACTTACGTAATTACAACATGTCTTCCTTCCCTTTCCTCCCTTCAGACTCTCCCATACACTCCTCCTTGCTTTCCTCCAAACTTAGGGCCTCTTTCCACAATGTTATTGAATATATGTACACACACACACACACACACACACACACACACACACACACACACACACACACACACATAGATATGCTGAAATATAACCTGCTCAGTCTGTATAATGCTACTTGTACGCATGTTTTCAGGGCTGACCATTTGGTATTGTGTGCTCTTCCTTGGAGAAGACATTTCTCCTAATTTTAGCACTCCTTATTTACCTGTAGGTCCCAGGGTAGGGCTGAGGCCTCATGGGCTTTTCTCCTTTCACTTTGGCATGTCTATTATCCTTTTTCAGCTTCTATTTGGACAGTCATTTTGACTTTATGGATGAGATTTTGGTGAGATTTTATGGATGTCATTTCTGACATTATTAGGAAACACAACCTCATAGCAAACTCCCTGGCACTTACAATCTTTCCTCCCCGTCTTCTACAGTGTTTCCTGAACCTTAAGTGTGGGAGTGTATTGGAGATGTATCCATTGGGTCTGGGCTCCACAACGCTGCATTTTGACTGTTTGTGGTTTTCTGTAGTGGTCTCTGTCTGTTGCAAGGAGAAGTCTCCTTAATGAGGGGTGAACACGACACCTATCTGTCAGTGTAAGCCTGTCCCTAAGGATTATGCCGGTTTAGTAAATTAGTGGTTGTAGATTCTCCTGCAATATCGATGACTTCACTAGCACTGAGTAGAAAGCCGGGTTTCCTGTCCCAGACATGGTTTCTCTCTTTTTGAGAGGATCTTAAATCCAATGAGAGAGCTGTTGGTTACCACCAAGGTATGCATGCCACTAATGCCCCCTAGGATTACTGTGCCATTCTGGGTGTTGTGCTTCATAGGTGTTACAGCTAGATTCAGCTCTTGGTTGCTTCCCTCCTCTGGAAGCTTGAGTGGCATCTTCTGGTACCATGTACCCTAATCCTCGGAGAGGAGGCTCTCTGAACAGTTCCAGCTCAGGGACCTCTGGGCCCTGTTTCTGCAGTGTATGGTGTCTTCAGCAACCAAGGGCAGTAGCAATAGGCTGTAATTTGGGGGGAGTCTCTTGGACATCGCTGGCCAACAACTCTAAAGAAGGCTTCTCATGTCTGCTTAGGAGGTCTTTGGTTTTTGGAGGGAGCATTGTCATCCCAGACAAGAAAAGTTTGTTAAAACTGTTAAATGCCGATCTCTGTGAGCTCATGGCCATCCTGATTTACAAGTCGAGTTCCAGAACAGCTAGGGTTGTTATACAGAGAAACCCTGTCTCTAAAAACAAACAAAAAACAAAACAAAACAGAACACCAACAATAAACCAAAAACAAAAACACCACCCCCAAACTATAAATGCATATTTATATACAGAATTACAGGTATTAGAATTAGTTTTAGGCAAATAGTTAATGGCATGATTACTTACAGCTTTTTCAGACATCCTTACTCTTACTTTACCCACGTCCCTCTTCCCACCTCCTAAAAGCCCCTTCCGCAAGTCCCCATGAGATCACTTTTGTGTCCTACCATTCCCTTTACCCCCTTCCCTCCTTCTTCTGTGTTTGCTTCCCTCCTCCACCTGAAGAGCCCCCCTTTCCCGGATCAGATCACTGGTACACTGCTATCCCCCTCTATTGCTCCCCAACACCCCTATCCCAGCAACGACCCTGTTTCACTCTCCTAGTTTTTGACGTTGCTCCAGGCTATGTACTCATATCTGCAGATTTGGAGGCAGGAGCCCCCAACGAGAGAAAACATGGATGCTTGCCTTTCTGGGTCTGCGTTACCTCACTCAATATGATTATTTCTTGGTCTCTCCATTTACCTGCAAAATCCATGATTTCACTTCCCTTAACAGATGTCCCTGAACAGTATTCCATGGTGTTACATATGTACCACATTTTCATTATCATAGGATACACTTTGAAAAATGGAAATTGTGAAGTCCAAGGATTGCACATATTAACTGAGCTGTAGATTGCTTTGAAGAAACATTGTTTTCGCTGCTGATCCACAGTCTGTGCATTTCCAATTCCTTCCACTTAGGATACCAGTTTTTATAAATGTTCCCATCCTGAAAGAGAAGTGCCTTTTAGTCTCCTTCATACTTTTAATTTTTTGTTCTGTTCAGTGGATTGGCATATGCCCTTCCACACAGTCTACTGATCCTAATGCTAATCTCTTCCAAAATTACTCACAGACACACCCAGAAATGTTGTTATTGGTTACATGCACATCCTTTATATACTAATCAAACTGGCATTTGAAGTTCATCATCATATCTGGGAAACAAGCTAATAAAATACTTCAATCTGATGACTCAGTCAAGAGATATTGACTAAAGCATAGTCAAGTGTTGGTGTACTGTCAAGAACTGAGGAGATGGTCTATCAGAGTACACAGGGGTGAGAACTATGGAACTCTTCAAGTTTCACGACAGTAGTTTGTCCCTAAAACAAATATTTACCTTGAAGGGAAATCCCTAGATTTTCACTTAATTTTACCTCTTCTTCTTATTTTCAAGCTTTTTACAATAAATTTAGCACTTAGAAGAGAGCAAATATCTTTAAGCTTTTTAGATTTTATACTATTGCTCACATTTACTTATTATATGTGCCCACATACCTTTATACCATGGTGCATTTGTGGAGCTCAGAAGACAACTTAAAGGAGTCAGTGCTCTCTTTGGGGATTGAACTCAGGTCATTAGGATTGACCGCAAGCCCCTATACCAGCTGAGCCATCTTGCCAGCTCCAGGCTCCAGTTTTTTTTTCCAGCTTTGGATACAACAAATATCTGAGTAGAATGTGGAAAGTAGGCTTAAAGTACACAGTAGTTAAGCATTGGTAAGTATTCCAAAATTACTGAGGGAAGAGAAAGGACTTTATGGCAGGCAATCCTGAGTCAAAATTAAGAGCCAGCCAGTTGTGAAATTGCTGTGCTACATTTTTGATGCTATGACCTTCGTTTTCTCTTTTTAAAATTTATTCATTGAAAATTTCATACATGGATACAAGTCATCTTAATCATATCCACCTCCACCTTCCCTCAGCCCCCTCCCAAGCATATTTGCCTTTCAGCTCCAAGCCCTCTTTTGTTTAGTTAACTAATGAATGCAGCCCATATGTGAATGGGTGTGTGGTCATCCACTGGCCTGGGCAGCCTTCCTGTGGCCACCCCCTAACGAAAAGTGATTCTTTTTTTTTTTTTTTTTTTTTTGGTGTTTTCGAGACAGGGTTTCTCTGTGTAGCTTTGTGCCTTTCCTGGAACTCGCTTTGGAGACCAGGCTGGCCTCGAACTCACAGAGATCCACCTGCCTCTGCCTCCCAAGTGCTGGGATTAAAGGCGTGCGCCACCAACGCCCGGCGAGCGCCACCAACGCCCGGCTAAAAAGTGATTCTGCCTCCCCCAGCAGCTGTCAATGGCTCCTCAGCCAGGGGTGGAGCCTCGGGAACAGCTCCCACTCCACACTGGTATTTTTAACTGGCTTGTTATTACACAGACCTTGTGCAGGTAACCACAGCTGCTGCAAGTTCACGTGTTCCACAGACACTTCATGTCTGGGCGATGGCATTTCACAGCATGCCCCCCCACCTCTGGCTCTTACATTCTCTGTGCCCCTGCTCTCATGATGTTCCTTGAGCCCCTTACTTTGATGTTAAGAGAGAAAATTCATGTAAGTTCTCCTAGGACTCAGAGTTATTAGGATATGGACCTCAGTGCCCTACAAAAGCAATGAGTGCTCCTAGCTGCTGAAGCATCTCTCCAGCCCCACCAAAGAAGGTTTTGTTGGCTGTGGGGAACAGGCCTTCTTTGTGTACTGTAGAGAATTCAGAGTCACAACTGACGTATTTGGGTAGAGAATACACCTCTATAAGAGGTACCCGTGTGACCACACAGAAAAGACCAAAGTCATGACCAAGATAGTCAGGAAAGCCAGCTGACAGCATTTTCAAGATTGATAGGGAAGACTAAACCACAAGGTTGATAGCGTCATGTTATAATATGCAAGTATTTTACCAAGAATCTCTTTTCACTTTTCGAAATTGCCCTATTCGTTCTTTGCTTGTTGATTTTTATGTATTTAACCAACTAACACATAGCAAGAGTTTTAGAGATACCACGATGGCTCATGACTCTTGGGCTTGTTCACTGCTGCACCCCAGCTTAGTGATCTTTGTCTTACACTGTTCAACAACACCGACTAAATAAAAACCTTTGTACTAGGGTTTGGGATGATTTCTAATCATTTCCACTTTATATTTGAACTTTCTAGGAATTCAGTGACTTGACTATGACCCTGAATCTAGCAACTGGTCAAAGCATTTAACTCTGGTCTGATTCCATAGCTTGTAATATACCATGACTAAGCTAATGTATGATAGATAATGATCCATATTTCACAGTGAACTTCATTCAATCTTTGCCAGCAAATCCTTTTGACATTTTCATGAACCCAATCAGTCATCTCCGCTTCACTGTATAAAAGGTAAGATTTTTGAACTCAGAGTGGACAAGAGAGGTTAAGTAGCATTTTACGGAATGTTGCTCCATGGAAGCTTATTTATCTACATGTGTAATAAGTAGAAAAATAATTATAAATAAATCTGAATTGATTAGGGTAAGAGTGAGGAGATGCTTCATTCAACAATCATGGTAATTTATCAGGAAGAATGGGAGAAATTCGAGGCAGAGAAAGTAAAATAAAAAGATAAACAGACTTGCTGTGGCAAAGTCAGGGGACACAGACTGTTGGGAATTTGGGACGGGAACTGACTAGGCTTGGAATGCTCCCCAGGAGAAGACCGTAGTAGACCTTATAAAGGAGTCTCTCTCTCTGTTTGTTTTCCTCTCTCAGAAGTTTTACTTCCACAAAGAAAAGGTAACGTTAGCTTTTAGAATATAAACTGGGGGGAAAACACACAAGATACTGATTTTGTACATATTAGAACATTTGATGAGAATGTTGCTAGAATTCCCTTGTTTTTCTTATTCCATAACCTCCCTGCCATGATGCCCTAAAATGCACCTCTATTATCAAGTTTCAGATAGTTGAGATATTAGTGGAGTCTGGAGCTGAAGCTCAGTAGGCCAACATTTGTATTGTGTGTGTGTGTGTGTGTGTGTGTGTGTGTGTGTGTGTGTGTGTGTGTGTGTGTGTGAAGGCTTGGGTTAGATCCCCAGCATCACAACAAGGGGGGACATTAACCTAACATCTCCATTGTTCAGAGAAAAATTGTAATTTTCTAAATGGAGTTAAAACCTGAAAAAAATTAAAGCAAAGCAATAAACATTGCTAAACTGCTGTTTTGCATTCAATTCTATTCCATCTGTGATTATGAAAACATAAAATGTCCTTTTTTTAAAGAAAAAATGAAAAGTTCTTGACATTGAGTCCTCAAGAGGTTTGTCATCTAGTACATGTGACACCACATCTTTTAATATGTGTGAAGATGTGTGTGCACGTGTGCACACTTCTGCAAGTGTGTATGGAGGCCAGAGGTCAGTGTCGGCTGCCTCCCTCTACTGTGCCTCACCTTCTCTTTTGTAGGGCTCTAACGGAACCTAGAGCTCATCACTTGACTACACTGGCCAGGCACCGAGACCCTGCAATCTTCCTATTTCTGAATTTCCAGTGCCGGTATTACAGAAGCATGCCACCATGCCTAGCTTTCTACATGACGTTGGGGATCCAAACACAGGATAGATACTTCTACACAAAGCACTGAGCCATGTGCTAGGGTGTATCTTAAAGGTACCTTTCCATAAGCCTATAGCCATTCACATGTGCTTTTATTTGAAGTTCTGTCTATGAGCCATCTTCATATGGTGGAAGAGGCAAGTGAGGTCTACTGGCTCTTATAAGGGCACTGATCCCATTCATGAGGGCTCCACTCTTAGGAACTAATTACTCAGGAAAGCCCTACTTCTGGATACCCGTACATAAGGTAAATTAACAGCCGCACAGAAGCCGAGTGATCCAAACGTTTTGTCCATACAGCAATCTTCTCAGCTTCAAAGGTCCCAGGCTTCTATGAATCTAGTGTATCCTAAGAAAGTCACCGTAGGAGCTCTGCCTATGACATTATAGCAAACAGCTTAGTCTTAAAACTGCCTGGAACTTCTCAAGCTAACTGAGCACATTTATTTAAATTGTTACCATGAACCTGGGTTCAGGAACACCTGATTCCCTCCAGCCCCATACCCTCTCTCTCTTCCATATACTCATATAATATTGCCACAAAATAAGTGTGGACCAAAGAAAGAACCCCAAAATGGAAATTCACCCTGGGCATACTTCCCTTTACTATTTTGTATTGCCTTATTTGTAAGTCCAGATTTCAGAAGCAGAGGATGCTGTACTGTTTCAAAGTCTTCTAAGCATAAGTGTACGAACAGACTTCCACCTAAGTTCCTCGACTCTTCTTCAGTATTGTGTTACTTATGACTTCTGTGTCCAAACATTAAATTTCAGATTATTTCCTCCATCTCCAGTGTCCTAACTGTGTCTTATTTTCATCAGAGTATTTCAGATAATACCCACATTTTGGGGCTATCTTTTAAAATGTTCCAGTATAATCTTTGACTTAAAAACAAAACAAAAAGCTAGAAAGAGGGTGCAGAAGGAGAGATGGGTGAGGGCAGAGGAGAACACAATTACATTAAAAGTGGAAAAATGAGAATTTGTGGGAATTAATAGTGACAAAACACTGTCCCCTGTTCCTCAGACCATCATGGCTCACAACCATCCGTAACTCCAGTTCCAGGGCCTCGGTGCCCTTTACTGACCTTCTGCAGCACCAGCACACATGAAATGCATATAAATGCACAAGCAGGCAAAACACTCATACACATAAAATAAAGACATCTAAAAAAGTAAAATAAAATCCTCTTTTGTGGGATAATTCATTCACGACTGGGCCACAAACAGGTTTTGTGAAACAACCTTTTCTGTGAGCTGCTCAACAGCTCTTGGGAAAGTGTCTATTGCAGTTTACGGCAGTGCCTGTGTTTAACTGTGGTGCAACTTTCTCCTCGAGGGAGTCTGTCTAGGATTTGTGATGGCCTTTGTCTTGCTCTCAGCACTCACTGTGATGAGACATATAGAGCCAAAGCTAATGGGGAATGGCAGAATTGAATTCTCTTTATGAATTTTAGTGTCTAATTAAAATGTTTATTTATTCATTTATTTTTGAGCGAAGATTTCATCATGCTTTAGCTCAGGCTGGCCTCGCATTCAGGAGCCTTCTATCTGACCCTCAAACGTCAGGCGTGGGCCCTCTCACTGGGCGACATTCAACTTCCTTTTTTCATTTTTAAAATGATTCAGTTTGAAAAGTAAGTCATGTAAAAGCAGGGAGTTTTCCTGTGGAACGGCACTTCCACACTTGTGTGGAAGCTGCACGAGGGGCCACAGGTACATGAATAAGGGGTTCAGGGCTTCCCATGCTTCTGGAGGGTGAGCATTAAAAAGCCACAGATACTAATAATAGTCTCTCCTGCATTCTCGTTGGAGTCTAGCTGCCTTAACGTCTGGTCATTTGGGGATTATCCTCTGGGTGCCTCTCAAGAGGGGTTCGGATGGAGCAGTTTTGCCCCCAGAGTGACTATGGATAGTCGGTGAAAATAAAAGATAAAAAAACCGGGGTGGGAGGTGGAGATGGAGGGAACACAGAAGAAAAGGTCCACACGGGCTATTTTCTCTTTGTTTTCAGTCTTTATGACGGCCTGTCTGGTGCGGTTCACCCCTAAAAAGAGGATTCCTGGGCAGGTGCAATCTGCCTATTGACAAAACGCTCTGCTTAGACCGAACCCGAAGCTCCGTGGTGGAGCGATTAGAGATTTTCTAGCACGTGCACGTGTTTCCAACATATTCCTTCCCCAGCATCCCAGAAAACAATAACAAGCCACAAACCACACACAGTCTCCCAAAGTGGTCAGGTGACCTCTACTCCTGTTAGCGGAGTACAGAGCAGTAGCCCAGTTCCGCTCTACTCTCGCGTTTTTATAAAACAAAACAAGACGAAACACAAACTTCCTTGTTAGACAGTCTTGTGCTGGGGTCTCTGGAAGTTGTGGCGGGGCATGGCTGGTTCTGTCTTGGCTGCTGTTGAACTTAGCGTGGAGGCAGGGTCTCCAGCCAGCGGTCTTAGGGGCCGAATCCCTCTCCAGGAGTAGCTCAGTGGTTCTTGGCCTGCACGTGGCCCCTGCACTCCCAGGACGGTTAGAATGAAGCTCTCTCCTTCCAGTGCGGTAACCCCAGCAGATGCTTTGCCTTTGGCCCCTCTCTCTCATCTTGAACAGACATCTTCTTTGTCCTATCCTGGGGACTTCTGCCCCTGGGGGGACTCAGAGGGTCATAGCAGGGGTCACGCTGGCCGCAGGAGACATTGCAGATGGATTCCCTCTATGAAGACCTTTTTTGGTATCTGGACCATGATGAAGATGGAGCTTTGGACATCTTTGAATTTCAGGAAGGCCTGGAGGATTTAGGGGTCAAGCAATCTCTGGAGGATGACCAGGTGGGCTTCACGAAGCTCAGATTGATGTCCGGGCCAGGACCTCTAGAGAGGCTTCCTGAAGCAGAATGAAGCCAAATTCACACATTCCCGAACTTGACCTGGGTCCTTTGAGATGCTGCTGGTTTAGCACTGCTTATGTTTGTTAAGAATAATCCAGGGACTAGGGATGTAGGTAGCAGGTAGAGTGCTCGATTAGGTCACCAATACCGTATAGTATCGTATCGTATCGTATCGTATCGTATCGTATCGTATCGTATCGTATCGTATCGTATCGTATCGTATCGTATCGTATCGTATCGTATCGTATCGTGTCGTATTGTATATACTGCTGTGGTGGGTCACCAATACCGTATAGTATCGTATAGTATCGTATCGTATCGTATCGTATCGTATCGTATCGTATCGTATCGTATCGTATCGTATTGTATATACTGCTGTGGTGGTGCAGGCCTCTAATCCCAGCACAGAAGATGTAGAAGCAGGGTGATTAGAAGTTCAAGGTCATCCTCATAGCTAATGTCCTCAAGAATATTTTTCAGTTTTCCTTGTGGCTATAATCAAATTTCCCACTTCTGATTGCTTTTGCTGTTGGCTAAGGTTCTGTTTTAGGGGGTCAACCTGTTCAGTGTTCTCACATGTCACCAGAGGCCTAGATTAGTAGCTTTGGCACGTCTTAGTTACTTTTCTACTGCTGTGAAGAGACACTAAGGCAACTTATAGAAGCATTGAATCGGGGCCTTGCTTACAGTTTGAGAGTGTGAAACCATGGCCATTATGGTGGGGAGCAGGGCAGCAGGCAGATAGCCAGGAACTGGAGAAGTAGCTGAGAGTTTACATCTTATCCACAAGTTGGAGGCAGGGGGAGAGAATTAGCTGGGAATTGTATAAGCTCTTGAAACCTCAAAGCCCACTCTCAGTGATGCACCTCCAACAGGGCCACACCTCCTAATCCTTCCCAAACAGTGTGGACCAAGCATTCAAATATATGAGCCAATGGAGGTCATCCTTGTTCAAACCACCACAGCGTATGGGCCCAAGATGTGTCATGGGTTTAGAGAACCGGAACATTAAGTCCACATGTATTTGGGGGCTCAGTGGTGGCTGGGAACAATTATGTTTTGTTTCTGTTCCTAAGGGGGTGAATTTCCTAAGAGTCGTCATCATCCTATTAACTGTGCAGACTTTTGGAGTCTTTAAGCTTTCCATTGGTCAACCAGTTGTCTTTAAAGCTGATTCTATATGGCAAGCACTACATTGTGATTGCTTTGTCTTTTGCTGTGGTTGGGATAAATGTTTCTCAAAGGTGTTCCTTTTAATGACTTGGCACTCAGCCAGTGATTCTATTGGGGGTAGTGCTGCAACTTCTAAGAGGTGTATCTTAAGGGTGGGAACTTCAAGAGTTGGAAATCTCCCATATGGAGGTGGATGTTGGGACCCTGGTCCCTCTTCTTTCAAAACATGATGTATATTTGCTTATTTGATACCAATTAGCCTTTCAGAAGGAAACCTGGATTTTGCCATAAACAAGTTAAGTTCTTTGAAACCCACTTATTCCTTTTCAACATTTTATTTTCCTGCAAAACTTTTTGGCAAAAGGTGTGAGGCTTTGCAGATCCATTCATTATGGGTGAGCATTCACTTATCAAAACTAAGGGAGAGTCATTCCCCCGGGCTCTGCACCAACCACATGGAACATTCTATTTTAAAATAACTCTTGGACTTTTCCCTCAGGAAAAGGTCACATCTAAGAAGTTCAAATGTGTGGGTTCTCTTATGTCTGTAGAAGGAATTTCACTCATATGGACTGGGAATTCAATTAACTTTTTAAAAGAGAAATGTACATTTATAGTGTGAGGTGCAAAAGATACCCTTTTTATTATGAAAAATAGTAAATTTGAAGCAATAATTTTCTTTTGTTATTCTATAAGTAGGAGGGACTGAATATACAAACAGATAATGGCAGGGCCATAAATAAAAATAGACATTGATTCAGCACATACAGCCAGGAAACCTGGTCCTTACAACTGACAGGCTTGGAGGGAGACAGTTGATGTCTCTAGAGACAGCCCAGGAAGTTGCACAGTAGCTCCTGTAAAAGCCCCTCCCCAAATGGCCAGGACTTGATGAATCACACTGACAGTTCTCCTAATTTTGATTTCCATTTTCACTTTGGGATTAACGAAAGACAGTTATGCCTCTCCATACAACCACCCTGGACCCTCTGCTCCTGGCTAGCCGGCCTGTGCCCACCCCTTCACATGCCAAACCTCTCCCTTCACACCGCAAAGCTTCCTGTGCTCCGCCCCATCTTGGGGTCTATATAAAACACAGATGAAGACGGCAGCAAGCTCGGGAGAGATGGCCCTGGTTCGTGTCTTTATTCCCACAGAGGGAATTACAAGACAATTAAAAGAGAAGCCCTAGTCTTCCTGTAATGATCAAACTGGCACCATCCACTGCTTGTGAAACTCTGAGAATCTTAACCACAGGAAAGGTTGCAAAGCTATGCCGTAATGGATACTAATACATCTGGCCCAAACTGGAAGCTTGTACACAATTAGTTCAGTACTTTAGCCCATGCCAACGATAAATTCTCTCTCTCTTTCTCTCTTTTTCTGTAGAAAATTTTCATTGCTGGCGATGTCAACAAAGATGGGAAGCTGGATTTTGAAGAATTTATGAAATACCTGAAAGATCATGAGAAGAAAATGAAGTTAGCATTTAAAAGTTTGGACAAGAATAGTGATGGTATGTCCTGTTATCACTTCTTATGAAAAGTTGCCTTTATGCTTTCCAAGTCTAAGATAAGATATAGTTAATCTCTCCAGATGACTGTTATTTGTGTTAGTACTTATTTTATTAATGTGTTTGGGAGTTCATATTTTTATTCATTTGTTTTTTAAGATTTTATTCTACTTTTAGTTCTGTGTGTGTATGTGTGTGTGTGTGTGTGTGTAGGGTTATATACACATGAGTACAGGTGCCTGCAAACCCCCTGGAGCTGTAGTTATAGGTGGTTCTGAGCCAGCCAGCATGTGTGCTGGGAACTGAACTTGGGTCCTCTGTGAGATCATTGACTGCTCTTAATCACTGAGCCATCTCTCCAGCCTCGAGTCCATATTTTCAGTGAAGAAAATTTATAGTTTTTTCTACTGAATTAAAAATTGCCATAAAGTGTTAACTATTGAGATTATTCTGATCTCACTTATAGCTGTGGTTTAAAAATAATAATAATAATTACCTACTTGTTCTTTCAATAAGAAGTATTTATTTTTCGTATGGGGGCATGACTTGTGCATTATACAATAAAAACTTCATATTCATATCTTACACTTTATAATCTCTTTGAAAGATTAATTTAGGAAAGATGGTCTCTGATCCTAATAATGAGAGTAGTTCAACATTTTTCTGTACCTTCTGGCTGGGGTGGCATTTTCTCTGTTTAAAGTAGTAGCTTGGGAATAGAGTCCCAGGTAAGTAGGAAGATAACCAGCAGTGGAAAATCATCAGATCCCATGTCCAGAGGCAACCACTGACAGGAAGAATGAATTTACAAAGATTATAATGCAGCCCTAAACCTTTCCCAGCCTAGTGAATGGCTCACTTCACAAACTTGTTATTTAAGAAAGAAGTTGAACAATAAATGGAAAAATATCATTCTTTTCAAGGGTTAGTTTAAAAAATTTTAATAAAAATCTGGGTTGTAAATATTTTAACTGTGTGGGCTATGTAGTCTGAGCTGTGGCTGCATCTCAGCCAAAGACAGAATGTAGGCAAATTGTATGGATGTATTCAAATAAAACTTTATTTAGAAAGAAAGTCAACAGGCCTTATTTGTATTGACAGTTATAATGTGCTATCTACTGTTTTAGACTGAACATTAACTTACAATCAAATTCCTTCAAATAATCAAACCTTTTAGATGGTTTTGTTGATGGTTCACAATGGCTAAGGGCTCAGTGTGTGGTGGAGGTGGAGGTTGTAACCTCCAGGAAACCTTGCACTGTGTATATTGTCCTCAAGCCCTCTGAGTCCAATCCTCAGGCAAATTCAGTTTTTAAAATTAACTCTCCTTCCTGCATGCAAACTTTCATCCCTCTACAGTTGAGTGGCAGAGACAATGTTGTCCTTGTCCTGTTAATAGCTGGGAGCTGAGACAATCTCAGGACCAACTGCTATATGACTAGTGCTCAGCCATCCAGTGCATGAGTGGTGTGCATATCATTGTCCACTCCAGGAAACTAGACTTGAACCACAGGAAATAGAAATGAAATTTCAACAATACATTTTTCATAAACGTAGAGAGTTCTGCCTTTACTTATTTCTTCACATATATTTTGAAACAATTTATCATTATAGGTTTATATTTTCATTTATCAGAATTCCTTAACTTAAACATATGTAGTTTACATTCTCATCATTTGTGGACTTTGTACTGGTGGATATTACTACTTGCTAAAATTTAACCTCAGAAGTAGTCTCAAGATATGTGTTCCAGTTACTTGTGGCCATGCACAGAAGAGTAAAAACTTTAAATCACTGAACATAGACATTCCTAGTTGAGACACAATAAGGATAAGGTGACATTCCTGATTCTTAAAACACAAGGTGACATTCTTCTTTATTTTAGGTCTAAGACTATAAGCAATTGTCTTTTTCAAGATCTGTTTTGTTTTGTGCATTTTGCATCTTTGAACATGGTTTGGTGGATAATTTTACTTAATAAAATGTTCCCCATACGTGGTGCTAGTGCCTCCAAGTCCAAGAAAGTCATGATGTGTGCCATGCAGAAATGCAGATTTTCTAGAAAAGTTTTCCAAGAGTTCAATGTCATGAGGTTTTGGAACAGAAATGGGAAACAACCTTAGATCAGCTGATGAACTGCTGTGATAGAGTCTCCCGGGAACCTGTACCTGAATCACTTGCAGAACTATGTTTGCTAATCCAGTGTCTGCAGTAATTTTACAGAACATGGCTGCTGCACAGTGCACCACTAAGTCTTTAAGAGTGTGGCCCAAGGGAATGCTGGGAGAGATTCACAGCACTTCACTGCTGAAATAATGCCCCCTTTGTCCCCTAACATCGTCCAGATTCCTCTGCCAGTTTCCTCTCTCTGGGTGGATCCCCTCAGCATCCTGTCACTTCTTTAGTTCCTCTCTCAGAGGATGTCTTCCCTTCCCCCTGTCCTTTGTGTGCTCCCCCCCCCCCAGGAGCTTGCTGTCCATGTTGAGTGGTAGCAGAGCCTCTCACTTTGAGTGGTTTCAGCCCTGTCGGGACCCTCACGAGTATTTGAGCCACTTGAGGGAAGAGCTTGGGGGCCTGTGTTTATGGTGTACGTTGTTTTCTCTCTTTCCCTTTCTCCTGGTTTGTTCCATCTCTAACGTGTTCAGATGGCCTTTGTATTAATTTATTCTTTCTTCCATTGCTTTTCGGTCCTTACTGTCTATTTTCACTGCCATATTTCTCAGATAATTCTCTGCTCTTTGGCTCAATTTCTTCATGTCTTGCTCTCTCTCACTTGGTCACATGACTCCATGCTTCGTGAATGCCCCTCTACCTACTGAAATGTGGATATGGGCACTTTCCAGCAAACAATTTCTAGTTTAATGGAGTTTGTCTCGTAGGAGATCAGGATTTAGAGCTCTCTCCTGCTGCCATCACCCAACGAGGCCGTGGGAGCTTTTGGCCTTCTGTTTGGAGGGATAGCACCATTTATCCACTAGGCTTTATGAATCGAATAATATGTGCACATTTTTAAGGTATTTGTGAACATTTTGAGTATTGATGCCACACTATGCATTTGAGAAGCTCACTGGCTTACCCAAATGCTTATTTTCACTCTCATCGTCCAGAAATCTTCTCAGATTCTGAGTCTGATCTTACACTGTTTTCATTGTTTGAAGGGAAAATCGAGCCTTCCGAAATTGTCCAGTCTCTCAAGATGCTGGGTCTACATATTTCTGAAGATCAAGCAAAACTGATTCTTCAAAGGTGAGCTCTCCATCAAACTGACCAACTGCTTTAAAGTCTCGTCTTCCATGCTGGTCTCTACGTGCCACGTTCGGATACCTCCCTGCATCTCAGCGTGCCTCATCACCCACGCCTGGCTGTCTTTCTGTCCTTCATTCCCTTTGCATTTCTGTGGAAACACGTTATCTGCAGTGCAGGGATGGGAGCGGGACTAGTCGGTTGTCGCAAGTCTTCAGGAGCGCTGGGACAGCAGTGAGGCTTATGTCTAGAGGTAGGAGCTGAGGGTTTTGCGGTCACTTTAAGCATTTATTTCTTTTATCTATTTTATGTGTGATGGGTGTTTTGTTTGTCTTTGTGTCACTTGCATGCTTGGTGCCTGTGGAGCACAGAAGAGGTGTCAGGTTCCCTGGAACTGGAGTTACAGGTGGCTGTGAGCCACCATGTGTGTGCTGGGACCTGAGCCCAGGTCCTCCGGAAGAGCACTTGGTGCTTTTAACCTCTGAACTATCTCTCCAGCCCCTGGCTATTACTTTTTAAATGAATTTGATTTCTTCCTCATTTTTAGAAAGTATTAGTATGTGTTAACTCTCTAAGGTAATGAGATTCGCTGTGACATTTTCCTACAATGTGCTTCAGTCACATTCACCTCTCTACCATCCTCTCTCACCCCGCTTCCCTCCTGCTGGCCTCCGTCACCCAAATGGCACCCCTCTGCTTACATCTTTCAAAAATATTTTGATTCTGCATGAGAGAAAACTTGTCATATTTGTTTTTCTGAGCCTGGCTTATTTCTTATCATGCTCACTTCCAGTTCCAAGCATTTCTCTGCAAATGACATAATTTCTTTCTTCTTTAGAGTGGTCAATTCGTGTGTGTGTGTGTGTGTGTGTGTGTGTGTGTGTGTGTGTGTGTGTGTGTATGTGTGTGTGTGTGTGTGTGTGTGTGTGTGTGTGTGTGTGTGTGCGCGTGCGCGTGCGTGCCTTCATCTGTTGATGGGCATCTAGACTGATTCTATGTCTTGGCTATTGTGAGTATTGCAGCGATAAACACAGATGAGAAGTACCTCTGAGGTGTGCTGACTTAGAGTCCCTGGGGTTCATTCCCAGAAGTGGAATGGTAGGCTCACCTGCCAGTTCTAGTTTAGATTTTTTTTTCCCCCGGAATCTCCATGCTGACTTCCAATGAGGCTGAACTAATTTACATTCTCATCAATAACATAAGGCTTCCTTTCTCTCCTGCACCCACTGTTCTCACTTTCTTGATGTTAGCCATTTTGAATGGGGTAAGGTGGGACCTCAAAGTGATTTTAATTTTCATTTCCCTGATGGCTAAGAGTTATTTAACATTTTTCATATATTTACTGCCCATTTATCCATCTTGTAAACTGTCCAACTCATTTGACCACTTACTGATTAGATTATTTGTGGGAGTTATTTTATTTTATTTTGGGTGTCTAATTCTTTCTCCTTTATTTATTTTGTTAAGGAGGCTGTCTTTCGAGAAGAATCAGGCATCTGTAGCCGAGTGGGCTTACTTCTGGGCACTCTGTTCTAAGGTCTTGATTTAAGCACCTCTTTCTGAGTTAGTACTGTGCTACTGTTGTTGCTATGGTTTTCTAGCATAATTTAAGGTCAGGTTATGGTGGTCCCTCCAGTGTTACTCTTTTTGCTCAGAATTGGTTTAGTTATTTGGGCTCTTCTGTGTTTTGATATGAATTTTAAGATTTATTTAAGAAACAACTAATTGTTTCTTTGAGTTCTGTAAGGAATGCCATTAGAACTTGACTAATGATTAAACTGAATCTACAGATTGTTTTTAGTAACATGGTGATTGGAACAATAGTAATTCTGTCAGTCTGTGAGCCTGGAAGCTCTTTCCATCTTTTAGGCCATCTAGTTCTTTTTCAGTATTTTATATATAAAACTTTTGTTAAGGAGAGTTTTCACTTTCTTGGTTAGGTTTGTTCCTACTGTTTATTTATTTATTTGCAGCTATTGTGAATGAGATGTTTTCCTTCTGAGTATGTTTGTTATTATATGTTTGTCTATAGAAAAGCTACTGGTTTTTCTATGTCAGTTTTGTACTGCACTGATCTACCAAAAGTGTCACCAGGCCTAAGAGTTTTCTAGGAGAATCTTCAGGGTCTTTTAACTATAGAATCATATTATCTGAAAATAGGGTAATTTGATTTGTTTCCTTTTTATTTGTATCTCTTTGATTTCTTTCTTTTGTCTTATGACTCTTTCTGAGACTTCAGACACTGTGGTAAATAAGAGTGGAACTATTGAACCCCTTGGCCTGTTCCTGATGTTAGAGGCAATTTTTCCATCTTACCCCACCAGTGTAAAGGTGTCTATAGGACTGTCACATGTAATTTTCATTAGGTTGAGATATGATCCTTCTGCCACTAGCTTTTTCAGGGCTTTTATCATAGAAATGTAAAATTTTGTCAAAGGTTTGTCCTGTATCTATTGAGACGATCATGTGGTTTCTGTCCTTGGTTCTAGTTCTACTATGTGCTATATTACTTTACTGGTTTGTGTATGTTGAACAGTTTTTTAAAAATTATTATATGTGTATGGGTGTTTTGCTGGCATGTGTGTGTGTGGATACCATATGCATGCAGTGCCCATGGGCATCAGATCCTCTGGAACTGCAGTTACAGACAGTTGTGAGCTGCCGTGAAGGTGCTAGATTGAACCCAGAACCTCCTGAAGAGCAGCCAGTGCTTTTTAACTCCTGAGTCATCTGGAAAGATGACTTCTTACATCCTTGGAATAGAACTAACTTCATCACAGTGTATAATCTTTTAAATGTGTTATTGCCCTCAGTTTACATGCAAATAGTTTATGGAGAATTTTTGCATCATAACAAAACAAAAAGTTAGTTCTTTGAAAAGGCAAAGAATATTGACAAACCCTTAGCAAAGTGTGAATTTTTTTCCTCTCTTGCTTAAGGTCAGAAATCATTTTTCTTGTATGTCCTTTGACAGCATTAGGAATAAAGCAAATTCTAACCCCAAGCTCTACAAAAGATCCAAGTGAATTTCCAGTCAGCTTATGTGCTGTGTAACAAAATACCACAGATGGACCCATGCTTTCCCACAACATGGGCAGAGTGGAAACTCAAGGGGACTTTGACTTGAAAACATTAAAGTGGTGGGATGACAGTGGTGGTGGCGCACGCCTCCAATCCCAGCTCTGGGGAGGCAGAGGCGGGTGGATCTCTGTGAGTTCGAGGCCAGCCTAATCTACAGAGTGCATTCCAGGACAGCCAGGGCTACACAGTGAAATTCTGTCTCAAAAAACAAAACAAGATAAAAAGTTGCAGGATGTTTCTAAGGTGACACTTGCCTCGTAGAAAATGCTCATGAAAGGGCAAGTTGGGGGTTGGGGTTAAAAGCTAAATCATTGCATTGATAAAATCAGAGCTGCTAATACTGCAACCCAGAATGCATTTTAAAGGCAAGTAGTGAGTAGGATTCTGAGTGGATATGGAGCATCGCCACCTCTGCACCAGGCCAGTGAACGCTGAAGTCTGATCTCACATGAGCAATCGAAACTGAAAATGTACTGAAAACATAAGAATAATATCTGAAAATTCCACTTCATTTGTATGCTGCCTGCATGTGGCACTGTCACATAGACTATAGCATACAGTTTGAGGAAACATCAAAACACTATTTCATACATGTGAATTCAATCAAAACCAAGCTCCTCGTACCTGCCACTCTGGTAACTATCTGTATTGAAGAGCGCAATCAAACCCGGTGTAATTTTGCATTGTTCTGAGGAAAGTCTTATAGAATGGGCTTTCGGTCAAGAAGCTTATAACAAAACAAACAAACAATGCCCCCCAAACGAAAAACACAAAAAACTCAGAGTTTGTGTTACCACTTACACGTGGAAGATGACAGCATGCTAAGTTCAGAGTGGGTGAGATACCAGGATTTCTCAAAACTCAAATAATCACGCATTAAGAATTTAACTTCTTAGAATCACTGCTGATTTTCTTATGTTGATGAGGAGAAGAAAACTGATAGCATATTTAGAATCTATTTCAAAAACCATACCCAAATATTTCAGTCTTAGGATATTAAGAAACAATCCCCTGAGCTTGTGAGAGGAAAAAAAATGGACCCTGAATTTATTCATTAGTACCTCTCAATATTTCATTATCCAGTCGTTGTGTCTTTTAACCGAGTGACTTTGAGTTTGACAGGGTGCTAAAGGCAGTCTGCAGCGGGCTCTCTCTGTAATACATGGATCTGGTTTTCTCCAAATAGTGAAAATGGTCAGGAAGGAGCATAATATACATGATTCTACTTCCAGTCACGTAGAATTGTGAGTGGTGTGTTTTCCTTGAGGGTGGAATCCGGGGCCTCATGCCTGCTAACCAAATGCTCTGTGGTGAACCCTTTAAACCTGCCAATGGGTTTTTAAAATTCAATACAAATTGATCTGGGAAGCAAAATCTCATTCTGTAAAATGAGCAGTAATGCTAGCCGTGCCCACGTCTTGCTCTTTAACCGTCTGTTCACACTTCCAGCATCGACGCGGACGGGACAATGACAGTGGACTGGAATGAATGGAGGGACTACTTTTTATTTAACCCTGTTACGGACATTGAAGAGATTGTCCGTTTCTGGAAACACTCGACTGTAAGTTTGCATTCTGTATCTGTAGCTCTAAGTCTCAGGTCTAGTGCTGATGCAAGAAACAGCTCTCACCTCAAAGAAGATAGAGATCGTTTATTTTGTATCTAGACGAGGGACCGTGGCCTGGGAACACAGACTCAGGTTACCTCACATTCCGTGTTCTGACACGGACATAGTTTCATGAGATTTTTATACTAATACAGCAAAGAAAATCATAAATCAAGATACTTTTCAAATACATCAGTGGAAACATGAGACTTAAAGCAAAGTAGCAGAATTTCTGTTATGGACATCAGATGCTGTGTGATCTTAACCCTTGGGTTGGTAGAATCTAGGCATCTGGTCTGTTCATACCTTCCAAAGGGTTTACCTAACAGTCACAAAGATGTTAGGTCACACACAGAGGTGGGCAGAAAGTCGATATTAAAGTGGTTAGGATAGGTTGGCTCTAGTCACTGGAGTTCTAGCCAGGCTGTCAACCTTTGCCGTCACTTACTCTTAACGGAGCTCTGCTTCACAATGCTTGCCACTCAAGAACACCAGAACACCCTGGGAAGGTTGGCCAAGTCCCAGGAAAGTCCCAGTAGATATTTAACGTCTAGATCTGTTTATTCTATTAGGCACAGATTTATAGAGCATCTTTAAAGTCCCCAAGGTGGCATATAAAAACAGCTTTTCTCAAAACTTGGAAGAAGTCCTATCTTGATGAACTAGCTGCCCAGGTTTCATTGACATTTAATGCTTTTGCCATAGGGAAGTCTCAAAGTCAGAAGTCGCGTATTACCAAATCATCTCTGCACTTCCAGATTGCTAAAGATGACATGGCCTCAGGTCCCTCCCGGAACTGCTTACTTAGTCAGGCTGCCTAGATTTATCGCTGTCATAAGGCATTGCATTACTCATTGAATGCTAGAGAATATTTTTTTTGACTCACATGCATAGCATTTCCTGCCAGTGTGTACATCTTAAAATTTCATTGTGATTGTTTCATTAACATTCTGCTAAAATATAGTGGTGTAAATTAGGTTCTGTTGTACAGTCTGTTCCTTGAAGCCCTTGGGGACCTTCTGCGGGCTCCCCCAACCCTCAACCTGTGGACTTGTCTTCTGTGCTGGGAGAGAAGTATCTTTGACTCCCACTCAATACACCTGGAGTTCACACTGTCACTAGTAACAATGCCAAAGCTTATACAGAGCATTATAAAATCAATTACGTGTATAAATTTTATACTATGTGAATCTTGTATTATATCTTTGGGGATAGTTGATAACATTTGATGATACAATCATAAATCAATTTTATTGGTAACAAAGAAGAGAACATTACTGCCAAAGTGTGGCTCATTACCTTCCATTCCTGCCCATAAAGTTTTATGTCAATGTCATGTTTTGTGTGTGGTGCTGGGACCTGGAGCGTGCTAAGAAAGTGCTCTATGACCTAGTTATACCCACCATAGCAGTTAGATAATTAAGTTGCAAAAGTATCATAATAATAACACTGTTCTCACTATATAGAAGATGAGAAGATGAGCTATTTACGTTCATGGTTTAATTTTAAAATTTACATATTTAAATTTATATATACTTCATAGTACAGAGTGTAATGGGACTTAAGACAAATTGAGTGTCTGAAGTACTGGCTAAGTAGTTTTTTCAAAGCTGTCCCCAACTGTGTGGTCCTCTAGATTGTGAAAAGTGACTGACAAGGATTAACTAAGTGTGGCAAAATATTACCCCTTCATTGCAATTCAGTCCAATAAAACTCACCTGATTTGAAAAGAAAGAGAAACATGTGACTTTGTAACTGACAGTTCCCAGGTCTTGTGCATTGACTCTGCATTACGTTGATTCTGCATTACATTCAGGGGGACTAGATGCTCACTCACATGTGCTCAGAGTGGTTCACTGTCAATCCCAAGGAAGAACCTTGATCGTAACAGTAACAGCTCTGACACAAAAAGAAAGTTCTGGGTTTATCTGTTTGGGACTAAACTGTGGGATCTCTTTCCATTTTACCAGGGAATTGACATAGGGGACAGCTTAACTATTCCGGATGAGTTCACAGAAGATGAGAAAAAATCAGGACAGTGGTGGCGGCAGCTTCTGGCAGGAGGTGTGGCTGGCGCCATCTCTCGAACAAGCACTGCTCCTTTGGATCGCCTCAAGGTCATGATGCAGGTGAGCCGCGCCTTGCGCCAGCCTGTATGGAAACATGCTATGTCCAGTCACAGGCCTTCATTCCGTAGACAATTCTATTCTGCTACCATTAACCCTCAGATTAGGCACATATTTAAGTATTTGGTTCTGTTCCATTAAACCACAAATTGTTAGTACTTGTTTGTAATGAAATCTTTGGTATTCTATAACTTCAAATGTCTAATTACAAACAAAAACAAAAACCTTGCCACTGTTATAGCGTTCTCATTAAATTATATTTTCTTTGATGTTATGACTTGAGAAAACAGAGGATTTCTCAAGTCTAGAATCTTGGTGATAAGAATGTAATTTCAGAAGTGACTGTAGAGCTCAGGTTAGCAGAAAAGACCCAGGTTTCTAGACAGACCTGACTGCTCACTGACCTGGAGAAAAGAAAGAATACCCATTTGTGCACATCACGGTAACCCGTTTCATATTCATGGGAGCTCAGTAAAGCCAGTGGTGTGCTTTCACTTTACGTATGAGGAGACTGAGACTGTAAGAATTAAAGTTTCCTTAATGGAGAAGAATAGATGAGGCATGACGTCACTTCACCTCCAGATTTTTTGGTTCTTACCTTGGACTTCTGAGATCTCATTTCCTCCATTCCATAATGGGAGCCAGAGTATCTAACAAGGGCGGCCCTCAAGTTGAATTTACAGAGGCTCTGGCATACTGGAATAACCTAGAAGACCATAGCAGTTGCTTAAAAATGTTTTTATTTTATTTTATGTGTGTGGGTGTTTTGCCATGCAGTGCCCACAGATCCCAGAAGAAGGTGCCAAATCCCCTGGAACTGGAGTTACACATGGTTGTAAGCTGCTATGTGGGTACTGGGAATCAAACCTGTGTCCTCTGCAAGGGTAGCCTGTGGTCTTAGAGGCACTAAGCCATTTCTAAGATTCCTTAAAAATGTTTTTAAAGTTGTGCTTTATATATATAACACTTTTTTAAAAATTATTTGAATAAAAAAGATAGATGCTTTTTTCTTTAGTACAGTAGTAAACTGACTTTGAGGAAACTTGAATAGGCACACATCTTTTCCTTTGTCATAAGTTATTATGAAGTTTATTATTTAAAATAAAGTGGATTTGTTAAGATTGTCATTTCTACACATTTGAAGGGCTTCCCAAAGTCTCCTGCAGGCTTGATACTTCACCAGATGGCCTCATGAAAATACAGACTCATGGTCGTGGTTTATTACAGGGAAGAAATAGGGATTCAAATTAACCAAGGAAAGGAAGTGCAGAGGGCCGAGTCCAGGAAAGTTCCAAATGTGGATCTTCTTCTGTCTGTGCCCTGTGCAGCCCTGATGCCTTTCTTTCCTGGTATTGATGTTAAAATTGGTGAGCAGAACATTGCAGCCCATCAGAGACGCTCTCGGGAGGCTTTAGCATTCAGTATCCAGCGTTTGGATTCAGCTCAGACCTACTTTCAAAACAGTTTCAACAATATGCAGAAGTATCCCGTGACACTTTGCTTTTATTTTTAGGTTCATGGTTCCAAATCAATGAATATATTTGGAGGCTTTCGGCAGATGGTGAAGGAAGGAGGAGTCCGTTCCCTTTGGAGAGGAAACGGCACAAATGTCATTAAAATTGCTCCCGAGACAGCTGTTAAGTTCTGGGCTTATGAACAGGTAATTTTTATTACCTGTGGAAATGATTAACAGAATAAGTTAGTTAACTCATTCAGGAAAGATCAGTATGCATTACTTTGGGTATCGGTTCCTAGTACTCCGCCAGGCAATTCCTTATGGGAGACTAGAACTTGATAAACTCAATGATTTCACACAGCTGAATTATGGGATTTTGGATTCCCTAATACCGTTTAGAGAGGGAGGCTTTCCCCACCGACCTCTTTTTCTAAGTAGCTCCTCAAAGCATGATTTTGGCTGACTCGTCTTGAATTCTAGTGGACGCAGAGGGCACTTCATCTAAGTTTTACAAACTTCGATTTCTGGAAAGAAAACTGTTCAGATGAATTCCTTTGTGTGAATGGAATTGTATTTAGCTTGAAAATTCCATGAAGGCAGGGGTGTCTGGCTTCTCCCTGCACTCCAGCCCCTGGGCAGAGCCCAGCATGGGTGAAGGGCTGAGTGTTTGTTGAGTGAATGAATGAGGTAGTAAATGAAGGCATTTGCTTCCCTCTCTGTTGACTAGGTTAAAACACAGTGGTGGGTTTAGAGATTGGCTTCTGCAGTTGTTGGCAGAGTCATTGGAGCTGCTTGCTATACAATTAGTTTTTCTTCTGTCATCTCTTCCGTAATTGTTCATCATGGTCTATACGAGCCTTAACGTTCAACTCCATACTCCAGTTTCTTATTTGAGTACGTTTAATGCTGTTCTGGAGAGACTGTCCTGGAGAAGTGCCACTCTTCTGAAATGACCAGAGCTGGTGGTATCCATTTCTTGATTGAGGAATAGAGAAGCAAAGAACAGCTGGCCTCAGGTGGAGCCCATTCCGGGAAAAAAGATTTTCCTGATTCGAATGCCTGAGCATTCAAATTATGACTAATTTTATAATAGGAAAGCCAGAGCCTAAGATACATATTCAAAAATAACGCTGTTATTTTAATATGGGGAAGTTCGGTGTATCTGAAAGCCCACACACAGCACACTTGGTACCACTTGACATATTCATAACCTGGCCCCTCCAACAGGCTTACTCTGTTCTATCCACTCCCCTCCCTCTTTTTAATGATGCTGGAATTTGAATTTAGGGTTGCTACATGGGCCAGGCAAGAGATTGACCACTGAGGTATATTGCCAGCCATGTGGGGATCTAATTTGAAAACCTACTTCCCAGGAAACAGAATCAGCATTTAAGCCCCACGTTTCTGCTAGGATTGTTAATGTAGAGGATGCATCTTGAGGCATCTCATCATCCTGTAAATGAATTGATTTCTAGGATCTGATTTGTGTTTTGCCACTGTGAAATACCATCTAAGGTGTGGTTTAACAGTAGAAACTTATTTCTCACAGTTTTCAAGCTTAAGCAGTATCAGATTAAGAGGCCAGGCAGTGGAGACTCTCTTCCTGGCTTCTTGCTCCATAGTCATATGGCCTCGGTGCATGGTTTGGTGGAATGTAAACTGTCAGGTGTCTCTTCTGATAAGGATGCTAGTTCTATCCTGAGGCCTTAGAACCTCTTCTAACCACAAATGTCCGCAAAGGCTTCATCTCCTAATACTATCACAATGGGGATTAGGATTTAATATAAGAATTTAGGAGGGGGCACTATTACCCTAAAGCTGCTATTAATATATATCTTTTTAAATTAATTTTTAAAAATTTATTTTACATACCAACCACAGTTTTCCCTAGCTCCTCTCTTCCTGTTCCCTCCCTCCACCTAACACATCCATTCAGAAAGGGTAAGGTCTCCCATGGGAGTCAACAAAACATGGCACATCAAGTTGAGGCAGAACCAAGCTGCTCCTCCTCCCTACATCTAGGCTGAGTGAGGCATCCCATCACAGGGAGTAGGTTCCAAAACGCCAGCTCATGCACCACGGACAAGTCCTGGTCCCACTGCTAGGGGCCCCACAAACAGACCAAACTACACAACTGTCACCCACATGCAGAGGGCTAGGTCGGTCCCATGCAGGCTCCCTAGCTGTTGGTCTAGAGTCTCTGAGCTCCCACGAGCTTGGGTCAGTTGTCTCTGTGGGTTCCCCTTCCATGACCTTGAGGCCCCCTGACTCGTACAGTACAATCCTTCCTCCCTTTCTTCAGCAGGACTCCTGGAGCTAGGCCCAGTGCTTAGCTGTGGATCTCTGCATCTGCTTCTATCAGTTACTGGATGAAGGTTCTATGACGCCAATTAGGGTAGTCACCAATCTGATGACAGGAGAAGGCCAGATTAGGCATCCTCTCCACTATTGTTAGGAGTCTTAGCTAGGGCCATCCTTGTGGATTCCTGGGAGTTTCCCTGGCACCAGGTTTCTCCTCAATCCCATAATGGCTCCCTCTATCAAGATATCTCTTTCGTTGCTCTCTCTCTCTCTCCTTTACTTCCTCAACTCGACCAACCCGATCTCTTATGTTCCCATTCCCCACCCCCACCCCCACTTCCAGTTAGTTTACCCAGGGGATCTCATTTATTTCCCCTTCCCAGGGCAATCCATGTATCCCTCTTAGGGTCCTCCTTGTTACCTAGCTTCTTTGGGGCTGTGAATGGTAGCCTAGTTATCCTTTGCTTTACATCTAATATCCACTTAAGAGTGAGTACATATCATGCTTGTCTTTCTGGGTCTGGGTTACCTCACTCAGGATGATTTTTATCTAGTTCCATCCATTTGCCTACAAATTTCATGATGTCATTTTTTTTTTTAACCACTGAGTAAAACTCCATTGTGTAAATGTATCACCTTTTCTTTATCCATTCTTCAGTTGAGGGGCATCTAGGTTGTTTCCAGGTTCTGGCTATTATGAATAATGCTGCTATGAACACAGTTGAGCAAATGTCCTGGGGTATGTCTGAGCATGCTTTGGGTATATGCCAAGAGTAGTATTGCTGGATCTTGAGGTAGATCGATTGCCAATTTTCTGAGAAACCTTCATACTGATTTCCAAAGTGGCTGTACAAGTTTGCACTTCCTACCAACAATGGAGGAGTGTTCCCCTTGCTCCACATTCTCTCCAACATAGGCTATCATTGGCATTTTTGATCTTAGTCATCCTGATAGGTGTAAGATAGTATCTCTGAGTTCTTTTGACTTGCATTTCCCTGAGAGCTAAGAATGTTGAACAATTCTTTAAGTGTATCTTGGCCATTTGAGAATCTTCTGTTGAGAATTCTTTGTTTAAATTTGTACCTCATTTTTTAGTTGGATTATTTGGTGTTTTATGTCTAGCTTCTTGAGTTCTTTATATATTTTGGAGATCAGCCCTCTGTCAGATATGGAGTTGATTAAAATATTTTCCCATTCTGTAGGCTGCCATTTTGTCTTACTGACAGCATCCTTTGCCTTACAGAAGCTTTTCTGCTTCAGGGGGTCCTGTTTATTAATTGTCAATTTCAGTGTCTGTGCTACTGGTGTTATATTCAGGAAATGATCTCCTGTGCCAATGTGTACAAGGCAGTATACTCCCCACTTTCTCTTCCATCAAGTTTAGTGTAACTGTATTTATGTTGAGGTCTTTGATCCGCTTGGGCTTGACCCGAGTTTTGTGCAGGGTGATAGATATGGATCTATTTGCATGCTTCTACATACAGTCATCCAGTTATGCCAACACCATTTGTTGAAGATGCTTTCTTTTTTTCTATTGTGTATTTTTGGCTTCTTTGTCAAAAATTAGGTGTTCATAGGTGTGTGGATTTATGTCAGGGTCTTTGATTCGATTCCATTGATCCATGTGTCTGTTTTTAATGCCAATACCAAACTGTTTTTATTACTATAACTCTATAATAGAGCTTGAAGTCAGGGTTGGTGATACCACTGGAAGTTCCTTTATTGTGCAGAATTGTTTTATCTATCCTAGGTTTTTTATTTTTCCATATGAAGTTGAGTATTGTTCTTTTGAGGTCTGTGAAGAATTGTGTTGGGATTTTGATGGGGATTGCATTGAATCTGTAGATTTGCTTTTGGTAAGATCGCCATTTTTACTATGTTAATCCTACCTATGTAGGAGCATGGGAGATCTTTCCATTTTCTGATATCTTCTTCAGTTTCATTTTTCAAAGACTTAAAGTTCTTGTCATACAGGTCTTTCACTTATTTGGTTAGAGTTACCTTAAGATATTTTATATTATTTGTGGCTATTGTAAAGGGTGTTGTTTCTCTGATTGCTTTCTCAGCCCATTTATCATTTGTATATAGGAGAGCTACTGATTTTTTTGAGTTAGTCTTGTATCCTGCCACATTGCTGAAGGTGTTTATCAGCTGAAGGAGTTTCCTGGTAGAATTTTTGGGGTCACTTATGTATACTATCATATCATCTGCAAATAGTGAAAGTTTGACTTCTTTCCAATTTGTATCCTCTTTATCTCCAATTTGTATCCTCTTTATCTCCTTTTGTTGTCTTATTGCTCTAGCTAGAACTTCAAGTACTATATTGAATAGATATGGGGAGAGTGGACAGCCTTGTCTTGTTCTTGATTTTAGCAGAATTGCTTTGAGTTTCTCTCCATTTAATTTGATGTTGGCAGTTGGCTTGCTGTATATTTTTTTAATTATGTTTAGATATGTTCCTTGTATCCCTGATCTCTCCAAGACCTTTATCATGAAGGGGTACTGGATATTGTTGAAGGCTTTTTCAGCATCTAATGAGATGATCATGTGTTTTTTCTTTCTTTCAGTTTGTACATATGATAGATTACATTGACAGATTTTTGTATGTTGAATCATCCCTGCATCTCTGGGAAAAAGCCTACTTGGTCATGGTGGATGATTTTTTTTATATGTTCCTGGATTCGGTTTGCTAGCATTTTATTGGATATTTTTGCATCAATGTTCATGAGGGAGATTGGTTTGTAATTCTCTTTCTTTGTTGCATCTTTGTGTGGTTTGGGAATCAGTGTAACTTTAGCCTCATAAAAGGAGTTTGGTAATGTTCCTTGCTTCCATTGTGTGGAACAACTTGGGAGAATTGGTATCAGCTCTTCTTTGAAATTCTGGTAGAATTTTGTGCTGAAATCATCTGGCCCTAGGCTTTTTTTTGGTTGGAAGACTTTTAATGATTGTTTCTATTTTGTTAGGGGTTATTGGTCTATTTAAATAGTTTATCTGGTCTTGATTTAATTTTGGTATGTGGTACCTATTCAGAAAACTGCCCATTTCTTTTAGATTTTCCAATTTTGTGGAGTACAGATTTTTGAAATATGACTTAATGGTTCTCTGGATTTCCTCAGTATCTGTTTTGTTAATTTGGATAGTCTCTCTCTGCTTTTTGGTTAGTTTGGATAAGGGTTTGTCCATCTTGTTGATTTTCTCAAAGAACCAACTCTTTGTTTCATTGATTCTTTGTATTGTTCTATTTGTTTCTATTTTATTGATTTCAGCCCTCAATTTGATTATTTCCTGGCATCTACTCCTCCTGGGTGAGTTTACTTCTTTTTGTTCTAGAGCTTTCAGGTATGCTGTTTAAGCTGCTAGTGTGAGATTTTCTCCAAATTCTTTATGTGGGCACTTAGTGCTGTGAATTTTCCTCTTAGCACTGCTTTCATAGTGTCCCATAAGTTTGGGTATGTTGTGCATTCATTTTCATTTAATTCTAGGAAGTCTTTAATTTTTTTCTTTATTTCTTTTTTGACCCACTGGTGATTTACTTGAGTGTTGTTCAATTTCCATGAGTTTGTAGGCTTTCTGCAATTTGTGTTGTTGTTGAATTCTAATCTGAAGCCTTGGTGAACTTATAAGATACAGGGAGTTATTCCATTTTTTTTTTGTATCTGTTGAGGTTTGCTTTGTGACTGAGTTTGTGGTCAATTTTAGAGAAGGTTCCATGAGGTACTGAGAAGAAGATGTATTCTTTTGTGTTTGGGTAAAATGTTCTATAGATGTCTGGTAAGTCCATTTGAATCATAACATCTGTTAGTTCCTTTATTTCTCTGTTAAGTTTCTGTCTGGCAGACCTGTCCATTGGTGAGAGTGGGGTGTTGAAGTGTGTGGGGTTTGATATGTGATTTAAGCTTTAGTAATGCTTCTTTCACAAATGTGGATGTGTAGCTGGAGTTTTCTCCAGTCCCAATCAGACCCGCAGCCACTCAGACCCAAATAAACACACAGATGCTTATATTATTTAAACTGTTTGGCCTAATGGCTCAATCTTCTTGCTATCTAGTTCTCATATCTTAAATTAACCCATTTCTGTTAATCTATAAGTTGCCACATGGCTTGTGGCTTACTGGTCCCTTACATGTTGCTTCTCATGGCAGCGTCTCCTGACTCAGCCTTCCACCTCCCAGCATTCTCCTGTCTCTTTGTCCCGCCTATACTTCCTGCCTGGCTACTGGCCAATCAGCATTTTATTTATCAACCAATCAGAGCAACACATTCACAGCATCCAGAACACAGCCACAGCATGGATGTCCTTGTATTTGGGGAATAAATATTCAGAAGTGAGATGTCATCTTGATGGATTTTTTTTTCCTGTGATGAATATGAAATGTCATTTTCCATCTCTTTTGACTAATTTTAGTTTGAAATCTATGTTGTTGGATATTAGGATAACTACACTAGCTTGTTTCTTGGGTCCATTTTATTGGAAAATCTTTTCCCAAATTCTGTACTCTGAGGTAATGTCTGTCTTTGAGGTTGAAGTGTGTTTCTTGTATACAGCAGAAGGATGGGTCCTGTTTTCATACCCATTCTGTTAGACTGTTTTTTTTATAGGTGAATTGAGATCATTGATATTGCAGGATATTAATGACCAGTGATTATTAATTTCTGTTATTTTTGATTTTGTTAGTGATGGTGGTAGGTGTGTGTGTTTCCCTTCTTTGGGATTTGCTGGTGTGAGGTTACTATTGGCTTGTTTTTGTGGGTGCAGCTAACTTCTTTGGGAATGGAGTTTTCCTTCTAGTACTTTCTGTAGGGCTGGATTTGTGGATAGGTATTGTTTAAATCTGGTTTTTTCATGGAATATTTTCTTTTCTCCATTTATGGTGATTGAAAGTTTTCCTGGGTAGAGTAGTCTGGGCTGGCATCTATGGTCTCTTAGTGTCTGTCCAGGACCTTCTGGCTTTCAGAATCTCCATTTAGAAGTCAGGTGTAATTCTGATAGTTCTGCCTTTATGTGTACTTGGCCTTTCTCCTCTGCAGCTCTTAATATTCTTTCTTTATTCTGTATGTATAGTATTTTGATTATTTTGTGGTGAGGGGACTGTTTTTTTGGTCCAGTCTATTGGGTGTTCTGTAAGCTTCTTATACTTTCATAGGCATTTCCTTCTTTAGGTTGGAAAGTTTTCTTCTATGATTTTGTTGAATATATTTTCTGGGCCTTTGAGCTGGAATTCTTCTTCTTCTATCCCTATTATTTTTAGGTTTGTTCTTTTCATGGTGTCCCAGATTTGCTGGATGTTCTGTGGTAAGAATTTGTTGGATTCAACATTTTCTTTGACCAATGAATTTATTTCCTCTATTGTATCTTCAATGCCTGAGATTCTCTCTTCCATCTCTTGTATTTCATTGGTTATAATTGCATCTGTAATTCCTGTCCCATTTCCCAGATTTTCCATTTCCAGAATTCCCTCAGTTTGTATTTTCCTTATTGCTTTTATTTCAATTTTCAAGTCTTGAATTTTTTCTTTCACCTGTTTGATCACTTCCTCTTGGCTTTTTTAAGCAATTAATTGATTTCTTCCAACTTTTTTGTTTGTCTGTTCCTCCATTTCTTTAAGGGAATTTTTCATTTCCTCTTTAAAGGCCTCTATCATCTTCATAAAGTCATTTTAAAAGTTGTTTTCTTTTGCTTCATCTGCATCGGGATGTTCAAGTCTTGCTATTGTAGAATGACTAGGTTCTGGCGGTGCCATATTGCTCTTTATGTTGCTGAATGTGTTCTTACCCTGCTGTTTACCCATCTGGGTTTGGGATAGTTATAGGTACAGGTGTTGATTCTTGTGATGTCTTTGTTGGATGTGTGTTTTGTTCCTTTATTGTCTTTTGCCCTGAATGCCCAAGGGCTCTGGTGATTGGCTGATTGTCAGGCTGAGTAGGGTTGTCTCAGCTGAGGTTTGTGGGGGTTTGGGTGCCTAAATCTAGTGTATTGTCCAGTTCTTCTGGCTGGTGTGGGCTTTACTTGTGCCCTTGGGGTCTGTTCTTCCAATTGTTGTGGGTTATGCCTGTGACTATGGTTTCCAACTGGTGTGGGTGGCGCTTGTGCCTATAGGGTCTGCTGATATTGCTGGAGAGGGCTGTTCAGGGGGAGGCTGCTGGGTGGGTGGGATTGGGCAGTGGAGTGGGTCTGTTCTTCCAGCTGGTGCAGGTGGTGCTTGTGCCTCTAGGGGTTGTCGATGTTGTGGGGGATGGTTGGCCAGGGGGAGGATGTGGGTTCGGTGGGTTTGGGCAGCGGAGTGGGTCTTGTAGGTTACAGAGTCCAATGACGGCGGTTTAGTGTGCATCTTAAAACTTCCTTTTTACAGTACAAGAAGCTGCTTACCGAAGAAGGACAAAAATTAGGAACCTTTGAGAGGTTCGTTTCTGGTTCCATGGCTGGGGCAACTGCACAGACTTTTATCTATCCCATGGAGGTAAGTACCGCTGTGGCCTGACTGCTTGGTGGCATTTGCACTGGCCAGCTGTAGCTGTGTGCTAAGTTAACCCAAACTCAACAGCTTGAAACAAGCCTCAGCATCTCACAGTTCTGGCAATTAGGAGTGTGAGAGCAGCACAGCTGGGGCTCCCTGGCTGTTTCATCGCCTCTTGTCAAGGTGTCAGCCAGGCCTGCCGTCATCTAGAGGCTAACCTGGAGTGGGTCTGCTTTTAGGCTCACTGAGGTGGCTGCTGCCAGGCCTCGCTGGCTGCCGGCTGGAAGCATCGGTCTCTTAGGCAGGCCTTTCTAGATGGCCTGTGTATCCTCACAGCATGGATAACCTCGCTTCCTTTACAGTCAGTGATGTGAGCCAGGGGAGAAAAAGAGATGGCGTGCGAATAAACTGTTGCCTGTTGTTGCTTTCACTGTGCCCTGTTGGCTACACAGATTGACCCTGGTACTGTGTGTGAGGGGACCCCGCAAAGCAGAGCATCCGTGGACACAGGACCCTCAGGAGCCGTCTCAGAGGCTGGCTGCCACGGAGCTGATAAGGGTTACAGCTCTCATTCCTTTCCAGCGAGCTTTTGTACCATAACCCCAGCAGTGGAAGCTGAGGCTTTGGTTGTAGGATGGTAATAACAACTAGACATCCTTCCAGAAGAACATGGGCTGGCTAGCAAACTGTAGACCACCTGTGCCCTGTGTGCACAGCCTCAGTTAAGAATTGTTGTTACACCTGACAAAGACAGGAAGAAGTGAAGGGAAAGCAAAGAACATGTTAACGGAGACACGCGTTTGAGGCTAGCAAAGACTGAAATGTTTATTGTTTGGCCTTTGCAAAAAAGTGTTTGCCAACTCCCACTTTACAGCAAAACCAATACAGTAGATATGGATAGTTTTATGGATACAACTAAGGTTTTTCAATAGCTTATAAGACCTAAGCAAAATATACCTTTAACTTGAACCTCTTTGTGATATGCATGCCAATAGATTTGTGTGCGTGTGTATGTGCGCACACGGGCATGCTTGTGTGGGTGCACATGTGTGTGCATGTGCCTGTGGAGGCCAGAGGTCAGCTTCAGGTATCATTCATCAGGAGGCACTGTGTACTTTGTATTTTGAGACTGGGTCTCTCACTGGCCGGAGCTCACTGTTATGGGCCAGGCTGACAGGCCAGTGAACCCCAGAGAGCTGTCTGTCTTACCTCCCCAGGGGGTCCACAGGCATCCACTCCCATTCCTGACTTCTTATGTGGGTTTTACAGCATCAAACTCAAGGCCACATGCTTGTACCATAAGTGCTTTGTAGATTGTGTTACCTCTGAGCCTCTAGAGATATTTTAGACTACCCACACATCCCTCATTTCAACCAATACCATCCCCTTCCCACCCCTCCACCTCCTCAGCCTGGGCTCCAAGCTGAAGATACTGGAGTTGTCCCCTAGGCCATTTTCTTCACCTTCCTTGACAATTAATTTTATTATGACATCAAAAGATTATCTGGTTCACATTTTTTGTTTTGTTTTTGTTTTTTTCAAAGCTCTCCTTTAGACTCTCTTTGAAATAACTGGCCCTTCCTGGCTCTGATTTTAGCTTCTCGATGGAAGCAACCCATGAGGGAGACTCTATCAATGAACTGGACATTCTCTTGAGAGAGAGAATTTCGTAGTGCTTCATGAAATCAATACGCTTGAACTGTTCGATGTTAAATGTGAATGGTACTGTGTTCCATTCTCTGGTATCTAGGTTCTGAAAACCCGGCTAGCTGTAGCCAAAACTGGACAATACTCTGGAATATATGGTTGTGCCAAGAAGATTTTGAAACAGGAAGGCTTTGGGGCTTTTTACAAAGGCTATGTTCCCAACTTACTGGGCATCATTCCTTATGCAGGCATCGATCTCGCTGTGTATGAGGTGAGTGAGGGTCCAGCATGCTCCTGTCCGCAGTGTAGGTAGTCTGCAAGGTGGAGAGCTGGGTGCCGGTAGGAGAGCTGTGTGTGACTGGACTGCCCCTAGTGTGTTCTTCGACCTTTCCAGCACCCTGATTGTGAGAGCACACATGTACTGAGTCACGTTTTGTGTTAGCTTTCCTTGCATATTTACTTTTGTTCACAAAGAGTATGGACGAAAATTCGGTTTAGAAGATGGCATGAGGGACTGGGAGGCACAGAAAAAATAAGCAGAAATGTGTTAGGACTACTAAAATCGGGCACTGATAAAACCAAGCTTCATCCCTTGTCATCTGGCAGTCCCTAGGGCTGGAGGTCCCTAGGGCGGCTCAGCCTATAAAATGAAGCATGAGCATGGAGACTTAAGTTCGGATAACTCAGCTCAGGCAACTCAGAATACAAAACCCGGGTCACTCCCGCCACTCAGGTCAAAAACAGTGGGTCACCCCTGCCACATGGATCCTTTAACTTAGGAATCTGACAGACATTTACTGAACACACACTACATTCAAACCGTTGCTTTAGATACTGAGTTGAAAGAAGGACTCAGGGCCTTTAAGAACCCAAAGGTCTGGTGAGGAGATGGGCAAGCCCGAAGAGAAATTCAGATTGTCTGTCATGCTGTGACAGATGTGAGTCAGCACACACCCTAGGCGGGAGCTGAGCCCCAGCTCAGGAAGGAAGGTAATGGAAGCCACCCAGAAGACTTATTTTATTATATATATATTACATATTATATCTCAGAAGACTTATTTTTAAATATATTGATTATTCATTTATTATTATACTCATTTTCACTTTTTCATAGATCTCTTTCTTCTCCACCTACCTAGCTTTGTGTCCTAATTTTTATAAAATAACTTCATTTTACTTTGAACAGCTTTATTGAGGTACAATTCCCATGCCGTGCATTTCACCCACTTAAAACATACCATCTATGGGCTTTTGGAATATTTCATTGTTAACTTGTGAAATTGTGATAAAACATAAAAACTTCTTTTTAACCATGAAATTCAGTAATGTTAATTACATTTGCACTAATGTACAGCCTTTACTACTGTAAATTTCCAAAACTTTTTCTATCAGTCCAAACTATTATGCAGTTACCCTCTGCCTCACCCCCTGAACCTCCTGAACCTCTAACCTACCCCCAGTCTCTATGAATTTATGTATTCTGGGTGTTTCATCAGTGGAGCCACACAATATTATTTGTTTGTGTCTGCTTGTTTCACTTAACAGAAAGCCTTTAAAGTTCATTCATGTCTTATATTTCATTATTCCTATTGGTTCAATAATAATACATCATACAATACATGCAACAATGTGTCACATGACAATGTTTGGGCCAATGAGAGATCACTCATATGTGACAGTGTTGCCATGGATTATAATGGAGCTGAAAAATATGTGTTGCCTGGTGTTTTTCTACACCAGTGTCTTAACACCAGTGACTCACATGTTTGGGGGTGATGTTGGTGTAAAGAAATCAACTATGATGCCTGTGGAACAGAAGAATGACACTTGCAATCATGTGTGTAATAGAGACTTGCAGTTATGTGCATTCTCTGTAACAATGACAAGTGATTGCTACTGATTCTTGAACTCTTCATATAAAATTTACTTTAAAAAATAGAAACATAGGGAGCACTCCCAAACTCCTCCTACAAAGCTAAAAATCCCTCCAATCTAAAAATCTTGACATTGCAAAAATCTATCTCAAGTCAACCAGAATTGTATATAAAGCCACTCCTTACCCCTGGGCGTCCCTGTTCTGTTTTGATGACAAGCAGTTATCAAAAGTCATCTTTTCATAGTGAGTCCCCTAACATGGATTTACAATGAATTCTCATGCTTTTATTTTTGAATTCTGTATCAGATTTCAAAGTTGTCTACATACCCACCCGTATTACAATATTAGAAGACCATTGTTTCCTCTTTACTCATTTTACCGTGGGCTTTTCACGTTTCCTGCTGCAGCTTATTGGCCTTTTGTTTCAGATTGAAGGATGCCTTTGTCATCTCTTGCAGGTCTAGTGATGGTACATTCTCTCAGCTTTTACTTATCCACGGAGCTCTTAATTTCTCCTTCATATTCAAAAGACAGCTTTGTCAATATACTGTTTTTGGTTGGCAGGGTCCTTCTGTTGTTGTCTAGTCTTAGTACTTGGGATGTAACATCCTAGCCCACAAGGTTTCCATTGAGAAATACAATTCTATAAAACAAACAAAAACAAAAACAAATTTAAAATATTAAGCGAGAGTCTTGGTTACTTTTTTATTGTTCTGATAAGATGCCATGACCGAGGCAACTTACAAAAGAAAATGTTTATTTGGGGCTTACATTTTCAGAGGGTGAGTCCATGACCAACATGGCCAGGATCACGGCAGCACGTAGGCAGGCACGGTGCTAGAGCAGTAACTGAAAGTTCACACCCTTATCCACAAGTAAGAGTCAGAGAGAGATAACTGGGAATGTGAAGAGACACCATGACCACAGCAACTCTTATAAAGGAAAACATTTAACTGAGGCGGGCTTACAGTTTCAGAAGTTCAGTCCATTATCATCATGGTGAGAAGCATGGTGGCATGCAGGCAGATATGGTGCTGGAGGAGGAGCTGAGAGTTCTACATTTGATCCATAGGCAGCAGACGGAGACTGACTTGAGCTTCTGAGATCACAAAGTCTCAGCCCCCACAGTGACATACTTCCTCCAGCCAGGGCATACCTACTCCGACAAGGCTAAACCTCCCAATAGTGCCACTCTTTATGGGCCAAGCATTCCAACACATGAGTTTACGGGGGCCATATCTATTCAAACCTCTACAGGGGCATTCTCATTCAAACCAGCACAACTAGGTATATAGGCTTTTAAAAAAATGTATTAGCATATATGGTTTATGATTAAAATATTTTACTTTTAAAGAGTTAACTACATGAAACAGCCCTGAAGATGTTTACATTGAGTGAATGATGGCTGAGTATCTCCTTGGTTGATTGGTTTCTTTTTTTCCGGGGCAGCTTTTGAAGTCTTACTGGCTGGAGAACTTTGCAAAAGACTCTGTCAACCCCGGTGTGGTGGTGCTACTGAGCTGTGGGGCCCTGTCTAGCACCTGTGGGCAGCTGGCCAGTTACCCCCTGGCTTTGGTGAGGACTCGAATGCAGGCACAAGGTGAGTCTGCATTCCAGGATGGGTGTGGTAACACTTTGTGTCAATCACATGCTTTTTTAAGAGTATAAGGTTTGACATCTAGCAGATTTGGGCTCAGGTCTTTGCTCCACATCTCTTTTTTTCATTTTGTCTTCCATGAAGAGGGACAAAAAGAATTAACAGGAATATGTGTAAAGAATTTGGCAGTTGCTAAATTCTCAAAGTGGTGACTGAACTGTTTATCAGTGCTGTTCAGACCCTAAGCCCTTTTCTCTGTGGCACTCCTTCTCTGTGGCACTCCTTCTCTGTGGCACTCCCTCTCTGTGGCACTCTCTCTGCTGGCTCCTAGGCTGCACTGTCCTGACTCTTTTGCCACTTAAAGACTACTCTCTTCTTGCTGCTTCCTGGCATTTATTGATGCCTGCTCTTTGAAAGCATGAAATACTCTTTGACTTTCTTTTCTGTTCTTCTTTTTCCCTGGTCACCTTCACCTATTGTACTTGCCCTTCCAAATGAGTACTGGGCATCTGCGGTTCCACTCCCAACCCCTCCTTCACCCAAGCAGTCACTGGTCTACACTCTTTTGAGTCATCAGGGACCAGACACCTGTCGGATGGGTGCTAGGGTTAGAGAAAGCAGCAAGTCAGGCATGAATGTGGTCACTGGAGAGTGGAAAAGACACGGATTCAACTGGAAGATGGCCCTTTATAAAACACCCCATGGCGTGAGTTCTACCCCATCTCCAGATGAAGCCTAGGAATGCGGTGGGAGCTAGCCAGGAACAGGCCTGCAGAGTGGCGTATTTGAGGGGCTGAGAGGTAATCATGGCTGCAGAGAGGAATGCAAAATAGCAAACTAAATGTGTGCAGTTTGTCATTTTGCCATTGGGATCACTTGGGGAGCTTGATACTAATATCATCCACATTTGACAAAGGACTAACAGGCAAAAACAGTTAAGGAGTGTCCGTAAGGTTATGCATTTGTCAGGGAATGGAGCTGGAGTTCAGACCCACTCCGGGATTGAAACTGCTGCACGGTGAGCCCACCCTTCCCCTGAGCTCAAGTCCTGACCCAGCACAGCGGCCAAGATCTGCCATTCTTCATCAAGGCCCACTCATGGCTTTATCTCCTCAGACATTTTTGTAAGTTTTCAGAGTTTCCAGTGTCAATTCCAAAGTTCTCAGCGAGAATTCCGAAGTCTTTAGCCATCATATTGTGCCTCAGGTTCAGTTCCCTCACCCCCACTCTGCTGCTGTGCGACTTTTTCTGTGGAGGCTAGAGTGAGCTGACCTGTCTGTTCACCCAGATAGGGTAAGGACAGACCAAAGGAACAGGTCCACCCGCGTCTAGCATAGTGCGTTGGTGAGCTTGCCGGGGTTATGACTGGAGTTGAGTGACGGCTACTTAAAGGGGCAACACCCCACCCCACCCTACCCTGCAACCAGTGCAAGTGACCAGCCTCGGAAGCCAAATCCCTGGAGGTCCCTGCATAACCTGCCAGAAACGTGTCCTGGAGTCTCCCACCTGCAGTAGTTATAACTGCGCACGTAACCTTGGGGAGTGGGGAGCGGTCCTGTGACTCCTCTAGTTTCAGAAGCTGACTGAGCTTGGTAGGTTTTATTTATCTCCTGAGTCTTAGGAGTCTCCTCGATCCTGTGGGGATGCTTCAATTTGGAGAAAACAGCTAGTCAACATGTGGGCATCTCCAGCCCCTTAGTACCCTATGGGTGATAATCACATCCCCAAATCACCGTGGTCCCCTCCCCCATGCCCGTTCCTGCCTTTGTCCTTTGTTGTACCAGCAATACAGGGCTGCCTCCTCCTCCTCCTCCTCCTCCTCCTCCTCCTCCTCCTCCTCTTCCTCCTCCTCCTCCTCCTCCTCCTCCTCCACCCCTTCTTTTTTTCTTCCTCCTTTCTTCACCTCTCCCCCTCCTGAGATAATTACAAGGCCCAGGTCTCCTATTCTCTGTCTAAACTTCTCCAAATCTCCCCTTCCCCTATTATCCAAAATGTAGCCATTCTAGTCAGGGCTTGGGGAGGATGCTGTGATGGAGTGATGTGGTTAAAAGTGGCGGGCTTGAGCATCAACCACAGCTTCTTGGTTTCGCTACTAGCTAACTAAGTTCCTAATTGCTCAATTATGAAATGTATGTATTTATCCTGAAGGGCTCGCATGGAAAGTAATTAACCTAGAACAACCCTTCATAAGGAGCTGCCATCATTGTAACTCACTGGTGGGTGATGCACAAAGAGGGTTGCTTTTGTAATTGATTTTTATCGGTCCATTGTATTCCAGACGCCATTCTGAATCCCTAAGTGTCTGTTGTAATAATAATGAGGCATGCTTGAATATTGGATTAGCCTGGTTCCTGCAGTTTTATTTATCTTTTTTTTCTGTTTGTTTATCTGTTTGCTAGCCATGGTAGAAGGGGCCCCGCAGCTGAACATGGTTGGCCTTTTTCGGCGAATAGTCTCCAAAGAAGGAGTGTCAGGACTTTACAGAGGCATCACCCCAAACTTCATGAAGGTGCTCCCTGCTGTCGGCATCAGCTATGTGGTGTACGAAAATATGAAGCAGATGCTAGGAGTAGCTCGGAAGTGACGCGTCCAAGCCTTCTTTTCCGTGATGACCAAAGCTGTCAGCTCTCGCTCTCCAGTGTCTTCTGGGATTGCAGCAAATCTATTGCAGAAGAGGCTGTTTTCCCCAGCCAAAGGGAAGAGACTCTGCAATCACCTCAAGCATCTGGGCTCAGCTTTATATCTTCAGTCATGTTCAAAATCACAGTTTCAAGAAGTGTTGAAGAGGCCACAAAATTGTACTTTATATTGCCTTGCACCCTAAATCTGAAAATGTACTTACTTAAGCTGAAATCATTTTGTGTGATAGAATTATAAATCACTAATCTTTGTTCTGATTGGTCCAAGTTTATGTCAATTTGTTTATACCCAAATTTTTTTTAAAAAAAAAAGATCAGAAAGCCTTGGGACTTAAATTGTTCTATATATTTTGGATATCTTTATAGATATAAAATTCTCCTGCAGGAACATTAGTAGAAAAAAATCACTGTACTTCAAATCAATCTTGCACAGTTTATATCCTCATCTGTCAGCAGAATAAGGATGAATTATAGTAGCCAAATTTGTGTATGGAGGAGCAGTGAGATAATATTTATTTCGGTGGACACTCTTCTGTTCTGCTTGAATTGTTATTTGGTCCCCAATTTTAGACATTGATTGTCATATGTTGTTAAATTATTGATACAAGTTATTTGGTAGATCCTTCTTCTACCATTGCTTTCGAAAACATCTGTGAACAAACCATTGACTTGTACCATGTCCTAGAGAGTGTCTTGGTTTTGTTCTTTTTTTTTTTCTCTTTGAATCAAATTCTCTTAATCAGGAAGGCTCCCTGGGACCTTCACAGCAATCTGAAATTGCTCTTTTCATGACTTGAGTGTTGATTTCAGGTAAATGACACCTTCATTTCACTTTTACGGTTGAAGTCTTTTGAACCTGCGCTTCTCAGATGGAGTGGCTCAAAGCTAAGACACCAGCACATTTCAACAGCAGTATATATTCATTGTATGTATTTGAATGAAAGGCTCAGTCTGCAAACATACGTGTCACATTTTCACTTGCCTCAAGATTTAGGAAGATAGTGGGACATTTGTATTACCAACAGCACTTAAACTTTTTACTGAAGCTGATTTTGTAGTCAATTATCATTTATGATTTGCTTTATTACAACTTAGAAAAATCTTATTTCTTCTATAAGAAGATATTCAATATTCTTAGCTGGGCAGTGGAGATACACACCTTTAGTCCCAGCACTTGGGAGGGAGAGGCAGGTGAATCTCTGAGTTCAAGGCCAGCCTGGTCTACAGAATGAGTTCCAGGACAGCCACACAGAGAAACACTGTCTCAAAAAACCATATATATATATTCTTAACATTTTAAGATTTAGTCCATATACTCATTTAGTTTCTGGTAATTTATGTTATAATTGCTTTATGAAAAATCTAGTGAAATGGGAATCTTTGACTCTAGCCTACCTCTTTTATTTTTTGAACCAAAGAGAAAAGATGGACTTGTGTTTATGAGACTCATTCTACAACATAGTTTGGTTTGTGTTAGTGACGGATGCCTGCTGTTGTCTCAGCCTTTTTATACTATGTAAGGCAAGGGAGCGACTCTCCTTTGTCCTCAGGGTTATTGTACTTTTGAGTAATGCATAGAATGACAATATTAAGGTACAGGATTCATTCCTTTTTTACTCATAACAATTATGGAAATGAGTAATTCTGTTAATGTTTTTGGAATTTCAAATGGATGAAAACTATGAAAATATTCATAGTTCATTATGAAATTAAAGTGCCTCCCCATTGAACATGTGTAAAGTATCACTGATTTATCTGTGCAACTTGTATCTTTTGGGAAAAAAGCCTCTCATTGAAGACAGCTTATTTCTGACATTGCTACACAGTTACTGCTCATTTGTATTAAAGATGTATGTCTGTTTGTAAAATGACTTGTTTCCTGATTGTCCTAGTGTCCTCTCCGTTGCTGGGACAAAACTCTCCGAATTTAAGCGACACAGAGAGGAAAGGACAGGACACAGTCCGCCATGGGGAGAAGTCAGGGCAGGGCAGAAGCAGGAACCATGTGGGCTGTTCCTTCTTACAACTGACGTTGAAGACAGTCACCCACAGACTTGCCCACAGGTCAGCCCCTCAATCAAGACTCCTGTCTTAGGTGACTCTTAGCCGAGAGTTGACAGAGCTAACTAAGGACACTCATTTGGAAAAGAATTGACAAGTCATACATTCTTTTTTGTTGTTACACATTTATACCACTGTCAGTGGTTCAAACGAGGCTTTTCACACCTGGCTGCTTGGAGTCTTTTTTAATCTTTTGCCTTCCCTGAGCAGCGATGGTATCACGCATTTGGGCAAAAGACATGCTTTACATGGTACTCTGAGTCTACACTTAGGAGTGAGGATCACAGCCCAAGGGGTTTCCAGTACCAAGAAGACTCCAAGGTTGTAGGATTAGCGTGACACATCTTGGTGGGGAGTGTTTTTACCTGGAAACTGTGTGAGACAAAACACGAGCAAGTTTACGAGTAAGTAATTAAGAAATTTTCTAATGCAAATTAAACATAAGTATAGACTCTGATTCATAAAAATGAAACAAGGGTGTGGAGATGGATGGGCACAAGCCTTGCTAATGTTGGGTAGAGCATACAGCAGGGGCAGTGGCCCCAGGAAGGGAGATGAAGGAGGCCAGGCCAATGCACAGGGCTGTGGGAAGTGAGCCCAAAGGAGGGTAGTCGCGGAAGACATGGGGAGGGCTTCAGCAAGGCCGTTAGCTATTTAGTTCTCCTTTGCTGTTGCCCAGTTCTGCAATAGCAGCACTTCTTTGGTGAAGTTCCCCAAACAAGATCCAAACGTCTCTACTCCGGGGTTTCGTTATTGGAAACAGTGGGTGAAGGCCTGTTTCAGATAGACATCATTTCCACTGCAGGTAGAATAGTGTCCTCCCCCCCACTGCTGTCAGCCTGTCCATCTCTAGGAAGAAGATAAATTTTTAAAGAGAATTAATTTAGAGACATAAAAACCTCCATTTTCCCTTTGTCTTCCACAAAACCATCCATAGTAAACAAGTGGTTTGTTTTGTCACTCGGGAGGGTGGGCATGGAGTGGAACTGTCCAGGGATTTTGATGCATTCTGAAGAACCGGTCAGAACAAGCCTGCCACAGACTCCAGATGCCCCCTAGACACCCATGTCTTCCAATGAGTTGATACTAATCTCTCTACACGGGCTCTCCGAACTAGCCACAGCCATGGCTCAGGGCAGATTAGTTTAAATCCTGCCACCTCTAAGTGTCTCCTGCAGACATGCATCCCCCTAGCCAGTCTGTCATCTTGAAGCAGGTGCCCACTTGAATCTTAGTGTGTGACATGGTCATGCAATTAATTTAAACCTATCAGAACCCCCCCCCCCCCCCATCACTTAACGACCAGACAGTGATGTGTGAATCTTGGCCTCTTTGACTCAGGGTCCACATCAGTCAGTGCCAAGAGGTTTTTAATACCAGTCTTCGTGTGTCTGATTCCAGCCACTGTGCCATACTTGGAATGGGCTTAGTTGGGATGACATAGGACTAGAATCTGGCAACTTCTGTCTCCTTTCCAACCACTGGGTTCACTCTTTTCCTCTATGATGCTGAGAGAATTCTGCTCACTTCTCTAGGACCCCTGGAGTCTACTCTACAGGCAATGTGGGTGTTCCCAACAACAGAAGAGCCTTTCACTGAAAATGACTTCTGTTTCCACATTTAAACACCACAGGGGAGGAAATGCTAACTGGAGGCTGGAGATGAGAGGAAAGGGAAGGTATAGAGAGACTGAATATCAAGCTGTCTCTAGTCTGGTGCTCTGTGACTCAGGATGAAGCTTTTGGTGATATGTGGTGTGAAGCTCAGTACCCAGAGGGGTGGTTCCTTTCATTTGTTTAGCATAAACAACAGATTTTATCCACTGAACGTCCAAGTCCCCAAGTGTCACTGATATGTGGCAGTGTGGTTTCACAGCAGACAGAATTCAGTAGACAGTGTCCAGGTAGAAGCCAAGAGAGGGAAATGGCACGCCCCCCCCCCTCCCACAACCCAGCTATTAGAGCCGCAACTAGAAAGTAAGCCTAGAGTTGGGAGGGGGTGGGTCTGGGCTATGCTATCAAATATAAATGGTGCCTGTGCCTCTTTAATAGAAACTAATATCAATTATCTAGTATAACCTGAAGAAATGTGACAAATGGAATGAAAAGAAGAAAGCGCGAATAGAGTCATTTGGCCCAGCCTGGGCTCTAGGTCTGACCTCATCAATTTCACATGACTCTATCAGTTATTCCCAAAAGACAGTATGAGTGATTTATTACATGGATGTTACAAGTTAGAAAATACTCTTTGCATGGGAGTTTACAACCGTGTGACTTTAATCATTGAGACATAGGCCAAGTATTCATTCACTGTAGAGGAAAAAAGCACCCAGGATACACAGGTCGCTGTCAAAATGAGAGGGTTGTTAAATAAAAACACTCCACTTTGCATGACACTACTGTATGAGGAGACGTCTACGTGGTAGTTGCGGGCACAGTTTCCGTTAGGAGGAACATTTTGTTTCTTGGCTTTGAATGCCACCACCACGCGGTGGTTTGCACTATTTTTTTTTTTTTTTTTTTTTTTTTTTGGTTTTTCGAGACAGGGTTTCTCTGTGTAGCTTTGCGCCTTTTCCTGGAACTCACTTGGTAGCCCAGGCTGGCCTTGAACTCACAGAGATCCACCTGGCTCTGCCTCCCGAGTTAATCTACTTGGCATTAACAGAAGCTTTGGACCATGAAACTTTGCTATATTTGTCTGTATAGAAACACTTACTTTTTAAACTTGTTATTTAAAAATAACACAACTCACTGTACATATTTATGGGGTTCAGTGTGGTTTTTGCACACAGTTACTTCGTGAGGCCACTAACAGGGTTACAAGTGGCGTCAGTGGCCTCTATGGTCCACTAGGTGGCAGACTTCTCCCAGCGAGCGCCGGGGCCTCTCGGTACCTGGGAGAGGACTGCAAAGGCTCCCAACTCTGCTTTCTCCCGTTGCCTTGACCTGGAAAATCACTGGGCTACCTCGGAGGCCGGATTTAGATTTCCTGCTCAAACCACCGTTACCCTATTTAGAGGAGTGAAATCAGGGTCAGCCTGTTACCGTTCCCGGAGAGGAGGCGACAGAGAAGCCGTTCATGTGCTCCGCTGAAGAGAAGGGCTTGTTCCTGCTTTTAAAGACGTTTTTCCAAAACCAGAAAAATGCTGTGTTTTAAAAGTGAAATGAGACATGTTTGGAAGAACAAACAAAGCTGCTGACGGAGCGAACCGTAGGTACATGTTCACAACCGTGGAAAATATTTCCGGGGATATTTATGTGGGTAAATACTTTTTTTTTTTTTCGTTTCCCAAAATCATTTGAAAAGGTGTCATTGTAACTGAAGCTTATGATACAAATGTGGAAATAAAAATAAAATAACTAATAAAATGCTCCCAGAATTTAGTTTTCTCCGATTTTTCTTTTTTTTTTCTTTTTTCTTATAGGCGTTGTTTTCATTGATTTTTGTGGAGTACTCTGGTTGATATGTTTTAAAAGAAATAACAATTGGCGGCTGGGCTCGGGGGATGGCTCAGTTGGTAAAGTGCCTATTGTGCAAGCATGAGGACCTGAGTTCGGATCCCCAGTATTCCAGCACAGCTTCATGCGTCTGTAACCCGTGTTGGAGACAGGCAGATCCCTGGGGCTTGCTGGTCAGCCAGTTCAGAGGAATTCTTGAGCTCCAGGTTCCGTGAGAGACCCTGTCTCACAAACTAAGGGGAAGAGAGATTGAGGAAGATGCACAGTGTCAACTCCTGGCTTCCACACACATGTGCACACACACACAAGGGCACCCGCACGCCCATGCTCCCCCACCAGAGAAATGAAAAAGAAGTTCCTCGTTAATAGATGCTGGGGCAGCAAGCTCGGAGGAAGAATTTAGTAGGAAAGTCACATGACTTAAACTGCATCGTGGGATTAGCCTGAAATTTCTTCCCAGCACTTGAAAATTGGAGGCAGAAAGATCAAGAATTCGAGGTCATTTTTGGTGACAAGTTTGAAGCCAATGATATGAGAGACTCCATCTCAAAATAAGACAGTAACAACAAATAACAATAACAAAGAAACACCCAATAAAGCCCATAGCCACCATCACATAGAAGTTTTGATCAGGGGAAAAAAACACATAGAAATTAGGATGTGGAAGAGAAATGTCAGGTTCGGACGTGATGACGTGTCTCACCCGCTTGACCACCTGTGGGTTTCTTACCAACTCCCTGCCAGAGACAGGAATGGAGGAAGGGGGTAGATGCTTACCCGTCACTTCTTCCTTCCTCTTATTCCCCAGTCACTTTTGACTTTCATTTTCAAGGACTGGGGTTTAGACCTCAGTCCTTGTGCATGTCAGGCAAGCACTCTACCACTGAGCCACACTCCCAGTACCAATCTCCCCCCTTTCTTTTTCTTCTTTCTCTTTCTCTTTTTTGAGACAGGCTTTCACCACAGAGATAAGGCTGGCCTTGACTCTCTTCCCTCCTGTCTCAGCCTCCCCAATGCTAGAATTAAGAGTGTCAGCCCCTCTGCTGTCACTCTTTACTTCCCAACTGTCTCTTTCCGCTTGTCTGTTAACTAACCATTACAACTTTCAAAGTGACCTCCCCATAAAAACGCCACAGCCTGAATGCCTCTGGAGGAAAAATGCTAGGAAATTCAGAAAGAAAGTTGAGGTGATGAAAGTGGCCTTGTTCAGTCGTTGAACTCTGTCCACCCTGCCCGTGGTGGCTGTGTTCTCAGTTTCATTTCTTTTCAGCTCATTTCCTCCAAATTCACAGAAAAGAAAATCTGCACTTGAAATGGAAAGACACAGAGGAGTGAGAGCGGAGAATGGGTGATCTGTAGTGGAAAGATAGTCTCAGCAAAAGATCAACATTCAAGAGTCATAAAAGGTTTTAATCAAAAATAAGAAATCAAAGATTAGCCAAGATTAAAGGGATGCAAAGAGGCTAGGGTATAGTTACATAGCGTCACAGTTCGACTTATGATTTACTGTACTATTTGGGATATTGTCTTTGTGTATGATACCCAAATCCACTTAGCATTTAAATGTTGATTAATACTAATTATTTTTACTTTGAAAATATTTTTACGTTCCTAGCACAGTGGCTTGAAAACTTGACCACACAAGAGCCACCTAGAGTGGCTTTAAATATGACAACAGCCTAGGCTGCTGGGAATGCTCAAACACCCAACCAAATACTCATCAAACGCTCAGTCCTCCTGTTTCAGTACCCCTGTCTCCAAAGTTCTGTGATTACTGGGAAGTGACACCACACCCAGCTGGAGGCAGGTGGCTTTAAAAACTCTCCACTGACCCTAGAGCAAAGGAACATGACTGCTGGGGGAGGGACGCAGCCTGGTCCTCACGGCGATGGCAGTGATGCAAACTAATAGTCTAGGATAGTCTAGGATGCAAACTAATATTGTGCACACATAGCAGTTTGAACCAAACAACTGCAGAGGAAGCACGGTGTTTTTCAGTGCTCCTCTAGACAGAGCAGACGAGTCAGAGAGGGGATGAGAAACTGTTGAGTTAAGGATGACTCTCGGCTTTTGCCCTAAGAAAGAATGATAAAGTTGCCTATAATGCAGGTGGAGAGGCAATATGAATAACAAGGTTGTTAGAACAGAGAGCTGGAGAATTGGTTTTTGGATGTAGGAAAAATTGGGACTGAAATAGGAATATTGAGAGGTTGAAACCAACCTGAGCTACATAGCTAGCTCGTTTTCTTTTCCTCCTCCTCCTCCTCCTCCTCCTCCTTCTCCTCCTCCTCCTCCCCCCCCCTCCTCTTTTTCTAAATGCCACCTCCAGGTGGTTCTTATGCAATCAAGTTGGGTCCACCGAGCTTGGGATTAAAAAAAAGAAAAGAAAACAGTGAAAATCATTAGATATTCAGGTTAAAATTTCAGGTAGGCAGTTATGAAATTCTAAATGCACCATTTGGCAGTCATGAGCATCTGGATGCTATTTAAAGCCAAGACGTCAGATGATAACCTAAGGAGTGAGTAGAGGGGGTAAGGGTGGAGACTGGTCTCTAGTAGGAGGTGAGAGAGGGGAGGAGGGAGTTAGGTGAGGAGGAGCAGCTAGCAGGTGAAGCAGCGCCCCCTCCAGGAGAGGACAGAGAGCAACTCTTGCCTTGCATTCCATGGAGGCCGCCAGGAGAAGATGGGGAGAATGGGTAAGATTTCCTGCACAAAGAGAGCATGTGCTGGGCCCACCCAGGGTTTCACTGGGCATGTGAGGGGAAAGCCAGAGAGGGAAGGACATTGGAATTCTGGGGAGGGTGTAGGAAGTGTGGTCCAGTGAGGCAGAGTTGAGAGAGGGGGATGGGAAACCTGTAGACGTGTATACAAAAGTGTGTGGGCCCATGGATCGGAGGTCCCAGAGAATTAAGAATAGTAGTAATGGTTGGCAGGTCAATTGGAAGGAAAGAGTTGGGTCAGGCAGAGTGTTTGAGTTACAAATTTAACAGAGAAATGGTATGGGGTGAAGATGTTTGGAGGAGTGGTAGTGTTAGGGATGGAATTCAGAGCTTTGTGAATAGTAGGTAAGTGCTCTACCACTGAGCTACACACCCTTTGCTGAAATTACATGTCTGTTGATCCAGGTATCTAATATCTTTAATAAAGTTGAGGAAGTGGACGGTAATTTGGAGGGACAGGGTTGACAGCAGGGCAATGCACGGTCAAATGTCAGAACCTCTGTTGGAGCAGGGATTTTAAATGAGGGTACCCGTGGGCCAATGGGCTAAAGGGAGAGCGGGCGCTGGGGGCATCCACATCTCTCCATCATGTTTAGAACACATGACGGACCAATTAAACTAGGAATATGAGGCAGCATGGCATCCCACCAGCCCCCTCTCCTTCTAGGCCTGGACTTCTTAAGGCTGTGTTGGTGGCCAGCAGACACTCGGTGAGCAGCAAGAGGCAGCTCTGAATATTCTATCCCGGAGGAACACTCAGTCCAGCTGTAGGTGAGAGTCTTCCACGTTACCGGGAGAGCATAGGGGCCATACACAGACCCAAACATGAGAGCATGGAGGAATCTCGACATCTCAGTGGGAGACACAGTGGGGTGGGCGAGCAGCAGGAGCCTCTGGGTATCCTGGAGGCAGAGTGATGACCTATATTTCTTTGTGTCGTCTTTAACTCAATCTCAATGAGGTCTGATGTGGGTGGGTATGGCTCTTTTCAAAGGACAGGAATAGGATGAGCGGAAGGCATGGTTTTCAAAGAGGGCTGTGTAGAAATCACTGTACAATGACATGCTTGGAAAGAATGAAAGGAAATTCAACATTGTAGAACACAGAGGTTGTGCCTTTTAAATGAAGAATAACCAATTAAACGGTTATGTAACATCTCATTAATCATTAAATTATCTCTGGTTGTATATACTGTTTCCCTAAAGTTAACCTTTATTCCGTTATGAAGGAATGAGTCAAATTTCATGAAAGGAAATCTGGCCTCTTTATTTAAATGCACTGGGAGGAGGAGTCTGGACAAAAAGTCTTTCTGTGGCTTAGTATTTTCAGTTTCAACTTAATAAAGAAGAGCCTGAGGGATGAAAAAAAGAGGTCAGTTTTTTTTTCTTTTCCATTTGAGGTCCATAAATAGACTAGAAAAGTGGCGAGAGGTAAAGAAGACATCAACCCAGAAAATCCTCAGTGTTGCTGAGGACACACTGTAGCAAGTGTTCATGGTATCCACAACAATGTAGTCATTAATTCAACAAATAACTATGTCAGAGTCTCTCAAGGGATCAGCACGCACAGAGTTAAATATCACATTGGTTTGTTCTTAGAGATCATCTAGTGTGAAGGCTGACAGGAAAAAAGACTATTTCGATATAATTAGTGCTGGTAGGAGCTATAACGTGTTGATGAGCTATGGGAACAGGATGCAGGGGGTGTGAAGGAGGTATCGTGAGAGAGATGGACGTTCTGCTTAGCCTTTGAGAGAAGGAGAAAATGATACGACACACAGACGGTAGTTGAAGGATTCTGGAGGGAGACGACAGCATATGTAAAAACAAGGAGGCATGAAGGTGTACATTCTGGAACAATCACAGTTGTACTGTGATGTTCACTTGGGGCAACGTCACCAACTTCGATTAGGCAGATAGACGAAGTGACTGAACTGATGATGGCTCAGTGATTAAGAGCCCGTACTATTCTTGTAGAGGACCTGAGTTCAGTTCTCAACATCCATGTTCTGTAGATCACAATCAGGTGTAACTTCAGCTCCAGGGGAACTGACCTTCTCTCAGGGGCTTCCATGTGTACATACCCACCCTCACATGTATACATAATTTAAAATACATAAAATAAAATAAACCAGACTGTGATCTACATGCCATGCCCACAGGAATGCTTCCCAAAAGAATCGCAGGTGGAGTTTAGGCAGAAGGACCCACGTGAGCTGCCACCTCCTACCAAGAGAAGGAGAAGCTAGAGCATGGCGGCTGGAGGCGGGACAGAGAGAAAGCAGCTTTCCCCTCTCCTCATAACGGTGTTCTCAGCGCGTCAAGCACATTCCTTGGTACATGATTTCTGTTTGACAAATAGGTATTGAATGAATAAATGAAAGAGGAGAACATGTGACGTCTGCATTGGGAGCATGGCTTCAGGATGTGGGTGGGCTGAGATACCTGTGCCTTTCTTTTATTCCTCATTAGATCAGCCAACTCAGCCCTCATGGCTTTAATGCTTGTGGCTGATAAATGCAAAGTGCCAGCCATGGAGGCTGAGCAGGAAAGACACACCGCGTGTAGCTCGGTGCCAAGGGAGAAGAGTTAGTAAAGATGTCTGCAAAAGGACAAGTCCCTTGGTCTTTTCCAGGACTGAGACCTTGAGTGACTTCCAAAGGAAGAGTTCACTGGAGTGGCAGCCCCAGGATCCAGAAGGCAGTGGGCTGAGGAAAAAGGGGGAGGAAGGAAGAGTGGATGGTGAGGGGAGACATTCTTTTGAAAGTTTTGGCTATGAAGGGAAGAGGGAGAGGAGGAAGCTTATGAGGAAGGCACGAACAAAGGATGGTGGCAGGTTTGTAAACTTAGGAAAACAAGTAGAGGAGAGAAGGTAAAGCCAGAGAGAGTAACGGATAAGGGCTTGAATAGAGATAGTTAAAACTTAGAGACAATTGGATTTTTAAAAGGAACTGACAGACAATGAAAGTCTTCGGAGGAGGCCAGAGGGATGGCCTGAAGCGTGTGGGTCCCTGTGGTCCTTGTGCTATACTGATAACACTCAGATAAGTGAGGTTCCTTGAATTGATTTCAGACAGCTAATAAAATTCTTTGAAGTGTTGTAAATTTGACGATGAACATACAAAAATGAGACTCTTCCCAGGGCACACTTTGCCTTGAATATAGCTTAGTTTTAGATCCTTTCCTCGTATCATAATATCTGTAAGAATAAAAGAGATTAGCATGTGAGAAAGAGTGTTAGTGATGTAAGAAGTTCAGAAATAGGAAAGTCATCTCCCTGCTCATTAATAAGCACATTGATATTCTTGACCTACAGACTGTGCATGTTTTTCATATTTTGTATATATTACCCCAGAGTATGAAATCTTAGCATGAGGGGGACCAAAATTAAATTAGTTCCTTATCTAAGGCTTTTAGATGCTCTGGTACAAACCCCTCAAGGATAATGCACTGATCATTTCCCCGTGGATGGTGAAATTACAGTTTGCATAATTATTTCCTCATGATTTAATTGAAAACATTGAAGATTAAGTACACGGATGCCAGGGACTCTAATGCAGGGCAACACATTTCCCCCTTTCATCTCTGCAGCGCTTTCAGGCTACGGAGCTTAAACAGAAGTGTTTGTGGAACACAGGATGAGTTTGGATGTGGGGTTGGGCCACTGTGTGGTGTGTTTCAGCACTTCATCACTGGCCTCTGAGGTGGATGCTTTAGGCTCCTAGGGAGAGCAGAGGCTAGCCATTGCCTTCTCTCATTTCTCACTTCTTAATTCTGTCCATCAGTGTCACCTTACAGGCTCTGGTAATGACCCTCTGTTTTCAAACGCTCACTCTGGCGCCTCAGAACTGCAGGCTTCTCATTGCCTGGGCCTCATGAATATCCTTTGCTCTTCCTTCCATCCCTTATCACCACTCCACCTTCTGAACTCTTTAAAACACAGCCAGTTACTTACTGGGAACCTGCTGGCTCTCCTTGGTCCCATCTCTTCCTCCTTCTCTGTCACCTGTTACTTCGGAATTTGCCACCAACATGACCTCATGACCTCCATATTCTTTCTGTCCTCATTGCTCTAAGCCAGTTACAGCCACTGCCTCCTCTATCCCCTCTGCCAGGGTGAAGCGGTGGAACAGAGCATCCAAGACCCTTCCAGCTTTGTCCGGTTTGGCCTCTGGAGTCTTTTCTCCTATCTCTTCTACCCCCTACATCTAGGTGCCTGGCAAAGAGGCAGCTCTCTGTATCATCTCTGCTGGTGCTTGCCTGTACTGCCCTTGCACTCATGCCTCTCCTGAATAAATGCCCCCTTCCTTTCCTAGGCAGCCTCTCCCATCCGCTAGAGCAGAAAGTAATTTCATTGACTTACTCTTCTTGTGGTGTGCATTAGAGGTTTGGCTGCAGCTACCTTAACAATGAGATTCTGGACGACTGAGGGCTCAGAGACTAGTAGGTCTTTACTCAAGCTTGTGTCTTGTTGTCTAACAAGGATATCTTCTTAATATATGTCCTGGCCAGTTTCATGCCAAATGGACACAAGCTGCAGTCATCTGAAAGGAGGAAACCTTAATTGAGAGAATGCCTCCATACGATCTGGCTGGACATGCTCTCAATTAGTGACTGATGGGGGAGGGCCCAGCCCATGGTGGGTGGTGCCATTCCCTGGGCTGGTGGTCCTGGGTTCTATAAGAAAGCAGGCTGAGCAAGCTATGAGGAGCAAGCCAGTAGTATGCAGCACCCTTCCGTGGCCTCAGCATCAGTTCCTGCCTCCAGGTTCCTGCCCTGTTTCAGTTCCTGTCCTGGCTTCCTTCAATGATAGACTGCAATGTGTGGGTGTAGGTCAAATAAACCCTTTCCTCCCCAACTTACTTTTGGGTCATAGCGTTTCACTGCAGCAGCAATAGAAACCAACCCCAACTAAGACAGTGTATGCATATTCCATGGAATTGTTTCTTGTCTTTGTTGAGCAGTCAACACTTCCCTTTTTATTTTCATGCATTTCTAGTAGAATAGAGCATTTCGCTGCGTGTTTCACCCGCATTGTCATGATGGTGGTAGTGGTGATAGAATGTTTATGTTCTGGAACCTCACATACATAATTTCCTTCACTCCCCGTACTTAGTCGCTTTTCCGTTGCTGTGCATGTGTGAAGGTCAGAGGACGGATTGTCGGGGAGAACCAGTCAGCCCTCTCCGACTTTGTGGAACGCTGGGGTCGAACTCAGCTCATCAGCCTTGGAGGCAAGCACTTTTATGTGCTGAGCCACCTCTCTGGCCCCAGGATGTTTAATTGAGATGTTAAATTGTCAAATTAATAGAAAAGTAAAACAAACAAACAAAGACAACAAAGAGGGACTTGCATCAAGGAAATATGGCTGCATGCCTCACAGCAGTGTTCTGTTCTTTTAGGAAAGTGAACGGAGACATACCTGTGCCTGAGGTTTCAGAGCAGCGGGTCTTGGGTCCTCTCAGATATCAGGAGTAGTTAGTAAACTACTTCAAATTGTGTGGGTATTGAGTGAAGGACTGGGGGAATCTTCTTTTTCCAAATACACAATTCCAACTCATTAGATTTCTTTTGGTTAAAAAGTTTAATACATTAATTTCTTTCTTAAGAATTTCCTAGAGTTTAATATATTAATTTCTTTCTTAATATAAATGCAAGACGAAAAACAATCTCATTCCTAACCCCAGAGAAGATAACACTGGGATACCACTCAGAATTTTCGTACTGAGAATGGAGGAAATGATCATGATTGCTGTTTACCAATGTATCTGATCAAGATCTTTAGAGATGGGTGCTATTCCACTGGGCTGAGAGGAGGCACAGAGCTTCTTTATAGTTGTATCCTTTTTAACTGACAGAGTCAGAATTAGAATGTAGGACAGTCTAGTTCCAAAATCTCTATTTTAGTCTCTTGAAAATAAGGTGCTGGTGAGGAGAAGGCCAGAGTTGGTATGAGAAGGGAATGGACTGGAAAGGAGAATATTCCTATGGGAAATTATAGTTTATTTGGTACCAACTCAGGAAAGATGCCAGATTAGATGTGGCCATGTGATGCGATGATGAGGGGTTAGGATAAGAAATAATAGACTGTATCCCTTAAAAAAGAAAGCAGGGAAGGACATTGAAAATACACAAGGGTGGGTTAGGATTCTCCAGAAGAGCAGAACTGATAGAATGAGTATGTGTTGCAAGAGGACCTATTCGATTGTCTTATGAGATGCTGTCTGGGAGTCCAACAATGGCTATCTTCTGCATCGCTGGCATGGTGGTCATGAATTGCTCTAGTTTGTGCTTGTCTTAACATTTCTGTATTTTTCCATCTTTTTAAAAGTCAGTGTTGCTGTATGTACAAAACTTGATTGGCAGTTGTTTACAGTTCTTTTTTTTTTACAGCTTGATATATGTTGTTCTGTGCTTTCTTGGACTTCACAGTTTCTGTTGGTGATGCTCTTTCAACGTGTTTGCCTTTTTAAAGTAGGTTTTTCTCTTACAAATTTATCCTTTTCTCTTTTATGTATCATGTGTGTGTGTATGTGTACATGCATGTGGTATATGCTCACCTGTGTGTGTTGGTCAGAGCTTGACTTTGGATGTCTTCTATCATTTCCCACATATTTTTGGAGACAGAGTGTCTTACCGAACCTGGAGCTCACTGTTTTGGCTAGGCTGACTGGCAGGCAAGCCTTGTCTCTGGCTGTCTCTGCTCCCTGGCACTAGGGTTACAGATATGAGCTGCTACTCTTATCTATTACATGGATGCTAACATAGGTCCTCATACTTTTCAACAAGTACTTTATCCACCGAGCCACCCACCCAGACCTATGGCTTCAATATTCTTTCTTTGTTTTGTAGTTTTGGCATCTTGACTCTAACGTGCCTTGGATGGTTACTTATTTAATCATGTATTTAAATGTCTCTTGTGTTTGGATTCACATTACTTTCAACAGAGTTGTGGTTTTTTTTTTTTTTTTTTTTTTTTTTTTTTTTTTTTTTTTTGAGACAGGGTTTCTCTGTGTAGCCCTGGCTGTCCTGGAATTCGCTCCATAAATCTGGCTGGCCTTGAACTCAGAGATCTGCCTGGCTCTGCCTCTCAAGTGCTGGGATCAAACAGAGCTTTTAACGCTTGTATTTTGATCTCAGTTTCTTCTTTTATTCCATGAATTCTTAGGTTTGGTCTCTTATTTTACAAATTGAATTTATTTATTTATTTATCTCTCTCTCTCTGTATATGTGTATGTACAGGGGTGTGTGTGTGTGTGTGTGTGTGTGTGTGTGTGTGTGTGTGTGTGTGTGGTATGTTTAGGTCAGGGGACAACTTGCAAGTGTTGGTTCTCTTCTACCACGTGGGTCCTGGGGATCAAACTCAGGTCATTAGGCTTGTTGGTAAGACCTGCTGAGCCATCTTGTTGACCCAGGTTTGGTCTCTTGATCATATCTCAGAGTTGTGAAAAGTTGTGGTCATGTTCTTTCTTCCACTCACTCACATTGAAAGTCAATATTACCTCAACCTTGATTTAAGGGGATCCATATTTAGTATTATAAAGAACTAAAACTTTTAAACACAAAAACCTCTAATCAATAAAGAATTGCATAAACAGTTCTTGGAAATACAAATGGCTAACACATATTTGGAAAAGCATAAAGCATCCTTAGCCACCAGAGATATGGAAAGTAAAGCCACACTGAGATCGATCTCACCTTGGTCAGTATGGCTGCCATGAAGAAGCAGATGAGAACCAGTGCTGACAAGTGTGTATGCGAAAGAGAGCTACTGGTGGGAATGTAGCTGGTGCAGCTTCTATGACAGGTGGAGCTCCATGTGACCCAGACGTACCTTTACTGGGTGTATCCTCCAAAGAAGTTAAGTTAGCTTATCACAGAGATGCTTGCATATCTGTGTTAATTGTACTGGTCACAATAGCCAAGATACAGAACTAGACCAGGAGCCCGGGAACAAGTGAGTAGATAAACAAAACATGGTACATACACACAGTAAGGTTCTGTTCAGCTTTAAAGAAGAATGAAATGATTGGTTTTGCAGGAAAAGGAATGGAACCAGAGACTATTATGTTAAGGGAAACAAACTATATCCAGAAAAACAAATATCATACATAAAAGCTAGATTTAAATAAACGTGTGTGTGTGTGTGTGTGTGTGTGTGTGTGTGTGTGTGTGTGTGTATGTGTGTATGTGTGTGTGTATGTGACATGAAGATCAAAGTGAGATTATGAGAAGGTAAGGACAGGTCTAAAAGGAGGGATAGGGTAGGAAGAGAGGATAATTGAGGAAGGACAGATCATATTTGTATCTGTATGTATACCTATATTTATGTCTTTTTGTATGACACAAAAGCAGAGGGGTAACTATTTGGGGGAGGGGAGGGGGCCAGCAACATGGAGGGAAGGAAGTATGAGGGGAGGGTAGCTTGACAGGAGAATGTGTGTAAGATGAAAAGTTATATATTTGTGAAATGTCACAATGAAACCCATTTGTCTAGGTTACTTTTCTATTACCGTGAAGAGACACCATGACCAAAATGACTTGTAGAAGAAAGTGTTTATTGGGGTTTACTGTTTCAGAGGGTGAGTCCATGACAATCATGTGAGGAGCATGGCAGTAGGCAGGCAGGCATGGTGCTGTAGCTGTAGCTGAGAGCTTACACTCCTTATTTACAAGCAGAAGGAGGAGAGGGGGATAGAGAGAAAGAGCTAACTGGGAATGGGGTGAGCTTTTGAAACCTTAAAGCCTACCCATCCCTAGTGATGCACCTTTTCCAACAAGCCCACACCTCCTAATCCCTCCCAAACAGTTCCACTAACTGGAGACCAAGTGTGCAAACATACAAGTCTATGGGGGCCATTGTCATTCAAACCACCACATCACTATTTTGTAAACTAATTATCAGTGTTGTTAATGAGACACGCTGGTGTCTCATCTTCCTCCTCTGTCTGACTATGCCTCTTCACTGACTCTGGAGAAACTGCTCATGCTCTGTCATGCTACTCAGATCCAGTAAAAGAATTAGGACTGTGCATTTTGCTTGGTGTAGATACAAGCTAAATGCCAAGAATGATGTTGGGCTATTCTCTCAGATTTGGTATTTTTAATTAGCAGTGTTTTCTGCAAATACAATTATGTATGCTAATAAGACATTAAGTGAAATACAAGCCGGGCGAAATGCTGAGGAAGGTTTTTGCTGACAACTTCATTAAACATATATGAGGAAGTGAGTCAACCATTTCAGCTGAAAGGAGATCCAGTCGACAATGGGCAGGAAGTAAAGGCACACCATCAGGGCTTAGAGATATAGGAACATGAGAACTATAGTTCTAAAGATGAGAATGATTGGCTTTGGCTTAGATGAGTACCATTATAGAGAATTAATGAGGTTTTGTTTATTCATTTATTTTTCTTGGTCATTACAAATCTAAGAAGGTAACATCAAGACAACCACAGGCTAGTTGACAGTTTGAGAAAATCACTTACTAATATTTTTATTTTTTAAAAAAATCTCTTATTTTTCCCTCCCTTCTTTTTTCACCTATAGTGTTAAGAATTGAACTTAGGTCTTCACACATGGTACAGCAAGTGCTCTATCTCTGAGCTATAGCCCCAGCCCCCCAATTTTTATTTTTAAAATGTATGGTCAGAAATGTATCAAATTAACTGCACAGTTTAATGAAAAGTAAAATAAATGGCTGTATACTCATGCTTCAGCTTAAGAAATAGAACATTATAAAAATTCAGAAGGCCCTTAAGGAACCGTCTCCCAATGAACTTATATTGTAGGTTCTTTTTGCCCTTTTTTTGGGGGGCCCACTACCGAGCTCCCAAATAAATCACACTTGGAGGCTTATTCTTAATTATGAATGCCCGGCCTTAGCTCGGCTTAGTTTCTAGCCAGCTTTCCTTAACTTACATTATCCCAAGTACCTTTTACCTCTGGGCTTTTCCTTTTCTCTAACTTCTGTAAATCTTACTCTTACTCATTGGCTTGCTGTGTAGCTGGGTGGCTGGCTCCTGGAGTTCTCCTCCTTTGGCTGCTAGATTTTAGATCTTTCTTCCCAGATTTCTCCTTCTCTATACACTCTCTGCCTGCCCGCCCCACCTATCCTTTCTCCTGCCTTGCTGTTGGCCAGTTCTTTATTAGACCATCAGGTGTTTTACACAGGCACAGTAACACAGCTTCACAGAATTAAACAAATGCAACATAAACAAAAGTAACACACATTAAAATAATATTCTACTACAAACCTACTCCCCAATGGTAATTACCCTGAAATTTGTACTAATTACTCATTTCCTGTGGTTATTTTCTTTCTGTATGTTTATCTGCACATTTTTGAAAATTGCAAGTATCTAAGTGAATCTAAATTAGTACATTTCATATTATATCTATATCTAAGACTCTAGGACATGTCTTCGGCCTTCCATAGTTTCTCACAACAGAGTTTTATGTTTATTATGTAAAAGGTGAGCCTAAGTGAAAGAAGCCAGTCTGAAGAGTCTACACCTTATCCAATTCTAACCATATGACATCCTGGAAAAGCAAAAATACAGAGACGCTAAAAGACCAGAACTTTCCTGAGTTTTAGGGAGGGAGACTGGGACTGTCTTAGGGTTTCTACAGCTGTGAAGAGAAACCATGACCATGGTAACTCTTATAAAGGAAAACATTTAATTGGGGCTGGTTTACTGTTCAGAGGCTCAGTCCATTATCCTTGGGGTGGGAAACATAGCATGCAGCAGACATGGTTCTGGAGAAGGAGCTGAGAGTTCTACATCTTGATTGGCAAGCAGCAGGAAGTGAATGGAGACACACTTCCTCCTAATAAGGCCATACCTACTCCAACAAGACCACACCTCCTAATAGCCACTCCCTAAGGGGGCCAATTACATTCAAACTACCACAGGAATGAATCGGTGAAGGATAGTGTTTTTTTTAATGTGGTGAGGCAATTAGGTGTGAAAGTGTAAGACAAACGTGATAATGACTTGTCAAAACCTACAACATGAAGAATGACGCTTTAATGTAAACTGTGGACTATAGTGAATAGAAATACTAAGAGGAATGCAGGGAAGGATGAGGGTACCAAATGGGCATAGGGACCTTTCCATGTTAGCTGTTCAAGTGTCCTGTAGATCTAAACTTATACTATAAAATGTCATTCCATTAATTACTAAAAAATAATGCTGGGTAATATTGGCTCACACCTTTAATCTCAGCACCCGAGAGAGCAGAGGCAGGCAGGATCTGGTCTACAGAAGCCAGCCTGGTCTACAGAGCAAATTCCAAGACAGTCATAGAGAAACCTGTCTTGAAAAATAAAATAAATAAAGAATAAAAAAATAAAGAGACTACAAAACCTTTTGAGTTTTAATTCCAAAGGTAATGTGTATACCTTTTTTATAAGTGATTTAAAATAAATTGATATAAGGAAAATATAAAAAAATTATTATATTATACCTTACTTTAATATAGTACTATATACAAAGCAAGATTCAGTTTGTAAATGAGAGGACATATCTCATTAAAATTTCATCCACTAACATTTAACTTCTCTTGAACACGGGAGACATCAGATTAAATGCCTTCTTCGAAATGCCCTGTCAACCATGTTTCAGGAGTTTCTAAACTGTATTTTCTAATGTTTTAGTCTTACTGATCTTAATCTATGGAGTTATCTATGATGCTCTTGGATATAAATAAATCATTTTTTTGTCCTTAATCTCAGTGTAGATGTCTGTTGGCAGTTTAAGAGCAAGACTTAGCTCCATAGATGTGGGTAGAGATTCAAATGTGACAAGTGACATCAGAACAGTCGATACAACTACTGTGTAGCCCTTCATTTATTTCCTAAAGTTTAGTTGACAGTGGTCTATGTGTTCTATTTGAAAACTGTGCTCTATAAAATATATATCCTACAGAAAAAAAGTGATGTTAGAAAACATATTCATGTCACTTAAAAAATTCTTTATCTAATCTCTCACCTTGGAGATGTTATAATGGGTGATATCTTCAGTCAACAATTTCAGATTTACACACTTTCCCAGCCCAGTACACCAGGCTTAGGTTGGAAGACTATGACTAGCTCATAGACAAGGTCACATTCTGAAATGTAACAACATGCCATTTATATGATTGTTTTATGACACAGCAACTGCTCTAAGATCATCTTCAGAGCTAGCTGGTCATTATATCTTCTTACAGAGATTTTGTGGTAAAACACAGAATCTTCGGATGTGATCACAGCTTTCTGATATGGATGATGAGATTCCAGATTAGCAAAGACAGGAAGCCAGATTGCTTCTTCACTGTCCTTTCTTCTTGGCTTGCTGCTTTGAAGCATACACGTGGAAAGTCCAGACAAAGGCTCCGGAAAAATCTTTCACCAGCAGCTTTCCTGCATTATAGTCACCTGACTCTCCCTGTTAATTCATTTCCATTAGGCCCAATCCATAAGAAGAGGTGCTACTGTTTCTTTACTAGTGTGATACAATCCCATACTGATAAGGACTGAGCTATTTTGATATCATTCTCATATTTTTTACACTGAGTGTCCCAGTTTGGCATGGGTGAAGGCTTTCTTACTGAATAAGGAGGAATGTTGCCATTCCTAGCTACTGTGGGGGCAGATGCACAGGAGAGCATACCTATGCTTCCACATGGAGCCAGGGATCTCATGAGCCAAACCTGTATTTTCAATTCCAATTTAACAGCCAGGGTTGATTAATTTTTAAAAAAATTCTCAGTGTAACCATGAGAATTTTTGTGAAAATATTAACATAAGACCTTACTTGCTTTATCCTATAGAATATATTAATTGGTTTCAAAATAATAACAGAAATATTATATTGAAAATGAGACTAATGAATAAAATTTATTTCTCTACAACTTGGTTCTTATCCCGATATACCACACTAGATAATAGTTATTAAAATATACTAAGGCCACTTAAGTGAATACTTTTATTTCTCTAATCGTCTTATGGTTATGCAACCAACTTGAATATACACCAAATTTATTAGTTAGTTAGTTCATGTCCATTTTCTAGGTTTTTTAAAACTTATGTATCTCAGAGAACATAAAACAAAATGATTAAAAAGTCAAGCCATGTAATAACTTACGTTGAGATGAAGCTTATTTCTAATACTATTCCCTCCTCCTTTCTAATACTATCCCCTCCTCCTTCCAACAATTATCTTATTTTTAGTAACAAAAACTTATATATGTATGTTTTGTATGTGTACATGAGCACAGATATGAACTTGCATTTTTTTCAAAAATTCTCCTAATTGCAGACACAATATTTTTTTATAGAACAATAAACATCTTTATTACATGAGCTATGAATGATGTTTTATTTGCCTTTCCGGGCTTTGATCTTCCTCAGATAGAACTCCAGCTCCTTGCCTTCTAGCACATAGCCATCTGCTCTGCTACACTGGCCTGGTCTTGAGGCAATACAGGCAAGAAGCTTGCCCTGCTGGAACTGCTCCTCCAGTTCTGATTTTAACTGCTGATTTTAACATTCTTTTTCCTTTCATCATATTTCTTTTGGATTTTGTTTGATCGTTTTTTGTTTAATTAATATTTCTTCCTCTTCAAGAGTCAGCTTGGCCCCCTTCTTGCAGCCCAGGGGCAGTGCATAGAGAGACTCATACTACTGTCAGTATGGTGTGCTGTCGATAAGCACGATGCAGTTCTTCACCAGGGTCTTGGTGCGGACCAGCTCGTTATTGGATGCATTGTAGACAACATCAATGATCCGTGTTTTCCGAGTACAACACTCCGAGGCCCAGGAAAAGTTCCCCACATCCAATCTTAGGGCATGGTACTTCTTATTGCCTCCTCGGACTCGGACTGTGTGTATACGACGAGGGCCAATCTTCATGTTGGCAGCAGGCCGTCCCAGCTCATACTTCCGCTTCTTGTGGTAGGGCTTTCTCTTACCCCCGGTCTTGCGCGCTTGTGCCAGTTGTCTCAAGACATGCCCATTGCTCGGCGCTGGCTGGAAAGAGCTGCAGACACAATATTTTTTTGCTGAGTTAGTTCCTCAGTGAAAACACTTGTTGGTTGTCATGCTAATTCAGTGTCTATTCCAGATGATACCTCCATCAGTTTGGAGCTACAGGATTCTGAATGCTGACGCCCATACCCTGAACTGCATCTTTGTCCTAAAGCTGAGTTTTAATTGGTGTTTGCTGTGCTCCAACTTCCTCGGTGTTATATTTTGTCTGATCTCCTTGGAGTTGAGAAGCAGTCACCTTCTGCACTGTATGAGTTCTTGAATTTGTGGACTCTGTTCAATTTCTCTCTTGTCCACTAAAGGATCAAATATCTGAACTTACGTCAACTTCTGGCTCCTTGTTGGAAGCAGTCAGCTGTAACCAAAACATACAACTAACATTTTGTTTTCTGAACTCTTCACTAAGGCATATACATTCACTTGACAGGTGATCTGCCTTCCAGGTTAGTGACAGTTTTATTCAATGCTTCTCACTGTGTAAAATGGACCACCATTTCAGCTTCTGACTGCAGTTTCCATTTTTCTGACGCATAGACCACCAGGCCAGTGTCACAATTCTGGGCTTATTTTTATTTATTTATTTATTTTTGTAGAATCCCACTTCTGGTACCAATTTTTGTGTCCACCAAAGTCAACCTAGGTTGTGCGAGAGGATCACATTGTTTCAAAACTTCCATGGTTTAACACACTGTTTTTACAAGTTCAATGAAGGTCAACAAAAAGCCCTGTTTGTCATTTCTCCATGACAAAAGCTTCTTGATCATAGCGCTAAGGAAGAAACTATGGCTGTCCTGGTCATTTGCCTGACTGACATGAGCTTCTCTTTGTCCCTTCTCTTACTTACTGTACAGTACAAGAAGTTGGTATTCAGTAGCCTTGTTTTCTCAGCTCCTATGTCAGCTGACTGTTTGATTTGTCAGTGGGAGGCACTGGGGGAAAATTAGGGGAAATCTCTGAGATTTAAAATGGTGGGGACAGCTACAGTACAGCAGCAGTTGTACCGGGCTCAGGATTTGACTATTCTGAGGCTTTCTGTCACTCCCTCCATCTGTCCTCTGGGTCACTTTACTTTCCAAGACCCACAGGAATGTGGAGGATTTGTCAACCTTTTTTTTTTTTTTTTTTTTTTAAGCTGGTGTTGAGTATTTATCAACTTGTTTTTTAAGCTCAAGAATAATTTTATTAGCATTTAAAAGAAAAAAAACACTGCAGGGCAGTGAACTAAATCTCAGCAACATTCCAGTGGATGGGAGGGGAGGAGAGAAGGGAAGAAATCTAGGCCTTTTAAGTGGACATGGAGCCAGACATATGGCAGAGGAGCAGCCACAGGATGGGGAGGGAAGCTTTTGAGAAACAGTAAAGAACCAAAAGTACCAGAGAAAGCATCCTGAGGTTCTGGCCAGCATCTGAAAGAGAGATGTGGGTTCCCTTTGTCTGCATTTTTAGGTTGTTTTTCTTGGTTTTACAGGGTACGTTTGGGGGAGTTTCAGTAACTTCACCCTACTGCTATCATTCACTTTGAGGAGGTCCTAGAGGGACCTCACATTTTCTTTGTGAGATCTTGGGGCATAGAGTTTGGGTAAATTTAGACTCTGATCCCCAGGAGACTCCTCTGTGGCTGTGAGATCTCAGGAGAGGCTAGATTTCCCCCTGTACCAGCATCAGGGGCAGACACGCGTTCTTCCTGTGGAGAGAGGGGCGTTTGTCGCTCATCACCTTTATTCTGAGCATGGTTGGGATCTCCCTCGTTTGCAGGGCTCTCCATGTGATTCTCTGTGTTGTCTAGGACTCAAGGAGTTTGCTTTTCTTCTCCTGGACATTGTGAGTTTTACTCCATTTGTCTCCAGGGTATTGCGAACTCTTCCTGTAGGGTTTGGTCCCTGCTTATTGTGGAGGATTCCTGCTCTCAGCTCAGTTTTGAACTTCATTTGTACCAGCTCTGGGATGCATTTTCAGTTATTTCTAAAACGGTGTTTCAATCTGCATTTGAGATGATTTGATTGGGAAGGTTGTTCAAGCTGACTAACCCTGTGATGGCGAAAGGAAATCCACTTCTCATCTCTCTTTTTGTAGAATGGGAAATAAAACACACTCAGAAAATAGTCTTCATTTTAAAATGCTAGGACTATACTAAACTGATGTGGGAAACAGAAAAGATGCTTAGTTACGGATAACTGGGTTGGTAATGGCTTTTAACTAGGAGCAGGGAATTGACTGCTTATTTGTATTAAACTGTTTAGTTCACCTTGGCTGCTGTGATGTAAGGCATACTGAATGAATCTAAATAAAATTGGCTTGAAACCCAATGTCAAATAAAAAAGAGAAATATCCACTCCCTGCAATAGAACCAAAGGCTTTTGAAACAGGGGAGGAGAATTGCTTTTAGGTTTGCCAGATTAAGCTATTAACAGTAATTTACTTTAAGCATAAGTATATCCCAAGCAGTATTTGCGATATACTTATGACTACAAATGTTATCTGAAATTAAAATTCAACCAGTAGTCCTGCATTTTACCAACACTCCCACCAATCTCTTCTCCACATTTCTGCTTCCCAAATTCCTTCTCTTCTGTTTTATTGTTTACCTATAGCTGTAGGAGGTACAGTTTAAAGAAAGCATCGGAGGCATTGGGCTTGTTAAACACGTGGGGACTGTTCTTCAGAGGAAGAAGAATGATGTCTGGTCACCTGGAATGCTAGATTGAAAGTGATCAAACAACCTGGGGATCCTTTGCTATTCTATTAGGTGCCAGCCTCCACCTGAATTTCCCCCAGATCCTGAGAATTATTTAGGTCCTAATCCTGAGCTTTGTCTCTCAGTGAAACAACGTATCCTGATGAAAGAGGTTCCATGTACTTTACATCCTCCATCAATAGACGCCATCTTTAGACTTATTACAAATCCTTCCTTTCTAGGCCCTAGCCCTGAGCTCTTGGTTTCAGGTGATGAAGGTTGAAATCAGGCTTGTGTGACTTCATGTAGCTCAGAAGGCAATATAAAGTAGTAGTTTGCTTATGCTCATTCTCTGAGCCCAACAGCCACGCTCACAAGTGGTCATTTCTCTGGTGCCCCTTTCTTTACCATTCCTGCCTTCTGTGTCTCCATCTTGCTTTTATCCCCTCCCTCAGCTCCTATTCTATTCTTAGATTCTTTCCCTACAAAAATCTCACAATTATGTGGAACAATGGACTTCTCTATACTCCGCTTCTTGCCTGCCCTGAATCCACCTCACAGTTACAATGGACTTCTCTTTACTCCACTCTTCACCTGTCCTCAACTCACCTAATAGCTTTCTGCAACTAAGAAAAGCGAAGAAATAATGAACAGAAGATCATCTCTGGACAGACTTCACCACCTAGTTTTGCAGATTGCTATCTTTCTCTTCCCTCTCCTCTCCACATGGTCTGTCGTGAGGATAACTGATCAGGAAGGAAAAAAGTAGAAAGAAAGATCTATTGAGTACATAGGGATGCAGCTTTGTTGAAAAGAATTGGGAACACCAAATGTTTATCAATTTGGCTTTCCTTTAACATTTTTTTTTTTTTTTTTTGGTTTTTCGAGACAGGGTTTCTCTGTGTTGCTTTGCGCCTTTTCCTGGAACTCACTTGGTAGACCAGGCTGCCTTTGAACTCACAGAGATCCGCCTGGCTCTGCCTCCCGAGTGCTGGGATTAAAGGCGTGCGCCACCACCGCCCGGCTTCCTTTAACATTTTTTTTTTTTTTTTTTTTTTTTTTTTTTTTTTTTGGTTTTTCGAGACAGGGTTTCTCTGTGTAGCTTTGCGCCCCTCCTGGAACTCACTTGGTAGCCCAGGCTGGCCTCGAACTCACAGAGATCCGCCTGGCTCTGCCTCCCGAGTGCTGGGATTAAAGGCGTGCGCCACCACCGCCCGGCTCCTTTAACATTTTTAAATCGACAAGATTGTATATATTCGTCGAGTATAGCATACATTCAAAGAATCTGGCTTTCTTGATAGAAAAACCATTGAAAGGCTCTTGGAGCATTAATGGACCCAGCAAATGTATTCATAATTTTCTTCAAAATGGGGCCAAAATAACACTTGTGATATAATATATATCACCAACTTATGTGACTGCTTTCATCTTGTGAAGATATGTGGTTCAAATGGCATGCTTTTACAATATTTTATTGATTAACCATTCTTTGTTAGCAATTCATTTAGTCATGCCATCAATAAACCAGTTTTTTTTTAAAGCATTGTAAATACTGCACTACTTATTGCCTTGAGGTAATACAAGTTTTTAAGACTATCAAAATCACATATTTAAAATATTAACTGCCTCCTGGACAGCTTAGCATACCAGACACCTTCAGATGACGTGGTGTGACTTTGCTGCTGAGGCAAGTGTCCTGCTGGGAGGAAGTAGAACATCTCTCCGCTCAGGCAACTCTTGGTGTTCTAGTTTTGTTTCCTTTTGCTGTGACCAAATACCCTGACAAGAGCATCTTAGGGAAGAAAGGATAGATTTTAGCTCACAATTCCAGCTTAGCTCATCAAAGGGGGAAAGTCAAGATGGTAGGAAGTTGAAGCAGTTAGTCATGTCCACATTCAAGAGCAGAGGGATGGTGGGCACCACACACACACACACACACACACACACACACACACACACACACACACACACACACACACACTTACTCTTAGCTTGCTTTCTCTGTCTACTCTGCCCATGAATAGTGCCACCCATATTAGGCTGGATCTTCTTACTTCAATTAACCCAACTAAGAAATTCTCTCGTGGACACACCCACATGCCAGACTAATCTAGACAATTCCTCACTGAGGCTCCCTTCCTGGGTGACTAAATTATGTCAAGCTGGCAGTCAGTGGTAACCGCTTAGCTTGGACACTTGAATAAGCTCAGGCACATGCCTGCAATTCCATGCATGGGCTTCCAGTCCGAAAGGCACCCTGTCCACAGCTGATGGAATCCATGCTCTGATTCTCCTCCACTTGATGGTATGCTTCTATGAGCCACATTAACATTGGGGTTCTGATCAGGATGGTAAAGAGGATGGAAAGATCACTGGACTTGAATCAAAAGATTTCAGCATGTTTTAGGACCTTGGATAAGACACTCAACTCTTCACCTGTAAATGACATAAAATTACCCACTACACAGGATTGTTTTGAAAATCATTAGAAATTAGTAAAAGTTCTGTATAAACAGTGGAATGGTCTGGAAATCTTCTAAAAGTTATCTCCCTCTCTCCAACACTCTCTATTTCTTTCCTATAGAGATTTCTTTTAGGACTTCTTCCTGCCTCTACTACTCATTTTCAATTGAGCCAACTCTCAGATACTTTCTGGTTACCGTGAAGGTGAGAGGCATGCGCTCCTTGTATTCCCTTCCACATTAGCTCTGTGTGTGTTTGCTCACCCTTCACTCCTCTAAGCATCAAAGATGACAGCGATCCTCTAAGAGCATAAAATGCTTCTCCCCATTTCTGGAAAAAGGTTAGGAATAGTATAAGTTGCTCTCCATCCTGTAGAATATAGATCTGAAAGAAAGCCACACCACTTACTGAGTGTGATGCTGTGGCCAATAGCTCTCTGTATATCTGGATTAAGAAATATCTTTTATTTGGCCTGGGGACTGAATGGTCTTTATATAAGTAAAAGAGAAAAAGTTACATCCTCATTGCTCAGTTTTGTTTATCATTTAATTATGGGTGAAACTTCCTTCCCTTTTAAACAAATCAATAATAAAATGAAATATTGAAGATAGAACAAATTGGATTTCAGCACAAGGAAATTGTCAATAGCCACAGAGTAATGGCCAGTTGAGTTGAAAGTGACCCTAGAAATAGCTTAATCTAATGTGCCACTCACTCTTAAGAGAGATGATCTCTTGCCAAACAGCCCAGCAAAAGGAAGCATCAGTACCTCCTAGAAAATTCTAACTTCACTCTCAAGGTATGCTCAGGTTTGGGATGTGATACTTTGCAGAAAAAAAAATATCAGGGAAATATTCTCTAGAATTCTCCACAGTATAAACTGGAATACTAAGAAGTCTATAAAAACTCAGAGGAGGAAAACATTTCCTATTTGTTTAGCCTAGAATGTTCCTGCTTCACAGAGATTATATTGGTTTGGGGAGGGAGCTACAATAATCACGAAGATTTTTATAACAAATGAATTTTTTTTTGTATTTTCTCTTTTATACCAGTTACTCTTAATTACAACCCAGGCCATAATAAACTTGACTGATCTCTTTTCTTTGTAATACCTGATGTCTGATGGTCCCTTCAGGACTGATGAAGTGTGGGTGGGAAGAGAGAAGTCTTCTTCATGTCCCTTCATGAGGGACTGAAAAGAAAATGTTAGCCTAGTAATTAGTCTTTCCGTCAGGCTTGATATCTGAAATCTATCCTAACTACTGCATTTGCTCAGAGTGTGACCTTTCAAATCCGGTCAAATGGCTGCCCTCCGAACTTCAGTGCCCCCCATCATGGGATGGGCAAATTCTAGTCTTCTTGGCACAGCCTCCAGGATGCTGCGGGCAGGATATGTATGCTGCAGTATCCAACCCTTGACTCTTGAATCTTTGTTGTTATGGCTAGATTTGGTATCAGTCACAGCACCCTAGCTCTCCAATAATATACCAGTAGTGATTCTTTGTAGTTGTGGCCCCACAGTACCATCTCACCCTTTCTTTGCAGCACCTGGTTTCTGTGCTGAGGTCATTATCCTACCCTTCTTCAGGTTGTTTATGTAGTCATCCTATGCTCAAAGTCAACTGCATTGCATCTGTGAATTTGCCCCAATGCTCCCTTATCTGGGTTCTTAGTAAAGGTGTCACCACTTGGTATTATTCTTGATTCTTAAATACGTGTTTTTGTTTCTTGGTTTGTTTTGTCTTTTTACCTTATGTGTGTACATTTGTTTTTTCATACGCTGAAGATAGAGACTGCATTAGCCTTCAAGGCTGAACAACCAACGAAGCAACAGCAAACTGTGTGGCTTGGAAACAATAGAAATGTGTCTGCAGGCTGCTGGCCTGAATCAGGTGCTGGCAAAGGCATGTTCCTTTTGAGAACTGTGGGAGAAATCCTGCTTCCTCTTCCTTCGTATTGTTACTGGTGGCTGGTGTCTGCAATGGCTGTTTCCAGGTTCCGACATCTTATTCAAGCAACTGAAGTAAATATGCTTAGATTGTAAAGTAGCAAGGAAATTTAATTTAAAAGCAAAATGGTAGTATAGGCCAGAATATGCTGTCAAGAGCGACAGAGTATCCAAAGACCCAGGTTATTCACTGGATCATCTTTTATGGGGTTTAAAGGAAAGAGGCTGATTATTAAGGGGCATACATTGGGCACTTCTCTATTTTGCTTGGCAGATTTGAGTTACATAAGCTTTCTCCTAATGCCTGTGGCCTTTCCCATAATGCATTTGGCTTTGATCATGTGCATGCTCAATTATGCATGGGTATAAGATGGTAAATGGGGAGTTCTTCCTAGAAGTTTGGTTAGAGGAACCAGCATGTTTTATTTCCCATCACCTCAAACTAGTTTAGGCCTACATTTACCCCCATCCTTGGAGAGATCCTGGGTCCCATGTTCTGATCCAGTCTGCAGAGCCCTGTGGCACCTTCCCCAGCTTCCAGGCTTGGTTCAGGACACATATCCTGTGCCTATCCTGCTCCCTCCGTCTGCCAGACCTAATCAGTCTTTTCAAAATGTTTTGTTTGTTGGTTTGTTTTTGCTGTTCACTACTCTTTGTTCATTCACTCTTTTTGTGTAGTCTATCCATCATGACCAGGTACAGCTAAAATCACAAAGCCTGCAGGGGCTTAACTTGGATTTTTTTGCAAACAGAGCCTAGTCTGAGGCAGGCTCAGACACATCCATGGTTAACCGAATATCAGTATTTTCTGTGCTGTTGCCTCATCACCCTCAACATTTGGCCTCTGCCTCTTCCTCCACAATGACTCAAGGTCAACCACAGCACCTGGAGGAAGAATCAGGGATCATGAGGAAAATGAGGCAGCATACTGGCATTTTGAGGAGGTTTCGTGCCAATTGACATAGAACATTTGTACTTACATCTTATTAGCTGCACTGGGTCCCAGAATATCCTGATCGGTCTTGATGCTTGGAAATATGTATCCCTGTTCTAAGGAGACAAGTGCCCAGCAAGAGTTGGAGAGTTTTATTTCAAAGAAAGAGTTGGAAGAACGTACACTGGAATAGAAGAGTTGCCATCTCTGCAACACATCATTCCACCCTTCTTGGATTTCAGTTCAACTGCATTCAATTTAGAGATGCAAATTCAAGGTAGTTAATACTAGGATATCAGATCTCTGTAGCCAGGTACAGCTTGGTCTTCCTTTTATTCATCTTCTGTTTTTAAATGCATATGCACTTTTAGTTTAAAGTTTATTGCTAGATGTTTTACAATCTATTTTGCTATATGAGCACTGCTTCAGTTCCATCATTTTTCTATCTGGCTATAATCAGTTCATGAGGAAGCTACTAATTTCTGTAGATGATGTTTATAACTGGCTTTAGTGACATAATAGTTCTTCAGTTTATTGCATTTTAGTAGATAATTAAGATACTTAAATGTAATGATAACTTTTCTCCACTATTACTTATTATTCTTGATTCTCTTTGTCATTTTATTGCAAAGGTTAAGTTCTCTAGAAAAATGATCAAATAGGGGAACATTGTGGCCAAATTTATACCTTAGATAATATGAGAACAGATTTGAAAGGGCAATGCATAGGGAGTTAGGTTAGTAGAGTGGTACTGATGAACAGATAATAAGGCCTTAAATAGATTGTATGGAAATAGGAACAATGAGCAATGAGAATATTAAAGAAATATGTAGGTGATTAAGTGTAAGTGAACAGGACTTTGCTGACTTATTAAATTATCTGGCAGAGTGGGAGGAGCCATCTTGAAGAGACAAAACCATTTAATAGAAGAGACTGTTGTTGGGGCCAAAGATGGCCCTGACTCTGAATAACTGACCTGTCACCTTGTGCCCCAGCTGGTTCATAAAAAAGGTAAGGCTCAAACAGGCTAGGAACATGATATTTACTTTTCTACAGCTTCAGAATCAAATGGTTGGTTAGAATACCCATGTTCTTTAGAATGGACTGCTCGAAGTTGAATGAAAATGAACATTTGTGCAAGAACAACCCAGAGTTCCAATAAAAGTTGAATGGACATTGTTCGGTAGATGACTATGTGGAGATTAAACATATTCATGTGGGTGACAAAATTCTGGTTTGTTGTGGAATAATCTTTTTGTACACTGTGAAGATGTGTCACTCTGTTTGATTTAATAAAAAGCTGAATGGTCAATAGCTAGGCAGGATTTTGGGAGCAGAGAGGATTCTGGGAAGAAGGCAGAGATGCCAGGAGACTCAGAGCAATCAAGATGGGCAATACAGAGATAATGTAATAAAGCCATGGGGCAGAATGTAAATGAATAGAAATGGGTTAATTTATCAGCGCTAGTTAGAAATAAGCCTAAGCTATTTGCTGAGCTTTCATAATTAATAATAAGTCTCCATGTCATTATTGAGGAGCCAATGGTCCTGACAAAAAAAATCTGCCTACAGAAGTCCTCAATGTAAGATGGTGGGTTGTGATGTTGACATCAGTAAATAACAGAAAGATGGAAAGAACAGAATATAGTGCAGTTGTTGTGTGTGTAGCAGGAGAAAAGTTTAGAGATGATGTAAGAAGGGGAAATGAATGATGTAACTGATAGAAAATGTTCTGAGGAATATGAGGCATATGAGGAATATGAGTGGAGAATGAAAAAAAAACTGAGTATGTGGTGGATGTGGAAGAGATACAACAGAATATAGATACTTTTATATGTGAAATGAGAAATGAGGTGCTGTCGCTCAGTGACAGAGTGTATCTTTATCATGCCCAAGAAACTGGGTTCCAGTATTATCACCAGAAACAAGAAATTGATATGAGAAATAGTGACTGACTCATAGTGTGCCTGAAATGGATGGGAATCACGGGCTCCTCTATTACTTTCCATCCCATCACATGCTGTCCCATCCCACTAGGCATATCGATATTGTAGATGTTATCATATGTCTATGCTGGACTAGACTAGACTAGATATGGGCAGTTGAGATAGGAAGAATAGTCGATTTTTTTCTAGAGAGCAATGAGCAGTTTGATAGGTTTTTCTTTTTTTCTTTTGTGTGTCTTAAAGAGAACTTTCCCAGTCTGTGATAGGAAGGATTGTACAATGTGGTCTCAACTATGGATGGGTACTGGGAAGAGGTATGGGAAGAGGCTAGGGTTCATTTTGTTCCTTTAATGGTTCTTCTTGGTTATTGTCATGCCAATTGTTAACTGTTACCACACTGTGATGGTGCCATTTAGCATGAGATGAGCTTATAATGAAGTTATAGGTCACCTGATGTCACTCTGGTAGCCATCTTGGATCTAGTCAGTTTTGGCCAGCCCGCTTGTTGAGAAACTTTTGGCCTTGTAGGTATCTTGTCCTCAAAAATGGACAGGATTAGGAGAAGTGGCCATTCATCTAGGTCACGTAGGTGGTATAAGATTAGAGCAGGGCAACCAATCTTCCACTTTTAATTTCACTCCTCATTTTTGAATGGTGTTGAAGGGAGATGCTATAACTTCTCATAGAGGAATTTAGGTATCACAGGGATACCCACTAGAAGAGTTAGAGAGTTCTCTAGAAATATGTTTGGTTATGGCCTGATCATAGGTGTAACTGTCTGTGTCCCCGAATGACTATAATCTGTAACTTCATGATTTGTAGCATAGTATCCAGCAATAAGAACAGACATCTGAAGATGATTATGATGCAAAGGGGCTTGGAGGGAAGATGGACTCCAGTCTCAAATTCTCTTCCTAAAAAATGCTGTCTCATTCCCTTAAGCCCAATTATTTTTTAGTTAGAAAATGGAATGAAATATGGTTTTCCATTAGTTAACTAATTTTTCCCTAGTTGATCTTTGAACCTCCTCAATCTCAATGGGTAGAGGGGAACCCAGAGGACCAGGGAAAAGTATGCAGTACCATTAGGGAAAGATATCAGGATTCATTCTGGATACACACTGGACTTCTACATCAGCATCCGTCTGATGACTTGTCATCAGGCTGATAGTTGAAGATCTAAAGCAGCTCCCTGGAGTTTCATTTGTTGACTCAACCTTTGGACCTTGCTGTTTTTCAAAGCAAATGGTGTGAGTTGCTCTTCATGAAGTCAGTGCACTGTAGAATGTTGAAACCAGATGTCTCTCTATGCACTAAGACATCATTTTCACATGTCCTAGTATGTTGATATCCAAAATAGTCCATCCATGCTAGGCTACTATGATGCTTTCAAAGAAAAGGGCGCCCCCAAAGGAGTGTCACTATTAGGTGTTGTCTTGTTGAAGGAAGTGTCTCACTGTGGGGCCAGGCTTTGAGGTCTCTTTTGCTCAAGTTTCTCTCAGGGTGACAGTCAGTCACCTTCCTGTTGCCTGAAAGATGCAAGACTCCAAGCTCTAGCACCACAAATGCCTGCCTGCTGCCATGCTTCCCACCATAATGATAATGGACTGAACCTCTGAACTATAAAATGAGCCACCCCAATTAAATATTTTCTTTATAAGAGTTGGAGTGGTCATGGTGTCTCTTCACAGCAATAGAAACCCAAACTAAGACAGCTATGTAAGTCCACAAAGATGGAGTGGGTATGTTTTATCACAATATGCCTCTCATTGTAAAAGACCTGAGATGTTCCTCTGTAATATTGGCTGTCAAATGTTTTTTGTCACGGTCTAATGAGGAGGCTATCAGTTTTTCAGAATAAGAACACTTTGGCACTCAGATCACACAAGACAGAGGTTCAAGTGTACTTTAAAGCAGTATTACAGGGTTGTAATGGTGTCAGACTAGAAGACTGAACACCAGAGTTGTAGCATTGCCCTTTAATTTAATAATCAATTGACTCTGACATCTTTTAGTCCATTTCTGGATAACTTTTCCAACTGCCAATACTGAGCAGATACCGACTCAAAAGTTCTTTTCTTGTAAGTGCCTTTACTTTGTCCCTCAGGCACTGTGATGGTTGGTTTTTGTCAGCTTGACACAAACCTAGGCATGTCTGGGAGGAGGAAATCTTAATAGAGAAAATGCCTCTGTCGGATTGGCCTTTAAGCAAGTCCATAGAGTTACCTTGATTAATGATTGATATGGAAGGGCCCTGCTCACTGTGGGTGATACCATCCCTGGCAGGTGGTCCAGGATGATAAAAAAAAAAAAAACTGGATGAGTAAGCCATGAGGAGCAAACCAGCAAACCAGCATTCCTCCATGGCCTCTGCTTTGGTTCTTACCTCCAGGTTGCTGACTTGAGTTTCTGCCTTGATTTTCCTGGATGATAGAATATGAGCTGTAAGATGAAATAAACTCTTTCCTCCCTAAGTTGCTGTTGGTCATGGTGTTTATCACAGCAGTAGAAACCCTAATTAAGAAGGGGTTGACGATTTAGCTCAGTGGTAGAATGCTTGCCTAGCAAGCGCATAGGCCCTGGGTTCGGTCCTCAGCTCCGGAAAAAGAAAAAAAATGTGGAAAGATAGGTACTCAATCTTTTCCTAACACATGTGATGCTAACACATTTAGAGGAGGAGAAAGCCACATTACACAATCTGCTAAATTGCTAGTTGCTAAATCCATTTTACATAGCATAATCTTTCTAAATTGTTTTGATGGAATATTTCTGAATAAAGCTTATTCTGAAATGTATGAATTATCATCTATAAAGATGACAAATGTTGGTTCTAAATAGCCACCGACTCTGTTTTCAAAACAATCCCTTTTACCTGTTAGTCTTTGACCTTTTGCTTGATATATTTTTAGTTACGGTAACAGTACACATTTATCTTCTGTTTTGTCTTTGTTTTGGCAATAGGAGATAAAAAGGAAGGATTGTAATCAAAGCAGAGGTCTTTTGAATGTAATTGTATCTAAAAACATCATTCATAAAATCATACAACTTGGAGCAAAAAGAAAGTAAACATGATCTTATCTATATTATCAAGCCACAGCAGCAAGATATTTTATCCATCTTATTTTTTTTCTGAGTTTATATCTGGGTTGAAAGGAATTGGCCTGTGTTTCTGCAGAGGCCGGGGTGTCTCTCTGGTTCTGAGGAGTTCAGGTGTGGCAACCTTGACTACCCTGTCCTCTCTGCTCTCTTCTTCCCTGCTTTACCAGCTCTTACTTCTCAGGGACCAAATGACCAGCCAGGCCTGAGCAGGTGCCTCACATAGCTGATGTCAGTCTGTACTCTCGGTAAGCCAAGGCCCTTCATCTGCCAGTATCCCTGAGGAGGCCATACTTCATCGGGTGTGAAAGAGAGGCTCAGTTCCGTGACTGTGGAATGGTATGCTTTTAAGTGAGTCCTAAAGCAATCTTAAGATCCTATCTTCCCTTTGTGTTTGCAAAAGGGACCTGTTCACCTCGAACTCTCGGGGTGTCCCGTCATTACCCAATAACAGTGTACATTGATGATATGTTCATAGAGTAAGGAATTGTCAGTTGCCCCCAGAGAAGCACCTGGCAAACACATTACTTACTCTTGGGCTTTATAAAGTTGTCCTTTGGCAGCAAGAAGGTTACATTTGGTGATTGTACCAAGTTTTAGTCTTTTGGTGAAAACCTAGGTTCTCTCTCCCTTAAGGATTCTAGATAGAGCACAGTTCCCAATCCACAGAGCTAGCAGGAAAATATAGACCAAAGGCTTGGGAGGAAGACATGCCAACAGATGCCTATTTATGAACTCAGATTTAGAAGTATGTTGAGGGTTGGCATGCCTGCTCACAGATCTTCCTCTGATGGGCTTTCAGAATGGCTGGGATAATGGGATCCTCCAAGATCTCCTGTCCTAGAGAGATGTCTTTTGCCTGCCTTTCAACAACAATGCCATAACTTTCCTTGACTGCTTCCTCAAGCCCTTGAACTTCAAGGAGGTCTTGGATCAATGATGGAACTGTGCTGGGAGCCGTGGTAGTGATGCTTGCACTCCTGCTATAATCCTGGAAATACTATGTGTTTTACTTTTTGGAAAAATATTTTATTAGGGTGAGAAAAGCAGGCATATAGAGCAGACGCACAGAAAAACCCTCCACATAGCAAGCGGACTTGGGAAGCTGAAGCCTGGCCCCTCCTTGAGGGCCGAGGTTTAAAAAGTGTTGTTGAAGAGTCTTACTCCCATAATTTAGAGTTGGTCCATCTGAAGAAAGACAGGTTGGCTGATTGGCTCACATTGCTGAATAAATATATTGTGATCTGGCTTTGAATTTGTTGAGCCACTAAGGCCCTGTCTGTGTTGGTACCTGTCAAGATGCAACCAAACCTTTATATCCCAGATGAAAAGGGCTTACATTCCCAAATATTAATATAAATATTGAGTTAAATAAATAAAATGTCCCGTCATGTAATTTATTTTATAAATCAGTTTACCATCAACTTCTAGAAATTAATTATCTTCCAGGTCCCTTGGGCCAAGCTTTTAAACTGGAACCTTACAAAATGGAGGAATACCATATTTCCTTTAGCGTCTTTGTTAATTCTACACATCGGATAGTACTCCATTTTAAAAACAGTCATTAAAAACAACTGGACCTTGAGCATTTAGTCTGGTATGTACTAGGCCTGTTGCTGGCGTTGGTTCAAAATTCTACTTAAGTGTATTTATTCAGAGGATCGTAGTTCATGTTACATTTAATTTTTTTCTGTTCTTCTGTAGTTACATCATTAAAGCCTTATGACTGGTCTGGGACAGTCCTAGTGTTATATCTATTGTTTGGTATAAATATGAACAGGTCCCCTTTGATGTTCAAGTTATCACGGTTTAGACAATCAAGTGTATAGTCACCCTTGAAAGGACGCCATTAGCCACTCATCCTACTCAGATATTAACTTCATGCTTGGCACACTTTCCGGGTGGTGCGCCTGACATCCCTGTCTCACGCTGTCCCCCCAAACACAGATGGTGTCACACCCAGGAAGGGCAGGACATTACCCCTTGCCTGGCTTGCTCAAGGCTTTGTTCTTCCACTCTTTGGGAATTGAAGAGCCCTTTCAACAAGATATTTTCAAGATTCAAATTAGATGTCCTAGCCATAAACACTCCAGGAGAAGACACCGCCTCTGCCTGTTGGCAGGCTCTGCACACAGGATAAGGGTAAGGAAATCCCGAGGCCATCCAGTCTCTCCCTCACGGCACTAGACAGGCGCTTTTGATGAGCTGTGGTTGTACCTACCCTCTTAGTGAGGCACACCTTGCAGAACATCTCCTATCAAGTATGTGGTTGTTCCGTAACCCAGTCTTGCTCATCCTCACAATACCATCAGGTCACCCCATCTTCAAGTACCTGCAGTAAAGAGAGGCACTGGATGTGGGCACAGAATCCCAGCCCCCCAGTGCTTGTAAAGGGTATGGCTTGAGTGACTGTCATAGGATGACTTTAGAGTCCTACGACCACTTGTCACAGTTAAGCACTCCAAATAACCAAGGCCTGTTCATTTTCCTCAAAGAGCTACATCTTCCTTCTTATTTCTTTTGAGATTTTCATGAGTAATTTGAAAGTGATTTTTAATGCCCTTTAGTCTCAGTTTCGCTGGAGCCCAGCAGTCATATCACACAAGACCAGTACATGGTGTCCCAGAGGTCACATCATTTTTGTTCTGGACATAGTAGTTATTATTGTAGCAAGAGTATCCTGGACAAACTCATCGTTCTGGAAGGCTATCCTGCCTACTCCCATCTACAGGTTTCCAGGCTTCCTCACACTCATACTCAGGTTAGATGGACTCTTGAACATTACTAGCTAAATTAGCAGGAGATCTAGCTTCCCTCAGCATCTTTATCTCTCAGTACCTCCAAGAATTATAAAATGACTGGCATGTTCCCAAGCATGAACTTTTCTATTTGTAGGTAGCACAGGAACTCAGGTCTCCCTTGGAGGCCACTACTGGTCATGGTCTGAACGAACTCCAGAGCTGGCTGCTAATGGAGAATAGCTTTGAAGGTGACAGAAAAAAAGGGATGGTTTTGCTTGTTAACCCCGAGATCCAAATGCCAGTCATTTCTTCTGTTATCTATGCAATTAATCATAAATTTGCTGGGGATAGAACGGAGTCTCTAAGTAAGGCTGTTGATGTCAGTGGGGATAAGCTGGATGTTGCTACTACTACATGGAAGATCTGGCAGCCCCTCTGGGATTTTCAACTGGACCTTCACCTCTACTGGACTATTGTCTTATTCCTTTATTCACCACTACTAAGGCAGAGGCCTTTGTGGTATCTCCCCTCCAAGATGGAGCCTGAGATCAGACTTTCTGATATAAACCTATCTCCAGATAGTCGAGTTGGGAAGCACTATGAGGGAAAATGTGTACTTGACATAGATCACGATCACCTTGGACCCTTTCTCTTTGTTGACCAGGTGAATCCACTGTTCATAATTCCTTCTACCCACATTATGAATTCCCTTCAGGGTTTTCTCAAATTCAAACTCAGTCAGCCCTCTCACCCTCAACCTTTGCATCAGACAGTTCACAAACACTCTGGAGTCAGAAGGGAGGGTTTGGGTCTTCAGGAAGTCTTTGCTCATTCTTAGTCTATGAATCCATGGTGGTCATGGGCAGAGACAAAGTCAATCCAGGTCTCAGTGTGGATGGATATACTGGAAGGTACATGATGCCAGTTTCTCAGTCACCTGAGTCTAGGCCAGCACTCACCTAGCAAACTAAGTTGTCATATATTAACCAATAATTCATTTGAAAATAGAACATGGATCACACAGACTATTCTCTCTTATATCCCCATGTTTTTACCTAGCACAATGGACACTATTTTATGACAATACATATGTTTCTTGGCATTGTTTTTTAAACATATATGTAGCTAGAGTTTTCCTGCCTGGCCCATGGTCAGGACAAATCTCTCTCACCTGCCAGTACTGCAGCTGCTCAGACACAATCAAGTAAACACAGAGACTTATATTGCTTACAAACTGTATGGCCATGGCAGGCTTCTTGCTAACTGTTCTTATATCTTAAATTAACCCATTTCTATTAATCTATAAGTTACCACGTGGTTCGTGGCTTACCAGTATCTTAACATCTCATGGCGGCGGCTGACAGTGTCTCTCTGCCTCAGCCTTCCAATTCCTAGAATTCTCCTCTCTCCTTGTCCCGCCTATACTTTCTGCCTGGCTACTGGCCAATCAGTATTTTATTTATTAACCAACCAGAGCAACACATTTAACATACAGAACATCCCACAGCACATATATATGTATATGTATATATATATATACATATATATGTGTGTGTGTGTGTGTATTGTTACTTTTTATTATGAGATATTTATTCACAGCTCCCCCCACACTTATGAGGTGATTATCCTGCACATCTTTGCATACAACAATGATTACTTTTTTGGAATAACTTCTTAGAAGTGGTATTTTCTGGGGTATGGTGAAAGGCTGCACCGGCCACCTACTGCGAATGAGGGTATGGTCTTCTGGGTTTGCCTTTTGGTGGTCTCTAATGACACATGGCCAAGGCTTGGAACTGTTCAAACAGGTTCCTGAGTGTTGAGCGAGACAGAGCAGCAAACTGCTTGTACCACTGCGTGGTTTTCACATTTACTTTTCAGCAAAACATGACGCCAGCTGTGTCTCAGTAATTAGCAGGAAGGGCTTTCTTTCCTCTGTGTTTTGTGTATTTGTAGGTCAAAGGAAGAGCTTTCATATGTTTTCAAAAGAATAGATAATAGACAGTTGAGTGAGGGTAGGGACACGGTGACCTTCAAAGGGCCTCCTGTTCTGAAGCAGTGACAGGGAGGGTAAAGTACTTACTAGCTGGGGGGTATTTCCCCCACACCACTGCAGTGTCAGCAGCCAAGTGCCCACAGTGGTGCTATTTGTCATGTTGGCCTTTAGTTTGTCACAGGGGATCCTCTTCTTAACCTTTGTAAGGCATCCAATGCCACTTTGGCTGACACTTGTGAAATCCGTCTTCTTCCCTGAAGGCATATAGACTGTAAGGAACCATCTGCGTTTGCCCTCAATGGGCGTGAGATGTAGAGAAGCCATTGCTCCTCTCCTCAGGCTGGTTCTTTCTGTCAGGGGCCTGTGCTTGATCCTGTCCCAGGAAATGGGACAGTTCCACAGCCACAGGGCTGATAGAGCTGGGCACTGTCCCTAGCAATTTCAGACTGCATTCATGGAACAGAAACAGGGACACACTGGAGTGCTGTCACTCAGCCCTTTGTACTCTTCTTCTCCGAGTTCTTCCTACCAGAGACGCCTGCTGAGATGCAGGGCTGAAAAGGCAGAGGTGGCAACAAACATTCTATCTGAGAAATACATTTTTTTTTGTTTTGTTTAAGCAGCTATTATTTTGATTTTACTGTCTCTTCCAGACATACCTAATGACTTCACCAAGCAAAAGACCTTCTGGGCTGTGATGGTGCTGATGGAGAGGTGGCATGGATTTGAGCTGGTTAGAGTTTACAGCCATCTCCAAGGTACCATAGTGAAAGTGGGACAAGTCAGAGGTAGATAGAGTCTCACAGCTCAGGGGACAGATGCGGCAGTGAGTAGCTTTGTCTTGGTTAGCTTAGTTAAACTGGAAACAGATTTCCAACAATTCTTGTCCCTGTTGGGTTTTAAGGATTGGCCTTAAAATATATTTCTACAAGTTGGGAGTGATGGTGCATGCCTTTAATCCCAGCATTCAGTCTACATACTGAGTTCCAGGACAGTTCAGGCCATGTGATGAAGCATTATCTTAAAGCAGTGTAGACACACACACTCACACACACACCACATTGGGAAGAGGGGGCATGAAGAGGCAGCCATGTTTATTTGGAAAGTTGGTGTAGGGTCAGGTACTATCACAGCCCACACTCACAGTCGGGGATGTGCTGGCTCACCTTCTTGGCATGAGGGAGCAGCGAGGGCTCAGGAGCCTCTTCAGTTTCTCCAACTCCTAAGCCAGATGAGGGTTTAGACTGCGGAGAGAGGAGGTTGGCTTCTGTTGTAGGTCACCCACACTGTGGAAGGCGAAGGCTTGATGGAAGCAGCAGACTGAGGCTCGTTCTGGTCTGTCCTCTCGAGTTCCCACATGAAGTTAAGCCTGTCCTCTGTCTCCACTTCCTGTCCATCTTTCCTTCCTAACTGCCCACCCTGATGACGTCAAGCCAGCACCACACAAAGAAGCAACAGCTGGACGTAAATCAGTCACCCACCTCCCACAGTGGCACAAGGTCAATCTCTGCTCTGAAACTCTTGTCATTCAGAAGCTCTTCTTTTTCTGATTGATCTCTGTCAGATATCAGTTATGGAGTTGCTAAGAGCAAAGTTGTAGCTTTCTTGTTTACAACATTACCTTCAAAATCCAGAACCATACCTGGGACTTAGAAAATGCTAAAGACGTGTTTTTGAATAGAAGTTTTCAAAAGGGGAGAGTTAACAAGATTTGCTAATTGTTTTGATGTAGAAGAGGGGGATGAACTTAGGACCTGGAAAATTTTTTTTTTTTTTTTTCGAGACAGGGTTTCTCTGTGTAGCTTTGCGCCTTTCCTGGAACTCACTTGGTAGCCCAGGCTGGCCTCGAACTCACAGAGATCCGCCTGGCTCTGCCTCCCGAGTGCTGGGATTAAAGGCATGAGCCACCACTGCCCGGCTGGAATTTTTTTTAAAACACCAGGGTAAAAACAGTGCTTATGTCTAGATAGGGAATCTAGGGAAGGGAAGAAATCATTTTGGGGTGGACGTTGCTAAAGGCTCTGCTAAGATGATAGTGAGTGGAGTGATCACGAGGCAGCTTTTGTACATTTAGGTTGGTGTTCTTAGGGATTTTTTCCATCTGTGTATTTCATGGTATGTATGCTTATTTGCATGTGTGTAGATGCACATGTGTGTTTACATGGAGTGCATTGCAGTCATGAAGTTGGTACTGGGGGACTTCTTTGAGCACTTTCTACTTTCTCTATTGAGGCAGGGCACCTTGCTGAACGTAAGGCTCACCAATTTCTGTGGTCTAGCCAGCCAGATTGCCTTGAGGTCCCCCTGCTCTGTCCCTGCTCTGTCTTACAGGAGACTACCATGCTTGCCTGGATCTTATGTGGGTTCTGGGGATCAGAAGGGCACGCACTTTATCCCCCGAGCTATCTCCTGAGCCCACCAGGAGTTCTTAACATCAAAGGATGGAGTCCAAGTCAAATAACTTTGCAGAAGAATATTGTTTCTATGGGAAGACAACGGGTTATATTTTGAGTGTATTGGATTTGAGAGGACTATGAGATATTCTTAAATTCAATTCATACTTAAGGTCTGGGATGAAGTTTTGGCAATTATCTGCTTAAAAGCAACAGCTGAAGCAATAAATAGGATTATGATAATTTAAATGTGATTAAGGGAACAGACTGGAGCCTTAGGGACCGATACAATTTAAGTCTGGTGGCAGAGGAGGAGCCTGAAAAGGACAATGACAAAGAGTGGTTAGTGGTATGAGGGACAAGCTATGAGAGGGGCTGAGAGAGGAAATGACTTCAATGTGACGTATTAAACAAAGACTCACAGACATCCCTAACAAGGATGCCTGTGACACACTGGCGTGAGAAAGCGGAGTGATGTGAGTTGAGGAGAAGACAGGAGATCGTAAAATGAGTGTTGGAGAATGAAAACTACTGTGTCTTGAAGTGTGACCATGAGAGAAAGATACAAGAAGGAAGGGAAAAGAGGAGTGTGAGCAGGCAGAGGATGGCTGGAAAAGGACGCTGGGGAGAAACAGTTACAGAGAGATGCTCTGAATGGTGATAAGTCTGAATGTGGACTGGAGAGTGAATGGCTGAGGTGAACAGTCACTGGTTAAGCTAAGGAAGAAGTAAACAGTCTGTGAAGGCATTCCAGGTCTATCAGGTAGCAATAAGCACAAAGATAAACCCAAAAGTCCACGGTGAAGGATGAAGAGGAGAGGTTGTCTTTCTCTAAAGATGAATGTCTTAAGGGCATCTGTAATCATTTATTCGTTCACTGTTCAATAGCAGCTGCCTACACTAACAACCCAGAGGATTGGTGGAAGGTAACTAGGGGAGCCATTTACTGACCCAGCATCTTAGTTACTTGCCTCATTGCTTTAACCAAATTCCAGACGAGAAGCTGCTTAGGGGAGGATGTATTTTAGCTCACAGTTTCCTGGGAGGCGCAGTGGCTGGGGCTCTGGCTGGTAGGAGCCATTTGTATAATTTGTGGCATTTTCCAGAAGCACAGGCCAGCATGAAGTGGGTTGGTGGTAAATTTCAAGCCCTGCTAGCAGCCCACTTCCTAATTCCAAAGGTTTTATAACCTCTCCAAACACCATCACTGCTGTGTTTATACACAAGAGTTTGTGGGGGATAGTTTACATTTAAACCATAGTTGTATGAGAGAGAAAATGGGTTCAGATGGATGAGCATATCCTCTAGATGAATCTGTATTTCCTCACTGTTTTTAGTCCTGATTGCATGTGAGGGTATTTTTTTTTCAAGTACCTTGTTAGTCCTAGCCAGTCTGATTCTATCCAAGCCTCTGCAGGTAGCCCAGGGGCACTAGTGTTTGTCAAAGTTCCTCAGAGATCCCTATTACAAAGTCAACTTGGTGAACTGCAGATCAGCAAGGATCTGTTGGCATAAGCGGATTGTACTGATGATGCTGACATGGTGCTTGATACTATTTTGGTGGGTACTGATGGCACCTGTATTTGTCATTAGGGAGCTCAGGGGGCAGGATGCATAGGAGAGCTGCAGGATCTGGAGTGTTCCAATTGTCTGCAGCTGAAGCTCTTGACTGGCAGGAAGGGCCTGTGAGGGAGCATATTAACACTGTCTGCCTCTGGGTGCCTGCGGCTGGGTGCCTTCACAGGAGGGCGATGCACAGGAGGGCAATGCACAGGAGGGCGATGCACAGGAGGGGAGGCAGCCTGGTGTGATTTCCCACCGGGTGCTCACCAGAGCTTTCTGTTTCTGGAGTGTACTTTGAAGAACTGGACCTGTATTGAGGGGACAGACAGGATAGAGGTTGAATTCAGGAAACCATGCCATGTTAGGAATGAAGGAAGGAACTAGGAACTGGAAGCTGAAAAAGCTTTGAGTGACCCTGATAGCTGTCATGAGGTAGCTAAAAGACTGTCATGTAAAATAGCTTGCGTTTTGCTTTAAAGACCCACGTCTACTAAACATTTGAAGTGGTAGGAAGTATGTGCTTTTAGAGATGATCAAAGGACTGGATGGAAAGATTCTTAAATGGTCTGATAAAATTATATTCACACTTTATGTAAGAGTATGATTATACTTAAGATTTGCTAGTCTAAAATTCTAGAAAGTTCTTTGATGTAAGTAGGGTAATTAAATGAAATAAAACTGAAAGGTTCCTTTCATATGTATTAGCTATTTTTTTTTTTTTTAGGAAAAATGAACTCTTAGATTTCTTTTTAAAAATCTAGTATTATATAGGTAAATATAGGTAGCAGTATTCAAGCTGGTATTTTATAAGTGAAAATTGAGGACTTGCTTCTTTCAATGTGTGTGTTTATAGCTTAGCACATTAATAAAAATGTTTATGGGTCCTGACATTTTCAGAACAATCTGTTAGCTAATACTCACTGTGTTTTGTAGAAGCGGGTCAGTATTTTTACCAGAGGATGAATTTAAGCATAAAGAAATCTGTGACTGGAAGAAAGTCATAGCTTAAGTCATCAAATGAAGTCAAGAATAACCAGCTTTCAAAAGTTGGCAGGTATGCATTTCTCACAGCCACCTAACACAGAGCAAGGTGTGGGAAGCATGCCTGTGTTCCCGGAAGCAGGGATGTAGAGGTAGGGGGATCCTCAGTTCAAGATTGCTCTCAGCTACACAGTGAGTTCAAGGCCATCTTGGGATACAGGAAGTTCTGTTTGGAAAAACAAAAAACAAACAAACAAACTAAACCTCCAAATAACCAACCAAACAAAATAAAAAACATAGAGGTGACTATAAAAGGTCATAAAAAGGATAATTACTAGATAACTACATGGAATTAAATGGGAAAACTCTGATAATCCCCTCTCCCAAGAGCTGCAAAGAGTATGGGATAGTAACAGAGTTTGGTTGCCAATAATACTGACCTTGAATTAGGAGTGAGTAGAGAAAAGGCAGTTTATGGCACATATAGATGCTGAAGAATGTGTAACATATCTAGCTGATGGGTGTGTTGGTGGGGATGATGGTGGGTTGTCTATTCTGACCTTTCAAAGTAAGTAAAGAACAGCAAAAGGGGAACAGAGCTACAGGTCCCCTGGTGAGGATCTGGGTGTCACCTGCACACCCTGCTGCTGATTCAGATTGGAGGAGGCAATGGACCCCTACTCTGTGAAAGTGACAACATGCTCTGAAGGTGCAGAGGATATTGGGAAGTGATGAGTCTCCAGGAAGTGACGCTTCAAGACATCTGAAGCTTGAGAAATAGAAAATTTCTTCTTACGATTAAGAGTAGAAACAGCTGTGATATCAGTGGCTATTTAGGAAAAGTTGATGTTTTTTAGTGTACTGATACTTATTTATTTTGTACTTAAGTATAAGTCTAATCTAAAATGAATTGTCTGTTTTTCACAAGTGGACTTACATCTTCTGTTTTATCAAGAAAGCAAAATGTGTCCTGAATTATGAACTGAACATACCAAGTATCCTTGCCTGGGAAGACCCTGGGATACCAGACAAGGTGACCATGGTGACCCATGGAATCACATTCTATGAGTAAGAATCCATCAATCTGTAGAGGGCAGGACATCTCTTAGTTGCTGTTATAACCCGTGAGTTCATTCCCATGTATAAGGCTGCTTCTGGCAACAGCTTATTCTTCTACTCACTTGCATTGTTGATGGATAAGTAAATGATGCAAATCTCAATCAGGGACATCAAGTAATGGGGAAAGTGTTTCAATCCCTGTCTAGGATACTGTGGTGGAAATTGAATGGTTAAATAGATGCATCTAGAAGTATCCCCGCTGAGTTTGACTTTCAGGATCACCCAGAAGGACTGTTAAAAAGCACACTTGTCCAGACAGACATACCAAATAGAACATACACAAAGGAACTCGTGAGAAGATGCTGTGTATTGGGAATACTGCAAATTAAAATGGTGAGGTGTGACCACACACATTAGAAGCTAAGGTAGTTTAAAAAGTAAACTGGGGAACACTGAATGCTGGTGAGAATACAGAGCAACAGAATCTTTTACTGGTTGCTGGTGGGAACTAAAAATGGCTGGAGAGGTGGCTCTGCAGTAAGAGCACGGGCTGCCTTTTCAGAGGACCTGGGTTTGATTCCCAGCACCCATATGGAGGCTCAAAACTGTCTGCGATTCCAGTCCCAGGGGATCTGACACTCTCTTTTAGGCATCTGTGGTATTGCACACCCCTGATGCATAGACGGGATGCGAATATACAGACAAAACACTCATACACAAAGAAATATAGAACTACTGTGTGATCCTGTTGTCCCACTCTTGTGTATATATCCAAAGGAAATGCAATCGGTAAATTAGAGAAATATGTGTGCTGCCATGTTTATTGCAACACTATTTACACAAACAAGAAACAGAAGTGACCTAAGTGTCCATCAATGACCTAATAGATGGGTAAAGAAAATGTGGCACATATACACGATGAAATGCTACTTAGCCATGAAAATGAATGGAGTCCTGCCATTTGTGACAACATGTATGGAACTTGAGATTATTGTGTGAAGTGAAATAAGTCAGTGATAGAAAGACAATGTGATCTTATGATGTCACGTATATGTGGAATATAAAATGTTGGTCTCATAGGCCTGGCTAGAAGAATGGTGGTCACCAGTGGCTGGGGAGAGTAGATGGGAAGGGGGATGGGGAGAGGTTGATCAATGGATACTGAGCTTTGGTGGACAGGAATAAGGAGCTGTAGGAGACTGTTGTGCAGAAGAGTTACATGGGTAGCCATTGTGTTACACACATCTCAAAAGGTAAAAGGAAGGATGTTAAATATTTTTCTGTCAAATACCCTCATCCGAATGGCTGTCATCAAGAAAAGAGGTGGCAAATTGTTGTGAGACTATTACTTAGTCTTGGCGGGAGTGTAAACTGGTACGGCCACTATGAGAACTAGTGTGGAGGTTTCTCAAAAGAGTAAAAGTGGATTTACCATAGGATCCAGTTATACTACTCGTGTATACACATACCCAAAGAACTCTGTGTCCTACTACAGAGACACTTGCAGGTCCATGCTTATTGATTCTCTCTTCATAGCAAAGAAGTAGAGCAGCCTACATGCTCGCCAACAGATGAATGGGTAACAAAAATGTGGTACATTTACACAATGGAGTATTACTCAACTGTAAAAAATGTATCATGAGACTTGCAGGAAAATGAATAGGACTGGAAAATATGTATTAGCCGAGGTCACTCATGTCAGAGAGACAAAACCTGTATTCTTCCTCTCACTTGCAGATCTGCTTTCTCGTTTGTACACACATGTACTTATGTGGGAGTGAGTGTGGGCGGAGGTCATGAAATCAGATCAAGGACTCATGATGTGGAAAAAGAGGCTTTAAGAAAGAGGGGTGGGAGGGTGATAGGACATACTCACATGTTTGATGTGGAAGTGGAAAGGAATGTGCTGGGGGTAGGAGGGAACAAATGGGGGGGGGCGGAGAGCTGGGGGATGGGTGGGCACGGATCAACCAGAACTAAGTTTGAAAATGCCATAAGAAAACCTGTTACCTAGCTGTCATCATAGAGCCTTTGTCCAGTGACTGATGGAGGCAGATACAGAGATCCATGACCAGGCACCAGACTGAGCTCCGGGAATCCAATCAATGAGAGAGAGGAGAGATACTGCAGGCGGGGGATGTTGAGATCATGAGGGGAGGATGTGCAGAGATGACCGTCCACACTAGTGGAAGCCCATGAACTGTGGACTGGTGGCTGTGGAGCCCCCATGGGACTGGACTAGGCCCTCTGGATACGGAAGATCGTTGTTTGGCTCGAACTGTTTGGGGGGTACCCAGGCAGGGGGATCGGGATCTGTCCCTGGTGCATGGTCAGGCTTTTGGGAATCTGGTGCCTGTGGTGTGACACCCTGCAGCAGCCTTGGTGCAGTGGGGAGGGCCTTGGACCTGCCTAGGCTCAGTGTGCCGGGCTCTGCTGACTCCCCAAGGGAGACCTTGATTTGGAGGATGTGGGGATGCAGGGTGACTTGGGAGAGAGGACTGGGGGGTGGGAGGAGGGAGGAGGTGGGATCTGTGGGTGGTATGTGGAGTGAGTACAAAATTTCTTAATAAAGAAAAATGAAAAAAAAAAGAAAATCTGTTACCATGTGCTGATTAAAAGAGAGGCAGAGCCAGGCGGATCTCTGTGAGTTCGAGGCCAGCCTGGGCTACCAAGTGAGTCCCAGGAAAGGCGCAAAGCTACTCAGAGAAACCCTGTCTCGAAAAACCAAAAAAAAAAAAAAAAAAAAAAAAAAAAAAGTAAAAATAATTTTTGGAACGAATGATGTTTGAAGAACTGGATGCCTTTAACTGGATTAGAAAATATATGCATGTGGTGATGTATCACCCAACACCCCATTAGTATGTAGAATTTTTGAAACTTCTTACTATGCTAATAATCTACTGGAGTCAACCACACAAACGTAAGACTGTCAAGTTTTGCTTGAATTCCGTTCTTTTTTGGGGTGTGAGGGCAGGCAACTGGATAGATGAGGTAAAGAATCTGCCTGATGTTTCAAGCCAGGCAGAGGGAAGCCTCTGAGGGGAGGAGGAAAGAGATGTGGGCTCCAGCCTCCTGCAGGTGTTTGTTTCTTCTTACAACCTGGGAATCAGACACAGCTAGCTGGTGGGGTTATTGCTATATCAGGTCTGTGCTGAAAACTTTCAGCAGTGGCTAATAATAAACATTTCCAGGAATCAACAATTTCCTTTTTGTCACTGGCCATTTAGTATTGAGTGATAGGATAATAAAATAAAAGTGAAAAGTACAAAGATATGGTTTGGTGACCATCTTCCTTTGGGTACAATCAACCTATATGTTTTCATCTACAGGACAGTAACACAAGATGCCAATCTTAATGCTCATTCCCATCAACAAGCAGCATAAGTTAAAAGATGCTAAGGTCATGGATTCTTTGAATTAGGTACATGACTTAAAAAAATGTATCATATATACAAAGACCAACATGTGCTTGTCACCAAGTCTAAATGAGGGAGATGTATTGCCAGCAGAGTGGGTTATGGCCTTGAATTCTGGGTGTCCTGTGCCTAGGAAAGTTCCGGAACAGGTCTTCAAGTATGGCCCAGAACCAGCTGTATTAGCATTACCTGGATGTGTCAGAAATACAGTGCTAGAGTTCAGCCCTGCAATCGAGCTTATGGGTCCAGCTCTTGGTGGGCACAAAACCAACAAGTACAACCAAGACACAAAGAGTGATGGGTGTCTTAGTATTTGCAGCAAACAAGGAGAGACAGGGATACTCCAAAGCAATGTCTCTGAACTCAACAGGCAAGGGATTTTACTGGGGGACATATGTGCGTCCATGTTGGAAGGGCTTGGCGCTGCACATAGAGGCCAGCACTCTCCTAAACATGCTTAGTTCAAGGTCATGCTTTTTTAACAGTACATGTTCAAAGATGGTGACTAGAGACATTTCTGGGATGAAGAATTTAGTATTATATTGAGAACAAGGGATGGTAGTCGTCTCTTAAAGAGGCTGGCTTCTTATTAAATGCTAAAACATCGGACCTACCGTATCTAGAATTTGGGGCTGGAGTCCAACAACGTGTGTGCTAATGTGTCTTCTAGGTAATTATGGTGCAGTAGAGAGCCACCAATCAGGGAGATGAGAAAGGAATGCTCTCAGCAGCAGCAACTCCACCTCTTCATGTACACTGAGCCTCAGGAGGGTTCTAGAGGGAGCCTCTGGAATGTTCTCTAAGTTCATTAGGATCTAAGGATGATCTGCAGAAAGTTTTTGTTCTTGTTTGTTTGTTTTTTTTTTGTTTCATCCACAACATACTGAAATAACTTACCAACCTAATCACCTTTTAGAATGTGTGGGATCCCAAGGCCTTGCCACGTCAGTTTGCTATATCAATAGCCCTGTGGCCTTGTCGTAAGAGGAAGAGGGATTCTGTCACAGGTAATAACAATTCAAAGTTAAAGGAAAACCACTGCATTTCCTTGACATTTAGACACATGTTTATAAGTTATTGTTTCTGAAATAAAGCTGCTCATTGAAATTGAGTATATATTCAGTGTAATGGTTTCTCTCCACCATGCCAAAATGACTTGTAGAGAACTTGTTGTACAACCCACAGTTCAGAGCAGGGGAAATCTGGCATTAAAGGCAATAGAATGGCCTCCAAATCTACCGAGGGCAGTAAGGAAGCAATTTTATTTTTTCAATAAATTTGAAAGATGATGGGTTTAATATTTTGCTGCTTTTTTGTTCAAATTGCTCCTAAGTGACTCACCAGCACTGAACCCTGACCTAGTCTGGGCCTGGTAAGTCAGAATCCCTGTGGAACATGAACACTAGTAAATTTTAAAGGAGTTGTGTGGTTTTAATGCAATGACTGGTTAATAAGTTGAATTTTAGATCTTTGAATACAAACTCATGTGTAGGCAGACTTTCCTGTCCCATCAACCAGCTCTCAAATAATCACACAGAGATTTATTATTAATTATAAATGCCCAGCTGATAGCTTAGGCTTGTTACTGACCAGCACTTACAGCTTAAATTAACCCACATTTTTTTTGTCTGTGTACCACCACGTGGTTGAGTACCTTTTTTTCAGCATGGCAGGTTCATCTTGCTTTTCTCTGTGTCTCCTGGTGACTCTGCCCTTCTTCAACTCAGAGTTGTGTCTGTCTGGTTTTCTTGCCTATACCTCCTCCTGCCTAGCTATTGGCCATTTAGCTCTTTATTAAACTAATGAGAAAAACAAATCTTTACAATGTACAAGAAGACTATTTTCACAACACTCATGTCTAAATTTTGGCAGGTAATGTACACCCATTGCTTCAGCTCTTTCGCTACCATAGGCACAGCTGACAAAATGTCACTTTTCCTAATCCCTTTTCTAATCATGGTCATGTCCTCTCACATCTGCAGATGTCTGTGTCTGGAATGACACATCCACCCGAGGTCTGCACTCTTCACCTCTTAGGACCAGCTGAATAACTGGCAGATTCTCTTTGCTCGTTCTTATTCTTTAAATGAACTTCATTTAAAAACTGTGCAGCAGATTGGAATAAATACAGAGACCCACAGTCAGAAAGTGTACAGAGAATGAGAGACCTTCAAACACTCAGCTCTAAAAGAGAATGTCCCTATAAAATCCCTCCTCTAAGCCTCAAGGAAGGAAACAAGACCTTCTGAACAGAACAGGACCAATGTACATATGAACGACAGAGACTGAGGCAGCATGCACAGGCCTGCACAGGTTTGCATTATATGGGGGTCCTAGAACTGAAAGGAAAAGTGGACACATGTCCTGATCCCTAACCCAGAAGCTATCTCCAATTGATAACCACTTGCAAATGAAAATTTAATTTCTTCCAAGGGAGTCTCACCAGGGAAACAAACCACTCTGAAGGGCAGGCCCTGTGCCCAGCAGTAGATGACCAACACACAATGAATTCAACAACATGTTTGGAGGTTCTTTATCTCATAATGTTGAATCAAGGCTTTAAAAAAATCATATAGGTTCTTTTTAAATATATATTATGGCTTCCAGTTCTGTGTTTTTGTGGGATTCCTGTGTGTGTGAATGTGTATGTCTCTGAGTCTATATGTATTTCTTGTGCTTTTTCTTTGTCTCTTTTTCCTCCTGTTCATTTGTTTTTGCTTTTTATTATTGTATTGTATTTTATTATTATTCCTTAGATGCCTGTTTGTTTTCTAAAGAGAAACAGAAAGGGTGTGGGTCCGGTTGGAGGGGAGGGAGGAGGAACTGGGAGAAGTAGGGGGAGGGGAAACAAACAATTACATATTTTAAGCCCATCTATTTTCCTGCAAATTATTTAACTTCATGTTTTCTTTCTTCATTAACCATTCATCTGTTGGTGGACAACTAGGTTGATTCCAATTCTTTGCTATGGTGAATAAAGCAGCAGGAAACAGGGGAGTACAAATGTCTCTGTGGTAGAATGGAGTTCTTTGGTTATATGGTAGGAGTCGAATAAATGGTTCCTATGGCTGTTCCGTTTTAGACGTTTGAGCCATCTCCAAACTGCTTTCCACAATCTCTGTAATAATTTGCATTCCCGTCAACAGTGAATAAAGGTTCATTTCTTTCCACATGCTCTGCAATATTTGTTGTCATATTTGTTGATGATACCTTTTAAAAAAATGAAGCATTTATATAAGCCTATTACTTAAAACACATGTAGGATCTACTAAGTTATATATTTGTAACTAATATCAAGATTTGATCTAAAACATTATGCCATCAGGGCAGCTCTCTAAACCCACTTGCTTACTGCCACCATCAGATTATCACCCTGAGTAGAATGATTATGGGCTATTCTTTGCTCATATAATTCACCATCAGGTTGTCACCCTAAGTAGAATGATTATGGGCTATCCTTTGCTCATGTAATTTAGGGTGCAGAGGCTGCCAGTATGAGGTCAATTTTGTTTGTGGAAGCTGAAACTTGCCAGTGTGACATTGAGCTAAGCCCCCTTTTTTTTCTTTAGAGCTGGGTATGGTGGCACGTGCTTTGAATCCCAGCATAGGGTAGGCAGAAAGGGGGGCTCGGTGACCTTGAGGTCATCCTTAGCTACACAGTGACATCTGTCTCACAGAAAACAAAAACATTAAAAAAAAGTATTAGTGAAAAAGTTAACTATAATTGACATGTGAGAAATTAAGAATGTTCCTCAAAATAAATTAATGAAAATATAACATACACCCATTGGAAATTATTATTTTATAATATCCAGTATATAGACTCACAGAATCTTATAAGGGAATTTACATGGCCCTCAACTCCTTCCAAATAAAGAACTCTCTTCTGTGTGTCCCAACAAGCACGTAATCTGTCTTCCAAATAGTTCTCATACTATAATTTGTGACTATGTTGTCATTAGCAATTTGTTGTGTCAAAATATTTATTGAAATGTTGAAATGTTGACATTCATAATATTGATGCTGAATTGAAGCATTGTACAAGTTTAGAGAAAATATGATATAATTTTTGTTCTTACATCTAAGGAAAAGAAGCAAACAAAACTCTAACAACTTATCAATGGAGCACACACTTTGGGGGAGCTTCTCGGGGAGCCCTTAAGCTGAGAAGTAATGTTGCTTGGGACTGGAAGCTTCAGGGATTCGGGGAAGTGAGAAGAAATGACCCGTGAAGCAGGTTTCAAAGTGTGAGTAGGTTTTCGCACTGAAAAGAGACTGGGAAGGTAGTAAGGAGTTGTCAACAGGACTGCTAAGTGCAGCTCCACTTTCATCCCTGGCAGCCCATACAGCTCCTCATCTCTCCTGCTTCCTAAGACAAAGAACAGAATCTAGCATTTTTACCCAAGGTAAGACTGTAGCTGGAGTTTCCTCTCCAGGTCCTGCCAAACCCCGGCAGCCCGACAGCCCACTTATAAAATAAACACACAGATGCTTATATTATTTACAAACTGTATGGCCACAGTAGGCTTCTTGTCATTTAGTTCTTATATCTTAAATTAACCCATATCTATTAGTCTACTATAAGTTGCCACGTGGCTTGTGGCTTACCAATATCTTAACATCTTCTCATGGTGGCAGCTCACAGTGTCTCTCTTGACTCTGCCTTCCTGTTCCCCGAATTCTCCTCTCTCCTTGTCCCGCCTATACTGCCTGCCTGGCTACTGGCCAATCAGTGTTTTATTTATTAACCAATCAGAGCAACACATTTAACATACAGAACATCCCATAGCATATGACTGATTTATGCTCCAGCCAGCCTTCGGATCACTTGGCAGCATGAAGAGCAACAAAAGACATATCTTGACAGAGGGAGCCAGTATGGGGTTAGAGAGAAAACTGGTGCTAGAGAAATCCCCAGGAACCCACAAGCATGACTCTAGCTAAGACTCCTAGCAATGGTGAACAGGGTGCTTGAACTGGCCTTCCTTTGTACTCAAATTGGTGACTACCCTAATTGTCATCATAGAACTTTCACCCAGTAACTGCAGAAGCAGACACAGAGACCCACAGCCAAGCAACTGGGCCGAGCTCATGGAGTTCACTTGAAGAGAGGGAGGAGGAGGGATTATATGAGCAAAGGGGTTCAAGATCATGATGGAGAAAACCACAGAGACAGCTGACCCGAACTAGTGGGAGCTCACGGACTCTGGACTGACAGCTGGGGAACCTGCATGGGACAGAACTAGGCCTTCTGAATGTGGGTGACAGCTGTGTGGCTTGATCTGTTTGTGGGGTCCCTGGTGGTGGGACCAGTACTTATCCCAGGTTACATGAACTGGCTTTTTGGAGCCCATTCCCTATGGTGGGATATCTTGATGGAGGGGGGAGGGGCTTGGTCCCGCCCCAACTTGGTATGCCAGCCTGTGTTGACTCCCCAAGGGAGGCCTTACCTCTTATGAGGAGTGGTTGGGGGTGGGGTGGGGGAGAAGGTGGGAGGGAGTGGGAGAAGGAGAGGAAGGGGGGGACTGTGGTTGGTATGTAAAAAGAAAAAAATTTTAAATAAATAAATTAAAAAAAGTTTAGATTTCTACCCCATGTCTACTGACGTGTATTTTAAACAAGGCCTCCAGGTAATCACGGGGACATTAAAGCTACAGCTTGTGTCCTTATTTTCTCACCCTCCACTCAGTGTTTGAAAAGTAATTATGGTACTGTATAGTTAGCTAATGCATATGGACAGTTTAAACAGTCAGATAGTTCTGCAAGGCTCCCTACAGAAGCTGGCACGCTCCTCTTCTAACCTTTCCTGTCTCCATTAATAATGTCCTAGAATAAACCATTTTAATATCTTTTAGTTATCCTAGCATGTACCTTCATCTCTGAAACACCAATGATCACATTACATTTTTAGAGATGTATCATCTTTTGAACGAAACTATACCTTTTATCACGAGAGGCAAAAATTTTACTTTCTTTTTTTTTTTTTAAATTTGTATTTTTATTTTGCAATATAATTCAGTTCTACATATCAGCCACGGATTCCCTTGTTCTCCCCCCCCTCCCGCCCCCCTCACCTTCCCCCCAACCCCCCACCCATTCCCATCTCCTCCAGGGCAAAGCCTCCCCCACGGACTGAGATCAACCTGGTAGACTCAGTCCAGGTAGGTCCAGTCCCCTCCTCCCAGGCCGAGCCAAGCGACCCTGCATAGGCCCCAGGTTTCAAACAGCCAACTCATGCAATGAGCACAAGATCTGGTCCCACTGCCTGGATGCCCCCCAAACAGATCAAGCCAATCAACTGTCTCATCCATTCGGAGGGCCTGATCCAGTTGGTGACCCCTCATATGAACCCCATTGGTTCATAGTTCATGTGTTTCCATTTGTTTGGCTATTTGTCCCTGTGCTTTATCCAACCTTGGTCTCAACAATTCACGCTCATATAAACCCTCCTCATTCTCGCTAATTGGAGTGAGGTAACCCAGACTCAGAAAGACAAACATGGTATGTACTCACTCATAGGAGGATACTAGATGTGGAACAAGGATGACTGGACTGCTACTCACATCACCCGGGAGGTTACCTGGAAAACAGGACCCCAAGAAAGACACGGGGATCACCCAGTGACAGAGAAATGGAAGAGATCTACATGAACAGCCTGGACATGAGTGGGGGTAATGAAGGGCGAGGGTCGAGGGAAAGAGAGCTTGGGGGAGCTGGAGATCCCAGCTGGATCAAATTTTACTTTCTTATATCACCACCTTGACCTGTCTTTCTCCCCATTTGAATATAACTGTAACAAACATTTGATTAACTAGAGTGAGTGGCTTTAGTTTTATGACTATAATATTGTCACTAGCCAAGTAATGAGCTCTCTTTATTTGTTCTGGAGTTAATGATTGTGTTGTTGTTTGCTTTTTTTTTTTTTTTTTTTTTTTTTACATATCTGTGCTTGTCCCTAATTCTCCCTTGTCTTTCGCAGAGAGCTGCCCCAATCCTCTCCACACAGGCCCGGCTCTACCCACTTGTGTTCCTTGCATCTCATCTCAATCTCTTCATCTTTCTTCTAACCTGGACTGGGCACTCTGTGAGCACCTGGCACAGCCGTTGTCTGAGAACTTTTTTGTCATCATTCTGGAAAATTATTTTATTTCTCTGTGTTTTAAACTCTGAGGTTTTTAGGATTTCTTGCTCTTATTTAATCCTTCATTTTCATGAGGGCTATTTCCAGTAATTTCTAGAAAGAAATAGATGTGTGTCTGTTCCCATCTGGTACCTTTCACAATCTCCTCCTATGTGAGAGAGGCTGGAAGACTAGGGATATAGTTCCCAGAACCGTTTGCCAGCAGTATGCTTATTTAGAGAAGGACAATGAAAGGCACTCACGGGACTTAGGGGGAAGTGAAATAGGGCTTACTCTTCTTCCAGCAGAAGTAGTGACAGACTGACATGGACTTCTTCCCCAGCTCTCTCATACTAACTATTCATCACAAGCAGCTGCCGCTTTATGAACATCTATATGGTTTCCTGGTTTCTGGGTATGACCCTTCTAGCAATTCTAACAATTTCACACCAGTGTACGAAATCATTTCCTGCTAGAATAGATTCTAATGTGACTCATACTTACCAAGAGTGACTTAACAAAGCCTTAGAAATGGAAATGAAAGTTAAGCTATTGGAGTTGAAAAGAGCTAAAGTTGTGATTTCTGAAGTATTAGCAGTTCATGGCAAAACAGTTACGTAAGTTATACTTGCATAGATTGAAGTGCTGAACCTCAAAGGTACCGTTTTGAAAGACCAAGTAGCTGCTTTTACATTCAGATACTTTTGTAGTGAAGTCTCCATCCAGGTACTGTGGGTGTGATGGATATTTCTGAGTGCATTAGAAAGATCAGAGAAAGGAATGATGACCCCAGAGTTTGAAAACGTTTTTCTGAAATGACTGTCAGAAAACCATAGAGTTTCTGTCACTTTCTTCAAAATATTGTCTTTTGGAGTAACAGAACTCTCAATACCTCCAAGTACCAAATGAATTTTGCACACTGGAGAAATGTAAACCAGGCTGAATTTACTATCCTGTCAGTGAAAGGAGAGATGCTATTTAAGAAAGACTATTATGGACTGAGCTGTGCCCTCCCCAAGTTCATAATTTGAATTCCCAGGCCTCGGTGTGGCTTTATAGGAAGACATGTCCTTTTAAGGTAATTAAAGGTCATTAATTTGACTTAAATAGTTTTTAAATGGGTCATTAAGGTTAAACAAAGCCATAAAGGTGGGACCTTGTTGGTGGGAGAGGAAAATGTGCCAGGGCTGCCACACAGAGTAAACCAGGGAGTGGGGCCTTAGGAGAAATCAATCCTATCTTAATTTGATTTTTAGATTCTGGAACTATAATTATAAGGTAAATTTCTTTTTGTTTTATCCACCTAGTGAATAGTGCTTTACAGCAGCCCTAGAAAGTAATCCCAGCCCATAGTGCTTTATGGCAGTCCTAGAAAGTAATACACTCTTTTTCTGTCTTGTCAACATCTCAGAGGATACTAAGTATCCTTATTTCAAAACTCCCAATTCCAAATGCTCCAGAATCCAAATTTTTCATCACAAAAGTTTGCTAGTGGAAAATCCTATACTTGCTCCCACATGGTGGGTCATGTCAAAATCAAGTTTCACTAGAAATATGTAAAATAATGTTTGGGCTAGTTGTATAAGTTTGTGTTCAGATTCATAAATAAACTTTGTGTTCAGATTCAATCCCATAATTCAAGTAGTTCTTTATGCATTTGCAAATATTCCCAAATCTTAAATCCTAAGCACTCCGGACTCAAGTATTTGGGATAAGGGAGGCTCAGTTTATTTAACCTTTATCACACATGTGGGAGGGACATCACGCAAGGTTCCAGTTTTTTCTCGGGAGGCTTTCCAGTGTGGCTTTGAAGGCTGGGGTCAGCAGCTGCAGATGCTGCTTCATAAATGGGCTCCTCAGTGTAAATGTGGCTGATGGATTTCAGAGTGACAGAGGGGAGGTGACAGCAGCCGCTGCCAAAGTGAGACTAATTAGTGATGATCAGAATAGCCTGGCAGCAGATATTTCTTATGATGATGAGTAGATCGGCACACCCTCAAGACATTTATATAACAAATAAATAGAAACCTTCAGGTCTGTGAGTAGAGAGTTAATCACGGATGGAGAGTTAGCACACCATTCCATTTCCAGACTTGAACCTGACCTTACATCTGGAAGCCTTGACTGGAAGGAAAGGCTTGCCTCCTGAGAGAAGAATCCTGTGACTTTTTTTTATAGCTGTGCGGTATAGACCCTCTACAAATAATTCTTCAGATTTTTCTGGAAGCACTATAACTGTCCCTGAGCTGACATCCCCGAGCTGACATTAGTTCCGTAGGTCCCCAAATGTCACTGTGGTCCACTAGTCGGAGTAGAAGCTCATTCAGGTCAGACAAGGTCTGAACTGAATTTCAGTTCGCCCGATCCTCCATTTTTGCTCCCTGCAGCATCTTCAGGATGGGAGGATTCTGTTACGCAGCATCAACTGCTGCTTTGGTCACTTTAGCTGATGATAAGTAGGCAGGTCAGGAGTGCAGTATGTTACCCTGGGCGAGAGCCTTAAGATGCTGTAAGCTTGTCATGTTTCTTTTCCATAAGGTCCTCAGTTCAGGCTGCCATCATACCCAGTCTGTGATGGACATGCTCTATGAACAGGAAGCTGTCCTTTGATTTAGTAAGATCCTGGTATTTCGAGTCAGTTGATACCACTGTATAAAATGGACCATTTCGGCGAACAGAGGCATCAGATAACCCCAAAGCCCTATCATGGCGAGATTAGTGGGTCCACAGGTCTATGCTATGGTTATTTTAATAGGCTCTGAATAGAGTGTTGGAAGAAATATACTGAGTAATCAGCAAGATATTCACTCTGACCTGTAGTTTATGCTTTATTCTGGTAGAAAAGACAACTTTATGAGCCAGAAATAATACCAAACACCAAGGGAATAGCAGGGATTAATGCTATAATTAAAGTCTTGAAGGATACACGGCCCGAATCCCTATTTTTTTTTAAATTATTGTATCCTTTTGCTCTGTACAGGAGACAGATGGAGTTTGGATGATGTAGGTCATCATAAACTTCACAAGCTGGCATCTCTAACTGAATCTGCTATGGTTATTGTTTTCTCTTCGCTGTGTTCAATCAATCCAGCCTGTCACACCTGCAATCAGTCTGGAAAATGGATTTTTAACTTCCAAGCTGAATACCAAAACTCAGCAAAAGCGGTTTTCTCTTTCCTGGCAGGGTCTGCAGTGTACCTCACTGTCCTAATTATTGAATATACCCCACGTAACAGTACTTTTGCTACCTGCTGCTTTATGTTTGGTTCTTAAGGAAGAATGGCCTTACTTCAGGCTTGGGAGGATTTACTTAGTTTTTGTATTATTATTATTATTATTATTATTATTATTATTTTCATGTATTATTATCTAGAGGGCTATAGGGAATGGAAGACAGTAAGAAATGAAGAGTGTTGACAAGCATATAAAAGGAGAAGAAAGGTGGGGAGAGGTGACAGAGAGACAGGAGAAGAAAGAGGAGGAGGAGGGGAAGGAGGAAGAAATTGAGAGGATTACCTGCAGGCAGAAGACACAGACAGATACAGTGGTGATAGAGAAGAGGCTATTGTGGGCACAGTGAAATGTAATCCCAACCTTACCAGAAGGTTTTCTATGAGCAAGCACCATTGTGAACCGATAATGTGGATCCCAGGTGTTTACTTGGACTATATGTTTTATTTTAGTGGGGTCTAGTGGAGACATTATCAGGTATGTGCTGGTCCACTCTCTTGAGCCAGTTTTGAGCCTAATGCATTAAAAACATCGATCCAGCTCAGTGGTAGAGTGCAAGGCCCTGGGTTTGGTCCTTGGGTCTGAAAAAAACAAAAACAAAACATGAGGAAAACTGTGGAAATCTCTCCTCTGACTCGAGGCTCTTTCCTCCATATTATCATACTAACTCGCTCATCCCAATTTCAGTGTTCCACTCTTTACAAACAGAAGTGCAGTGTCTGTTGGTCACTTGCTAAGATGACACTTGTACCATCAACAATGTGTCCACATCAGAGCAGTAATCAAGATAGCATATAAACTTTACTTAGTTCTGCGTTAATTGTCCTCAGAATTGTGGAGCAACTTTGGAAAGCTTTAGATCTTATAATATAATTTTTACAGAATTAAGAAAAATGTGCACCATTTCTACTCTTTCAAGTCTATACTCACAGGTATTGACTCTTGGTTTTATGTGTCTTCCTTTCACCCCTCCCTCCCTCCCTCCCTCCCTCCTTCCTTCCTTCCTTCCTTCCTTCCTTCCTTCCTTCTTTCCTTCTTTCCCTTTTCACTCTATACTTTTAAGACTGAGGTAATGCAGGGCTTTTGTGAAATATCACCAATATCTTCAAACGCTTCTCCACTTATCTTCCACAAAGAACAGAATACCTAGAATTTCGTACTTTTAAAACATGAAATCTTCAGTGCCAATTTTTATTCCAAGTATCTGGCCAATATTTAACTTTTCTCTAAAATAATTAACCCTACACTGCATGTCCAACACTTTTCAGCTTGCTTTCTTCTGTTATAGACTCTAAGTGACACATTCACTTCCTGTAACATCCAATCACCAACCACATTCTTCTTGCTTCTCAGAATCAGGTCCAGGACTTCCATCCCCTGTGGTTTCTTGTGCCTCTGAAAGATGAAGTCACCAGCAGGAAGGGGAAGAATGGCCAGGCACTTAGTCTTTAGCTAAGGATGTGCGTAATGGCTGCTGTTGTTATTGGAATGATGGAACTCTACCATGCATTTTTAGTGACCATCAGGAAGATGGTGACGGTCATCCAGCTCAGTGCTCTGTGAAACACACATACATGACATGGCCATTTCTTTGCATTCTTTGTATTTTTAATCCAAATCTCTCTCTCTCTCTCTCTCTCTCTCTCTCTCTCTCTCTCTCTCTCTCTCTCTCTCTCTTTCTCTGTAAGTTTTTTTTTTGTTTTTGGAGACAGAGTTTCTCTGTGTAGCTTTGGTGCCTGTCCTGGATCTCGCTTTGTAGACCAGGCTGGCCTTGAACTCACAGAGATCTGCCTGGCTCTTTCTCCCAAGTGCTGGGATTAAAGGTGTGCACCACCACTACCCAGTTCCAAATAAATATTTTTACTTTGTGCAAGTTCTTAGAATCATGCATTCACAGGTTAGGGCTTTACCAGTGAATATATTCTGGAATCTTGACATTTCTCAGTCTCCCTTTTAGTACTTTGTACCCTTTCTGTACTAGATTATAAACATCATCTTTTCTAAGTCTCATGCTGCATTCTTTGTACTCTGTCACAGTCATTTGGCTTGTGTGCTGTCCCCCATGCTTTGAAATGTAGCACTTCAGTGTACATGAGAATTGTTAAATCATTGTTAACCATTAGATATAAAGATGTATGCTTGTATTATTTAGGCAAAGAATGCTGGCTGCACACACTAGTAGAAATGCATGAACTGTGAACCAATAGCTGTGGAGCCCCCACGGTACTGGACTAGGCCCTCTGGATAGGCAAGATAGTTGTTTAGCTTGAACTGTTTAAGGGACCCCCAGGCAGAGGGATCGGGGTCCATCCCTGGTGCATGAGCAGGCTTTTTGGAGCCCAGTGCCTATGGTGAGACACCTTGTACAGTCTTGGTGCAGGGAGGAGGGGCTTGGACCTGCCTCAACTGAATGTACCAGGCTCTGCTGACTCCTCATGGGAGACCTTGCCTTGGAGGAGGTGGGAATGGGGGTGAATTGGGGGGGAAGACTGGGGGCGGGAGGAGGGACAAGGGAGGAGAGGGGGATCTGTGGTTGGTATGTAAAATAAAAAGAAAATTTCTTAATAATAAAAAAAGGAATGTTGGCTGCTGTAATCAGACATACCATCAAATCTCAGTTGTTTAATATAAAAGGGGTTTAATTCTTGCTCTTACAAAGTCCATCAAGGGAGTTTGTGCTCGACTGATGGCTGATGGCCTTCTATGTGGGTTTTGGAGATGTGTGTGTTTTGTGCTGCTACACTCTGGTATACTCTTAGATTTTTAAAATAATTTTTATTTTATGTGCATTGGTGTTTTGCCTGTATGTTTGTCTGTGTGAGAGTGTCTGATGCCTCAGAACTGGACTTACAGACAGGTGTGAGCTACCATGTGGGTGCTGGGAATTGAACTCAGGTCCTCTGGAAGAGCAGCCAGTGCTCTTAACCACTGAGCCATCTCTCCAGCTCCCTAGATTTTTTCTATTCAGCTTTTAGGAAAGGAAAGAGATAGAGAATACAGAAGATCATGAAGCTTTTTTTTTTCTTTTCAGACAGGGTTTCTCTGTAGCTTTTGAGCCTTTCCTGGAACTCACTCTGTAGAACAGGCTGGCCTTGAACTAACTCATAGAGATCTACCTGCCTCTCTCTACTCCCAAGTGCTGGGATTAAAGGCATGCACCACCACCACCCAAATCATGAAGTTTTTAATGGACCAGTTGTAGACTAGAAGACTACATTATATTTGCCCTTATTCCATTGGCCAAAACTCAGTCACATGGTTCTATCAAACAGGGAAGGAGGCTGAGTGTAAACTAGCCATTGAGCAAGGAGGAAGGAGAGGCAGAATTGATAAGTAGCCAGCAAGTCTCTGCTGTCATAATTTAGTGACCATAGTCACAGAAAACACAAAACTTGTTCACAGTTCCACTCTTGGCTTTACTATAGTTCTCTGGTGACCTTTTATATCTCCTCTCCATTCTTAAACTACAGTGACTTTAAGACTGTTCTTTCTTATGGTATTTCTGAAGACACAATCTGTGAAAATATGGAGAATAGATAAAGTACTAGAGTACAACAGAATACTGTATTGTGGTTGTCTGTGTCTCCTCAATGCCTTCTATTTCCAGGTTTTTCATAATTTGCCTGTCTTGCTGATCTAGCATTTTCTACTAATACCTCTTCATATTGGAGTCAACAGCTGAGGTGGTGGTATTTGGGCTAGGATTTAAACTTCGAATCTTATGACAGCATAGTATGCTTCCTTAATCCCAACCCTGGTCAGGAAAGTGGATCTTCAGTGTTATCTCCTTCAGACTTTGACTGTGACCTACTACCTGGGGGTTAGACAGGCCCTGCAAAGGCCCTTTGCTCGGGCAGTCTCAGGTCATTAGGGTCCTTGGGGCCTCTCTAGACTTGTTCCCCTCCATGCCCATACCTAACTCTCATACCTTAGTATCTCATTATTCTGTTGTTGGGGAAAACTGACTCCAAGAAAAAAAAAAAACACTTGGTTGGTTAATTTTTGTTACATGACTAACTATTCTAAAGCTTAGTGACCAGAAGCAGAAGCATTGTTATGTTCATCAGAATCCCAACTTGGTTGGTCAAGTTTTGAATCTTGACTTGGCTAAAAAGAATGCATGACTCAAGGCACTAGTTCTTGCCAAGTCTCTGCCACCATGACATTGACAGGCAGGGTGAGGCAAAGGACAGCATAGATTATTCCTGGCTCAGGGTGTCTCTGAGGTAAATCATCAGGAATAAAGTTCTCTTAGTGATGGAGTCAGGAGAGGGGAAGGGAAAAAGAGACAGACACACAGACACACAAATGCATGCAGAAAGGTGGTGGTGGTGGAGACTATTCTTTTAAGATGCCTTGAATACTGCTCAAATTATCTAATGCAAAATTTTCTTTCTTTACTTATCAACATCAGCATTTTCTGACTTTGGGGGCAGAAGAATGACAGGGTAAAGGAAGGGGAAGGGAAGAAGATTCTGGAACCCAGCCTAGGGTTGGAACTGTGGGCATGGCAGGGGAACAGAGAGTAGAAGGAGTGGATACACTCATGGGAAGTCAAGCGGTGTGCAGACAGTGTCGGGAGAGGAAGGCGGTTCAGGTACGGAGACCAGTGAGCACATCCCTTCTCACCTCTTCAGAGTGTGCTTACACAGGAGTTTGCAACCTCCTCATCTGGCATGCATCTTGCTTCTATAACTAAAATGTCTCTTGTTTCAGATATTTGCACTTGTCTCCCATTCTTTACTCTTGACAGAATCCCAGCTCTATTTGGGACATCAATTTATATGTTGCATCTTCCTCCGGGGCTAGGGATATCTATGTAACACAGTTCTGGCTTATCTCCTAGAGATTTCTAGAAAATTTTTGCCTTTCTGATAAAAGTTCTACCATGTCCTCTTTGGTGTTCTTCCTTCCTTCCTTCCTTCCTTCCTTCCTTCCTTCCTTCCTTCCTTCCTTCCTTCCTTCCTTCTTTCCTCCCTCCCTCCCTCCCTCCCTACTTCTCTCCCTCCCTTCCTTCCTTCCCCTCCTTCTTTCCTTCCTTCCTCTCTCCCTCCCACCCTCTCTCCCCTCCCTCCCTCCCTTCCTTCTTTACTTCCTTCTTTCATTCCTTCCTTCCTTTCTTCTTTTTTCTTTTCTTTCTATTCAGTTGGACTGGAGATGAATCAACCATCTCGTGACTATGGTGCAATCCTAAGACTGAGAACCGCATGCTGAAGACGAAGTTAATAACATGTGATAATGTAAACAACCATAATTAGATTCAGTTTTATACACACAACCATGCACACATACACACACACGCACATACAAACACATATATACAAACACACACAGAAACACACAACACATACAAACATAAACACACAGACACATACAAATATATACATACATACAAATTTACACACAAACACACAAATACATAAACACACACACATGTACACACACAGAGCCATCAAAGTAGGAGGGACACTTTGTGGGAAGAAGATGAGTTTTAGTGGGAGGAGAAAGGAGATGAGAGAAGATAATGGGGGACCCAAATGACCAAAAGTCATTATATGCAAATACATACATGTATGAAATCGCCGAAGTCAAAAAAGTTCAATTAAAACAGTGTAAGAGGAGGGGCTTGGGACATTGTTCAGTGGTTAAGAGGAATTCCTACTCTTGCAGAGACTGTAGTTCAGTTCTCAGAACCAGGTGCCTCACAATCTCCTAGAACCTGAACTCCAGAGGACCTGACACCAATCTGGGCTGTATAGGCACCTGCATGCATGAACAAATAAAAATATATAATCAGCAAAATTTTAATATAAAAGAAGAGAAAGACTTGATGGTGGTATATAGTCATTATGGCCTCCATTCTTTGTGCTAGTTTGAATAGGAATGGCCCTGTAGATTCACCTGTGTTTGAATGCTTGGCCCATAGGGAGTGGCAGTATTAGGAGGTGTGGCCTTATTGGAGTAGATGTGGCCTTGTTGGAAGAAATGTATCACTGTGGGGGCTGGCTTTGAGTTCTCATATGCTCAAGCTAGGCCTACTGTGGCATTCACTTCTGCTGCCTGCAGATCAAGATGTAGAACTCTCAGCTCCTTCTCCAGCACCATGTCTGCCTGCATGTCATCATGCTTCCCACCATGACGATAATGGACAGAACCTCTGAACTGTAAAGCCCCAACTAAATGTTTTCCTTTATAAGAGTTGTCATGGCAATCTTACCAAAAGCAATCTACAGATTCAATGCAATCCCCAACAAAATCTTCACAGACCTGGAAAGAACAATATTCAACTTCAAATAGAAAAACAAAAAATACAGGATAGCTAAAACAATCCTGTACAATAAAGCAACTTCTGGAGGCATCACCATCCATGATTTCAAGCTCTACTATAGAGCTATAGGAATAAAAACAGCTTGGCATTGGCATAAAAACTGATATGTGGACCAATGGAATCAAAGAAGACCCTGACATTAATCTGCACACCTCTGAACACCTGATTTTTGACAAAGAAGCCAAAACTGTACAATGGAAAAAAGGAAGTATCTACAACAAATGGTGCTGGTATAACTGGATGTCAACATGTAGAAGATTGCAAAGAGATCTATATCTATCACCATGCACAAAACTCAAGTCCAAATGGATCAAAGACCTCAACATAAATCCAGTTACATTGAAGTTGATAAAAGAGAAAGTAGGAAGTAGCCTTGAACACACTGGCACAGGAGACCCCTTCCTAAATATAACACCAGTAGCACAGACACTGAGAGCAACAGTTAATAAATGGGACCTCCTGAAACTGAGAAGCTTCTATAAGGCAAAGGACATGGTAAATAAGACACAATGACAGCCTACAGAATGGGAAAAGATCTTCACCAATCCCTCATCTGACAGAGGTCTGATCTCCAAAATATATAAAGAACTCAAGAACTAGACATCAAAATATCAAAAAATCCTATTAAAATATGGGCTACAGAGCTAAACAGAGAATCTCAACAGAAGAATCTCAAATAGCTGAAAGACATTTAAGGAATTGCTCAACGTCCTTAGTCATCAGAGAAATGCAAATCAAAATGACTCTGCGATACTATCTTATACTTGTCAGAACAGCTATGATCAAAAACACTGAAGACAGCTTATGTTAGAGAGGATGTAGAGCAAGGGAACACTCCTCCACTGCTGGTGGGAGTGCAAACTTGTACAGCCACTTTGGAAATTAGTATGGCGGTTTCTCAGAAAATTGGGAATCAATCTACCTCAGGACCTAGCTATACCACTCTTTTGCATATACCCAATGAATGCTCAATCATACCACAAGGACACTTGCTCAACTATGTTCATAGCAGCATTATTTATAATAGCCAGAACCTGGAAGCAACCTAGATGCCCCTCAACTGAAGAATGGATAAAGAAAATGTGGTACATATACACAATGGAGTACTACTCAGCAGTAAAAACAATGACATCGTGAAATTTGCAGGCAGATGGATGGAACTAGAAAATATCATCCTGAGTGAGGTAATCCAGACTCAGAAAGACAAATATGGTATGTACTCACTCATATGTGGATACTATATGTAAAGCAAAGGATAATCAGACTACAACCCACAGATCCAGAGAAGACAGGAAACAAGGAGGACCCTAAGAGGGACACATGGATCACCCTGGGAAGGGGAAATAGATGAGATCTCCTGAGTAAACTGGGGGTGAGGGGGGCAATGGAAGGTAGGGGATGGGTAATGAGAAATAAGGGAACAAGATGGTCTAGCTGGAACAGGGACAGAGCAGGAGAGCAATGAAAGAGATATCTTGATAGAGGGAGACATAATGGGAATAGGGAGAAACTTGGTACTAGGGAAGTTCCCAGAAATCCACAAGGATGACCCTTGCTTAGATTACTAGCAATAGTGGAGAGGATGCCTGAGCTGGCTTACCCCAGTAATCAGATTGGTGAATACCCTAACTGTCATCATAGAGCCTTCATCCAGTAACTGATGGAAGCTGATGCAGAGATCCACAGCCAAGCAGTAGGCTGAGCTCCAGGAGTCGAGTCAAAGAGAGAGAAGAGGGATTCTATGAGCGAGGGGCATCAAGGTCATGATGGGGAAACCTACAGAGACAACCAATCCAAATTAGTGGGAACTCATGAACTTTAGACCAACAGCTGTGGAGCCTGCTTGGGACTAGACTAGGCCCTCTGCATAAGCAAGACAGTTGTGTAGTTTGGTCTGTTTAAGGGGCCCCTGGTAGTAGGATCAGGATCTATCCCTGATGCATGAGCTGGCTTTTGGGAGCTCATTACCTATGATGGACACCTTGCACAGCCTTGATGCAGGGGAACGGTCTTGGACCTGCCTCAACTGAATTTATCAGGCTTTGCTGACTCCCCATGGGAGGCCTTACCTCTTTGGAAGAGGGTATGGGTGGTGGGCTAGGGGGAGAGGCTGGGGGAGGGAGTGGGAGGAGGGAAGAGAGAGGGATCTATGGTCGTTACGTAAAATGAATAAAAAAATTCCTTAATGAAGAAAACAAAAGAGTTGCCATGGTCATGGTGTCTCTTCACAGCAATAGAAACCCTAACTAAGACAGAGAATAATAAATAACTTTATGCTAGTTACTGAGATGGCTGCACATATCTAACTGATAGACCAACCCCATAAAGCAGCATCTACTTAGTGGACATCTATTGGTTCCCTTCCTCCCTGATATTACTTATATGTTATGTATCTTCTAATCCTGCTGTAACATGTTATCCCACATTTAACGGTTTAAAACAAGTCTTTGTTTTAAAGACTTACCAGTCTAAAATAGCTCATTGGGGCCATGCAGCCTGGGGAGGCTCTAGGGAAAACCCATTTCTTTGAGTTTTCTATAGGCTTTTCACCCCACAGAACATCTCTATTCTGCCATTTTGTCTTTCCTAACACTGACTTACCATGCTTTCCTCTTTTGACTTTCCCTTTGAGTACCATGAGCATGGCAGAATGAATAATCCAGGTGACCCTTCAATCAGAAGAGTCTTTTTTTTTTTAAATTTGTACATGTTTTCTTTTTTTTAATTTTATAATTTAATTTAATTTTACATATCAGCCACAGATTCCCTTGTTCTCCCCCCTCCTGTCCCCCCCCCCCATTCCCATCTCCTCCAGGGCAAAGACTCCTCTGAGGATTGAGTTCAGCCTGGTAGATTCAGCCCAGGCAGGTCCAGTCCCCTCCTCCCAGGCTGAGCCAAGCGTCCCTGCATAAGCCCCAGGTTCCAAACAGCCAACTCATGCAGTAAGGACAGGTCCCGGTCCCACTGCCTGGATGCCTCCCAAACAGATCAAGCTAATCAACTGTCTCACTTATCCAGAGGGCCTGATTAAGTTGGGGGCTCCTCAGCTATTGGTTCAGAGTTCATGTGTTTCCATTCGTTTGGCTATTTGTCCCTGTGCTTTATCCAACCTTGGTCTCAACAATTCTCGCTCATACAAACCCTCTTCTTTCTCGCCAATTGGACTCCTGGAGCTCCACCTGGGGCTTGGCTGTGGATCTCTGCATCCGGTTCCCTCAGTCATTGGATGGGGTTTCTAGCACGACAATTAGGGTGTTTGGCCATCCTATCACCAGAGTAGGTCAGTTCGGGCTGTCTCTCGACCATTGTCAGCAGTCTATTGTGGGAGTATCTTTGTGGATTTCTGTGGGCCTCTCTAGCACTTTGCTTCTTCCTATTCTCATGTGGTCTTCATTTACCATGATCTCCTATTCCTTGTTCTCCCTCTCTGTTGTTGATCCAGCTGGGATCTCCCGCTCCCCCAAGCTCTCTTTCCCTCGACCCTTGCCCTTCATTACCCCCACTCATGTCCATGTTGTTCATGTAGATCTCATCCATTTCTCTGTCATTGGGGTGTCTTTCTTAGGGTCCTGTTTTCTAGGTAGCCTCCCTGGAGTTGTGAGTAGCAGTCTAGTCATCTCTGTTTTACATCTAGTATCCTCCTATGAGTGAGTACATACCATGTTTGTCTTTCTGAGTCTGGGTTACCTCACTCAGGATGATTTTTTTCTAGATCCATCCATTTGCCTGCAAACCTCATGATGTCATTGTTTTTCTCTGCTGAGTAGTATTCCATTGTGTATATGTACCACATTTTATTTATCCATTCTTCAGTTGAAGGGCATCTAGTTTGTCCGCTCTGCCCATACTTATTCAATATAGTACTTGAAGTTCTAGCCAGAGCAATAAGACAACATAAGGAGATCAAGGGGATACAAATTGGAAAGGAAGAAGTCAAGCTTTCCCTATTTGCAGATGACATGATAGTATACTTGAGCGACCCCAAAGATTCCACCAAGGAACTGATACAGCTTATAAACACCTTCAGCAACATAGCAGGATACAAGATCAACTCAAAAAAATCAATAGCCCTCCTATATACAATGGACAAAGAAGTGGAGAAGGAAATCAGAGATACATCACCCTTTACAATAGCCACAAATGACATAAAATACCTTGGGGTAACACTAACCAAGCAAGTGAAGGACCTATATGACAAGAACTTTAAGTCCCTGAAAAAAGAAATTGAAGAAGATGTCAGAAAATGGAAAGATCTCCCATGCTCATGGATAGGCAGGACTAACATAGTAAAAATGGCAATCTTACCAAAAGCAATCTACAGATTCAATGCAATCCCCATCAAAATACCAACACAATTCTTCACAGACCTGGAAAGAATAATACTCAACTTCATATGGAAAAACAAAAAACCCAGGATAGCCAAAAGAATCCTGTACAATAAAACAACTTCTGGAAGCATCACGATCCCTGACTTCAAGCTCTACTATAGAGCTACAGTAATAAAAACAGCTTGGTACTGGCATAAAAACCGACATGTGGATCGATGGAATAGAATTGAAGACCCTGACATTAATCCACACACCTATGAACATACAATTTTTGACAAAGAAGCCAAAAGTGTGCAATGGAAAAAAGAAAGCATCTTCAACAAATGGTGCTGGCAAAACTGGATATCAACATGTAGAAGGCTGCAAATAGATCCATATCTATCACCGTGCACAAAACTTAAGTCCAAGTGGATCAAGGACCTCAACATAAATCCAGCTACTCTGAACCTGCTAGAAGAGAAAGTAGGAAGTAGTCTTGAATGCATTGGCATAGGAGACCACTTCCTAAATAGAACACCAGTAGCACAGACACTGAGAGAAACAATCAATCAATGGGACCTCTTGAAACTGAGAAGCTTTTGTAGAGCAAAGGATATGGTCAACAAGGCAAAGTGACAGCCTACAGAATGGGAAAAAATCTTCACCAACCCCACATCTGACAGAGGACTGATATCCAGAATATATAAGGAACTCAAGAAATTAGACATCAAAATGCCCAACAGTCCAATTAAGAAATGCGCTATAGAACTAAACAGGAAAGAAGAGTCTTAATCACATTTACAAAGTGCTATTTGCCATGGAAAGCAGCGTAGTCACAGGTTCTGGGCATGAAATCATGGATACCTTCGGGTAACCACTATTCTACTAATTGAACATTCCCTATTGTACCAGGATTTTTCTTTTGGGTCACCAACCGGTTCCCAAATCATGACATGGAGACTTAGTATTAGTATTATTAGCATTAGCTCAGCCTAGCTTAGCTCTTTTTTGGCTAGTTCTTTTAACTTAAACTTGTTTAAGTTAACTTTAACTTGTTTCTCTTTATCTACCTTTTGCCTTGGGGCTCTTTATTTTCTTTCTGTATATCTTACAGATACACAATGTCTGCTGGCTGGTGACTGCCTGGCTGGCTCCAGGCTTATCCCTCTTTCTCACCTGTTTTCTCCTTCTTCTCTTGTTCCTCTCCCTCTTCTCAAGCCTAGATTTCTCCTTCTACTTATTCTTTCTCTGTCTAGCTATTGGTCATTCAGCTCTTTATTAGACCAATCAGGTGCCTTAGGCAGGCAAGGCGAAACAAATACAACACAAATGAAACATAAACAAAAGCAACACACCTTTACACAGTTAAAATAATATATACAACAATATAAACAAATGTAACACGTCTTTGCCTAGTTAAACAACACCCTATAGTACTTATGGGTGTTTAATTTAGTTTTGTAGCTTACACAATTATGATTATCATAGATATATTTAAGTCCTTCTTTTTTTCAAGTGTAAATCTCCTGGACACATTCATGTACCAGAGAGCTGGACATACACCAGTTGCTTCTAGAATTGTATTCACAAATATTGACTCTTTGGGATAAACATGAAATGAAAGTGTCTTTGTTTACTTGACTACAATGAAAATGTATTCATGGCTTTTATTTCTTGGACTCTTATTTCTCATCAAGTGACTGAAATATATAAACTCTTATAAACCCAAGACAGATCAGTCTCATTGCTGACTTTCAGCCATATGTTAGGAAGACTGAATAACACAGGTTCCTTTGGGCACCAGCTAAGGGGGCATTGAATTTGTTAGTCTTTGTACATTTTGATTTGAAGTATGTTTTAATTACTAAACTTTAGACTTTATCACAAAAATTTACAATATACTAAAAGGTGGAAAGAGTCTATTTAGTGAATAGCTATGTATCTAAAATAGTGGTTCTCAACCTTCTTAATGCTGTGACCATTTAATACAGTTCCTCATATTGTGGTGACCTCCAACCCTAAAATTATTTTCATTGCTACTTCATAACTGTAATTTTGCTACTGTTATGAATCATGATGTAAATAACTGTGTTTCTGATGGTCTTAGGTGACCCCTGAGAAAGGGTCATTCAACCCCACAGGGATCACAGCCCACAGACTGAGAAACATGGATCTAAAACTATATTGAATAGTGTACACATGGGTATTTTTTGACAAGTTGTTTTATTCTTAACCATTATCTCTGTCTCCTTCCCTCACTCTCTCTATCCCTCCCTCCTCTCCTCTTCTCTCTCTCTCTCTCTCTCTCTCTCTCTCTCTCTCTCTCTCTCTCTCTCGTGTGTGTGTGTGTGTGTGTGTGTGTGTGTGTGTGTGTGTGTGTACACAGATGTCATGGTGTGCATCTGGCACTCAGAAGACAGCCTTGGATATTGGTCCTTACCTTCTGCCTTGTTTAATGGGTCTTTTGACCCACTGTGTAAGCCAGGGCAGCTGTCCCCAAGTTTACTTAGCTTCTTCAGTCTCTGTCTTCTTCCACTGGGACTCTGGACACACTAAAGCATCTGGCTTTACGTGGGTTCTGGGGATTGAACTCAGGTCCTTACGATTGTGTATCAAGCATTCTACTTGTTGAGCCATCACCCTAGCTTTGTCAAGTTACTTTAAAGTGAATAAATTACAGTTCAACTACTTTTAATTGGGGCCGTAAAAGTGAGAATTTATGCACATTTTCTGTTTCTTGAGATTCTTCAAAGGATGGCTGAAGTTGAAATCACCCAATTGTGTCATAGGTTCCCCTTCAAAAACATCTAACCAAGTCACGCAGACTCCATTCTTCCACCCACCAAAACATCTGCAAGCAATTTCTTCTCTGCTTTAAACACATGACCAACTTGGACTACATTTTTAAACTAGCCATGCCATCCTCATTCTTCTTACTTTCTTGGCTAGTTTTCTGGAGAAAAAAAGTCACTCAATTTGTATTTTATTTGGTGTTGAATCTCATTCCAACACACACCAGCAATGTTTGCGTGGCTGGAGACTAAAGGGGTGGTTAATCTGGTCTTCAGGTTTTCTATGCTGTCACAAGAGCACCAGTTTGGGGGTGCTTTATTTGTGAGATTTAACATGCACTCGTTCAATGACTCTGTGCTTTTCACTTTTCTTTTTTCCTGTTAAGCAATTTTTTTTTTCGAACATCTCCAAGAACTACCCAGTGCCAACGTTATGAATGGAGAAAGTATAGTTGTGTAAATGACGAAAGCTTGGAAGTTTTATTCTACTCTCCTATTTCAAATGGCAACAAATTATCTCTTAAACATGCACTTTTCACTTGGAAGTGCAAATTCAGCCTATGTCTCAGAGAGTTGGAGATGCTGGCTTTTGGTATGTTTGGTTGTTGTTAATAGAAATTTAGTTAATCTTAACAACAACAACAACAACAACAACAACAAAAAGCACACCTCATAGGGAAGTATTGGGGGCAAAACAGAGTCAATATTTTTCCTCTTTCTGATTTTTTTTATTTTGTTTTTTACACCTACTTCTAGCAAAGAGGGTTATTAACAGTGGCCCTTTACTCCAAGCCTTGCTGAAAACTCCATTCACCATTATTTGAATAAAATGTTTGTCTTTCTAGATGTAAATTCTTTTCTATACATTCATTAAATACATATCCAACTTTATTTCCCCTTTCCTCTGAAGACACCAATGTTCTTTCTAACCAACAATGACACAAAAATCCCATCAGTGGTTGTTATTTCTGTAAAAGGTGAAGGCATGTTTTATCATCTCAAGACATCCTTCCTCTTTTCAGTATAATTTCTGGTTTTCGTTGTAGTCTAAACCAGCACATTGATTCTTCCTAAAATATTTGTACTCACATCTTATTTCCATACTTCCTTTTACCCTTGAAAAGGATGGATCTAGAAAAGAGTTGTGGTCACTAAAAGGTGCATGATCATTTTAGGGCTTTTTGTGCCCTCTATAAATTATATTGAGTCTGGACCTAATGTTCAAGTTCACCTTGCCAAAGTTCAAGTGTCACTTTTTGATAGGAAATAGATCCATGTTGCTTATTACAAAGCCAGAGAATTTTGTTTAGGCCTGGTCTTTCTTTTAGCTGTTGGGACTTTTGACTTGTGAGGGCTGTGGTAAATGAGAAAGGGAGAGAAAGCAGGACTGGAGCTTGAGGTGAGGCTCTTCTTCTGTTAGCCTCCCTGTGTTGAGATGGGAGGCTGAGTTAGCCTAAGGCATGTCACAGGACCCTCCCATATTAGAACTGTGACAGCATCAACCATTTGGATCTTGAATGTACCTCATTGGTTCATATGTTGTCTATTTGGTCTGTATATTATTCTACTATTGATAAGTGATAGTAGAACCAGTAATGAAAGCAAGGTTACTGAGGGAGTGACCTTGAGGGGATATTGTGGTGACCCATTCCTTCCTCTCTCTTGAGGTGAGTGGCTTCTTTGCCATTGCCTCCATGTAGGCCAGGGGACCCTAGACCAAGGACCAATGGATTATGGACAGAAACCCCAGGAACCATGAACTGAAACAAGCCCCTTCCCCTTTTGACTGGTTTGAAAGAGGCTCAAACACAGATTTCCTGTAATTATTGCAGTTCATGTGAAGGAGTGTTTTTATGCTTGTGACAATTCCAAGGCATGGCAGCCTGGGATGGCAGCTGGAGATCTCCTTGCGTGTGACATCTTGAGGGCATAGGGAAGCCAGACAACTTTGTTTTTTGCATTTATGAGTTCATTTCTTCCTTATCATTCAATAAACATTTGCAAAGAGAATTTGGCATGCTAGGAGCCTGCTAGAAAAAAAAAACTGACTTTAAAAACATAGAGGGTCTAAAGTTTATTGAAGAAATTCTGTTCTGTAATAAAAAAATAAAAGTTTTGTTTATCTTAAGAATCTTATTAATGTCCATAGAAAATGATCAAGTACTCTCTTTCCTTGTCTATAAAATAAAATGTTTTATCCAGGGGATTTTTGCCTTTTTCCAGCTCTGGAATTCTAGGCATCTGTTGTTTCTGTTATGATTTCTGTGCCCTGAGAACAAGGCTCATATATAGTTTATGGCAATGGGATGGACCCCCTTCCCTCCTAGAGACTGTTACAAGGCAGTGAACCTGGTTTTCTGGGGTGGTGCTGGGTTTTAAGGTGCTGGAGTTGCCCGCAGTGCTCAGTCATATCATTTTTATTCTTTCAGTGTGTGTTGTGCTTGTGTGCATTTGTGAGCACATGTGTGCAAGTGCACACAACCATGTTTGGGCATGGGGAGGGCAGAAGAGGACACTGGTGTTCTTGGTAAGGCTCTGCCTTACTCACTGGGAACACTGAACCCAAAGCTCACTGTTTTTGGCTAGGTTGACTGGCCAGTGAGCTCCTGAGCTCCACTGTGTCTGTCCTCCAGCTCTGGAGTTATAGGCATGGATGACCAAGCCTGGCTTTTGTGTGGGCACTAGGGATCTGAACCCAGGTCCTCATGCTTGCGCAGTGGTACTCTTATCTTCTAAGCGATCCACTCAGCCTCCACAGTGATTGTTTCTTAACACCGCTCTTGGGAGATTTTGTCCATTTCTGCAGTCATTGGAGGGCTCTGGTCAAAAGATAACTTTCTTCCCCACAAAACATTTATATATGCCACACACCAGAAGTGCCCCCATTAGAGACGTGCTCCTGGTGCCTAAGCCCTGTCCTTCATATAGCCTGCAGTGAGGAATGAACAGCAGACTAGAAGTTGAGTTTTTCTCTAAATAATTGAATACTTAACTTAAAAAAAATGACTTCACCAATAAATAATTTAGTTTTCTCTTATTGGACAAGAATAAGCTAATTGCACTCCAGGTCATCTTTGTTCATATTTCTTTGGCTCTTCCTTCATTGGCACAAAACAGTTGTAGCAGTTACAAGGTTTATCCTTCCATGATGATGTTCAAACTGCTTGAAAGGGCAGTTTGGCCCCACGTGCTTTGTGTTAGTCAGCTTCCGTTACTATGACAAATACCCGAGAGGATCAATTCCTAAAGAGAACAAAGGTTTACTTTGGCCCACAGGCTTCGGTGCTCTCATCCATGTTTACAGGCACTGGATGGCAGCCACTGAGTAACATGCAGTAGAACAAATGCCCACCCTGTGGCCAGGATGCAAAAGACAGGAAGAGGAAATGGTTTGGGACTTACCATCTTCTTCCAGGGCATACCTCTAATAACCTAAAGACATCCCACTGGATTCTACCTCTTAAACAAAAGTTTTATACTTTCCTGTCCATACTGGAAATGAACTCTTTTCCACATTGACCTCTGGGGCGGGGGTTGGGGGGGTGGGGGAGCGTTAACAATCCAACGTTGTCATATACCTCTTTTTGTTCGAGAGGAGACCCTGTCTTGGAGCCTTCATCAGTCGTCCTTTCATTGGTAATACTGTCTGGATATCCCAAGCCCATGTCTGTGTGAATATTCTATTAGCAAAGGTGGCATGGATAACAGACGAGAGAAGGTCTGTCACATGTACCTCCTCATCTGTTCTGTCCCCAAACTAGGCAGCTCTAACTGGATGGAAAGGAGTGGGTGATATTTTGTTCAGGTGAACAGGTGGAGGGTTCCCTTCTCTTCCTGCTCTAGTCTACTACTCTTACTTTTGGGGACCGTGGAGAGCCACTGGTAAAGGGGAGGTTGATTCATATGGAAAAACAAAAAACCCAGGATAGCCAAAGGAATCCTGTACAATAACACAACTTCTGGAGGCATCACGATCCCTGACTTCAAGCTCTACTATAGAGCTACAGTAATAAAAATAGCTTGGTACTGGCATAAAAACCGACATGTGGACCAATGGAATCGAATTGAAGACCCTGACATTAATCCACACACCTATGAACATATAATTTTTGACAAAGAAGCCAAAAGTGCACAATGGAAAAAAGAAAGCATCTTCAACAAATGGTGCTGGCAAAACTGGATATCAACATGTAGAAGGCTGCAAATAGATCCATATCTATCACCGTGCACAAAACTTAAGTCCAAGTGGATCAAGGACCTCAACATAAATCCAGCTACTCTGAACCTGCTAGAAGAGAAAGTAGGAAGTAGTCTTGAACGCATTGGCATAGGAGACTACTTCTTAAATAGAACACCAGTAGCACAGACTCTGAGAGAAACAATCAATCAATGGGACCTCTTGAAACTGAGAAGCTTTTGTAGAGCAAAGGATACGGTCAACAAGGCAAAGCGACAGCCTACAGAATTGGAAAAGATCTTCACCAACCCCACATCTGACAGAGGACTGATATCCAGAATATATAAGGAATTCAAGAAATTAGACATCAAAATGCCCAACAGTCCAATTAAGAAATGGGCTATAGAGCTAAACAGAGAATTCTCAACAGAGGAAACTCAAATGGCCGAAAGACATTTAAGGAACTGCTCAACATCCCTAATCATCAGGGAAATGCAAATCAAAACAACTCTGAGATACCACCTTACGCCTGTCAGAATGGCTAAGATCAAAAACACTGAAGACACCTTATGCTGGAGAGGATGTGGAGCTAGGGGAACTCTCCTCCACTGCTGGTGGGAATGCAAGCTTGTACAACCACTTTGGAAATCAATATGGCGCTTTCTTAGAAAATTGGGAATCAATCTCCCCCAAGATCCAGCTATACCACTCTTGGGCATATACCCAAGAAATGCTCAACCACACCACAAAAGCACTTGTTCAGTTATGTTCATATCAGCATTGTTTGTAATAGCCAGAACATGGAAACAACCCAGATGCCCTTCAACTGAAGAATGGATAAACAAAATGTGGTACATATACACAATGGAATACTACTCAGCAGAGAAAAACAATGGCATCATGAGGTTTACAGACAAATGGATGGATCTAGAAAAAATCATCCTGAGTGAGGTAACCCAGACTCAGAAAGACAAACATGGTATGTACTCACTCATAGCAAGATACTAGACATGAAACAAGGATGACTTGTCTGCTACTCACATCACCAGGGAGGCTACCTGGAAAACAGGACCCCAAGAAAGACACAGGGATCACCCAATGACAGAGAAATGGAATGAGATCTACATGAACAGCCTGGACATGAGTGGCGGTAATGAAAGGCGAGGGTTGAGGGAAAGAGAGCTTGGGGGAGCGGGAGATCCCAGCTGGATCAACAACAGAGAGGGAGAACAAGGAATAGGAGACCATGGTAAATAAAGACCACATGAGAATAGGAAGAAGCAAAGTGCTAGAGAGGCCCACAGAAATCCACAAAGATACCCACACAACAGACTGCTGGCAGTGGTCGAGAGACAGCCCGAACTGACCTACTCTGGTGATGGGATGGCCAAACACCCTGATTGTTGTGCTAGAAACCTCATCCAACTACTGAGGGATCTGGATGCAGAGATCCATGACTAGGCCCTGGGTGGATCTCTGGGAGTCCAATTAGCGAGAATGAGGAGGGTTTATATGAGCGAGAATTGTTGAGACCAAGGTTGGATAAAGCACAGGGACAAATAGCCAAATGAATGGAAACACATGAACTATGAACCAATGGCTGAGGGGTCCACACTGGATCAGGCCCTCTGAATGGATGAGACAGTTGATTGGCTTGATCTGTTTGGGAGGCATCCAGGCAGTGGGACCAGATCTTGTGCTCATTGCATGAGTTGGCTGTTTGAAACCTGGGGCCTATGCAGGATTGTTTGGCTCGGCCTGGGAGGAGGGGACTAGACCTACCTGGACTGAGTCTACCAGGTTGACCTCAGTCTGTGGGGAAGGCTTTGCCCTGGAGGAGATGGGAATGGGGGGGGGGGTTGGGGGGAAGGTGAGGGGGACGGGAGGGGGGAGAACAAGGGAATCCGTGGCTGATATGTAGAACTGAATTGTATTGCAAAATAAATTAATAAAAAAAAAAAAGGGGAGGTTGAGCTTGTCGATCATGTGACATAAAGGCAAAGGACAGAAGTGTATTGAGAGGATGATGTACTGACAGGTGAAGGACAGACGGGCATCGAGTGAGGGGCTGAGCCTAATGTTGGAGAAGGACTGTAGAATAAGTTGTGGTCAGTGGGAATTGTGTGGTCTCTCTGGGCAACAGGGAAATTTGTAATAGATTCCTGTGACAGCTTTCACCAATGTCTAAAACTGACATGTTACACGTATGTAGACTGTTTCAACTCAGATAATTACCCAGAAAGCATGTAATTATCTTAGTTCTCTGACCTGCTTCTCAGGGATGGATAATCTTGATGTGGATAATGGGCTTTTGACTTTTGCTGTTGGAATTTGCTCTCTTGGGATGTTATTGCCAGAGTGGGCGCTATTCTATTTTAGAATGTATTTTGTCATCCTCATAGTAACATATAATTAATTTGCTCATATCATTTGTTCAAGCTCAGTCAAGTTTTTGATGTAGAGTGGTAGTGAGTACATGAATGGGAACCCAGGCTTTAGGAGTAGAGGGCTGGAAGGAGTGAAATATGCAGAAGAGGCTGCCTGGAGCTTATCTGGTACATAGCGGACACTCAGTATTTGTTTCTTTCCCTTATCTGGATTTTTTTTTTTTTTTACCTAATTACTGTTTCCCAAAGTTTTCAGCAGAATAATCTTCTATTTTGGAATACCCCCTAGCCCCACTCTAGAGGAGAAAGAAGAGAAAAAACAGAATTCCAAGATGAAGTCAAAGAAAAAGAAATGTACAAGAGAGACATTCTTTATGTCTGATGCATGTGCTTGGGGTTCTAGCATGAGCAGCTCTTCCTAGCCCAATGAGAAGAGAACTAATGTAAGGACAGAAACTGTACAGAGTTTGTATGAGTGCTTAGAAAGTGCATGCTGTTGGGCAGAGCAGAGAATGTTGGGGAGCCTTCCTTGGGATGGCATCTATCTCTGAGGCATGCTCCCCATTTCTGCTGAGGCACAGCTCCCAGGGTCTCTGCTGACTCAAAGGTGGCATAGAAGACATCTGTATTTTTTCCAGAAGTCTTAAACAGATTCAAAGATCCACCATACCCATTTACTTATAGATATTTTGCCCAGATGATGAAAATCATAAAGTTTTCAGGATTATCCCATTACTTATTATATGAGTTCTTAAATTTTCTGGAGATAGATGGCCATGTCATTCTACGTAGACTGCTATCTAAGGAAAGCAGAACCATCTCACCAGTGTCTAGCCTCATTTCCCCTCATTGTTGTCTGTTATCATATCTAGTTGATAATGTTTGTGAAGTTAAGGTTAGGTTCCTGTCCTTTGATGAACTCCTCATCAGTTTGGGCCTAGAAAGCAGGGAGATCTGGAAAAGCCTTGAGAAAAATTCAACCTAAAACTGCACTCCAAACCTCATAAATTACGTTTGCAGGGAAGTTTTGGAACCTCCGATGACTGGAGGAGCATACGTTATGTGTGTCTCACTTATGTAAGGAGTTGGTGTGGGATGAATGACGTGGGTGGCGAACTGGTTACAGAGGCTTTCACAGGACCTACAATCCTGCACTGGGACAGAGAGGGTACTGCCAGGTCCAAGTCCTGTCTGGAACCATAAGCCTACTTAGTTTCCTACTTTCCATCCCTGTCATACTTGGCCACCACCCCAGAGGAAAGCCACGTGAGCTCACATCCTCCATGGACTCTCACTTGCATGTTGTTTTGCTCATTTTAGCCCCTGACTCATCCTCCCACTTTTGTGTTCTCTGCCAACCATTTCAGCAGGTCCTCTGGAATTCCCGATCACTGTTTCCACCCTCACCCACTCTTGTGTGTCACGGATCATTCCTTCTATTTCCTTACCACACTGAAATGCAGCTCATCCCTAAAGACACAAGATTCTAGAGTAGAGGCAGCTCTTTTTCCTGAGTTCCCTAAATCAAAGGGTTTGGAGGTTTGGGAGTGGTTTTTTTTTTTGGGGGGGGGGGTTGAGACAGGATTTCTCTATGTAGCCCTGGCAGTCCTGGAACTCGCTTTATAGACCAGGCTGGTCTTGAACTCACAGAGATCCACCTGCCCCTGCCACTCAAGTGCTGGGATTAAAGGCATGTGCCACCACACCTAGCAGTGGTTTGGGAGTTTTAAAGAGACTTTGGATTTTTAGTGACTGCAGTTTTAAAGTGTTTGAATTTGTAAAGACTATGGGACTTTGAAACTTGTAACATGCTTTCTATTTGTAATGTTTATTAATATGAGATCTTGGGCATGAACAAAAAAGGAAGTTATTGAAATAGTGGTGTATTGGTGTGTTATGTCAAGTGTCTAGTTTTATATCAACATCACATAAGCTAGAGTCATTTTGGAAGAGGGAACCTCAATTGAGAAAGAAGTCTGTGTTGCGTATTTTGAATGATAATTAATCTAGGAAGGTCCAGCTCACTGTGGGCGGTGCCACCCTTGGTCTGGTGGTCCTAGATGCTCTAAGAAAGCAAACTGAGCAAGCCATGAAGAGCAAGCCAGGAAGCAGCACTCCTCCATGGCCTCTGCATCAGCTCCTGCCTCCAAGTTTCTGCCCTGTTTGAGTTCCTGCTTTGGCTTCCCTCAGTTGATTGTGACCCTGGATAAGTGAGCCAAATAAACCCTCAAGCTGCTTTTGGTCCTGGTGTTTTATCACAGCTGTAGAAGCCTGGACAAGAGGCAACAGGAGCCTTTTCCCCCCTCCCCTCTGCTACCTCACATTTCCCCACTGGTGTTGGCCTATAAAACCCTCCTTCATATACCCTCATAATAAAAGAAAAATTAAGTCAGAATTGCTGGAACAAATTTCAATTCCAGGGCTGCCTCAGAAGCATACAGACGTATGAAAGGGAAGTTTCTCATTGTCTTAAACGGATTTCTTCCCCTTACTTACATAGTATTCATTGCAGAAGTTCCGTGGTGGGTGTATTGGAGAGTCAGGTTTCCTGTTGCACCTCTTTGCGATTGTCTTAGTTTGGATTTTTCTTGCTGTGAAGAGACACCATGGCCACGGCAACTCTTATAACGGAAACATTTAGTTGGGGTGGCTCACTTACAGTTTTAGAGGTTCAGTCAATTATCATCATGATGAGGTGCACGGTGGCATGCAGGCAGACGTGGTGCTGCAGCTGAGAGTGCTTTATCTTGCAGGCAATAGGAAATGATCTCAAAGTCCAACCCTACAGTGACATACTTCCTCCAACAAGGCTATAACCACCTAATAGTGCCGCTCCCTTTGGGAATCATTTTCTTTCAAAACCACCACAGCGGTATTAGGTCTTTCAGTCTCTATTTCTCAAAGGTGTATTAGGAAAAATGAATGAAGTCCTCTGTGCAGAGAGCTTAGCACAGTGCTGTTCAGTTGGAAGGTCTGCTTCAGTTATCCCCACCACCCCAACCATTTCAAACCCCAACCCTCTCAGAAAGCCCACCAAGTGGCGGCACCTCCCCTGGAGTGTTTGTACAGGGTATTTAAACTTACTCCTAGAAAGCGACCATGTTATCTTTCCTAGTCCTGTCTCCCCTTCTCATCTCTGGAGGCAGGAAAAGGTCACCTGGTAGCATTTTGTCCAATAAATCTGGACTTTTATTTTTAACTGGGCTTGAATTGGCTTACTGCATCAGCGGAGATACTTAATATTGGGGTATGGAAATTCGTGGTACATTGGCTGGGAAGAGTTGAGTTTTCCCGTCGGCCCCAGCCATGTGGAAAACCACTCTTCTCCCTGCCCTGCCTCTGCCAGACTGGATCGGCTTTTGACCATTCCAAGTCATTGCTTCTAGAGTTCCAGGACCTCTCCCCGAGCCTACTTTTGGGGTACCCTGCCAGGATGTGGCCATGCCAGGACCCCAACCCATTTCTGGAGCAAAGACTGCCTTTATGCTGTGGGACCCCTTCCTGCAGAAGATGTTCTGCACAAAGGAACATCCCACACCCACCCTCCACCCTAAGCCTATAGCAATGGACACATTGCTTTCGACTTCAGGTTCCGACACAAGCTTGTGAAATGGGCAGCCGCGAGTCTAAGCCCGATCGATCCCCGAACACCCTGGGAGTGTCTTTTACAAAATTTATCCAAATTGGGGCTGCCTCATACCAACAATGGTTTGAGCTCCCTCGTGCAGGGTTAGGAGCTTTTCACTCTTGCCCCTTTCCGGTTCGCTGTCTGTCTGCACTCCCCCCTCTTCCTCCCATCCCTGGACCATGCTAGAACCTGCCCGCTCCAACTGTAACAAATACATGCTCCTTGAATGAACTCTGCTACACCTTCCTCTCTCCTCAGTAATCTCTTTTTCCAAATCCTCCACTCACTCATCTGGGCTTTCTTTCAATCTCGGGTGGCTTGCACTACTACTCTGTTTTTCGGTTTTCTCTGCATCACCTTCTCTGGGCTCAGGCGCGTGAGGTGCCGCTGTCTGAGAGCCTGCAGAGCCCCTCCCGCCTTGGACCCTGCTGTCCACCAGCCTGGCACCGTGAATGGCAGTACCCGGTCGCCTGCGGTGGGCTGGCCCAATAGGAGCTGCGCTGTGGCCAGCAAGTGTCTTTTATTCCTATGGTTTCTTACATGCTGCTCTATGCTGTAAACTCTTATTTCCAGGATTTTTATGTGGCTCATCTGACATGGTTTTCCACAGAAAGTTTTGTTTGTCTTGTTTAAAAAGTCCTGTTTGTTTTGTGTATATGGATGGATCTGTGCCTGTATGTTTATCTCAGGCTTAGTTGGATGTATGAATGTATGCAGCCACTGCATGCTTATTTCTGACTGGTCTTGTATGCTTGAGCTTACCTGTTCCATGTGGTTGCTATAACAAAATAGCTGCCTGGGCTCAGAATTTGCCTCTGGGATTTTCTGGCCCTGAATCTGATGTAATGACAGAGAAAGTTATTTTATGCTGTTCTACCTTATCAAACAACAACAACAACAACAACAACAACAACAACAAAACAGCTAAGAAACTGGGTATGGTTGAAAATCTGTAATAAAAAGTTAAATTAAAACTGGTAACTCCAAACTGGAACTGCTCTAAAAAACAACATGGTTTGCCACCATTTTCATTAAGTACGGCCACGTGGGCAGCTACCATTTTGACTAAGGATGGAGAAAAGGGAGGTCATATGACTTCACCAACATCTTAAATCAAGGTGACCATATGGAGTGGGCCCATAAAGGAGACATAAGGTTTCCAAGATATTTTGGATTAAGATAGATTTCTGTATGATAATTCCTTTCCTGTCCTAAAAACAAGGCTTATGAAAGAGGATTTAAAACAATGTTGGTTTACTGAAGCATCAAAGCTGCACCTCCACACATCCATGTATAGGGGTGTATCTTGCTGGCAGCCAGATTTTGTAACATAAGGGTAATCCCCTTGATATTGATTTTAGAAGCACTAAATTGTTTACACTGTGAAAACTGGGTTTTGCCTTCTAGAGATACTAAACTGCGTATACCTAACAGATCCCTGATCACTTAACAGATAACGATCCCCTGATCCTCAAATGCTTCAAAGAGCTGAGAATATGGCATTTAGTGAAAAAGCTCCTCATGATAGAGACATGCCAGCTTCTAGCAGCACTCTGTCTCCTCCAAAGAAGATGGATGGCCACAGAAGAACTTCCACCTGGAGCTTGTTTTAAATGTAGCAAAGCCAGCCATGGAACGGAAACCTGCCTTGCACCTTAACCGTTGCTAAGACCCTGTCCAGACTGTGGATAAGCAGGACACCGGGGCATTGATTGCCCCACTTTGCCAAGACCAGGTAGGCTGGTCTCCCCAAATTCCTACTTCACAGGAAAGTCTGTCAGATCTTCTCTTCTTGGCAGCTGAAGGCTGATATTGCCTTGGGACCTCTCTCCCCAATGACCACGGAGAAACCTGAGACTGTACCTAGGTAGCCAGAAAGCTGTCACACTTCTGCTTACTCAGGTAAAATTTACCCTTCTCAGATCTGATGGTGTTTGATGACTAGGGTACTGATAGATTTACTAATTTAACAGCTTCCTCCTCGATCCAAGGCTACAACTACCTTGGTAGCTCATTAGTTTATTAGTTAAGTTTCCTGTTAAAAATCCAGACAGGTTTGCCTTGTTCACAGGCTTCATAGTAAAGGATAAACAGGTTTCTATGCTATTATTACACTGGAATTTTGGAGGTTCAGAGTTGTAGCATTGACAAACGAAGTTTTGATAAACTGATAGAGCACTGACTATAAACAGTTTTTAGAAGTTCTTAGATTTCTGTGGATTTTACTGGTCCCGGCTTTTAGGACGGCATGGAGGCTTTTTCAGCATTACTGTATTGTCTCTAGCCACATAGGACACAACTCTGCTGAAATGCCAACTCCTCCCTGTCTGAAACTGGTTGGCATTAAAGAGGGTATGGAAGCCTGCAGGTGAGTTCAACTCTGTCCCTCCCCTCCTGCTCCTCAGCCTCCTTCCCTCCTCCTCCGCTTGCTCAGCCTCTTTTGTTCAGTAAATTTCCTATGGTTGTCTTCTAAGTATAGATTAAAGGTGTGTTTCATTGGCTAAAAGGAGGCCCTAGGAAAAATGTTCATGCCTTTTAATCCAAAGCCATAGCCTTTGCTATGACACCAAGGTGTAAATCTGTTACAGACACCTGCACGTTCCTGGGGAAAGAATTCTGCTACTGTATCAAGATATCTGTCACCAACCAGGTGAGGACTGGCAGGTTGACTTCACCCACATGCCCACTCATGAAAAGCTCTGTTATCTCCTAACTCTTGTTGACACCTTTACAGAATGGATAGAGGCATTTCCTATCTCCAGGGAAACAGCAGATACAGCTCAGGTACTCTATGAACACCTCATCCCTTGGTTTGGCATGCCACAGGTCATCCAAACAGACTACGGCCCAGCCTTCACTTCCAGGGTCATGGAGCTCCTGTCTGAAGCGCTCAACATCTCCTGGAAGCTCCATATCTCCTGCCATCCACAATTCTCAGGAAAGGTTGAGAGGGCCAACAGACTCATCAAACAACAACTCACTAAGCTCTTCACTGAACTCAAGTTATCTTGGCTCTCCCTTCTTACCCACCTCTGGGCCACTCCATGCTCTCCTACAAGTCTAACCCCCTTTTGAGTTCCTTTATGGAAGGTCCTTCCTCCTCAATCACTACCTCCCTGTACAGACCCCTCCACTGGCCAGGTACCTACGATACTTCTCCCTTCTGAGGTCCCTTCTCTGTTGGAATGCTGACAGCTATCTCCCTGCCCCCACACCAACAAACCCAACTTCCCTTAGCCCACCCGCCTGCCCCACTCTCCCCAGGGGACTGAGTACTCCTCAAGCACCTATCTCCTAAGTGTCTAGAGCTCCCATGGTTAGGACCCTACAGCTTGATCCTCACCACCCCTTCAGCTGCCAAGTTCCTGAGACATCAGTACAGCTACCACCTCTCCAGGCTCAAGTGGGCATCTATCGGGAATAAATGGTCTGTCCAGCAACTGGGACCCTCCACCCTCCAGTTCTCCAGAATGTCCCAATGAAGGGTCTGTCCGCTCTTCTGCCTTGCCCATTCATCTTTGTCAGTACAACAGGGCACACCTCCATTCATTCCTACTGACAGTCTCCACTCCCCCGTGGCTAGTCCCACTCATGGGGCCGGTGATCACAACCTATTTTTTCTCCTAGCAACTTGCCTTCTCCACTGCCTCAAGAAACAGATCCCTGAGGTCTCTAGGATGGCAGTTAACTCAACGCTTCTTCACCCATACCTCTTAGGCTCTGGGACCTGCCAACCTCTGAGCTGATTTCCTCTATTCGAAAGAGATCATAAGTTAAATGGAATTTCTCCCAGACTTGTGGGACATCAAACAAACAAACAAACAAACCAAACAAGCCCCAAAGGGAGATCATAGCTTAGGGGGACATCAGAATTACCTGAGGTGATGTGTGGATGATGGTTCAGGACACTAGGCAGAAACAAGGGGTGGTGTGGGGACTATGTTAGTTTTCCTCTGGACTGTGCCACTGGCTAAAGCCACACTTGGAAGTCACTGGGAGACCAGCCTCTCCAGGAGCCTCAATCCCGGCTTCCCTGGCAGTCGTAACTTTCTTCTCAAATTCAATTAAATCAGCCCTAATGAGTGACTCTACAGAATGGGAGCTCCTGTTTGCAGAGCTCAGGGAATAATAACAAGCCAGCATTAATGAGATGGTCCCTGAAAATCAGAAAAAATTGTTTCTCCCACAGGAAACCAACTTCAAGTAGAGTTCTGCTTTCAAGTATCAAGGCTCAGACTTGAAGCTCACACTCTCTTGTGCAGTGGGAGACATTTAGCAACAGAGTTCCTGGGCTTTTCCTTTGTCCTGGCTCCTCTCAGTTCAGCCATTCCTGATCCATGATTCCTCTGGCTGTTGCCACTACACAAGTTTCTGGATAAACAGAAGCAACCACGTTTTAATGGAGATGGGGCAAGGGCAGGAGTCAGGGGGTCTGACATGGAGCTCATGTTTACCCTTTGATCATATGTCATTTTGTTAGAAGACAGCATATGCCCTCCTTTGCTGTGTTTTTAAAATAGATTCGGAGGAAGTGTGGAATTAATCTTAACCTTAAACACACTGAGCCCAGTACTTCCTATCCAACTGTAGAATGCACTATCTAGTTTCCTACACCTCGTCCCTGCTAAGTTTAGGTCCTTTGGGTCAGCTGTTAAGAAGGAAAAGAAGTGGGAGGGGGCAGGGCTTCAGGAGGATAACGGATTGCCACCCTACTTCCTTCCTTACTGCTCCCCCCTGCTTTAACAGAACGAGGCTACCCAGGAGCCAAGAGCCCTTGCGATTCTCAGTGTCTCACAGCAGGATTGGGATACTTTCCTTTTTCATTGTGTTTCACTTTACTGATGTCTCCCAGGAGTGCTGAAAATCAGCCCATTAACAGCATACGTCTTGACTGTGTTGCTATTCTCTAGAAGGCACAGCTTTGCCTTCCTTTTTCCAGACTGGCTCTAAGAAGAAAGAAAGTGACCACAATCTCCATTTTATCTGCTCTCCATGGCAGAGGGAGGCAGGGCTGAGCCACACGGCTTGAAGAATTTGTCTTTTCAGGTTTTTCTCCTTTTAGTTAAAGTTGTTGAAGTGACTCAGTTGTAGCCAAGTCAGTCGATATTCTTCAAACTTTGAAGGTATTTATACTCTAGCCCAGGAAGGCGGTGGCACTCAGAGGCTACTGGGTCTTCAACCTGATTTCCCCAGAGCTGAGCCTTTGCCCCAGCTTCTGCTGGGTGTTCCACCAATGGTGCCGGAGTGATGCTGCATTAGGGTCTGGGTACCCTTTGGGTACCAGGGGCCATCTGTAGTGCAGGTGAGCTGATCCCGTGAAGTGGACCCAAGACATGTTTCAGTGGGGGGTGTTCAAATTCATGGATTTTCATCCCCGTCAGCAAGGTGCTCTGAGTTTCCCAGGCCCAAGACTGGATGCCACCATGCTTCCAGGCCTCCGCCGTCACAGAAGCACAGACAATCGCAGAGAGCAGAGTTTCTGGCTTCCCAGGCAAAGGGCGCCGATGAAACCTGGGGAGGAGTTTTGTAAAGCAAACAGAGTGGAGGAGAAAGCCTGCCATCAGTGAAAGCGACCTGATCTGTTTTGTGGAGAATATAAAACTCGTGGTTAAAATTTTAAAGAGAGTAAAACATGAGTTCTCATGGGTCCATCATCCAACTTCAATAACTACCAGCTATCTACTAGTTCGCTATGAATCTGTCCTCACCCTGTGTGTCTCTGTGTGTGTCCAGTAGAATTTTACCTTCATAGCATGTGAGTCCTATTTCCATACCAGGGAGGCAAAACCAAAATTTCACAAGTAAATACTTACTTGTTGAGTGTTTTTATTGAGATTCCCTAATTTTTTTTAAGGCTCTGGGACTGGATATTCCAGAATGTTTCAATTAAATGCTAGTAACACAGAAAACAAGCCCTCCCCCAGTCCTCACGGCCTCTCCATCAGTGGCTTTCAGCCACTTCCTTCTGTCTGGTTGGATTCTTAAACGTGTCCCTGGTAGACTGCTGGTGGAGTCTGTGCTGCTTTGTGGGTCTGTCTGCCTCTGGCACCCACACACTGCCAGGACAAGCTTCCTTTGGGCATTTGAGACCACTGGGGCTCAAACTTTCCTTAATTGCTGTATTTTCAATGAATGTTCTTTTGTCATGGTGCAATGACCCATTTTTTTTTTTCAACCACAGAGCTGATGGGATCAGATGAGCTGCCAGATCACATCGGTGGGATGTGACTCAGAGAGGAGGTAGTGACTCAGAGGTCCGCACACACGGTGGCTTGGTGGCATCTGTCTTTATGAAACGCTTTCATTTTATAGATTGCTTTGATTACTGCTCTCACCGTGAAAAAAAGAGCCAATGGCACCAGTTTTGATTCATACAATAATAAAATAGGAAAGAATAAAACAAATCCATAAAATCACATGACTATTTCATGCAAGTATTCCTTGGCAAAACGCCACTCGTGGTTCTAAGGCAGAAGCAATGAAGTTTGAATGAACGAGGGGAGAGTGAGTGTTGTATACATGTTCCTCTTGCTGTAAATGGGGTTCATTTGTCGTTTTCCGTCCACTTAAGTCGGAATACACGTAGGAGAAAGATGTATGTACGCTATAAAGGATTAGAAAGTAGAATTCAGAAAACTGGGCTTTGCAAATGTGAACATGCTGGATTCCACAGCGTGCTAAAAGGGTCCCGGGAGGCAGAGCACATTTGCTGGATCCTTTCCTGACCTTTCTGCTTCTCAGCCAGTTGGCTTCCTGTTGGCTTCAGGTAATGGAAAGATTATGGAGTGGGAAGAAAGGATAAGCTTGAAGTTGGTTTCCTGTGGCTACTGTTGTAAATTACCACACACACACACACACACACACACACACACACACACACACACACACACACAGTGGCTTAAGCTACACAAAGTTATCATTTTGTGGTTTTGGAGGCCAAAAGTCAGAAATTAATCTTCAGAGACTAAACTCAAGCAGGGCTACCCTCGTGCAGGCTCCAGAGACCCTCCCCGCTCTTTACAGGACGTACCCACATTCTTTGGCTTGTGGCCACATCACTTTAATCTCATACTACCTTGACTCTGACCTCCCTCCTTTCTCTTATCGGGTCCGACGACATTGAGTTTGCTTGAAAAACTGTGGATCTTTCTCCGTTTGCAGACACGTCCACCAATCACAGAAGCACAGTTCTCTCTACGTAACTGTAACACATTCACAGATTCTGGGGATTAGAATGCAGATGTCTTGTTTGGGAATCATTGTTCCCATGCGTCCTGCTAGAGACAGTTCTCCTCCTTCATGCACAAGGCGACCTGGGATTATCTCTCGTAGTCCTCGTAGCCTAGAGCAGCATTCCGCTACTCAAAGCCTCTGGGTGGCTGCCCTGTCCCCAGGATGGCTCAGCACCCTCCTTTGTAGCAGATCTCCTCCTCATTACTGTTTGGCCAGCTGAAGTGGTCTTCTGGATTTTGGATGAGGGGAAGTGGTGGTGCTTGAGTGGCCTTTGTGAACGTAGAGCAGGGGGATGCAGGGACGTCCTAGGCCCTTGGGTAATGATGAGCAGAAGCCTAGTTTTCCATTTGACAAGAGTTCTGTCCCTCTCCCTTCAGGAGAGGATGTGTGAACAGGGTGCTGTCTGGAGGGCAGCAGTAGTGTGGTATCAGAGGCATGCGCACTGGGCCTGTGACTCTGAGCAGTTCAGCATCTGGGTGCAGCTAGTAGGTACCCGTGGACAGTCCAGGACCACTAAGAAGAAGTTGGCAAAAGCGCTTGTGAGAAGGGGCTTGATTTCCAGTCAGGATCCTTAACCTTAAAGTTTCCTATTTGCCCTCTTTATGATCTTCAACAAATCTCTGTGTCCCCAACATGTGTCCATGAATTTGGAAGTGGGACAGTGATGCTCATCACTAAGGTTTGCATCAAGGGTAAACGAAGTAATAATAGGAGACATATTAAAGGCACGTATGTCTTCAATTCCTTAAAGAGTTCTGGAAATTCTGGGCCCCTAACCTTGGGCTTCTTACTGTCCTAAGTCATTGCTCTCCTGGATCTTTTTAGCCCACAGCAATATAGAGACATCCAAGTGTATCTAATTACAAACTTGGCTTAGAAGAAAACTAGAGACGGGGAAACAGAAGGCACACAGGCTCCGGGGTGGATAGTTTGAGTTATGCTAAATGACCTAAATTAAGCTGATGTGGCTGGACCCAAAAGAGCAAGAAGGAGACTGTGGAAGGTCAGGCTGAGGAGGGAGGCAGGGTCAGACATGTGGGGCTTGGTAAGGGCCTTAGGTTTTATGTTAGGAGTCTGGGGACCTGCTGAAGGATTTTTGGCATCAAGCATGTATGTGTATTGGATGGAGACTTAGGAAGCACCTCTCTCAATGCTGCCTGGAGAACAGATTGGAGAGAGTGCTGCTTCGGTAAAAGCCCAGATGGATGTTTCGAGTAGGGAATGTGCCGTGAGGGAGAAGCTGGGGTCCAACAAGGCGGAGAGCACTGGGGAGGACCTGGATTGATTGATTAGGGATCAATTGTAACTATGGTACTGGACACAGAGGGATGGAGGAGCTTTGGAGACACCTCAGAAAAGATGTTGCCAGCCGTTTGGGAGAGGTCTGCTCTGGAGCTAGAATGTACATTGTAGACTTATAAATAATGAACCTTGCCATACTGTTAAGGTCTTCCAGACAAGCTAACACGCATTGAAGGGTTCGCCTGCAGACAGAGCTCTACATGTGTTACTGTACTAACTCACTTGGTATCTACCACAGCCTCTCGAGATGTTTCCTCTACTTCACAAACACGGAAACCGAGGCACCGGAGCTCTCCTAGACCTTGCTCAAGGTCAGTTACCAAAGCTTAAGAACCAGGATCCAAACTCAGGCTGGCCCTAGCTCGGCTGTTTCTCATCACTTCAGCACACCATCTCCTGGGGAGCACATCAGGGCATTCCCAGGACCTACACAGGTTCTATCACAGGACTGGGCTCTGTCCTGTGGACTTTGCTGCCAAAGCTGCACCATCAGTTTTCATGAGTACTGGAGATGTTGGTATTTCTAGTTGCCATGGTTTGCATAATACACATTCCTCACCTGCTTGAATCTCCTGCCCTGAGTAGCAGCTGCCAGGGCCTGCAGACTGACACATGCAGGAGCCCCAGAGAAGCAGAGAAGCATGTGCAGAAGAGGCTGCAGTACACAGCTGCAGGCGGTGATTATCTTTTCAAGCAAAAACATGTTTGAAATGTTGGGGTTACTACAGGGCTCTGCCTCTTTCAACAGGAGGAGGCTGGTCCCCACCTCAAATAAGACAACTGCTGCCTATAGTAAAACTTCGGTTATTGTTTGTAAGCCAGAAGAACTTGGCTCCGCCCGGCTTCATTGCGCAGCCCAGAAGGTGCGAAAGATGCGTTGCCATGGCAAAAGGTCTACCGACTTCCTTTGCAGCCCTAGCAGCGGCTTAGCCCAGTGGGATGCCTTCAGTGAGTAAACACCTCCCGCTGCCTGGGTGTAGTCCCCTACCTAGCTTGAGTGGAGCCCAGGGTAAATTATATAAACTTCTGATCAGAGATACTGTAGACAGCTCGGTCTGTTGTCTTGTGCTTTACTACAGCAAGGGTCATGTCCTTTCCTGGAGTGTTGTGGCAGCTGGTAACTGCTTCAGCCCAGTAGCTCAAAGCCCCATAAAACGATTAGATAAGTAGGAAGGTGGGATCGGGTTTGCCAGGCTGGTGGCACAGCTGAAGCACATTAAAGGCAGTGAACATGGAGGCAGAGGGAGAAACTGTCCCCTGGATTCATGCCCTCCCGCCAAACCAGAGGTGCGTGGCCGCCTACGCAAGGAAGAGAAGGCTTTCAGCCGTCCGTGCCCCTGGATGCCTCTGAAGCTCTTTTGCTTACAACAGCGGAGCCCCTTGATGAAAAGCAATGTCAGGGGCCGGGGCATGGCTCAGTGGGTGGAGTACAACTGGGCATGGTAGTGCAAAAAGTTCAAGGTCAGGCTCACTTACATAGCACAGTGATTTTGGGTCCACTCTGGTCTACATGAGTCCCTATCTCAAAAGAACAAACAGACAACAAAGAAAAAAAAAAGAAGAAAGTCAGGGTTCAGAGGGCATATGAAACAACTCTTTTAGGACAGCAAAAACTGAGCACTTGTGTGTGTACGTTTCAAGGGCAGCTTCAAAGAGAAGGGAAGCACAGGTCTTCCCAGCCCTTCCTCAGGAGGATCATAGTGCTAAATCCAAGGCAAACTGACTGGTCTGTGACTTCCAGAAAATCTGGCAGAACTCTGAAAGAGATGTTAAAAGAGGAAGAGGAAGACACATGTTTGGCAATCGTAGCTCTTCCCCTAGGGTCTGATAATCCCCACAGATGCCCACTGGTAACCCCAGTTGTCTTGGGAAGAAGGAAGGTTTTAACAGGATATATTTACGAGTGAACAGGAGGCCATGTGTTAAAGAGGTTCTCATTTTGAGGCTCGGACTTATCGACTTACTCAAAGGTTTTCTTTTTCAAACTCTTAAAGTGGTCTTTCTTCTCTCTCTCTCTCTCTCTCTCTCTCTCTCTCTCTCTCTCTCTCTCTCTCCCTCTCCCTCTCTCTCAACTATAGTTTATTAAGCAGTTGTTGAGTACAAAATATGCAAAGATAATTTGAATCTAAAAGTTTTCTGTGTTGTGGAACTAGATCCCAGCGTCCTCTAAACATAGCATTGTATAGAAAATTGACACTTTTCATAATAATTTTAATAGAAGTGATGGGATAGCTAGCATTACCTTTAAATACTTGTTTCCCACATGTAGAACACCTGGAGGAGACACAGTGGACCAGAGGAATGGGAGTGGGGACAAAGGAAGGTCATAGGGGGCAAGTGTGAGGAAATACAATGATGTGCCTGAAAACGTCAGGAAATATGGGACAGGCTGCATGGTTTATACAGCTAGACGGAAGTTTTAAAATAAGTGTTTTTCTTTTTTATTCTTTAAACTGTTTTTATTATTGACATGTGTTTATTGTACCTGGTGTGGGTTTCATAAAGACAGTTTATTCAAGTGTTTAACCCCATGTCCCTCCTTTTCCTTCCTGCCCCTCACCTGCACCCCCTCCTTCCTCCAGCTTCACCCCTGCTTTCAGGTCACACATATGTCAATGGTTTTATATTGCTCTATAAAATCTAGATCTACAAATGAGAGAGCATGTGTATTTGTTTTTTCTGAGTCTGGCTTAATTTTGCTTAGTATGATGATTTCAAGTTAAACCTATTTCCCAGAAAAGAATTTTTTCTTCATAATTGAGTAAAATGACATTATACAAATATATATATATATATATATATTTAATTTTAATTGAAATATAGTGACACCACTTACGCTAGTCTGGCAAAGTGAGAGTCATAGAATCTACAGACCAATATCCTTGATGAACATAGATGCAGAAGTCCTCAATAAAATAAGCAAACTGGATACAAACACATACCGAGAAGAAGTCCCCCCACCAGCTGCAACATCTACCAACCACAACAATTGCCAGCATGGCAAGATATGCAGAACGATGCAGTAAGTATCACTCACATATGGTTGGCAACTAATAGCCCTCTAATTAGACTTTAGGCCCACCCAACAAGAGAGCAATCATGCTTGGTCCTGGAAACCTAGCCAGTTTCACAGAGTTAGAAAGGTCATGAACCTTAGAAAAAAATGTTATTCATTTATAAGTCAGGTAATACAAGCCCAAATTCAAATATCCTAAGTCAATCTGCTTCCTACCTCTGTCCTTCAACTCCTCAGTACTTGTCCCCCAAAGGAATCCTGGTCACCACTGACTTACGTATTTCTTTAGAAGGAGAAACACATAAAGAAATGTTTGTGTGTACATGTACACACAAGCCCATGCTTGTGTCACGTGACACTACACACAATGTTCCAAAATGTTATTTGGGAAAACTTTTCACATCATTGCTTAATTAAATTTAATAGTATTGATATATTACATTCGTATCCAAACTATACATTTTGATATATATTTATAGTGATACTATACTTTCAGTATATGCTACATATGTGTGATACTAGGGTATATTAGGATATACCATTTAAATTACAAATAAATTCTATCCATAATTTATTTAAGCTCAAACTGGTTTAATTTGAAGCCACCCCCACCTCCCCTTTTCTGTGAGAATGTAAAATCCCACAGGGATAAGGAGCCTATGTTGTCTGTCAGTATAACCCACAACAGCTGGAACACCGCTGTGCTGGTTAGTTTTATGTCAATTTGACAGAAGCTAAAGTCATCTGAGAGGAAGGAACATCAGTTAAGAAAATGCTTCCAGAAGATCAGGCTATAGGCAAGCCTGTAGGGTATTTTCTTATTTAGCGATTGATGTGGGAGGGCCTAGTCCATTGTGAGTGGTGCCACCCCTGGGCTGGTGGTCCTGGATTCTATTTAAAAAAAAAAAAAAAGCAGGCTGAGCCAGCCAGTAAGCAGCACCCCTCCATGGCTTCTGCATCAGCTTCTGCCTCCAGGTTCCTGCCCTCTTTGAATTCCTGTCCTGACTTCCTTCAGTGAAGAGCAGCAATGTGGAAGTATAAGACAAATAAACCCTTTCCACCCCAAGTGGCTTTAGTCCTCATGTCCCATCACAGCCACGGTAACCCCAACTAAGACAAGCAGGAACATGGCAGGTGCTCACGAAGGATTTGGTGGCTGAATGAGTAAGTTTTCAGGGGAAATTTTTAAAATTTATTTAATATCCTTTATTTATTATTAAAGAATTAAATTAGTTTCCATGATAATAGCCTCTCTCTCTCTCTCTCTCTCTCTCTCTCTCTCTCTCTCTCTCTCTCTCTCTCTCTCTCTCTCCAAACAGGAAAACAGAGCACTGAGCACCACAGCTGCTAGAGATCTACTCTAGACGTTTTGATATCTTTCCACTCTAGACATTTTGATATCTTTCCTCTATACATATTTTAATGTACTTGTGATTCACTTTCCTGTAATTTTTTTTAACTTGCTTTCTTTCCAGAAAACTATTTTTTCCACGTTAAGAAAAAGTTTATAAGCATTTCTTCTTGAGACAGGGTCTCCTGGAGCTCAGGCTGGCCTGAGATTTGCTATGTAGCAGAAAATAACCTTGAACTTCTGACCCCCTGCCTGCATCTCCCCAAAGCTGAGACTGCAGGCGTGCACCACCACTATGGTGCACCACCACCGTCGGCTTTTATGTGGTGCTGGCTACTGAATCGAGAACTTTGCATTTTAGGCAAGCACTCTACCAACTGAGCTACAGCGGGTTCCTCATAAGCATATTTTAAAATGGCAATTCAGAAATGGAAATGAATTCTTTAAATTGTTAACATACTTTTCTCTTTTGTCTTCCTGAACACCTGGGCTTTATCTTTTTGCATTGGCTTAACTTGAGAAAGACCCGATATCTAATATTGCTAATGTTCCTGCAGACAGGACCATGGTGCAAGGGAGAAAAGGATTGCTACGTTTCTCTAGCCACTTCCCTCTCTGCATCATGTGGTGCAGCCAGGATGACCCAGACCACACTGTCTCTCATGGTATAGAGAAACATACTTCTGTCCTCTGTAGTCAAGCACGAGTGTGTAGCTCAGTGGCTGCAGGGTATGCAACATAGCAAACGAAAGCTTTCTTTATATATCCAGAGGAGAAAAGAGAGAGAAAAAGAAAATGAAGGAATCAAATGTGGATCCCAATTTGCTGTGCACTTTGTAAGTTGAGCGCACAAATAGCCCTCAGCAGGCTGTTCCTCCTTACCAATTCCTCTTTGGGACTCTAAGGAGGGGATGTTTGGGCACAATGCATCAGTCTAAGCCAATTAAGAAAGAGAGAGATGGCTGATCAGTCCTCCTCCTTAAAAAAAAAAAAAGTCTGTCATCACATTCTAGAATACCTCCGTCTTTGCAAGAAGTCCAAACTGAGTTCAAGACCAGTGAGAACTTGATGGGTTTGCTGTGGAGGAACAAGGTAATTTGCAGCAAAGCCTAGGGTAGACTCTAAGGCCAGGGACTGGCTGGAGGGTGTGATGACTGCTTAGAGATAATCAGACGCTGGGGACCAAGACCTAGGCTGTTCATCCAAGGACTCAGGGCTTAGCCAAGCCAAGAACCACTGGGCTGAGCTTGTGGCATCTCTATTAGTGGTGCCAGCAAGAGCTGAGTAACCTGGGGTGTGCTCCAGAGACCAAAGGAGGAAGCCAATGCCATACTCTAGGGAGCCCCTGTTTTTCTGGTACCAAAGAACACAGAGGACGCCCATATAACTAGATACCATCTGAATGAGGGGAACGGGGAGTGAACTCTAGGAAAGATTTAGCCCTGCTCTTTAAAGACACTGCATAACACCTAAATTATTGATACACGTTAGTATTTGAATCAGATAAGACAATAAGATAACTCTATTTGCCTCACTCAGTAGACTAAGACAGGAATATGAGACTAAGCAGTTGCAGTTTTGGGGCACATAGATGATGTAATGTAAATTAAATTTTGCCGTTCCTTACTAAGTATTGATAAATTCCTCTGATGAATTTACTTAGTTACCTCAGGTTGAAAATCAAGTTATTAGAATTAGAATTAGTGCATTATTAGAAGTATTGCATGAACATCTTGGTACGCTTATATTAGTAGCCTGCAGTAACCACCAAATAAACAATACTTAAATAAACCCACCACTGTGAGTGTGGACTTGCTGATGAAGGAGATCTAAATGTTCATATGACAAGGTAATAATTTTCTTCTTATCATGGATGAGTCCCTGATAACATGGACTAATGACCTGGTATGACAAATGAGACCTGTTACCTTCTCTTCAGTAGAAATAAATAGAACTTTACAAGTATGGGAGACATAAACAAGAGAGAAAATGGTCAAGAATATAGCTGAAAACCAGAGTCCAACTCAGAGAGATGGCCAAGAGACTGTTAGGCACAGATGAGGACTGGGATGGATTTTTGTCTCTGTTCTGTTACATGCATCCTGCTATTGCCCTCGTCTCTGATAAGGCCTTTTATTCACACAAAAACTTCAATGACGGTTTTATTTTGCTGGCTTGTTGGCTAGGGGTAGTGGACATTAAGGGATATGGTCAACTTCAATGTTTTGACCAATGCTATATGAGGAGGGGTGCTGTGGGATGTTCTGTATGGCAAATGTGTTGCTCTGATTGGTCAATAAATCACTGATTGGCCAGTGGCCAGGCAGGAAGTATAGGCGGGACAAGGAGGAGAATAAAGCTGGGAAGTAGAAGACTGAGTCAGAGAGACACTGCCAGCCGCCACAATGACAAATAGCATGTGAAGATGCCGGTAAGCCACAAGCCATGTGGCAAGGTATAGATTTATGGAAATGGATTAATTTAAGCTGTAAGAGAAGTTAGCAAGAAGCCTGCCAGGGCCATACAGTTTGTAAGCAATATAAGTCTCTGTGTTTACTTGGTTGGGTCTGAGTGGCTGTGGGACTGGCAGGTGAGAGAGATTTGTCCTGACTGTGGGCCAGGCAGGAAAACTCTAGCTACAGAGGGGGTATCACAAAATCGACACAGTTAGATGATGCATCTTGAGACAGAAAGAAAGCATTGCCATCTAAGAGGGAGCTTGAATCTGGAGTGACTGAAAGAAGATTGACACACCTCTTCCAAGTCAGAAGTGGTCCAGAGGCTAGAAAATTTCTAGCCAGTGGAATGAGGGATTGAATCAGTCTTATCGAGTTAGTAGAGTCTGGGAGACACCAGTTGACAAGTGGGGATTTATGTATGTCTTTGACAGTATCTTACAATGAAAAGAGGCTTTCCTTCAATTGTCTTGGGGCTTCCTGCTCGTTAGTGTCCTCTAGCAGAGGGTAAAACCTATGCTGGGATGAAGATATTTCATGAGAGAAAATAGAGGAATATAATCTTAGGATCCTACATTATTAATTTTAGGTGGCATAATTTAATAAGCATATTTAAAATGCAGCATATTTAAAAGTAACACACCTTAGAATAATATTCTACTACACACCATGACCACAACATAAGCCTGTTGGCTTTTCCAAGATGACTGTTTTTTCCATACTCTATGCCAAGTCTAAAAATTTGATCCATTCTTATCAGGGAAGAAACAAGTTTCATGAAGACCTTAAGCCTATTTCTTGGTTTCAGGCTAAAACTTATCTTATAGATACTCCATTAGTTATTTTCTATTGTTATGATAAAACACTATTGTCGTTGGGTTTTTTGTTGGTTTTTGTTTTGTTTTGTTTTTGTTCTTTGTGGGCTGCCACCAGATTCCAAATAAATTCACACATGGAGGCTTATTATTGCATATGAATGCCCAGCCTTAGCTTGGCTTAGTTTCTAGCCAGCTTTTCTTTAGTTAAACTTATCCCATCTACCTTTTGCCTCTGGGCTTTTCCCATTCTCTTACTTCTGTATCTTACTCTTACTTAGTGGCTTGCTGTGTAGCTGGGTGGCTGGCCCCTGGAGTCCTCCTTCTTTTCTGGCTCCTCCCTCTTCCTTTTCAATTCTCTCCTCCCAGATTTCTCCTTCTATTTATACTCTGTGCCTGCCAGCCCCACCTATCCTTTCTCCTGCCTTGCTATTGGCCGTTCAGCTCTTTATTAGACCATCAGGTGTGCTAGACAGGCACAGTAACACAGCTTCAGAGTTAAACAAATGCAGCATACTTAAAAGTAACACACCTTAGAATAATATTCTACTACACACCATGACCACGGCAGCTTATAAAATCCAAGCATTTCGTTGAGAATACAGTTTCAGAGGGTTAGAGTCAATGACGGCAGTGAGAAGCCATGGTGGTAAGAACAGTTCAGAGCTCACAACTTGATTTGCAAACAGAAGGCAGAGTGGGCACACTGGGAATGGTGAACATCTTTTGAAATGTCAAAGACCAACTCTAGTTGGCCTTTTTCAACAAGGCCACACCTCCTAATCCTTCCCAAAAATTCCACCAAATTGGGTCCAAGTATACAAACATATGAGCCTGAGGATGATCTTTCTCATTCAAACCACCATATACGCCAACCCAGGCAGTTTCTTGAGGGCTCAAGCGAGATGCTTCCATTGGTAAGTTATTCTCTGTCTGGGCACTCACTCTTTCCATGCTGTGGTAGGCAGCCCTATCCACTTTCTACCCCATGCATTTGAGGACTTCCTAGAGGTGTTGCTATGGTCTCGTAACGCATCCTGCTCACGGTGGTCTCATGCATTGTCTGCCCCCACCTCTCCTTTTCTTCCCTCCCCTCCCACCCTCTCCTCTTCCCTCTTTTCTTTATTTCCTCTCAGTTTTGCTTAGAGGCTCTTTGCTCACCATCCTCAATACAGGAAGTCAAGCCTGCCTGGCTGATGGCTGCGTTCCTTATTAACACAGTAAAGCCTTATTGATCATACAGTTCCCTTCAGAATGAGAATGGCTTACAGTGCAGGGCATGCGTGTTTAGGCAGACTGACTTTCCTCAAGGCGTCTTAAAAATGGAAAAAATAGACAAGTCATCATACCACATGACTACAGCCTCTGCACAGGGCTGTCAAAGCCGCCTCAAGGTTGTAAAACAGAGGACATTACAGGGTAGTCTACTAAAAGCATTAAGCTTAATTTTTTAAATGACTAAGTTTTATAAACTGCTGACAGGCTTGACTAGAATATCGAGTCTGAGTCAATTTCACATTTCTTCACTCTTGCCTTAAGCAATCAACTGTACTTGGCAGAGCAGGCTGGGAGATAAAGACCCTGCCCAGCACTGGCCAGTTCCCTACACTTGCCAAAAAGTCTAGAGTTGAAAGTAGCCCGAGAACCTGACTGCAAGTAACGTGAAGCCTGGTACAACTGTATGACATGAGGCTCTTGGGAGAATGATGATAAGCCCAGTTGGCAGGCTGCCACTTTCCCAGCAATGGAGATGGGGATAGAAAATATGTAAAGGGAGACAAGGAAGAAAACCACAACCACAAGTCCTCTTTGTTACTTTCTTGTTCTTCAGAAAGCAGAGTGGGAAGTGTGGAGCACAGAGGTGGAGGAAATCCCACCACATCTGTAGAACAATGAATGTCCATAGGAAGTTTCCCTGGGTTAACACACATTGCTAGTATTTTCAAGAGATTAACTTCTCCTTCCTCCCTCCTTCCCACCCTCCCTCCCTCCCTCCCTCCCTCCCTTCTTTTGTCCCAGTGCCTCCTGCATTTAGTCATGGACCTTTATACTCCACTATGCCTTAGCATTTCAGATAATGTCTAATATATAACAAGACAACCTGTATGGATAAAGATGAGGTTAAACAAGATTTCATGTCATTACAGAAACTGATGAGATGAAGAGTGTAGATATTTTTCTAACTTCTCTCCCATTCTATAGTTAAGGAATATGAGACCCAGGGGTTCATTTTCTCAAGTTTAAACAGATAACAGAATCAAAAATCATGATTTCTGAGCTAGAAGCACTTGTTTTTTCTATTGTTAAGAAGACTTTCATCTCATTGACAAAAATTTGGTTATATGAGCTCTTTTCTGACCACAGATGTTTCTGCCTCGGAGTGGAATGTATAAATGGATGGGTTCTCTTTCTGTGAGTGATACTGGCATGAAGTAACTGTAGAGTGAACATGTCAAATGTATTGTAGGGGTAGGCAACTACAAAGGCAGACAAAATAATGCCTCTGTTCATGATTTGCTCAGTCTTTATCTCACTCTTTAGAGAGATGATTGGGAGGAAAAGCTGTGAAATAGCTTAATGGGTGTTCTTAGAGGCATTGTGAGCAAGAAGTCATGGGAATGGTGAGGCTCCAGCATTTCCCTGTGCATGGGAGAACTGAGGAAGAGTATGATGTAAGGAGAGGTGTCTACCAGGCATTTGCATAGAGTGGAATTAGAACACCCACAGTGGGTCTGCAGCATGGGTATGGAGTAGGGAGGTAGAGCTGGAAGAGGGACAGCTTGTAAGATCTTTGTAGACCAAGCTAAGGAGTTTGCATTTTATCATTTAGAGCAGATCACTAGAAGATCGTAAATAGGTAAATTGACTTATAAAGATTCAATGAAGTGGGTTTTGATATAAGCCTTTTGGGATTCAATGTAACTCTCTTGAAGGTGAATTTCAAACAGCTGGAGCAATAGCTCTGAGTCTTTAGTATACACCAGAATTCCCTGTGGTGTTTTTCACAGACGCAGATTGCTAGTTATCATCTCATATTTCTGATTGGCTGGAAACTGTTAGGGAATTTGCCTATCTCAAGAGTCCTCAGATGCTGTCCAAGCTGACTGTCTAGGGTCACATTTGAGAACTTCAGTCTTTGGTGCTTTAGTGCTTTGGTGAAGGATGTGGAAGAAAGGTTCTAACTATCAATAACAAATAATCAGAATGGGTCATTTATTCTGTCATTTGGTTTGCAATAAAAGTTTCTTCTCATCTTCTTCCTCATTCTCCTTTTCCTCTTCCTCTTTTATTCTTTTAAAATCTGAATAAAAGGTGGCAACCGTCGTCTATTCTGAAGGACAAAAGAAATATATGCACAAGCTCCGGGTTCACTGCTCTATAACACTGGCTGACTAGCCATGGCTCTTCACCCTCACAATGCATGGTAATGTCCCAGAGAGGGTCCAGCAAACAAGCTCACCTCTTGTCAGCCTTCCACTGTTCTTATTTCATAAACTCAGACCAGTAGCTTAGCTAGAAGTTTCTATATATTGTAAGATTTTCACTAAAATTCTGTTGTGTTGGTACAATTCTGCTGGGAGGAAGTATGGGGCAATCCTAGTTATGACCGAGAGTCATCTGACAATTAATCAGGTGGAAATAGAAAGCTGGGAGCTGAGTAATAATAGGATATAGTCCAGCGTGGGGGAACTGGCTCCAGACACTGCAGGGATTTTTGTTGTAAAGTAGATGTCTTTCTGAAATTCTCTGACCCCTGCTGTAGGGCATGGAATCCTTTGTCTCCATTATAGGCAGTATCTGAACATGTCAACAATGGTTTCAGATGAGTCTTCCAACATCAGCTGTGACTCACCCTTTCTGACCTTCAGCCTTCACGCTCATTCCAGGGAGTCTTTTTTCATGAAATATTCATGGAGAAGATTACTCCAGGGCAACGCACACAGAATGAATGATGCTGCTTTGATGTGTTAAGCTATCTTCCTTCCTTAAAGATTGTGAGGCAAAAAATAGCCATTAAAAAAAAAAGCATGCTTAGGAAGGATGCTCATTTGATTGGCACTAGTACTTAAATATGCATGGCAGACCTGAGATCTTTCTTCTTGTAAGTAGCACTAAAACAGTGTTCCCTGATAAAGGCCCCAAAAGCTCTGACATGGGCTGAGTGCTCTGCTTGCAATACAGGGGACAACACCATTGTTCATCTGAATTAGTGCAACCAGCTAAAATGTTAGGTGTATACCTCTGGTTGGTGTGTTTGCACTCCATTTCTTTAGAGCAGGGGTTTTCAGTTGTCATACACAGGCACACAGGCAGACTTGAACCTTCATAGGCATGATAGTAAATTTCACTTAGTAGATGAGAATAGTTTTGGTTACAACCAAACATCACAGCAGCAGCAGTGGTAACTCTCTAGCCCTGCCTCCATGCTGTACCTCTCTCAGCACTTGACACACATTGATGCATTTCGTTCTCACCAGAAACCTAACAAAATATACTCTGTTGTCCAAGACATGCTGGAAACAAGCACCAAAGAGGGGGGCACTTTCCTACAGATCCCAGAATAGTAAGTGGTGGCTGTGATTTGTGGATCTGTGCTCTTGCTATAGTGGTGGAATGAAGTAAACACTCCTCCATTGTATGCTTGCTCAGCAACCTCTTTGTATCCTTTAGCTTCAGCTCAACGCCCCTCTTTTCTGCAGGTCTTCATGCTTTATTTTTTCTAACAACTCCCCCAAGAAAAAATTGCTACTTTATCTGTACTCTAGAACTCTCATGTATACCCAGATAATAATCCCACTACTGATGTGTGCTGACATGCCCATCATTTTGTTAGTTAGTGAGGGCCACTGGCCTGCTGTTTCTTCATAGGTCTAAAGAGCTAGAGATAATCCATAATTCTTTCCGTTGGGCTGAGACAATGGATGCCAAGTTATTGTCTAACTCTTCCTCAGAAGATATACAGACACACGTGCTTGCCCCAGATAGAGCACTTACAGACCGAAGAAATAATTTTATCCAAATCCAGCTCGGTGAATTATTGACTTTACTGTGGTTATATTTGAGAGGCTGGGAAAGAAGTTACTTTGACTCTTGAGCAGCTACATTACTGACAAGCTCCAACTCAGAACGGATGATGACTCATGCAAGCTGCAAGGTTGGAGGCCCCACCCTAATCAACCTTCTACCCCTTATATACTGTACGTTCTCCTCAGCCATGTCTGGACCCCCAGCTGAGGCAGGACTATGTGCAGCTAGAGGGAGTAAGTGGCTGGAGTCTAAGGTTAGGGTCTGATGAACTTCCACCTTATTCTGTGACAGTGGTTCTCAACCTTCCTAATGCTGCCATCCTTTAATATAGTTCCTCATGTTGTGACCTCCAACCATAAAATTATTTTCATTGCTACTTCATAACTGGAATTTTCACTGCTGTTATGAATTGTAACATAAATATCTGATATGCAGATGGTCTTAGGCAACCTCTGTGAAAGGGTCATTCAACCCTAGAGGGGTTGGGACCCACAGGTTATGAACCGCTGTTCTACGAGGTCCAATAGGCCTTACCTTCTTGGGTAATCACAGCCTCCCTGTTGTCAAGATGGTAACAGCAATATCATGCCCAGTGGACAGAGTTCCACTACAGGGTGTATGCGTACATGTGTATGAGACAGGAGCATGGATGAGGAGATGGGAGGGAAGAGAGACAGAGAATGTGTGTGTATGCTCATAGGTCTGTGTAAAGGCCAGGACTGTCTACATGGTTTGTTTCACTTCAGTTTCTTGTGAAAAAGACTCATTGCTAGCTCCAAGTGCCAAAGCTGACAGCAGGTATTGAGGATTCATTTTTCCTCTTGAAAGTTTAATTCTATAGAGTTAAAACTGTAGCTATAACATCAGACAGCCCAAATACTCTAACCTTGAGCCAATCAAAGTGACAAGGGCTTTTTCAGTGCACGTCAAGACAGTGTGGCACTCAGAGCTCTCTACATCCTTTTTAAAATTAGGTTATGATGAATTTAGGAGCTCACCATATCAGGTGCCTGAAACATTTCCAAACTGACAAGATCTATAACTCTGGGCATGTCTATGCAGTCTGTTTATAAGGGGCTTGTGGAATACACATGCAAACATGAAAATAACAAATTGGTTTGTGACTTGAGGTGTGCTAACTTAATTTTGTTTAGAGTTGTGTGATTTGCTTAGAGGTTTGTTTCTAGAATTTATAAATTCACATTTCCTAACTAAAAGATGAATACAATCCCTTGTATGTAGCTGCTGTGTTCTGAGATAGAAGGTACTCATTCAATTACAGTTAGAAGTCCAGTTCCCCAGAGAGATGATCACCCCCACCAAAGAGAAAGAAACCTGCTTTGACCTTCTAAGTGTCTCTAGGTTTCCGTTTTCTTCCTCTTGCCTAGTAACAAGTGAAAATGCAAGCTTTTCTTTGGAGCAGAGGAAGTCTGCACTGGGAGACGTTCTTTCTCGTCACAGGTTGGGCTGTAATCTCCACTTTTTACGTAATTTACTGATTTAATCTTTTGGTCAATATTTGCTAGGTGGCATCAGAGGTGTAGGGATAGGAGATCAGTGAGGTCATGTTCTTTTCTTCCAGAAGCTCACAGTTCTACTAAAGACACAGACACATGGGTCGTAACCATATACGATTAAAAGAAAGATTTATTTTTTTTGTTTGTTTTTTTGTTTTTTTTGAGACAGGGTTTCTCTGTGTAGCTTTGCGCCTTTACTGGGACTCACTTGGTAGCCCAGGTTGGCCTCGAACTCACAGAGATCCGCCTGCCTCTGCCTCCCAAGTGCTGGGATTAAAGGCGTGAGCCACCACCGCCCGGCGATTTATTTTATTTTATGTGTATGAGTGTTGAGCCTGCACGTATGTAAATGCATTGAGTGTGTGTCCACTGTCAAAGAGGAAAGCCAAAAGAAAGCTCTGGATCACTTAGAACTGGAGTTATGGGTGGTTGGTTGTACGTGGGTGTTGGGAACCCTCTGGAAGAGCAGCAAGCCATATACATTTTTAAAACAGAACTCTTTGTAGAAACACACACATACACACACACACACACACACACACACACACACACACACACACATGTTACAGTTTTAAAACTGTCTTGTAGAGTCCTGAGAACCTAATGTTAAACATTTGAGTTTCAGTGCTAGAAATTAATACATTGTTAAAAACAGCATTGGACCATGCTTTCTGTTTCTCTCAGGTAAATATTTTGTCTGCTCACCATACAAACGGTTGATTGAGTGATCTCTGTTCAGAGAGGCAGCGGAGTGTAGCAAACAGGAGGTCAAAAGATAGATGCTGACATTGGAAAGATTCAAATCAGCTTGTCACTGAAGGTTCCATGACTTCAGGAAACTGTTTCTGTTATACAAAGGAAATGGAAAAATGCTTGTCAGAGAGTGACTTTGTCAAAGAATGGAAATCAATTCTGGCATTCTGGGCAGTAAGGGCTGGAGAGAAAGGAGCCATCAGAAAGCCCAGAGGAGTCAGATTCACACACAGACATCCTCCTTCCTGGGTGTTGCAGGCCCTGCATCTGCTGCCAAGCCTGAATGTGCTTAGTATTATTGCAGCTGCGGCTGTCTTGACTTTGATTTGGTGTAGCCCCAGTCCCACACCCTTTTATGAACTCTGGATCTTAGCGACTTTGAGTCTTGAAAACTACATTTCCCAGCATTCCCACCAAGAGGGCTCTGCTTTAGGTCCACCAACAGAGAGGCATCAGTGTGAGATTTGAGAGGCAGAGGAGAGAGAGAGAGAGAGAGAGAGAGAGAGAGAGAGAGAGAGAGAGAGAGAGAGAGAGAGAGAGAGAGAGAGAGAGTGTTGTGGAGTCATTTCTCCTCCACGCTGGAGGTTTATAGCTACTTCCAGCATTCTCCTACAAATCACTGCTTCTAAGAGATTTTTGAAATTTCCTAATTTTCTGAAACCAGAGAACAGCTTTTCCTGTTCTGTATTTTCCAATGGATTTGTGCATTAAATTCCTGCGTAGATATTTTCCTATTTAAAATATTCAAGGTGATGTCATTTTTTCTTGGCCACCAGACCCTCCTGGCAAGCATTTTTTAGTGTCCCTTGCTACATTTCTTTAACTACTCAAAGTAGAAGGGCTTTAGAATTTGGTTCCAGATCCTTTCCATGCTTCAGTGCCTGTGTAAACTCACTCAATCCCAAGCCTTTAACTTCCCCAATAGCTCTCCAAATTATAACCCAAGCCCAGGCTTCCCTGGGGATATAAATCCACACAGTCAGCTTTACCCAGTGTTTCCACTCTAGTCCTTCAAGGGGTCATCAAAAATAAGTGTAGATGACACTGAACTCAGGATTCTCCTCTTGTACAGCATCCCTAACTTCCTCCTCTTCTCCCTCCTCCTCCTCTTCCTCTCTCTCCTCCTTTTTCTGGGTTATCTTTCTAATAAAATGAACTTTCCTTCCTTCCTGAGGCTTAGTCTGGAAATACATGCCTCAGTCTTGATTCATACATCTCTCTCAGCTTCCACCTGCCACCACTATAACCAATTCTTGCCGATTCCGCTGCCATGTCATGAACCTGACCACTTCTGTCTGTCCCCACTGCCACACCAATCTTTCCTTCATCAAAGCTCCTAACGGGGTCTCCATCCATCTTCCTCCACCTGTGTCCACCTGTTGCCTTCTGTTTTCCATACGAGAACATCAGTTTTTGACGCTTCGAGTCAGACTGTAGCGTCACTTGGTCTAAGTATTGTTTTCTCTAGTACAGCTGCCCCATATACCAGGAGAGCTGTGAATCCTTGCCCAGGCCTGAGGGGCCCTGGAGAGTCTCAGCCTATTCCTTAGCCATCCCAGAGTCTCGCTGCCACCAGCTGCTGCCTTTTTTCTGCACACTAGCTGCTTCTTCCTCCCTGGAATCCTGAGCCTGCTTATGGTGGACTTGGAGAGTCTGAGTCAGAGTACTTCTCATGACTCACTCTCACTGAGCGCACATCTGCTTAGAGAACTTCTCTCATATTCACACAAAGCAATTTGTTGGGAGTAGGAGACTTTTGTTTTTCTGTTTCAAATTATAAACAGCGTAAGAGCAGACATTTGGCAGTCTCACTCGTTACTATAATATCAGATCCTGGCACAAAAAAGACATTTAATAAATGTGTTTTCAATGAATTAATAGTGCCAAATGTTCTTCCCCATTCCCTCTCTCTTTCTCTCCCTCTCCTCTTTCTTCTCTGTTCCCCTCCAAAAGCTACACTTTCCCTTGACCTTATTCTTGTTTCCCACTGGTCTGTCTCTTTCTTTCTTCTCCTCTATCCCAGTGTTTTCTCTGGAATTAGTATGTGCTAGCAGATTCTCTCTGTGTCTCTCTCTGTGTGTGTGTGTGTGTGTGTGTGTGCGCGCGCGCATGTGCGCGCGCATGCATGTGTGTGCATGTATGGTGTTACTTTTGTGTTTCCCCATGGGGTTGAAACCATTTTTTTTTAACCTAGTTGAGGTAGGAAGGGACAGATTTCCAGGTGGACGAGAAACAATACAGCTTCTGTTTCCTGCTAGCATGCTTTCACCCAGCAGTGGACACCAGTGGAACTGACCATCAATCATATCTAGATGATCGCTCTAGAGCAGTGATTCTCAACCTTCCAAACACTGTGGGTCTTACAGTTCCTCATGCTGTGGTAACTGCCAACTATAAAATTATTTTCTCTGCAACTTCATAACTGTAATTTTACTGTTGTTATGAATAATAATGTAAATATTTTTTGGAGATAGAGATTTGCCAAAGGAATTGTGACCCACAAGTTGAGAGTCACTGCTCTAGAGCAAGGAAAATGGGTCAAAATAAGACTAATTTGTACTATATCTCATTGCTAAAAGAATTGCATAAAACAATATTATAAGGTAAACAAGACAGAAATAAATACTTGGTTCCTTTGAAAAGAGAAAAAAGTACATTGAAGTAGTCAAAAGATAATATAATTAGTTAACAGAAAGCTTCTTGGCAAGCAGAACAAGATGAAAAACTACAGAAACACTAATTATTCATGTGAGAAGAAAGTGAGCATAGTCAGTCAGAGGGATGCTTCATGAAACACTGCCCACAGTCGTCTTTCTTTTTTCCCTTAATGTGTATTGTATTGACTACATTCTCTATTTTATTTTCAATTAAATGTGTACACTATAAACTCTATATTCAATTAAGTTCATAAATATCTCTTCAATATCTACTGCAGACTGGACAAAGACAATTATGGTATCGTGTCTATTTTTACAATATAATAAGAATGGTTTAAAACTCAAGTAGTGTGTCATGGGCCTCATATGCTAGGCAAGTATTCTCCCCTGAACTCTATTTCCAGGCCATTTCCTCCATTTGCACCAGGTTGTCCAGGCTAGCCCTGAAGTCACTTGCCCTCTTCTTGCCTCAGCCTTTTGAACAGGTGGGATTGGAGAGGAATCTCTTGAAAATATGCATGTGATCCTATCGGGACTTTGCTTCTGATGCTCTCCATGGCTGTGGTTCAAGAACAATCTCTTTTTTTCAATCTCATTTGAGGAAAGTGGCTTTGGGTGGAGTGGGACATGTGGGATTATCATCTGATATTCTGGAAGAGACAATTTTTCCAAAAAGGAAGAGCTTCCTGAGCACAAGGGAGTAAGAGTCCTCGGATGACCTCTCAGCTTTAAGAACGAAGGGGAGTCTGAAGAGGAGCTTTCTGGGAGAGAATTGTTGATGTGCTGCAGCCTCAGCTCCTCCACGGAGGAACACTGGTGGTTCTCATTAAGCCTGGTGGGAAGAGCTTCGAGGACACCATGCCCAGAGAGGTTGCGTCTCCTGGAGTCTCTGAGGACACTGAGACTGATGCTGAACCTGTGACTGATGGGACAGAGTATGAGAAGTAAGAGGAGAGGCTCAGAAGGCACTTTCACACAACTGGGGAGAAACAGGTTTCCAGGAAGGAACTGGAAGTGAGAAACCCAAGGAAGTATAAAGAGGAGGTGATGTCTCTGAAGGAATCCCTTACTAAGTTCACTGAAGACAGACACTACTCACAACATTCCATTCCACTTTATGCACTGGGAACTCAAATATCATAGGAAAACAACCAAGTTAAAGTGTGTCAGAATCTACAAGGATGATCCCAGCTAAGACTCCTAGCAACAGCAGAGAGGGTGCCTGAACTGGCCTTCTCCTGTAATCAGATCGATGACTACCCTAACTGTCATCAGAGAGCCTTCATCCAGCAACTGATGGAAGTGGATGCAGAGATCCACAGTCAAGCACTGGGCCAAGCTCAGGAATCCTGTTGAAGAGAGGGAGGAAGGATGGTATGAACTAGGGGAGTCAGTTCATCACAAGGGAACCCACAGAAAAAGCTAACCTGGGCTCATAGGAGCTCACAGACACTGCAAAGATACCTAAGGAGCTTGCAATGGGACTGACTAGACTCTCAACATATGAGTGATAGTTGTATAGCTTGGTCTACTTGTGGGACTCCTAGCAGTGGAAGCGAGCAGAGCCTGCCCCTGATGCTTTGGCAGGCTTTTGGGAACCTATTCCTCATACCTGATTGCCTTAGCAAGTCTTAATATGAGAGTAGGAGTTTAGTCCTACCTCAACTTGCTTTGCCATGCTTTGTTGACACCCATGGGAGGCTTGCCCCTTTGAAACAGAGGAGTAGGGAATTAGGGTGGGAGGGGCAGAAGGAGATGGGGGGAGGGAATGGGAGGAGATGAGGGAGGGGAAACTGTGGTCAGGGTAAAATAAATAAACAAATTTAATTAAAAAAATGTTAAAGTGATGCCTGTCAAATGAAGCCTCCTCTGTCTCCACATTTTCTCCCAGGATCCTTCACTGTACTTCAGTCTAAAAAAGCCAGGAACATTCTGATAAGCAGGAAGGGGAGGCTGGGAACTAAGGGGGCATGCCTACCACACATTCCCACCACAGGATTTCCATGTTCACCAGTCTTAAATCAAGAAGGAGAGAAACTTGAATTTTGAATGAAATAGGAGTATTTGGATATGGGGTTGACTAGATCAATGACTAAAAAGTCAACGTCTTGCAATAAGGAGGAAACAGAGGACTTTGTTATCCAATAGCAGCTGAAAACACACACACACACACACACACACACACACACACACACACACACACACACACCCCTTAGGTTTGAGTCCATAACAGGGTACGGAAATTTTCATAGCTTTCTGCTGTGTTTGCATGGCCCCTGTTGAGAGGAAAACTGTGTGTTGTTGCTCCTAAGAATCCTTCTATGTGTAATACACTTCATGACTTTAGCATTCATATCATGGTCCTTCTCTTCTGCACATGACACCACTCCTGGCATCTGCTACCCCCATGTTGAAGGAGATTGGATGATAGTGCAGCAAATTCTCATTTCTTTCCCTTTCCCACCGATGGCAGAGTAAACATCCCTGAACTGTTGGTGTAGAGTTTGCTGCCAATCAGCTTGTTTTCACCAATGTGGTGTTTACAAGTGTGGTATTCCTGGCTGCATGGTTCAATTTTGCTTTTGCTGTAGTGTCTTAGTTAGGGTTACTATGGTTGTGATGAGACACCAAGACCAAAAGCCACTCGAGGAGGAAAGGGTTTATTCAGCTTAGGCTTCCATATCACAGATCATCATTTTGGAAGTAAGGACAGGAACTCAACCTGGAGGCAGGAGCTGATACAGCGGTCATAGAGTAATGCTGCTCACTGGCTTGCTCTTCATGGCTTGCTCAGCCTGTTTTCTTACAGACTCCAGGACTACTAACTAGCCCAGGGATGGTACTACCCACAGTGGCCTGTCCCCTTACACTCCCCCCATCAATTACTAATTAAGAAAATGCTCCTACAGGCTTGCCTACAGCCCTATCTTATGGGGCATTTTATTAGTCATCTCCTCTCAGATGACTTTAGCTTGTGTCAAGTTCACATAAAACTATCTAGCACACATGGTGATTTGTTTGAGATTATTGTGTCTAAGAAGCTAGTGCTCCACCATCCCAGGCCCTGGGCAAACACAGGCATAGATAGATGACTTGGACCAAATCCAATACACTAGCTATTGGGTCAGCACTGGTTGGCCTAATAATCTCTAGACTTGAGAACATGACACTAAATGTTGGATGTCATTGCCTTTGGGGAGGCTTATTATACAGCACTATTGCAGTAATAGGTCACCAACGTAGGCAATGAGTATCATTGTTTAGATGTTGGATTTTCTTGCATTCAGTGATATTTTCTCTCATCTTAGCCGTCTCCTTCCATGGTCATATTCTAGGTTATGCTACTACTAACTACACCACGTTGATATACTGATTTCAAGAGACTTACTCTCTGACCTTTTTTAGCTCTCTTGCTCTGTTGCTTAGATTCACATACTATGTTATGCGTCCTCTCTTGCCTTGTCCTCACCATTTTTCATATTCCAGCCTCTCCATCATTTCCCCACTTACCTTCTTTTTTTTTTTTTTTTTTTTTTTTTTTAAAGATTTATTTATTTATTATATATACAATGTTCTGTTTTCATGTATCCCTTCAGGCCAGAAGAGGGAGCCAGGTCTCATTACAGATGGTAGTGAGCCACCATGTGGGTGCTGGGAATTGAACTCAGGACCTCTGGAGGAACAGTCGGTGCTCTTAACCTCTGAGCCATCTCTCCAGCCTCTGCAAAAATATCTTTTTTTTTTTTTTTTTTCCCCTTTTCTATTTTAATAAAAAGGAAAAAAAAGAAAAAGGTTATAACTAACAAAAGAAAAATTATATACAAAAGTACAATGACTATATACAATATATACAAGTAATAAATGTCTAAACAATGTCTAGTCCATTTGTATTTGACAAATTCAAAGAAAATAATTTCATTATCTATCCTATTTTGTTAAGTCCAAAATGTATCTAATTCACTTTCTATCCTAATTAATCTTCAACTATAACTAACTAACCTTCAACTATAACTAACTAATCTTCAACTCCCTCAGAGACCCAAGAAGGAAATAATATTAGCTAACAAAAATAAAAACAGAAAGTGCATGCAAGCAACTTCCAAAAAATTTGTGAGTTGACAGAAACAATATGGCACCATCCCTGAAGTGGCCTTCGCAATTTGGAAAAGGTACAGTGCCCTTTTCTTCGAAGGCAGCTGAATAGGCAGTGGGCCGATGGCTTCTGATGTGCAATGGAACAGCAGCTGAAACAGTTATTCTTGAAGAGTAACTAAGCTCACGCCTCTCAATAGTAGACTGGCATTTGATGGAGGGATATGGAGAAGAATGGGATGCTGAGATGAAGCCATATATACACAGCCAAGAATGGACAGCTGAATTAAAAAATCAACAACAATTTCCAGAATTTAAAATCCTGAATCATGACATGACACTAGTGGAATTCAGGTGTTTCTGGTACATGGACTGCTCTCACCCAATGTGAGGTTGAACTGTCGACCTTGTGTACATCCTACTTCACAAATGAGTCCGTCAGATATGCTAAGCCTATAGGCTGAAGATGATGCCCCAACACTGTGGAGAAACCTCAGGTGACTGTCCAGGCAGCTGGCTGTTTCTGTCAACTCACAAATTTTTTGGAAGTTGCTTGCATGCACTTTCTGTTTTTATTTTTGTTAGCTAATATTATTTCCCCACTTACCTTCTAACCCAGCTTGTTTTATGGTCCATCACCGTACTTGCTTCCCGGCAAAATAGCTGGGAAAGACTCGAGCGCCTCCACCCCAAGCTGAGGAGCTATTGACAACTGGTGGGTGTTAGGGGGAGGGAGAGTCAATCCTATGGAGAGGTGGATTCCTGGTAAGTCGACCATGCTCCAGTGCATGGCCCACACTCATGCATAATGAGCAGTGTAATTGGACACAATAGGGGATTAAAAAAGAGGACAAAGAGTGGGAATGGGGGCAGGGAAGGGGGAGGTTGGATCCCAGAGAATAGGGGGGGGCATGGAATTTTCAAAGAATAAATTAAAAAACACTATATTATATATAAAAGATTAAGAAAGATACCTGATAACAACTTCTGGCCTCTGCATGCATACACACACACACACACACACACACACACACACACACACACACGCACGCACGCACGCACGCGCGCGCGCGCACACACACACACACATACGCACAAACACATAATGTGACAGGTTTCATCATATGGGAAAAAAATATTTATACAGCTTAAGACTCCCTGAAAATTTGAGGGTAGAGTTAAAAGAAAATTAATTTTCACTTTTCATGATTCCCAGTAAATGAGTGATGAGTAAGACAGTCATTAACTCACATCCTGTATGCCTGGGAACCTTTTCCTCAAATCTATGAAGCTGACATACTTATTTCCAGCCATCTCCCCAGCCACATCTATTGTTTTTTAATTTTTAAATTATCATTGCTGTATACACATTAACACGAAAGCATGCAATAACTATAACATGATAAACTTACATAATAATCAAAACCAAGTGAAGACAGACCTTTCTTCCCCCATCCACTCAAAAAAGCCAGGCCAGTGATATGTACTTATAATCACAGTGCTAGGGAGACAGAGACAGAATATCTGAGGCTTGTTGGCAACCCAACCTACCTGAACCAGTGAGCTCCAGGTTCAGTGAGAGAGTCTATTTTAAAAGATAAGCTAGAGAATGGTTGAGGAAGATATCCTGTGTTGGTCTCTGGCCTCCACCAACATGTGCATGCACATGCACCCTCACATCCATAAGAACATGTACACACATACCACCCCCCCAAACTATAGTCGTCACTAGTAGTGGCATGTAATGACAATAAAATATGGCAGTCTATTTGCACACTTTGGAGCAAAACATTGAAGCTCTTGGCCTCATATTGTATAATTGAATGATACAGAAGGGAATCTTTTCTAAATTAAATGTATTGTGTGTCTCGCCATGTGATTCTTGTGGGTATCTGCGTTGCTACTTTTCTTGTTGCTAGGATGAACCAGCTGACAAAACCAATTTAAGGAAGGAAGGTTTGTGTTGTACCAGTTTGAGGGTCCAGTCTATCATGGTGGGGAAGGCAAGGCGGCAGGAGTATGAGGCATCTGGTCACACTGCGTTCACAGTCAGGAGGCAGCAATGAACGTTGGAGCTCATGCCTTTTCTTTCATTGTTTTTTTCAAGACAGGGTCTCTCTGTGTAGCTTTGGAGCCTCTCCTGGAACTTAGGCTGTAGACCAGGCTGGCCTGCAACTCACAGAGATCCACCTGCCTCTGCTTCCCGAGGGCTGGGATTAAAGGTGTGCACCACCACCACCCAACACTCATGCCTTTTCTTATCCTCCCCCTTTTTTATTCATTCTGAGACCATAGCCCATGCAATGGTGGTGCCACCCACATTCAGGGTGGTCTTCCTCGCTCTCTTAAACCTCAGTTGTCATGCCCTCACAGACTGTACCTCCTAGGTGATTCTAAATCCAGTCAGGTTGATGATAAACCAAAAAGTATCTAAGATTATTATGTTTAATTGTCCTAGCAAGGGGATCGTGTGATTATTCCATTTATTTTTGTAGGCAAGGAAAAAGAGGGGATGCCTCTTGTCAGCTATGGACCTGGAAGGATCACCAGCACGGTTTGCTTGCTCTCGTTTCTTGATTGTTTTCGCTCAGTCAAAGCCCCCTTTGTCATTTTTGAGGAGACTTACAGGGGATGAGCGGTAACTTGCCTTGGCTAGCCTCTGTCCTTCTCACCTGGCTTCTGTGTTGAACCTGTTAACTATTCTACCCGTTCTGGTTGCCTTTTGCCTTGGGTTCTATCCTGTTCAGCACAACATTGCACTGTGTGATAACCAACAATTGTCCAGACCTGACTCACTTCATTCTAGAACATGCCATCTATACTGCTGGATATGTCTCAGAGTCCAAGGGACTGCCTGCCACACTCTTGACCTTTCTTTCACTGAAATGAGAGTTCTGATGGCCAGGAATCTTCTCTGGAGAGCCACTATCATCTCTTCAGAGCCCAGGGCACTGCAAGCCTTGGTGTCTTGATCATTTACCAGAAGAACTTAGTGAATATTATGTGCTTCAAGGGGAGGTTTGTATCCGTGCCACTATACAGTTGGAGACCTTTAATATCTGTGGACACTGAAAAACTAAATGACTTCAGAGAAAGTAACTGCTAGAAAAAAAAGACAATCAATTTGGTTTTCTTAATATTTAAATACCTATTTTTTATTCTTTTTTTTTTTTTTTTTTGGTTTTTCGAGACAGGGTTTCTCTGTGTAGCTTTGCGCCTTTCCTGGAACTCACTTGGTAGTCCAGGCTGGCCTCGAACTCACAGAGATCCTCCTGGCTCTGTCTCCCGAGTGCTGGGATTAAAGGTGTGCGCCACCACCGCCCAGCTATTTTTTATTCTTTTGAAAATTACTTGTGTGTGTGCCTGCATGTGGATATATGCATGTGAGTGCAGGTGCCCTTATGGGTCAGAACTGACAGATTCCTTAAAGCTGAAGTTACAGGCCATTGTCAACATCCTGAGGTGGGTGCTAGGAACCCAATTCAAGTCCTCTGGAAGAACAGGAAGTGCTCTTAACCACTGAGCCATCTCTCCAGCCCCTTTTCTGGGTGCTTAGAATAAGATTAACTAGTATGGAAACAATATAAATGAACAAATATTCACTTTAAAACCTTGAGACCTCAGGAGATTCAGGGACAGTTGTATTGACATATATTTAAAGTGCCATATAATTAAGTCACTTAAGGTGTGCGATCTGAGCTTTATTTTAAACTATTTTGCAATCAAATTTCAGACCATCTTCACCTTTCAAGAAACCCCAGCATGTTAGCAATTACTCCCCATTCTCCTCCTCAGTCTCTGGAGACCACTGATGAACTCTCTGTCTCCATCCATCTTTTATTTTGGATATTTCATAATAAAATGAATCATACACTGTGCGATTTTCGTGGCTGGCTTTCTCCTCTCAGTCATTCTTATCAGAGTATTTGGAGATGAGTTATGTCCTTATTCTTCTCTGTTTTTTTCCCCCGCTTTCCAAGCCCCCATCCTGAGCAATGACTATTTTTTATGCTTCTATAACATGTAAGATACTTGTGTATTTGCTGCATCATTTTATTACATTTTCCCTTTCACTACCACATTATAATGCTGGATACTAGGCCATTTGTATCCCCAGTCCCACACAAGGCTTATTGGTGTAGGCTCCTGTCACCAGTGTACACTGACCCCCCAGCCCTCATCACAAGCCTCTGTAGACAGCCAAAGCCCTGAGAGGCTGTGCTTGAAACTCTTCAGGTGCTAAAATGTCAGATGGAGACAGCCAAGTAGAGCGTTTGTGGTGTGAGAAAGACACGATAAGCATTCCCAGGGCGTTTGGGTTTGCCTTTAGAGGACTCTTATCTCTGGGCAGTGTGACTCACTGGCTGTAACTGACAGCTGGGCCAGTGGTGGCTGGGAAAGACAGACTCAGTCTCCCAGCCTGAGACTAGACAGCTAGCGACTGACAATGTCCAGGGACTATAGTGTGAGTAGACAGTTCCCGGGGGGATTGTTTTTATCGTCACATTTACTGGCCGTTCCTTCTTTGTGAGGCAGTGATGCATGAAGCTAAGTTAGTTTATAATGTTGGCCATCAAAAGTCTTCACAGAGGACCAGACCATTTTCTCCTGGGAATGACCTTACTGCTTGCAGCAGAGTCCTGGGTAGGCGTTGCTGCAATAATAATGTTTTGGCCCAAACCCACTATTTATTTTGGGTACCAATTATCTGTTTTAAGGGCTTCAGATTTAAAGACATGGGGATTTGGGGCCAGATAAATCAGAGACTTGGCAAGGGTCTTCTGTCTATTGTCTCCTTTCTTCTGAGATCAGTGGAGATTGGGTGCACTCAGGGTCATAGACATGCCACTTTATTTTTGTATTTTCCCTTAAATTTTCATCTGAATCTAAAAACCCATCTTCACCAATGGGTTATAAATATTTAAATATAAATGAAGAATATGTTATTTATTAATTATATGCTGTATCATATAACACATGATTATGCTGTATAATATATCATACATATGCTGTATCATACATATGATCACAGATATAATAATATTATGATATATATGATCGTATACGTTATATGATACAGTATATAATGTGGTCACATTTGTAGCTGGTCTAGACATGTAAAAGGCAGGTGCAATAGCAATCACCGTGTGCTATGAAGTGTAAGTGAAGGTATTGGTGATCACACGGGATCTGACCAATAGTAGGTTTTCAGAAGATAATGACATCTCAACTCTAGGGACCTGGAGGCTAAGATGGCATTTATAGGCTAGAGGAGGAGCAAGTCTTTCAGGCATGTTTTGGGATGCTAAGTGGTTGAAGTCCACACTGAAATGCCCTCAGGAGACGGAGCCATAGGAGGAACATTTCACACCATCTCCTCTGCAGTTTTGGCTTCTCCTTTTAGCTCATTCTTGCTTTCACATGTGGAGGGCAGGTGCTGGAAGAGACTCTCCATAGGATTCTTCTATTTGCTTGATACTGTAAGCATCTATGTGCTCTATTTGAATACACTAATATCATATGAAAGGTATTTGATACATGAGAAGCTAATGGATTTGGGAGACGTGATAGCAGCTATGAGCAAGGAGGTCTTATGTGGTTGGTATATTGTGTACCTTAATAAACTTATCTTGGGGTCAGAGAACAGAACAGCCACTATATTAAATATAGGTTTAGGCAGTGGTAGCACACATCTTTTTTTTTTTTTATTAATTTATTTTGCAATACAATTCAGTTCTACATATCAGCCACGGATTCCCTTGTTCTCCCCCCTCCCGTCCCCCTCACCTTCCCCCCAACCCCCCCCCCCCCCCATTCCCATCTCCTCCAGGGCAAAGCCTTCCCCACAGACTGAGGTCAACCTGGTAGACTCAGTCCAGGTAGGTCTAGTCCCCTCCTCCCAGGCCGAGCCAAACAATCCTGCATAGGCCCCAGGTTTCAAACAGCCAACTCATGCAATGAGCACAAGATCTGGTCCCACTGCCTGGATGCCTCCCAAACAGATCAAGCCAATCAACTGTCTCACCCATTCAGAGGGCCTGATCCAGTGGGGACCCCTCAGCCATTGGTTCATAGTTCATGTGTTTCCATTCATTTGGCTATTTGTCCCTGTGCTTTATCCAACCTTGGTCTCAACAATTCTCGCTCATATAAACCCTCCTCATTCTCGCTAATTGGACTCCCAGAGATCCACCCGGGGCCTAGTCATGGATCTCTGCATCCAGATCCCTCAGTAGTTGGATGAGGTTTCTAGCACAACAATTAGGGTGTTTGGCCATCCCATCACCAGAGTAGGTCAGTTCGGGCTGTCTCTCGACCATTGCCAGCAGTCTGTTGTGTGGGTATCTTTGTGGACTTCTGTGGGCCTCTCTAGCACTTTGCTTCTTCCTATTCTCATGTGGTCTTCATTTACCATGGTCTCCTATTCCTTGTTCTCCCTCTCTGTTGTTGATCCAGCTGGGATCTCCCGCTCCCCCAAGCTCTATTTCCCTCGACCCTCGCCTTTCACTACCCCCACTCATGTCCAGGCTGTTCATGTAGATCTCATTCCATTTCTCTGTCATTGGGTGATCCCTGTGTCTTTCTTGGGGTCCTGTTTTCCAGGTAGCCTCCCTGGTGATGTGAGTAGCAGACAAGTCATCCTTGTTTCATGTCTAGTATCCTGCTATGAGTGAGTACATACCATGTTTGTCTTTCTGAGTCTGGGTTACCTCACTCAGGATGATTTTTTCTAGATCCATCCATTTGTCTGCAAACCTCATGATGCCATTGTTTTTCTCTGCTGAGTAGTATTCCATTGTGTATATGTACCACATTTTGTTTATCCATTCTTCAGTTGAAGGGCATCTGGGTTGTTTCCATGTTCTGGCTATTACAAACAATGCTGATATGAACATAACTGAACAAGTGCTCTTATGGTGTGGTTGAGCATTTCTTGGGTATATGCCCAAGAGTGGTATAGCTGGATCTTGGGGGAGATTGATTCCCAATTTTCTAAGAAAGCGCCATATTGATTTCCAAAGTGGTTGTACAAGCTTGCATTCCCACCAGCAGTGGAGGAGAGTTCCCCTAGCTCCACATCCTCTCCAGCATAAGGTGTCTTCAGTGTTTTTGATCTTAGCCATTCTGACAGGCGTAAGGTGGTATCTCAGAGTTGTTTTGATTTGCATTTCCCTGATGATTAGGGATGTTGAGCAGTTCCTTAAATGTCTTTCGGCCATTTGAGTTTCCTCTGTTGAGAATTCTCTGTTTAGTTCTATAGCCCATTACTTAATTGGACTGTTGGGCATTTTGATGTCTAATTTCTTGAATTCCTTATATATTCTGGATATCAGTCCTCTGTCAGATGTGGGGTTGGTGAAGATCTTTTCCCATTCTGTAGGCTGTCGCTTTGCCTTGTTGACCGTATCCTTGGTAGCACACATCTTTAATCCTAGCATTCTGGAGGCAGAGATCCATCCAGATCTCTGTGAGTTCAAAGCCACACTGCAAACAGCCAGGCATGGTGACACACGCCTTTAATCCCAGGAAGTGATGGCAGGAAGCAGAAAGGAATATAGAGCGTGAGGACCAGGAACTAGGTCTTGTTAAGCTTTTAGGCTTTTAGCAGCAGTTCAGCTGAGATCCATTCAAGTGAGGACTCAGAAGCTTTCAGTCTGAGGAAACAGGATCAGCTGTTCCTGTTGAGGTTGGCTGTGGCTTGTTCTGTTTCTCTGATCTTTCAGCATTCACCCCAATATCTGGCTCCTGGGTTTGTTTTTATTAATAAGACCTTTTAAGATTCATGCTACAGTCTTATTCAGAGCTTGGAAGACTGACTTCTGTGACCTCAGACACACAGTCTTTCATACCTTAGTTTCTCTTTTTTTTATACCTAAAACTAATTCATGAATGTGGTTGGCACTCAAATTTTAAAAAGTCAAGAAATAGGCTTCACAAATGGTAGCTTTCTTTTTCCAATTGAGTATACATTTGTTGAACAAAAAAACATATTCATATTTGAACACAACTAATCAATTCTGGGCAAATTTAAGTGCCTTGTGTTATATTTTAGTTTACATAATTTTTTGAGCCATTTTATGTTGCTATAATGAAATATCTGAAGGTGGTTAACTTAAGAAGAAAAAGGCTTTGTTTAGCTCATGGTTTTGGTTGTTAGAAATCCCAGTTAGTTTGGCAGCAATATCCAAGAGCTGCCTTGGCTGTTACACAACATTGTAGTGATGTAGAAGGGGAAACCAGTGTGGAGAGAGAGAGAGAGAGAGAGAGAGAGAGAGAGAGAGAGAGAGAGAGAGAGAGACTACCTGAGACAGGAGGCAGGTGAGCATGGAGGATCCAGGCTTACGGTTTTGTAATAACCCACTCTTACAAGAATAGATTAGCTTTAATCTCTTTACAAGGGCAACCATGACCCCGTTACCTCCCGCTAGACCCCACCTATTAGCCGTCCTATCACCGTTCAACACATTACCCTGGGAAGTTGGTTTTGCCTGCAATCCTTTAGGGGACAAGACCTATCCAGACCATAGCACCTGCAGTTATCAGGTGGAAACCAGGAGCTCAGAAACTCCTGGAGCCTGTTAGATAATAGTGTCCTCAGGAAAGAAGACAGGCAGCACAGCCCTCTAAATGAGGCCGTGGGGGTTGCTGTGCCAGGAAAGGAGAAGCTGTTACTTCCTGGGCATCTCCTGTGCTCCTCCAGTCCTTTTCAACAGCTCTTTTACTCTTGCTACAAACTAACCAGGGGGAGGAGGAAAAGCAGGTGAAGAGGGATGAAGGAAGTGCCCATTGCTTCCTACACTCTGATACAATGGATATGAGATGCTCAGAATGCACCTGATGCCAGATCCCTGCCCTGTTTTTCGGGGAGTAGGAAGCCACTGTGGCACCTGAGGTTGGAGCAATTGTTGCCACTGGCTGTGAAGGAGAGTCTAAAGATTAAGCTGCTGTACCAAAATGACTAGGCAGATGAAAAATAGTGGTATGTGGCATGGGATGGACTCTGGGTATGACCGAGGGTTTTTCTAGGAGATGTGAGCATTTGAATCAGTAAGTCAAGTAGACTGTCTGCACCCGTGTGAGCAGGCATCATCCCATGCACCGAGACTCCCTATAACAGAAAGCTGGAGGAAAGGCATTCCTATGTTTTATTGAACCTGGGCATTCAACTTTATCCTTGACCCTGTGTGCTCATGTCCTTGAGCTTTCAGGCTTCAAGTCTGATAGCTGCAGCCCAACGATTCTGGTGCATTGGTCTTGGACTCGGGGTGATAGTGCTGGTTCCTGCTCTCAGATCAGAGGATTTGAGCAAATTACACCAGAGTTCACTGGTTGTCTAGCTTCCAGACAGCATATCATAGGACCACCTGGCCTCCATAGTCACAGGAGGGTTGTATGTCAGTAAATCAAATATAAGGTGAAATGTTGTAAATGGAAAATACATTTCATACACATAACCCACTGAACATCAGAATTTGGCTTAGCTATCCTTAACTGTACTTTGAACATTTACACTGGCTTACAGTTAAAAAAAAACTATCCAATAAACGCCTATTTTATGATAATATGTTGACTGTAAGGGTCATTTATTGAATAGTTTGCTGAACCAGAAAACTAGGATGACTTTGTGAGCACACTTTCATCTCAGTGTAAGACTGAAAATGAGTAAGTTGAACCAGCAAATGCCAAGTACTGTCTGCATATCCTATTAGTTCAGCTTCTCTGGAGATTCCTGCATGATATAGAAAGATGGAGAACAGTCTGGATTTGCAGTTGGATTTTTCACAGGGCAATTAGGGCCTTTGCCTGACAGGCTATAGCTGAAGAAAATGGTTCCTTCACACCCTGGGACTTTTCAGTGTCCGGGCTATCAGTGAGAAAGTTAATAGTCTCTCCTTAGGGGTGAAAAGGGAAATGAGAGATGAATTATGTTTCATAAAGTAGATATCTAGATCACAGAATTTTTGAACTGAAAAGGGTATTAGAGAGGATCTAATTTAAATGTCTCTTTCTGCAAAAACAGCCTTGAGATGGAGAAATAAATTGCCCAACACAGCTTGGCAATGGTAGAACAAATAATTAAATCCAGATCTCTCCATTCATGGTCAATACTGTGTTCTCTTATCAACTTTAAGTTTCAAAAAAATAACACTCTTCATCATTTCTTTGACTCATGTTGAGGATAACTTTAGGAAATCACTATAGATTATTTCATGTCCAGATAAAACTCTTGAAGATTTTGGAGCAGTTTTCAGTTAACAATCTTAGCCAGGAATACTGGGCTGTCCACCATCAGGACAGCCTAAAGAACACCTTGGGGAAGGTGAAAATGGAAATCTTGGTCCCACTGATGCGGCCCATACCATATGGTGTCTGTATAGTCCCAGGTTGCACAGGGTTAGACATTCCTGGTGTAAGCGCTCACTGTTAGCTTTGTGATTGTGGCTAAGTTATGTGCCTTCTTCATGCCTCAGTTTGTGAGGTATAATTAATAAGATCATCGGTATTCTCAAGAGGTGAGTCTTTAGAGTGAAAACACCATTCTGGCTGTACTTGGAATCCCCCAGAAGTGTACACCTGAAACAGCCCTGGCTTTCTAAAGTGGAATTTGGTACTATGTAATGAAAGCATGACAGCCTACCTATAATTGGTGTAGCATTTCTGCGTCTCAGGGCCAAGATGAGCTCCCACGTGCCTAAGAGGGACTCTGAGGGGGTACACTTCCAAGTTTAAAGAATTCACTTTCTTAATGTTAGGAAGAATGCCAAATAAGCATATTCTGCCAGGCTGGAAGGGTTCAACAAACACCACCCTTTCTAATTCTAGCATTGGTAACAGTGTGTCTTGTCTTGCACTGTAAGTAGTAAATGTACTGGAAAATGCATGCATCTCACCTCTGTTGACTTGAGAGTACCAGGATTTCTACTTGTTTCATTTGCTACTTTGTACAGTACCTTATCTGATAGAATAAATACTTGTTGACTGAAACTTGGAAATGATGTGGGAAGCTAGACAGTCCTTTTTGCATTGTGTGTATGATATGGCTATGAGGCACTAGAAAGAATAGTGCATATGTGTGTGTGTGTGTGTGTATATATATATATATATATATATATATATATATATATATATATGTGTGTGTGTGTGTGTGTGTGTGTGTGTGTGTGTGTGTGTGTACACACACATATATATGCATTGATTAATAAAAATAGCAAGTAAAAGGTTAGAATTTTTGAACTTGATGATAATGTTTCCGAGAAATGTAGAGTTACTCACCCATTCACATTTATCAGGGAGAAAATTTTTATCTTTCTCCTCTGTGGATATTTCTGGAAGCACTGCGCATTTTACGTCAGGTTAGTTACTGTCCTCAATTGTAATTAGGGAATATGATTCAGGCTGTGTGTAGGTGGTTGATAAATCAATAGCTGGCTCATTATGAATGTTCATTTCATAGGATCTTATGACATTTCATGGAAGGCTACAGATCCAGTGTTAGGTGGTATGGATGCACAAGCCTTTTAGTTAAAAGAAATGTTCCCTTGCTGGAAGGCTTTTAGGTGGTCTGACTGCAATTCCAGACTGAAATCCCTATTGAGAGCTGAATGGCTACATTTACTTAATTCCAGTTCTAAATACGAGATCATGTTTCTAATGAAGGCCCTTTCTGCCGTGGGCCTATTTATACAATGAGTCATTGGTATGTTCGAGGGAGGGTACTTCTGCTTTGAAGGTCTATGCTATTATGGTTTTCTCCATTTCCCAGCTAGCTCTCAGTATTTTCTGTAACTATATATCCCAGGCATTTGAGCCAACCATTAGGTTCAGCCATTAAGGTTAGACTCATGCACTTACCTCCAAAAGCAAGTTTCTGTGTGGTAAAGGCCGGTGTGGGGAGACTATAACCTCCTCTGGCTATTGTAACAGCATCATCTGTGTTCTAGACTCTGAAGTGAGACATTCCCTAGCAATCTACCAAGGATGCCTGCTACTTCTGGCACATTAAAAACTAGAAAAAGCCGGGCGGTGGTGGCGCACGCCTTTAATCCCAGCACTCGGGAGGCAGAGCCAGGCGGATCTCTGTGAGTTCGAGGCCAGCCTGGGCTACCAAGTGAGTTCCAGGAAAGGTGCAAAGCTACACAGAGAAACCCTGTCTCGAAAAACCAAAAAAAAAAAAAACCAAAAAACTAGAAAAAAAAGTCCAGAGTTGGGGGGAGAAATGACATGAACAGTCCTTTTAACAGGGGCTATCACTGCCTGACAGGATTGGAGGGGAGCAACTGTCTCTTATTATTGCAGAGAGGCTGAACTCCCCTTAGAACAATACCACAAGCATCTTAAGAAGCTACCACGAGGAAACAACTTGCCCACCTGCTCCTCCACTCCCTGCAAATGCAGTGTGCCAAAAAATGCATTTTAAAAGACCCTGGCCTAGAAAAACAACTCAGTGCGGCGGGAAAAATCAATTTGGTCTTTGTATGAGATAAACAAACCAGCCAGCAGCTATTCTTTACTTACAGCATGATTCCTTCCCATCCATCTTTCAAAAGGCTGAACAAAGTGTAGCTATGTTCATTTCTCCCCGGTGGACTCCGAGGTAAACTGTTCTGAATTTCGTTTAAGATAATTCAGCAAGAAAAACCAGCCAATTGCCCTCACCTGTTGGGAGCTGTGCCTGTCATGTTCAACAGGCTTTCATAGGCGATTCATCAGGCCATTAGAACTTAGTCTATTGCAGCCCTGCAGTCAACCCTTTCCGCACTCAGTGGGGCCCAGAGTGCAACTTTGAGTCCGCAGCTTCATGGAGCCGGGTTTGTGAGTCCAGAGCAGAGTGTATGTTTATTTTGTGGGTGCCTGGATTGACTCCCTCTTTTCTTGAGCTCTGCTGTGCTGTTTGGCTGCACAAGAAAGCTCACTGCGTTGTTTGGGTATAAATAACTCTCTCCCTTCTCGGTGCAAAGTTCTGTTGAAAGCTTGTTATGGTGATATTTTATTTGTACTGAAATGTGACTTGTATGTTAATAAATAAAGTTGCCCCGGGGGTCAGAGCTATTAGCAAGCCATAGCGAAAGCTGGGCGGTGGTGGTGCATGCCTTTAATCCCAGCACTTGGGAGGCAGAGCTAGGTAGATCTCTGTGTGTTCAAGGATACAGCCAGCATTGGAGACACACGCCTTTAATCTCAATACCAACCATAGAAGACCTGGAGGTCTGTACAGACAGGGAGTGACTAGGAGGTCATGTGGTTGGGTTTACAACCAATGAGAAGGCAGAACAGAAACTCTATAAAAAAAAAAGACAGACACAGGAAGTAGGTCTCTTTTGGAGAGATACAGTGACAGTGAAGGGTAAGGTTTTTAGCTCTTAGCTATTGCTCTGACCTCTTGGCTTTCATCTCTGTATTGGCTCTGTGTTTCTTATTTAATAAGACGGTTGGTTACATCTACAGCTTGTGTTCTATGTCTGTCCAAGAACTGCTCAAATATTAAGGTTTTTATTTTTCTTATCCAGTAAAGGCTCCCTTGTTCTCCAAACAGCTGCTGATGCAAACCTCGCCCCATGCAGACCTAAAGTCCGACTTTCCCAAGAAACACTATACTGGGAGTCCTCAGCTCAAGTGGCCTTTGCTCTAGTGTCAGGTGGCTCTTTCACGTTGGTCTGGTGTCATTTCACTTCCTGGATTCTAGAACTCCCACCTGGACCCAGCATGGTTAGCTGCTTCTCCTTGGCTTGTTCTTGGTCAACTAGACTCAAAGGATGCTCGGATGGGTGCTTGATCCATGTGCAGCTGGGGATAGTGAATTTGTTTTCCATCTTCCTCTGAAACTTTGTTCCCAAGTTGTGTATTTTATATGTCAGTTGATAAATTAACAAGAAAGTTTCATTTTATTAAAAATGTGTCCATAATGTTTACATTGATTTAATTAATTTTTTCCCTTCTGAACAGTTAGATAATTACTTTCTGCTCTTTTCCTATACGTACAATAATATGAATGGTCTATAGTATAAACATGGCCTATTTATAATGGGAACACTTTGGTTTCAGCAAATATTTGCTAAGGCATGATTTTAATAAGTAGATACATAAATGCTAGTCAGTCAATTTCCAGTGGTTGGAATTTATATTGTACTTCCAATATTTTCTTATCACAAGCTGTCTTTACTATTCCTATGTACAAAGTTTGGCTGACATTTCAGGCTATTTGCTTATGATAAACTTAGGTTTAGAGTTAATGGGTCAAAGGGCACAAGCATTTTTCAGATTATTCATACTATGTCGCCAAATAGCTCTCGGATAAATTATTTATACTTCCACTAGCACTGAATGTGATTTCCTATTTCATTACACTTTTATCAGAATTACTATTGTTTTGATAATTTAATATGTTGAGATAATATTGCATTAGTGTTTAAATTTTTTACTTCCTTATTACCTTGCAAGGTTTTCTTTTGGTAGGAGTAGGTTTTCTTGTGGTGGCCTTCAAAATGCCAATAATGTGTTTTGCCCCCAGCCAAGTTCCAAATAAGATTATTATTTTGTAAGTTTGTGTGTACCTGTAAATTTCTCTCTCTCTCTCTCTCTCTCTATATATATATATATAAATGTGTGTGTGTGTGTGTGTGTGTGTGTTTGTGTGTGTATGTGTTCCTATGTATGTATGTATGTATGGGTACACATGCTCATAGGTGCCCAGTTGCCACACCCGGTTGACATTTATGTTAATTTTGAGGATCCAAACTCCTGTTCTCACACTTGCACAACAAATGTTTTTTTACCCACTGGCCCATTTCCTCTGACTCAAGATTAACTTAAAAAATTTATTTAGGTACAAGATATTTATTTAGATACAAGTTGAAATTTATTAATTAAAAGAGCAGAAATGCAAAGTAAAATAGTAAATTGAAAGTATATTCAGCAGGCATTTTAATCTTTTGTGAATTATATAAATAGTCACATTCTTTGCTTAATTGCACTGTTTGCCGTTGTTCTATGGTGGCTTTTTAGATTTTTTTCAGTTTGGATTGAACGTATAATATTTTAAGACTATTTCCCTGGACTGACGCAATGCTTCAGTGAGTAAAGGCACCTCATAGCCAACCTTGACAGCCGGAGTTTGAGCCCCATAACCTACATGGTGGAAGGAGGGTACTGACCCCTGCATGTTGCTCTCTGATTGCCACCTGTGGGTACATGTGAACACACACACACGCGCACACACACACACACACACACACACACACACACACACACACACGCACACACACACACGCGCGCACACGGGGCGGGGGAGTGTCGGACTATTTCCTCATTGCTAGGCATTTTTGCTTTGTGTTTGTTTTTAGTTTGCTGTATACGTCACCCTATGTCACAGTCATCTGACACGGTGACATTTTGAATTGTCTGTCATTTTTCTTTTATTGCTTTTGTGCTTTGATAGTCCTTGTTCAGATATAAGATGTGCATTGATTTAAAATGTCTAGTTATTTAATATACTTGGACTCAATTTTTGATAATGATAAACTTAAGTTGAATTTTGCTGGAGAAAAAATGCTACCAATTTTTCAAAGAACTTACACAACTGTAATTTTTTTCTGAATTTGATATTAATTTATCATTTTCATATGGGAAATATATGATATATTTGGATGTCCATATTTTTTCTTTCTTTTCATGGTACTGAGGTCCTTATGCAGGCCAGTCAAGCAGTCCATCACTGAGCTATACTGCCAATGATATCTTTTTCTGAACTACCTATTCTAGTTTATTAATTCATCTATCTCCATGTGTGCTGTAGTATAGCATTTTAATTTTTAGAGCGTTACAATAATTTCATTATGGACAATGAACATATACAAATACAATTCTACAACCCCATCTACTTCTCACTCAGCTTCTATAACTGTCAGTCCATGAGCAATCTTTTTGGTATCTGCCCTTCTAAGCACTTCCCTTCTCCAGTAGGTTTTTAAACACATCTCAGTCATTATAACATTTCATCTGTAAATGTTTGAATATGCTCATCTGAAAGGTAATTTTAAGAGAAATAGTCACAATGCTTTCCCCCCACATCTACAAATCTACCAATTTATAATGATGTCTTAGTGTGTGTGTGTGTGTGTGTGTGTGTGTGTGTTGCTAAAGACCAAACCCTAGGACTTTCACTTAGTAGACAAATGCTCTACCGATGAGCTACATTCCTGTCCCTTTTTTTTTTTTTTTTTTTTTTTTTTTGGTTTTTCGAGACAGGGTTTCTCTGTGTAGCTTTGCGCCTTTCCTGGAACTCGCTTTGGAGACCAGACTGGCCTCGAACTCACAGAGATCCGCCTGGCTCTGCCTCCCGAGTGCTGGGATTAAAGGCGTGCGCCACCACCGCCCGGCTTAAAATAACTTTTTAATAACAGTGTGTGATAAGCATCCATTATAATACCAATGTTTCTTACTTTAAACTTCTCATTTAAGTCAGAATCCCAGTCACATCTGCATGTTGCAATAAGTGTCTCTTAAATAGTTTTTTTTTTTTGCTTAAACTAATTGCTAATAAATTTGCTTCATTTATATTATAAAGTTTCCCAAGGATTTACAGTTTGATTTCTCACTAACCTCATTTTCTTCCTGTAAACTTGAAACTAATTTCTATCACAAAATTGCTATGAAAATTAAAGACACAAAGTATGCATACCCTATAGTGTAATCGTACTAGGTTAGTGATTGATAAATGTAATTTATCCATGCAATTATAATTATTGATACACTCTTGAGGCTGTTGAAAAAACATATAGCAAAAACTGTCTCATTAGTTTGTCACTATTGATTGAGATTTATGAACTTTTTCTTACTTCTATTATTGGGTTTATAATTTTTTGGCCCATTTTTGTTTAAAGATTTTAAGGAAATCATCAGCTTCATTAACATTCTTAAAATTTTTAGTGTATCATTTTTGCATTACATTTACTTGTGATTTCTTTAAAATGCCTTTAAATCTGTCATTAAATCCAGGTAGTTTTATTTCTTAAATATTGGGGGGGATACTTATTTATTTTTAAATTTGAGGTCGTAGTTTCATACATGCATGCAATGTATTTTGACTACTCTCCTCATGGCCCTCTCTTATCTCCCGCTCCTCCCTACCAACCCCCTTCATCAGGCTTTTCTCAGGATAAATAACTTTCACTTTTGTTTAATGACCCATTTAGTTTAACCAGGGCCATGTGTGTGACTCCTATCGGAGCCTGGTAGGGTCATCAGTGGCTTCATAACTGAAGACAGTGATGCTCTGCCCGCCCCCTGCCCTAACTCTGTCATAGATAGTCTGGCAGAGGGGTAGGGCTCCTCCATCTGCATCTGACTGTTAGTGGGCCTGTTATTGTGCAGATCCAGTGCAAGCATCTGCGGCTGCAATGAGTCTCTAATTGGATGGCTGTGTCTTACCCAGAAGATGCTATTTCTCAGCCCTTCTTCCTATTTTCTGGTTCTTACATTCTTCTACAGTGTTCCTTGAACCTTAAAGAGGATGGTACAAATGGCTTGTTTAGGACTAATCACATCCATACCCTTTGTTCTTATCACCTTGTGCATCCATGAATCTCTGCCTTCACCAATTCACTGGAAATCTGAAGCGCTCTGATTAAGTCAGAGAGTAGCGTTTATCTATGGCTATAAGCATACATATTTAGAAGGCAACTTGACATTTTACATTTATTATTCTGGAGCCTTCAGGGCAACATGACTATTTCTTGAAACGACTACATATGGTGAAAATCATGAATAATAAATTGGGTCACTTTGTATGTTCCTTTGTAAAAATAAGTGTGTGCATATATGAAGAGATCCTTTCCTCTCACATCTAGGCTTGAAAACCTGTTAAGTTTGGTGCCAAATTATCAAGTTTATTGTGGTGTTTTTAAAGAAAATGGCCCACACAGGGAATGGCACTATTAGGAGGTGTGGGTTTCTTGGAGTAGGTATGGCCTTAATGGAGGAAGTGTGTCACTGTGGAGGTGGGTTTTGAGGTCTCATGTATGCTCAAGCCACACCCAGTATCTCAGACTACTTCTTGTTGCCTGAATATTCAGATGTAAAACTCTCAGCTCCTTTTTTCAGCCCCATGTCTGTCTGCACACTGTGTTGCTTCCCACAGTGATGATAATGGACTAAACCTCTGAACTATAAGTGAGCTGCCCCAATTAATGTTTTCCTTTATTAAGAGTTGCTGTGGTCATGATGTCTCCTCATAGCAATAGAAACCCTCACTAAAACAGAAGATGTTGGTACTGGGAATGCGGTATTACTAAGAAAGGCCTGCTTTCCTTCAGAGGAATTTGGACTTGTTTGGGTTAGGAAAGCAGTGGAATGCTTTAAGTGTTGCTTCATGGGCCGTACCAGTAGGAGCATGGGAGATGGTGGGGCTAAGAATGATTTGAACTGTGGGGGGCTGGCTCAAGAGGTTTCAGAGAAGAATTTTAGTATGTTGCCTAGAAATCATTCTTGTGATATTTTGGTGAAGAATGCAACTGCTTTTTGCCCTAGTTTAAAAAGTTTGCCTGAGGCTAAAGTGAAGAGTTTTGGATTAATTCCATTGACAGAGGAAATCTCAAAATAGGCTAGTATAGACTCTGTTGTGTGGTTACTAGTGTTAAGTCTAATGAAGATATATAATGAAAAGGAGCAAGATGAGCAAGGAAAAATATTTGAGGAGAAAAGGCGCACCAGGAAGTGGGATGGAGCTAAGTCCTGTGTCAAGGAGATAAACAGATTAGGAAATAGAATAAAGGGAGTGGTGACCTCATGGCAAGAGCCCACCTTGCTCACTTTCGAACCTTGTGTAAAGGAATGAAAGAAAAGTCTAGAGCTGGGTGTGGTGATGCATGCCTTTAATCCCAGCACTTGGAAAGCAAAGGCTGGTAGTTTGAGGCCAGCTTGGTCTACAGAGCAAGTTCCAGGAGAGCCAAGCTTAGGCAGTGAAGGAAACCATCAAAAACAGAAAGCTGATGAAGATATAACTGAACAAGGGGCCATGTTCCAGCCCAGGCAACCAGCAGAACTTGGTTCTGGTTTTAGAGTTAAGGATAGAAGAAAGGGGTTATGGAATTTGCCTCTGTGTTTAAGGAAAGCCTCTGAGGCCAGGCTTGTGTCAAGGGTTTCCCTGAACAGAGGCCGAGAAAGGCCATTTTGTGAATCTGTGAAGGGGAAGCCTGGATTGCCTTGGAGACCCTAAGATGTTAGAGATGCCAGAGTCATGGAATACCTGCTGAGGAAAGCTGCTAACAGGGAGGGGAACCAGCCCAAGAGTAAGAAGTGTGTTGCAGTCAACAAAGCTGAAAGGAGCTGGAGATCTGTGGAACATCTTGATGTTAGACATGGAGATGCAGAGTTTGGAGTTTTCCCAGCTGGTTTCTGGTCTTGTTTTGTCTAGTATTTCCTCACTATGTTCCTTTCCCTACATTTTGTAATGGTAATGTATATTCTGTGCCATTATATATTGGAAGTACATAATCTGTTTTTTATTTTTATTTTACAGGGGATTACAGTTAAGAGATTGTATGAACCTCAGAAGAGACTTTGAACTTTAGACTTTCAAGTAAGTTTGAAACTGTGATAGACTATGGGGACTTTTGAAGTTGGAGTGGATGCATTTTTGCATTGTGACATGGCTGTAAGCCTTTGGGGGCCAGGGAGTAGAATGTGATGGTTTGAAAGAAAATAGCCCCCAAAGGGAATGGCACTATTAGGAGGTGTGGCTCCCAGCGTGCAGGCTGTGTCCCAGTCTGGTGGCATTTCATGGTTGTCCCTCATTGTCTGGGCATGAACTCTGATAGCGACCAGAAACTCTGACAGCTCCTGTTGCTAGGCCCTCAGGCAGACTCCAAGTGGGCTCATAAGGAAGTGTATTATGTGCATGCCTTGGCCACTGGTTTGAGTCATTTTCCTCAACCCTATGGACTTGTCCTACTACATCTGTTGCCTGTATATAAAAATGTAAAACTCTCAGCTCCTTCTTCAGCCCTATGTCTGCCTGCATGCTGCCTTGCTTCCTGCCATGAGGATAATGGACTAAACCTCTGAACTATAAGAAGCCACCCAGTTAAATGTTTTCCTTTGTAAGAATTGCCGTGGTCATGGTGTCTCCCCACAGCAATAGAAACCCTAACTAAGACATTTATTATACCAGTAGCTTAAATGATTTCAACAGAGATAACTAAGAGCGTGTTATGGGTGTAGGGAATGGTAATAGGGATAGACTACAAACCAGTGTGCTTAGCTGATTTCAGTCACGTGCTTGGTTGGTTACAACCAACTCTAAATAGATGGAGCTTGTGGATTGTGTTGCTTAACTGTTTCTGTACTCAGGGTCCTGAAATATTCTAATGTCAAATACATGTTAGTGATCTTATCTATAACCCTGCACTGGGCCAACTTATCCAGACAGTGGAAAATGAAATTCAGATGCTCTTTTCTGCTGAGTATGACTTAGGACAATTTCTCCGCCTACACTTAAATTTTTTTCTTTCAGGAATTTGGCAGAAGAACAAGCATCAGATGCCTTATGACATACTTCAATGTGGTTGAGGCCATCAATCAACCGAGTTACAGAATGATGTGAAGAACAGTTGTAAGTATTTGTCTTCCTAATTCTCCTTGCTGATCAATAAAAGCATTTTGATTGTTTGCATTGAATGGTTGTGTGCACCATTGCTTTGAAAACGTACTAGCATCTATTTTGGTTCAGTTTAATGTATAGGGAAGACATTCCGACCCTGTTGTTGGACATTTCCTTCCTCACACCCTACCCCATCAAGTATGAAGCTCACATTCTCATACTTCCCATTTTACTTACCAAATTCTCAGCTGATGCAAAGCTCTGGTCACCCAAACACAAGTATAATTGGGAGGACAGTGGAGCGTTGGGGGGTAAGAAGTGATATTAAAATGCCTCTTCATTGTTTGGATGGCACAAAACTCTACGGTAGCTTTATATGCTTAGCTCTTCTTACTTTATTTCTGGCCACCTGCTTTTTGAGAAAAGAAAACAAGAACAGTGAAGGGGATGAACCTATAGGAGTGAGGATGTGAAACAGAGTAAGAAAATGGGAGGAAATGTTTGAAATTCAGGAGTCAAAGCATCTTGCTGCTACTTGCGACTCAAATGTTAAGCCATTTCTGGAAACTGAATGTTATCCCGTTCGTATTCACAGTCAGAATTCAAAGAGAGATTGTCATGCATGCAATTTTCTTAATTATCTGGCTTTTCAATTCAGGGCACTGGATACTTTTTAGGGCGGGGTGAGCTTTCTGTAAATTGGCAAGTTGACACTGTTTCTGACTTAAGCTCATCCTGCGCTCTGTCTTGTCACCCCCTTACCAGGAAGTGTTGATATATGCCTATGTCCTGTGTGTATAAAAATTTAGAGCCTCAGATATCTTCACATTTATATAAAGTTTCACTATTCAATAAAACAGCCTCTAGCCACATGTGATTATTTAAATTAATTAAAATTTGTTTCTGTTACATAATTAGTCATTTTTCCAAGTGCTCAAAAGTCACATGTAGCTAGCTAGTGGCTTCTATATCAGAGAGTAAAGATGCAGCTATTTCAATCCTCTTGGGGTTAGCTGCTAGCTGCACAGGAGGAACCCACTAGATGTTCTTGTCGCCTTGTGTATCGTCTTTCTTTAGGGCACAGTTCACAAAGACCAGCAGGATGACTCTCAGGAATGAACTTCATATCAACAAATGGGGTGTATTCCCCCTCCTCCCAGGTCACAAATTCTTCATCACCAACATTACCTGCATATAATGCATCTACTGTTGTTCCCTAACGAAAGGTTTGGGGTTCCAGATCAGGATAAGGAGCTCCCTTACTGTCTAGAAAGCTGATAAAGAAATCTTGGGGGAGATGGGGTTTCATGGGCACTCCTCAAATTAGAGTCATAGTTGTCCCTCTAGATTGACAGATGATCCAGCAAAACTGGAGTTCACTGCTCCACATCTTTTTATCTTGAAATGATCTGCCTTTCTAGCAAGCCTTACTACTCATTGTAAAAGGAAACGAAAACAGTTAGCATATATAATCCATGGTGGTTTTAAAATGTAGCTTGAAGCAACACTTTAAGCAGCTCTTAAGGTGACTTCTATCCTTTACTCTTGGGTAGTTGTCAATCACTGATATTGTCACTGCTACGTTCTCCTGAAGGTCACATCAGTAAAACACGGATGGCACTTGAACACATAGTGTGACTTACATGAATGGTAACAGAGAGGGTGGCTGATGTGCACTGGGTTCGGCTGTTACGGCTCTGTCTTAGCCTCTGGTACAGTTGCTTGAGGTCAATAATCTCACAGGCATTCCTGCTCTCCCTCTAAGTGCCCCATAAGTCAGTTCCTGCTGACCGGATGTTATCCACTACCGAGGCCCCCCTCCTTCTGAGTTTCTTTCACATCCTCCATCTGCCTCCTGGCTTAGGTGGTTCATTTTGCATATAGATCGTTGTGAATGGACAGAACTTCCCCCTTGGGTTAGTATGAGAAACTTCTAAAATTAGACCCCCCCAAATCTGTAAAGAGGAGGTCAAACTTAGAATCTGGAGCTCTCCAATTTATAAAAGAATCTATGTATATCAGTTGATATAAACTGGTGATTATAGTTCAAATGAACAGCCTCTAATTCCTTATGATGAATGTCTGTGGATTAAGTCTGCAATATCTATTGCAAGCTTTACTATCATGCTTTGTCACAGAAGGTTCATCCCTTGAAGATGTTTTTAGTTTTAGTTGTAAGTTGCTGATCATCCCAGAAAGCCTCTGATTTCCCTAGAGTTCTCACATTTAGCTTTCTGGTCTGCCTGGTCTCTTCACAAGGTTCATTGTTTCCTCTGCTCTGGTGGGCAAGGGGTGATGCAGAAATGATAAAGCATTGCATTTGCTATTATCAGAGAATGAAACTAGATAGTCTTTAAAACTTTAAAGTGTGTGAGGACCAGGCATGGTGGTACCTGCCTGGTATGTTCCAGTAAGCAGGGAGCAGAGAAATGAAGATTGCTATTAAGTTCAGGGTACCCTAGTCTACATAGAAAGTTCCAGGCCAGTCAAGGCTATACAGTGAGACCATATATTCTGAAAACCAAAATAATTTCACTGTATGACCAAAGGATTCTTCCTTTTTACCCTTTCTCATTAATTATCACTCTGATTTGCAGTTTAAACACAGATGGAATCAGAGCATATGCCATGCTATTTTTTTCCATAGTATGTTGGTCTTTTATCTGGACTCTTTTGGTCCAGCTCCAGCTTTGTGGCTAAGCTTTAATGGAGAAGAACCTGACACATGACTGTAGAAATGATGATCCTGGCTCTTCCAGATTTATTAATATCTTAAAGAAGTTTAAATATATTCTGTCTCCAAGGATAGCTTTTAAGCATGCCTTCTTGAGCATGAAGGTAGATGACAATTCTTTTGGCACACTTGGTTTATTCCACCCTGAGTCTTTCATGCCTTGTCTTAAGGCAGAAGAATGAAGTGAAACATTTTAGAGAAGAGAACTTTATTGGCTTAATTTAGTAAAAATACTTTTTTTTGTTTTTGTTTTTTTTCTAAAAAGACAGGGTCTCCTTAATGTAGTTCAAACCTGTCCTAGAACTTGAGATCCTCCTGCCTCTGACTCTTGAGTGCTCAAGTTACAGACATAAGCCATCAAATCTGGCACTTAATTCAGCATTCTTAATACAGCAAATGTTGATGGCATGAAGACGCAATAAACAGCATTCCTTTACCTAAGCTCCCAGCTATTTGTATTCGCATAGAACCTGTCTGTGTAGGTTTAATGCAGGTCGAACTTTCTTCCTCTTGGTTTCACTGTATATTGAGCAGCTCAGAAGGAAACATCACTTGGGAGATGTGGGAGATTCTAGGTCCATTTATCAACTGGTGGTCATTGTTGGTACCTCGAAGAGATCTTTTTACCATCAGCTTCTTTCAAAACTCAACTGTTGCTAGAGTTTTGGGATGTTCTGTTTGTCAAATGTGTTGCTCTGAGCCGGGCGGTGGTGGCGCACGCCTTTAATCCCAGCACTCGGGAGGCAGAGCCAGGCGGATCTCTGTGAGTTCGAGGCCAGCCTGGGCTACCAAGTGAGTTTCAGGAAAGGCGCAAAGCTACACAGAGAAACCCTGTCTCGAAAAACCAAAAAATAAATAAATAAATAAATAAATAAAAATTAAAAAAAAAAAAAAAAAAACACTGATTGGCCAGTAGCTAGGCAGGAGGAAGTATAGGCAGGACAAGGAGGAGAAGAATTCTGGGAAGTGGAAGGCTGAGTGAGGGAGACACTGCCAGCCGCCGCCATGACAAGCAGCATGTGAAGATGCCGGTAAGCCATGAACCATGTGGCAAGGTATAGATTTATAGAAATGGGTTAATTTAAGATATAAGAACAGTTAACAAGAAGCCTGAGCCATTAGGCCAAACAGTTTAAATAATATAAGTGTCTGTGTGTGTTTATTTTATAAGTGGGCTGTCAGACTGCCGGGGCTTGGAGGGAACCGGAGGGAAAACTCTCCAGCTCCACTCAACTCTTAGAGTTAGCTACAATCTTTTTTTTAAAATTTATTTTATAATTTGATTTAATTTTACATATCAGCCACAAATTCCCCTGTCCTCCCTCCTCCTGCCCCCCACCCTTCCCCCAGTCCACCCCCCATTCCCATCTCCTCCAGGGCAAAGACTCCCCTGGGGATTCAGCTCAACCTGGTAGATTCAGTCCAAGCAGGTCCAGTCCCCTCCTCCCAGGCTGAGCAAAGTGTCCCTGCATAGGCCCCAGGCTCCAAACAGCCAGCTCATGCACTGAGGACAGGTCCCAGTCCCACTGCCTGGATGTCTCCCAAACAGTTCAAGCTAATCAACTGTCTCACTTATCCAGAGGGCCTGATTAAGTTGGGGGCTCTTCAGCTATTGGTTCATAGTTCATGTGTTTCCACTAGTTTGGCTATTTGTCCCTGTGCTTTTTCCAATCTTGGTCTCAACAATTCTTGCTCATACAATCCCTCCTCTTTCTTGCCGATTGGATTCCTGGAGCTCCACCTGGGGTCTGACTGTGGATCTCTGCATCTGCTTCCATCAGTCATTGGATGAGATTTCTAGCACGACAGTTAGTGTGTTTGGCCATCCTATCACCAGAGTAGGTCAGTTCTGGCTTTCTCTCGACCATTGCCAGTAGTCTATTGTGGAGGTATCTCTGTGGATTTCTGGGGACCTGTCTAGCACTTTACTTCTTCCTATTCCCATGGCTACAATCTTATTAGTATGAACAGAGCACCATTTGAAGAAACTTTAAAACAAAAATAAAATAAATTAGGTAGTTAGGAATAGCAAGCATTTCTATGTCTGTGATACAGATTTCTATGTCAGAATATCAGTAAAAAGACCACACAAGTGAATAACTATAGGCTTTCATGCCTGCTTGTGGAATATTCCCCCTTCCTGAAATGCTTCTTTAATTATTCACCACCCAAGAAGTTTTGGTACTTAATTCAAACTCTTTATTTCCTCCAGTATTGGACTCTTCAAATGGTTCATTTTGAAGAGCTTATTTGGGTCTCTCTTAAGACAACAGGGAAAAATCCATGGCAAGTACACTCTCTGGTTATATTTTAAAAACACTCTTCTTTGGAAGCAAATGTATTTAGAATATTTACAGGTGAAGATGCACCTCAATGACTCATTATCTAGCCTTGTGACAGAGAGTTAAGGTTCAAATTCATGATCTATTTATCCTGCACTATAACTCAGTTTGAGATTGCCTTTAGAATCCTGCTTATTCAGGGACTGCTTCAGTAGTATTTATGGCTGCACATTATCTGCTGGGTAGATTCTTGATGATTAATCACATAATCACAGAAGTGAAATAATAATTGATTCCCCCAAGTGTTTTATTTTCTTGATGGAGCTCTTGTTGTCTGAGTGGTTAAATGGGAGTCTGGGAAGGAATTCAGCAGGGACCAAAATCCAGATTCCTTGATATCCATTCAGTCTCCATTCACTTACTCTATCCCTCATTCTGTGCTCCAGCTTCATTCATTCATCAGCCATTCATTAATTCTCTATGTATTGAATCCTGATCTTATATGATTCATGTTTGGAACTTACTATGAATTATTAGTAAACCAAGTGTGAATTTACAAACAATCATAATGCCTTGCAGTGGGATTTACTTTTGACTCAATACACAGAGGCCAAAGGACTGATACTCTTATGTTCAAATAAAAGTAAAGTAGAAAATACTAGGCTTTCCCCTAGCCACAGAGAAGCAGCACAAAGCCCGTGTATGACGTCTCAGGCCTTTGCCTTTGATATCTTTTGCCATTCTGGAAATAGGCCCATCAGTCTGCTCAGTTATGCGACCAGTAGGTCAGGCCCTTGCTCAGCATCTCTTCCCTGAAGGCATCAGAGCCCAGAGCCAGCTTGTCTGTTGTTCCAAGTGTGATCCCCCTGCTTGGGGCTTGCAGAGGGGAGGCAGACTTCAAAGGCGCTTTCTGTCTGTTGAAAGGCACAGTCTGGAGCAGGGCGGCTGCCAAGTGCACTGCAGGGACCTTCGTTTTGTTTGGCTTGTGGTCAAGCAACAATGGAACAACAGGTTAAATGTGAGTAATGGGCTACCCTGACTCATAGAGCTTGTCAGCAGCCAGGGAGAGACCGTGTCTGGAGGATGGGCAGGAACCAACAGGAGCTTCTCAGTCAAGAATCTATTTCCCAAGCCAATTTGTGACCCTGAGCACGCATGCTTTATTGATTTCTATCTAGAATTGATTCTAAAGTTTTAAACAGGCCTCTGACACTTCCTGCCTTTGTGCCAGGGATGGATCACTTAATTAATATTCAAACTCAGTGTCACAGACTGGCCATTTCTTCAGCGGGCTTGAATGGAGTGAAACCTGAGGTGGCTGAATAGATCAGGGTATTACTCTTAGTGATTTTATTCTTGGCAGCAGCAACACTATGAAGAAAATACCTGACAGAGTGTGTATGTGTATGTGTGTGCGTGTGCGTGTGCATGTGTGTATGTGTATGGGGGATGTGCTGAAAAAGGCACCCCATGCAGCGATGTGCAAACACACAAGACTGCATTTCCAGTTGCTTCAGCAAAGCTGTGTTCACAGTAGGCTTGCCCCTGTTGCCCCCTTTAAGTAGCCCTGGCCTGGTATAAACACTATGCTGCTGTCTTTTGTCTGTCAGCCCATGTTATGCAAATTTAAACACAGACAAATAAAAATCACTCTCCTAGAACATATGTGGATTGAAAGTTACTCCAGCGAGACTAAAGTAAAGAATTGAATTCAGTCTTATACATGCTGAAATTCTGTAATAACCCATTTGCTAAGATAATGAGCTCTAGATGTTTGTTATCAGGATTCACATTGGTCAAATATGGGAAATGTTTTAGCATTAAATGTAAGGATTATGTCCTTAATTACGTCACCAGCCTGCGATGGCATCCCAGCCTAAAAAGCGGGCATGCCCTCTCTGTGCCCTCTTTCCGCACTCTCTCCTTCCGTATTCTCTTCCCTTCGCGCAGTCTCTCTCTCTGTCTCTCTCTGTCTCTCTCTGTCTCTCTCTCTCTCCCCCCTCCCAATAAAACTCTAGAAAGGTAACCATGGCTTGTGATTCTTCCGCCACCGCAACATCCGTCGGCATGGCCACTGCGGTGGCCAGCCATGAGCGCCTCCGCTTAACCAACTTTAAAACTCATTATAGGACTGGAGAGATAGCTCAGTGGTTAGGAAAACTGGCTGCTCTTCTAGAGAATCTGGGTTTGATTCCCAGCACATGGTGACTCATAACCACTTGTAACTCCAGTTCTAGAGATCAAATGTCCTCTTCTGGTCCCTGCAGGCATCAGGAATGCCTGTGGTACAGACATACCTGCAGGGAAAACACCCACAGACATGAAAAATGATCTCAAATAAAGGTCCTCTCAATTTTCACATTCCGAAGGCTGAAATGCCATACAAATAATTCAAAAGTCTGCTTGTGAGAATGACTTCCAAAAGGATGCAAAGAAGCATGTGAATAAAGTTAGGAAATAACATAGGAACAAAATTGAGCCAGGTGAGATCCTTGGAACAAACAAACAAACAATGTTTGCAATGAAAAAATGCAATTAGTCAAATGCAAAAATAATGGAAAGCATTGACAATAGACTAGATTAAGGAGAAGAAAGAATTTTAGAGATGGCAGATAGGGCAGGTAGATACTGCATTTAGACATCAAAGAAAAAGCAAAAAAACTAAAAACCAATGAGGAAACCACAACTTGTAAGGATTCTGGGACATGATCAAGAGATAAAGCTAAAAATTCAAGGGATACAAACAGTACCAAGGTAGAATTTAAAGGCAAGTATTTCAAGATACAGGTATATCCAAGAACTTTTTTAAAGGACTCCAATAGCTCAGGAGATAAATGATAGTAAGATCTGCCGAACAGCAGTGAGTAAAATTAAAAAGCTTCGACAGATTGAAGGAAATATTTAGCAGAGGGTTGAGACGTATTTTAGAATGGGAGAAAGTCTTTACCAACTATATATCTGATAGGAATTAATTTCTACAATCTGTACAGAATTCAAAATAGTAAACACTAACACACATGTGTGTGTGTGTGTGTGTGTGTGTGTGTGTGTGTGTGTGTGTGCACACACCCCCCAAAAACCAGAATGTCTATCATCAGAACAAATGGCAGCAAATGCTGGCAAGGATGTTTGGAAAGATGACCTTCATGTGTTCCTGGTGGGAGTGCAAGCTTGTGTAGACACTATGGAAATGAGTATGGATGTTTCTCAAACTACCTGAACCTAGACCTACCCTATGACCCAGCTACACTACTCCAGCATACACGTCCTCAAAGCTGCACAATTCACAGAGCTAAGAAATGGAACCAGCCTAGATGTTCACCAGCATATGAATAGGTAAAGAAAATATGCTACATATACCCAACGGAATTTCACTTACTGCTCTGAAACAGTGAAGTCATGACATTTGCAGCAAAGCAGACGGAGTAGGAAATGGTCACGTTAAAATGAGCCAGGTTCGGAAAGATATATGCCACACGTTTTATCTGATATGCAGATCCCCAGATTTTAATTTGTATATGTGTGTATACATGTATGGAAATGAAGATAATGAAAGCTGAAAGTTGAAAGAGAAAGGGTCTGGAGAGACGGTTCAGAGAGATGTCCTTTGCAGATGACCCGAACTCAGTTCCCAGCACTCATTGGACCTCAGTTTAATTCCCAGCACACATATGGTGGTGCACAACCTATCTAACTTGAGTTTCGAGGTATCCAGTGTTCTCTTCTGGCCTCTGCAGGCACCAGGCACACATGTGGTGCACAGACGTACATCCAGGCAAAGCAACCATACACATAAAATAAAAATAAATAAATCTCAAAAAAAAAAAAAAAAAGACGGGAGGAAGGAGTCTTGGTAGAGGAGAGAGTGATATAACACACATGGGACAGGAGAGCGGAGGAGACAAGCCAGCAGGGATGGGGGGGTCAATAAGACCAGAGAGTGTCATAAACGCTGTCTGCAGGCTCAAGACTCTGTACACTAGTTAAAAAAGAAACGGACAAAAACACGTTCTAAAGAAGAAACAAAAAGCAAGAGAGTAAGACCATGTGTGGGCAGAGTGGGTCACAAGGGATGGAAGGGGAAAAGCATAACGGAAAAAGAGACGAACATCCCATTTTCTCTCAGATGCAGAAACTGGGTGTTTTAATATATATTCTATACCATGGGAGCTGGAGGGGTCTATTTGGGAGGAAAAGGAAATAGATTGGAGAAGGGAGAATGAGAAAATGCAATGGGAGAGGTGAATATGAACAATGTACATTGTCTAAATATTGCAATAAAACCTATTATTTTGTATGCTTACTAGAAGTTAATTAAAATTATAATGATCAATTATGGTACATTGGTTCTTCAAACAGTTCCAGCAAATCCATGATGGTGTCCCAACAAGGATCAGGCAGGTGGAAAGTTAGAGCTTCGCTTTCATAATAAATGATGGATGATGAATTTAGAAGAAATGATACATCAGGAAAAATATCTATTTTGTAGTTGCTGACATAATAAAATATTCATCTAAACACCATTGAGGATACTGAAACTACCAGGGGAAAAGATTGCTGGAGCACAGGATATAGTATTTCAAAGCATTCTCCTGCAAATGCCTTAAAATTACTAAGGGTAAATGGTACATTTGCAGTAGTGATTTTTTTTTAACACTACTTGAGCCAGGAGATATAAATCTGTATGTCCACTATTAGGTTAAACTGACCTTAGGTATCTGATGTAATATGAAGTGTTCTATACCATGTCATGCACATAAAATGCTGGACAAAGTGAGGAAATAGCCAGACAAACTAAAATGTAGAAAATCTCCTAAATGACTGATGTAGACTTTTGAAAACATGCCAGTATCATAAAGATCAAAGATAAAACAACCAAGATGGCCTTCCTGGGATGAAAAAAAAATGTGCTGAAGGTCTATGACAGCCCATAATGCAGGAGTCTGGACTGGAATATGATTTGGGGTTGAGGGAAGAGTTATCTGGGATATGAGAGAGAGAGAGAGAGAGAGAGAGAGAGAGAGAGAGAGAGAGAGAGACAGAGAGAGACAGAGAGAGACAGAGAGAGAGACAGAGACAGAGACAGAGAGAGAGACAGAGAGACAGAGAGAGACAGAGAGAGAGACAGAGAGACAGAGAGAGAGACAGAGAGACAGAGAGAGAGACAGAGAGAGAAGGAGAGAGAGAGACAGAGACAGAGAGAGAAAGAGAGAGAGAGAGAGAACCATGACTGAGTTCTTGTTGGGATTCTCAAAGCAACAAGATGAAAAAAACAGCATTAAATTTTATGGGTGAAAGTACTCTTCAGCAGAAAGAGAAAACCTAGTCCAGAGAAGTTAGTCAAATGATGTGGCTCTGTGTGCTTTTCACAGTTTAGGGAGAAATGCAGAGACCAAACGCAATCTCATGTCCAGTGTAGAGATGGTTAAGGAACACTCTGGATCCTGACCACAACTGAAATAATGAAAGAAGTTTAGACAATTCCTCGAGACTTGATAGTGTCCTGCTCATAGATGCTGACCTCAGATTTCCTTCTACAGCTATGAATATGCCAAATTTCTTCTGAGCTCATTTGGAAGGACAGTTTTTCTTTACAATCACTACATCTAATATGGCAGGTACTTAATAAATGTACAGTGTTGGTGGTAGTGATAGTGTCAATAGTCTCAGCGAACACTGGAACACTGTGCTACATAAATGTATTTATATTTACGCATGGAATGAATGGACGTATGCCTCCATACAGGGCCACAGAGGTCATCTTGCTCTGATTGTTTTAGGGACACAGACTCTGATGCCATTGGTCCAAATGATAGATCTGAGACTCAAGCCTTTGAGTTTTGTTCATTCTGCTTATCATTCACAGCACCACATCCTTGTTCATCTGGAGGGAAACTTTGAGCCTGAAGGAAATGAGGGTTTCTTTTAAAATATGCTTAACTACAATGATTAACACACAGTCAAGGAATGGTGCAATGCAATTTGCTATGTGGCCCCTGCAAGCTAACACACAAAGCAAATTTTAAAAATTAAAACAAACAGTTCAGCTGGTCACCATGAATTTTTGCAGATTCATCAGCACATTCCCCTGCCTATGTAGGATATTGTGAACTTTAGTAAATCTCTCTTCAAAAATTTAGACTCTCACAATGCCTGGAACTTGTATCAACCATCCTACAGCAGCATAATGGAATAGGTTTGGGATAAAACTATTGGAGGAACTATTATCTCACTGTATGGTACAATTTTAGGGCCAACCTATCATAGGTCTTAGTTGGCTTTGTTACTATTTATTTATCTGACGTTCATTAAGAACATAATGGTGGCTGAGGAGGTTTAGAGATGGGAGAGGGGGAATTGAATTCAAGATTCTAATTACCTGGGTTCTCATCAATGTAAACTTCAAAATTTTTCCAGGTGTTAGGGGTTTGGATAAACATTCCCATCAGACTACTGTTTGAAAGGCTTGGTCTCCACAGTCCATGGTGCTATTGGGAGATGGTGCAGGTTTTAAGTGGAGCCTAGTGTGGATTCTTCTAGTTATGGGGGGAATGCCCTTGAGGGGATACTGGGACCCTTGACCCTCCTTCTCTCTTTATGTCCAGGGGGTGGTGGCTTTTGCATATGCCCCTGTTTCATCACAGGCCCCAAAGCAATGGGCCAAACCAACTACAAAACCTCCAAAGCTGTGAGACAAACTTAGATTTTCCTGTTTAAAATAAAGATTTATTTATTTTTATTTTATATGTCTAAATATTTTGCATATATGTATATATACGTGTGTGTGTGTGTGTGTGTGTGTGTGTGTGTGCATCTTGTGCCTTCCTGGTGCCATGGAGATCTGGAAGAGGGTGTAGGATTCCTTGGAACTGGAGTTATAAATGGTTGTGAGCTGCCATGTGGGTGCTGGGAACTGAGCCCACATCCTCTGCAAGAACAGCCAGTGCTCATAATCACTGAGCCTTCTCTCCAGCCCCTAAGCCCTTCCTTTTAAAAAATTGATTACCTCAGGTATTTTATCACAGTAATGGAATGCTGACAGTCACAGGGAGTAATTCTAAATGTGGATGCATATGGAATAAAGTGAATGCACGTGAACTTTGAGAACAGAAAGAACAAAGGTTTTAGAGTTGGGCAGCCCTGGCTTTGAATCCCAACTGTCTATGAGACTGAGGGCTGGTTGTTCAACCTGTCTGGTTTCTTTCTTATAAGATGGGCATGATAATAGAGCATAGAACTGCACAAATTGAAATGAAATGCTCTGCTTATATTAGGCATTCTGTCAATTTTTGTTTCCTAAATTCTCTACCCCTTGTCTTCCCAGTCATATACAAGGGTGACTCAAGTAGATGGCTAATTAGATTAATAATGTTTTGTCCTATTCTTCAGAGGATTCTGAAGATTTTTGGACATTTGCAGAACTAAAACGTTATGGTAATGGAATGTATTTAGAGGTTCCACTGACATTCTCCTTGGTTACAAATGATGAGTCTTACTAACGGAGGGGAGGAAATGAACAGAGCTGATGTTCTCTGGTCCTTTTTTTAGGTGTGTGTGTGTGTGTGTGTGTGTGTGTGTGTGTGTGTGTGTGTACACATGTATGACTACACATGCATGTGTGTGAACATGGGTGCAGAAGTCTAAGGTGAATGTCAGGTGTCTTCCTCAAGCACCATCCACCATTTTTTTTTTTTTTTGGAGACAGACCCTGAGCTTTCTGGACTGGCTGACCAGCAAGTCCCATGGACCTGTCTCTCTCCACCTCGAATGGATACATGGTCCTACATGGGTTCTGGGGGATCAAACTCAGGTCCTCGTAGTTCTGTGGCAAGCACTTGACTGAGTCACCTTCCTCACGGTACTCAGGCAGATCCCAGATTTGAGAAGTTACTGTTTGGGGCATTGTGAGTTGTTATCAGACATTTCAAAGTGGTAGACATGAGTGAAAGGTGATATCCCTGTTTTTGCCATCCCATCTGACCTCCACCCCACCCCACATCACTTCTTGCTGGAAGATGCAATGGGGCAGAATTAAAGGGACAGAATTCCAGCTTTGGAGAGGAAAGGGAGTCCTCAGCAGCCGGCTCTATCCTGAATCGGCCACGTGGAACTCTTCTGCAGGGCAGACAGAGATCCAGTTTCTATGACAATCCCAGCTGTTCTGCCAAGACTGCCAGTCAGGGTGCCTGCACAGCTAATTGCTATGCGCACATCCGTTCCTTAGACTTTGACCCAGAATTACCATTGTCTTTCACAAGGTAGGCAGTGAATCATTGTTTTGGGCCCTGGATTTGTCTCTTTCAGCTGTGGTTTGATTTGTATTAGAAGTACAAACTATGCAAGCCATTACCTCTCTTAGTCAGGAAGGTTGCTGAACTTTTACAACAGGCTAAATGCTTTACTAGCAAACAGACATTAGTTGTCTCAGAGCTCAGAGAAGCTGAATAGGACCCGGAGCTGCTGCTCAGTGCCTCTGCGATATTATACAAACGGCTTTACTCTCAGGGCCTCTGTGATATTATACACACGGCTTTATGACACTGAGCTAGTTATCACAGCTGTGAAATAGGGGTAATAAGATTTCTATCCTCAGAGTTATCATCACGAGACAGACAAGAATGGGGCGTTAAGAAACTCTGATACCTGTGTTCACATCTGGAGAAGGCACAATAGGATGGACCAAAACACGGATAATTGGCACTCAGGTTCCACGTGTGGGTGGCCAGCCGCTGTCTAGACCATGTGTATCTCCCTACAGACGTTGCATCCTTTGTAAGTCAGTGTATTGTCTCTCATTCTTTACCATCTTTGAGTTGGGGAACACTGAAAAGCTGCAAAGAAACCTGTGACAATCAAACAGCCATTTTAATTGAAAAACAGGTATCGTTGTTTCCTACTAATCAATCAAAAGGTTCATTTTGTGTTTTGTAATTTATCTTTGGTACTAGAATCTTACTCCTAGACTTTTAGAGAGAAATCTCAAGGTGGAATACTTTATATTGAATAGTTTGAAATGGAACACACTAGAAATTAAATTCAAGTGTGTCCCATAAAGAAGACCAAAAGTAAATATTTGTTGAGTACCATACCTGTGATGTGTCAGATACTGTGGATCTAAAGGCAGCAATATAAATCTGGGGTCTCGTGATTATGAACAATGACCTTCCAACTTTATCGTCTGATAGTTGCAAACAAATGGGGGAGATTTGAATCTCGGCCCCTCCACGTGCTGGCCCTGGGATGGTAACCTCTGCCAGCTTCCTGTTAGACAATGCTGTGAAGCACTCACATAGGACGTGAGACTCTTAGAGAACAACGGCCTAGTTTTCTTACTTGAGAACCCAAGGTGGGTGTTGTTGCTGGGTTTCGTGTATGAAACCACTGGAAATGAGCACCCGATTTCCGCCAGGTCCCTTTGCAGAGGGAGGAGGAACTCGGTCGGCATCACTAACTTCCCACCAGCCGTTTCATCGGGGCTTTGCGACAGCAGAACAATTTCCAGCTTTTGTTCCAACGAGGCTTTCTGTTGATGCAAAACCGCTGGATGGGAGCGTTCTAAAAAAGTACATTTAAAAGTTCTCGTATTTTCAACAATGGAGTGCAACTATCCAAATGAACTCTAATTTTCCCCTGAGGTTATATTCTGGCTTCGAATGAGACCAATTAATTGCCACTGTTTCCAATGTTGCCTAGTTGATGTGGGAGACAACATTTCCTTGACTGTGTGTGGCTCATTGGAAGTAGAGGCTTCTCGGGCTCAGCATTGTTAGCTGCGGCAACTTTTGGCTTTTGTCTGTGGACGTGGATCCTCGCCTCCTCTACACAAAAGCTTTGCCTCTTACCACAGTCCCCACACTACCTAAACAACAAACTTACTTCTTCTCTGGCTGCAAATATTAATCCTTGCCCAACCCATTTATCACGCTGCTACTCTCTACTTCTCCCAAACGGACCATGCTTCGTTCCTAGGAGCAGGCAGCGGAGTCTCAACATGTTCCTGGTGTGGGAGAGGATTCTGTGAGAATGAGTTGGCGGCCACATCTGGGGGAGGGCAGTGATGAAAGATGGCAGCTGGGATGAATGAGAGAGGAGCCAGTTTCCGGGAGGCAAGGGGCAGGCTCCTCTGTGACTCCCTCCACCTTATCCAAATACCATTTGTGTGAATCAGCTGCCACTTGGCTGCCAGGTGCTCCCCGCCCCCTTCTAGAAGCAAGAGTCGAACTCTTCCTGACCCCTCCACCTGCAGTAGGAGTCTTCTAGAGCCACACGGTGGGTCCAAAGAGTGAACAGCCTAGCAACAGGCCCGTAGGCTTTAAAAGAAAACAACGTATGCTGGATAGGACGTGGAGTGTCATGATGAAGGGATTGGAACTGCTCTCAGTCACATCATTGAACACGTCAGCTGGCACATTCTCTAACTTGGTTGAGCGTTCAGTGAGTGTGTGACTCTCCTAAATGCATTTTCTGCACCATCTCATTTATCCTCCCATCAACCCTGTGAAATGCTTCACAGCTGGGCTAAAGGAGGCGGGATTTAACCTCCAGGCTCGCGGAGCTGTCCTAGACACTCCAGAATGTGAAGCACTAGGAGATTCTGCCGTCTGAATTGGAAGCTGCTGAGGAGGCTGAAGAGTCAGGAGATGAGTCTCTCTGCAACCATGGCAGGAACATGGAAGCGCCTAACCTCTAAGGCCCCTGGCTGCTGTGAGAACCGCTACCCCCTTCTCTCTGAGAAAAGTGCCAGTTGGGCTACCAGGTCAGAAATGCAGGGAGGCTCCTGCAGTGGCCGAATAAGTCACCCTCAGGCTCTGCCATGGCAAAAACGACCGTGCCTTCCTTGTTATTGTGGCCGTTTGCCCCAGGCTGTCCTGCCCCATCCATTTGACATTGCCCTGAATATTTCCAAAATGCCACCTCGGTGCATGGACTCCACCTTCTTACCTGAGTCATGGTGGTGACATAACTAATCCATGACAATGGCCTCACTCATGTGACTGCAGAGCCTTGTTTCTTACAACTGGTTTAGTGCTTGACACAGTGTCCATCGGCCTATGCTTGTAGAATTTTCCTTTCACATTTAGCCTCTGACATCTCTTTTCTCATCACCTCATGCTATTTTGAAGTAATGGGCAAATTTTTAGTGATCTCTCTATAAAGCTATAACCCTACTATTCCTGTTCAAATCTTTCTTGTCTGTAGTTCCCTTGTGGGGACCCCATGAAACACTAAACTAGATTCAAAAGATTGCTGAGGTGCATGAATTGCAATGTATCATTTAGGATTGCTGGGTTGCCCATGACAGAAACTCAGCCTTAAGACAAAGCAAAGGAGACAGAGGGAAGAAGGGGGAGAGATGGGGGGCAGAGACAGAGACTATAACCATTTCCTAATCTGTCACTCCACACAACCATTTTTAGGAAGGCACTCCAGCTTGATACAGGTGCCCTGAGCAGAACACCTACAGACTCTCCTAGTGACTCTCCTGCTGTGGGTCTGGGACATGCTTGAAGGAGTCAGCAGGAGGGGGAATGATGTCTCCCAAGCTGCAGGAACAAATGGAGAGTGGAAGAGCCTCCACAGCTTCCCCACCACCTTGGCAGTGTGACTGTTTTTCCGTTTACTTACCTCATGGCCTGGAGTGGAAATAAGAAGTCTACTCTAAGAGCAACACTTGCTAATAAAGTATGGTTCTAACTTACATTTTTAATGAGGACGGATGACCATTTGAATATTGTTGGGGGGAGGGCACAGTGGCGGCTCTATTCTGCTCTGAGCATGGCAGGGCAGGGGCATGTGGAAACCTGTGTACTCCAGGTTTGTGCCCGGAGGGGTTTATGTATCTTGCTAGCTTAGACAGCATTAGGCTGTGTAGCCCACAAACTCATACTTGAGCCTCTGTGCCTTTCATAGCCGCCCACACAGATCCCCAGTGTTTGCGTTAGTCATTTTGCCCTGGGCAAGTGTAGCCTTATACTAAGAAACTGCTAGGCGACTGCCTGTCCTGAAGTCTCTCTACCCCTGTTTCAACAAAGTCTTCTATTTACCCATATTAGTTACAAAAAGAAAACAAAAAAAACTTTTTTTTTTTTTTTAAACAGTGTGGCTTGCACAACTTTCTTGCTCTGAGAATCTAGGCACAGCAAAGTCTTATGTGTGTTTTCTCCGAGGTGGCTGTGGAATCTTCTAGAATTTTTATTATAAAGTGGATTTCAGCACAGTCTGAATTCCACTAAAGGATTTGTATTAATGACTTTTCCCACTAATGTGACAAAAATGTCTGACAAAAGCAGACTGAGGAAGAAGGACTTGTTTTGACTCGTAGTTCAAGGGGACACTCTCAGTTGTTTGGCAAGCACGGTGGCAGGAGTGTGAAGCTGTTGATGGCACTATCTATGGTCAAAAAGAAGAGATGAGCGTTGCTGCTCACTTGGATTTCTCTCTCCTCTCTCTTTTTTCCATTTTTAAATTCAGTTTCTGAAATAGTGCCTCCCACACTCTTTCCTTCCCAGTTACTTAGAAATACTGTCACAGACAGACCTAGCGGTGCATCTCCCAGGTGACTCTAAATCAGTCAAATTGGCAGTGAAGATTAGTGATCACAGGTCTCGTTAGTAAAGGCAGCAGAAGGTCCTGACGCGGTGTTTTCAGCTTCAGGCATAAGCTTTGAGGACAGTCTACTTGTGGGACTCTGGGATCCTCCACGGACCTGAGTGTTCTTGTCTTTCCAGCCCTAGTTCCAGCTCTTTGTTTCATAAAACTCCTTCTTTTCACTTCATACAATATTTTGGTCTATAAAATTTACTGTGGTGTGTGTGTGTGTGTGTGTGTGTGTGTGTGTGTGTGTGTGTGTGTGTGCTCTCTCAGATATCTGAGTTTTTAATATGTGCTATTCTTTGTACCAGGCTTTCTTTTTGGGCCACCAACCAGCCCCTAAATCATGACACGGAGATTTCTTATTAGCTATGAATGCTCGGCCTAGCTTAGGCTCATTTCTGGCTGACTCTCTTTAACTTAATGAACTTGTTTCTCTTTATCTGTCTTTTGCCTTGAGGCTTTTTACCTTTCTTTCTGTATGTCTTACTTTCCTGCTTCCTCCAGTGTGAGGCTGATATTGGCTGCCTGGTTTCTGGTCCTGGGCATGTCCCTCTCTCTCTCCCTCATTCTCTTTTCTCTTCTTCCTCTTGTTCTAGTTTTCTCTTCCTATTCATCCTCTCTGCCTGCCAGCCCCACCTACCCCTTTCCTGCCTAGTTACTGGCCGTTGAGCTTTTTGTTAGACCAATAAGGTGCCTTAGGCAGGCAAGGTCAAACAAATACAACACATCTTCTCATAATTAACAAATACAGCATAAACAAATGTAACACAGTTTTACATAATTAAACAAATGTGGCAGAAATAAATGTAACATACCTTTGCACAATTAAAGTAATATTCCACAGCATGAATAAATATAACACATCTTTACACAATTAAAGTAATATTCCACAGCATGAACAAATGTAGCACATCTTTGCCTACTTAAAGTAATATTCCACAACAATTCTTATTCTTTCACACTCTTGCAAATACCTCCCCCCCGCCACCCCACAGTGGTTTCCTACCTTGCCTTTCCTTCTTGTTCCCACCCCAGGCAGCAGGTTTTTCTTCCTCTGTGCTTTTATAGCAATATGGATCTAGCTTTATTCTAATACCTTCTTGTTTATAATCAAGCTTTGGTGGTATCTTCCCTACAGTAAATAATCTTTTTCACGTGGCTCCTGATGCATAAGTTGTAATGATAGTGATAGGAAGCCAATGTCCTCTCATAATAGCCGGGAAGGTCCAAGGCAGTTGTCTGCACCTAAAGTTACTGACCATGGTCCTTTGGACCGAAAAGGTGAGTTGGCTATAAAGAGCTTGATGCTTCCTATACATGCTTCAAAAATTTGCAGGTAGTAAGTAGCATTTATTAACTTTTGTAGGAACTGTGGTTGGAGATTGAAAATGTAATGGAGACAGGCTCTGCCCATCATTGTTTTGAAGGTCATGTTTGTTACAGTTAAAACACAATGCACAATTAAGTAAAAGAGCAATGTAGTATTCTGGAGCCAATCCATCCCTTTGTGGCTGGTTGTTCTGCTCTAGGAAGGGAAAGAGTATCCTCTTCCCAAATTGCTACAGAGCCATATTTTATTATGTAAAAATGCAGATGGTCTTTATCTCAGAGTTCAATCTGAAAAATCATTTTATGAAATTTATTGGAAACTTTTAGCTCCGCTGAAAAGACTTTAGTATCCTAAAAGGAGAGATGGGAGAGTTAGTTTAGGGACTTACTATCTTGCCAAGGAATTCAGGGTCCTGTTTTAAATCTCCGATTCTGGCATTTCTGACATATAACCTTTTAATGTATGTTTATTTTGTCATTCATTAAAAAATGTATTCACTTTGTAGTATTAAACTATCCATTTAAAAATTACAGAATATTTTTATTTGCAAAATAAGTGTTCAGGTTTATTTATTGAAACATAGTTTTTTTTATAGGTGTATGTGTGTGTGTACGTGTGTGTGTGTGTGTGTGTGTGTGTGGTGTGTGTGTGTGTGTGTGTATGAGAGAGAGAGAGAGAGAGAGAGAGAGAGAGAGAGAGAGAGAGAGAGAGAGAGAGAGTTCACAGGACCCAGTCCCTCATCAGGACAGCACTGTCTGTGCCTGATCTAACATTTCACAGTCTGTGACCATCTAGAGACCTCCTTGGGACTTGTGAAAGTTCTGGAAAACTTATTTCTCCTTAGTCCATTCTGTCTAAATTAATCAAAGACAACCTTAAGTCACTTAGATTCAGACTCCTTCACAGAGTTCTACTTTTTGGTCCAAAGGCCTCTTTCCAATAGGCATTTCTTGGGTTCTTTATACATGGTCTTGCTGTTTATTTCAGCTCTTGGCTCTGTCTTCAGGATAGTCATGCTCTATCCTGTGTGTCTTTCCTCTTAAATCCTGGTCATTCGTGGTCTTGGCTTCCATTTCAGCCTATTAAATTTTTTTCACAAAGGCAAAGGTTCTTTGTTCTTTGTTCTCAGTTCTTCCTTCAGATGCCAGCAGAATGGCCTCTGTGATGGGGTGGTGCTTAGGAACTACCTGGTCTTTCTTCTAGAACCCCTACTCCTATACCAGCACAGAGCAAGGGCAAAGAGTCCACTGGCCTAAAGAGTATGGGCTCACTTGGAGCCTGCATCCTTTCTCCTACAGTTCCAGTGCCCAAGACTCTCATATTCCCTGATAAGACTCTTCCATACTTGTGGCCAAGCCCTTCACGAATCTCTCCCTCACCTTTCTCTCTTCTTGAGGACCGATAAACTACTTGAGTGTCCATTCTCAGGCCTAAGAGATGGCTGTGGGCAGCTTTGCCATGCAAACTTGTAGGCTGAGCCGAGTTAATCTGTACATGACTGAGGCTCCTGTGGTGTGGGAGAGTCTAGACTTGTGGGGAAAAGATGTGGGTCAGGGCAGGGCCAGGCTGGATCACCCTGAACTTCCACCTTCTGATAAATGGTAAATTTTAAATATGTAGGTATGGACTGCTTCCATTTCTCCTCTATCCCCAGGGCTCACCAAGGCACAACAGCTGTGGTTGCCTGCACAAAGACCTGCCCAATAGCAAGCCAGTCAACATTCTAGCATGGAGGAGGAATGGGTTCTAGAGGGCCCACCACTAACTACAGAATTATGAACATTTTGGGGGCAGGGATTTTTGGTGGTTTTGTTTGTTTGTTTTGTTTTTTGTTTTTTTGTTTTTTTTTCCTGTTTTTTTGAGACTAGGTTTCTCTGTGTAGTCCTGACTATCCTGGAACTCTCTTTGTAGACCAGGCTGGCTTCAAGCGCACAAAGATCTGCCTGCCTCTGCCTCCTTGGGATTAAAGGTGTGGGCCACCACACCTGGGTACAGTCATTTTTTTTAAGGGTGTTGCTCCTGGTAGGTCGACCATGCTTCATTGGTTGGCTCCATACCCACAAGTATGTGAACAGCACAAATGGAAATCCATGGATTATTGAATTAAAGCAAAGAAGGCATAAAGCAGGGGGAGGCATAGGAAGGTGAGGACATATCTGGGAGGTGTTAAGTGAGGAGTTAGGGGTAAATACAACAAAAACATATTATATGAAATTATATAGAGAAAAAATGATATTTTATTGCAAAATTATACACATAAAAATAGAAAGAATACATATTAAATGTATTATAGAGATAGAATTCTTGCTTCTGTGTATAATATATTCTATATAAATGCACATATATAATTTATTTTGTATTCATTGTAGATTTAGAATATATTCTCGTTTATAATATAAAATTATACATAAAAATATGAAATAGTTTGCATTGTATGTGTAAGTTTTTGTACATAGAAATTTAAGACTATATGGGAGGAAAATATTTGAATTCTAGAGAGGTACAAGATCTCAGATTTCTTTTCTCTGTTGGTCATGTAACAATAAAATGGTTGTGTTTTGTGCTATGTTCTACCCAAAGAAAATCTTTGAACAGGATAAAATCTTCAGGACCCTGGGAAGTTTCAATTGAATTTGTATAGTATTATGTAATTCCAATTTTAAGCAAGGTTAAGGGTCAAGATAGCACACATCTGATGTAACAAAGCATGCTTTTCATGTTATCTGAATATCATTGTTCAGGACATTTGTTGGTTTCTTTATAAAGAATCAAGTGGACTCAGCTTGAATTTTATGTACCACAAAAGAATATTAAGGTTTCCAGCAGATTTCATATATTTTGTGGTTATCAAATAAAATAATGAAACTTGCTAGACAGACAAATAAATGTTCTATAATGATTTCACAGATATTCCTGAAACTTGGGCAAAAGTTATAAAGTTCTGTTTTCTTTTTAAAAAGATTTTATTTTTTATTTTATGTGTATGAGTGTTTTGTCTGCATGTATGCTCAAGTATCACATGCATGCCTGGTGCCCATGGAGGCCAGAAGAGGGAGTAGGATGCCCTGGAACTGGTGTTACAGATGGTTGTGAGCCATCTTGTGGGTGCTGAGAACTGAACCATTGAGCCATCTCTCCAGCCCAATTCTGATTTCTTGAGAGAGTTTTGCGGTTCCCAGACCCACTGACCCGTTTTTTTTCACCAGTGGTTATCACAGATTGTTCATCATGTTTATCCATTGTTCTTACTAAAGGGAATAGACTTCTTAGATTTAATTTTTTTGACTAATGCATCTCTACCAACATTTAATGGAGTTCATGCTTTTATAAACTGGTGACATCTTCAGTCATTGAATTTATTGCTCAATAAATTGGCCACAATTTGTATTTTATGTGAATGTTTGTAAAAGTTTTGGTTCGAAAAAGCCCCCCTCCCCCAGCTGTCCAGTCAATGGTATCTTATTAGACCCTTGAAATCTTGAAATGGCTCACATATGGGTGACGCAGTTACCTAATTAACCACTTAAGTTACTATTAATCATTCAAAGAAAAAGTTTTCCCAACTCTCCCCTTGAGTCACTGGAACATTTAAAAGGCTCAGTATTTTCTTTTTTAAACATTTATTTTAGTGTGTGTGTGTGTGTGTGTGTGTGTGTGTGTGTGCGCGCGCTCACAAGAGATTAAGCAATAACTTGAGTTGTTTCTTTCTTTCTACCATGTGGATTCCTGGAGCTCTCAGGTCTTCCAGCCTGGTAGGAAGTACCTTCATCCCCTGAGCCATCTCACTAGGCTAAACAGCTTACGTTTCACATGTGGACTTGAACCACTGACCTTGTGGTCAGTAGCTGATTGCACCATCCATTGAGCCACAGACACAGGCCACTGCTCAATATTTTCCTATCTAGCAGCTGTGTCTCTATGAAGGTATTTCTACCACACTATCTCCAGCTGGACCTGGGGAAAGAAGAATGGGTATATCACACGAGAAGTCATTTGTCATGAGAAACAGGGGTGATGGCATGCATTCTCCCCTGATCTTGGATTTTGACATCAGACAGACCAGGTGTGGATACTAATTCTACCATCTGGTAGAAAACTTTGGCATCCAGGTAGAAGTTAGCAAGACACAAGTCCCAAGGTGAGTTCCAGGGCCCTCAGTATTATGAAGACCTTTATTTAAATAACATCTCACTCTTTTTTGAAGCATGTCCAACAGGACAGACATTGAGGAACCACTGAGAGTTCAGAGTTAGGAATTGTGGTGGTAAGACATAGGTGGTGTGGAAGGAGGATGCTGCCCAGGTAGGATGCACTAACAAATGAGGCGGGGTAATGATTTGGATGAAGTAATGCAGGGAGATATGTAGCTAGAGTTTTCCTGCCTGGCCCACAGTCAGGACAAATCTCTCTCACCTGCCAGCCCCACAGTCGCTCAGACCCGACCAAGTAAACACAGAGACTGATATTGGTTATAAACTGTATGGCCGTGGCAGGCTTCTTGCTAACTGTTCTTACAGCTTAAATTAATCCATTTCCATTAATCTATACCTTGCCACATGGCTCGTGGCTTACCGGCATCTTCACATGCTGTTTGTCATTGTGGCGGCTGGCAGTGTCTCTCTGACTCACTCAGCCTTCCACTTCCCAGCTTTATTCTCCTCCTTGTCCCGCCTACACTTCCTGCCTAGCCAATGGCCAATCAGTGTTTTATTTATTGACTAATCAGCAACACATTTGACATACAGAACATCCCACAGCAGAGATATTTCATGGTTTGGAGTCTGATAGACAGAGGAATGTATGAACACTCTAGAACCAGTATTTTGAGTCAGAAAGTACTTTAGAAATAAGCTATTGTAATTCATTCAGTCAGCAGGCGAAGGAAACCTAACGCCCACTCCCATCCCCAAATTACCCTAGGTTACAGAGCCAAATGGAGGGAGGCAGGAGGAGATACAGATCTGACTTGGCACTAAGAGAGTGTCAGCTGCTCTTGGATGTTAGACAATTTGGATGGATAGTGATTAGAACCAGTTTACTTTTTTAAGGAAGAACACATTTCTTTTGTTCTTAAGGAAGAGCACTTTTCTTCTGCTTCACAGAGAATCAGGGCTCTAGATATTATACATATGATTTCATCAAGATGGGTATGGTTATTGTTCTTCAAAAAACTGTACAAAACTCACTTTTATTCTGAGAATATGTTGTTTAGCAACTGAGTGTATGTCTTGTTAATTTCTTTTAACTCTTGGTTGAAAATTCTGGTATATTTTGTCCTGTGCAGTAATTAGGTCAGGAGAGGGTAGACATGTGTCGTCTTGGTGCTTTTTCTCTGTACAGAAGTCATGGGGTTTAAACTTTATCATTCTTGACTATTTCTTATTCAATTGAAGTTGCAAGTTTTATGTCTGAAATCAGCCAAGTTATGGTAATCCCAAATGTTGATGGGAATTTTTTGGGGAAGGAAGGGGTACTAGTTTTTCTCTAATGGACGAAAACTCCTTTTTAATCTCACTCTGTGAACACTTTGAATTCTAACACTAAAACACATTCTTGATGAAAGTTGACATGTTATGGAGCCAGGCAAGCTACAAAATTGATTTTAATGTTTAAGCAAAATGGATTACTTTCCCTGACCACTGAGCCAAAAATATCTCTGTTGAACACTGAGATATAATCTTCCATTTAATACTTTCCTTTTTTTTTTTTTTTTTGCAGTTGATGATGTCTCTCTTAAAAGCAATCCTAATAATAAAGGAATTTTCTCATTATACCACTTTTATGAAAGAGACAAAAAAATGAAGATGGAGCAAGACAGTTGCAATATGCCATTTACATGTGAATAAATATTTAAACTTCTGAACTCCTAAAAGAGCAAGATCAAATCCGTAAAGCTAACACAGAATTTATTTCCCATGTTAAGCCTAATGCCTCCCAGTGATCCTTCTTTCTTGAGAACCCGTGTTCAATGAAGAAGCAAGTACCCCCTTAGCGAGAATCATTGTCTCAGGAGCATTGTGGTGGCTAAGTAACTATCCTTTGGAGTACTAAAGTTTTCTTTAAAAAAAAAAAAAAAGTATTCTAAATGAATAGAATCCAAAGGAATAAAAGTGGCTCTGTGAGTGGGGGTGGGGGAGTGGAAGTGGAGGGGGAGGAGGGGGAGGGGAAAGGATAGAGGGAAGCAGAGGTGTGGGGGAGGGTTGAGGAATAGTAAAGCCAGCCTATAGCATAGTCCATTTTATCTTTTACTACCTGAATGAGGTAGGTGAGGTGGCAAGAGGCTCCACCCAGCTGGAGCTGTATTCTGAGCCCTAATCTGTCACTCATGTTTTGTGTACCTCGCTCCTGTCTTCATTTCTGAAGCATCTTGTGACCTGTGTACTAGAGGAAGTAAGGAAGTTTGGGTATTTTTTTGCTCTTCTTGTAGTCAGTACCTTTGATTTTTACATTCTCCTTTATGGGCTCAGCAGGGAGGTGCAAATGGATTCGGAGGGTAGGGAGAGTTTCCTAGGGACTCTCACTTTTCTCGTTAGCACTCAGTCAGACAAAATGCTCTATCAGGTGACAGCCTTAGGGACAATGCAAGAGGGGTCTGTCCCAGGACAGCACAGCAGGAGAATACCCTGGGGTGCATCAGTCAGTGGTGAGGGGTAAGGGAACAGCTGGTGTCATTGGAGTTACCAGAAAGGTTCCTTAGGGAGCCGGGAACTGTTACTGACCCCATGACAACTTGAAGGGCATCTTAGCATGGACAGAGTTCCAGTGCTCAAAAAGGCAGTCCTGGTGGGTAGCTGATGTGCTTCCTACAGTTGCTCCTGGGGAGCGTTCCTTAGGCTTTGTGCTTTCACAGTCATCACTCAGAGCAAAGTCAGAGGGAGTCTGCCAACTCCAGACAGATAAAGGTGTTTGTCCGTCTTACCACAGAACCTCCAGCATTAGAAAAATATAGAACGTTAGCAAATATTTGCTTACTGTGAATTCATTATCACAGACCAATTTAGAATCCTAGAAGGGGAACCAGTAGACTCAGGCAAAGATTAACTTCCCAAGCAGAGTTGGGACCTACCTGAAGCCAAGGAGCTTCAAGAGCTCCTAGTCCCCTAGGGAGGAGGAATTATGGGTCAGCATGCTTTCACCTGCATGGAATCTTTCATAAAGGCCTACCTACATCAATATTTCCTGAAGCAGACATCATTTGCAATTAAGTTACTTTGATCTGTGCATGTGTGTGTGTGTGTGTGTGTCTGAATGTACATGTTAATGTCTGTATTTCTTTAAAGACCAAATGTAAAGGCTTCTGGGGCTTTGAAAGTCAGATACTGACTTGGAGTTGTCCCTAATTTATCATCTAGAAGTCACTATAGAAATGGCATAGTGGTGGTTTTTATCATTTAACATCAGTCAAGGGCAGGGTATAAAGGATGTCACCAGGGACCAGCATGGGAGTGATCCTCTGGTGGGCACTGACCTGGATTGGGTGATACACAGTCATATCCTGGCTACTCTCCAACACCATCTGTCTCTTTTCCTGTCACCCCACACTGTGAACAGCACCCCCAAACCCAGTAATCACTCTCCAGTGAGTTCTACCCTGAGCACACACGTTTCAACTATTCTCTGTGCTAATGGGTCTAAGCCCGAGGCCTGCCACCCAACCTCCTGCCTTTTGCTGTCTTCAATGTTCCGTATTTTGGTAAACTCAGTTCTTCCAAATAACCAGTTACAAAGATATGAGAGTAGTTTTTTCACAAGTCTTCCTGTTATCTCTCCCAAGTCCATTTGACTCTCTCTCAATCATTTATCTTTTCCATCTTACACCTGACTCAGAGGACTTACTTCTGAATGGCCACCCTGCCTCCTGAAGTGATCTTTTCCAGACACACAGTGGCTGCTCCCTAAATGATCACTTATCATCTTTCTTCCCTCTTCAGAACTCCCAGGACTCCCTGCTCTCCTCATCCAGCCTCTAAGATTTCCATGATCTTCTGAGAACTTCCATGATCTAGGCCCCCAGGCAGTCCAGTACGGGTGATTCTGAGCCAGCCTGCCTGCTTTTTGTTTCCTAGTTCTCCAAAAAGTTTGTATATTTTGGATGCTGTGCTTTTTGCTCAAGTTATTCTTCACTTAGAAAAATCTTTCGTTAGAGAGTCAATCAAGTCTTATCCCTTCCATAAAGACTAAAACTAGTGCATCCTGGGCTCTCACCTTCTAACACAGTTGGATTTACTGTCCACATTATTCTTTTTGGACTTTGCTCGAAGGCTATTTTGAAATATGACCTAGTCATCATACATATGAATTTTATCTTCTTTCCTGAGTGCGGATGTGTGTTGCATATGTATGTATGTGCCAAAGGTCAAAGTTGTGTATTCTACTATCACTCTCCACTGTGTGGTTTTTTTTTTTTTTTTTTTAGGTAGAGTCTCTCACTAGACCGGACAACACTCATTCACCAAAACTATCTGGCCACTGAGCTCCAGGGATTCTTCTGTGGCTATGGCTACCTGTCCAGTGCTAGCATTACAGGTGTGTGCCACCGTGACTGGCTTTTCACATGGATGCTGGAAGTTCAAACTCAGACCTCCATTCTTGTGCAGCAAGCATTTTGCTGACTGAATCATCTCCCTAGTCCCCATTTCATCTTCTGAATTATACGTATCTTTAACAGAATGACTATATGTGTATTTTTATGTATGTTTCAGTTATCAATCTGGTGTCTGTCAATACAAAAAAGAAACCCTGTAAGCACACATTCGCTATAGTTTAATGGACAGCAAGCCCTACTTAATAGGACATTTTTGAGTTTTCTTCTTATCTCTGTTATTCTAAAGAGTATGTAGAATGAGACTGTTATTGTAACTCATTGGACACCAACCCATTTTTGAGACAGTGTCTCATGTAACCCAGGTTGGCCTTGAACTCCCTATGTAGCCAAGGATGGTTTTGAGTTCTTAATTTTCCTGCACTTGCCCCCCAAGTGCAGAGATTACGAGTGAACCACCATACCCAGTTTTCAAACTTTATACTTTAAAGAACCACCTGGCTATTTGACTCAGTGTAGGTGAAATGAGAGCATCACATGGCAAAATCCAAACAGTTAACAAAGGCACCTACAGCTTGGGTTGATAACTATTAAAACTGGGGATTTAGTACTATTCCACCTATTTTTGAAAAGGTTTAAATTTTTCTCTATGAAAGATAAGATAAAAATTATCCAGGAGTGCTATTTTAACATAACTCAGAACACTGATTTAGTAGATTCTTATATATCCCCCAAATATCCTGATTTAGTGGCTCCAGGAAAGTTCCAGAAATCTTATTTTTAACAGCTTCGCTGTTATAAACGCTGTCTATCTTTCTGAACCTTCGTCCTAACCTGTGACTGGAGCATTGCATATTCTTTTCTAGTCTATTTTAAGTGAATACAATGTATTAAAACATACAGTCCAGTTCCTGGCTCATGATACGACACCAAATACTTGTTTAAATAATAGAATCCTGAACACTACACAGAGGATAGCCAACTCATATATACAATCAGTGGCCATTCGATTCCCAAAGGTGAATAAAAAGAGTAAAGAAAGTATTTGAGTGAGAGCAATAGAGACATGTCCTCTCTTTCTCATGTTCTGCTAAGTGGCTTGACCCCTTCTTGGAATAAGCTGTGATGATTTTAATTTTAAAAGCTCAGCGGTAGCAAACTGCCCATCACCACTGTCTTTCATGATGTCCTCACTAGACTGGTGGGTGATGAAGTGAAATGTCAGCAGCTGGAAGGACCTGCGTCTCTCAAACACATTACAGCTCAGGAATGAAAGAAAAAAATATTCTGAACAGTGTCAAGCCCCCACTTTCTGTGAACAAGATGTGACTTTGGAACTATCCAGAGAAGCATTCTATGATTTCTATTAACCATTCTTTTGTTTTATTGTATTTTAATTTACTTAAAGTAATCACAGTAAAATCACATTTAATATCAAAGTTTAACTAAAATATTGACATGACCATGTTCTTTAGTTTAATGAATACACTATTTTTGAGTTGTATTTGTGTCTTGCCCATGGCCTCCCCTCCTTATTTTACTCTATGGGCTCTTTCTAACACATTTCTACACATTGAAAAATTGTTCCAAGAAGGCAAAATCTAGACAGCAAGTCAAATATGTACCAAAAAGTTCTAAAAATACTGTGCAGTGTTTTGTGGCTTAGAGACTAGACGTAGCCCCTAGGACCACGTCTAACACCATTTGTTCTTCATCCAGTCAAAAAATGCTTAGTATGCTTTTGGAAGTTGCCAGATGACCTAGAATATAGCTTTTCCTTTAAAGATGCCTCCATTAATCCAACTATAAGACCTGTAGACTATGATCAGTAGAGGATGGGTGGGTTATGATGGGGTGAGCCACTAGTCATCAGAGAAGGCTCTTGAGGAGGTTGTATTTTTTGGGTTAATAGATGTTTAATGTAGGTGGCAGGGGCTGCTCTAGCTCAGCTGAGTTACCCTGCCTCCAGGTCATGCTTAGCAGACAGTGAATATGACCATGGCTCAGGTTAAGGCCAGATTTTGTGGCCATGGACCATAGGCTCCGTATGTGAGGCTTCCACAGCTGGTACAGAAATGGAATCCACAGGCAACATGCATCAAACAGCTGCTCTAATTTGCCACAGTGTGTGACTGGGATGAGACGCCAATTTGATTTCAGATCCTGTGGCAAATTGACATTGCTTAGCTCATTCTTGAAAGACCCATTGAAAGGCAGAACTCAAAGCTTGGGTTTCATCCAGTCTATCTACAGAGGGTGAGGATATTGTGGAGAACTTTGGACCACAAAATATGGAAGAGAACACATCACATGCAGGCAGTGTCTTTAAATCCATCTCTCTTTTGGAATAGTTTCTCCCCACAGCAAGATACTGTCTACAGCTTCAAATGCAGAGAAGTTGAAAGAGGGTGGTTAAAGCTGACTTCAAAAATCAATTACTTTGGAAGAGATAAGTCTTTCTTCACTGACTCAACTTTCTGGCTCCTTAGAGATAGAGACTATTTGAAGTTATTGCTGTCTGTGTTATTAAAGAATCGTTGAGTTATTAACCACCAAAACAGAAAGCTGAACTGGACATTAGGAAAGCAATTATCGAATTGATATCTGTCATAAAATGCTCAAAGTCAGGCAGTATTAAGAAAAGACCTTCAGTCACTGGATGAGGGCTCTATGATGACAGTTAGGGTATTCAGCCGTCTGAATGTACCAGGCTCTGCTGACTCCCCATGGGAGACCTTGCCTTGGAGGAGGTGGGAATGGGGGGTGGATTAGAGGGGAAGTCTGGGGGGCGGGAGGAAGAAGGAGAGGGGAATCTGTAGTTGGTATGTAAAATGAATAGAAAAATCTTTTAGTAATAATAAAAAAAGAAAAGACTTTTCTGGTTATCTTAGCATCAGAGAAGGGCTGGCTCTGGGTCAAGAGCATCTGTGGCCTTTTTACTTTTACTAGAAACAAAACTGAGCTGGACATGTTGGTGCAAGTCTTTAATCCTAGTGCTCCAGAGGCAGAGACAGGTGGACCCCTTTGAGCTGGAGGCTAGCCTGGTCTACAGAGTGAGTTTCAGGCCAGGCTGGCCTGCAAAGTGAACCTCTGTCCACCGCTCTGCCAAAAAACTTTTTTGCATCATCAAACTTCAAGACTGTAATAATATTCGGGACTACCAAAGTTATTCCTAGCATGTGGCCTTTAGAGTGGCTAGGTAGAGAGAGGGAAAGGTGTATAGTTTAGAAATGTCAGGCTTCTAAAAGATGACAGTTTTCATTGACTGGCCTGTAGCTGACCTCATGCAGAGAGTGTTCTGCCTGCCTAGCAATACTTCCAGCCCAATGCTGCCCCTAAGTTGTTGATTCTAGTTTCAGCAGCCGTAGTTAATTCACACTAAGTATAAAATAGTGCCATCACACAGACAGATCTGGAGTGCCTGCTTTGTACTGTTTCCCATATCTCATCTGGTAGATTTTCACAGACAATTGGCATAGAGTTCTGTTTTACTTTTTAACTCATAACCACACATAAAAAATGAGGGGCGTTTTTGTGCTTTAGAAGATACTCGAAACGTTTATTAAATAATGTAGGTAAATTAAATTTGACAGATAGCAGGAGTTGGGAGAGACAAAAATTCCCCCATCTTAAAAGGTTATTTTTCGGGCAGTGGTGGCGCATGCCTTTAATCCCAGCAATCGGGAGGCAGAGCCAGGCGAATCTCTGTGAGTTCGAGGCCAGCCTGGGGGCTACCAAGTGAGTTCCAGGAAAGGCGCAAAGCTACACAGAGAAACCCTGTCTCAAAAAATCAAAAAAAAAAAAGGTTATTTTTCCTATATTGTAAGACTTTTAAATATATATTAAAAGTTATATATATATAAATATATATTACAATATATTTAAAATTATGTACTAATTATATATTAAATATATATAAAAAGCACAATAAACTGTCACCTTAAACATGGTAGAGTGACTTTTATCAAAAAAGCAAAAATTGGGAGGCTGATTATCAGGGAGCAGTCTGTATCTCAGGGGTAAAGCACTTCATTACCATGTGTGAGACCCTAGGTTCAAACCCGGAACCTCAAACAAACAAACAAACAAACAAACAAAGATCTTCTTTATGTCTACCAATCACTCTAAGTTATTATCATATTTTAGAGTGATCCTCTCCAAACATCTCTTTCTTTCTTGTACTGTGATGTTATAGTCAGACTTACATAGATCTGACTCTTAGTTCCTTTGATATGTCAGAAGGAAGAAAAAGGAAGATTGCTGGATGCATGAGCTGTTTCCTAAGTCTTGGAAACTTTTGTAAGAACAGCTTAGAACTTCTAGTCGAAACACAACACAGCGTTTGAGGCAGAAGAAGGAACAGCTTTTCTTTCTGGCCAGATGCAGCATTCTTTCAGAGGAGTCAGCGAATGTTCCTGTTCCACTTTGTATGTGTGATTAAAAACCAGTGCATGATTTTCCAGGTAATCTAATACACAGATTGCAATTGGAGCATACAGTCAGCAGAAATCTGTGAGTGTGTGTGCGTGTGCATGTGCGTGTGCATGTGCGTGTGCATGTGTGTGTGTGCGCATGAAAGCACACGCATGTGTACCACTAACATTAGTAAGATGTATTCTGCTGCCGTTCCTGGTGCTGGGGCTTTCTCAGTCTGTTCCTAGAAAAGCTCACCAGTCTGCACTGAATTCCTCCTGTGTTGCCATTGTTCTGGTAACCAAAGGAGGTGCCCACAGGTATTGTAAAGCATAGCATTTCAAAACCTCACATCAGCACCAAACAAAGCACAACATAACAAAAGGGTCACACCAAAAAAGGATAAACAGTGTACTTAAAGAAAAAACAAACAAACAAAAACATTTGAAATTGGAATGCTGTGGGATGGTCTGTATGTCAAATGTGTTGCTGATTGATCAATGAATAAATCACTGATTGGTCAGTGGCCAGGCAGGAAGTATAGGCAGGACTAACAGAGAGGAGAATTGAGAGAACAGGAAGCTGGGTGGGAGAGACACTGCCAGCCGCCATCAGGACAAGGAAGATGTAAAGTACTGGTAAGCCACAAGCCACGTGGCAAGGTATAGATTAATAGAAATGGATTAATTTAAGCTGTAAGAACAGTTAGCAAGAAGCCTGCCACGGCCATACAGTTTGTAACCAATATAAGTCTCTGTGTTTATTTGATTGGGTTTGAGCGGCTTGGGACTGGCGGGTGAGAGAGATTTGTCCTGACTGTGGGCCAGGCAGGAAAACTCTAGCAACAAATGGCGTCCAACGTGGTGGCAAGAGTTTCCACCTAAAACCTGAGAAAAAAGATTCTAAAAGGGAGCTAAAAACAGTTCCTAGTTGTCTCTTTCAAGTTAGCGGCAGCCTGCCGGTTTGAGCTACTGGCAGGTTCCTAGCGTGCGTGCATGCTTGACCTGCTGTATGGTGGGAATGAGCCCTCTGCAAGTGGCACATTAAGCTGTGTGGTGGATTTAGCCTTTGCTAGTACAAAAAAAAAAAAAGAGGTTTCTGGGCTACACGCTGCTTTGATAGAAGCATAGACCCACTATTTCTGAGAGTTGATGGCTCCCAGAGCTGGTGGAAAACGTATCACTGCCATGTTGGGAAGCTGAAGTGGGCGGAGCCAGCAGCCACAGCGCCAGCGCCGTTTCAGGCTTAGAAGGCTACAGTTCAAAACAATAGGCTCAAGCTAATATAAAAAAATAAGCTACGTAAAGATGGCTACCACACAGAGAATCTGGATTATGTTCTCTTTGATATTCGTAACTAAAGAAAAACATTTGATTACAAAAGCTGTTGAGTTATGCCAATATGTATATTTTAAAGGTACCTTGACTTCAAAATTTGGATGTAAGGATATGTTGCTTTGGAAAGGAGGCTCTGCTTTTGTTTCCACAGAAAGCCAGAGGCTATGGATTTGTTCCAGATTAAGACACATCAGGTTTGACCAGCCAAGACCCCCTGAAAGGTCTCCAATGACACCAAGGCCCAGATGATCCAACATCCAGAATGGTTTCAAGGCAACTGGCTCAGACGATACAGCCTCACAGACTACTCCATGATCCTAAAATTTTCTTTGTGTCCCCATAAGATACAGCGCCCCCCCTTCCAGCAGGAAGTAGTAAGAGAAGCTACGCCCAAATTCCCAAATATACCAAGCTGACTTTGGAGATGTGTAAAGGTTAAAACCTTCCTTTTTAAGAAAAGAAAAGGGGAAGTGCTGTGGGATGGTCTGTATGTCAAATGTGTTGCTGATTGGTCAATGAATAAATCACTGATTGGTCAGTGGCCAGGCAGGAAGTATAGGCAGGACTAACAGAGAGGAGAATTGAGAGAACAGGAAGCTGGGTGAGAGAGACACTGCCAGCCGCCATCAGGACAAGGAAGATGTAAAGTACTGGTAAGCCACAAGCCACGTGGCAAGGTATAGATTAATAGAAATGGATTAATTTAAGCTGTAAGAACAGTTAACAAGAAGCCTGCCACGGCCATACAGTTTGTAATCAATATAAGTCTCTGTGTTTACTTGATCGGGTCTGAGTGGCTGTGGGACTGGCGGGTGAGAGAGATTTGTCCTGACTGTGGGTCAGGCAGGAAAACTCTAGCTACATTGGAATGTTTTAAGAATAATACCAAATGACTCCACTAAATAAATTTTTATTCTTTCCCTACTATTTGAATAGAAATAAAGGGGGATTTCACTTCCATGAATAAAATGTACAGCTACTCCTTATTAATGAGTACACACACATTTCAAACTGCCTGTTAAAGCGGAAGGGAAGGCTGCCTGGAAGGGGAAGCAGAGAGTCTGGGGTGGGGAGGAGGCACATGGGAGGGCAATGGGGGGACAAATGAGAATAAAATAGAAAAACACATTTATGAAGCTACCAGGATGAAATACACTGTTTTATATGTCAACCTAAAAAAAATTATTTAAAAAATGCTAAGAGAGGCTGGGGTAAAGCCCATTCCAGCTGGAACTGAACTCAGAGCCCTAAGCATCTAGGCAATCACTCTGCTACTGAGCTATGATGGTTTAGCCCCCCAAATGTATTCTTTTTTCATTTTTCTTTTAATGATGAAGGGATCTTGCTATGATTCCTGTCCTGGTCCCAAACTCCTGGACTCAAGCAATTCTCCTGCCTTACCCTCTCCAGTCTGGGGCTATTGGCCCTCACCATCACTTCCAGCTCTAATATGCAATTTTACCTGGCAGCCAACAGGGCAGCATGATGATTCTATTCAAAGGGCTCCTCTCTACTGCTTTTTGCTTGCTTTTGTAGTGCTGGGGCAAATCCAAGGCCTCACACATGCAAGTCTAGTGCTCAGTCACCGAGCTACAACCCTATCGTACTCCATGTTCTATTATGACTGTGAATTGAATAAGGACAACGAAGACATTCATATAAGCCAAACAAGCAAACAACCCCCCTCCCAAAGCATCTTACTGAAGCTTGCTCATAGTGTCTTTTGGATGGGTCTGTGTCCTACATCCCCAAGGAAGCATTGTGGCATCTTGTTTAAATGTTTGGAACTTAGCATCAGGATGCCAGCTCTGCCCCTTCTCTGCTGCTTTTCTTCAGAAAAGATACCTGAGCTTTGTTATCCTCAGCCTGAGGTTTTACAGTCTGGCCCCACTTTCTGTTCACACCTAGCTTCCTGACTGTGCAACACAATGTGAGCAGCAGGCTTCCAGCTCCTGATGCGATCGATGTCTTCTCTGTCATGATGGACTGTATCCTCTAGAACTGTGAGCCAGAGTAAACACTTCTTTCCCTAAATGACTTCTTCTTAGATATTTGGTCGTGGCAATAAGAAGAGAAACTAACATGAAAAATTAATACTCAGTAGTGGCCCACTTCTGTGACCAACCTTACCATGGGTTCTTAAGCTTTTGGAACTGGTTTGTAGGAGGCATGTGGAAGAGTTTGCAACTATGGCTTAGAAAAGCCCTAGCATGCTGTGAGTAGAGTTTAGTGGACCACTGTGGTGGAGACTTGGAAGGCTAGAATACTGAGGGAAATGCAGATAGTCAAGGCCTAGCTCATAAGGTTTGAGCGGAGAATAAGGACTCTATCAGGAACATTGGCTAATGGCCATTCATGTGATATTCTGGCAAAAACAAACAAACAAACAAACAAACAAACAAACAAACAAACAAACAAACGACTCTATTTGCCCATGTCTTGAGAACTGGAATGAGCTTAGATTTGAAGATAATTGAATAGTTTGCTTGGTGAAGAAAATTTCAAGATAAGATGGTATTCAGACGGCATTTGGCTATTGCTCACTGCTCTCATCCAGGGAAAGAGAACAGACAGTGGGTCAAAAAGTAAGAAAAATGTGAAGTGTGGTGATAAAAGGATTGTGAGCAAGCTTAAAGTTTTCCCCAAAGACAGTGTAAATGACACACACCAGTGATGAAAGAGATTAGCTCCACTAAAGAGAAAAAAATGGTGTTCTGAACTGGGACAATAAGAAAGGTGTCCGGAGGCAAGACCCAACTCCTCAGATGTTCCATTTTGTGAAGATGCAAAGAGAGAGAAGAGAGAGAGAGAGAGAGAGAGAGAGAGAGAGAGAGAGAGAGAGAGAGAGAGAGAGAGAGAGAGAGAGAGAGAGCCTAAGCTGGGAATGCCATTGAAGGTTTCCATGCTCAAAACAAAATGACACAGGGAAGTGTTTCTTCTTCAGAGTCGATAACCAATTGTGGTCCCATGGGGCCAGGTTCCATCTCAAGTGTACAGCAGAATTTGGTAGCCTTGCCTGTGTGATAATAGCTTTGTAGACATGAAAGATGCAGAATGAGGGGTCATGGATTCTTGATCACGGCTATAGATTGCTGTTGAGTTCAGGAAATGTGAGACAGGGTCAGAGCCCTTGCAAGGCATTCCTGGGAGGCCACTGCATGAAGCTGTGAAGGTGAAGCCTTAGTTGTATTGGAGATTTTAGACTGTTGGAGATGCTAGGGTCAAGGGTTTATCTGCCAAGGAAACTTGCAGGCATGTGGTGGAGCTGGCTAAAGAGAGAGATTAAATATGTTACAGATGAAGAGTATGAGGGATGGGGCTACCCGAGCCCTTTGGGTCCCAGAAGATTTTATCATTACCCTAGATGCTGGACACGGAGATGCAGGATTTGGTGTTTTCCCCATTGGATTTCACTCTTCCTTTTTTTCTGGCCATTATTTGTTGTGCCATCATTCTTACCTTTAAAAACGGAAATGCTCCCCTGCACCTGTGTGTTGGAAGTACATAACCTGCTTTTTGATTTTACAAGGGCTCACAGCTAAGAGATTGTCTGGAGTCTCAGAAGAGCACCTGAACTTCTGAACAGCATTGGGATTGTTACAGAATATGATGATTTTAGAAGTTGGAACGAATGCATTTTCCATTATGAGATGGTCATGCACTTCTGGGGGCCAAGTAGAGAATGTTATGGTTTAAATGTAATATATCTCCCACAGGCTTTGGTGTTTCAACATTTGGTTCCTACCTAGTGGCACTGCTTGAGAAGGTTGTAGTCTTTTTTTTTTCATTTTTTTATTTTTTATTTTTTTAGGAAGTGGAGCCTTGCTAGAGGAAGTGAGTCAGTAGAAGAAGGCCTTGTGGTTTTATGGCCTGGACTCACTTCCTGTTCACACCCAACTTCCTGACTATGGAATGCAGTGACGAACTGGCTTCTAGCTCCTGCCCTCCCCACCATGATGGACTGTATCTTCTCCAAGTGTATATCAGAATCAACCCTTTCCTTTTTAAAACTGCTTCTTGTCAGCTGTTTGCTCACAGCAACGAGAAAAGCAACTAATGTAACTATTTTCCTGATTATCACGAAATTTTGAGCACAGAACATGATAGTCAGCATCTGCCACCTTTTTGTAGCCCAGGATGCCATCTGTCTACTTCTTGTTTTCATACTGTGGTACGAAGGCAAGATCAAAAAGCGTAACAATACAAGAGGGAAGCAGAGAATAGACGGCTCACCCTGGACACCTGCAAAGTCCTAGGCTGGAAGAAACAGAGTTTGATTTCACGTGTCTCATGTGTCTTGCACAAAGAATACTGCCAGTTCCCCATGATGCTTTCACTGTTTCGGAGGCAGGGTAAAAGGAGGAGGGGTGTATAAGAGGGAGCAGAGGGGCAACACGGTTCATTAATTTGTGCATTTGTGCACTCAGCTAAAGGACTAATACTTACTGAGAGTGCATGGTGTAACAAGCACTGAGAAGCACCGTGGTTGGCTCTGAGAATTTGAAGGTGAGTGTTACCACTTGGGTAGTCCACTATGGCGGGATCCATCTAAGTCAGTAGATTCACTAAGCGGGGAGCTGCACTTCTGAGCAGAAACAATGCAGATGTGTGTGTGTGTGTGTGTGTGTGTGTGTGTGTGTGTGTGTGTGTGTGTGTGTGAAATCCAATCTTGCTTTTGTTAAATCTGTAATAGGAGCAAAGTACTTAACACTTTGGATCCACAGAACCTTGTCTTCACTGATAACCCACTGTCCTCACTGCGGAGGGTGAAACATCTTATTGAAGATAATGTATGTAAGTATCCAGTTCGCTTGACCCCTGTGGGCAGTGAGGGAGTGATGAGGTGTGAACATCCTCGTGTGCCAATAAAGAAACATTTTGGTACTCTTTCATGAGAGGACCAAAACCTATATTTCCATATGTACGGAAGAAACAGTTGCCAATGTCTTCCAAATCATCCTCTCGATGACATATTAAAATTTTAAAGGAGAACACAGTTCAGATGAGCAGTCTGTTGATATTTTTCATTTTTTCCCTACAGTGCAGGGCCTCCACATACTCGGCAGGTGTTCTACCCCTGAGCTATCCCCTCCCTGTCCCCACTGCTGGTTTTGTTGGCCAGTTTCAGACATTTTACCATCACCTGTTGTCATTTAACTCCTTGATTACCAGAGAGCCCTGCAACTCCTCTAAATTCCTCTTGTAGATCCCCTATACCACCAATCTGCCTTCATGCCCTCCACACACTTTCTGGATTAATATTTGAGTATTACGTTCTGAAGCAATATTTTATGTTACACGTGATACATAAAATTTGAACAGTAAAAGGATTTATCTGACCTTTGCTTTTGTGTGTGTGTGTGTGTGTGTGTGTGTGTGTGTGTGTGTGTGTGTGTGTGTATACAGTGGCTACTATTGAGTGGTGTTTGTGAAGCTCTTCCTGTGACAGGCACTGTACATTTACACTCTCTATCAATGCCTTTCAGCTTTTGATGGAAACACATATATCATCTGGGGACATTCAGTCTGGGTAGGGCCGGAGAGTCTCACAAGGTCCACAGTGATACTCCTGTCTACATGTTGATTCTGACTAGCAAGGCATGGAATCATTTGATTTTGACAACCCAAGGAGGTAAGGACCATTTCCCTCATTTTATAGGTGTGGAAAATGAAGGTTAGAGAAATCAAAGTTGCCCGAGATTATCAGAAAGCAGCTTAACTTGGGTTCTAAGTCTTGGATTGCTTACTGGCATGGTACATATGATCTGGATTTTTGGAAATCTTTTTATCATTCGAGGGTGATCTGATGTTATCTAAAACCAAATGCACAGTTTGACTTTGTCCTTTCTTTCTTTATCGTTTCTCTTCCTTTCCAGGGCCATTTCTCTTTATGCAGGGCCACAGTTTAAACGGTGGGCCAGGTGCGTTTTGTTTGTAAATGTCTATAATGTGTAACATGACTTACAGTACTTGCCTCTTCTCCATGGTTTTGCAATTCTGAGTTTTTAGTAAAGTGGCAGTCAACAGCCAACCAAAAATATCACATGGAAAATTCCAGAAAGTAACAGTCCATATGTGTTAAATAAATTTTATTACAATATATGATTATGATGTCCTATTACTTTATTAGTTGCTGTTGATAATGTTTGTGCCTATGATATGCTATATAGTTATGGTGACATAGTATGCTAGGGTTTGGTACTCCTGCAGTTTCTAGCTTTCAAACCTATTATGGTCTAGGAAACGTTGTGCTATTGATGGACTCCACAGTAAGCACAGAGGAAGTTGCTGGGGACGGATGCATGCGAGGAAAGGAAATCCTCAGGCTGATTTATTGTTTAAGGCTGGCTCTGTACACAGTTGGCTATGCTTGCCATAGCCACGCATAAAAGGACCCAGCCTCTGTCCTAACAGATCATGTATTTTTTTTAAGTTACATTTTTGTCCTGGAAAATTTATAAAAATCAATATGATCTACAGTGGGAAATTTGAGCTACAAATATCTAATGCAACTTTAAAAAATGATATAAAATCCCACCAAACTGGATTTCATTAAAAAAAATTTCAGAAATAAAAGACTGGCGAAGGACTGCATTTACAGGGAGCCATCAGAGTTCAGTGTGTTAATGCCTTGCTATAAATAATGAAAGCACCGTTTTCAGCTTTGAAGGGCAGTGGGAATAAAAAGGACTTGCTTTTGTTTTTTAAGAAACGTGAGTGCTTTGCCTCAGTGTGACCAAGAGTTGACGTGTGTGTGTGTGTGTGTGTGTGTGTGTGTGTGTGTGTGTGTGTGTGTGGTGGTGGTGGTGGTGGTGGTGGTGGTGGTGGTGGTGGTGGTGGTGGTGGTGGTGGCATTTTCCAACTTTCCCCAGGGTTCTCCAAATATCTTGTCCCGTTTCTACCAGGGCTGAAGCAATTTGAGCGCAAACCTGGTGGCAAGTCACAGACGCATGCGCAGTCTTGCCTCCGTGTCACCGGCCTGTTTTTCTCAGGCAGGTTTTTGAGGATCAGCAAAAGGGGCAGGACTGTATTAGCGAACAGTTCCGAGCCTGAGAGAGATGTGAAAACCACCTCTCTCCTCCACATAGGCTGAAGCTGCAACTGTCCCCACCCCCACACACTTTTAAGGTGTCAAAACATCCTCACAAGGAACCAGCTTGGAGGAAGGGGCCGAGGATGGACCTGGAGGAGGCGGAACGAGGGGCCGGTCACAAACTTTCCACGCTGTGTTCTCCAGATGCGCGGAGTGCAGGATTCCTCCTTTCTCCCGGATCCCGGTGTCCCAGTTAAGCGGCCGCTCCTCTGAGACCCTCTTAATTTAAATCGAATTCATTGTTTAGGGTGTCCCGGGGGACACCCCGGCGTATCTCAGTGTTCAGCTACACTTCCTAGGAAGCCACGGCGATGGGCTAATCCCTGGACGCCCGGGGTTGTGCAAGCTCTGCGCATCAGAGGGTTCGCGGGCGGGCGGGCGGGCGGGGGCTCCGGGATCCCCTTTGTGGCCACCGCCCCCACTCGGCCCGCTCCTCCCCCAGCCGCCCCGCCCTCGGCCCCCGACCCCCAGCCAGGGCGGCGGGCACGCTCGCACCCGCGCCTCCCGGGACTCGCGGACCGCACAGACCGGCCAGGCGCGCTGGGCATGCTCAGTCGCGGGGCGCCGGGCTCGCGAGTCGGAAGCCTGTGCGCGGCCGGGGCCGAGGCGCACGGAGAGCGCGCAGCACTCGCTGCTGCAGCGGCGGCCGGGCTGCGGCGCATCCGGGCGGGGAGCCGAGGCGAGTCCCACGCGGCTTCCCCGAGCCGCCGGCAGCGGCGCCCGCTCCGGAGAAGCAGAACAGCCCGGGGGCCACCGCCGGCTGGCGTCGGCGGGGCGCGGAAGATCGGCGGCGGCTACCTCCGAGTCGCCGCCCGCCCCGGCCGGGCCGGATCCCGGAGCCGTCGAGCATGGAGCCCTGGAAGCAGTGCGCTCAGTGGCTCATCCACTGCAAAGTGCTGCCCGCCAACCACCGGGTGACCTGGGACTCGGCGCAGGTGTTCGACCTGGCACAGACCCTCCGCGATGGAGTCCTGCTCTGCCAGCTGCTCAACAACCTGCGGGCACACTCCATCAACCTAAAAGAGATCAACCTGAGGCCGCAGATGTCCCAGGTATGGAGGCCACCCCGCGACCCTGCCGCCCGCCAGAGGCTCCCATTAATCATCCGGATAATTTCTTTGTGTAAATGCAAACATCTAGGTGCGCTCGGCTTGCCCTGCCTCTCAGCTCTCAGTTTAGGGGCTTTTCCTTCCTTGCCTTGAAATGGTTTAGCTTCTCAGCTAAATGCCCGGAGAGGGTGTATGGAATCCTAATTGCTTTCTGGGAGGCGGGAAGAAATAAGTTATCTTAGGGCACATTTCACCTTTGTGCGCCCCCCCCACCCCCCGTGTGTGTTAACAAAGAGTCTGATCCAGCTCTAAAATAACAATGACAAAAAGGGTGAAATGAAGTGATGGAATAATTTTCCTTTGAGTTGTTTTTACTTTGCATTTGGTCTCCACGTTCTGGAAAGAGGAACCATGCCATACATGAGGACTCTAGGAAGTGGAGGGCGTTTGGTACCGTTATCTGTATAGAAAAGACCCTGGTCGGAGGAAGGAAAGGGAGCAGGACGCAGAGATGCTTCCAGAAGCGCTCCCCCCCTCCCCCGGACCCCCTCAGCCTGTGGTCCGCTGGCAAACTGCATGGTTGTGTTTACAGCTTGTCTGAAACCAAGAAGGGAGCCAGTCCAGCCCCTCTCACTAGCGGCAGGAAGTGAGAAGTTTCACTGGAGATTCCGCTTTCTTTCATTGTGTCCTGTGCTCAGGTAGTGTGGGGGCATGTAGACGCCTGCGGCCCTAGCCTGGCTTGGAGCTACTTCTTTGGGGATTCTGATGAGGTGCAGCCCTGGAAGGCAGTGGGTCCCTCAGAGTCAGCTCAAAAGTCACAGTGTAGCTTGTAGCTCAGTGCTGCTTTTTTTGGTCCTGTCGGAAAGTTTCTGTTCAGAGGATGTTCAACACAACTCAGAAACGTCTATTTTCTCTTTCACACACACACAAAAAGGAAACCTTTCAACTTAAAAGGGAAAGGAAAGAACCCCTTTTCATGACACATTTTAGCACTAGTCCTGTATGATACAAGTTTCAGCCACTTAACCAGAGCTGTGTCCTTGCAGAAGGAAATGACCTTATGCCATTTAATAATCTCATACTTAAAGCAGGGGCACCCACACCCAGCTCTGGTTGTCAGTATCTCATCAGGGTCCCTTCTCACTTCAACTTCTGCGTCCCCTGACTGTCTGCTTTCAACCTGTTGGTAGGCAGTCCCCAAGAAAAATACAGATATATAAGTGGTGAGTTCCATATGTACTTACAATAAGGATCAATCATTTTACACTCTCTTACAAACCTAACGATGACTGCCACTTCTGTAGACTTTTCCCAGAATTGTGCCAACTATAGATATCTTGGGGGAGGGGTTCAGTGGTTGTTTCCATACCGTCAGAGCTACTGTTAGGAATCAGGTTCTGCAGTGCACAGGAGTAAGTTCCTGGAGCCCCAATTCCACCTCAGCAGTCAGCATAGTCGTCACCTCAGCAACAGCATAGATTAGGATGCTTGCACATCACGTGCCATGCACATTTCCTGAAAGTTCAGCTTCTGGAATTTTCAGCAGTTACTCATTCAAGTTGTCCTTAATTGTCAAGTTTCTCTCTTTTCTTTACTTTCTTTTTTTTTTAAACAGCTGGGTAGGCTTTGGCCCCCAAAGCTTTATTTGACTAACAATGGATGGAATCTATTCAAATACTCCTTCGTCTTATTGTAAAATGCATTATCTATAATGTAATCTGTTTGATGAGTGAGGATCATTATAGACATCATTAATGAAATGGAGTGTGCATGATTCTCTAAGAGTTCTAGTCCCTGTTGAGGGCACCACAGGGAACATACCAAGATTCTTACCCTCAAGGAATTATTACACACTGATATCAATAAGCCACCAGGTTGTAATGAGGTAAGCAGGGCAGTGAAACGATTCCTCGTTAAGTTTTTCTTTTGAGCTCTGAAGTCAGCCCACCTCTGAGCTTTCAGGTTCCAAATTCAATGATTTCTCTTGTGATGACTTCAAGAGGACTTCTCAAATGTGGTCCTGGAAAGTTAGTACCTGAGTGTGGGGTGTCCTTGTTTCCTTCTTGATTCTCGGCCCCATTGCAGAGAGGTTGAGAGCTAGGTATATGCGTTTGCATAATACAGGTTGTCATTATATCATTAAGTGAGACTTAGTAAATGCTTGTATAAAACACGGTGACATGTTCAACACACCCACAATCCTCAGCACATACTGTATGTTAAGTAAACATTCAGTATTAGCAAAATTGCCTGCAGTATTATACCTGCTATTGTCATATTAATATGGGTATTAGGATACAACTGAAAATCAAAATTGCAGAGATCTACAGGTTCCTGTGTGCTAACACCTGTAAGTATTTCTGCCTCATGCAACTTTTTGGGAAAGGCTCTGGCTGTTCCTGGTTATGAGGTTCTTGCCCTGTCAGCTGCCATCACAGTGTATAAGGTCAAAGGTCTAGTGTATCAGGTGTGTCCTGTGCTGGAGGCATTCCTGTTTCTTCCCCCCAAGCATCTACACTTCCGTATTCCCTGACTCCCTCCAGGTCCCCTCCTAGTTGTCATCTTTTCAGGAAGGGTTTGCTTGGCTTCCTCTCTTTATAAGTTACATAAACTACCTTTTATAGAACCACATTTTCCTTGGTTTACATATCCAGCTCCAAAATGAGCTTTGCTAATAGTGACCAGCATCCCAGCAGAGCTTGCTTTTGTGAAGTTAGAGGCGCTACTCCTAGTATTTGTGGGTTTTTTTTTTCTATTTCCAAGAGTCATTCCTTTTATATCTGACTTTTTCTGTTGAAGATATTAACTTGAAATGCACTACTTCTTTAGGACACATGATCTGCCCGAGTGGGACATAACTAAGAAAGATCATACTTAAGAGTTTTGGGGTATTCTGAAAATGTTTTGACAAATGCCAACAAAGAGGACTTTATTTGTTGTTTTGCTTTCTCTCTCTCTCTCTCTCTCTCTCTCTCTCTCTCTCTCTCTCTCTCTCTCTCTCTCTCTCTCTCTGTGTGTGTGTGTCTCTGTCTCTCTGTGTATGTGTGTGTGTGCGCGTGCGTGCGTGCGTGCGTGCGTGCTTTCCCCGAAGAGCTATAAAATGAGTAGCCTTTTCAAATAAGGGTGTTTATTCTAGTGGATGGGATGTCATTTTGCTTCCCTTTTGTCAGCCTTCTGTCTTGTTTGCATTAAAATGCAACTAACACTGCAAATAATGATTGTTCAGTTATAGGCCTGAATCTTGCAGTATTCATAAGCTAACAGGCTTCTTAAAATAGAAACATAAATGGGGTCCCACCTCTCCTGTTTGTTGTTCTTCCTAGCCATGGACCACAGCATTGTTTTGGTCTCACCATCTTTGATAAGAAGATGGTCTTCAATTAAGAAACAAATACTATGAAGTACTAATGTAGAATTTGCTTTCATTCATAATGGCTTAAGGAGGTTACATGGATATGGTAGGGCATGCCTGTTATTACAGTGCTTGGCACTCAGGAGATGCAGGCAAGGGCACCGGGATTTCAAAGTCACCTTGACTGTGAGGTTGAGGCCATTCTTGGCTAAAACAGAACAAAACAAAATAAAGCAAAAAAGGTAAATGTCACACTTGTTTTATATTTAATGTGCTATTACAAAGATTAAAGTTAAATAGATCTCTGATGACCATTGAAAGTTCAATACTTTTGTGTCTGTGTATATTAGACAGATTTATTTTTCAATACAAACAGTATTATGGCCAGGAAATAATGAACATCAGTGATTCATTGAGAACCCTATTGATCATTATGCTCTTGCAAAAGGTGGATGGGCTTAGTGGCTTGATGTCATTTTTAGTGGCTAAGAAGATCTCCACCAATATATAAAACTAATTGGAGATTTGTAATTACTGAGATTATTTTAGTAGTATTATTTTATTTATTTGGGCCATACTATATCCTGGAATGGCATTCATATATTTGGCAAGGTTCTTGACCAATTTATACAGTCTGGATAAACTTTGAGTTGTCTTTACATGACTTGTTCATTCTTGAAGAGTTTCTTCAACAAATAATTATTTGTTCTTACAAAGAGCCTTGTCTAGGACACTGGCTTAGAGCACTAAACACATGTCACAGAGTCCTTGCCTTAAAGGGATGCACATGGTGGTGGAGGAGATGGTCCATAAATAGATGCCTATGTGATGTAATGTGCAGTGAGGACGTTTGAAGCTGGGTAAGGGAACAGAGAGAAATGTCATTTTATAGAAGGTAGGTTATATAAGAAAGCCTTCTCCGAGAAGGTGGTTATTAGGCAGAAACCTGAAGGGAGCCAGGCAATGTAGGAATGTAGAGGTCTCAAAACAAAACAAAAGTGTATTTTCGGCAGAGGGTATAGAAATGGGAAGGCCCCGAGGCAGTTAGCACTAGGCACACCAGAACAGCAAGAAGACCAGTGAAGCTGGAGGACAGTAAATGTGGGCTAAAATGGAATGAGTTTGGGGAGAAAATGGGGTTCTAAGTTTTAGTACTCATGGGTCCTTATATTGACTTTTGACTTCCATCCTGAGTGAAATGGGATTCCACAGGATGGTTTGAGTGACGTCATGATGTGACCTAACTTACCTTTTTAGCAGGGTCACTCTGGCTGCTGTTTTGCAAGGATGGAAGAGTTGGGCTGGTGCTGCCATTCAGTCAAAAGGCCTGGCAGCCATGACCAGAACAAGGGCAGCAGATGGTGAAATGATAGAGTTCTGCATGCATTTTGACGGTAGAGACCAGCTGGCTACACTGGTGTACTTAGCTGAGAGGGTATGAGAAGAAGGCGGGAATCAAGGATGACTGAGAGTCTGACCTGTGCGGTCATTGACAGAGATGGAAAAGTTTAGAGAAAAAGTTTTTGGATATATGTGGACGAAAAAAAGGAGGCAGACCTGAAGCTGGCATGCTTGGATGCCTAGTACCCATCCAGAGGAAGAGACTGAGCGGGTACTTGGAGAAGGTGAAGATGTAGATGTAAATTTTGGAGCCACCAAAGTATAGGCAGCATTTGAAACAATGAGATAGAATGATAGATAGCATCTACTAAGAAGTGGTGAAAAAAGACACAAAGTCTGAGTGAGCACTGTGGATGTGTGTCATGGAGGTTTAGGAGGAGGAGAGTTGAGAGGGAGTGAGCTTGGGTTAGGAAGTAACCCTCGGAGTAGGGGTCTAAGAAGTGAATAAAGTGCTTGGAGAAAGAATGTTCTGACATGTCAGATACTGCTGATAGATGAAGGAGAATGAGGACCTAGGACAGAATATTGATTTACATGGTCTGAAATTCCTTGGTAACCTTGACCAAAGAGAAATTTGATAGTCTGGAAGGTAAACACCATAGTGAAGGAGAAGAAAAATTAGGAGCAGGCAGGATAGCTGATGTAGACATTTCTTTGAGGGTAATTTTGTTAAAAAGAGAGTAGAAAATTGAGGTAGTGGCTAGTAGGGAAAAGGGTTAAAAAGAAAGTTATTTTCTAGTACATAGAATTTTTATTTTATATCTATTCAGAAACATTTTTGGATTTATACAGATACTAAGTCAGGTGTTGTGGTTTATACCTGTAATTCCAGCATTTGGGGACTGAAAACAAGATGATCAGGACTTCAAGGCCAGCTATGACTCTGTGAAACTGTGTCTCAAAAGCAAAAGACAAACCACAAAAGGTCATGCCAACTGTATGTTATAGTACTCCTGTGTATGTATGTGCACCTGTGTGAAAAGGTATTTGCCTGTGAGCAAACATACATAATATAAATTCAAAGGGTCCCTAAATGTTTTCTTCTGAATTCCATTTCAACCCGAATTACTGCTCTCTATGTTTTTCTATATAATATTGGCCTGTAAGCAGAAAATTAGTGATGTGGCACTTGTAAAAATGACGGACTGTATTACACAGGGTTACCTTCTATCCTCCTAACACCCTGTTTCCTTTTTATGTTACTGTTTTCTAAGAGTTATATAGAGAGAACCTTATTTCGAATGTACATAACCATGTGTTTAAAAACCCTATAATTGTATCACTTCAGGCGTTGCTGTGTGTATTACATGTCTGCACTTTCTGTCTCCAGCATCAAGTGGTGGTGCATGCAGATTATTAGATTAAAGAGAATGGAAGCACAAAGAGCTCTCATTGTCCAAAAAGAATGGTTTCTTGGTTACATTTCTAGTTCATCCAGAATAAGGCATTTTTCGTCTCCCCAGAAGTCAGCTACCCTTTTATTTGTTAAATTGTTCCTTTGGAACATCTCCCCATGTATAAGATCGTGCTGGTCATGGCCTTTTCCGTCAACATGGCTACCATATTTTAAGGTATTTTAAACATTTCTTCTGGTGGCCTAGTTGGTGGCTTAGTCAGGGTTTCATGGAAACTAAAGCTTCATCTGTGAAGTATGGTCCTATAGCTGTCATGGTGAGGGCAATGAGTACTTTCCTTTTCTCTTTCTTTTTTCTTTTCTTTCTTTCTTTTTTTTGCAGTGGGGGAGATTGTCATGTAAATTAATGAGATTTATCCAATCTCTGAATCACTGGATCTTCTCTCTTTTAATATATAGTCACTTTTCATAAATGCCACAGCAGTTGGTACTACTGACCACTGCCTTCCTGATGAACCATTCTCTTCCCATCACACATTGCAGTCTTATGCTTCTCTTCTGGCTCTTATTCCTGCTCAGTTTCCTTCGCTAGCTCTTTTTTATCTGAACGTTCCTTTAGCACATTTGCATTTTCACCTTAGTTATATCTAAGTCATAGTCTCCCCCCTTGATCATCCTGTGGCATCCATGTTGTTAATTCTTCACTGTGGACCCTTTATTCACATTGGCAGCTCATATCTGCCTCCATTGTGACAGTCACCTCTTGGGTGACGTCTGGACACGGTAGAAAACTTACAACAGTCAGGACGGATTTGCTCTGGCAGTACTGGGCATGGACAAAAGTGTGGATGGAGCTGGATCAAGAAAGGGCGAGGCCAGACCAACGGGTGAGTAGAAGGCTGGAGAGGAATATAGAAGCTTAGAGAAGTAGTTAAGACATGCGATGGACAGGCTTTGGGGATCTCTGAATGTGGACAGATTGTATCTGACCTAGGCTGGACCCCAGCTTTCAGGCTTGGGTGGCCGGAAGAGATCAGTTCAGGGTGTTGAACTGGTTCTTAGCAGTTACCCTCTGGTGTCTCAGTTTCAAGCATCCCACTGTATCACTACCCTTCTTTCTGGCTTATTCTGCTAATACCTAAAATCCAGTGATCTTCTGAACTCCTCGCTTCCACCGCCTCTTCCCTGCTGTCATGGCTTTGCTTCCTTCCTACCCGGCTCACTCTCCAGAACCCTTTCGAGTACTTCCTTGGCTTCGCTTATTTATCTTGCCCCTTTGGGTAAACAGAACCCCGGCTAAATCCAGAATGTTACTTATTTCCTGCTTACAACTGAGCTGCTAAGGGTGATGGAGGAAAACCATACCACAGGGACTCTTCTCACTCGAAGTTCATGGTCTCTAAACCTCAAGCGAGTGCTGGAATCTACCCTATCATGTCAATTCTGATTATCTAGACTAGATGTTCTCAAAGCTGGGGAACTCCGGGAAGTTGCAGAGAGCCTTTTGATGCATTCCTTAAGGCCCAACCTCCTTTATAATATCAACACAGCATCCTTCTTTTAAATTCTCTTCTTCTTACAAGTCTGCACTGGAGTTTTCCGAAGGTTGCATATTACTGATGTCATTGCTCTGACTGACGGTGGACTATGTGCTTGTGTATAAGGTTCTCTCATTTTTGATTTTGAGTATGTTAAACATTGATAGATAGACCTCCACAAACACAAGCGGCTAACCGATTTCATAGTCAGTTTTTAAAAGAGTGTGAAGGAGTTTGAGGACTGTTCTTATCACTGATTTTCTCACTGTCCAAGATGACTCCTTAGTACATTTTCTTTCTTTTCATGTTTCTTCCATCACTTCCTTCTCATCCATCCTTTCTTTAAACTGATGCCCCTGCTTCCTGTTCTGCAGAGAAAACAGACAAAATCAAAGGAAGGCTTTCTTCGGCTCTTATATCTGCCTCTGTGCCCATAGGGCGGTACATTCTCTCTTGTACCATGAGTGAATGAACAGTTCTCCCAGGGAAAAAAGTAAGTCTTTCCTTCAGCCTTTCTCTCATATTCTCCTGCATCATTAGTTCTCTTCTGTGTCTTTCCATTCACAAGCCTACATGGTATTTACCTTACTTGATTCAGGAGATGCTTTCAAGGTAAAATCACAAAGATACGCTGATGAACATTGAGTGTATTGAAGAGCAGCTCTGGTTTTGACCCGTACCGCTGGGGCAGATAAGTGGTTTCTCAACTTCCTTATAACTGTTTGGTGGTTCCTGATGGGCCTCAGATTAACTCCAGAATCCTTAGAGAGCACACATGGTCTGGTCCTCTTCCATCTTTCGAGGCTCCCTCCACTGTGCTCCTGATTCGTTTATGCTTTCGTGGATGAGCTGCGCTTTTAAATGTCAGTGTGCAAATTTGCATGCCATTTTCTCTGTTTCCAGAGCTCTTCCTCATTTGCTTGAAGATTCAGTCCAGCATCCCTTTGTGTAGTAGGTCTTCCTAACTCCCCTCTCAGGTGTGGCTGAGTACATGTTGCTTTGTGCAACAACCTAGTATGCATAGGTGGAGTGCAACGTGCCTTGTTCAGCGGTTTTTTATTTTTTTTCTTATTCATCTCCCTGCCATGCTGGGACTTGTCGGAGGCTGCCATAAACTACTGATAAGGTGTCTTTGGAAGTTTACACAAGGACTCACACCTAACAGGCACATATAAGTACGCATAAATTCATTGCTGGGTTAAGCATGATGACTCTTTGTTTACTGTCCTTTCAAAGATAACTGCATGAATTTTATAAGACATATTCAGCTCTACTCATGTCATTATCAACCTCAGATACTCGTCCACTCAGTGATGATGCTGATCATCGCAGATAACATTATCCTTCCACTTTACAACTGAGTGGTCTTTTGAAAGTGAGGGGAACCTGCCATTTCTTTGAGCTTTCTTATTCTCTAAAATGGACCTACCCAAAAGCATTCCACCTGATTGAACTCAGTCTGTGACTGGCTGTCAGTGCACACTGGATGCTAACAGTTTTTATAAGAATCATTACCACCACGTCTGCAGAAATCTGCTCATGGCTTCTGCGTCTCGCTTAGGAAGCACCTGTCACATATTTTCTCATTCAAAGAGGCAGGCAGAGTGATAGACACTGTGAGTCCAAGCTGGGTTAAGTAATGTGTACTAAGAAGTGGTTCATGGTGGAGTCAAGGTTGGAATTAGAACATTTAAAGTGAACTGAATCCTCTCACCAAGGCCATTGGCACAGCTGAGCATGAAATGAAGAGGGATCTTCTTTTCTCCATTGTATTGCTGTCTGTGATGCTACTTTGTTGGAGTGTTCTCTGATTGGCCTGTGGATGTTGTTAATGACACTCTGTGCTTGTCAGATACTGAATTCAAGATATCAAATACTGCATTTGGATGATTCGATACTATTTATCTCACTATTCAGAGTAAAGTGGGGTCAGACCTTTGACAGGTGTTTGATGGACAAAAAAGAATATACTCATACAGGAAAGCGAAGGAAATTAGTGAGGCCTGGTTAATACTGTGCTTTGTGATAGCTGGGTCAGACTACATGGTTTAATGCTGTGTCCAGAGCTAGGTGTGCTTATGTTTACCTGGGAGCCAGGAGCACCACTGCTTCAAATGAACGCTATGGCATGGTCTCCTCTCTCTTCTGTATTGTAGCTATGCTTATTAATTCATATACCAGTTATTAACTATTGTGTGGAATAATATCATTCTATAGGTCCTCTCCTACCTTCTCATCTCTACTGCTCATGAGGACAGACTTTGCATAGTGCTATGGCCAATCTAATCTATATTTTGGCTTTTTTTTGTCTTTGCCATTCTATGGAAAGAATCACAGACCAGCAAAATATCATTGTTTTTGATTCCTGTGGACAGCATGCATTCGGATTGTGTTTCGTGCTGCTGTCTGAGTGTCCTTTCAAAGTATGTGTTGCATAAGTGTGGTTGGCCTTTGAGCTGCTTCCATAAAAGAAAGCTAACAGCATGTGCTGTTCACATGGGAATTCTCTAAAGGGTCAATTAATATGGAATATTTAATGATACACTTGATACCAACCTTCCGTGATTTTAAAAGTGCTCCTCTTAAAATAGACTTGGAGCAGCTGGTCTGAATAAATAAGCACTGCATCTCTTTATGTCCTTTCCTGAGATCCTGGGGGCAGCGTGGTTAAATGAAAGGGCTTCAAAAGGTCAGGGATGGGGAAAGCTGGCTTCTAGTCCCAGCCTGGTCTCTGACATACTCTGCGACCTTAGCCAGTGACTGTTTCTCTTTGTCTCCACCTGTGTACTTAGAACAGTATCAGCAACTGTGGATTCGGTCTCACTTAGAAGACATTATGGTTTTAGGAAGCTCAGGGGTCAAGCAGAAGTGGCCAAATTCCAAAGGATGACCTTGGGAAAGTTATTTTACCTTTGGATCCCAGTTTCCTCTTGTGATGAGCAAGAAGTAGTGAAACCCAATTTTGCAGGACTACGGTGAGAATTAAGCAATGCATTAAGAGGCCTGGTGCACAGTAGGTAGTCAGCAAGATTATTTCCTTCCACCTCTGTTGTCCTTCCCCATCCTCTTCAGTCTGTAAGGCAGGAAGAGGATGGTCTTATCACTGCTCTACAGAGGAGGAAATTGAGATGTGCACGGGCTGAAGGGCTTTTTTTCAAGGTCATACAGACAGGAAGTGGTAAAGACAAGATTGGAGTCCAACTGTCCTACTTCCAAATTCAGCAAAATTTCCCATTTTCTGCTGCCAAACTCTGTGGTTATCTGGTGATTTGCATGAGGAAATGTCTGGGAAAGTATTTGCCAACAGCAAGGCATACTCTGCAAATGGGACATAACACTCTATGGTTTTGCATTGAAAGTATGTTTAAAATAAACAAACGTCTATTGTAATGATAGTCTTGGGGCTACCTGCTTGCTGTTTGGCGTTGTCTTCTTGGTAACCAGTGCCTGTGGGCTGATTAATTAAACTATCAACATGTCTGCTGCATATTAGACTCTGTGGTTGATCCTGAAGACTCAAAGGGAAGTAAAATTAACCTCCTGGCTCTGGTTTCTTGTATCATTTGACTTGCAACCTCATCCCCATCAAACAGGACAGGGGAGCCATTTAAATTAGTGTGAGTGGACTGATAACTGTTTGGTAGATGGGCCATGCTTTGCTCAGTTTTGTGTGATATTAATGTCACAAAATTGATTTCTTTTTCATGTACAGGGTGGTTTAGAGTGTTTCTTTCCATAGACTTTGCCCAGTACTTCGTATGTGTGGGGCACAGACAGCATAGAGATAAATCACACGAAGTTTCTGCTTTTGGGTGGCAGGGAGAAAATAGATTTGACCTGAGAGTCAGACTTTTACAGAATGCAGAGAGGAAGTAAATCGTGGGATGGTGCAAGCCCAGTGCGGCCATGCATGCAGCTGGGGGAGCCAGGCGAGACCAGGAAGAAGACGGAGACACAAGTGGTTACTAGAGAGGAAGAGGGTTTGAGAAAGAAAGCTGGGTGGGAAGAGAGGAATGTGCAGTGACATTCAGACCTCAGTAATGCCAGTGAGACAGTTGTTCTGAGCAATGGTGAAATACCCTTAATAGCCATTTGCATTTGGCGTCGAAGACATGAAAGCAGCTGTCTTGTGTTGTGTGGACAGTGGCTTCAGTGGATATTCAAGAGAACATCTGGAAAGCCGAGGGGGTACACGTAGCCAGGCTCCTCAGTATGTCTAAAGCAAGGTGCCGAAAGGCAAGAGCCCTCCCCACTCTGGTACCTTCAGAATTGCTGCCCCCCCATTTCCTCCCACCCGCTGAACCGTTTATCCCTCCCTGGCCCTTTGGTTGATGGGCACTCCCTCTGTCCTTGGCCCAGCCTCGGCTGGGCACTCCCGAGTGCATCCACAACTGGCCTTTTCACTTTCCCCCTCAAACCCTGGCTTCCCTGTAACGTTTTGTGGTTTTTCTCTACTTCTTCACAGTGTCTCCAACAGACTCGTGGCTTCTAGATTTCAAAGTACAGACTACGGGCAAATGCAAAGCTCTACTTCTAAATCCTCAGCCACCACAAACTCCAGCTTTCCAAATGTCAGATACCCCAAGTCCACAATTCTGCTTGAGACCCTGCTTGTCATCATCATAGCCACCCTTGTCTTCGTGAGTCTTAACTTGTCCTCAGCCTGCCCTATCCCACTTTCCACATGGTGACCGTTAGTTACTACAGATACGAGAAGTAACAACTGTTCTGAATTTTGCAAGTTACTTTCGAATGGACTATTTTATTTATTTATTTATTGCTTCCTGACACTTATGAATGAGTTTTGGTCTTGAAGAGGACAGTTAATAAATCAGAATCCCAAGAGTTCCAGGAGCTATGAGAAGTTTGACTATGATAAATAGGACACTATATACTAGATGTACTTTTTCTGATTTCTGGTCTTCAGAGCCCAGTGGTGTGACTGAGTACAGTCAGTGAGCCAGTAAAATGCAGTAACTGTCCTCCACCAGGGCAAAGCAGGACTTGAGCCCCGAAGCTCACATAAACACTGACACAAGCTGTGGGTTCTTCCAGAGATGGTTTAAGAGGAGAACATGACATCATTACTGCTCACATCAATGTTAGCCCCATAGAAAAGCTGGACTCTACTTACAAGGTAGCTCAGACCGTTATATCCTTATTGAATTCTCAAGCCTTTTGAATACATAGTTCTACTTTTTTTTATTCGTTTTTACATACCAACCATAGATCCCCTTCTCATCCCTCCTCCTGCTCTCCCCTCACCTTCTCCCCGCATCTCTTCCTCCAACAGGGTAAGTTCTCCCATGGTGGGGGGACAGCTAAACCTGGTACATTCAGTTGAGGTAGGACCAAGCCCCTCTCTGCTTTATCAGGAGTGAGCAAGGTATCTGACTATAGGTAATGGGATCCAGAAAACTGGCTCATGCACCAGGGGTAGATCCTGATCACACTGCCAGGGGCGTCTCAAACAGTCCCAGCTACACAATTGTCTCCCGTATGCAGAGGGTCTAGGTCCGGTCCCATGCAGGTTCCACAGCTGTTGGTCTAAAGTACGTGAGTTCCTTTGAGCTTGGTTCAGTTGTCTCTGTAGATTTCCACATCATGATCTAGATCCCCTTTGCTCATATAATCCCTCTTCCCTCTCTTTGACTGGACTCCTGGAGCTCAGCATGGTGGTTGGTTGTGGATCTCTGTGTCTGCTTCTATCAGTTACTGGATGAAGGCTCTATGATGACAGTTAGGGTGTTCATCAGTCTGATTACCAGGGTAAGCCAGCTCAGGCACCCTCACTACTGTTGCTAGTTGTCTTATCTGGGGTCATCCTTGTAGATTCCTTGGAATTTCTCTAGCACCAGGTTTCCTTCTTATCTCATAATGTCCCCCTCTATCAAGAAAGTATCATCTTAAGTGAGGTAACCCAGACTCAGAAAGACAAACATGGTATGTACTCACTCATAAGTGGATTCTAGATGTAAAGTAAAAGATAATCAGACTACAACCCACAACTCCAGAGAAGCTAGGAAATAAGGAGGACCCTAAGAGGGATGTACGGATCACCTTGGGAAGGGGAAGCAGGATATCTCGATGAGTAAACTGGGGATGGGGGGGCAGTAGAGGGAACAGGATGGTCAAACTGGGGGAGGAACAGAGTGGGAGGGCAATGAAAGACGTGATTCTGTTTAATGACCACAGTGAAGAGAAAACTGAGGAGAAAGATAAAAGCAGCTTACCAGGATTCTCCCATGTCTAGCTTTGTGAGGATTTAATTTTTTCTCTATCGTGTTTAGTAAATGGTTCAACAACTCCAACAAAGAATGTCAGTTTCTTACCTGTCTAGTTAACAATGAGCCCTTTGACAGTCTTGCTCATCCTTGCTAGCTAAACCCCCACCTCCCGGGGCCTTACACATGATTAGCTTGATAAAAAACAATGCATCTAGAAAATAGTAATAAAAATATTCTCGCCTCTTGGTAGAGGAAGCAATAAAATGTATTTATTAAACTCTGTTTATCAAGCTACACATCATTTCTGCCAATCTCTACAGGCCCTGAATTCTGACTTCAAGCTGGAAGACTTTTAATTAACTCCCTGTTTTAATGGACCTTCAAGACAATAGGTTCTAGTAGACCTTACATTGTCCTTGATATAACCTGGCCTTGAGTCATAGCTCTGCTGCTTAAGTACCAGACAGCTTAAATGATTGGATCTTCAGTTTTCATGTTTATGAAATAGAGGAGATGGCATGTAATTGAAGTGTTGGTAGGACTAAGGTAATTGCAGTAGTGCATGTAATGTGTTTGGTTCAGTATTCGGACTGAGAAGCTTTGCATCATTTTCCTTAAGCCTGTTTTAAGGACAAGGACGCTATTATATACAGACAAAAGTTAAAGCACAAAGGAGGGATAACTGAAAGTTAAGCTGGCAGTATTCATAACTGCAAACTGCGGACTTGAGAACCCTGAATCATTAGAATTGGACTATGGAACCTACAAGAGCCTTCATGCACAGCCCGAGGTGCCCAGGAAAGACAACATGGGCCTGGAAGTTCTTTAGAGATAATTCTAGACCAGTAATTGGTTTATACAATGAGCAGCCTCAGGCTTCTGATGTGCGCAGAGATTTGATCAAGGTCACTTCATTTGGCAAAGCCCAGACCCAGGTTCTCTGAGCCATAGTCCCTACCTTTTCTAAGAATAGTAATGTCCTAAGAAAGGTTTAAGTCATGCTTATATGGTTAAAAAATATGCTTATAAAGATTAGAAAATAAGCCAGATGTGATAGATCATGCCTGTAATCATGGCACCTGGGAAGTGGAAGTGGGGTGGGGTTGTGGGAATGGGAGTGTTAGGATTTCAAGGTCACCTTCAGTGACCCAGTGAGTTTGAGGCCAGCCTGTGCTACTTGAGATGATGCCTGCGGGAGGGTTAGGGCTGGAGAAATTGTTCAGTGGATAAAGTACTTGCTGTGTAAGCATTAGGGTCTGAATCTGGATCCCCAGGACCCATGTAGAAGCCAGGCAGAATGTAACCTCAGTGCTGGGGTTGGAGGGCAGGCAGAGAAAGACAGATAGATCATAGGGGCTTGTTGATCAGTCAACCTGGCCAGAAGAGCGAGCTCCAGGGTCAGTGAGAGAATGTCTCAAAAATAAATGTGAGCGTGATAGAGGAAAACCTTAGACATCAACTTCTGGTCCCTGTATAAGCAGGAATGGTTGTATGCAATACCCCAACACTACATACACACACATTAGAAAGTGTTTTGATTAATAATTACTCAAGTGAAATACATCTTCTTATTCATTTGTTTATTTATTTATTTTCCATTTTGGGACACAGTAAGGGTAGAAGTTCAGGGTCTCAAGCTGTGGACCCCAGAGCCTCCTAGCAGAAATGACAGCACTGAAAAATGACTAAAGAATGAGAATGATGACATCAGAGAGCTGATCTAAAGGAGCAAAATCTCAGCTATTTGGAATCTCAGCCATCCAGCATCATGGAGTTCCTAGGAGGGCTGAGGGTTTGCTGTTTTAAGCCAAACCCCAAATTTTCAAAAACATGAATATTCATGTGTATTAGCACCATTGTAAGTTTTGCCTTGTGAGTTTTGAATTGTGAGTTCTGTGAACTTGGGAACTTTGTTTTACAGCCTATATTCTTAGATCAGTTCCTGCTACAGAATGAGTACCCCCTATGTGGCTACTGAGTACTTAATCGTCCCTGATATTGCTTAGGTAAGAAGGTGATAATATTGTCTTTCTGAAGGACAAGAAAGGTAATGTTCTGCTGGTGTCTTGCATTGGGAGTCATCATGTTATGGTGAAAGAATGTGAACTTTAATATCAGCAAATCTGGATTCAAGTCACACCCAATTAGGTGAATATCTGTGGTAAAATTCCTAAATCTCTCAGTGTCTTCCTTTTCTTGCTATAAAATGGAGACAATTCTTTTTTTTAATTAAGAAATTTTTTTAGTCATTTTACACACCAATCAAAGATTCCCCTCTTCCCTTCTCCTGCCCCTCCAGCCTCCCCCTCCCAACCCACCTCCCATTCCCTCCTACAAGAAGGTAAGGCCTCCCATGGGGAGGTACATTTAGTAGCGGCAGGTCCAAGCCCCTTCCCCTGCCTCAAGACTGTGCAAGGTGTCCCACCATAGGAAATGGGTTCCAAAAAGCCAGCTCATGCACCAGGGATGGATTCTGATCCTACTGCCAGGGGACCCTTAAACAGGCCAAGCTACACAACTGTATGTTGTGGGCCTAATCCAGTCCCATGCAGGCTCCACAGCCATTGATCCAACTTTCATGAGTTCCTACTAGTTTGGTCTGGTTGTCTCTGTAGGTTTCCCCATCATGATCCTGACGCACTTGCTCATAGAATCCCTCTTCTCTCTCTTTGACTGGACTCCTGGAGCTCGGCCTGGTGAAAATGGAGACAATTCTTAACTGCAGAATGTTGTAATGTGCAAATGAGCTCAGATGGGCAGATTACCCAGCATAGCACCAGGGCCATTGCGGACATTTGGCAATCCTCTTTGTCCCATTTCATCATCTGATCATGTGGTCCCGGGCTCTTCCCACTGTTCTTCTGAATGACATTCTGAAGATCTATGGAAAAGTTCTCTGCTTTGTTTTCTATTTTATGTTTTTCCAGCAGCTGTCTTACTTATACTCATTGAGCCTAAGACTTGAAATACTGTAGTTTTAAAATGATTTAACTGACATTTTTATCTGTTGATTTATTGGCTGTTAATTTTATATGTGGCAGCCATTATATAACATAAAGCACAAACTACCCTCTTTCTGGAGTTGGAATAGCTGCATTTCCATGCTGGCTGGTTCATCCACAAGATCAGTGATTCTTGAACCTCACTGTACTCAAGTTTCTCTGAGATTCAGTTTCTCCTTGATAACCAGGGAAGAGCAGCCTATTACAGTACAAGAAAAGACAAAGCTCTTGTGTTCAGTGTTGAGCTTTACTGCTGATGAGTGTGTGATATAGAGCAGGCTCCTTTACCGCTCTTTCCATTCCGCTTTGCCTCAAGGACAGCTGTTCCTTAGGCTGTTATGAGGAGATAATGTACCCCAGGTAACTTGCTCAGAGCTTTCTACTTGGCAAATTCTCAGGCAACCGGCAAAGATGCTACCAAGATGCTGCAAAGACACCTTCTAAGAACCAGCATGATAAGCATCGACAGCACTCATTTTCCTGGGTAGTTGAGAGACAATTGAGAGCATATATTACACTAGCTGAAGGAGACTAGAAGACACTCCGCAATTTTCTCAAAGCCACATAGGAAGTGATCATGGAGTAGTATGTAGCTGTGAAAACGAAGAACCGTCCCCTTATTAATATGCTTCCCACATTTGGAACCAGCCCTTCAGGCTACTTTCCAGTTTTCTCTTGTCGGCAGCATGGCTCACCATGTCCCTCTACAGATTATTTTTTTGCCTTGGCTTATTGACTTCAGCTTTATGGTTCAAGGTGAAATTTCTAGGTCAAAGACTAACATTTTCACTGATTTTGTCAGAATATTGCCAGATAGTTAACAGAAAAATAAAAGCCAACAAAACCGTTTCAATGGGTTGGAAAGGGCAAATTTCCCAAGTCTTGTTTAAAAAATGTCCTTGGTATCATTTTGATTTGATTCCAGTTTTAGCTACCCATTTGCTGAATGACTGCTCTCTCACATTCTAACTTTTCTCATCTGTAAACTGGGATCCAGTTAGACAGCCTGCCTGTCAAGCACTTGCTTGGTACAGTGCTCAGCCTTCATAACCCACGTTATTTCTCCTGCACTCTTGTTATTCTCCCTCTGTGTGTTAGACTCTATTACAATCGTTCTCTCAAATGTATCATCAGTAACCTTAAGATATGAGAAAGCCCTCCCCAAACACTAATGTGACTACAAGGGTGTAACTTTGTAACTACAAGGATGCTTCCTTGTGCTCTGAGGAAGAAGTCCAAAATCCCTAAGTGACACCTTCTGTGGTCTGGCCTCCTCATCCTCTGCCCTCTGCAGTCACATCCCTTATTTCCCTTTTGAATTCTGCAGCAGCCACAGTAGGTGTTTTTCCCTTCTCAGAATTTGTGACCTCTTTTTCGTTTTTCTGATTGCAGAACTTGACATTTTGTTTTTATTTCCTAGCTTTGAAATTCCCCTTTTATACAATTCACCTTACAAATGATTATTTCATTCTGGCTTCATGATAGCAGGGGTCACTTACATTTTATTAACTGATGATTCCTGGGAACCAACATAGAGCCCAGCACGAATGCCTAATAAATACTTGGGAGTGCTTAACTAAATATTCACTGACTATTATTATTACCCATAAACACAGGCAAAGAAAGGAATTAATTTTAGGTATAATTTGTGAAGAGTCTGGTTTCAGACTGTTCTGAAACTATGTATGCATCTATTATTTTCAAGGGTATTATAAAAACTGGAGTATACTTTTAATTAAATAGGATTTTGCTTCATAAAAAACCATAATCTTTCATGTTAGTGAAGACAAGCCTGAAGAGAGGGCAAATACTTGCAGAAAGCATAATTTAATGTGCAGTCATCTTTCACCTTAGCCAACATTCTTCATCTCAGACCTGTGATCATAGAACCTGAACAATGCAGGAGTCTGGCCAGAGAACCGTCTTGAGTCAAATAGCATAGCAGGAGGACTTAATGGTGAAGATGAGCATTCCTGAGAGATTAGATTATGCCTGGTCCATTTCCTCTCACTTGAGATCTCCATCCAGCTCTTTGGGTTTTCATGTCCCAGAAGGACCAGCTTATCTTATATTACACACTTAATGTCTGCAAGCTCAAAACTGCATTTTGTTCTTTCAGGAGTGGAATTCCTTTTTTGGCGCATCTGTTTGGCAGGACCCATTGAACACACAATCAGTGATTAGGCATGGACAACACAGCAGAGAACCAGGGCTCTAAGAGAGGTCTGTTTAAGAGGAGGTGTTTTCTCCCCCCTCATCTTTATATGTAGAACTTCTGTTAGAGCATTAGCATACTCTTGGGTATGTGTTGCTTGGTTTCTTTGGGCTCTTGCCTTTGAGACCTACCTACCTACCTACGGAGACGGTGGTTTTCTGTCTACTCTCATCCACATGCCAACTAAGTAGAATAGATCCCACCTTCGAGTGCAAAGCCTATAACACTGATTTTATTTTTGTTTGTTTGCCTAAATGGTGGGTGTAAGCTAGGTAGAGATAGGGAAGCTTCATCCTCAAGCCCATTTACTGGTTCTTAGCAGCTTTTATCAATAAAGCACATTTTGACCCTTTTGTGTGTGTGTGTGTGTGTGTGTGTGTGTGTGTGTGTGTGTGTGTGTGTGTGTGTATTACCCACTAGATTTTTCACTCAATAGAAAAAGGGAATATTTATTTTGACCCTGGGGGATGGTGAAGCTGATGGCAGCCAAGGCTGCAGGCAAATGGTCATTTTTGCCAGGCACAGCTGTTTGTGACGAGTGTTGGGCATAATTAGTGCAAGATGAACTGATGCTACCCAGAGGGTCTGGGCTGGATTTGGGGGGAGCTTAGATTTTGGGGATTTTTTTAAAATATTGCTAGCACTGACATTTTAGATGAGGTGAGGAAAGAGATTGGCCCTTCTTAGTCACTTAAGATAGAACCGATTTGACATTCTCATTGTATTTTGGTGTAGGCTGCAGGCCAGGGCTGCTAACTGCAGAAGTGACATTTCAAGACTGCTGTTGTGTCAGTGTCCTTCCTTCAAATTATGAAAAGCAGGCCAAGGAAGGAAGTGATAAATTAGCTTTCACACATATCGTTAATTTCATTCTGGGGCAAAGGAATGGCCTTGAGGGATGACATTATTTGGTTGTTTATCGACAAGATCTTGATAGACCCCACTGTCTTAGAACCAACCTCCTCAATAAAGAGAAGTCCATAGAAGCATCTTTCTGTATGAGCAGGTCTCAGAGAGGAGGACCGGAAGAAGCTGAGCTATGTATAGGACAGAAGTATTTCTAACTCTAGCGGAAGTTCCTCCATAGTGAACCACAACTTGTATTTGTACGGGGTTTGTTAATCATAAACGCTCTGGCCATTAGATCCTGAACTGTAGCTTTGCCAGTGAAGCATGAGTTGTGTTTGCTGCGGGTTTTAATTATGTGAGTCTGCGTGTTAGATCATGGCCCTGCAGCTTCACCTAGGAAGAACTTTAGATTTTATTGGTAATTAGGAAGAAATGGTGTTATTCTTACTTAAGAATTGTATGTCTGGGTGTGGTGGCTTATACCTTTGATGCCAGAACTTGGGAGGTAGAAGCAGGCACATCTCTGGTGAGTTCAAGGCCAGTCTATATAGTGAGACCCTATCTCAAAAGAGAGAAAGAAAGAACAAAAGAAAGAAAGAAAGAAAGAAAGAAAGAAAGAAAGAAAGAAAGAAAGAAAGAAAGAAAGAAAGAAAGAAAGAAAAGAATTCTGCGGAACATTCTTAAGTTCAGAAAAGACAAAGGAGTCAGTGTGATCATTGCAAAACCACTATTAAGATGATTGGTTAAAAGGGTGTGCCTACAACACCCAGAATTTAAAGGTCATATTTTTTTTAGGAAACCAAGGAGAAACAAGGGTGACCTGATTGGTCGTATTAGGAAAGCAGTGGTAGTGGACTGAGGAACCTAGGCCAGAAGAACAGTCTGCATTTATGAACACAGGTGAAAGGCTTTAAGTGAGGTCTTGAGGCAGCTTAGGCCTGGCCAGATGTGGCCTCCTGGGAGTGACCTCTTGGTTGGGATCCCCTAATGTTGGAAGTGAAGGCTGACAAAATTTGCCTGAATAATCAATATGTATGAGGACATACTCATAACTTTGCAGTTCTCCCTCATAGAGGAGGTATTAGACTATACAATATTGAGGAGTATTTTAGAATATTAGAAAAGCCATGATCTGATACAGGAAAGAAAAGAAGCAAGCCATGGTGTTTCCTTTGCAGAGGTAGCTCTGGAGTGGAAGGGAGAGAGGGAGCGCCTTTGAGTCTTTGTGTGTGAATGCAGGATCAGTGCAGAAGAATTAAACGTGAGGGGGCATGTTTGACTTCTGGCAGAAAACAAAAGTCCTGAAGATCTGGCTTTTAAAGTGCTCAGGAATGCTCATGTCTGGGGCGTCTACACAGCACTGCAGGTCGAGGGCTGTCCTGTCCTGGCATCTGCTGGGGCTGGATTGGCGGAAATGGGAGGTCTCAGAAATGGCCTTCCTCAGGAAGCAGTTTTTTACAGCGCGAAGCAATTACATAGCAAAAGGCAGTTGCAACAGATGCTGTGGCCAGAGACTCAAAATTCCTGCTTGTGAAAGATTGTGGTGGTGACGAATGTGAGGCAGAGCCCAGATCCTGTTCCACCCCTGAGTGACAGAAACATGGGTTTAGGTGTGACTCCGGAGATGAGAAATGTGGACGTTGCATGCTGGCAAAGAAATGTTCTATGCCCAGGGTCCTTAGGGACTAGGGTTGCACACCTCTAAGCCCCAAAGAAGCAGTAAGCAAATGCTTAGGACTAAAACTAACCTCGTTAGGAGCTGTCTCCAGGTTGACTCAGTGTAAAGCTTTGTTTGTTTTTGCTGTGCTCAAATACATATGACATAATCATAGTGATTACGGTTACATGTAACTGTATCATTTCTAAGTCACGTTTCAGTGTTGTCAAGCATGCTCACTGTGTTGTACAGCCACCATTTCTTGTCTTCAGAACTTTGTCATCTTTCCCAGCTGAAATGTACACATATTCAGCTAGAACCCCTCTCCCCACCAGCCCCGGGCAGGGCAGCTACCGTTCTGCTTTCTGTATCTGTAGATTCAACTCTTCATGTTGCTTCGAATGAATTGGGCCGTTCAGTTAGGATAAAGCCCATCCATGCTATAATAGATGTCAGAATTTGCTTTCTTTTTAAGGCTAAGTAACTTTCAATCGTTTGTTTTCCATCTAGTTTATCCATTCATCCTTTCGTGAAGACTTGGAAGATTGACATAATATTACAGACAGCCTGGCGAAGCAGACAGCGATGTTATTGTAGTTCTCTGTGTTCTTCCATCTTTCAAATGTCCCAAAGGTCTTTCTTTTCTCTGTTTCTCTCCCCTGCCTGTCCATTCCTCCCTCCTTTCTCCCCTCCCTCCCGCCTTTGTAGTTATATGGGTGTGTGTCATGCTGGGCATTGGGAGGCACTCTTGGGGACTGACTCTTCTGTTAAAGTTGGCAGCATTGGCAAGTGACAGTCTTGCTTGTTCTTGACAGTCTTTGGGTTCTTTAAAAGTGAAGGATATAAAAGTTGAGATGAAGCTAAATTAATCTCCAGCATTCTGAAAGAATTCTATCCTCTCAATTATATATTCAAAAAAAAAAAAAAGAAAAGGAAAGGAAAAAAAACCCAAAGAAACAAAAGGAAAAAGGAAACAAATGACAGGGACAAAAAGCCCCACCACTCTGCCCAGCATCAGCAGCCACCCAGCCGGGACTATAGCATAAGAGAGCGTGGAGGATGCCCTTGGGTTTCAGGACTGTTGGACTTCATGTTGGCTACCTCTGAGTAGCACTTGAAGATGCCCTCTGCCTCTCTCGTGCTGCTCCATCCACAACAGCCAGCCGTTCCTATGAACTTCACACGTGCTTTTGGACAGCACTTCCTCAGGGGCCTCTCATCCTCCCCTTTTCCCTTCCCATTCTTCCCACTCCGAGCTTCTCTCACTATGGTTCCTGGTTGGAAGGTCTAGACAAGCGGGTTTTGAAGAGTCCTATCAAGTGAAGGGTTCTTTTGCCCATTGGGGGACAGGAATGGTCAAATGAAATCATTTCTTTTCCTCCAGGAGAGGGCAGTTCAGAAGCACGCCTCATAGGACTCCCAGAAGGGGGAGTGGCCTTGAGCGCCCAACCCCAGCAGTAATGCTCACTTCTGTAATGCCTTCTGTGTTTTCCCTCTCTGGTTCTCCATTTCTGTTCCTCTACTACAGTGGTTCTCAGCTTGCGGGTCGTGACCCCCACAGGCAGGGGTCACATATCAGATATTTATATTGTGATTCATAATGGTAGCAAAATTACGGTTATGAAATAGCAACGAAAATAACTTTATGGTTGGGGTCACCACAACACGAGGAAGGTATTAAAAGATCACAGCATTAGGGAAGTTGAGAATCAGTGCTCTACTACCTCGTTCCTTTTGGGGATTGCTTCCCCAGCCGGTCACCTGCATGCAAGTTTTAGCTTCAGTCTTTACTTCCTGGGAAACTCAGGCTAAGACATTTGGAATGGTACAACCATTGCTGTCATTTAGATTGTAATTCCTTTGGAATTCTACATTTTTGAACTTAAAATTTGCAAGATTTAATTTTGGTTCTTAAAATATACTAATGAGCAAAAATGTCTGCCAGAGACAATGGCAACTTGAGGAGAAGAGGAGCTTTTTTTTTTTTTTTTTTTTTTTTTTTGGTTTTTCGAGACAGGGTTTCTCTGTGTAGCTTTGCGCCTTTCCTGGAACTCACTTGGTAGCCCAGGCTGGCCTCGAACTCACAGAGATCCGCCAGCCTCTGCCTCCCGAGTGCTGGGATTAAAGGCGTGCGCCACCACCGCCCGGCTTTTTTTTTTTTTTTTAAGTATATTGTATGTATATTTGTGTATGCGTGTGTGTGCATATTTGTGGGTGAGGATATATGCTTCCAGGGATCCTTCTATCTCTGCCTTCTTAGTGCTGGGATTATAGGTTTTTACCCCTGTTCCCAGTGTTTTTAATGTGGGTTCTGGGTATGGGACTCAGGTTCCCATGCTGCTGAGACAAACATTGTATTGATTGAACTATCTTCTCAATCCCAGAAAAGAGGATTTCATTTAGCCACCCCTGTTCTCTACTGGTCAGGGGCACTTGCCTCTCTGGATTGACTGGCCAAAACTGCTTTAAGGAGGAAGGATCAGTTTTGGCTCATGGTTTAAGTGACTATCGATCCTCCGTCGAGGTGGAGAAGTCATGACAACGGAGCTGGTCAGGGCATGGTGACATGGGCTTGCCATGTCTGCTTTTCATATCTTTGTAAGTCAGGAACCAGAAGGCGTGGTGCTCAAACCACGAGTAAATCACCCTGGAGTCGTCCCCTACTGATCCACTTCTGCTAGCCAGAGCTCCAAAGAGTCTGCAGCCTCCTCACACAGCACCAATAGCTAGGGACAGCTCTCAAGCATGTGATCTTGTGCGGGGGGGGGGGGGGGGGGGGGGGGGGGGGGGGGGGGGCTGGGGGGGGGGGGCACATTTCAGAAATCTTGCCCAGAAGCCAAGACTATCAGGAGGTTTTCAGCTGAATTTTCTGTTTATATTTATCTTTGTATTGGGATTTTTGTTTACAGTTCTGTTCAGAGCCCTTCCCCAGTGATTCTAGAGGCTACCAAAAGGACAGTGGGTTGGGCAGGAAATGACCTTCTTATCCTTAGTGGGAAAGGAGTTTTTATTAAACTGATCTCTCTTCCTTGGGAGACAGCCATACTACCAATAGCCCGGGGCCTTACTGGGTTAGAAAAAAATTTAAGTGATTGTTAAGGAGCTTATTTATGCTCAGGCTTTCTGCTTTCATAATGAGGACTTCCAGCAGAGTAACATTGCTAGCTTTTATTCTTTCTTATCCAGAAGAGAGGTGACTTCTCCCCTGGGCAGGTGTGATGTGACCCCCTCCGGGGTTCTCTCTAGGTTCTGTCTCCCTGCAGAAATGACACGCTCTAGTCTGCTCTTTACTTTGGCCTCTGTCTTGCATTTGCTTCTAAGTTCATATGGAGAAAGAGGGATGTTATTTATTAGAGTCCCTGAGTTATCAACTTTTGAGCACTTGAGGCTTGGAGCTGGAGGAGCATTTTTGTGGTGTTTTTGCAGAGAGGCCATTAAAGTCCCACAGCCTTCTAGAAAATGAATGTGCTTATAGAGAAACATACCCAATGCACAGTAATAGATCTAAATGACTTTAAAGACAGTAAAAGGTGGCCTTAGTCGTCCACAGTCATTCCTTTTTCTTTTCTGGGTGAGCTGATTAACACATGCAAGGTCACAGTTTTGCTGAGGTCACACGAAGGAAGTCTCATTTTGCAGCAAGGACAAACCATCCCCTTCTCATTATTATTTTTTTGTTGTTCCATAAATACTTATTAAATGGCCTGTAGTTTCAGCTGTGGAGGTAATTAAAGCCACATAGCTCTTAAGGATGTGAAAATACTTGAGTGTGTTATGGGCTCAATGTCCCGAGATAATGGCACACAAATGAGGGCTTATCCAAACAAGAAACCTGGAGAAGAAGGACAGCCAGGTCCTCCACGGGGACTCCTCTGACTTGTTTTAATATCCCAGTCCCTTCTCCAGGGTACAAGTTATCCTTCAAGACATGGTTGCCCTTCCTTGCACAGTGCTCCCCCTCGTTCCTCTCTCCACCTCTCTATTCTTCTGCCTCTGCTGGGAACAGACAGTTCTGCTTTGAGAATGAATGCTTGCAGCAACTTCTGGTTCGGCTAGCCCTCAGAGAATCAGGGTTCCTGAGGGCCTTTGCATCTGTCCTGCCTGGCTTTACTCGGCAGCTCTTTTCCCTCAGTTTTTCCTGAAGGCAGGGATTTCCTGAAGGAAGGCCTTTGGCCCTTGTGCATGAAGCCTGGAAGGGACACACATCTGAAGTTGGCCACCTAGGTTTCTGGCAGTGGTCCCCCTCTTTTCTTTTAGACACACTTTTGGTATTTTCAGCCTCTTTAGCTTGCACCCCACCTGTTTATGCTTGAGGGGTCCAGCCTGGTCACAGCCCTACTCTATTCTCCTTGGTCCTCAGTAAAGAGAAGGTCGTGACTTCCTGTCAGATATGTTTGTCAAGAAGATTGCTAATCAGCCCTGTGTGGTGATAGGTTTTGCGATGTTTAAAAACCAAGGAGATAAAAGTTCCAAGATTTCTTTTTTCTAATTTCAGCTTCTTTTTGAGGTAAGGTGTTAACCTAAGAACTTCAGCGCTTTAGCCTTGTTTTCTTGGGAAAATGTACCTTGAATTCTAAGTACTATAAATTTTGGGATGGAGCCCATTAAATTTTTAAGGGAGGGCTTTTTATGCCTTATACCTGCATATACTGGTATATGATAAATTGCTGGTAAATTATACCTTTTAATGTTGATATATTAAATTGTCTCAATGACTGAGACTTCAAGCCTCATCCAAAGTCTTAGAACTTTATGTAGCTGTTACAGTTGGGAACCTTGCTATGAACCCGATGGCCTTTTGGATGCAGTGTATTTGGACAGGATGATTATGCATAGTTCCAGCAGAGTGCCTGGAAGGTGCATGGCTGAGGCTGAGAAATAATTGTCTGTGGGTGGTGGGTGTTCTGTGTTTACTTGGCATTCAGCTTAAATTTGTGGGATGCTTTCTGATTATCTCACCTGGAAGAAAATAGAGCAGTCGTGTTAAGTATCAGAATCTCATGGTCCCTGTCCTCCAGCAAGCAGAGCCCAGCAGGAAGGAAATGACATCCTGGGAGTTGGCGGGCAGAGAGGGAAGTTTTGTTTGAAGAAAACGCTTTGTGCTGATCTTATGGCTGCAGTCTCTAGCCACACTCATTGTGGAAGAGCTGGAGTGTTTCGCAGTCAGTGTCGAAGGGCCACTTAGTCACACACTGGTTCCATCTTTTAGGAAGCATCACCTAAGTGGTGGTATGTCTTATGTAAATAATTACGTACCTGTATCTTGTGGTATCTATTGCCCCTTCTCCAAAGACTGTGATTTGTGTGTGTGTCACATGTATGCTTTTTGTTAAAGCAGAGCAGTGACGTTAATGATGGCGGTTTTGGAGGAGGGAGGTGCTTGTATACAGATTCTCTCCACCTTTGCAGGCATCCTCACCCACCTGGTTTGAAGGTGTGGCACTGGAGGAGTAGTCATTCAGGGCTTCCCATTTCCCACAACCTTTCGGAACCTGATTGGCAGCGTTGAGAAAAGTAGGTGGGGGCACCTTCCTTCTTGTTGCTTCCTTACATGGAATGGCTTCTATGGAGCACGAGCTCAGTCTGGGAATGAGTGGAATGTGACCCAGGTATATTGTTTCTGTTGCTTGAGATGAGGCCTAAACTCTTAAATTCTAACCTTTGGAAGGAAGTGCAGAGATGCCTCCTCTCAGGATATTCTTATCGCCTGCCCTGGCTAGATGATTGCTTTGGCTCCCTGTCACAAATTCTCCAACTTGAAATTCAGGCCTAGTGCAAGAACTTGCCACTCGGCCGCAGCTACTTAAGGACAGGAACTCTGACTCATTGACAGCTCTCCAGCCAGCTATAGTTTCCTTACAGTCAATTAAGCAAATACATGAATCAATTAAAAGCAAGTTGTAAACTCAGACTAATCAAAGACGGGTGGTAACTTGTGCATGCCATCATTTTTGTTTCTCTAGATGATCAAGCTTGTGGACACTCACTAAGAAACCAGGGCTAGTATGTGGATCTCTTTTTTATAAACCCGGACACAGAATCCGATGAGCCTTTTTGGTTCCGGTCTAACCCTATTCTAGTTTAATTCACAAGTAACCTATATGTTAAGTATATAATTTTTCCTGGGCTAAATTCCCATTTTCCCACTGTTTTTAAAAGCGCTATAAGTTTCATTAAGATATCATTTGGTTATTCATGTTATTTTCAGATTTATTTATTTAATTTAAAATTCTGTTCCTTGAGAATTTTGTACAATTTGTTTTGATCATATTCACCCTCCCCCAACTCCTCCCAGATTTTTACTCCCCTTCCCTACCTATGCAACGTTGGGACCTCTTTTCCCTTCTTTAAACCTGTTAAGTCCGAGTTGTGCAGCCCAGAGTGTTGAGTGTGTGGTCTTACCCTGGAGCTTGGTTGCCTTACGAGGGGCTATACTTTTAAAGAAAACTGACTCTCCATCTACCGTCAGTTATCAGTTACCAGCAATTCTCTGCTAGGGTGGGACTTTGTACCCACTTCCCCTTCCTGTGCTTGGATTTGGTCTGGGTTGAACTTGCACAGGTCTTGGGCATGCTGTCACAACTGCTGTGAACTCATCTGTCAGCTGCTCTGCTGTCTCTGAAGTGGTTGTCCAACTCCGGCTTTTACACCCTTTCTGCTCTCTCTTCTGAAGTGATCCCCGAGCCATTGGAACAGGGGTGTGATATGGATGTCCCATTTGGGGCTGAGCATTCTACAGTCTCTGATTATCTATATCTTAACCAGTTGTGGGACTCTGTGTTAGTCATCGTGTATTGCAGATAGAAACTGCTCTGATGAGGATTGAGAGTGGCATTAGTCTATGGGTATAACAGTAAGACATGTCCACTCAGTGGAGTTGTAGTATTAGGCTCTCCCCTGTGGCCTAGATCTATCTAGCCACAGGTTCTCAGCTCTGTTAACAGTGTAAGGTATGGATTTAATCTCATAGAGCTGATCTTAGAGCCAATCAGAAAGTGGTTGGTCACTTTCATAGCATTTGTGCCATTATTCACTAACTGGTATATCTTATCAGACTAGTTGTTATTGTAGCTTACAGGGGCTCACAGGTAGGTGATATTATGATTACTTTTCTCCTTCAGTACCATGCATGGTACCTTCCAGCATTATGAAAACTAGCAGGTAGAGATAAAACTTTTGAATAAGCACCAGTTTGATTTCTCCATGTTCTGTAGCTCAAGAACATGGTGACTTCAGCAATGGGGACTTAATATCAAGTTCATTTTAAACACACATGTATCATTAGAAGCACCTTCTTAGATTTGCACAATTCCAGGAGACTAGAATGTTTTGAGGATTGTGTTCAACAGGAAGGAGAGCTTATGAATGTCCACCAGAAGTAGAATTCCAACCATGTTCTCATTGGAAAATGTGGCTGATACAGATGCTGGCCAAATACATTCGTACTCTATCAGTTAGCTTGATCCATGAGAAGGAAGAATATTTTATGGAAGAGAGTGATAGAGGAAGTTTAGAGTTTATTGCCAGTGTGCAAGGGCTTCTCAGAGTAACTAAATGTCTGGAGATTTCTACCATCCTGCATCCTGGTCAGAGCCACAGGAGAGCTTTTCCTTTCTTTAATTCCTTCCTCATTTTCTTTGATTCCAACTATATATTATTCACTATCTCTTTATCTCAATAAGAACCAACAGGTTTACAAATTTCCCCAAAGAGTAAGCATGCATTCTGAAATTTTCTGAATGTGATATTAGTTTTAGTGGTTTAGTTTTCATCATATCTTTGACACTTCAGATTTCTCTTTAGAGTTTTTTGATGTGGAAGATGACCACAGGTTTTAAGAGAGCTATCTGGTTTTGGTTAGATAGACCTCTATTTTCCCTAGGAGTCATTGGGATACATCTTTGCCAGAAACAATTAGGGATTTGTAGGTAATCACTATTACGGTTTATCTTAGCTAAAAGACAAACAGTTCACTTCACACCTGAAGTTTCCTAACAGAGTCTGCTCAGTTCGGTGTGAGCTGTCACAGATAGATGAAAACTTCACTCTGCCTGGAAGATTTTGGTGTACAACCACACAGCTCAGGATTCCTTCCAGGCAGTGAGAAAGCTTGTGATTTTACACTAAGAAGAGCTATGTCTGTTCCTTGTCTTAAAGATGACATTGAGGAAAGGGCTTACATTTTTTTCAGTGTTTTCATGGAGATATTTAAAAGGATACATGTTTTTTGGTTTGATTTGAAACAGGGTCTCATGTAGCCCAGGCTGGCTTTGAACTGGCTTTTTAGTCAAGGATGACCTTGATCTCCTGTCTCCACCTACAGATGCTGGCACAGCAGGTGTCCTTGGCCATACCTGGCTAATAGAAACTCTAGACTTTACTATTTCTGGTTCTAAAGGATGTTAGTATCTTAAGGATGAAACCACAGCATTCTTAGAGTTCTGAGTAGGCATCCCCTTGGAAACTTTCCTTGAATAAATCCAAGTGTTTTGGATTAGAATTAAAAAATTGCTTTTTTTGTCAAAAACCGATCTCTATGCCCTGTTCACACAGGGCAGCCTGAGTCCCGAGGTAGGTAGTGCTCTCATATTTTGATCTGGTCACAGTTGAATGCCAAGTTTCTGTGATAAAATGGAACTCATCTTACTTGTGGTTATAGGAATGTTACTTTACTCATGTGTAGAATGCTTTACTTATCCTTTTTTGTAAGTAGAAAGATTCAGTTTTTAAGTTTCAGTTCAGTTTTATGGCAGTTACAGGAAATGAGCTGATGAGCTTTAGAATTCTTCCCCGCTGATCTTCCCACTTGTCAGTGTACTAGTTAATGGCAACTGATTCGGAGGACATTGATATTCAGAAGTGTGTGTGTGTGTGTGTGTGTGTGTGTGTGTGTGTGTGTGTGTGCTTGTGTGTATGCATATGTGCTTGTGTGAGTTGTGTATGTGCATATGAGTACTGTACCCATGTGTGTATAGGTGGATGTCAGAGGAGGATGTTGATTATCTTGCTCTATCATGCTTCACCTTATTCTTTTGAGAAAGGTCTCTCACCGACCCCTGGAGTAAGGCTGGTGATCCTCATGACTCCACCCTCTCCCCTAGTACTGGGGCTACGGAAATGCAAGTGATCATACCCAGCTTTTTACATGAGTGCTGGAGCTTTGAACCCAGGCCCTCATGCTTGATTAGCACCTATATTCAGAATTTCTAGTGAGCAAATTTTAAAGAGCAGCAAGTTCATCTTTATTTTCAATGCTACGTGTTGGTTTTTATCTTTTCTGTTCCCTAGACTTCATATGGATAGAACCACACAAGAGACACTCCTCTGCCTTTTGCATCTTTTATTCTGTGTTTGGTTTAGGCACTTCTCTACGTCACTCCTTATCACAATATTTCATTCATCTTAGGTGTTTACAGTTTATCTGTCTTCCTGCTTTCAGTCATTGGCGTTATGAATGATATTATATCCTATTGTATTTCCTGATGACCACATACACACTCTTCATTTGGGTATAGAATTAGGGGTGGCTTTGACCCATAACTGTCTGATTTTGTACCAGTTCCTAGATTTACCTCAACTATTATTAATTTTCTTATATTCCTCTGCATTATTTATATTTACTAAGAATTCTCAAGCAACATATGATTGATCCCAGCTGTTTCATTACTTAATATTTACTAAGATAAGAATTCTCACGTAACATATGATCCCAGCTGTTCCCCCCCCCCATGGATTCTACAAAGAAATAGGATACATATCCTGCCCTGCCATCAACTTTCCAAATAGGTTTGAATGTCCTCTTATAGCTGCTGTCAATAGACATCATGCGGTTCTATATGTAGCTATGCACATGATGAAGTTCCTTAATGCACATTGTACTTAGAGAAAATGATAAGAAATCCAAAGGTACAAGCTAGTTTTGGTGGTAACATGCTCAGAAGTTGGCAAAAATGAGTGGTGACTAGGAGATAGCATTTCCTTTTTGAAGCAACAGATTTATATCCTTAATTTTGGGGATTGGCAGTATTTGTTACTATGTTTACTAGAAGGTTAAGTTGTTATCATCCTGGCAAACATTTAATAACATTCAAGACGCTTTATGTGGTAAAACCCTAGAGCAGCTGATCACTTATATAGGCATGAAGGCAGGGTCATAGTATTCTACACTGGTTTGCTTTTCATTTATTTTATTTATTTTTTGTGTGGTGTGTGTGTGTGTGTGTGTGTGTGTGTGTGTGTGTGTGTGTGTGTGGTGTGCACAAGCATGCATGAGTGAATGTTTACCACAAGTGCGCAGGTGCTTACAGTGGGCAGAAAAGAGTCAATTCCCCGAAGCTGAAGTTACATGTGGTTTTGGGTCACCTAACATGAGAACTGAACTCAGGTCCTCTGCAAGAGCAGCAACAGCTCTTACTGCTGAGCCGTCTCTTCAACCCCTATACACTGGAATTTTAAAAGATTCTCTGTCTTCAGAATTGCAATGGGTTGTTGACAAATTTCACTTCTTCCTAATAGAAATCTGTGAAGAAAAGGATGTAAAATAGAAGTTACATCTAAGGCTACCCCCATTCTTTATATCATAGAGTCCAGTGCTCTGGAAACTGTTCTGAAAGGACCCATTGTGAACAGTGCAGGGTTCCAGGCAGTAATATGCTTGTCTGTTTGTGCTACTCTAGCACAATATCACAGTCTTGATGGCTTAGAAACATGTGTCCTGTTTCAGGAGGCTAAGTCTAAGATAAAGATGCAGGTAGATTTGGTACCCAGTGAGGGCCTGATTTCTGATTCATACATTCACAGTATCCTGTTGCCATGTCCTTATATGGTGGCGGGGAATTGGATAACTTCCCCTGGGTCTGTTTTATGTAGCTGCTAATTATATTCATGATTGCATATTTACAGAGTGTAACCACTAACTTGTGGGGTGAGGAGTTTAGTGTATGAATTCTGCAGGGCTATACATATTCACACGATGAGAAGTGCTGGAGATGATGAGGTAAGACCTCCCACACTCTGGGAGTGGTTACTGGCTGGGATTGGGTTAAGCAATTCTAAAACAAAACAACCCAAACTCCCTGCCCCTCAAAGAGAACTGTACTATATGAGCCTATTTATATAAAAGTCTGGAAAGTGCAAGCTACCTATAATAACAAGGAAAAATTTGGTACCTGTTGGAGACATGGGAGGATAAAAGGAGTCCAGATAAGGTGGCATGGAAAAATGCCAGTGACTGGTTGGAAGTGATGGAAATGTTCACTACCTTGTTTGTGATGGCGGTTTCCCAGATCTATGTACCTGAGAAAGTACATCAGATTTTTACTTTCATGTTTGTGGCTTGTTGAATATCAATCACACCTTAATAAAGCCATTGAAGTGTCATAAATAGATCAACATAATTTTTGCTTGTATGTGTATGCATATGTATTTGTGTGGATATGTGGAGGTCAGGATTGATAGTACATCTCTTAATCAATTGTTGTGCATTTTATTTTTTGAGATGAGGTTTCTCATTGAACCTGGAGTCCACGAACTGCGATAAGCTGGCTGGTTAATGAGCTCCGGAGATCCCTTTGTCTCCGTTCTCCTTCCCCAGAACCAAAGTCAGACCTGCAACCATGCTCAGCTTTTACATGGTGCTTGTTCCAGCCTCAGGTCCTCAAGCTTGTATGGCAAGCCCTTTATTGGCAGTCATCCCCCAGACCCCATAATTTTTCTTAATAGTCTTAAAAACTAAGTGAGTAGTAATGGTTGGGAAATTACCTTCTAGTATGTGTTGCAGGGACAAAACTTAAGCTCTTATTACATAGTATTCCATATAATGTAACTTTATTGGGTACTTGTGTAGATACAGCTCCACATACAGCTATACAAAATAAGAGTCACAACACGGATGTCACAGTGTGCTTAATATGTTGCCATTTCTGTTGGTTTTTAACTTTGGTAAAATTTGCCTTCAGCATCCCTTGTTCTTCTGCCTAGATAAAATGAAACACTTTTTCCTTGGATGCTGAAACGAAAAGAAAATAAGACATTTCTACTCTATGGGGATTTTTATTTTGGCAATTAGTCATGTAAATACATTTTGTGATACAGGTTGAAATGGGTAGCCCCTGAGGTGGTATGTGGGGTGGCATGGTGATCAATTTTCTGGCTGGAGTGGGGACATATGATATATGAAGAAATGCTTCTTTTTCTGTAGTTTTTCTTATTCATTTGATAACTCATGTATATTAAACAGCTATTCATGGATGTCATAAACATTGAACCTTTTTTAGAAGAACCTATAGCTTATTCTGTGAATCATGTTTGCAAGGCATGTGAAAGGTAGTTTGTACACATAAAAGTGAAAATAAGAAATAACTAGATTAAGGTTATTCTGTTAACCTGTATGGTAGCATGGGACAGCAATAACATTTTTAATTCTTGTACTTTGTTTATCCTCTTACAGGACTTTGTAGATTTTAAAAATCAAACCCATATGTACAATCCCTTCTTATTTTCAAATTATTCTGGAATGTTGGAGTAGGCAATTTCACCATAGAAGATAGATATTTGGAAAATTAAAAAAAAATCATTTAACTGTTATGGGCTTTAGCATCATAATTGTCATTTAAGGGTGTTTCCTTGGGTGCTTTGTTGAAAATAGGCTATGTTACTTGAAGGATGACAGGTTCCATGTTTGAGTAGTATAAACTTTTCTGCATCTTCTAGAATTATAGTAGTGGTCATGTCTTATGTATCGCTCTAGGATTTAGCCTTTTAGGCAAATATTCTTGTAGGTGATTTCTAGCTTTTTGTCACTAAGGGCCTTCTTAGAATTTAGAAAAATTTAGAATTTACTCTTTCAGGCTTCCTAACCTCAGCAGTATAAGAGGGGACTATGCAGCAGGCACCAGGCACAAGGTAAGGACTGAGAAGATTCTCTCTCTCTCTCTCTCTCTCTCTCTTTCTCTCTCTCTCTGTACCTTTCTCCCTCCCTCTTACTCTCCTTCCCCCCAATATAGGCATACACATGCAGAGGTCACAGGACTCACACTCACTTCTACCTTGTTTGAGCCAGGGTCTCCTGCTCACTGCTGCGTACACAGGTTCCCTGGCCTGTGAGGTTGTTCGGATACTAAGGGTTATTCTGTCTCTTCCTACACTGTCATAGGAGAGCTTGGATTATAGACGTGTTACTGTGCCTGGCTTTCCATGGGTTCTGGGGCTTTAAATTTGGATCTTTGCTCTTGTTCAGCAAGTCTGAACAACCCACTGAACCATCTCTCCAACCCCTGAACAGTATCTTTGAGGCAGGGGTGTAATGAGGTTGCAGCACTGATGTGGAGTGATCTGCATGGATTTCCCCAATGTATCAGAATAGGAAGCTGAAACAATGGAAGAAGCTAGACCAAAGGAGATCTGCAGGCATTAGTGGGGTGCAGTAGCCATTCAGGAAGGACCTGCATATGACTTTAACCTTTGTGGAATTCAGAAGGCATTGAAGGATTTTATGTAGCAGAATAATGTAATCGGAGCACTGCTCCAAGTGATCCTGAGGAGCATAGTGAGACTGGACTGTAGCAGAGGCAGAAGCCAATTAAAATGCTTTATGATGGTGTCTGTACAAAGTCCAATATTGATTAAAAAGTTAATAAGGATTTAACACTACTCACATATCTACCTGTTTTATAAATGACACATATCTGTTGTTACATAGCAAAGAAAGTATAAATAAGGATCTTTTCTCTCCAAACTTAAAAGATACAGGGAGGTAAGAGTACATGCTTTCTCTCTTTATGTATATGTATACATATATATGAATATATGTACAAATAGATATATGGTTCTATGTGTCTATATCAATATGGATTATATATATGTATATATATATACACACACAAATAATAAGGGAATTAATGTTGATCACTGTACGAGGCATAAACACTGTTCTGGGAAATTCAGTAGGAGATGGGATCCCTTCTGACTGAAGGAAAGGGAAATATTTGTATTTGGGTTTTATTTCCATTTGCTTTAATGTTTTTTAAAAGTATTTCTTTAACAAATAACACGAGGACTGGGTCTGCTGCTTAGTGACAGAGTGGTTGCTCCGCATGCATAAAACCTAGATTTGGTCCCCAGAATTGCATACAATATATGAAAAAAGTAAAAGAGTTTTCCAGTAAACCACACAGGGTAGCTGGGGAGCTTCTCTATCAAAAATAAGTCATTTGGGGAATGAAAACTAGTTGGATAGGATTTTCTGATGTAGACATGGATGATGTACATGGAGGCTCTGACCTCACATCACTATAGATAAGAAAAAAATGCTCTCTCTTACAGGGCAGCAGTTGGTGGACATGCTTGCCACCCTCCTTGGCAGTTCTAGGATATTTTGTGCTGAGAGATTTTTTTCTTTACAAACTAATTATTGCAGAAGAGTTGGACGCCTGTTATTTCCTCCAGAGTTTTATTTGTGCGTGACTGTGTTTATATTCTGCCAGGAGTAACAGTGAACCACATTTTCACTAGCTTTCTAACTGCTGATACTTGGTTTAATCCTGTGGTTCTCTACCTGTGGGTCACAACCCCTTGTGGGGGAGGGTATCATGACCCTTTTACAGGGATTGCATATCAGATATTCTGCACATCAAATATTTACATTATGATTCATAAGAGTAGCAAAATTACAGTGATGAAATATCAATGAAAATAATTTTATGGTTGGGTGTCACCACAACACTGGGAATTGTATTAAAGGGTCACAGCATTAGGAAAGTTGAGAACCACTGGTTTAATATGCCCCTTAACATTGCATCATCACACACTGTACACTGATCCAGTTCAGCAAAGCCTTGGGCTACGGTCCTATTTTAATGAGTTATGGATCTTGAAGTTTTCACACACCATGTTCTGGGAAGAAAGAATAACTGATTCCTGTTTTGTGGAGACCAAAGACAGCTCAGCAGCTTTTGTACCATGGAGATAAGACCAGGCATGAAAGACATCACAGCTGAGTTCTCCCTTCCAGTCCTTTCAAGTGAACTCAAGGTGTGAGTCCGTAAGCCATCTTACTTTTTGTAAACCAGCACCAGTTCCCTTTCTCACTGACTTTCAAAAGACTTACCTTTGTTGCATGTCAACGTTTTATGTTTCTGACTTCTGATTCTAGAACATTGAGTCTGTTTCTTTTAACTTTCTGTCTCATTTTGAAGTCTCATTTGGGGATCAAACCAAACCATGGCTCATTGTGATTTTATGATAGTTTGAATTTAAGAGATTATTTTTATACATGTCTATAGAGTTCTGTGTAAGCATGCTACTATTTGTATGTTTCCATGCAAATGTATTAAAATATGCTTGCAGTATTATATAGTATTTAGAGGAAATTATGCAAAATGTATATATTCTTCTCTCTTTACCCATCCATTCATCCTTCAATGTGATCTATCTGCCTAAAATCTATGTCTGTCAGGTTGGGAAAATTATTTAACCTTTCCTGGCCTTCATGTCTCATCTTTAACACAGTAATACCAAAAAAGATAAATTTGCAGACTATTTGCATTTTAAGATGTCTGATTTACTTAGAATTATAGAAAGCTTCCAAATGGTATTAAGAATAGGTTAAAAGGTCAACTCTCAAAACTTATTTGCCACATGGAAACTTCATTAAATAGGCTCTTTGGAACCACACAATAGAATTACTACAATCAATATACTTTATTCTCCTCTTTACTTTAATGAAATCCCATGCTTAAATTGCTCTGTAGCAGTGTGATTCCTCTATAGTGAATTTGATTCATACAACAGTTACATTAAATCCTCTCTGTAAATACCCAGTGCTGTTCAATAGAGCTTTCATCTTTTGCCTCTTAAAGTAGATATAATATTTGTTCATAAGTTACTGAGTATATTTCAGTTTGCTTTTAATTTTCTCAAGTATAAATTTATTTTATTTTTTAAGGATCGATTTATTTTTATCTTATGTGTATGGGTGCTTTTCCTGCATGTATGTCTGTGTACCACATAGTGCAGTACCTGTGGAGGTCAAGAAGAGGTCATCAGACCCTGTGGAAGTGGAGTTATAGGTGGTTGTTATGTGCCATGTGGGTGCTGGGGATTGAACCTGAGCCCTCTGGAAGAGCAGCTCATGTTCTTAACTACTGAGTCATATCTCTCTAGCCCTTAAGTGTAAATGTATAAACAGTGACTTGATTGTTGCTGTTGTAAACAGTGACTGAAACATACATTGGAGAAGAACTTGAGTTACCTACTGTATCAAGTTCATTAATATAGGTGCATTGTTTGATGTATGCTTCCATGTTTTTTTTTATAATATTTTTATTGATTATTTGGGAATTCCTTATCATGAACCCCGAGCATCCTCACTTCCCAGTCCTCCCAGTCCTGCCCCTTTACCCTTGGGACCTTCCCCCTAAAAAGCAAAAGAAAGAGAAGGAGGAGGAAGAAGAGGAGAAGGAAGAAGGAGAAGGAGGAGGAGAGGAAGAGGAGGAGGAAGGGGAGGAGGAGGAGGAGGAGGAGGAGGAGGAGGAGGAGGAGGAGGAGGAGGAGGAAGAAAACCAGTCCAATTTGTGTTGCCCATATACTCACTGGAGCATGGTCCAACTCCTGGTAGTCAGCCCCTTAAAGAAAACTGAGTCCTTCCCTACCTGCACCCCAGCCAGGAACCATCAGTCCTGGAGAGCTACACTTCAGCATCCTTAATCATAATTTTTAAGAATTCTCTTTGACGGCTTTCTGTCTAGGCTGTTACTTTCAGTGGGGTGGGGTAGGAGTAGGGGTTGTCATAGAAGCCTTCTTTATCTCTTAACTGTGAGCCTGTGGTCATCAATGCCATGGCAAAAGTGGCTTCCTTGCCCTTTACAGTCAGCAGGAGCACAGATCATGGGCTTACACATGGTTTCTGGTGACAGTGCAGACCATGGACATGCACATGGTCCCTGGCATCAAAATGTGCTACCAACCTCAGCATGGTCTCCTGTGGCAGTACAGACTACAGACATCAACCCAGCCCTCTGCCACCACACAGGCCCCGGACACCATCACATCCCTCGGCAGCAGCACAGGCCAAGAACATCAGCATGGCCTTAGGTGGCAGTGCAGGCCATTCACATTAACATGGCATTTGGTGGTAGCATGGCACACGGACGTCCACATGACTTCAGGCTGCAGCGTAGACCATGGACATCTGAATGGCCTTTGGTGCTTCCATGTTCTTTTGTCATTTGGCACAGACGGCTTTGGAGATGCATTTAAATATATACCTTAAAAAGTATTCCACATGTTTGCAATAAAAGATTCACGGCCTTTAAAAGCTCATGGAAATCCTGTGTAACTGGTTACTTTGTGGTTCATTTTCATGAAGTCTTTTCTTTTTCTGTCAAAATACCCAATTACTTAAAATTCAGATGCACTGAAAAAATCCTCCTGCAGAATGCTGTGCCAACTAGCCTTTGTTTCTTCTGCATCTTTGATTCCACCTCAGCCTCCGTCTCTTCATTGACCCTTGTTCTATTTCTAACGATCCACGTTTCACTGGGAATCATTCTGTGTTCATAGAGAGCTAAAGGCTGGTCCATGTTGGTGCAGACATGTGAAGACCTGGGCTCTACAATCCCCTTTAACAGATGCTGGCAGAACTGCTGCCATACGCATTGCCACATCTGTTTCAGACCCTGTGTTGAAATCCTACTTGGGTTTTCGTCTCCCTCTGGTAGGGATTTGGTTCCCAGCATGGCCTGTCTCAATTCCTGTGCTGTCTTCCCACCCAAGCATTTGATGCTCTCCTAATATATACGTACATTGCCAAGTCCCATTAATTCCTTTCTCTGTATCCAAACTTGTAAGTTACTCAAGGACAGAAACTTTCTGTCTTATTTACTTCCTCAGTTTAGCTTTGAGCCTGGCATAGGAAAGGTGTTCACAAAACATTTTGATGAACTAATTGAATGGTATCACACCATATTACTGTATTCAGTTGCTTCTTGGACCTGTACACCCTACCTTTAATGCACAGTCTACCTTGTCTCTCTTGGACTCTTCTTTCCTGAAGTGGACATGTGTCCTTGGCTATTTGTAACTTTAACCAACACATCTAAAACCATGTTCTTTGATTTGATTGACAGCATCATCACTCTCCTGGCCATTTAGCTTCGAAAATGTCTAGGAACTTAGAGTCCCTTTGCAGCCTCATAGCTTAGTGGTTCAGATCTGGAAACTGAGTCAGACTACATTCTCTACCTGTAAAATCCCACCCCTTGGAATTGTTTGGAAGATTGTGCCTAAATATTGGGGAAAGTGGTTACTGTGGCCTCTGGTGCATGGTAAACGCTGAACACATTATGTGGCTGCAGGTGGTTTCCAGGGGCCTAAGAGCCTTCTGTTGGTACTCCTGAGCTGCTGTGTCATTTCTGTTTAGGATGCCCTGCCCTTGCTCTTAATTTCCTTATGCCTGAACTTCCCAGTAGGCTCTCTGCTCCACCACTCCAGGACGCTACCCATGGACATGTTCTGATTGCATTTTCCCCAGCAGAAACACAGATGACTCTGTAGTCAGCTTGGTAAAGTTTGCATGCCTCAGCTTAATGGTTACACCTGTGGGTAATATGACCCTCACCAACATTTGTGTCTTATTTTTGTTTCATTTGCACCAACTTCCAATCATTGCCTTGCACTTGGCATCTCCTCACCTTTTCATTGTTCTTAATCTTTCCCTGATGGTCATCGATGGCCCTAAATTCTTGTTTTGCATGAAGATTTCACACAGAGCTCTTTACAATGCTGCTTTCCTTGCCCAGTGTACAAACGTCATTCCCTCCTGTGTTCCCCCACTACCTGTTGAGACAGTGATTTCAGGCACTTGTTTGCATTCTAGGTCCTCCACACTGGTGGTTTAAGAAACTGCAAAGGCCGGGCGGTGGTGGCGCACGCCTTTAATCCCAGCACTCGGGAGGCAGAGCCAGGTGGATCTCTGTGAGTTCGAGGCCAGCCTGGTCTCCAAAGCGAGTTCCAGGAAAGGCGCAAAGCTACACAGAGAAACCCTGTCTCGAAAAACCAAAAAAAAAAAAAAAAAAAAAAAAAAAGAAACTGCAAAGACTGAACTCTCCCCAAAACTTGGTTATTTATCAAGATTTGTTTGTTAGGGAATGGCATCTTCGTGTAATTTTACTTATTGAACCCATGGTGTTTTTATTATTTGGATTACATACTTCTTGATTCCTTGATATATCCAAGTTTTTTCTATATCCCTATATATCTTATCTGATATTTTATATAGAAGAGAAATCCAGCAAATACTGGTTAAGTTGGCTTGAGTTTTGAAATTTCCACTAGCAAACGATACCACTTGGGATACATTTTGAACCAGGGAGACATATCCATTGTTCCTCATGTACTAGATCCTTTTAACAGAAATATCTGCATAGATTGCTTATAGTAATTAAGACTTTTATGGTAAAAGTTGGTTACATATATCTATCTCATTTGATATTGCTTGAACTTACTTTTTCTTTGAATTTTTTATAATAATCATTTTTCTTTTAATATGCTGTATGAAGCAATATTTTAAAAATTACCTCGTTTGTAACAATAAACATTGAATTATTAGTACTTTGTGTTATTCTGGGGAGTTATAGAAGTAATTGATAATGGTTGCTTGGCTTGATGTCTTTATGACCAGACCCATCAGATGCTCCCTCTTCAGTCTGTGTACTATAGCCTCTGAGATGCCATTTTGCCATACTTTCCCACAGTTGTAATTTCTCACCTGGACATAGACTCGCTGAAGGCAAGACTCCTTCATGCTTTTTCTTTCTGCCACTTCATATTCCAGGAATATGTACAGCACGTAATGCAATGTGTGCTCTTCAGTGATGTATTGCATTGCATTCAATGCTCATTAAATAATCAAAGACGTACAGCATCCCTGTGCATGCCAGGGACTGAAGTCGGCCTCTGCATTTGCAATGAAAGTGAAGCAGAGCCAGCGCCCTTGGGGAGCTCATCAACTAGAAAAATGGCCGGTGTAATTCTCCCTTGGTTAACATTTATACAGTGCTGAAAGGCTCTAGAATTTTCTTCCATATTTAAGCCTCAAAGAAAAAGAAAACCTAACCATGAAGAGGGATTGTTTTACTCTGAGGGACAGGGAAAAGTCACTCAGGTTTACATTGGAGGGACCTGCATTTTTCTATCCCCTCAGTGGTTCATCTGAGACCTCTGTGGCCTCAACTTGGTGGTGGTGACAGCCATAGGCACTCTGAACTTCACTTATGAGAAACCCAGTCTTCTGACTTGGGGGGGCTTTTGTGTTTGCGTTAAAAATGTGGCAAAGAGTTAAGGTTAGGGAATGAGCTGACTGCTGATTGAGATTGAACATGCCACATAACCTTTTTCTCATCAGCCCCAGCCCCTGTTTCTTTGAGAGTGTCTCGCCACTGTCAAGTTTTTCCATGGTTGTGTTTTGTTAAGACCATTGGCTCTGTCTAGTCACTGTTTTGGTCTATTGAATGATGATGATGATGATGATGATGATGATGATGTTTAAAGATCTTTGCTTGGTGGGTGTAGCCCCTGTTGTCTGAAGAGTTCATGTTCCTTTTCCCACTCTGTTGAAGACGGTGGTCCCTGGTAGGGTCTCCAGAAACACTGCTGCCTTTTTTATGCTAGACCATTCTTCAGTGCCTCTCATACACTTCCGGTCTGTTACAGTTGGAAACACCTCCTGCCTTTACTTTTTGAGGTCTCATCTACACACTTCGCCCGCAGTCACTTATGGTTCTGTACTTTGCTGCTGCTCCCTGTGAGCTCATTCCTGGTGAGACACTTCTCTTACAGAGCAAATACCAGCCCCCACCTTCCTTTTCTGTCCCCTCAGTGTCTGGAACCGTGTGCTGGCCTGGGCCCCTGCTAAGTCAGTGCTGCGCTTTTGGCTGAAGTAACTTTAACTATAGAGCCTGTGTTTGGTTGTTATAGCTGAAAACCTTTGTGCTTTACAAATCTTAGGGTACCCTGGAGAAGGACAGCTGGAGGAGATGCCATCCTTTCTCCTAGGGGCCCTTCTCGTTTGTGTGTACGTGTTGTTGAGTCCTTTTACACTCATGGGCTTTCTTCTCACACTCATGTCATGGGAGGAGGTCCTTGAATGCCTTCCAGGGTGATAGCATCAGCACACAGTAATTTACCTGTTAATCACATGCTGGAGCTGTACCTGATGACACCTGATTACCACAGGAGGGACAGGAGTCACAGGAGCAACCAGGCCATGAACTCCAATGGGCTGGCCCAGAAATGCATATTGCACATCATCCTTGCAAAATAAACGGAGGGTTTTTGTGCCAGATGTCCACTGACTCCCTCTGTGCATATGCTTCTGCCTGGGTCTGCTGGCACAATTGAGTCTGTTTCTTCTTGCTCAAATTTCACCACCAGTGAGCTGTTTACACCCACCTATCATCTGTCTGTCACTTCTGTGTGGAGTATATAAGCAATTAGACATGACTGTGTGAAAACAATCCAAAGACTTAAACATTGTAAGAATCCTGGTTGTGGTGATTAAGTATTTTGTTGGTACTTCTTTTCACTCAGGTTGAGGTTTCTGTGTATGGGTTGGTGAGTGACTGTTGCCAGCACGAAGCTAGAGATTTCAAACATCCTTGTTTTGAGGAAGGCAGATCCTTCTGTGTACTTACATACCAACATTGATCAAATTCAATGGGATATATCCTTGGATATTTATGCATAGTGATAGGGTTGAATGCATTTCTTTCTGTTGGTGGCATAAATTGGGTTGGGAAAACATTTCTTTTGTTATCTGATCATAAATTAGAGCATGCAAATTTTGGTTTTGATTAGCAGTGTGATTTCATTTTGGACTCTCTGCACATGGAAATTTGAGGACATCAGATTGGGGATTCTCACTTCAGCTGAGGCATATTCTATGTCAGTATTTCCTATCTGTGACCTTCTCACGTTTCTCTGGGGATCATTAGCTTGTGAAAGTCTTCCTAAACGTTTCCTTTGCTTTTGGTTTATACAGTTGGCTGCCAAACCATTTTAAACATGATTAAAAATTTAAAACATTAAAAATAGATTTAGACCATAGACAGTATGTACTCAACAAAGACAAGACAGGCTTATGCTATGTTTTTGTTATAATTGTAAGAAAGCCACAGGAAGTCTGCATATATGTTCCTGATGTAGTGTGGTTGGAATGATAAGAACAAAATTGGTAACGTAGATATTAAAGTTTAGTCACCATTTGCCCTAGGTAGTAGTGTCTTGTGATGGTTTGAAGTCTGAAGTTATCTGAGGTTGCCTGAGCCCCAAAGCACAAAGTAAAAATGCAGCAGATAGGTTTCAGTTTTTAAAACTTTAGTCTGTCTTTGGAATGGTTATTTCCATGTCAAAAAATGATTTTGGAAAAATGATAATTCCAGGTATGTTTTCCATATGTTGTATGAATTACCCAAAGCTTTCATTTTTCGTAGAAAAAGTCTCTCTCTCTCTGGACTTGGTATATGATTTCTTTTTAACTTGGAAGTTGTTTAGCCCCAGTCAAGCTGCTCCATATTATTAATGCTTTGTGGCTCCTGAGTCTTTTCGTTAAGATCAACTACATTTTTTTTAAATCTAAACCAATACTGTTTGCAGTAAATTTATTGTATTTGTGTCGAGATAAGATGATTGAAGACAGAAGAATCTACAAGTTCCATCCAATCCTTTGCGGTAAAATGATAGACAAAGGCTGTTAATCTCAGGCTGTGCAGAGTTTCGTTTTGCATCCTTCTTGACAGTGCAGCACAGCTGGGAGGTTCTCCAGGGTTTATACTGGAGGGTTGTTTGTTCTCAAAGGGGAGGTCTAACAGCTAATTTGCACCTAGGTGATAATAGTATCACTTTTTATTTTCCTTCTACAGTAGCTACCTCTGTGGTGGCTTATTGCACCAACAAAACTTTTTTAAAGTATTAAGAAAGCAGATAAACTTTTAAATGACTTGATTTATGTGTTATTTATTGTTAACCATCTGGTGAGATTAAAAATGACTGGAATCAGTTTTTCAAAGTAGGTGACATGTCCCGCTGTAGTATATTCAAAGTTCATTTTGTTCAGAGAAGTGCAAGGAGGCTCAGAAGTTTATTTTATTAGGTGTTTCTACCTAGGTTACCTCCCCTTTCCTATGTTCAACTTTTTTTTTTCTTGAGTCAGGGTATCATTATGCAGCTCAGCCTGGCCTTGAACTTGCTATTCTACTGTCTCAGCCTAAGTGGTGGGACAGGATTACAGGTATGTACCACCCTGCTGGACTCAACTAATTACTTCTTTGTCTATAACACACACACACACACACACACACACACACACACACACACACACACACACACACACACACAGGGGGGCAGGCTGGGAAGATAGATAAGTCACTAAGGTGCTTCTTGCCATTTGAACATGAGGACCTGAGTTCAATTCCCAGAACACACATTAAAATCAAAGAGGAGCAACCACAAAACTTGATGTGGTCATCCATGCTAGAACAATCTGAGCACTGAGGAGGTGGGACACAGGTGGATTTCTAGGGCCTATCTGAATTAGGGACTTGCCAGCCAGTGAGAAACTCATTCTCAGAAAATAACGTGGGAGGTTGAGTGTTGCTTGAGATTGTCCTCTGGCCTCCACAGGCACACAAGTGCACCTGCACTCATATGCATTCACCTATATACATACAAAACTTAAAAAAATTCCAAATATTATACAAATATGTGTGCCACTGTTTGTAAGACAACAAGTCACTTTTATAACTTATAATATTTGTATTTTCTGGCTTTCAAAATCTTGAAACTTTTTTACTTAAAAAAAATCTTTTCACCTATTGTATTTTAATAATATTCTTTCTCCTCTCCAGCTTCTCCAAGATTTTCCCCACCCACCTTTATGCTCACTCATGCCCATGTGGTTCCCCCCTCATAAAAAAGAACATTAACAACCAAAACCAAAACTTAAAACCGACAACACAAAAAGAAAAATCAATGAGACAGAAAAAAAACCCCAAACCAAACAAAACAAAAATCAATGGAGTCTGTTTCGTGTTGGGAACTACTCCAGGGCATGGGGCCACCCTTGAAGTATGGTAAGACACTTAGTGACATGCTGAGACTAGTGATAACGGATTTTTCTCTTGGCCAGGGGGTCAGGGAACATCATTTTCAAATAGCTCCTTGGTTATGGGGGTCAGGGAACATCATTTTCAAGTAGCTCCTTGGTTATGGGTGGGACTTAGTGTTTACTTTCCCTTCTCTGTGCTTGGATTGTGTCTGGTTTGAGCCTGTGCAGGTCTGTGTGCTGCCACAGTCTCTGAGTTCATCATGTATGTATCCGTCCTGTCGTGTCTAGAGGATGCTGTTTCCTTGGTGTCGTTGACCACCTCTGGCTTTTACAAATCTTTCTGCCTCCTCTTCTGCACAGACCCCCGAGCCTGGAGGGAGGGCTTTGAGAACACCTAGGCTCACTTCCTGAGATGGAAACTATATCTGACACTGCCGGAGTGGCCAGGAACCCGAGTCTAGCTAAGTCATGGGCCCTAGGGGAACTCACTGCTGTTATTCTGCTAACGGGCTCCGAATGACATGTTGCTGTACAGGTAGAACAAAGTCTCACTTGACACTCGTCAGAGAAACTTCTTCTTGAGTAGATGATAGTTAACAGAGAGACCAACAGCTGGACAGTGTGTGAGGGAGAGGAACATTAGAGCATTCACCCCTAACTGGGATGTCTGTCGCTTTTAAAACCTTAGCTCATAATATTCCTATCAAAGGAAAATAAAACTTAGAAAACCTTCCCACTTTAACTGATTATGATGAGTTACATTCTCACACATTTCTACTGTGTTATGGAAGGTAGGAGGAGAGGATTGTTGCTAGGTTTAGGGCAGGAAGTCCCGAGGAATGGTGTACTTGTCCAATGATGTAGCACAGCTGGACACAGAATCTGCCTAAGTGAATTTCACATGACTCACATAGAACCTTTGAAAGCCGAAGTTTTAGTTTTTCAAACTTAAGATGAAATTTCATGGTATTAGTTTTGCATATTTTAAGATTTACTGTGGTTGACCATAATATATTGAATCCAGTTTAACCTTTTTTGGAATCAGGCCTACTACTGTGACTCTCACTTATTTTAATTCTGACTTTTCTCTTGCAGTCAGCTGTCACTGATATGGGCTCTAAACATGGAGCTTAGAGGCAGCATTGATTGAATGTGATTGAAGGGTAGTCTGCAAGCTTCTGTCACTCATGGAAGTCAGTAGTTGCCTTCCCCAGCATCTGAGAGGGGAGTTTATGATTTATGTTTCTGTAAGCATTTGAATAACTGATGACCCAGAGGAGATACTTGCTTTGTCTTGTTTTCATTCTGGTGTGTGGGAAAGTTTAGATTGAGCGTTGGAAGTCTTTAGAGTTAGAAAGGTCTGAATATAAATTCCAACAACACCACTTACTAGTTATGTGATCTTAGGTGTTCCACTGACCCTTGTCACCATCACTGTGGCTTCCTTATCTCCAAAGATGATGGGTGTCTTTTCATCACAGAGCTGTGAGGCTTAGAGGAGGAGTCTAACATTGTGCTTATAATATTTCCTGAGTTTGTTCGATGTGTGCAATCAGTAATAACCATAATAATTGTGGGCTGTGGTGTTAAATTGAACTTCAGTGATATTTGTCTCTTCTTCGTTTTATTATTTAAACAATCCTTAATGGGTTTAGAATATGAAGGTGATCAACGATGGTTGGAGTGATTTATATAAATGTCAGTTTTGTACCTGTATATAGCAGCTATCCCCATTGTGCTGAGGTGTGCAGGGAAGTTCTTCCCTATGGCAAATACTTACAGAGTAGTGTAGTGAGTATTTTATGGGGTTTGGGGATGTTGGTGGATGCATACATTTCCCCCCACCTTTTCTGACTCCTTTCTTCTCAGTGATCACCCCTCACTCCATCTTCTGTCTTTTTCCTTTTAACATAGCAAACAGGAAACCAAGATTTGAAATGTTGTTAGAAAAGCATGCATAGTTTATATTTACCAAAGACCTAGAGAGGGAATAAAGTGATGAGCTTAAATGTAACTGTTGAACCTCCCCACCCCTAAACTGCCTCTCATGGTACACCTGTAGCATATGTTTATTTTTTTTAAAGTCAGAAAATACAAACAACAAGAAAAAACGTCATTTGCAATCTTACCCTCTAGAAATTATTGTCTCTCTTGATAGCTAAAATTGGAAAGAAAAAAATTATAGTATAGGAGGAGATGCTTGCCATCATTGGGACTGTTTCAGGGAATGAAGAAGGCCGCAGCCCCGGGGAGCATCCATCTAAGATGCTAGCCACCTCAGCAGAAACAAGTGCTGGAACTTTAGCCAGGAACAGTGTGTGTGAGCAGTGGCCTCACATCTGTCTCCACTTTACTGGTCATTGTTTGGAGGAAATATGGTTTATTCTCTCCAGTCTTAGTTCACATGCTGTGTCTTTAAATTCATGAGCCTAACATAGAAGCTTGCAGGAATATGTTGTTTGCCATTGGATGTTATCAATTGCTTTAGTATATGTATTTCTAAACCTTGAAGTCTCTGTCTCTCTGTGTCTCTCTGTCTTTCTCTCTCTCTCTCTCTCTCTCTCTCTCTCTCTCTCTCTCTCTCTCTGTGTGTGTGTGTGTGTGTGTGTGTGTGTGTGTGTGTTTTGTACTATCTTTTTGGGTGGCACTTCGAATTCCCTGTGGATTTAGTGACCACTCAGTTTTGGGTAACTGGGATTGTTTCTAACTTTCACTCACACACCAGTGGTTGTTGGAAACCAATGGCTGAATCTTGTGTGCAAACTTACTTTTTCTCCTCGGGTAAAATTCTGCAGACTTCAATCCCTGCTGTAGATGACGTGGCACAGGGCCTTTTTGAAATGAATTTTGTTTCTTCCCAGGTACGTTTTTGCTTCCCATTTCTTAGGGAACTGGGTATCAGAAAGTTGTTCTGATACACTAGAATCCAGGGTGGCTTTACCTGCTAGACCTGTGGTTCTCAACATGTGGGTCACAGGGGTCACATATCAGATATTTATATTACAATTCATAACAGTAGCAAAATTACAGTTATAAAGCAGCAACAAAATAATTTTATGGTTGGGGGTCACCACAACATGAGGAGCTATTGTAGTCAGAATTTTTCTCCAGTCCCACCTGGCCCCTGCAGTCCAGTGCACTTTTATAAGTGATTATTATTTTAAATATTAAAATTTAAATATTATGAAATATTTTTTATTATTTTATAATAAAATAATTATTTTATAAAATAATTATTATTTTATATTTAAAATTGTATATATTAAAAATAATAATTATTTTATAATAATCACTCAGAAGTTTATATTAATTATAACTGCTTGGCCATTAGCTCAAGCTTATTACTGACTAGCTCTTACACTTAAATTAACCTATAATTCTTATATATGTTTAGCTACATGGCTTGGTCCTTTTTTTTCAGTTCTGCCTTGTCATTTTGCTTCTTCTGTGTCTCACTGGTGACTCCTGACTCTGCCCTTCCTCTTCCCAGAATTCGCCTTGTCTGCTTACCCTGCCTATACTTCCTGCCTGGCTACTGGCCAATCAGTGTTTTATTTATCAACCAGTCAGAGCAACACATATTCACAGCGTGCAGAAAGACATCCCACAGCAAACTGTAGGAAAGGGTCACAGCATTAGGAGGCTGAGAGCCACTGCTAGACCCTCCTGAGTTTGGAATCTTTTACTTAGTCATATGAGGTGCTTGAATCATTGTGCTTGCTTCCCATGCCATGTCGTTTTGTTTTCAAGTTATGAGTGGTTTTATACAAAATTTTGATCATAAAATTATTTGGCTGCTAGTATCCCATTTAATCTATAGTTGGCTATAATTATTTATGGTAACTGGACATATGGAGTATTCTTTTAGATTAAAAAGAATCTAACAGAAATTAAACTTTAACAAATGCTGAATTAAGTAAGCCCTTGTCCTTACACCTGTGACATTTATGGAATCTAAAAATTGTGAATTTTCTGGATTTTTTCTCTGTTTTGGTGATACTACATTTAAAACAATTTTGGGGCCTTTGATACTTTTATTATTCTGAGGTATTTTGTCCCTGGGACCTAAGAGCCTATGCTCTGAATAGTTAGGAGACAGAGATAAGAAGCATGACATGGTGGTTCAGAGAAAAATGCAATCGGAGACTGCTACCAGGTTAAAAAATGACATGCCGTAACTAAAGCAGCAGGGACCTAAAATTGCACATGCAATCAGGTATGGTTTCAAACTTCAACATGATTCCTAAAGCCACATGGTCTTGGGACAGTTGCTAAAGTCTCCAAGCATCAGTTCCATTCTTTGTAAGATAGATAGAATACTTAGCTTCCTCGTGAAGTTACAATGAATAGACACTTGGGCAATCCACACAAGGCCCATGGTATGTTCCCAGGAGATGCTAAATAGTTGTGTATAGATTCTTTAAAACAATGTTTTTATTTATTCGTTATGTTTAGTAAAATTTTCCTGTGCAGTACTGGTGATTGAACACAGGGTCTTGATCATATTACATAAGCACTCTATCACTGGGCTACATCCCCAAAGTGGATGGGATTTTTATTCATTCTGGTGCTGGCTGCATGGAGTTGGGGATGTTCTGTGCCTTACACCCAAATTACAAGGTAACCTATCTGGGATGACTGAAGGCTCTTGCTCTTGAGTAGGCAGAGTGACTGTGGGGTTCTTTCTTGTTGGCATGATGATGATGCTTTTTATGTGAGAATTGCATTTAAAGTCTGACTTCATAAAGGTGTTTTACAGGCACTAATTACAAGGACTAAGTACCCAGTACTGTCTAGCTGTGGATTCTTTTGACATTTTTTTTGTCTCATTCATTCCATTAAATGATACAGCTCTAAACTCCCAGGTATGGTGAGGGTATGTATGTTGACACAAACATGGCCAGCTATTTTCTAACTTAAGTGCTAGAAACAGAGGGGATGTTTAAGCTACAGAAAGGAGACATTTTTGGAGAAGGAAAGGAACTACATAATGATAATCTTTAAGAATATTAAAGCTTAACCACCATACAGAAATCAACAGTCCTTCATGTCTATCTGGCATATTAAAGTGGCATCATGCAGAATGTTTGTAGTTTACTAAGCAGTTTTGCTTTTGATTACAAGAACCCCTGCCAGCCAGGCGGATCTCTGTGAGTTGGAGGCCAGCCTGGGCTACAGAGTGAGTTCCAGGAGAGGCGCAAAGCTACACAGAGAAACCCTGTCTCGAAAAACCAAAAAAAAAAAAAAAAAAAAAAAAAGAACCCCTGCCACAATAGTTACTGAAGCTTTCCCCAAGAATGTAATGAGAATCTCTGCATCTTCTTCCATCAGTTACTGGATAGCTTATCTCTGATGACTGTTAGGGTAGTCACCAATCTGATTACAGTAGATGGACAGCCAAGCACTGGGCTGAGCTCAGGAACTGAAGCTAAAGAGAGGGAGGAGGGACTGTATGAGCCAGGGGGAGCCATGATGGAGGAACCCACAGAGATAGCTGACCTGAGCTTGTGGGAGTTCATGGCCTCTGGACCAACAGTTAGGGATGCTGCATGGGACTGACCTAGGCCCTCTGCATGTGTGTGTGACAGTTGTGTAGCTTGGTCTGTTTGTTAGGTTCCTAGCAGTGGGATCAGGACCTGTCCCTGGTGCTTAGCTGGCTTTTTGGAAACCTGTTCCCCATGCTGGATTACCTCACCCAGCCTTGATGCAAGGAGATAAGCTTGGTTGTACCTCAACTTGATGTGCCATGCTTTGTTCAGGCCCATGGGCGGCCTGCCCCTTTCTGAATGGAGGTAGAGGAGGAGTGGATGGGGAGTGGGGGAGAGAACGAGAGGAGAGGAGGGAGGGAAAACTGTGGTTGGAATGTAAACTAAATGAAAAAAACTGTTATTTAAATAAAAAAGAATGTAATGAGGAACATGCAGTTGTACAGACATCAGTTACTATGCCACATACTCAGGCACACCTGTCCTCCCCCTTCCATCCCTCCTTCCCTCTCTCCCTCCCTCCCTTCTTCCCTCCCATTTCTTTCTCATCTGTCTCTTCCCCTTTCTTTTTTTTCTTTTAGCATCCCGTGAAGCAGACACACAGTCTCAGTTGTGGAGCTGGTTTGGGTGTGTGTTCTCGCCATAAGGAAGCAGACCCTAGGAAGCCATCATGAGAATAAGAAGCCAGCCCTAATTGTGGCTTTGGGCCACAGTACAGCTTTCTATCTTTTTGATGCACAGGGGTTTCTAGATGTTTTCCCTCCCAGCCTTCTTGGGATGGGTTGGGGGTTGTCAGTAGATCTCTTGGCATTAAAGACTGCATCCTTGGTCTTTTAAAGAAATGAATGACTTCCAAGGCAGGAAATTTCATCTTCAGTATAAGACCAGCCCCTTGGTAATCCCAACATTCTGCAGGGACCTGGGTCTTCACCTTATTTAATAGACACTCCACTTGTGTACCAGGAAACTATACATGCCTCTTAGCCAACACCTACTGGAGAATCCCTGTTTGACTTTACTCTTTTATTATTACTGATAGCTTTCATATTTCCTTACCAGACCATACCCATTTCCCCTGTTTAGTTTAAAAAAAGAAATGCCTTTAATTGATTGGGAGGATTAAAGATTTTATAACTTAGCAATATTGCAGTAAACCAAAGTATCTGAAATGACACATGAATGATTAAATTATTTCATAAAATCAATAAAATTGAACCAACTGAAAAATTGATTTGCTCTATCAATATGCTTTTTGAAGTATTTCCCATTTCATTTTTCTCAGTGGATTGCCATCTAGGTGTCAATATAAACTTTCATTGATAAAAAATGTTATGAGGTTCTTATTTAATGGAAGAGTCCTTCGGCAGCAGCTTCAAGGGAGTGATTATGGGTATACCATGTATAGGGCATTCTGTTTGTATTGGAGAAACATGATTTCAATTCCACTGTCTGAATCCAGCTGGGGATGTACCCTGGGTATGCATCTAGAGAGAGAAAACACATACAGAGTAGTATAAGGTCAGACATGAACCAAGTGCAAAGAGCAGGATGTGTGCTCGTTGGTTGTGTCAACCCAGCGGACACAGCGAAGGTCATGGGGAAGAAGAACCTTAACTGAGAAGATGCCTCTATCAGACTGGCATGCAGGCAACTCTCTGGACCATTTGCTTGATTAATGATTGATATGGGAAGACCCAGCCCGCTGATGGCAGTGCTACCTCTAGGGAGTGGTTCTGGGTTGTATAAAAATGCAGGCCCTGTGAGCAAGCCATGGGGGAAATGTCAGTAAGCATCCTTCCTCCATGACCTCTGCTTCAGTTCCCGCCTTTAGGTTCCTGCTTTGAGTTCCTGCCCTGATTGCCCTCAGTGATAGAGTATGACCTGAGATGTATAAACCAAATGAATCTTCTCCTCCTCATGTTAGTTTTAATCATGATATTTATCAAAGCAATGGAAAGCAGACTAGAACAGTGTGTGCTAATTTGATTTTTAAGTAACTGGAAATACAGTATCTTGAAGAAAGGGAAATGCCTCTTGTAATGCATACAGAGGGGATGTTTGGTCAGTGCCTACTTGGTGACCTTGAATGAAGAGAAGTCAACAAGCGTTTATTCAGCCTGTTTTTGATGCCCAAGAAAGAAGAAGGGCATGTATAGAGAGTTCTAGAACAGGTCCTGGATAAGGTATATCTGGGGCTGAGGCAATAGCAGGGACAGCAGAATATGGGCCAAACATCTCTAATAAGAAATATTTCTTATTTTGAAGTGCCAGGGGGTTGAAATATTTGCATAGATGTTAGCAGTTGAGCATACCAAATCCAGCACTCCAGAATCAGAAATTTTGCTCAAAATACTTTGAATGTTGGAGCGTTTCAGATTTTGGATTAAAGGGTCACTTGAGATAGAGTGTATTTCTAGTGTCACTTGAGATAGCTGGCAAAGGGTCACATTGGATGTGACTGGGAACAGATGGTCAATAATGATGTCAAGGCCTTCAAGTAGGGTGATGAGGAAGATCTAAGCTATACAAGTGAAGGGATTGGTTCTGAGCATAGGGGGCTTAGTTTTGACCATGCTTATTTTCAGATGGCTGGGAATGCTAAGGTAGAATTTTCTGTTGGGCAGATGGAGTTCTTGAACAAACTTAAAGGAATTGCTTTCGTCCCCTTTAGCTGAAGTCGTGAGGTGGTGCCTTAGCTCCTATAGTATCTTGGGAGTATTAGTGGCCATGCCACCTTGAGAGACTGGTATTGTCATTTTTGCCTGATGTTGGAGAGACTGACCACCTGTCTGTCACCTACAGCTGGAAGCCAGTCCTGAGCTCGCTGCTGCCTTCAGAGCTCTCTCTGTGGCCTGTCTTCCATTCTGCCTTTGTCCCTGAATGGCACATGGGACATGGCTAGAGAGTTTGGGGGAATTAACACAGTCCTGGCAGAATCCACTTCCCTGGCTTTTATTATATCAAGAGTAGACATTCCCTGCTGTCCCACTTCTTTCCCGAGGGGCTCTATTTCTTCTGAAAAAATCAGGGGTGCTCTTCCAACTGCTCAGATTTTTTCTTTTCCCCCAAATATTCTCATGCTCCTCTTTTTCTCTCTATAACATATTCCCATGCCTTGACTTGGATGTTTTTTAATTCTTGTCCTGTGTATCGCCTGACTGGGGAGAAGGATGGAGGCCCAGCTCAAGCTCTGCCAGGATAGTCAGAGCTGCTTCACACTGGCAAATGATCTCATTAGCTCAAAGGCAAGCTTAACAACTCAGACGTGTCAGCCATTGAAATCCATTTCTTAGTAAGGAAACATTGGCATCCATGGCTAGGAAATGCGTAAGTGATGTATTTGGTTTGGCCAATATGGCTATGAATATACATAAGCAAATTGTCTTCTTACAATTATGTCAGTGAAATATATTTTTGAATTTTTAAATTTCACTGGCTTCTGACCACCCCCCTTGCATGCATACATGTAGTCTCTGGATGCATGAATATGACATAAGATGTGTAGCCTCGTGACAGGTGGCACACTGGCATAATTTCATTTTTTTGTGGTCCATTGAGTTTAATAGTGGTTGCTTGCATGAGTATGGTCATACCACAGAAGAAAATGACTCTCCCTTTCCCAGCAACCATTAAATGCTGGTAGCTGCTCAGGGAGGGGTGATGGGCCTCATGAGCAGCCACCCACCATGATAGAATGTTGACAGGTAGCAGTGTCTTGTGCAGGTAACCATAGCTCTGTGTGTTCATGAGTACAATGGCCGTGCCCTACCCGTAGAACAGTGTTTCACATCACTTCGCCCCATCCTCTCTCTGGCTCTTACATTCATTCTGCTCCCTCTTCCATGATGTTCCCTGAACCCTGAGGGAAATGAGATAGATGTCCTGTTCAGGGATGAGCAGAAAACAGTCACTTATTATCAGCTTTTAATAAATAGGAGTCTCTGTGAATTAACCGTAACCTATTATTAGCAGAGACTTCTGAGACAGGGGCTGAGGGCATCTCATTATGGGTATAAACATACTTATAGAAGACAGTTTGACACTGTGTTCATTTAGCCAAACAATGTTAGTATGTTACCTACTAGCGTCTATGATTTCCACATCCATGGACGTTCGATGGAGTCACAGTACAAGGTCTGAGTTCCATTCTGCAAAGCTGACCAATCAGAAAATATTTGTTGACACCTCCCCCATGACATTCGTGCATGCCACTATTGAATCAGTGGGCATATTTTGCCTGGAGGGTTGGTATTGTTGCTTCCAGGATTCAAAGCTAGGGAGGCAACTGAGGATGTTTTTTTCTCAGCATCCTGTACATTCTTGTAGCACCATGCAAGCTAGTCAGTAGAAAGACTTTCCCAGTTCAGTTCTCTGTGTCCTGCAACCAAAGTGTGTGGAGTCTTCAGCATTGGGTCTTACCATTACTAGTTCTGGTGGGTAACTAAGGACAATGGCAATAATCTGTATTGGTTTGGGGTACCCATGGGACCTCCATGATCAACAGCTCATGGTGGGAGGTATTTCATACATGACACTGGAATTTTTGTGTAATAACTTATGGCTTCCGAGACAAATGTTTTCTTGAAGGTTTAAATGTATAAAGTCTTAGACTATTCTAAAATGCATTGAATGCAAGAGAAAATAATAATAACTATCTGCTTACAGTTTAAATTATAAAGGAATTTCAACCAGAAATCTCTTCTGTTGAGTTACTGAGCAGTGCTTCTATATGTGGCAATGAGGGATAGAGAAGAGGTGATGTTACACAAAATGGAAAGGTTATTCATCTCAAATGTGAAAGAAACATTACTTAATTGCTTACAAAAACAATTATCACATTTAGACAAATGACACAGGATGGAAGATGAGCAAAGTTAATGTGAGAATGAGGAAAATATATATGGTAACAATGATATCTCCATGTATTGTATGGATAACATAAAATGCTACTGTACATTCAGTTGTCAATTGCCCTTTAGTCATATTGGGAGTGTCACAGAAGAGCGGGTCAAACTTTTATTTGACTCCTGGTCTGGCCTCCTGTCCCCTCAAACTTTACTGGTTTGCAGAACATTTGTGTCTCTACTTTTCTGTTTCACCCCTAATCCATAACCATATGTACTTCTTGGAATAGTAATACCCTTATTTTCTTTTCTACATCAATTGTTCTGTAGTCACTTGGACATCACAGCAGTTCTTAATGTTCAACTTCACAAAAATATGTCCCCCAAAGGAATGCAGTGAGCTCATTCTGGAGCTGTGTGGTAATTCCAGCTGGCAGTCAGTGTGGTGTCTGACAGATGTTGAATGTCCCTGCAATGCCTTTGGAATTACAAAATAACCTGTCCTGTCCCCATGACATTGTTTTGGTGTTCTGGACTTAGTTTCAGATTCTTAGATCAAAGATCGTAACTAGTAGGTCATGAGGGAGATGGAGAATTACTTGCCTCCTATCAAATTGTCATCTACAGTGTCTGGGACATAGCAGGTACCAGCCTACTCTGATGATCTTTCTCTGGTCATATTGCAGTCATATTTTCCTAGAGTTGTTTGACCTATTGTACATTTATAGTCTAATAATCCTTACTACATACAGTATCATATATCTTATTGTCAGTGTTTGAATTTATTTGTAAGTGGGTGACATTTATTAACTGAGTCTCTGGCATAAGGCAGATTTTTTTTGAAAGCCTTATTTACATAAAACAGTAGGGCAAAGACAAGCATTCATTAACAATGTAAGTGAAGAAAGAGCATGTGGGTTCGGTTTTCCTGGGAGCTTAATTGCACAACAACATTGCCAGGAATAGTTCTGTGTAAGATGTGAGTCTGGGTCAAGCGTCAGAGGCTGCAAAGTCACTATTATGAAGTTGTAACTTGATGCTGGAGCCATACGTACTTCAGGCCATGATGGCATGATGAAGATAGCTATTTCAGAAGGCCATTTGTAGGAAATGAAGGGAACTATGGTGTCAATCACACTGCTTACTATAGCATTACTTTGCTTGTGGTTTGGAGGCAAGGAGATTGTATTCATCAGCCTGTTCTCCTGGGTGAGGAACTTATCTTGACAGCAGATCCAATACACCAAATATGGAACCAGTACCGTGTGGCCCACTCACAGCTTAGTCATTATAAGATATAATAATATTTCTTTTTGAATTCAGGAGAGAAAATTTCTCACCTCTCTGTTAAATGTTGAAGAACTTGTAGTTAGAATATCGGCATCTTTTAGCCATTGTTGCAGACATTCCAGAAGAATGCATAGACAGTATCACAAATGTATGCAGTGGTAGGTGTGTACTGTGGTATCCCTTATAATTACATTATATTAGGTTTTCACTTCATATAGCCTGTTAATTTCCAGTGGGCTACCTAAATGCCATGACTTGTCTACCATGTCACAAAGGGATCTTTACTCATGTACAATTGTTTCACATTATTAAAACATCTCTATGAGTTTTACTTTGTAATGCTTCCAGCATAGATTCAAGTTTCTGGAAAAGGAGAGGAGGAAGTGATTTTAGTTAGAAATGCTGGCTGATCATAACAAGTATTCTGTAAGGAGTCTAAACTATTGATTTTTTAGAGAGAAAGTATAGCCAAAAGACCTAAGGAGTTTCTTGACAAGTTTCAGAAAACTGAGATCAAGCCAGTCAGGATGTAGACAAAAGCCAGTCTGTGTTAATTGCATACCTGCTCTGGGAAAATCCGAAGCAGTCAAGTAAGACTTTTGATTTGTTTTCCAAACTGGATTGTACCAGTTATTAGCTTGGCTTTAGGCAAGTTACTTCACCTAACTGTATATACCTCACCTAGAACATGGGAGGAATGCCTACTTTATAGGATCCCAAGAGGGTAATGAAGAAACACTACAAAGAACCTTATTCAATCTTGGTACATCATATTGCCTTAGAAAGGCCCACAATTGAACTCTCTCTCCAGAGTTCAAATGTGGCTGCCTGCTTCTTGCACCTTCCCTGAATATATGTTACCTGTGACTTGGTAACCATGAGCATGTGCTGTTGTGGGGATTTATTAAGGCAACTACATGTAGTTAATAAAAAGGTTTATTTTGTGGTAACTTACAGCCAGTAAAGGGGTTGGTTAAGGGATCTGGGAGAGGTGAGATGCAGTCCAGCTGGGTTCTCTGGAGAACTCTGACTTGGTCTATCTTTCAGCATCCAGGATCACCAGGAAGGAAGAGGGCCAGCACATCTGGATCTCGGGTCTTAAGGGCTCCCGTCTGGGACTCACCCCAGGGGCAGGTCATAGGTAGACATGGCAGTTACCAGAAGCCTCACTAGGGGTAGTACTTCCAGGTCAAAGCTAGAACAGCTGCCCACTACATCACGCTGTAATAGTGTTTATCAAAACATGTTGGGATAATTGCTTGTTTCTCTCCCGCAGTATGCTGTAAGGTCATTGAACATGGTGGGGCATACTATTTGTTACCTTGCCCAGAGTTCGGTAGGCTCTGGAAATTGATGCTTAGTGAATGTGTTGATGGGATGGCTGCTTCCTTCTGCTGGCCCAGCTTTCCTTAGGCTCGTTGTATTAATATATCTGTATGACTATACCTTTACTATTCCATCCTAAGTTTTTTATGTGCTTGGTAAAATAAGATGCCATCATAAGTCACATGCAGCAAATAATATCTCAGGAAAACAGGTTATCTAGGAAGCTTTTTAAATCTCTCCTTCAGAGAGAAGGAGAGATTTAAAAAGCATGCACATTTCATTGTGCATGCTCTTAGAGAACCATGAATATACTTTCATCAGTGCCATCATATGCTTGAACTCATGTTTGCATACTTCTTTCCCTAATGTATAGTATGCTCCTTGAGGGAAGGTGCTGCATCCATTTCATCTCTTCCTCTGAGATTTAGAAGATACTGACAGTGGGCCTGCAGGTGTTTCTTTCTTAGGCTGAAATGTACATCTCTTGATGAAGCATTCTTAAGTACTTAAAACATGTTTTCAAATTGAATTCCCACGTCTCCCTCTAACTCCTTTCATATATATTCTCCACTCCCAACATCATGTATTCCTATTTTTCTCATAACCCACTGAGTTCGGTTTGTGCTGTTCATCTACAGATAAGTATGGGGCCATCCCCTGGAGCCTGATCTGCCCATGAGGGACCACACCCCTAAATAGAACTGACTCTCCCTTCCCTATCAGCCATCAACTGCCTGTGGTTTCTCAGCTAGGGATGAGAACGTAAGAGCCCCTCTCCCATGCTGGAATGTTGACTGGCTTGATCTTGTCGTGCAGGTCTTGTGTAGGAAACCACAGCTCTATGAGTTCATGATACATAGATTGTGTCATGTCCATGTCGCCAAAGTCACCCCTGACCTCAGGCTCTTTTATGTTCATATACAATATATTCTCATGCACAAACATTTTACTTATGCATTTTATGTGTGTTTCCAATAGATATTTAAAATACCAACAAACTTTCAATGCCAGGCAGCATTTGAATGTTTGAGTCCAATAAAATATAATCTACAGAATGCTTTCTGTTCCCTCTTGGGGACTCCAAGACTAGAATCTTTACTTTGCAAGAGTCACCTTTATGTTAATAATGTGAATGTATACTAACAGGGGACTTTATGAAAATCCCATTGTCTACAAGGCTGGTGCAGGGGGTAGGCCATGCTTTACCCAGAAGGCTACTGGCCATTGTTGGCCATTGTAGAAACTCACTGTTCCTTCATGGAGTTGGTGGCAGATACTTTTTCTTCCACCTTATTCTTTTCTCAGTTAATGGTTTCTAGGAGCTTTGTGGGAGACTTGGACAATGGAGGGCGGAGAGGGGATTGAATCGATCCTGAGTAGTTGATACCACCTTTTGTGTGAAAACAAACATAGCTATCTAATGGAATAGAGGGCAAAACTGACATATGACAAAGAAATTCTGATGCTACCTCTAATCCCAGTACTTGGGAGAATCAAGAGTTCAAGGATAACATGGAGGCACAGTCAGTTTGAGGCCAGTCTGGGCTGCATAAAACTTTGCCTTTAAAAAAAAAATCAGGCAAGACAGAAATTTTAGATGTATAATAGACAGGGCAACTTCAGACAACTAGGACACTAGGATGTGTTTTTCTGCTCTGTTCTTAGGAGAGCTTCTGGGATATGTTTGAGAATATATACTTGCTAACTCTAGCCAGAGCAGACAGAAACTTCAGATGCCTTTCAGCTGCCATTTCTTAGCATACAACCAAAATGCTGCAGCATTTGACATGCACCACTACAAAAATCCAGGAATTACTAAGAAAGCATCCATCATCTTCAGTCATACATAATCTCATCTTTAGATTATCTGTGTATGCGTCTGTCTTCCTTTGAGATGTGTCTGTCAAGATTTAGGAACCTCTTTGGCTTTTCCATGCTCCGAATCATGAAACTTCATGTGTTAAGAGATGTGTGTCACCCACTTATGATGAGGTTTTAGGGTACTTGAAATTTCTGAGAGTTATTCTGGAACTTTCTGCAGTCAGGGAGAAATGACTGTGGAGGAGAACAGTTGACCCAGTAATCTGGTGCCACTTTAAATGCTGTTTTTTCCCTACCCTCCTCTCTTTAAGAAGAGAGAATTGCATTTTTATCTCGTTTCTAAATACTCATTCTAGCCTACACTCTTTCTGAGACTACCACTGGCTATGAGTTTTGCTCAGAGAAGTCTCTGCCTCAGAATCCACTTTAATTAGCATTTAATTGCTGCTAGGCATTTGTCCATAGTGACTCTACCTGCCTGAAATGTTAAGCGCCCTTTCTAGATGTCTATGAGAAATACTTTGGGCATTTGTAAGTGTCTTTGAAAGAGGACATTGGCAGCCATGGAAGTGTGGCCGCCCCAATCAGTACCTTGTGTATACCCCAGCTGGCTTATGTGAGTTACTTTGCTTTGCCCCCATAGACATCCTTTATGGAACCAGTATGTTCATGGAATATCATGACATGTTATTTTTACATGGTAGGGGTTTTATTACTTTGTGATCTTGTGGGGATATTAATGACCATATCAGCTTAATTAGGAAAAAAAGTTGGCCATTGTAAGAACACTATTATATTTGGTGCTTAATTGTTTAAAAGTAATTTCATATACCTTTGCTCAGAATGCATAGGCTCTGAAAAATCAAATTAAACATTTTCTGTGTGGAATTTGTCTTTCTTATGATGTTGGGAATGGATATCCTTGTGAGAAATATTTTTCCTAGACACAAAGATCAAATCTGAAAAAGAAGTCTGTTTGTAAGGTAAGAGAAAGGCAGCCAGTGTATCACAACAAGGCATTAATAGATAATCATTTGAAATGTTATTGTAGCTTCTTGCTTACAGTCACAAAATGAAGTCATAGTGCTAAAAGTGTACCTGTTGTTCAGTAAAAGATTAACTGATGGCACAGATCATGTGACTCATCTATCTATCTATCTATCTATCTATCTATCTATCTATCTATCTATCTAACTGTCCTTCTATTTAACTCTCTCTCTCTCTCTCTCTCTCTCTCTCTCTCTCTCTCTCTCTCTCTCTCTCAATCATTTTTTTGAAGAGTGACATTGAAGCTTCAGCAATGCGACCATGCTTCATGCTGTATGTCTAAGTTTTATTTTTATACTTCCTGATTTTGGTTGAGCTTTTGTGGTTGTTTCATCTAGAAACATTTAGCACATAGTTCTCAACCTGTGGGTTGAGACCCCTTTGGGGGGGTTATCAAAGACCTTTTCACAGGGGTCACATATCAAATATCCTGCATATCAGATATTTACATTATGATTCATAACAGTAGCAAAATTACAGTTATGAAGTAGCAATGAAATAATTTTATGGTTGGGGTTACCACAACATGAGGAATTGTATTAAAGGGTTGCAGCATTAGGAAGATTGAGAACTGCTGATCTAGGTGGTCCTTTGTAATACTGATGGACATCACTTAGCTTAGTGCTGACCCCACAATAAAATTCTTATGGGAAAGGAACCAGCTGAGAGATCACTAATGCTGACATTATGATTTGGAACAGAGAGTGTCTACACTAAGAAAAGCTTATCTTGTTTGCAGACTATAATCTCAGGCACATGGAGAATGTGGCACAAGAAAACCTGTACTTGACTGGCAAAGATCAGGAGAGAGATTCCTTTCTGTGTTTTTTTGTGACTCATTCTCCCACTCATCAACTCTTTAACTTGGTGACCTGAATTTTGATGAGGTTTAATATTATTACCTCATATAAGGAAAAACACAAAAAATGAGTTATAAAATCAGTAAAGTATACCCAACTCTGTAGATAGACATATGATTGATTTATAAATAGACTGATGTATAAGTACTGTAACAAATAAGTTGAATTAAAATGCATTTATTTACAAATTATAGGTCGCCTATAAGTAATAGACACACAAATTTCATATTTCAATTTTTGTCAGGATAGTGACTTTGCTCAGGTACCAAGCTGTCATGTGGAAACTAGGAAGAAACCCTGAACATCATTTTACTGTAATATAGATGGTAAAACCTGGAGCATAAACCAGAAGGAAGGCCCCATGTCAGGTAATAAAACTAAAAGTTGGCAGCACAAATAAGTGGGGATTTACCTCAAGTTAATTCCCACAGTCAGTTTCCTTCCGTTTTCTGTCTTTGAGTCAAAATTTCCCTGTGAACTTAGTTTTAATCAATTAAATGTCAAGTCCTTTAACTCCAACTCTAGCAAACACTTTATCTTCTATACTCTTCAGACTTAACTGTCCGCAGTCTCCAGGCAGACTTAACCACTTTTCCACCAAATTGAAGGTGCCCTTTGTGTTGTATAACTTGCTGAGTCTAGTTGTTTCTGTAGTATGATAAGTATCCATTGCCTCTCCAGTCCTATAAGGCAGACGCGGTTTATAGAGTTTAAAAGATAATTTAAAAACTCTAGCTTCATTTGAATTGTGCTGTGTGATTTTTACCGGCCATTTGCAGTACACATCCTATTTCTAAAAGGGAAGATGGATGTCATTATTAACCATGGTGGCTCTTATTTAAGTTCTTTTAGCCTACTGCAGTATTTAAAGTAAAAATGCTGTAGCCTGGACAATGACTTATAGAGCATTCTTGATTCTTTTCCTCTATCTGGAATATCACTCATTCTCTACAATACCACTGGACTTGTGTGGGGAGCTTCCTTTCTCACTCAGTGCTGGCCCTGGTCATCTCAGATGCTATATCATCTATATCATTTAGTCAAGCATTCCTTTGGTAATGTTCACTCAGTTGTGCAGGGAGAGAACTGAGTTTTCAGCCACTGTTGTTTGCCCATCAGTGCTCACTTGTTCCTGACTAGGGAAACAGAACAACTAGGAACAAACAAAAGTGTGGTTGTGGATCCTGACTCTGCCATCAAAAGTTTTGTCCCTTCTGCTATGAAACAGTTTGGAAGTTGCTCAAAAACCCAAAACAGAACTAGCACATGATCCAGCTGTACTATACCTGGAATAATGATCACCAAAGGAATTAAAGTCATATTACCCTGCATATCTGTTTAATCAGTGCTCTAGTCATAATAGCCAAATTGTGAAATTAGCTTAGGTTCCCATCAACCGATGAGTAAACCAGGGAAGCGTGGTTCATACACACCGTGGAATACTGTTCAGCCACCAAACAATGATCGAAATAGCACTGGAAGAAAAGCAGATGGAAAATGTTAAGTTGTAAGCGTAAGTGTACATGTTTTCACTTCTATGTAGAATCTTAAAAAATCCCAGAGTAGACGTCGGATGAAAAGGGGAAGGGGAGAGGTAGGAGTTCAGACTGAGGAGAAAGAGAATAGAGAGCAAGAGAAGGAATAGAGACAGCATATGATCAAATGATACACATATATATGTATATATATACATATATGTGCAAAGAACAGTCATAATGAAGCATATACATATAACTTTCTATAATTTATATATGTTAGCAATTATAACTGATAAAGGTTATAGGAAGATCATTTAGTTTATTGATTCATAATGGTCCCTGACAGATTTGCATCCATATCACCCACCCACTGGCTAGGTTTACTTGAGAAACTCTTTTTTTCTTTCTTTTTTTTTTTCATTAAAAACCCATTTTTTTAGCCGGGCGGTGGTGGCGCACGCCTTTAATCCCAGCACTCGGGAGGCAGAGCCAGGCGGATCTCTGTGAGTTCGAGGCCAGCCTGGACTACCAAGTGAGTTCCAGGAAAGACGCAAAGCTACACAGAGAAACCCTGTCTCGAAAAACCAAAAAAAAAAAAAAAAACAAAACAAAAAAACAAACAAACAAACAAAAACCCCATTTTTAAAACTTTATATTTTTTGCATGTTTTTTTTCTATTTTTCTTTTATTGAAAATAGTTTTTTTTCTTTACAATATATTCTGATTATATTTTCCTCTTCCCCAAATCCTCCTGACCATCTCTCATCATCAAATGAGGCCACCAGTACAAGGAATGGGTTACATCTAATCCCTTTGTTGGCCAAAGTGACCCCATGGGAATCCCCAAACCACCCAGGCATTGCCAAAGCTATTGGGGAGATCTTTTAGTTGTTCTAAGCCCTTGAGTGCAAAATGTCAATGATCATGTCCTTGGACTTATGTAAAATTTGATGTTGATGCTAAATTTGGAGGGATGTAGCTACAGAGACAATATGAGAGGTTAGAAATGTGGGGAGATATAGGGTGACATTTAGCACAGAAAAACAATGACTGATAAGATGTGAATAATTTTGTTCCAGACTTAATCTGTGTGAACTTCAGCCAACTCTGAATGTTTTAAGATATAATGTCACAATAATCAAAGAAAAACAGCCCATCCATTTGAGAGGAGGAATGGGAATGCTTAGGGAGAAGAAAAGGAAGGATGGAAGTGATGTAATTATATTTTAATTAAAAATGAATTCAATAAAAAAGAAAGAAAGCAAGCTCTCTCAAGCATCCTGTGGGGTAAAGTGGTTTAAAGCTAAGGTTTCTGCTGACCTGAATCGCCGTTTAATATTTTGTTGTTTTGGTTACTTCAGAGAGAAGTTATTTATGGCTCTCCTTTCTGAAGTTGAACTCAGGTGGGGAAATGCTGTGTTTCATTTTTAATTGCACCTCAGAAGCCTCCCTGTACAGTGACAACGATCCTGCAGTGGAAGGTTAACAGCACGGTCCTCTGTCTTATTTAACAATGCCGTAAGATCCTAAAGTAGCCATTAATCTTTTTTAAGAAAACTTTTCTTTATATACAGAAATTAATAAAGATTTTGATATTAAGAATTTTTTTTTAATCATCCTCAAACATTTTTAGAGGGAACCAGGATAGCAGACTAGTTGATAGAGCCTGGATAACCTGTTTTGTAAAACTGATCATCTTTTTTTCCCCCCTAATTTAATGATTTATCATCCCTACTTTATTGTCACAAAGAAATGAGCCAGCAAAAATTAAACTGGGAAAATTGAAGACTTGAAGGCTTGTCGGGACCATTTATATGGATCCCGGATAAAGAGATCAACCCACACAGAGTCATCAGTCTGAGTATCTGAGCACGGTGGCTGTGATGTGTGGGTTGCAGTACCTTAGTGGCTCCATGCAGAAGTGGAATTCCTGTGCCCTGGCTTCATGTGATTAGACACTAAGCGTTTTGAACTGAAAATACTATGACATTTGCCTAGCATTAAATTTCTTTTAAAACTTGTTAATATTCAAATTTGGGAATTGGGGAATTGATCATGAAGCTAGAAGGAAAAAATATCAAAACATAGACTTTTTATCTAAAGAAAATCAAAAGACAGAATGAATAGTTGCTGATTTTGTGTTGTGATAATTTAGGATATAAAGTAATTCTACTCTAAAGAATAATTAGTGAGGTTTTTACATAATGCTGATATAATGGACTAAAATCATATTATATTTTACAATTACTGTCATTAACAACATCACTGTTACCCAAAGAATCATTAAGGTCAGTTCCTGCTTGAACCTGTTGAGATCATGCTGACTTCCCAGAGTCTATTGAAGTGTTTTCTTAACCTTAGCCATTCTAACTGGAGTAAGATCAAACGTCAAAGTAATTTAATTTGTGTTTCCCTGGGGGTGAGGATGATGAATATTTTGAGAATATTTTGTCACCGTTCGTAGTTCTTCTGAAAGCTCTATCCAGCTCCATAGCCCACTTTTAAACTGGGTAGTTTGTTTGATTGGTGTTTCATTGTGTGAGATGTACGTCCTTCATCAGATGTGTAGTTGGCCAAAATTTGTCTCTGTTCTGTAGGCTGCCTCTTCAATCACTTAACCATTTCCTCTGCATTCAGAACGTTTTTAATCTTATGGAGTCCGACTTATTCCCTTGGCAACCGGAGGAGCCTTATTCAGAAAGTCCTTCCCTGAGCCTCTATTCCGAAGTGCACTACCTACTCTCTCTTTTAGAAGTTTCAGAATTTCAGGTCTGACATTGGGATATTTGATCTATTTGGAATTGGGAGGTGGGAGTGGATCAATGAGGAGTTAGTGGAGGAGTTGGGGGGAAATACAATCAAAAAACATTGTATGGAATTGTTAAAAAATAATAAAAACATTAACAACGACAAACACAGCCACAGAAAACACAAGTCACATTTAACATTTGTTCCTAGTATGTGTGAGAGGCAGATTTGTAAGGCTTCCCTTTGAAAGTGCCAGGCTTCAGAGATGAGTTCTCCTTCAGGGTGAATGCTCTTCTCCAGGGAGGGACTGCCCTAGCCTCCAGCCTACTGAGGTGACAGAAACAAGGTGATTCTGTTCCCTGGTCCAGGAGAGACTTGTTTTTTTGTGTGGCCTGCTGTTCCGAGGGGCTCCTGCCTGGGATGGTCCCTCAGTTTCTAACCTAGGTGTCGGTGCGTGGGTTGGGTTCGCCCTCTCCAGGTCCATTGCCACTCTGCTTAGCCCCACTACTATTTCACTTCTCCTGTTACTCTTGTTAACCACTGTTGTGGCACTGATAAAAAACCAGAGTGATGGTGACTATTGGCTAGGGTTCCCTGAGAATCAGCCAGTAACCCACCATGGATCCATGCACTGGAAGCTGAGAACCCAGACGAAAAAGTTATGACCAGCCTAATAATTTGAAATCTTTATTCATTTTATTTGTAAATACCGATACCACCAAGTCCTCAAAAATGTTTAAGATTTTTTAAAAAATTTAGATGTGTGTGTGTGTGTGTGTGTGTGTGTGTGTGTGTGTGTGTGTGTGTGTCTGTCTGTCTGTCTGTCTGTCTGTGTGTATGCCGTGTGTATGCAGGTACACACAAAACCCAGAAGAGGGCATCAGGTCTCTGGATCTGGAGTTACAGGTGGTCATGGGCCTCCTAACTTGGGTGCTGGGAGCCAAACCCTCATCTTCTAGAAAGAGCAGCAAGTGCTCTTAACCTATGAGCCATCTCTCCAGCCCCTCCAACAGGCTTTGAAGCAACTCAATAAAAAAGATATATTGCTATATTGACATAAAGGTAAAAGGATATGATGACAGTTTAATGTAAAAATTTACTCTGAGTTTCTTGGCAGCCAAAAGATGATTTGTTTTTTTTTTCTTCCTTTCCCTGTAAACACGCTGCTTCAGCATCCATTCAGAAGTTTATTTAAAGCCAGGTGCTGTTGGCTGAAGGACTCCTGGGGTACAAAGGTAGAACATATATTCTCTGCTCTCCAAGTGTTTACTGTTTCTTGGGACAGTAGTTGGACAAACCGATATTACAATCCAGGGCGTCCATTTTCAGAACAGGTGTGAGTCAGGGGCAGCAGAGCAGAGCAAATGAATGTGTGATCTGCAGGTTAGCCATACACTTCGGAGCATAATCATTCTAGTGAAACTATATTTTCCATGCATGTACACTGTCATTAAATAAATGTAAAATAAACAAACAACAAATAAACTTGGTGGACTAAGGGGATGACCCAGTGCAAAGCACTTGCCTTTCAAACACGAAGTGCTGAGTTTGGATCCCTAACACCTGTGCACAGCTAGCCACTGTATCGAGTGTGTGCAATCCCAGCATGCTGATGGCCACCTCCCTGGTGTACACAGCAGTGAGCAGCAAGAGAATCAGTTGTAAGCAAGGTGAAAATCAAGGACTGGATTGCTGTGGGATGTTCTGTATGTCAAATGTGTTGCTCTGATTGGTTAATAAATAAAACACTGATTGGTCAGGAGCCAGGCAGGAAGTATAGGTGGGACAAGCAGAGAAGAGAATTCTGGGAAGTGGAAGGCTGAGTCAGAGAGATGCTGCCAGCTGCTGCCATGACAAGCAACATGTAAAGATACCGGTAAGCCACAAGCCATGTGGCAACTTATAGATTAATAGAAATGGGTTAATTTAAGATAAAAAAGTAGATGACAAGAAACCTGCCACGGCCATACAGTTTATAAGTAATATAAGTGTCTGAATGATTATTTTATAGGTGGGTTGTGGGACTGTGGGGGCTTGGTGGGACCTGGCGAGAAGCTCTCCAGCTACACTGGCTTTTAAGTTGTCCTCTGACCTCCATATGCGTGTTGTGGTATGTACCTCACCCTCAAAGATTAAGAACAATCGAAAAACAACAGCTGTAGCTGAAGTTTTCCTGTGTCCCACCTGGCCAGCAGTAGCTAGTGTTTTCTCCAGTCCTGCCTGGACCTGCAGCCATCAGACCCAAATAAACACACACAGGCTTATATTAATTAAAACTGCTCGGCCATTAGCTCAGGCCTAACACTGACTAGCTCTTACACTTAAACTCAGCCCATTTTTGTTGATCTAAATGTCACCACCTGTTCCATGGCTTTACCTGTGTGTCATTACATGCTGCTCCCTGGACGGCGGACTGGCATCTCCTCACTCAGCCTTCCTCTTCACAGAATTCTCCTTGTCTGCTTATCCTGCCTGCCTATATTTCCTGCCTGGCTACTGGCCAATCAACGTTTTATTAAACCAGTGTACAAAAGCATTATTCCACAGCAAACAACAAAATAAAAAAAAAAAACTTTATGACTTTAAGTGGTGTTAATTAGTGTATTTTGAGTGAGTGATTTAAAACATTACTGTGGTGATGTTTTGTTTGTGCTCTAACAAATAAAGCTTGCCTGGAGATCAGAGTGCAGAGCTAGCCACTAGTTAACCATAGAGGCCAGGCAGTGGTGGCACACACTTTTAATCCCAGTACTTGGGATCTCATGTCTTTGATCCCAGTACTTGGGAGGCACTCACACCTTTAATCCCAGCACTAGGGAGGAGGAAACAGGAAGTGATATGGCCAGGTGAAGAGAGGAATATAAGGCAGGTGGAGACAGGAGCTCAGCACCCTTTTCGGTCTGAGGATTCAGTAGAGGTAAGAAATCTTTGTAGTGGCTGGCTTGTTTACGTCTCTAATCTTTCAGCATTTACTCCATATCTGACTCTCGGTTCTTGTTATTCAGAACAATTAGAATTCATGCTACACGTTACAAATAAACTGAGATCAGACTGGGAGGAGAATCGTTCTGGCATTTTGAGTACCTGGCTAGTACTAAGGAACCTCTTTCCCCCTCTGTCTGCCTTATTCCCTCACTGTCCTTGAGGATATTGTCATATTAGGGTCCAGATGAAGTACTTTGAAGATACCATGCTACCAAGCTGCATTTTATTCACAGAACAATGCCCATGAAACCCTATTGGCCACTTGCTGATAGGAAAATGCACAGGCATGATCCTCAGCAAATGAAGACATGTTTTTATTTTGTTTTCAGTTTCCAGGAGTATAGGATTTACCCAATTTAATTAAGGGGAGGGGGGCAGTGAGATGACTTAGCAGGTAGGGGTGCTTGCCCCAAGCCTGACAACCTGAGTTTAGTCCATGGCACCCATACAGGAGAGAACAATCTCTAGGAGGTTGTCCCTTTCCTGAAGAAAGCTGGATCTCTCTACCCCAGCAGCCTTCAGCTGCTGAAGCGCCTCAGCCAGGAGTGGGCCTTTGTGAGCTGCTCCTGTATCCGTGCTGGGATTTTGATTGACAGCCGTGGTCTTTGCACTAGCTGTTTGATTAGGTCCAGAGTGCTTTGGCCTGTTGTATCTTTTTAGGAAGTCACAGGACTTGTTGGTGCTTTCTTTTCCTTTTTGAAGGTCACACACAGATGGTGAGTGCCTTCCTGCCATTTCTGTGACTCCAGTTTGAATACTAATCTATTCATGTCTTTGTTTAGGGGCAGAGAGAGAGACTAAAAGGGCAAGTGAATGCTAGGTGGTTTTGCTATTAGAATTCATCACTCAATCCTGGGTACTCCTGAGAGGCATGTCAGACCCACTGGGCCTTTCCACAGAAGAAGAATAGAATTAACTGCCTCAGCTTGTCATCTCTTTATATACTTTACACTCCATTTGCTGTTACCATTTCAGTGACTGCCAGTGCTGGCTGTTCGGTGACTGACCAGGGATATGGGTGCAATCTTACGTCTTTCTTCTCCCATCCCTTAGCCTTTCCATATGACCTAGAGTTCCTTCTTTTCCTGCTTCCACCCTTCTAGACTCAATAACTGTCATCCCTTGTTAGGTTAATGCACCTAGTGTAGTTCTAAGTGTTTTGTGTTTCCTGTCTGACTCATGTCATGATAAAAAGAAAGCTGTATTTTCCTTCGTGCACTGCATTGTGAAGTCAGTGTAACTTAGTAGTTAAGGGTGTAGGCACTGCAGTCAGAAGGCCTGGACTTGAATCCAGACTCCATTACTTAGGCAAATGTGATTTTGTCAGTTTGAATAAGTCTCTCATCCTCTGTAGATATAAAAGAAAACCGAAATTTTCCTGATTGGGTTGTCATGAGGACTAAATAGTATCAATAATTCTCATAGAACCTGAGACAGAACAATCACTCAAAACTCCTGAAATGTAATGCTCAGCCGTGCTCAGTTCTTCTGCCTAAGACCGTTTGACCTCAGCACTTCTAGGATGAAGCTGAGATCTCTTTGGCCTGCTAGGTAGCCACAAGCTCCCTCAGTCCTCTCCAGTCCCTTTCTGGTCTGTGTCCAGTGTCAGTCACTCCTTCTGTCCACTGTGGGCCATGCCTCACCTCTCTCTTCTTTTCACACACACCCTGATGCTGGCTCCTCCCTTCCTCATCCAAACACCAGCCATTTCATTTGCAGCGACTTTTACCTCTCAGGTTGCATGGTGTTCCAGTTATTTCAGAAAGTTGCCCCCACGCTCCAAGACTCCCAAGGAGACTTCACACATTTGTGTAGTGGTTGCCACCCTGTTGTGCAACTCTGGGTTTCTTTTCGGTGCTCTGAATGACTGCAGTGAGGCTTGTATGAAAGATTCTGCGTTCTATTTACTTTTGGACCCAATTTTTGGTACTTTCAATTAACATTTCAACATACTAATAAATCAGAACCCACTTGGGGATGTATCTTTGGAAATTCACAATGTCTAACACATAATTGGCATCTCATGAATGTTTTTAAAATAAACATATGGCTATTTGAATTTCATGTATCCTTATTAAATATTCATCTTGGATAGAAACATCAAATTTTAAAAATTAAGTTATTTAATTCTGATTCTTAAAGGTTTACGTTCTAAGACCACCTAAAATGATCTCATGTAAATAAGTTGGAGGGTTTCACAGAGTTCCATAACTTTTGGTCAAGAATAAGAGATGGTTATGAAATAATAAGATGGGCTTGTTTTGTGCTGTGAAGTATCTCTCTGAAGGCAGTTTGTTTAACCTGTTGCAGATGATACAAAAGACCAGGGAACACATTTGAATCCCAAAGGATGAATAGACTGGAGGAAAACATGCTGCCTGACATTGTGGGAGCCACATTTCTAGCCATGGGTCTTCTTCAGTGATCTCCAGTTTCCTTTCTTTAGAAAAGATTGAAATGCATGTCGGCTTCTTAGGCACTCTGAGAAGATTATAGGATTCTGCCAAAGGTACATTCGAGGCCTCTTCAGCCATTTCTGTTTAAGTGAGGTCTTTCCATAGAAAGTGCTAGGCCACTTCTGCATATGGTTCACTGATTGCTGTTGTCTGTAATCTAGGAGTTGCTGGATGCTCTTTTGTTTTCTAAATACTATTTACAAATGAAAACAGACTTGCCTGGGGCAGTGGCTGATTTCAGAACCACAGATCCTGAAAACTGTGTATTGGAGGATCTGATGTAAGAGAGCAAGAACTCAAAGTGAAACGGAGGTGCGACAAAAGGGCAGGGGGACGAGTTCCAAGGGTCTTTCGGGGCAAATCTACTATCACATGAAAAGTACAAGGAAGATGTGAAGATTTTTTATTTTTAAATAAAAGAGTGTCAATTAATAAATGAGGAAGGAAGATGGAAGTGAAAAAAAAAGTCATTATTTTACAGTTCCAAGTGGAATAACTGATGTCGAGGATGGTCAGCGGCGCCCATTGTGAGAAATGGTTTAGAAAGAAAACAGACACAGGACTTTCACATTCAGGCTATGTAGGAATATAAAAAACCAGACATAGAAAGGTGGGGCAGTGACCAGGAACCATCTTAACCAAATGGTGGACCTTAGAACTAGCCAGGAGATGTGACAGCTCAACATTGTGTGCCTTCTGATGTGATGAAATGCAAAGTTTGCAACCTGAGTTATTTCTGCCAATTAGACTTCAGTTCTCAGGCAGTGTAGATGCTAGAAGAATGGGTTAGTGAATCTATGGTAAATTATCAGACAAATGAATAATGCGGGATGTCTTATAAGACAGTCAACCTAGGCTCTTCACAAAACTCAATATAAAAGATGAAATCTTAAAATATATCTCCTCTGAGGTTACCTCTTCTAGAAATGGCTGCATAAGCAAGACATGAACAATGTAGTATCAATAGACATGCTAATGAGGAAGGGGAGAAGTCTAGGGTCCTATCCCCAGACAAAGAACTATAGGCAACTACTGACTACTGAGAGAGGGAGAATTAGCCTCTCTCAGGGATGAGCCCCCTCCCTGGTTACCCAATACAAAGCGGTCAGATCTGAAACTATACATACTCAAACAACAAAAACGGACTTAGCAGGTTGTATTTACATATTAGTGTGTGTAACAATGATACAAAAAAATAGAGGCTATCAATTTGAGGAGTAGTATGGGAGGTGTCAGAGGGAGGGCCTTGACATAGGAGGGGCTTGAGGGAAGAAAGGGAAAGGGGGAAGTGATTTAATTACATTTTAACTAAAATGCGCTAAAAAGAAAATATATTACAAGGATAAGATAGCCAAATGCAATTAAAACCACTGGAGAAGATCTTAGCTTGAGTGAAAAATATTATAGAAAGAGATGGAATGGTAGGGATTTGAATAGCCAATGGATATTAGTTGTTATTTTTTTTAAAAAACCAAGTTTGAAAATAAAATTGAGAGCTGAGTTTTTGATGTGTGCTGATGTTATTGGTATGTAGGAAACATTCCGTCTTCTCAGAGATGCATGATGAATAGTTTAGCAGTGAAGAAAAAATGTCTGTAACCCTTTTTTCAAACAGGACAGACCAAAAAAATGTGTAATAAAGGACACACGCTCAAAAGCATGCATAACACTGTTGTGATTGTCACAGATTGGAGTGTATGGTGTATTATTCTTTCAACATTTGTGTTAGATTTCTTAAATAATCTGGAAACGACTAGAAACAAAGCATAGCAAATATCTTAGGGGGCAGGCAGTCTGATGGGCTCAGCTGTGTTTGGACCTCCCTAATGATGCCACAGCCCACCTCATCTGTCCCTCAAACTCTTGTTTCTGTTTGTGCACACAGCAGAACACCCAGGAGTGTACAGTGCATGGCGAGCTTAGTGCTTTCAGCCAAATTTTGAGGTGCTGTGTAGATCCCCTGGGAATCTTACTAGAGAAGCTTAAAGCAGAGCTTTTTAACATGTCCAGTGTCTATGATGTTGTAGGCATTCAAAAAATGGTTGGCTAAAAGCAGGTGTCAAACAGGATAATCAGGCTTGAGGCTTGCCTGGAAAAGCAACAGCACCAGAGTGACATTGTTCAAATCTAGCCAACCACTTGTGGAGCTTAATAGAATTGAACTTGTGAAAGTTAAGTAAGGTTAACATTGGCTCCAGTAAAGGCACTGCCTGTTTTTTCAGGCTTCGTGCATGTTTTTCAACTGTTTCGACTTTGAATGATGGTTCTTGCTTTTCTGACTTCATGATCAAAGCGCTTCAGTAGAAGTTTTTCCTACACTTGGGGAAAATGTGGGTTTGGTGAGACATCTTCAGAGGGTGGCATTTGCAACCATGGTGAGCTATGAGTCTCTCGTCACTTAATTATGTAAAAAAAAAAAAATACTGCAAGAGAGCAGTTGCATAATCCCCCAGAGAGTAATTATTGCCCGTCTTGGCAGAATGCAAGGCTTTTAATCTGTAAATAAGCGATTCTGTGTGGAGGGGCAACCTGCAGAGTGGTGTGTGTTGTGAAGGTCTCATGAATCTTTAAAGGGACCAGCAGTGGCTGCAGGTGCTGATTGGTTGCTGTGTGCATGTCGAAGGGTTGATGATGCTTCCCTTGTGGTTTTAACCCCTCCTGAAATATTTAAGCCTCTGAGAATGATTCCTGTAAAAGGTGTCTAAGTTAAGTCCATGACAAATCTGAATGCAGAGAAAGCAAGATGAGCTTTCTCCAAATTTATCAATACATGAAACCAAAACAAGATACAATATTGACTGTCAGCACTTTGGGAACAAATAAAAACAAAGATGCAATAATTATCTGATATGTTACTCATTTATTGGAGTTTTTTTTCCCTGTTCCTTGGTTTTGAGATGGTCTCATGTAGCCCAGGCTAACTCTGAGCTCACTGTATAGCTGAGGATGACTTTGAACTCCTAATACTCCTTCTATTGCCCATGTAAGTTGGGATTACAGGCATGTACCACACCAGCCATCAGAAGATTAAGTTTATGAAATTATTTTGGTATTATTGACATATAATAAGCCACATTTATTTGAAGTTTTGACATAAGTACATAAAAATTTAAGATGTATACCATGGCAGCTCATATTTCCAAAAGAATTAATTTACCAAGCTGAGAGTGGTCATTGCTTATGTCTGTAACATCAGTGCTCGCTTGAGAAACTGAGGCAGAAGGATTATTTTGAGTTCAAGGCCATTCTGGGCGACATAGTGAGTTCCAAGTTAGCCTAAGTGACAATTTAAGAACGTGTCACAAACAAGCAGGCAAGCAAACAAACCCAGAATTAATTTGCTTCTGAGATATGTGTGTAGGTGGATATGTGTCTTTTAGATATCAAAAGTGAACCCCAACATCTGGTTCTTGAGTTGTCCATAGATAGCATCTTCCTGTTCACTTCCTGTTCCAGCTGCATGGATGAGCTCAGCATGCTCCAATCCAAGGTCAGCCTCTGCATCCCAACATAGGAGCCCCTCGCCTTTGCTCAAGGACTTCGGTGTATAACGATGCCTCTTTCTGGGTAACCTTCTGATCCCCGTCATGTTTCCCTTTGCAGTGCCCCTCCACAGCCTCTGTCCTGCCTCCACTTTCACTCCCCCCAACCCCCCCCCCCCCCCCAGCAGGATCTGCTCCAAACAATCTTTGCCCCAGGCCTGGTCCCATAGATCCTCCTACTGTCAAGGAGCCTATAATCTTCACTGCCAAGTTCCCTAGGCAGTGCTAATCTCCATCTTCCTGGGCCCCTGGAGCACCTGACTTAGTTTGTCTCCCCCTATGCTTTACATGGCTTTGGGGAAACCTGCTCTCCTGAATTCTCTCTCCGCTTCAGCACTGGCCACTCTTTCTCAGACTCCTTTGTGGGCTTCTCTTCTTGATCTCCTAAGGCTTTGTGGCCCAAGTCTGCCTCAGTCAATGTCAAGGTTAATGCTCTCTCTAAAGTGGTGGTTCTCAACATGTGGGTTGCGACCCCAGGGTGGTCTCATATCAGATATTTACATTACAATTCATAACAGTAGCAAAATTACAGTTAGGAAGTAGCAACAACGTAATTTTATGGTTGGAGGTTACCACAACATGAGGAACTGAAATAAGAGGGGGTCCCGCAGCATTAGGAAGATTGAGAACCACTGCTAAAGATTCCAAGACTTAGGTCTGAAGTCCATACCTCTATCACCTGGGCTGTAGACTTACATATCCAGTTACTGACAATCAATGGCACCTCAGATGTAACACAGTGGGAGTGTACCTGTGTTTGTCCACAGTCATGTCTCCCTTGGTCTTAGGGCAGTAGCTCCTGTGTCCCTGCCTTGTGCTTACCCCAACGTCCTTCAATCTGCCTTCAACACGGCAGCTCCTGAAAGACCCTTAAAAGCCATTGCATTTTGTCTCACCTTTGGCCCAAATATCTGGGATTTCCCATATCAGAATAAAGGCTACCCCAACAGACCCTCCCTTGTCTGATCCCTCCCTTTCCAGATTGCCTTTATTTTTCTCCCCAGCACACTCTGCTCTAGTGTCTCTTCCAGACACTCCTACCTCAGACCACCTTACATCTCTGTCCCCACTCTCTGTAAGATTGTTTCTAATCCTAGGTAAGCTCTACTTACCCCTTGCTCTCCAGATCCCTTCTCCAGGCACCATGTACAAATATAAATGAACCATTTAATTTAGGGGTTTGCTTCCATGTGTGTGCTTAGGTGTCATCTCATATTGCAATGTAAGTTTCAAGAGGGGACAAACCATGGTTGTCTGGTTACAGCCAGTTCAAAGGACTGCTGGCTGGTCAAAACCTCTCAGGTGGCTTAGGATGCTGGGTATTGCGTATTGTCACTGCTGTGCAGAGTCTAGATTTGAGAAAGACATGAAAACAGAAGGGGGTGGGTGTTTGCAAAGAGGAAGGGAACTGGAAGGTGGCGGGGGTGGGGTGGGGACAAGAGAGGACAATAGGTGATGAATGTGACCAGCATATACTATTTACATGGAGAACATTATTTTGTATGACTCACAGACACATGAAATGATAGAGCAAGAAAAAAAAAAAAAGCACAGACTGGTTCTTCCTTGACCCTTTTATAGTAGCATATGTGTCACACTCAGAGGAATTCACTGCAAACTGTTGTTTTCTCTTCCTCAGTTTCTCTGTCTGAAGAATATCCGGACATTTCTGTCAGCCTGCTGTGAGACGTTTGGAATGAGAAAAAGCGAACTTTTTGAGGCATTCGACCTGTTTGATGTTCGTGACTTTGGAAAGGTACTGACTGTCTGCTTTTTAATTGTTTTTTGAAACACGGTTCTGGGAATTGAACCAGAGTCTTGCATGTAGGTAGGCAAGTGCTTCACTGTTGAGCTACATCTCTAGCCCTTGCCTAGCATTTAATTTTTCTGCTGGAGAGTATTTGACCAAATCAAAGAGGTCGGTGTATCTGCATTGTATATTTGAATGTCACATGCTGGTGGCTTAGCAGATAAGAATAAGGTGCATTCCAGAGAACAAAATCAAACAGCATCAACAACACTGGAAGTGAGTTCAGAAGTCCTTGGTGATTTAAAGCAGGGACACCTCTTATCCACAGGTAGTCCTTCCGACTCTTGCCTCCTCCAAGGGTGATTGCCATCCCTCATGTCCCAGGGCCAATGTGCTCCAGCCTTTTCTCTGTCTGCAAGGCATCTCACTTTTGGAAGCTGAAAATATGAAGTTGCCCTGTTCTCAAAGTAAAAACTTTGAACAATTATTTGGAAAAAGAAATGAAATGTGGGTATGGGGTAGTGCTCGGTCAAACCCTGGGCTTCATACATACTAGGGATGTACTCTCTCTGAGCCCCAGCACTACTGTGAGATTGTTGAATTGCTTGCATTTCAGTGATATTTTTCACATGGAAAATGGTTTTAATATTTATATTATTTGGTGAACACTAAGCCCACAGTGAAAGAAATCATATTTTTGGTCAGGTGAGATTACTCAGTGGGTACCCATGCTTACCACCAAGCCTGATGGCCTGTGTGTGATACCCAGGACTTGTGGGGGAGAGAAGTGACTCTTGTGAGTTGTCTTCCGACCTCCACATGCCAACCATAGAATTTGGCACCCCCCCATAAATTAAAGTTAAAATCATACTTTCAAAAATTACAGTCTTATCTGTGGAGTGAGATGAACTTAAACTCCTTTCCTGTGAGTAGCCCTGAGTCAGTTAACAGCATTGCATTATGATAGTAGGCATGTATGAAGAGAAAGGAAAGTAGGCTGAATCTGGGGTGCAGCTCTGTGCTTCAAAGCCTGTCTGACATGTGCAAGGCTTTGGTTTTGATCCTTAGCTGCAAGTTGGGGTGGGGTGGAAAAAGCTAAGTTCTTTCTCTTAAGAATTTTTTTACTTTATTTGTATGAGTGCTTTGCCTGCATGTTTTTCTGTGCATGTACCTGCCTGCATGCACCACAAATGTGCCTAGTGCCCTCAGGGCCCCTGGAACTGGAGTCACAGATGGCTGTGAGCCACCATGTGGGTGCTAGGAATCCAACCTGATCTTCTGTAAGAATAACGAGTATTCTTAACCTCTGAGCCATCTCTCCAGTCCCCATCCTTATTCTTTCATTTGGTTATTAGTATCTCCCCAAATATCTGTCTGAGATTGGCATTTCCCTCAACTTCGAAGATGTAATATTTGGCCATGCAACAAGGGCCAAGCACTGGATGGGTTTTCTTGGCAAAAACTTGTCACAGAACTATTAGAATTTTCATGCTGATGTAGAGCAAAGATGGGAAGCTTTTTCGTGTGGGGAGGGTGAAGGCTCAGCCTCTTTCTGGCTTAGACTAGAGTCAGTCTGTGATCTTTGAACAGTTCCCAGCCTTGTGGGTCATCAGGCTTTTTGCCAATGCGGATGAAAATGGAGGGGGTGACAACATGGATTGCCTTTTATTTCTCACTGTCTGTCATTTAACTGTCTGTCATTTAACTGACTTGGGGTCACAAGTGAAGTGACGGAGGGTAAAACATGGTAGCATAAGGAACGGGAAGCCAGGCCATGAGTAAGCAAAGGGAATCCTGCTTGGGGCTGTGCTGTCCCGCCACTGAAGATAGGGAAATCAAGTGGAAGTCCAGATGGTGGACACCGTGCTACGCTGCTGTTCTGGAAACGATGAGAGTTGTTCCTATTTTCATCATTCTCCAGTCCTGTCCCTAACCCGTTTGAGGAAATGGAAAACGAAAATGATTTAAGGAAATGAAAAATGAAAAAAAAAATTGTCTTTTTAAAGCTTACTAAGCAGCCTCCCCCCATTTAAGTTCACAAGATAGTTTGATAAAGATTGGAAAGTTACAGAAATACCTTTAAAAATGCATGGGTTCGTTTTAGTGGAGTTATGTGGCTTGTCTGATTGATTAGACAATAGAAGCTTTGGACGAAAGCTGAGATTCCCAAAACTTGAATGTAAACGAATGAACTCTTTAGCTCTTGGGGACAAGCAAATTCTATTTCTGGGTTCTTAAAATGTTTTGACAGTGGTAAGACTGGGAAAGCATAAAGCCTGGGTTGGTGGTTTGGACTTGAATCAGTACTGGCTACTCTACAGTCCTCAGCTTTTGCTGGTGTCTGTATTGGTGACCTGTCTCTTCAGACGGTGTTTAACATAAACTGGCAGAAAAATATCATTGTGTTACTACTATTAAATACTCTGAGTATAATGATTAGTGCCATCAGTTACTAAGCACAAAGCTGGCTTTAAATTTTTTTATGTATATATTAACTTTTAATTCTTATACAGACATATAAGGGAGGCACTAGGATTTTCCTCATTATGCTAGTGAGGAAATCTGCACCTCAGATCACGTATCTAATATGGGATGGAGGAAGGGTTTGAACTCAGATCTGGCTGATTCTCTGCACTGTGCTACAGTACAAGCATGGTTACCTGGCCATTACAGGGCGCATGCTCTTTGGTGCTTTGCATATTCATGGATGTAGTTCATTTCCCAATCCTGATGAGTAGCCACTCTTCTTGATTACAGGTCCTAGTTTGGGAGTGACAGGCCTGAGGTGATTCATGCAGCTCTAAACTTTTTAGTGTTAAATCAGAGATAAAGTAATTTCTAATATTGGGAATATGGATGTAAATGGGATTTGGACAAGGCTGGGGATATAGCTCAGTGGTAGAGTGCTTGGTTAGCTTATGTGATTCTGTGCTGTAGCATGCCACCTTCCCAGTGTAAACAGCCATTGTCTTCATCAAAGCAGCTATCACTACTTCAAAGCAACACCTAAGATCAGACTTGTTGATTGTTGATGTTAACTCATAGAAGGGGGTGAGGAAGGGGTGAGGAAGGGGTGAGGAAGGGGTGAGGAAGGGGTGAGGAAGGGGTGAGGAGGGTCATCAGACACCTGATACATAGGACCTTCCTGCCTGCACCTCTCAGCCAGTTGTATGTAATTCTGTCCTAAGTACACGGGGCTTTGTGCACCCATGGGGGACTTGTCATTCATGCTGGGGTAAGACTTTCCATGCTTTGAGGTCCTTCATGCTCTTTTAAGTAACCCCTCACTGTACTCTATAAGCTCACTGTTCCCTCAAGTTGGACTCAAAACATTTGGTTTGTCCTTGAAGTCCTGTAAGGAGGGCTAGCGGTGAGTGTGTATGTAGGAACCCTCCATACACACCCAAGGAAAGAGTTACTGCAATGCTTGGTGTGGTGGAACCCAAGCTGAGTTTGGAAGAGCAATGCCTGTCCCTTCCCCAACCACTCCCCCTCCCATGGTGGCCAAGGAGCCAGACAACTGAAGCTAAGCTGTCTGATGGTGGAATGTCTCGATATGGCTGTCTTTCTCTGTGGTATGAAATGATGTACCCCCTTACTGTCATAGCAATCACAATGTCCCTGTTATGGGTGGTAAGGTAGGTAATTATAGCTGATCCTTTGGAGCTGAGATTTCCAGATGAGGAATCTTCTTGTCTATGGTATGGAGTGGCGTGCCTGCTTGATGAGTGGGAGTGAAGAATATACTGCAGTCCCTGAAAGAAGTATGTATGGGATGGGATCTCAAGCAGGCTGTGGCATCTGGTGCCTGGCTTTTCTTGTGGGAGCTAAGACATGCAGCCAAAGCTGAGCTGTCAGCCTAGAGAGAATTGCACATCCTAAGGGAGAAATTAAGACAAGAAAACGACATGCTGATGTTATCCACGGTGTCAGCCTCCGATTTGTCAAGTAAATTGGATGAAAGAGAAAAACGAGGTAGAAGTGTTTCTTTGTTGTTTCTTGGGGGTGGGGAGGCAGAAGAGAAAGAGCACAAATTAAATCTATGTTTAAAAACCCTTCCCGGTACTCAGAATTTTGAAACCCGTGGGAAGAATCAGATGGTGAGAAAAAAAATCAGATGATGAGATGGAGAAGTGGTAGAAAACACCTCCTCCTGGTGAGGAAGGGAGAATCCGTGATTCAGCATGCAGATGGAGACCTTAACAATGTCTCAGTCCAGGAGACTGTTAATCAGGGAATAGTCCATGCCTGACCTGCTTGAATTGCTCTAGTATACAGGGCGTGGGAGCAGGAATGCCATCTAAGCAGCAATGGGGATTCTTCATTTATTCTGGGGTGAGATATTATGGTGGTGCAGCCCCTTTGAGGTAACCCATGCGGACATAGATGTTGAAGTGCTTCAATTCGTACTCATGGTAAATTTAGAACTCACATTTATTTGGTGGCTTTGGGAGTCTAGAGATATAATTATAATGACAATATCTTGTGTTCTCTCACCGCACTTTGAAGTTTTCAGAGTGCTTGTTACCACTGATTCATGTGATTCTCAGAAGCGTTGTGAAGGTAGCCTGTAAATGTGATGGGTAAAGGAAGGCACAGAGGGTTAGACCGTGAGGTTGAGGCCACCTGCCTTGGGGATAGGAGCAGGATCTGGACTCTGGCACTCTGGCCTTTCACCTCTCTACTCTTCCCTGCTGTCCTCTTTTTGGGTCTCACCAAATGGTCAGGGAAGAGATTGATAATGTAGGAGAAACCAAAGTTGTTTTTTTTTTTTTTTAAATTAAAAAGTATAAGAGATTCATTGGCTTTGAATCCAGTATTGGCCTGGTCTAGCTGTGAGGAAAGGTAAGATTCAGAATGCTATGTGAGGCACAGGGTCATGGTGGATGAAGGGAATAAGTCTAGGCAGACAAGGGTGTCATAGGTTCTCACCTATGCACAAATATCTTTCAGCCATCTCCTCTGCCCTTTGCCCTCTGTGACATCATGCTGTCCCCTAGTCTCTGCCTAACCTCTTCTTTAGTGTTGGTTTTGGGAACATATTTAGAATCATAGGCTTGACATGGATGTGTTTGCTTTTGGAAATTAGGACTATCCTGGGAAAATGTCAATCAACCCAGATGAATGATAGTTTTCTTATGGTGAAGAGCACACATTTTTGAGTTCTGTAGAATGGTTTATAATTATTTTGCCTTTCAGCGGTTCCCTGATTCTTAGTTTTGAGTTCTTTATTCACTGCCAATTCACTTCAATTTGCTCTGAATTAACATCAACACAGATTCTAATTGGATCTAATTATAGTTTGTCTTATCTGTCAAAGAAAGGTTGGGATGCAGCATGAGCCCCAGCGTAAGATGGCTGCTGTTTCTAACTCAGAGTGGACATGCATTTCATAAGGGGACCAGGGCAGGGCTCGGTACCTTGAACTCTTTTAGGAAACAGCAGAGGCCCGAGGTTAACAGATGACTGTTTCTTGGGTGCTGAAGAAGAGGTAGGGTCCCTACCTGCCTCTCAGAGAGGCCAGCCTGCTCTGGAGAGAAGCTTCATTACTCTTTTAGACCTCTTATACAGTTTCTCTTTGTCTTTGAGTTTATATTTTGAAAAAATTCATAATTTTCTAACTTTTCAAAATAATGGATCTGTTTCTGACTTTATGGTAATGACCATAAGTAAAATCTTGTTAGTTTCTTTGCTTAAAACATGTCTTTTTAAAATCATGTTTCCCACCCCTGGAATTATCTTAGAAATTCCTTGTTCCATTCTTTTCTCAGAATCTGGACATTTGCTCATTTCATATCATGCTGTTGCCTATTACTATGTCCTGATTGCCATTTTGATTGACTCAAGCTGTTTGGAAGTGTTTCCTCCCACGTTGTCAATTAGTACATGTGTGGTGCATGAGAATGTGGGGTTTTCTTTAATGAGCTCATTTTGAGCATGTTGTAGGACTCGGGCTGAGGCTTCCATGCTACCCAGGTGAGTGATCAATGTCTGTCCCAGCTTCCCTTGACCTGTAGACTTTGTGTCCTTGGTTCCAGGGCTTTTAGGGCACCTTGAAAGTATGGAGCGATCAATACATCTTTTTGAATCAAGGAGAATCACACCTGGCCAAAGGTTATTACAATAGCCTGTAGGACAGTTTCAAAATGTAAAGGTTCAGAACAGTCACATCAAGAGGAATCTAGAGTGTCAGTGTAGAGCTGTGTCAATGAAACAGTTAAAAACTTGGAAGAGATGGAATTCTAGTTTGGTTAAGAACAGTGTTTCTGAGGCAGATCTTGGTTTGGCTTCTGTGTTCCTTACTGGGCTGTGGTCTTGAGTGACTCATTAACCTCCATGAGCTCCAGCGTCCTGATCTATAAGTTGAGGATCAGTGTATCTTTAGTAAAATAATATATGTAAAGTGAGAGTGCATCCATGTAAGGTTAGGATTCATGAAACACTAGCTATTACTATGTCCATTGCTATGATTATCACTAATGTTGTATTTGATTTTACTCACTGGAGGTAGAACCTAGGGTGTTGTACACAGTAGACAAGAATACTACCTCACTGCACTATTGTACCATATCCTCAGCTGCTGCCATTGCTTCCTTCTCCCCCTCCCTCCCTCCTCCTAGCTCACTAACTTACCCAGGCTGACCTTGAACTCATCCTGTAGTCCAGGCTGGCCTTGGATTTGCTGTTTTCCTGTCTCATTGTCCCAGTAGCTGGGATGACAGACTTGGGATACAAGGGCTGGTTAACACTGTTATTTTTAAAAAATCTGAGATTCATTGGTAAACCTCTAGAATCCAATTTTGAATTAAGTGTAAGAACTAATATCACTGTGTTGGGGAGGGTGAGGTTAGGAAATCAATCGTGGTCTTTCAGCAGTATTCTGCACAGCTGACCTTCTCCCTCTTCCGTGGCCTTACAGCTCCTTTGGGAAAGCAACCGTTACCTTTCTCCATTTGGTTCAGCTGGTTTGTTCAGCTGGGCTGCACACTGCCTCTGATGTGATGGGATCTGGGGTGTTGCGTGCCATCACTTCTGATTTGCTCCCTCTGAGTTAGAAGTGTTTCATGCGGGTCCGTGAGACTTGGAGGGGCCACAAGGCATCTGGGTTCCACATTTCATTTCAAACGGTCCCAGTTTGGAGGGAACAGAGCCTAGGAGGAACCTGCTGACATCGAGTGCCCAGAGCTGAATGCCTATGTCTGTGGATTTTTCCATGACTCCAACCAAGATGTTCCTCATTTTCTTTTTCCTTTGAGCCAATTTCTCTTAGTTTTCTCAAACAAAAGTGGCAGAAATGAATGAGATTTGTTGTTTCACAATTCAAATGGTTTTAAGTGTATAGAAATGTTTCATCTTTTGTTATCCTTATACCTGGGAGAACATCTGTGCCAGTCTTCCTGTCTATCGTTTCGTGAAGGGGAAGGATGAGACAGCATCCCAGACCCTCTCTGCTTTGGGGTATATTCATGGTTAGCAGAAGTATAGTGCTGGCTGCATGGTAAATACTTTCCTTATGTTAATTGACTCAAAGGATATCAAGGTTTTCGGGTTTCAATGGTTTTCAGGTTTCACAGTCATCAGGAGTCTTTCCCATTTCCCTTTATGCCTTGTGGGGATCAAGGAAATGAACACAAGAACCTCTTCAGGTTGCATGTGACTGACATTTGGCCTGTTTAGAACGATATGGAAAGGACAGGTTGAAAGGCATCACAGAGCTCTCCCTCTCACCTGGAGAAGAGATAATGACTTGAACAAAATGGTTGCAGAAGTCAGCAAATCCTGCAGTAAACCGTTTAGTGAGACTTCACCCAAGCCTTCTGATTCTTTGTCTGTTAATGGAACAAACCATACATGATTGTTGTGTTATGCAAATGTCTGGCTCACTGCCTCTAAAGTGATTGAGTAAATGAATTTAGAACAAGTCTAGAGCTAGTAGCTTGGGTAGATACAGATCATTCAGAGTGCTGAGTATGGGCATGGGTAGGGTCAGAAAGAGGACGTCAGTGGCACTTTTGCTCAAACTCAATTTGGCTTGATGACATGATAATATGCATTCATTGTTTATACCCTATATTGTCCTTGGCTCATATAAGAGTATTTTATTAGATGTTTTTGTGTGGAGACTTAAATATTGAACTCTGTAGTGCAATTATCACTGAAGGCAGCTGCTGCATTAAGCTCATTAAATTGTATTTTCTTTCCAGGATATAAATTCTGTAGCTGCATCAGAATAGATTTAGGGTAAATGATGAGTAGAGCCTTTAGCTGTGGTGGTATTGTGTTCCCCAAAATATTGTGCACCCTAATAATTTATCTGGGGTCAGAGACAGAACAGCCACTAGATACAAAGGCTAGAAAATGGTGGCACTTACACCTTTAATCCTAGCATTCCAGAGGTAGAAATCCCTCTGGATCTCTGTGAGTTCAAGGCCACATTGGAAACAGCCAGGCATGGTGACACACGCCTTTAATCCCAAGAAGTGAGCCTTTAATCCCAGGGAGTGGTGGTAGAAAGCAGAAAGATATATAAGGCGTGAAGACCAGAAACTAGCAGCATTTGGCTGGTTAAGCTTTTAGCTGGTTAAGCGTCAGGCTTTCAAGCAGCAGTTCAGCTGAGATTCATTCTGGATGAGGATTCAGAGGCTTCCAGTCTGAGGAAACAAGACCAGCTTAGAAACTGGCGAGGTGACGTAGCTGTGGCTTGTTCTGCTTCTCTGATCTTCCAGCATTCACCCCAATAACTGGCCTCAGGTTTGATTTTATTAATAAGACCTTCTAAGATTCATGCTACATTTAGCACCTTAAATGCATTGGATGTGCTGAGAGAATCAAGGGGTACTCAGTTAACTTAATATTGAAAAGGGCTTTTAAATGATTTGTTTGGTAGAAATCACCACCTGTTCTCCCCACCCCTAGACAGATTATTCATGGTAACCTGCTACTACCAAGCTACCCTTCCATTGTGAGCTAAATTAACTGTTTAGCTTATAAAGCCTCATGGTAGGTTTAGCTAGTGATGTTGCTAAGGCTACTTCCTACGATTTGTGTGTTTTTACCTTTCTCCCTTTCCAAACTGATGTGTACAGCCCACCTGTGTCTATGCATAATGGACCAAGGACCTTTATCTGCCTAGTCTGTGATGAGATGCCTGGCTGGCTTCCCAACCCTTGGTACCTGGATAACTGAGTCATCTCCACATCCCCCTTCTCCACTTTCAGTCCTGGTAGACACTGAGAATCTCACCTTTCAGAGTACCTACACTAGCGTCCTGCATTTTGATGCTTGAGAGCCTGTATTGGATGATCTTCTGGAACTCTTTGCCTGGCTTTCTCAGTCATAAGAAACTCTGACTGACCAAAGGCTTCTGAGTCTTTCCTGCTTGAAGATGCTCTAGGGACCTCATGTGGGGTGGCTTGAAAGAGCCTTCTTATTTAGCACAGGCACGCTGATCAACAACTGTATGCGTAACCAGGACGAACTGATGTGGCATGTAAAAATAGAATCTTTCTCTCAGTACAGTAACTTGTTTGGGCTCTCACTCTTGCTAATAGTGTCACATTTCTCCTTTGAAGTCTTACCCACCTTACATTATTCAAAACTTTCAGAGGTTATGTAGGCTGTAGGGCCCTCGTTGTTTCAAAACCCCCAAAGGAACTGATCTACATGGTTTCTACGAGCCTGGTGCTGTTACAGACTGGTGCTGCATGGTTCCTGGGATGCTACCCAAAGCTGAAATGTTCTAGTTTTCATGACTGTTCAGCTCCGGGGCCCAGCCATTCCCATTAACAGTTTAGCCTCTGCACCAAGTCTGGTGAGGCCCTGCTTCCTTACTTTTATAGCACTTCTGTTCAGAGGATCCTTGGAATCCATTCCTACCAGCAAGCTTGGGTCAGGTCTTCTTTCTGTGTACCCCACATAGGTACCTTCCAGCCCCAGAACAGCACCCAAGATCTCCTGTTTCTTCCTCCCAGATGATTCTGAACTTCTTCTATGAGTCAGCTTATTTTCAGTCTATTAGAATATGCCAAGAGTCAACCAATGGCTCACAAAGGCCCCCTTTACTTTGTCTCCTTGAAGAGTAGAAGATGGTGTGTCTTTCTATAAGTAAAGAGGAGCTCTGGAGTGAGTACTTCATAACAAAGATCATCCCTTCCCAGCTCGTCTTGTCTGTTGATTTAAGCAGAGAAGAGGGGCACAGCTTTCAGCCTTCCCCAGTGTATATGTGTGACCGGCTGTTAATATAGCTCCTGCCTCATTAGCTGTATTCTTCTCCTTGATTTTGGGACAAAGCTGACCTTTTCCAGGAATGTAGACCTGTCTCCCTCTCTTAGGGGTTTTGAATACCTGGGTAATTTCCCGTTCTTATCACGTCTTGTAGAACAGTAGTACCTGACCCATACAAAGGTCACTGTATACCAGGGTTTTTTAAACTCTTCTACTCACCATCTCTTTACACTGGAGAAAATTTTCCATGACCCCAGGGATATAGGTCTATAAAACAGACATACAAATCAAGCATTCAGTGGTTATAAATCAAAAATTTATGCCAAAATAATTCTTTGTTATTACATAGATTTTTGCCATTTAGTAAGAATGAATGCAAATTTACATACTAATTAAATGAATATGCTTATTAGTCTAATAGTACAATCCAAAGTTAATCTAATTTGAAACTTACATGCGGAGGAATGATGTAGGAAAATATTAAGCATGTGTGTTTTTTCATAATTATACCCTTATTTTTATAAGAGCAGGAAACTGTACATAAAGTAAAAACATTGCAACATCTGTTACATACAATGAAAATTTACCATATACAATAGACACCATATATCTGTAATATATAGTTATCTTGAATCTGAGCTGATGTATGTCTGACTGTTTGTTGGCGTTGCATGGCATAATGGCATGTGCAGTGTGTATGCCATGTGTGTTCAGAATGAAGGCTGCAGTGAAGCCATGTGATACAACTTGGGTGAGCACTGCCAGAGATACTTTGGATTTGCTACATGCTGAATTTCAAATTCATTTCTGCTTGCTGCTCATTCGGAAACTTCTCAACCATTGTCATTTTCTTCATAACCTCCACACCCATTTACATCACTCTGCATACATGGTGGAAGTAGTTTTGCTTTATACTAACTAGTTCATCAGTTTGCGGTCTGCTTTTTATAGTTTCGGAGCCTATTCTAAATAACCACAGAGAACTGTAATTGTCACAGAGTTGAAAACTTCTGTATTAATATTTCTTAAGTAATTTCCCAAGGAGCCTCAGTATCCTAAGAAATATTAATAGGAAGCTTGGGAAGAAAACTTTCCTGTTGGGCAGTACTGTGTGTTCTGTGAGGTGTAACAATACAGGCACTAAAGGTCTTGCTTAGTCTAGGGTTTCTCATGACTGTGTATAGTTAGGGGTTTAGGTACCTCATGGATGTTTCACACTTACGTGTTAAAATCGATTTTTCTTTCTTTTTTTAAACTTATTTGTTTTGAGGTAAACCTATTGGTTCATCCCACCAGGAAGCACACAGTAACAAAGGCTGCTTCTTTAACTGTGCTTTCTCCTGCCTTGTGAAAACTCTCATTGAAGGGATTGAGTTACTTTGCTGTCAGATTTAAGTCATTTCTTTTTTTATTATTAAGAATTTTTTATTCCTTTTACATACCAATCACAGATCCCCCTCTTCCCTCTCCTACCCCTCCTGCCTCCTCCAACATCCCCCCCCCCCATGTACCATCTTTAAGTCATTTCAAGCGAATCTTCAGATTAATTTTCCATAGCTCCAAATCTGACAGCTCCACTTGGGCATTTCAAACTTGTTAGTGGACCCTTGCTACTTGTGAGAAAATAAAATACTCCTTTAGCATCTATACATCGCCCTGGCCGACCAGGGCCTGCTTCCTTTTTTCTCTTATTTAAGTCATCATCTTGTGTGGCACACAGGTCTCACACTCTCTATGTAGCCAAGAATGAGCTTCCTGCTTCTCCTTCCTAAGCGCTGGGATTACAGAAATGCACCATCACAGTGAGTTTAAGAGGTGCTGGGGACTGAACACACGACTTTCTTCTGCATGCTAGGCAAGCACACTATCAACTGAGCTACACTCTGAGCCCTGGCTGATGGGAGAAAAGGTCTCTGTAGAGTGTCCGGTTTTCTGTGTCATCTAAGCTGGTACTGGAGTTTGGTTTTTTGTCCCTTGAAGTGAAGCCCTGAGGAACAGGCGCTTCGTGGACTATGTTGAATAGTGTTATAGACATAACAGCTGCAAAAGGGGGTTAATTTTGTTACTTGTGATGTTGCTCAACTGTCTCCTTTCAACTGAATTAACAAATAACCACTATTCTGCTAATCTACAATACAAACAAAATCATTAGAAAGCTATAGCCATAGACTAGGCCCTCCGGTTATAGGAGACAGTTGTTTAGCTTGAACTGTTTGGGAGGCCCCCAGGCAGGGGATCGGATCTGTCCCTGGTGAATGTGCAGGCTTTTTGGAGCCCAGTGCCTATGGTGTGACACCTTGCACAGCCTTGGTGCAGTGGGGAGAGGCTTGGACCTGCCTCAGCTGAGTGGGACAGGCTCTGCTGATTCCCCATGGGAGACCTTGATTTGGAAAATGTGGAGATGGGGGGGTGATTGGGAGGGAAGGCTGGGGGGGTGGGAAGAGGGAAGAGGTGGGATCTGTAGTTGGTATGTAAAGTGAATAGAAAATTTCTTAATATAGAAAAAAAAGGGGGGAGCTATCGCCAGCCTTGCCTGATGGTGCAGGCATGCTTTGGCATGCTCCTCAGTTCCTAAGCTAGCCTAGAGGCCCTAGGCGTTGGTACCCTAAGGTCATAGGTGGACTGACTACCCACTACAGTTTGAGGCAGGCTTTTGCTGTGATCTTTGTACTCCTGCTCTCACATAATGAATACTGGACTATAACTATGTGCCACGATGCCCAACTTTCTTTTTATGAGATAGCATCTCACCATGTAGTCCCTGATAGACTCAAATTTATAATCCTCCTGCCTCTCTCTCTCTTTAGTGTTGGCCTTGCAAGTATGTGCCATCATATCTGACTGTTGCTTCCCTATTTCCATTTCTCACTTTCCTGACTCTCTGCTGCTCCTTGTTTTAGTCCCATTAAATTACTAATCATCATGACTCATTAGATTAATATTTACTAATATCATTTTCTTTGCCTGGAATGCCCCTTTCTCCTCACATCCATTAGCTGCTTGTTTTTATTGATTTAGTTCAAGATAATACACCCTGCTTTCAATCTGAGAATGTATGCTTTATCCAAATCTTTGAGTCTGGTTGTTTCTGAGAGGCACTGCTTCTCCTTCTGCCTGGCTTTTGCTGACTTGACTCTGGTTATTCTCTATTTGTGACAAAGACCCTTATCTTCTCTTCTGTATCGTGCAAAACTGACCTAGCCATATCAAATTGTCTTTCTTCCTTGAGATTATGAAATCAGGTAAAACTGCGTTTGTTCTTTCCTTGTCCCACGTGATGTGACCTATGTATGGGACGTGTGTGAAAAATGGCCCTGACGATGATGATCCCTACTCCATGGAGTTGAATTGAGTTTGGGTTAGACTTTGGGGGTAAAGCATTTTGAGTAGGATGGAACAAAGAGTAAGGGTAACTTTTGAGTACCGTTTTTCTCCCTCCTGAATCTGAAACTTTGCTTTCTGTGGTTTTAGTTAACCATGCTTGCACATAATCATAAAATGGTAAATGTCAAATTTCAGAATGGACTCATCAGTTTTGAATCTATTCATAACCAATGAGAGAAACAAAGGTAAAGATACAGGGATTATTAATAGCTAGTCAGGCTAGGGAATCTTAGAAGTTTTTTCTACTTCCTCTGCTTAAATAGACTTAAATGAATCTTAGGGACAACCATGGTTGATTGTTCTGAGTAAGGTGAAAAAGCTAATGCTATCTCATTTTGACCTGAGTTGGAAATCACCCCTTTGTCCAGCATTGTCTGGAGTGTGTAGCAATCCTTATGTTACTTAGTGCTGTTGTTCCCTGTACCTGTGAGGGATACATTCAACATCCCCAGTGGATACCTGAACACACAGTACTGAACCCTCTCATATATGTAGTTATATATTGGAGATTTAATGCCATCTCTATCACAATTATTTGCATACCGTGGATATAATCTTCATAGTACGACATTTCATAGCAAAAGTCATGCATGTCTCTTTTTCCTTCACAGTTTCATAGGTGGAATTTTGTTCTTGTCATCTACCCCAGCAACCTCAGGATACATTATTTTCTTCCTTTTAATTAAATTGAGAACTTTTACCTTTTCACCTTTTCACTTACAAGGGACTCTTTATGGCTTCTCATTGTCACATCCAAATTGCCACTGTTACTGCTCTTGTCCTTTTGAGATGTTATTAAGTTAAATGAGAGTCACTTAAACATGAACCTACACCATTGTGACAGTCAATCTGAGACTCAAGATGGCTACCAAGCAGCTAACAGGGAGGTAGTATTTATAGTGTGGATATATTGGATGAAAGGGATGATGTATGGGCTAGGAGTAGTATGGCCTGAGATGTTATGTTACTCAGGATGGCTAACAATAGAAAACTTATTAATTATTTCTAGAATTTTCCAATATTTTCAGACTGTTTGATTCTGGGTAAGTGAAGCCATTTAAAGCAAAACTATAGACAAAGCAGGAGAACTGTAGTGGTCTCCAGCCACACAGTAGCGCTCTGTTCAACTGAAAGGTTAAATAAAGTTCTTGACCTAAGACAGGCAAAACAAAACAAACTGTTAAGTACTGATGCTGCTGAGATCTCTGACAGTAATGAATCATAAGTCTGTGAAACTGTGAAAAGGAAGAAAGAAATGTACTTTTGCTTGCTGTGGAGCCCCTCATATGGAGAAAGCTAGGAGCACAGTTCCTGGTTACAGTTGTTCATGACAGACATGAGCAGAAGAGAGAAATGTCTTGCACCAGAAAGCATTGAGCTCACCCAAAGACTCCAGCAAGTGCTCTCCTGCGAGTGAGGCCAAGGCATCACTGCAATAAGGGATGGTCAATTAAGAGTCAGACAGACTACAGGGTTCCACTGCTCACAGAGAGTGGCATAGCATCAACAGGTGTCTTGGAAAGTGGTCTTTGTGGATAAGGGGCCATTTGCCATTCTCCTATCCTCCCTACACTGAAAATACTAGCAGCCAGGGAAGAGTCACTGATCTGTTGGAGCTGGCAGTCAAGGTCTCTCTCTCTCTCTGGCCCTTAAGGTTGCTGAGTTGAGGAATCAGAACAAAAGTGCCGGGCGTTGGTGGCGCACGCCTTTAATCCCAGCACTCGAGAGGCAGAGCCAGGTGGATCTCTGTGAGTTTGAGGCCAGCCTGGTCTACAGAGCAAGATCCAGGAGAGGCGCAAAGCTACACAGAGAAACCCTGTCTCAAAAAACAAACAAACAAACAACAACAACAACAACAAAAACAAAAGGTAATTACAAAGTTACAGTGGGAAATGCTACTGAGGAAATAAACAAAGTGAAAGGTTGGACAAACCAAGGAAGCCTGGCAGGCAGGGGGGAAAGGAAACATTCTGAAATGCTTAAGACCTCAGGAGAAGGACCGGAGTGTTACTGTATCACTGCACGTGTAACTTACATTTTAAATAACTCCCAGAGGGCTTTTTAATTAGATTCTGGCTTTACCTTTTGTTGCTAGAGTTTTCCCGCCTGGCCCACAGTCAGGACAGATCTCTCTCACCCGCCAGTCCCAAGCCGCTCAAACACAGACACTTATATTGGTTTCAAACTGTATGGCCGTGGCTGGCTTCTTGCTAACTGTTCTTACAGCTTAAATTAATCCATTTCTATTAATCTATACCTTGCCACGTGGCTTGTGGCTTACCGGTACTTTACATCTTCCTTGTCCTGATGGCGGCTGGCAGTGTCTCCCTCACCCAGCTTCCTGTTCTCTCAATTCTTCTCTCTGTTAGTCCCGCCTATACTTCCTGCCTGGCCACTGCCAATCAGTGATTTATTCATTGACCAATCAGCAACACATTTGACATACAGACCATCCCACAGCACTTCCCCTTTTCTTTTCTTAAAAAGGAAGGTTTTAACCTTTACACATCTTTAAAGTCAGCTTGGTATATTTGGGAATTTGGGCGTAGCTTCTCTTACTACTTTCTGCTGGAGGGGGGCGCTGTATCTTATGGGGACACAAAGAATATTTTAGGGTTATGGAGTAGTCCATGAGGGTATATCGTCTGAGCCAGTTGCCTTGAAACGGTTCTGGATGTTGGATCATCTGGGCCATGGTGTCATCGGAGACCTTTCAAGTGGTCTTGGCTGGTCAAACCTGATGTGTCTTAATCTGGAACAAATCCATAGCCTCTGGCTTTCTGTGGAAATAAAAGCAGAGTCTCCTTTCCAAAGTAACATATCCTTATATGCAAATTTTGAAGTCAAGGTACCTTTAAAATATGCATATTGGTTTAACTCAGCTTCCTTTACAATCAAATATCTCTCTGTAGTTAAGAATCCCAAAGACAACACAATCCAGATTCTCTGTGTGATATCCATCTTTACGGGGCTTATTTTTTATATTAATTTTACTGTCTCTTTAAAGACTTTATTTTTTAAAACTATGTATTTGTTTCTGTAACTGTATATATCACCTTTTTAATCTCTTTCAAGCCTACGTATATTTTACACACATTTTAAACTATTACATCTGAATCTGTCTTATTGTGAATCTGTTGCTTTAAACTGCAGCAGCTGTGGCTGCTGGCTCCGCCCACCTCAGCTTCCCAACATGGCGGCTGTATGCTTACCGCCAGCTCTGGGAGCCATCGTGGGTCTATGCTTTTAGCCAAGCAGCGTGTAGCCCAGAAACCTCTTTTTTTGTTTTGTACTAGCAAAGTCTAAATCCACCATGCAGCTTAATGTGCCACTTGCAGAGGTCTTATTCCCGCCATACTGCAGGTTGAGCGCACACTCCAGGAACCCACCAGTAGCTCAAACTGGCAGCTGCCGCTCATTTGAGAGAGAAAATTAGGAACTGTTTTTAGCTCCGTTTTAGAATCTTTTCTCAGTTTTTAGGTGGAAACTCTTGCCCCACGTTGGGCGCCATTTGTTGCTAGAGTTTTCCTGCCTGGCCCACAGTCAGGACAGATCTCTCTCACCCGCCAGTCCCAAGCCTCTCAAACACAGACACTTATATTGGTTTCAAACTGTATGGCCGTGGCAGGCTTCTTGCTAACTGTTCTTACAGCTTAAATTAATCCATTTCTATTAATCTATACCTTGCCACGTGGCTTGTGGCTTACCGGTACTTTACATCTTCCTTGTCCTGATGGCGGCTGGCAGTGTCTCCCTCACCCAGCTTCCTGTTCTCTCAATTCTTCTCTCTGTTAGTCCCGCCTATACTTCCTGCCTGGCCACTGCCAATCAGTGATTTATTCATTGACCAATCAGCAACACATTTGACATACAGACCATCCCACAGCAACCTTTTCCAGTATGTCCCCTAGAGGTAGTTCTCCAAGTTGATCTCAGTTTTCTTCAACCCTAAAATCCCTTCTGGTTGTCAAACAGCCACCCCCTTGGCAAAGGCAATGCGCGCATGTTGTGTTCTGCAAAGATGGCTTTGCTTTGGGGGTGGTTAGTTGTGTAATCCCCTCCAAAAACATCCATGCTTTGGCTTTTCCTTTTCATCTGGGTCTGCTCCATTTTCAGGGTAGTGACAGTCTCTTAGTACCGTGAGCTTCCAAGAGGCACAGAGACTTCTGCTCTACCCATACTTTGGGGAGATAAAGGTATTCTAAAGAGAGAGGAACAAGTGCAGGATATCACTCTGCTTCTGTACCTCCTGTCAACCTACCCACTGGGAACATTATGTGCAGAACTGGAAATGTAGTTGGAGGATTTAAGTTTAACTTCTAAGTTCTTCCATAGATTAATCAGTAAATCTTTTGGTTAGATTTTTAAAAATTCTATTGAGTTTTGATTATGTAACTATGTAAACAGAAATCAGTTTATATACCAAGATATTATATATATAATATATATATATTATATATATATTATATGTTTTCTCCATAGAGGTGTAGTAGTGTTCTGAACTACATGTTTATAAATACATACATACACCTAATTTATGTTTCCTAACTTACATGCATTCATCAAAAAACCGATAGCTGGATGTTGTAATTCGCATTCTGTGATGACTTGAGTTTCATTGTAGCTCTAGTTGTTCATATGTAATATACAAACTCTTGAAGAGGCTTTTAGGACAGAAGTGCTTTTGGCTTTCTTTTTAAGAAATTCATCATATCACATAATATATAAGAAGGAAACAAATAATTTGCAACAATAGGCAACAGAAAAGGTCCTCTGTGGGAACATAGGAGAAAGGGATCTGCCCCACCCTTCATATGGTGAAGGAATATTCCTTGAATTTTATACTTCTACTGAATCCAGACAAGGCAGGAAGGATGCTGGTGCTGGCCGTCATTTTACTAGGCAGTTACCTTATTTTTATGTCCTATGTAGCCATTTCATTCTTTCTCTACAACAGCCCTGTTATGTTGGCATTATCCTTATTGTATGACTGAGGAATATTAGGTCAGAGATATGAAAATCATAGCTACGAGGCATTGGCAGAGGAATCTGAGACAGCATCTGTCTAGTCTCAGAGACATTAAAAAAATCACTTACTGCCTTGCTTCCAAGCAAAGGTGAAAAGATACCTCTGGTTAGAGAGAATGCCCTATAATAAGGCACGGAAAAGGGATCCCCTTGGAATATTGGAGTCCCACATATAATCCTTGCAGCTCAAGTATAAGATGTAACCAAATGAGCCGAGTCTTGAGGTCCAGCAGAAAGTGAGCAATGGGGCCTTTTAGGTGTGCCCTGGGGGTTTGATGAGCTCCTTTAGCAGATATGTACTGAGCCCCATGAACTCCATGCCTGAGTCAAGCACTCTGTCAGTGAGAGGAGGCTGTGGTGAGTGGTTGTCATGCCAGCAGCAGGACAAACTGGTGTGGCTGAAGTACCGTGGTTAAAAAAAAAAAAACCAGTGCAGACCTCTGAGAGTGAAGACGTGAAGGGTGCATGGTTGAAAAGTTTCTGGGTGTTTAGGAATTGACATGAGCAGAGAGAGGGAGACAACAGAGAGAACAATAATTCCTAGATGACTGGAAGGGAGTAGAGTTTACAGAAGGGAAACCATGGGGGCAGGAACAGTGCTCCTGACTGCGTCTTAAAATTGATGGGGAACATTAAGGGCATTTGCATTTATTCACTGTAAATATATTCAGCAACCCAGTAGGCATTTTACTTTAGCATGTTTTAACTAAATTTTCCCATTCTAAACTTTCCTATAGACCCCCTTTGATGTTTTTGTTTTATTTTCTTACTTAGTATTCGGCAGGAGCTTGGTCCCTGTGGTGTACTTAGAAATGTTGGTCTTGTTTCTTTTCAAGTGACTTTCTTTTTCTATTATTAGAGTCTTTGAAGGAATATTTGTCTGTATTTGCAAGGCTGTAGCAAGTTTTCACATTCTTGCCGTCAGCCTCCAGCTGGACCGTATTCCATCTCAGCTATGCTGAGAGATCCTTGACCCCATTGCCTTGGCTTAAGGCTAAGCTATGGTTTATCTAAATTACACAGGGCACTTGGCAAGTCTAATAAGTCATTGCATATGATGGATGAGAATTCCACAAGGATAATTGGTGAACTCCGAGGAAACATCTCTCAGTAGCTGGTCCACACCAGCAGCACTAATGCAGAACTCTGAACCTTGGGTCCTTTGGTTGTGATGCCCTTGTGTGTATTTCTTATATCCACACGTCTCCATTAAAGGCTTATTTGCATCTCCAGGAATATAGTGATGATGGTGGGGATGGAAATGCCCGGATGCTCTTGCTTGCCAGAGCCTCGTGGAGGAAGTGTGCTCCGGGAAGAAGCGTGTACCTGACAACTGCAGGCAACGGCGCTTGCCAGCCCCTGCAGCTGTGTGGCGTCTTGACAAGGAAGGCTATCCCTGGGTAGTTCTGCATCACTAGTTTTCTACCCCAAGCACCTGCATCTTTGCAGGGCTCCGTTGTTGATTACCAAGCCTTCTCTGGCTCATCTCAGTGCCAGTTAGAATGCCTTTTGAATAGGAACCATCCTGGTGAATCCAAATCGTGTCTGAGGAGCAAAGGTGTCCGGACTTGTCAGTTCGTGGAGGAGTCAAACAGGTTAGAATGAATGTGTTTAAGTCTAGAGTAGTACCCGTGGATGCATGTGCGCACAGACGATTTTATCTGAACTGTGCTGGGTGATTTTGGGTATAGGTTTTTCCTTGCTACCCTTGGCCTGTTTTTTTTTTTTCTTTAATTAAGATTTTTTTTTATTCACTTTGCATACCAACCTCAATCCCCTTCTCATCCCTACTCCCACTCTCCCCCAACCTTCTCCTCCCCACAACCCACCCACCCCCTCCTCCAAAAAGATAAGGCCTCCAGTGGGGAGTCAACAAAGCCTGGTACATTCAGTTGAGGCCGGTCCAAGCCCTTCCCTGCTGCATCAAGGCTGTGCAAGGTGTCCCTCCATAGGTAATGGGCTGCAAAAACAAGCTCATGACCCAGGGATGGATCCTGATCCTACTGCCAGGGGGGCCCTTAAGCAGATCAAGCTACACAACTGTCTTGCTTATGCAGAGGGCCTAGTCTTATCCTGTGGAGGCTCCAAAGGGATTGGTCTAAATTTCATGAGTTCCCACTAGTTTGGTTTGGTTGTCTCTGTAGGTTTCCCCATCATGATTTTGATGCCCCTTGCTCATAGAATCCCTCTCCTCTCTCTTTGACTGGATTCCTGGAGCTTGGCCTGGTGTTTGGCTGTAGATCTCTGCGTCTGCTTCCATCAGTTACTGGAGAAAGGCTCTATGATGACAGTTAGGGTATTCACCAATCTGATTACCAAGGTAGGCCAGTTCAGGCATCCTCTCCACTATTGCTAGTAGTCTAAGTTGGGGTCATCCTTGAGGATTCCTGGGAACTTCCCTATCACCTGGTTTCTCCCTATCCCCATGATATTTCCCTTTCATTGATATATCTCTTTCATTGCTTTCCCACTCAGTTCATTCCACCTCGACCATCCCATTCCCTTATGTTTTCATCCCTTATCCCCTACTCTCTATTGCCCCCGCCCCCAACTCTAGTTTACTCAGGAGATCTCATCTATTTCACCTTCCCAGGGTGATCCATGTATCCCTCTTGGGGTCCTCCTTGTTAGCTAGCTTCTCTGGAGCTGTGGGTTGTAGTTTGGTTATCCTTTGCTTTATATCTTGTATTCACTTATGAGTGAGTTCATACCATGTTTGTCTTTCTGAGTCTGGGTTACCTCACTCAGGATGATATTTTCTAGTTCCATCCATTTGCCTGCAAATTTTATGATGTCTTTTTTTTTTTACTGCTGAGTAGTACTCCATTGTATGTATGTACCACATTTTCTTTATCCATTCTTTGGTTGAGGGGCATCTATTTTGTTTCCAGTTTCTGGATATTATGAATAATGCTGCTATGAACATAGTTGAGCAAGTGTCCTTGTGGTATGATTGAGCATTCCTTAGGTATATCTTGGCCTGTTTTTCTATGAAGACAGAATATAGATAATACTTACTGCTTATGAGTTAGCAGGCATCTTATAAACACTAATTATATATATAATATTAGTTTTAAATTGGTATTAGATTTTGCTTTTAAGCAATGTACTAATTAAAAATTTAAGGACAATTATTTTGGAGGAGAGATTAGAATGAATGGAATAAAACTTATTTGTAGAAAAATTTTGTATACATCTCAAAACAAAGCTGCCTTCTACCCTTATATTTTATCCCTTTTGTAGTAAAGATATGGAAAGTAAACATGGAAATTTTCTTACATTGAGTAGACCGTTTATCTTTAAGGATGGTTAATTTAGTTAACAGATGGTTGCTGCATTGACAAAATTCCTAAGGTTCCAACTTATAAAAAGGAATGAACTTGTTTGCTTCATTGCAAAGCCAGAGTGGATGTAGTTTGTTCAGGATAAGGTTTCATCACCTGTATTGTTATTATAAACTAACTAAATAAAACCACTTCCTATTTGGGAAATGTCAGTCATACAGTAACCACATCGTATGCTTTTCTATGAGAGGTTGCCCATGTGACCTGCACAGCTTTCTCCCCATCCTCCTTTTCTAGAACCCACTAGTCTGTAAGGAGCAGCTGGCCCTGTTCACTCCATATCATGGGAAGCACAGCAAAACCTTCAGATATTGTCTTTTTTAGTGACAAGAAAGAGGCACAGCCAGTCGACATGTTTTTCCTTTCATTCTGTACTCATCCTGAATATTTTATGGCAAAAGCTTTTAGTTTTGTTAAAGAAAAAAAATCATCTATATTTGCCAAAAAGCAGAAACAACAAACTCACAAGACCGTCTATAATGGTGGAAGAGCAGTTGAAGATGCGCTGAGGAATTCTTCAGGACAGTGTCTCCTATCATACTAGGTCCACACCACAGATGGTCCTGGGAAATAAGTTTCTACAGTCTTTTATCTTAGAGTTTCAAATAAGCCATAAAATTTGTGTTCAGATTTAGGGATTTTTGTTAGAAACAAAAGTACAATTTCATATCATATTATTTTAATATTTCTTTGGAATACAATTTATTGGTTGTGGCTGAAAAATTACAATGAATATGCTAGCAACTTAGTCATCTCAAAACAGTCTTCGGCAATCTTTATTCTCAACCAGTTTCTGTTTGGTGCCTGTGTTTGCTGCTCTAAAGCCTTATTAATTTTGATTTAAGTGAATATGGGCTGTAGGATGATAATGTCTCAGGCAGCTTTGATGGTGATTCTACCTAATTGTTCAAGGAAACTCATTTAGGACAGAAAAAAAAAATGGCTCCTCACCATTAATCGAATTGTTTTACCTATCCTGCATCTGCATGGCTTTTATTAAAACAAGCAATATTATGTGTAATGTCTTCAGCATAATACCTGAAAAAATCTGTGCTCGGAAAAGGCTCACTGACAAAACACGTGTTTTAACTTAATGTGTAGGACAGGTGGACAGTTCTATTACATTTCTGTCTACATACTATTCCTTTACACATAACCTCTCCTCCTGTTAAAATTTGTGTTGCATACATAGCCTCAATTAGAGTTAAAGGCACATGGTTAATCTTTGCAAGGAAGAAGTGAGAGTTAAAGAGGGATAAAAGCCCAGATAAATTGTAGAGAATATGCTGATCGCTCCATAGTATTCAATAGCTGTTACAATTCACAGCTCTTTAAAAATCAGATGCATAGGCTCAACCATAAGAAAAACTGAATTCTATTTTGGTTCAACCTAGAGTTTTGCCAAGACATTGGCTTTGAGGTAAGAAGATCATGAAATGTAGATGATGGGGTTGATGTTTTCTACATGGCTTTATTTTCCCTTAAGCTATATCCAAATGAGTGTACACTGCAGGAAGTCAGATATTCCCCTATCATAAAGAGGAGTTTAGAAGCAGACTGTGTATAGAAGAAATGCTTGGAATTAGTCAGGATACCTAGGTTTCCTAATAAGGAGTTTAGTAGTTCTAACTCTTATGATTGCCTGGCATCTCGTATGTTGAAGTAGGCATTTCAGGGGAAAATTTAGTGTCAACATTTTGGAAATATAAATTGTCTTAAGTTGGACCTTAAACTAGTAGACTGTCTATGTGGAAATTGTGTTTTACATTCAAAATGATTATGTTAGCAATCACTGCTTAATGGTGTTGTACCAGTTTGTCAGATTATAATTTCTTCAAGAATAGCATTTTGTGGTAGCAAAACTCAAGAGATTTAAACTTGTTCTAGATGTTGATCGAAGCTCTAGAAAAGAAAATATTTACAACAGTGAGTGAAATCACTTTGGAAACCTTTGCCTCCCTGCTTCTTGTTCACCAGTGGTAATGGTCAGAGGTCATTTTTAATGACAGACATTTGGTTTGCAAGTATCAAAATATTACTGCATCAGAGGGTGATATTAAAACAGATGGCTCCTAGAAAATGGATAAATGAATGTTACGCAGGTTTTTGAAATCTTATGAAGATAACCTCAAAAATCACATGTAGATAAGCTGAGTATCATGTTCCATGGGAACTGTGTCAGTTTTAAGAGGCTATGCAAACTGTAAATCCAATGATATCTTCGCTGAAGAGAAACACTGGGATTTCAGGAGAAGATGGTGACATCAGATTATAGATGGTCTTTTTAATCAATTCTCTTTCCTTTGATTGTGCTTATGAAGAATTTAACTGGTTAAAATGCTAATAAAGAGAGGGAGTGCTCAGCACTAAGTGGGACAAATACAGAGAGAGAGAGAGAGAGAGAGAGAGAGAGAGAGAGAGAGAGAGAGAGAGAGAGAGAGAGAGAGGAGATGGCATAGATAATAGTCACTTAGTTTGCCATGATTGCATGGGTTGTAAGGCATGGGGCTGAGATAATGAACAATGTCATATTCCAGAGTGCACATCCTCAGCTGCTGCTCTCGTACATCAAGACACAAAGCTCCCAAAGAATTACATGGGTTATAAGGCATGGGGCTGAGATATGAAAAATGTCATATTCCAGAGTGCACATCCTCAGCTGCTGCTCTCCTACATCAAGACACAAAGCTCCCGAAGAATAACACTCAAAGGATACAGGATACTTGTTCTACACCTCAAATACTCCCCTGTATGGGCATATGCTTGAGTCTACTCCTTAATAACTGTCACTGACAGACATGCTTACACATGTTCAGAATTATAGCAAGAATCAATACAAATCAAAACCCCCACAAGTCTAATCTTTGTCTATCAGATTTAAAAATCTGTTGTTTGAAATGGAAATGAGAGTTGATAAAAGTAGAGTGAAAAATAGGTGGTTGTGTGGTTAAATAGAATTCTGAAAGTGTTCTTTATAAACTGTTGTTGGTAAGATTGGTATCATGTATCCAAATCCAGACTTTTTAGGGTCTGACGTCATCAAGCATGCTCTCTGTAGCAGCAGGGAATGTCAACTGTGGCAGTTTAAGAAGACTGTGCAGAGACTTCTACTCTAATGACATCCTTGACTTAGAGCAGAGAAAAAACATTACACATCAGTGAAAGTGAAGCTAAAATTTATTAGGAGTAGGTTTTAAGATAGTCATCAGCACAATCAGAGAGGTAAGGGAGAAAGAAGGCCAGAAGGGAGGGGAGGGAGAGAGAGAGAGAGAGGGAGACAGGAGGAGTGAAGGACTGTTTCACAAACCCCGGGTAAGAGTGGGCACTAGGTCAAGAGAGAGTTTCACATATAAAGGCCTAATGATAGCCATGGGTAAGGTTTAGTGCCTTTTGAGCTCGAGTTGTTCAAAGGATTTCAAAGAGTAAGCAAAAGTGTTTGGTATGCTTATTTTAACCTAAGCTTTTAAAAAGAAAATGAATGAGATCTTAAGGTGGTTTATGGGGTACACTGTACAGGTTCATAGGCTGGTAAGATAAAGACACAGATTAGAGGTGGCCAGAGGAGCCCTCCTTATGCACAAGTCATGGGCTTGAGGCTTGCTTTGACTCTTAACACATTCCATGTCCTGCTTGTGAGAGTCTTGATTCTCAGCCAACAGGGTTGAGGGGCTCCTTTCCCTTCCCATGTCTCTTTAATTTTCCCATTCTATTCTGTCCCATTACCTTCAGGATTTCTCTAAGGAAATAAATACTCATAAAATCTCACCCAGATACCACGTGAGAGATGTGATGTTAATTTAATAATTTGTAATAAAAGATAGTAACTCAAATAGCCACCCACCAGGGGCAAGTTACCTAAATGAGTTTTCAAAGATGTGTAGCCTGGAGAATTCTGCAGCTGTTTAAATATTTTACAAAGAAGAATAGAGGGGCATAGAACATCTCCATAAAATAGCCCCATAATAGATTAGTGAAAATGAGTTGCAAAGCAGTGTGTAAATTCTGCTGTTTTCTTGTGCTTATATGTACATAGAAGTGCAGAAAGAAGTTATCAACATGCTCATGTTAAAGTTCCCTCCCTCCCTCCCTCCCCACGTGTGTGTGTGTGTGTGTGTGTGTGTGTGTGTGTGTGTGTGTGTGTGTGTGTGTGTTTGGTTTTCCTTCTTTTGAGACAGGCTCTCACTTTGTAGCCCAGGCTACCATTAAATTTTTAATCCTCTTGTCTCATCAGAGGTTACAGCCATGTGCAACTAATCCCTTGTAGTGTATATATTTTTAGAGGTTGTATTAGATGTAGTTTTGGTTTTATCTTTTTCCTCCTTTTTTGGCAAACTCTATGCAGTGGATAATTCATCACTAACCAGAAACAAGTATTTTTTCATTTTAAAATTATTTATTTGAAAATTTCATGCTGCTCACTCCTTAACACTTCCCATCTCTTTCCCATACCTGTCATGCCCTTCTCCCCACTAATTGTTACTCGCTCTTTTCCAGATACATGATTTGTTTTTGTGTGACCCATTTACTTTAATGGGTGTTCTGTGTGAGCACTGGATTGCAGCTATCTTTTGGAACCCGGTGGATTCAATTGTGACTCCCCAAATCAAATGTTGAAATTTGAAACCGGGGTACTTATGAAAATGTCTAATTAGAAATAAAGAATTTTCTGGAGAAATCATTTTGCTTAAAACCGTGTGTATAAGAAGATATCAGAGAGTCCCTTAGGAGAATACCTGCAAAGTTGCTTTACAGTTGTTTTTGGAAGGCTGTAAACTGCTTCTAAAGGAACAGGGCAATGAAAAAGAGAAGCAAGAAGTTGGGAATTTTATCATTCTTTCAGGGTAAATGACACTTCCTAAGCACTTCATCTGAAAATCTGTATTAAAGGCATAGGTTCAGTCAGTTCCGTTTAAATAAGCAACTCCAGGCTCTGGTAATTGTTCTCTGCCATTAGCAGTTCAGGGCTATCATCCCAGGATGGAGATGTAATAGCTCATCTGTGCCTCGTAGGCATAGCCTTTCCAGGAATTGGCCATTTCAGCGAGAATGACAGGTTTAGAAAAAGTCTGTAATGCAATCGAAATTAAGAATTATACTTACATACCATTGTAGCTCATAAAACCTGAAACTTTTTATAAAAGTCAGAAAAATAGGACAAGGGAATCAATGTCTCTGTATTTGCCCTAAATATTACATTTAAAAAACACTGTATTGGATTGATGGCACAGGTTGTAAGTGGGGGAGATTTGTGTACTGACGCAGGCTTACCTGATGCTGCCTAACGTAGAGCAGATATGTTAAAAACATCTTGAGTGTTATCTGTTTATTTCCGGCCACATCCTGACCTAGCAGGAATTATTTTTCAGAGCCTGTTCCCTTTGGGGCGGCATCCTGTGGGAGTGAGCGCTGTTTCCTCCTGACTTCCTGTGTATTTAGAGCTCTCTTAACAAGAGCCAGTGTAACGTATGTGCTGATTTCATTTTCTCTTGCCAATAGAGATTAAAGCATTATTCCTCTCTGTCTAAGTTTAAAATGAATAGAACACTTCCCAAGTCAATAGGCAAAAGTCTAGATTAAAGATAAAATGAAAATTCACTATCGGATACAAAACTCATCTCTCCCCTCCCCAGTGTTTATGAATTAAGGTAGGCTAGGAGGTGGGACCTCAAGGCTGCTTGATGCTGATGGAGGAGAATGGCTGTGAGTCACATGTTTATCCCTCCTTTCCCTCCCCTCTCATGTCTCTTTCCATTAGGAGTGGGAGCTGGAGTCCGTTCCCTGGGGTTGTGCTTATTTGCACTAATTCCCTGCTGTGTCCTGTGCCAACTTGCGTGTTGGACACTAGCTGCTGCTTTTGCTGCTTGCCAGCACCTAGACTATAGGACATCCTGTACCTCCTGTCCAAGTCCCATTTCTATGTAGGGCAGAGCTGAGTGTATGTTCACTGTGGCTGCAGCTCCCTTTCCCATCGTGCAGCAATCCAAAGGAAACATAAGTGTGGTGGACTGTAATAGGTGTTCGTGAGGATGGCTATCTTAAAGTGGTTGATTTATCTGGTTCTATAAGCTCAAAGGAAGAAAAAAGTGGTTAAAGTAAAACCTTTTGTTGGGAATTTTCATCAGGAATCCTGGGTTCCACCCTCCTTCCTGTGTAGTGACATTCTCTTTTCCTCCCGCTTCAGGAAGAATCCTTTTCTTTGAAACTCCATAGTCAAAACCTCCTCCCTTGGTTAGGCTTATGTTTTAGTTTATGATTGTACACAATGCTTCATCAGCCAACAATGAGTATTCACTGTCTGACCTTATTAGCCTAGAATAGCAATGTGGGGAGAGGGTGGCTTGCACAGAGGAGTTGGTACAGACAATAAGGTATGAGTTCCAGTTTTCTATGTCCCCACCTCTTCTGAAACTCTTTGGTAGGGTAGAAGTTTCAGGGTGCCTCTGTATTCATTTCTGGCAGATTGCTAATGGCTTGAGCCATCTCTGTTTAAAGTATGTATACACATTTTTTTCCCTTCCTATACCAAACAGTTATCATTATGAAGGTAATGGTGCTGGCTCAGTGATGTAAAGTACATCTTAGTGCTGGCTCAGAGCTGTAAATGGTAGAAATCTGCTTGGGCCAACCTTGGCACAAATGACAGTTGTTCATTCTGACTCTACATTGGGTTCTGACTATAATATGCCGAGGGCCTCATGTAAATTCTAATGATGGCTTCGTTGGGTATGGACGTTTTTTCATTCCGAGTTTATATAGGAGAAAACCGAGGTGCAGAAGGACTGGGAACAACATATTCAGGATGTTAAGTATTAGGGTCAGGACTTGGACTCTAGAAGCCTGATTTCAGAGCTACCAGCTTCATGCTGACTTCAGAACTGATACCCTGTGGTGGCCATAATGGGGAGAATTTACTGACTCTTCATCTCTTCCAAATTTGGAACAGTGAAGCTGATGGAGAGAGTAGAGTAGAGGGACCACTGGAACCCCAAATTTAAATACTCTTCTCTGCATCTGTTATCTGTCCCTTTTCTCAGTAGATCTTGGTTTTTATTATATACCATCCTCTTCACAGGAGGAGCATGGCTGTCAGTAGATCTTGATGGGCAGTCCTCCTCATGGGAGGAGCATGGCTGTCAGTAGATCTTGATGGGCAGTCCTCCTCATGGGAGGAGCATGGCTGTCAGTAGATCTTGATGGGCAGTCCTCCTCATGGGAGGAGCATGGCTGTCAGTAGATCTTGATTTGCAGTCCTCCTTATGGGAGGAGCATGGCTGTCAGTAGATCTTGATGTGCAGTCCTCCTTATGGGAGGAGCATGGCTGTCAGTAGAACTTGATGTACAGTCCTCCTCATGGGAGGAGCATGGCTCAGTAGAACTTGATGTTATTGTTTCACATCTTTTTCCACTGTGGAAATTTTTTCTGAGTTACAGTTACTGAAATCAGGTGGGAGAAACTTTCTGAGAGATAATGACAATGACCTAAATTTATGCCCTCTCCAAAAGTACCCTGAAAAAAAAAGGAAAAAAAAAAACAAGAAGAAAAGCTAAAAATGCACAAAAGGACACTCACAGTATCACTAAAAAATCAAGACCTGCCAGTTAAGGAAAAGAAGAAACCAGATCTCATGGAACCTTTCCCTCATATGTGTGCCTCAAGCTTTCCACATAGAACTGTTAGAAGCTACATGTAAGAAAAGAGGGTCCTAAAACTAATGTGGGCCCACATCAAAGACAAAGACCACACAGTGGGTGAAAATGCTTACACCATTTCCAATTTGTTCCACAAAAGCCAACTCTACCCTTGTCTAATAGAGACACAGATCATAGATAAAATGGCTGAGAGCCAGAGTGTGGGCTAGCCTAACCCCTCTGAGTACACAGTGTCCAGCTGTGCAGAAGGCTTTGTTCATCCAACTCCCTTCCTCAGCTGTTGAGTGACGTCCAGGGAAATGAGCTCATTTAGAATTTGGTAACTTCCTTTGGAACTAAATGTTTAAAGTGGTATGTGAAAGAAGAGAGACATTCTCACAAAAGGGAGGTCCAAAGCAGATGATACACATGTGAAGATAAACAGTTGTGGGAGAGAATTTTTTCTAAATTCTCTCTGATATTCTTATTCTTACTAAATTGACATTTGTAAATATTTTGCTGCATGAGCAACAGAATAGAAAAATCAATTAATATATAATGAAATTGCTTTGAAAAATGCTTTCCTCCAGAAATATAACTACACATGCAATCCATGTATGCAATTTAGATTTTTCTAGTTAACACAGTAAAAAGCAAAAATAAATTTATTAATGTTTTTTTGAATTCACATCTAAACTACAAAGATTCATGAGATAGTTTTTGCTCCCCCACCCCCAAACTCTTACTCCTTGGAATTCAGTTTGTATATAACTTGTAAAAACTAGCAATTTACAATAGCATTGTTTCCAGTGTTTCAGGTATGGACAGTTCAGACCTAGAAAAAGAAGAATCATTGAGTCATTTTAGTGTTAGGAATAGAAAATAATACTCAACCTAAAATTGATTTATTCATTTGACACATAATATAATATCTTGGCCAACTAAGTCAAAGTGTGTCCCATTAAATTATTTTGCATTTTTAATGTTAATTTTAACTGTTTCAAATAGGAGTATTATCTTTAGCCCAATATAGTGACCACTTTTCATTTTTAAATGAATTTGCCAGTAGAGATAGAGTGAAGAAAGTTTGCTCTCTCATCTGTTAGTTGACTATTTGAGTAAAGGCCTTCATTATAGAAGCTTTTCTGAGTAGGCGAAGCAATAGTAACTCTACCTCCTCACACATCCGTCTCCACGGTTCCTGTATCATTTATATTGTTTTCTTTTCTTTGTAACTGTTGTTGCATCCAACCTATCATCTGTGCCTTCACAATTGTTTCTCTACTTCCTTTCCTTTCCTACATCTACTAGAACATGAGGTCTTTTGAGGGTGGCAGCATTGTTTTGTAGTTACTGCTCTGCAACCACATCCTTTGAACAGAGATGCTTAGCATTTCCCTGGTGCATGAATGAATGAAGACCTCACAGCGTTCATTCTTGCTGTGTATACAGAGGCTCCTGCCGTCATTTTCTGTGTGGTCTCCCTTTGTACCACCATCTCATTGCTGTTGGTCAGCCCACCTCCCAGTGCCTCTAACGGGGACCACTGCAGGAAGAGGTTCAGAGTCTCAGTGCCTCCCTACCTTTGCAAGTTGTTCGTGTGCTGAATGAGAGTTGCATTTGTCCCTGCTTAAAACTCAGCTCTTTCCACATTGTAATGTTTTCCACTCTGGCCATTTGGGGTCCCTGTAACTTGTTGGGCCTGTGTCCAAGTAGAATATTTGCTTCAAAAATTAATACATTCCATGCTTTGTCCTCTTCTGTTCTTTTCTGCATACTGCTTTTTAATCCCCAGACACCTTTGTCCCATTCTGTCCTTACAAGAGTTCCCAACTCTACATTACTGCTGCCCCTCTATTTGCTTGGGACAGGGTAAGGACTTTGACCAAGGAAACGCTTCCCTGACAGGGTAGAGGAAGCCTATAAAATCTGAATAGACAAGGGCATGTCCTCAAAACAGTATGCTCGACAAAGGTGCTGGTGGTGAAACACCATGGGAAGCAGCATTTGTGGCCAAGAGTGTCATGAGTGTCTGTTGAAGTGCAGGGGCACTGGAGAAAAGGTGTGGTATTTATGTCCTTGATAACCAAGTTCCTGACTGCCATGCATCTCTAAGTGGTGCCAGCCAAAACAGGGTCCTTATACAACCTTAAAAAAGCGATTTCAAAGGAAGAATATAGTGATACCTTTAGTATCCAAAAAGATATTCTCTAGTGTCTCAAAGCAGTGACTTTTTCATTGTGGAATGGAAAGTCACCTTCCATCACAGCAAAACATATAGGGCTTTATTGAAAAAGATACATTTAGGAAATGTTCCTAGCCATACAAGAGGGAGTTCCAGGAAAGGCGCAAAACTACACAGAGAAACTCTGTCTTGAAAAACCAAAAAAAAAAAAAAAAAAAAAAAATAGAGAAAATAGCGTTTGGGTATAAGTTCAATTTTAGATGACTAAGGCTTTGTAATGTCTACTTGTGCGAATATAAGGAACACGAAGTTTGATCTTGTGAGTTGCGTAGCAACCACATTTATAAGTGATGATTGGCAACAAGGACACAGTTTTCTTATTTCTGTATGTCTCTTATCAGTCTTTCTCCAGCTACTGAACGCAATCTATCTTATACTGCCCAAGACATTGATGGCTGTTCTGTTACTTAGGAATTTACTTTAGAATGCTTTTGTTTGTTTATTAATTTTGGTCCTGGGAAACAACCCCAGAGACTAGCCCGTATGAGGCAAGTGCTCCACCCCCGAGCTATGTTCTCGGCCTTGTTCTGGGTTATTAGCTAGAGTTTTTACTATGTGCCAGTTAAACAGATGCTTAGTTTTATGGTTTCATAAGCCTCAGTTTTGATGTAGTTGTATTTATTTTGGTTCACGAGAAGAAATCAGTTTGGGTCATATCATAGCTCTTTGCTGACTGTCCCTTTAGTAAGTCAGTTTGAGTGTCTTATAGGTGAAGTGACCTCAGTTTACTCAGAGGCTCTGTCTTTTCCCTTTATTCTCACTAGCTGGTAGTAGATCTTTTTCATGTCGATTTAATGCTTGATATCCATAACTCTGTCTCCATAATTTTCACTGATTTTTCTAGATACTAAACAAATTCTGTGTATCTCTTTCCACCTTCTCAGTATTGTGTCAGGCTTTCAAAAATCATTTCATAGTAAAAATTTCAAGTGCACAAAACAGAATCCCATGGACATCCATGCGGCCACCATCCAGCAATGATAGCTTTGCTGTAGAAGCAGATGGCTTAGTTAGGAGAATGAGAATGAGGACAGTTGGTCAGTCCTTTGTGTTTTTCAGTGAATAGTCAGAAATATATGTAATCATAAAGTAAACGGATTCTTTTAAAGTGAGTGTTCAGATTGGATTGTAGATGATAGAATTTTAGATCTGAAGAGAGCTCCTTAGTTGGTTTAACGTTTTATTGAGATATCCACTCATGAGGCTGTCTCATCAGCTGACAATTTTAGTTATTAATAAGCCAAAAAGGAAATTTCTTGTTGGTGCTAAAAACAATTGATATATTTGCAAATCAAAGTATGGAAGTCTTTTTTTGTCCAGCGTGACTATATTCAAGTACCAATTTATAGATGCTATTTGCTTTGTATACATCCTATTTCATTTAACTACCCTTCTTTTCGTTTTCTTTCCTTGTTTTTTCTTTGTTTCTTTCTTGTCTTGCTCTGTACACCTTTGTACTCTTTGTGAGACCCAGGTCGGTCTCTAACTCATGACAGTGTTCTTGCCTCAGCTCCCTGAGGGTTAGGGCCACAGCTGTGTGTCACCCTTCTTGGCTTATAAGAGGAGAGAACAGATTGTAAGTTGTGTTATCATGGCCATTCTCGCATTGCTGTTGTATCTGGTTAGTCCCTTGGCTGCTAGCCTCTTGTCCTCCCTTCACCCTCTCTTTCATGGTCAGTTGCATGTAAGACCTACTTTCCTTTCTGTCCTGTTGGTTTGCGTACAAGCTCATCTGGTTTTAGACCAACTTCGGGATCCAGTTCAGTAAGCTCTCATGGGCTGAGTAATGAATGGCACATGCAAGTCCCTCGTCTGGGTTCTGCATTGGTGATTGGTTAAGGAGCTTTTCAGCTAAGGGCAGCTTTTATCTGAGCTCAGCAGACCCTGCTCACTGCATTTGGTCTGAGTTCTGGTGCTTGTTCTGACTATTATACAAGGATCCTGAGAGTCAGTATATCTTAAAAAACAGAAGCAGAAAACTTAAGGTCCACTTTGAACAAGCTTACATTGTTCCTGTGGGTCAAATATACTTAGAAATGCACAGGGGAGACTACATCTAAGTGCCCAGGTGAAGAGAAAGGAAATCAAAGGGCAGAAAACAATTGACTGAGAGAGTAAACTTTATTTGACATGTGCTATTATGAAACAGGAGGAAAGACCATTCTGGATAGATGATGTTAAAATTTACATTGTAATACGTATGGAGGGATACTTTTTAATTATTACATTGTTTGTGTATGTAAAATTCTACTCATCTTTGGTCATTTCCCCTGTCATTTTGATCTCTTTCTATTTGCTCATGTTATGTTAAAAGAGGGACAATTCACTGAATTCCATTTTAGTTAATCACAAGACAGTAGTATCAAGTCAGTATTATCTGGGTGTTTTAGCTTCCCTGGGTAATTTTTTTAAATTATTTCCATATGTTCATATATACAGGCTGAAATATAGTACTGAAAAATCCTTACATTTAATTTTAAGAGTGTGTATGAAACCCTATACTCTAAACCCCCAATTCTATCATTTATCTTATTATTTTAGCAAGATTGCCTTAGAAATTTTGTGGTTGAACCCCACATCCGATCGATCTCTTCTAGTACTGAGTAAAAATTTTAGAGGAAATTTCATTCTCTAGTTTTGGAATAACAAACTAGTTTTGAATTAGTCAAGATACCATCTTACATACAAAATAAGCCTTCCTTCCTGTGGGTTGCAGTTTGTTTAGACTCCTTAAAGAAATGAGTTACAACATAAGTAATGGTCTCATGCTTCAGAAACCCTCAATTTAAGGAATCCATTTTCCTTGGTTGTCTTTTCTGGTCATGGCATGGGAAATCCACTAATATTAAAAGTTAAAAGGAACCAAGCCACAGCACTGGTCTCTCCTGAGTCTCTAAGGCGCTTGGCAAACAAGTACTCCCTTTGGAGGGAGGGTGCTGATCTTTGGTTGAAGAGTTATGAGTTGTGTTGCTATATTGGCTTCTGTCTATTGTTCTGTCTCTATTTAAGTCCTTCACAGAAAATTAAAGTGCCACGGGTATATGAGGTAGCAGATGTCCAGACTCTGAGACCCTTCTGACAAAAAAAAGTTTCCAAGAATGGTATGAAAGACCTCTGTTTGTTCTGAGTAAAACAGGTTAACTTTGGTATCTGTCTTATAACTGTACAATATTTAACATCTTACAGATACTTTTTAAAGCATCTACTTAGCTTTGAGTGGAAATGTGGAAGTGAAGCAGATGGAGTAAGTGTTGATAGACTATGTGTGACTACAGCTACCAAATGTCCCCATTCTGAGAAAAAAATGACGTGATTATTTCACAGGAAATACTGTACAGGACTGTGGTTTATGCAGAGGAAATACCCACAAAGAAACCAAAATATTCTTAGCACTTAATGGTATGGTTTATTTGAAATAAACATGAGTTGCTGTAAACAAATGTTTTGCCTGGGCTTTGTGTTCAGAGTCTGAACTGCAGTGCAGGACATGTGATGGCTTTGTTTTTACATGCCTTGCTGAAAGCATGCCACTAGTTGAGGACACTCCATAAAGGCTGTGTAAATAATGAGGACAGATGGCTGAGGGACAATTGTCTGACTTTGATAGCGTTGCACCAAGTGTCAACCCAGATTCCAAACACAATAGTGCCGTGGTAAGCAGCGCTGCCCGCCCTTTCATCTGCCCTGAGACTAAGCAGATTTGTGGCTGTCCTGTTACATTTCTTTCCACGCATCATTTGTCCGTTTTACCAGCGTCTTTCTGCGTAATTGGCTTACCTCGGCGAAGGGACTGATTTGTGTGTCTAGAAGGGATAAAGGAATACGTGTGTGCTGCCCTTCAGCAGCCATACTCTGTGAAATACTGCTTGTTAGAATTCTTAATACAGACCCATATGAATAAGGGCTGAGGAGTCTTTAGAAACTGTGTATTCATCCTGTCACCTTGCAAGGACAGCTGACAAATGGCCATTCAGAGATAGGCACCCTTGACCTCATCGTTGGAGACTGAGTATGTTACCTTAAATTACAAAAAGAACTCTAGAGATGGGGGCGGGAAGATAAGTATGGCTGGGTTTAGCTAAACCTTAGTGCTAACTTGTTAAGCTGTTATAGAAGACCAATCAAGTCACCCAGTCAGGAGTTAAACAGTATTATCTCCTAGGTCTCTCTCAGGGGTGAGTGCCCAGTAGAGTGCTCAATCAGGTGCTTCTGAAGGCTTAAGCCTTGCACCCCTTACCTGAGATGTAACTCAGGATTGGTAAGAGGAAGTGCTTGCTGACTGAGTAACTGAGATACAAGTACCAGATGTTCCAGAGAAACCAGTTGCTGTAGGTGGCTTGCGGCTGTGACTACTTTATGTTCACACACCAAATGCTTTTGATTCAGGAGGACCTAGAGTACTACCTCTCTTCAGGTGTATCCATTCTAGACTTGGCCTATCTCCAGTGCCCCGGAAAAATCAGGGTCCTTCTGACTAGTTCTGAAGCCCCGTTGATCATAAATACATGTGAAATAAATTTACAAACAAGCAGACTTCTAGCTCTGTTCTTAAATGCTGATCCTGCTTCCTAGAGAGACCTTTAAAAATATTTTGTCATTGACAGAACTAATGAGATATTAAATAAAATCAGTATTAAATCTGAGATTCAATAGGGACAAAGGTATAACCTCCACCATCCTAATCTGGGGGTTTCATCCATTTCATGTCATACGCCAATTCCGATTTGTTTGTTACAGCTTTTTGGAACAGTGTTGAAAGGTTGTTGAAACGAAGTCCTTTATTAAGTAAAAGGCGTTCTGATGGTGTCTGATGTGGGCAGCTGGGGTAACACTCATCCACTTCCTGGAGTTCTCACCGTGGGCCAGTCAGTTCTGTAACCACTGCTTCTTGCATGTGCTATTTCAGCTGGGTCGAAACCCACCTGAATGAGCTTCACCCCACTCATGGAGTCTTCACTGGGTCTAGGATGGAAAGCTAGACAGGTTGAATATGTGAAATCTGGGGAGCGCAAGCCCATTGATGATAACACTTGAGGAAGGATCAAGAGTAGGTTGAGCGAGGCCAGAAATAACTTGCAAACAGCCCTGTCCTTTCCATTCCTGTCTAGGCTGCTCTTTCACTTTGCCTATGTTTGGCTTCATTGCAGCTAGTTATGTTTGGTTACTCAACCTTTGATGTCATCATAGATGATTCAGGATATGAGAAAATGGAGATAAATCATATTTAAAGGGAGAAGACAAACAATATATTAAAGAAGGTTCTGCGGCTGGAATAATACTTTCTTGGAAAGCTTGGGAACTGAAATGTGTCCAATTTTTAGGTATATTGAAATATCTGCATATATCTAATGAGGAAGGGACACAAATCTAAACACAAAATTTATCTTTACACATGTAACCCAGAGGAAGGTAATTTTATACAGTGTTCTTAGTGAGTATGCTGGTTAGTTGTTTTTTTGTTTTTTGTTTTTTTGTTTTTTTTTTTTTTTGACAACTTGACACAAACTTAGATGTATTTGGAAAGAGGGAAAGTCAGTTGAGGAATGCCTCTGTCAGGCTGGCCTGTAAGCAGGTCTGTGGGGGGTATTTTCTTGATTAATGATTGATGTGGAAGGGCCAAGTTTACTGTGGGTGTTGCCATCCCTGGGCAGGTGGTCCTGATTATATAAAAAGCAAACAGAGCCAGCCATGGAAATCCAGCCAGTCAACACTGTTCCCCCATAGTCTCTGCCCTAGTTCCTGTTCCACTTCCCTCAGTGACAATGAGTGATGTGGAAGTGTAAGATCAAAAAAACTATTTCTTCCCTAAGTTGCCTTTGGTTATGGTATTTATCACAAAAACAGAAAGCAAACTAATATAGTGTACTGCATTTTGATTTTGATACATCACTAAAGGCTAGTGTAGAATTTTTCACTTGTTTTTACTATGGCTGTGTTCAAGAAATTTCAATTTACTTAAATTTAAAGCATTTTGGGGTTTAGATTTTTGGGTTAATGGCATTTAATCTTTATATTTAAAAAAACCTTTTAGCAAATTAAGTCTTAGGTCATTAATATTTTTAAACCAACATTTTATAAGATTCATAAAGACAGTGGTAGGTATAGGTTAAATTTGTAGCACTTTCATATGAAAAATAGAAAAAGCAATAATATTTAGTATTTAGGTATTAAACTGTTACCTGCTTCAGAAGTATAAAACCAGACTGGCATTATATCTTTTATTTTCCATTTGTATATTAACATGCTTTCAGATCCTCTCAGGAAATCAATTTGATTAATGCGAAGCAATCTCTCTGACTCACCTTGCAGCATAGCCTTTTGTGAGAATGCTTTGTGTATAATGAGCAGTTGACCCATCTATTGAGTATTATAAGGCTTAAGTGCTGGAATCACCCTGATTCTTCAGTTGGGTTGAAAGGAGAGTCAATCTAAGAAGCATTGAACAATCAATCAAGAGGGCCGTTTGCCAGCTTACGAAGGCAGAGCAGTAATGGAGACAGGACCTTACAGTTGTGTGACAGCTTGATTTCTTCAGAACACTCAACGCTTACTATATCATTGCATTGAACTCCTCCATTGTGAACTGCAGCAAGGAAGGGCCTCTATTCCTATTATCTCTATTTGCAAATAAAATACAGAAGAGTTAACGATTCTCTAAAACCAGTAGGCATTGGGATTAAAAGAAACAAATTAGCAACTTTAAAAGTGTGCATTATAGTTTCTAGTTGAAAATGTATTTCATACCAATGAACCCTTTAAGTGTAATTGTATAGCCCCTACCCCACTTCCTAACCCGCCCCCACCCCAAAAAAAGTAACAGCTTAGAAAGCTGTCGAAGAGAACTCTTACAAATTGTGATAAAGATGTTGAAGTGCAGCTCTCCACAATTGATGACTTCTGGTAGGAGTGCAGGAGGGGAAGGACTCAGTTTCCTCTAAAGGGATGGCTACCGGGTGTTTGCTCTCTTTTTCTTCTTTTTTGGGTGTGGGGAGGGTCACAAGGGTGCAGGGGTGGACCTGGGAAGTGAGTAGGCTCAGGGTTCTTGATGTGAAATTCCCAAATAATTAATAAAAATGTTATGGGGAAAAAAAAAGGACAAGACTGAACTTTTACTACCAGAGACTTGTGATGACTGATGCCATGTTCTCATTAAGAGGGCACAGGCCTCTATTCTCAATTGCTGTTGATTGGGTTGGACAAAGGATCATGGGAAGTGACTTGTTTCTACCAGTTCGCCTGTTGTGACCTTGTGTATAAATTGGCACAGATCTATAGTAGTGCCAGCGTTACAGAGGTGCCGTGAGCATAGGAGGGAGGCTCAGCTTTGGCTGGGGTGAGCAGAGGGAGATGGGCATAGGTGAGATAGCTGAGCTTTGAAAGATGGCTGAGAGATTGGTGGATATTTTATGAGCGACTGTTTTATTTTGATGGAAAGGATTGAGGATTACATTCTGGCAAAGGCACTAATGTAGGAAAAGATTAAGTGTTTGTGGGAAGAGCAGGAGACAGAATGAACATTTTCTTTGGGAGAAAGAAAAATATTTCTTTTCATGAGAATGAGGAATCATCGGAAGTCCCTCTTATAGGTCTCTGTCACTTTTCCTCCTTCTTTAACCTGTTATGGAGGATAATCTCTGGCATTTTTTTTTTCACAGCACAGCACTTCTATGCTGGTTAATTTTTGTCAACTTGACACACTCTAGAGTCACTTGGGAAGAGAAGACCCCCCCCCCCCCCACCCCATTGACTCCTGCTGTGGGATGTTCTGTATGGCAAATGTGTTGCTCTGATTGGTCAATAAATAAAACACTGATTGGCCATTGGCTAGGCAGGAAGTGTGGGCAGGACAAGGAGGAGAATAAAGCTGGGAAGTGGAAGGCTGAGAGAGAGAGACGCTGCCAGCCGCCATGATGAGAAACAGCACGTGAAGATGCCGGTAAGCCACGAGCCATGTGGCAAGGTATAGATTAATGGAAATGGATTAATTTAAGCTGTAAGAACAGTTAGCAAGAAGCCTGCCACGGCCATACAGTTTGTAAGCAATATAAGTCTCTGTGTTTACTTGGTCGGGTCTGAGTGGCTGTGGGACTGGCGGGTGAGAGAGATTTGTCCTGACTGTGGGCCAGGCAGGAAAACTCTAGCTACAGACTCCATTAGATTGACCCATAGGAAAGTCTGTGGGGGCGTTTTGTTGATGGATGAGGAAGGGCCAGGTCCACTGTGGGTGGTACCATCCCCAGGTAGGTGGCATAAGAAATCAATCTGAGCAGGGCATGAGGAGCAAGCCAGTCGTCAGCAGCACTCCTCCATGGCCTCTGCTTCCGTTCCTGCTAGAGCTCCTGCTCTGGATTCCTCCATGATGGACTGTAATCCAAATAAACTCTTTCCTCCTCACGTTGGTTTTGGTCGGTGTTTTATCATCAACGGAGAAGGAAACCAGGAGAGCTTCTGAATATGGTCTGTGGTTGTAGCTCAGTGGCAGAGTGCATGGTTAACACGTACATGGCCTTGGCTTCAGTTCCCAACAGCAAGTCACACCACACACACTAAGTGTTGCAGAAGAAATCTATTATCGTCTCTTTGGTAAAGGGCAATTGTATTAATTCTCATGTTTATTTTTAACTATTTACTTCCTGTTTCCAGCTTTCATTGTTTTGTTGAAGCAAACTATAGGGTGAAGATATAGGCAATGAAAGAAAGGCCCATTACTGGTAAACATAGGATCCTGCACCCTATTATTATTATTATTATCATCCTGTACCCATTGTAGGATGGTCCGTCTGTAGTGTGGCAGCCCTGCCATTTGGCAGGTTATCCAGGTCCAGGGCCGGTAAACATCTTCTATAAACCATGCATTCGGAAACACTTCGGCCTTTTAAGTCACAAAGTCTCTGTTGCCACTTGGCAAACCAGCAGGTTAGCAGCAAAGCAGTCACAGCATGCAGGGGTGTGGGCATGGCTTCATTACAGCAAGATTGATTTCAAATACCGGTGGGGGCCCGCCTCTGGGGCTTTGCTGACTTTCATTTTCGGTGATATGTGGCCAGAAGATTTTAAATAGCCAGAATCTAGATTTCTTGACTCCCTAAGCATCTGTGGGCTCTTAAAAAAATAAACAAAAACTTGTAAATTAATTCTTTGAGAATTTCATACCACTATCCATACTCTCATTCCTAATCTTTAAAAACAAAACAAAGCCTGAGTCCCATTATTGGTGTTTCTATACTCCAGGGTGTTTATGGTTCTCTCTCTTTCACTTTGTGTTTTTTTCTTTCTTTCTTTTTTTAAATATTGCGTTTATATTATAGTAATTCATAGTAAGATTTTGTCTGGGCCCGAATGCACACATCTTTGTAACTATCTAGTTATTATTGGGAATTGTACAGAATATATAGGCTTATAGTTGCATCATAAAATGCACTGCTCATTTCAATCACTTATTGTTCTGACTCCTTGTTTCCGCGGTGTGGCTAACAGTGCTGCAGAGGTGAAATGTGTTGCCACTGTAAGCACAGGTAGAGATTACATGTTCAAATATTTTAACTAAGGAACATCTGTAAGGTATTTGTTTGGAATTGTGCTTGCTTTCTGAAAGGCTAGCCTTATTCACCTTTGATCCTTCCAGGAACCTAGCAGAAAACCATGCATCGTGGTGTGAAACATTGATATGACATCTTATATTTTAATCTCTGTATGAGGCCATTCCCATAAATGTGTAGCATGTGTTGCTACATCTTTGTTGTCACTCTTCAAGCCTCTTAGAAGTAGCTGCCTGTGACTCTCAGGTTCATCACGTTGCTTTTTTGCTGCCAGCCTATCCCAGTATGGCATCTTCTTCCTTACTGCACTGACAGTACATACATCAGCAGCACCCCGACACTGATTGTCCCCACTCCAGGGCATTCTCTGTCCTCAGTCACCGTTTCGTCAGCATTGAACCCTGTTCACCCCTTTCTGTTTCTTGAAACTTTCCCTTTGCTCTGCTTCCTCAGAATGGCAGCATAGCAGTCATTTTGACTAACTTGGCAGGGGTTCACGTTCATGGAGTTCTAGAGGCTCTGAGTCCAGAATCGAAGAGTTAACACCATTGTTCTCTGGTGAGAGCTCTTTTCCTGTTTGTAGACAGTGGCTTTTTCACTGTATACTCACATGGCCTTTCCTTGGGGCTAGACATGGAGAGAGGTTAGGAAACTCAGGGTCTGACTCTGGTCCAGGCTGGTTGGGAATGCACTGTGCAGACCAGGGCGGCTTCAAACTTGTGGCACTCCCATTGCCTCCTGGTGGCTACTGCTCTCGGTTTGGTTGGTTCCCTTTTTTGTTTTTTTTTTTTGTTTTGTTTTTTTTTTTTTTTTTGGTTTTTCGAGACAGGGTTTCTCTGTGTAGCTTTGCGCCTTTTCCTGGAACTCGCTTTGGAGACCAGGCTGGCCTCGAACTCACAGAGATCCGCCTGGCTCTGCCTCCCAAGTGCTGGGATTAAAGGCGTGCGCCACCACCGCCCGGCCCCTTTTTTGTTTTTTGAGACACAGTGTCATATTGCCTAGGTTGTCCTCAAGCTCACTGTGTAGCCGGGGATGTGGTGCTGGGGATTGAACTCAGGACCTCATGCGTGTTAGGCAAGCAGCTTATCAACTGAAAACACATCTCCCTTTAGTGTCTCTTCTTATCAGGGCAACATTCCTGTTTGATCGGGGCCCCACCCGTATGACCCCATTCAACCTCAGCCACTTCCTTAGAGGTCTCATTCCTAAATACAGAAACAGTAGGGGTAAGATTTCAACATGTTTTTTTTCTTTCTTTTCTTTTCTTTTTTTTTTTCCGAGGATCAGTTTATGTCAGGTATCTTCTGGCTTTCCTATTACCTCACTGGCTAGTCCCCTTTCTTCCTCTGCTTGACTTAGAAACTGTGGAGGATTTCAGCTCCATATTCTAGCCCCATTCTTGTTTTATGCTGCAGAGCCCACTTGGGCAGTTTCAACCAACCCATCCATCCCATGTGTTCACTTAATCTTTCTGTTCAGATTCTCTCAGATTTGCATCTCTTATCTCTGATAAACTCCACGCTCGTACCCCGTATATATTTCACAAGGCCTCAAATTTATTTCTGAAAAAATTCCCACCTAATTTGAAGACTTTTACAGGTACTTACACTTCCTAAACCTCTATTTTGAAAAAATGGCAGCATCTGTAATCTTTAAAATCACAGGCCTGTTTGTAACTAATTCATTACTCCTCATTTTTAAAAGAAATTTTATCTCTTGAGGTGCTGGGCTTCAAACATACTATTATAATATACATAACATATTAGTTAGGGTTTCTATTGATATGAGAAAATACCAGGACCAAAAGCAACTTGGGGAGGAAACAATTTATTTCAGCTTAGAGTTCTATACCACACTTCATTCCTGAAGGAAGCTAGGGTAGGAATTCAAAGAAGGAACGTGGAGGCAGGGACTGAAGTAGAAACCATGGAGGAGTACTGCTTTCTTGCTTGCTCTTTACGGCTTGCTCAACCTGCTTTTATAAGCACCCAGAACCACCACCAGTCTAGAAGTGGCAAGGCCCACAATGGGCTGGGTCCTCCTACATCAAGCATCAATAAAAATAAGGGCCCCACAGTCTTGCCCACAGGCAAGTCTGGTGGTGACATTTCCTCAGTTGAAGTTTCCTCTTCCAAAATGACTCCAGCTTGTGTCAAGTTAGCATTATACTAGCCAGATCACTAGGCAAGAGCTCTGCCATGGATCTGTATCCACAGTGCTTATTTCTGATTCTTTAATGTTACATGTAAACAGTCTGATGGATGTGATCTAGATTTACCTGGAATTTCTTCAGCTTTCTCCTTTTTTATGCTTCCAAGTATTTTCTCATCAATTAGATCTTTGATTAAAACAAAAACAAAAACAAAAACAAAACAAAAGAAAACAAAAACCTACAAAGCAACACAGGCATTCTTGACTGTGTTTTGTAGTCTAAGTCTTCTCTAAATTGTGTCATCATCATCTTCCCTACCCTATAAACTTCATTTATTATCTTCATAACATCTTATCAGCCAACTTTTTATGACTATTTAAAAACATTTATAAGAACAAAGAAGCTTGTCGGCCCCACTGATTTGCACCATCTAGATATGTCTGAATCACAGTAAGTGTTCAAAAATGTTTATTGTGGAAGGAATGTATCTCTTTCCCAATCATTTTGTCCACCCCGACATAATCCTTTGCCTATACTGCTGTAGCAGCATCTTAACCTACCAGTTTCCCCATTCTGGCTCTTGCCTTCCTCCAGTCTCTTTCCACAGGGCCAGTCATGTAAAATTGCCTCCCAGGCTGTGTAGCCATCAGATGCCAGCTTTTCTTTGGCTCTGATATGTGATATACCCCCTCTGCCCTTTTCTGCTGTGGACATAGGGCTATCTGCATCTCCTGGAATGCACTCAGCACTGCCCCTCCAGAATCTTCACTTGTGAATCTTTTTCTCCGGTCATCCCCTTCCATGGCCTCTTCTCTGTGACTCCTCTGTAGAGAGACCCCTTCTCTTCAAGGTGGGTCTCTTTTCACCAGCTCAATAACAAGAAGAGTTTCTTCAAAGAACTACACACCATCTGAAATAGTTTTGTGGATTTATGACCTGATTCCTACATTCGTATCACGAGGAAAAGGTGTTGTCTTATTTTTCATTGTATCTTAATGGTCTACCTCCTTTCTTGGTGATGGCTGCTGTTTCCAAGTCAGTGAATATATGTGCAGTTCCTCTTACATCTCTCCTCTGTGTCTAAGAATACTTTACCCATTTTTAGAACTTTGTCCTCTAATGAAATAAGAACAGAAGTGATCATTATAGGAAATTTGAATTCAAGATGAAATCTTCACCTCTGATACCTTCATCTGTAGTGATGACACAGAGAGAAGCTTACTTCCTGACTCCATGTTTCTCCAGCCTTCTGAGTCAGTGATGCATTCCCACACATGGCTTGCAGGGGATAGTGGAACAGGACACTGCTCACAGCCTTTTAATGCCTGTAGTTATCTGAGTCATTAGGACAGCTGTGCTTTCTTATTATATAGGTACTAAGAAAGGCTTTCTCTGTTACTTCTTCTAAATGTGTTAGATACAAAGGATTGCAAGAAAACAACAGGGGATGTGACAATGAAACGGAGTTATTTCTGTCTGGCACCTTGGACTTGAAAAGAGGAAAAGGCAATTGTTGCTGTAGCTGTCATTGTAGATTTAACCCAGCAGTCATCATATTTCCATGTTAAGAAAGCAGTTTACAGTAAGTCCTTGGACAGTGTATTTGGTTCAAAGGCAATACAAAAAGCACTCCAAGTTCCTCCACCCTCATTTTCCCACTTAAATTAGAAAGTGGTATATTTTTATTATTCCAAGAAACAGCATTTAGAAATATTTATAGTCTCATCAATAAGATTTAGGAAATAGCCAACATCTTGTCACATTTGTTTCAGACAAAGTCTTGCTATATAGCTCCAAATGGCCTGGAACTCACTATGTAGACTAGGCTGGTCTCCACCTCAGAGAGATATACCTGCCTCTATCTGTCAAGTGCTGGGATTAAAATCACATGCCACTACATTCAGATTTCTCTTCTTTTCATAAGAAGTATTGTGTTATATGTAGCTAACACTTCTCTTACTGTCACGTGAGTTTCTTGCCCATGATTGATTCTTTTCTCTTCCAACCTATATATATATATTGAATGTATAGAATATATATTATTTAAAATATCTTGTATCTGTATGATATCAAGAAGAGAAATATTTCCTATTGCTAAGAGGTTGCATTTTGAAGGCAAAAGAGGGAGAGTTAAATTATTAAAAACAAAAGAATTAGTTCATTGAGAGAATCTGTTTGCTATTTCAGCTGGAGGAAATATCAGAGGTCAGTTTGGTCTACTAAGTTTGAGTTAAAGCAGAGATCACTAATAGTTAAGAAAACAATCAAAAGAACCTACTCAGTAATAAATGTGTGGTTTTAAAAGCAATTCTGCAGGGTCATAAAATTTAACGGAACAAAACTTCATATACATTTTGACTACCAAAATCCAGTCATATACTTGATGAGATACTGGTGAAGTCTGCTCTGTGTGTGTGTGTGTGTGTGTGTGTGTGTGTGTGTGTGTGTGTGTGTGTGTGTGAGAGAGAGAGAGAGAGAGAGAGAGAGAGAGAGAGAGAGAGAGAGAGAGAGAGAGAGAGAGAGAGCACATGTGGAGTCCAGAGGTTAATCTCAAGTGTCATTCTTTGGGAAGTATCCAGTTTGTCTTTTGAGGCAGGCTCTCCCATGGGGATTAGAGTCTAACTAATTCAGCTAGGCTGGCTAACCAGCAAGACCCAGGGATCCACCTATTTTTGCCTTTATGATTTTGGGATTACAAGCATACCCCCATACATCTAATTTAAAAATGTTTCTTTTCCTTCATGTTTAGTTTTATTTGTATGGGCATTTTGCCTGCATATATGTCTCTGTACCATGTACCTGTAGTGCCTAAAGAGGCCAGAAAAGGGCACTGGATCCCCTGGGACTAGAGTTACAGAAAGTTGTGAGCCACCATGTGGGTACTGCAGATGAAACCCAAGTCCCCTGGAAGAGCAGCCAGTGTTCTTAACTGCTGAGCCCTCTCTCCAGCCCCAGCATCAGGATCTTTATTTGGGTGCTGAGGACTGAACTCAGGTCCTCATGTCTGTGCAGCAGGCGCTTTACCAGCTGAGCTGTTCCCACGGCCATCACCTTCCTTTTAAAGCCTTTGCTATTAGGACGTGTCAGTGAGGAGGGCAGACTGAGAACCTAGCCAGTTAGACACTTGCTTTCAGGAGTGTCCTTGACTTTCACCCCTGTGATGGTGTATACTTTTACTACCTTTGTATATACTAAAAAGCATTGTTTATATTGCCTATATGTATCTAAATTTACATTTATATATTATATGCACATTTATATATAATATAAAAAATTAGAATCAATAACACAATCTATTGTTTTTATTTTTTGTAGCTTTTGTGGTTAAACTCCAGAGATACATCATTTGAGTTCATAGTTTATCCATTCCAGATAATAGTACCATATAATAATTTTAGTTTATTAACCTGTCTGCCCTTTCCTTTCCTCTCTACTCTCCCTTTGTTCCAGAACTTGGACCTATGTGGTTCTCAGGTAGTCACTGCTGAAAGCATGATTGGCATTTCCTGTTAGACCACTCTGGGCACATTTCCACTGAACTTAATGGGGACACTTTGACCAGAGAGAATGCAGCTACATTGTAGAGGGATGCTGATTGAGTGGGACAGCAGCCTTTGGGGTTGACTGTAAATCTGGAAGGCTGTCACTGGTTTAGACCAGTTTCTGTCTCATGGTGCAGAGGAGCAGATCCTGCCCCTCACTCCTGAACTCGACCCAGGAGGGAACCAGATGGGAACAGTTGGTATAATTGAGAGTTCCTATGTGCCATTTAGTGATTATTCTGCCCCCTGGTGTCTTTTCTGAATGTATTGCTTATGCGAATGGGTATCCAGTGTGGTGATATTGTGTCCCCAATATATTGTTCACCTTAATAAACCTGTCTGGTGTCAGAGAACAGAACAGCCACTAGAGATAGAGGCCAGAAAATGGTGGCACACACACCTTTAATCCTAGCATTCTGGAGGCAGAGATCCATCCAGATCTCTGTGAATTCGAAGCCACACTGGAAACAGCCAGGCATGGTGACTCATGTCTTTAATCTCAGGAAGTAATGGCAAAAAGGAGAAAGGTATATAAAGTGTGAGGACCAGGAACTAGAGCTGGTTAAGTTTTTAGGCTTTTGAGCAGCAGTTCAGCTGAGATCCATTTGGATGAGGACTCAGAGGCTTCCAGTTTGAGGAAACAGGATCAGCTGAGGAATTGGCAAGGTGAGGTTAGCTGTTCTGTTTCTCTGATCTTTCAATGTTCACCTCAATACCTAGACCTGGGTTTGTTTTTATTAATAAGACCATTTAAGATTCATGCTACAATCCAGAGCTTTTGGGGGTAGCCCGTGGAACATTGAGTCTGCTAAGTCTTGGTTGCTTGATGAGCTTGTGAGTACAGAGTGGCCTGGTCCTCCTGGGAGATATTTGTTAACAGAGAGACTTTTTTGTTCTTCTTCTTGTTCAGTTTGCACTTGAAACAGCTGCGGATGTTTCTATGCTTCCAGCTCCAAGAAATACGGTCCTGTCTGATTATCCGTGCCCTCTGATGGTCTGATTGCCATTCCTGAAGTTCTCTCCTTCCTGTCTTCACGTCTGCCTTCAGATGACCCTCCATTTTGCTTTCTGGCCATTGCAGAGGTTACTTAACTGGCCTCTCTGATTCCCTCTGTCTTTCCTTCCACTCAGTAATTCCTAAACTCAGCTGTTTTCATTTCTCTTTGCACTTTTGATGGCTCCCCATGCTACAGAGGGAAACGCCTACCTTTCTTAACACAGCTTGGAAGACTTTCCTAATCTACCCATAATCTGCTTATTCAGTGTCATGTCTTATCTGTTTTTCCTTTTTGCCACATGGGCCTTGCTTTGGCTGATGGCTCCCCTTCCTTCCCCAGACATACTGTGCACCAGCCAGCACCATGCATCTGCCTCTGTAGTTTGGAATGCTCCTCTCTCTCTGTGGAACTAACTCTTCAGGCCCTTTATGCCCAATGCACATGTTACCATCCCTGCAAGCCTTCAGGGATTTCTGCTGCCATGGTTGGAGTTTTACTTCCCTCCAGGGTCCTTTTAGATCTCCCCTGACTCCTTCAGTCTTTTAGCCCTGCTGTTTGTCAGGCACATACCATTCACCCCCCACTGAGTACTAAAGCTTCTTTAGAGACTGGAACCTCTCCTTGGAAGGATCCCTTAGGACCTCTTGGAGGCTCTTGCACTTTTTAGAATCTGATGCTTGTCGTAGGAGGAGAATTGCTTTGGAGACTAGGGAGTCTGATGCCACTTCAGTCTCTGGACATGCAGGCTGGACTATACTAGAGTCATGAGGCCCAGGCTAGAGGCAGGACTTGGAACAGCCTGCCTGAGTGATGCCAGCGAGCATCTGCAGATACTGAGTGACAGCTAGTTGGTATATGAAATGGTGATAGAGGTGATGAAGGGGCCCTCTTGGCACCTCTCCATTTCATTTTGCTCATTTGGAGCATCCGAGTTTGAATAGACATTCCTTCAGATTGCTTCTAGCTGTCAAAGGTTTGTGTTATCGCCCTTGCCTTGCCTCCCCCACTCTTTCCAAATTATCTACTATGAGGATGTATCACCCTAAGAACTTCAGCTGCCAGGCTAAGGTTCTTACAACTCACAGCAAGCAAAAGAAAATGAGCTAAAAGAAACACATTAAGCCTAGATACCAAAAAGCACCTACAGGCAGGCCCATCTGGCACCTAAGTGAAGCTTATTAGTGGCTCATTTGACAGTGCCAGGAGGTTGGCAGAATCAGGGTCAGAGAGGAGACGGTAACCAGGACTGGACAAGGCTGCGGTTACATAAGGCTGCAAATGACCTGTGTTTGTCAACTAAGAAGCCAGTGCTTACTCACTTCAAGACCAAAACAGGCACATTTGACACGAGTTGAAGATTTTTGTACCTATGAATCTCCCAGAATTTGGCTTGAGTATCACAAAATTCTATGTGAGAAATGGGCTGAGATATGTGTAACTTTCCTAGCTTACTCAAATATTCACTGTATTCTAAAACCTGTGTTCTCTTTGTTAATATAATACGCTACTTCTCTGTTAGGCAAGGAGATACATGTCTAAGGGGGCTATTGACAAGACCTGGAACTTGGAGATACTGTTCCCAGATTCCTAATAGCCTAAACAGAGAGCGCCCTAGGATAGACAGTGCTTGAATTCTATTGCAAATTTCCCATCTTCAAACAAGCGTTTTGCTGAGAGTTCACACATCATTCTCATCCATGTCAGTAGGAATCTGGATTTGTAGCTGTAAGTCAAAGAAACAGATGCTGGCTGAGGTAAATGGTAGAAAGGCCATCAGGTGGAGCCCATTAAGTCACTCCTTGAGTCTCTGGCAGGCCTTGGTGCCCAGCAGGCAGGAAAAGTGCCTGCAGTGATCTATGGGGCTTGTCTACTCATGTGAGCTGCCAGGCTTACTGTCTTTGAGACAGGGTGGTTGTCCTGGACTCAAGCCACTGCCCTGGAGCCCTGACTTTAGATGTTGCTCACTGTTGCTGTGAGAGTGCAAAGACACATTTGTTTGCTTCCTTCATGAGCTTCCAAATGGACGACTGGAACTGGGGTCTCTAAGCAGCACAAACTAGGTCATGTGTGCAGGCCCTCCTAAGCCTAGGCCGAGGTGCAGACTAGGATGTGAGTGATGGACAGCTCTATGTTAGAGTGGAAAGTGCGCTCCACCTCTTAAGATGGGCATTCTTCATGCACAGGGAGGTGATAATGAACACAACATACAAACAAAAGACAGACACTGGAGCATATAACCGAGTCTTCATTATAACTTACTCAGTGGAACGGGGCTTCTTCTCATTTCAAATGTAAGGAAATCAGAGCTGGGACTTTCATTCCTTTGGGCCCAGAGCCTTGGAATTCTCTCTTGTGCTCATCATCGGGAGTCAGTTACCGCTGTAATCTGAAGATGCTTTTTTTTTTTTTGGTTTTTCGAGACAGGGTTTCTCTGTGTAGCTTTGCTCCTTTCCTGGAACTCACTTTGATGACAAGGCTGGCCTTGAACTCAGAGAGATCCGCCTGCCTCTGCCTCTAGAGTGCTGGGATTAAAGGCGTGCGCCACCACTGCCCTGCTGCAGATGCTTTTGAATCAGGCAGCCTCCTTTCCGTGATAGGGGCCATCACACCAGTTTACAGCTTTGAGGCCTTGAATTTGAAGTTCCTCAACAATCTTTGTCTCCTGTTACTTTAGTACTTTCTCCTCTTGGATCGGCCATGCTCATGGCTGCTAGCCACTCCCCCAAAGCCCTGCTTTCCTCATGCCCGCTGTGGTACACGTCAGCTATGGCTAGTCCAGGAGTCAGTGGCCTTTGGATCGCTTTTGGCTTGAATTCCCTTCTCCATCAACTGAGGAGGGAAAATGTAGAGAGGGTATATTCTTGACCTGTCATTCCCGTTCTTTCCTAATGTCCACTTTCTGCCTTTTCTTGGATTTAGTTGGTCTCTCCTTTTCCTTGACATCGTCATGCCACCACAATCGCCTTATGGAATATTGTTTTCATATTTAAATATTTATGACATGCATTTGGGTTTAGAATTCAGTGGCATGTTTTTCCTTTCCTAGTTTAAAATTCATCAAGTATTTTTAATTCCTATATTTTTATATTTTTCCTACCCCCCTTCCTCGTCTTTAGAAGGGTGCCCTTTGCACATACACATTTTCCTTCCTGTGTTGAGGACTGTACTTACAGTACTCATTCAAGCATGTGTAAGGCCCCATTACTGAGCCACATCCACAGCCCTTGTCCTACTAATATTAGACTCCAAATAGGTTCTTGATTGATGATTAACTGAGTGAGAAATAAACCTTAGGTGATGGTTTCTATTTAGAGAGGGAGACAGAGAGAGGGAGGAGAGAGAGAATGCAGAATGTGTGTGGAGGCCAGATGTTGATGTCCAGTGTCTTCCTCAATCCTTTTCTCCCATCTTCCAGTGCTGGGATTATATGCACACATTGCTGGTGTTACAAGAGCACAGGGAGATTTCATCCCAAGTCTTCATGCTTCTGCAGCAAACACTTTTCCAATGGAGCCATATCCTCAGCCCAGTGTTGTCTCTAAATTACAGAGCAACAAAGGAACTTGATTTAGCAGTGCAAGATCAGTCATTTACTTTGGCTTGTGAGTTTTGTATACACTGTTCTGCACATAGAACTAATACTGTTGAATGTCTTAAATATTTTTTTTTTTTTTTGTGTGTGTGTGTGTGTGTGTGTGTGTGTGTGTGTGTGTGTGTGTGCCAACTACTCATAGCTGATATTGGGATGTTGACTAGCTTCACATATATTTAACATCCTTCTCTTAGGAAACCAGACTAAGAAATAATAATGATGGGCTGATGAGATGGCTCAGCAAATAAGGGAGCTTTTGCGACTAAGCCTGAGGACTTTTGTTTGATACCTGGGACCCACATGGTGGAAGGAGAGAACCAACTCCCACAAGCTGTCCTTTGACCTTTACATGCATACTGTGTCATGTGCCTTTGTCAAGGTAAATTAAATAAATAAGTAAAAAATAATATGGAAAATACTGTCGCTAGAGTTTGCTGGGTAATCACAAAGAGACACACCGGTCACATACGTCGGAGTCAGGTTTTGTTTTTCCTTGACTGTTAGGAGATTCCCTTTCTGTCCTAGTTACTTTTCTGTTGCTATGATAAAAATACCCTGGCGAAAGCAACGTAAGGAAGAAAGGGTTTATTTTGCCTTACAGTTCCAGAAGGGTAGAGTCAATCGTGGTGAGGAGGGCGTGGCAACAGTCAGGGGAAGCAGGAACTGGAAACTGACTGATCACATTTTCATCCACACACAGGAAGCAGGGGATGAGAGTGGGAAGTAAGACAAGGCTGTACAACTTTAAAGACTGTCCCCAGTGACATACTTCCTCTACCTCCTAAGGGTTTCATAACCTTCCCAAACACACCATGTGGGAACCGGGTGTTCAAACACAGGAGCTTATATGGGAAGATTTTCATTCAACTCAGCACTACTTTATATGTTTTTCAGAGATATCACTCTTTCAAGACCATTTCTCATTGTGCATAGGTACTATCTATATTATCTGTGGATGGGACCGTCATCTTAACTGGCTCGTTGGTAGAACTGTAGTGTATTCAGATAATTTCCTGTAAGCTAACCTCACAGAACTCACCCTCTGTCTGAGCTTCTGTTAATGATATTATTTAGACATTTCTTTCAAAGTGTAATTTTATTAGGAAATGTGAATTTTGTTTAGTTTTGTGCTTTTGTTATACAATCATAATTGAAAAAAAAAAAGGTGTCAGTGTTTTCCTGTTGCAACTTCAAAAGCCTTACAACCCCCACCCCCCAGTCTCTAGTTTCTGAGCCATGGATTCTTCTTGTTACCCAGAAGTCCCCCTGAGAAGTGGATGCTTTGTGGTGTGTTTACAACCCTTTGTCCTCTTCTTCTGAGTGTGTGCCTTGCCATGAATTTTTGTGGTTATTAATAGTTTTCATATTGATTTCCGACTGTTGTTTAGACGCTAAAAGCATTTTCTTTTTGCTAGCAATGTACTTGCTTTTGATTAGGTTTCTGGGTAACGATTCTGTTCTTTCATGAATTCCAATCTACTGAAATGGTCTACTATCACTTCTCTCCTTCTAAGATGTTTGTAATCTTACACAAGTTTGAGAAATATTTAATCTGGAATTCTTTGGGTATAAATCAAGGGTATATTTGACTATTTTGCTAAGCATCACTCTCCATTTTATGTTATTCAGTGTTGATGCCTGTCCAGATATTCTACTTTGCTTTTAATCTATGAGGCTCCCTCAGAATGTCATGCTATTTTGGGCATGATGTCAACCTGCTTCACTTGTGTAAATGGCGAGACATGCCCATGTCACTCCATGCTCTGAGTGTCAGGCTAATTGTTCCTCTGCCCAGGTGACCCATGAGTGTACGGAACAGGGTGTCTTGGGGTCATCACTTCAGTACTTTGCCCAATAGATCTGTTCACATTCTAATGAGCTTTAAAATAAAGCAGCAAAGCATGGTCATCTTTTCTTCTGTCTTCTGTATGTGGCCTTTGGTATCTCAAAAGTTAAACTGTTAGCCAGGCACTGGTGGCGCACACCTTTGATCCCATACTTGGGAGGCAGAGGCAGGAGAGTCTCTGTGAGTTTTAGGCCAGTCTGGTCTACAAAGTGAGTTTCAGGACAGCTAGGACTGTTACATAGAGAAACTCTGTCTTGAAAATAAAAAAAAAAAAAGAAAACAAAAACAAACAAATAAACAAAAAAGTTAAAACTGTTAACTCGGCGCCGGGCGGTGGTGGCACACACCTTTAATCCCAGCACTCGGGAGGCAGAGGCAGGCGAATCTCTGTGAGTTCGAGGCCAGCCTGGGCTACCAAGTGAGATCCAGGACAGACTCCAAAGCTACACAGAGAAACCCTGTCTCGAAAAACAAAAAAAACCAAAAAAAAAAAAACCCAAAAAACAAAAAACAAAACTGTTAACTCGGCATACGTGAGGAAAAGCAAGTTCAAAAGTTGAACTATGTGTCCTTCCCATTTTGGCAATGACATCTTCCCATCTATTTACTGGGTTCTGGTCTTTCTCTCACTTTATATGTTTCCTGTTTAGTTCCATTTTCCTCTACTGTCTTGGTTGGCTGCCCATGCTGCAGTCCCTTTACTGCCCATTCTTTCTTCTGACTGGCTCACTGTCCACTGATGCCCTTGACTCATTTCCTGCTGTCTTCCTTCCTGCTCTCTGTAGGTTGATCTCAGGACATCCTGGATGAATAGGAATAACATAATCTGTGAGTAGATGTTTGGAAGCCAGGTTCGGATATGATCATCTACTCACAGATTATGTTTGGACAGAAAAATAAGATTGCTCAACTGAAGAACTGAGAGGAATTGCCCCTAGAATACTAACTGAAAAGCCTAAATTTGTAAGAAAACATCTTAGTTTTGTCATGTAAATATAATGATTAGAATTAGACTATGTAATAGTTTATCAATTTTCATTAAATACTAATACTAGTGAGAATGTTCCTAGTTCCTACCAGCTTGGAGTCTACCATAATTTCTTTGGTCATAGATGAATGTGATTACATTAATTTCAAAGATTGATCTCAGTTTCCCAGGCAGGACCATAAATTCTGAGTTTTGGTTCTGAGAGGAAAGCCTGTAGAGACTCCCATTCCCACCTCTGTTTTTTATTCTCTGTTCTCATCTCTGGTGTTCTGAGGTTTTGAGGAATAGGGCCCACTGAAAGAGAGATGTAGATGCCACCCGTAAGTCACAGGTGCCCGAGTGATACCTGCACCTGTCTGGTGAGTTTAGAGGCTGGTGCTTAGGGGAGGTGCTGAGATCGTGACTAGGCTGCTGTGTTAAAGAGTTCACATCTGTTTAGCTTTTGTCCTGTTGTTGGCAATGTCTCAGTGGAATTCCTAGCAACTTTTTCTTTTGTGGTCAAATATTAGCAGAGGAGAGGTTATTTCTGAAAATGTGACCTCGGTGAGAACACAAACTTCTCAAAGCAATGTTTGATTTGAAATCTGTTGTGTCTCTTGTAAAAGGTCCTTTTTAGTAAATGACACCATAGCTTGACTACCTTTAAAGGGCTTCTAGTGAAGATTTTTCTTTTTAAAAGGAATCCAGATCATTAATTGGTTCCAAATAGTCTTCTATGCTGTAGTATATAGAAATACAAGGGTATTTTTGTGATATTTTCCTCTCTCAGTCTCAGTTTCACCCATGGCTCATTTGGGGAAGAAGATGGAGAGCAAATTTGATATTACAGTGTTGCTTTTGCTACTTTCTCACTGGGCTACAACACAAGACAGAAGCAATTTAGAGGAAGGAGGATTTGTGGTCTTTTGAAGTGATTTCATGACAGGGAAAGCGTGGCAGAGTTCATGGTGTTGGGAGCACATGACATAGCTTGCTATATCTTACTAGCTGATAGCAAGCAGAGAGAAACTTGCACCAGAAGCTGATTGAGCTCTTACCTTCAAAGCCCAACCCCTAACATCTCACTTTCTCCAGTTAGGTTCCACAGCCTCCCAAAGCACTGTTGCCAGCTAGAGACCAAACATTCAGACAATATGAGCCTGGGGGGACACTTTGCACAGTAGAAGGATAGTATTAAAAGGGATTTGTCTATAGAAATCTATTGTAATTGTGGTAACAGGGCAAGTTGGTACTGTTGTCTTGGTCTACGCTATCATTTGGGAGTATTTAAATGTTTTTCCCTATTGCAATGCAGTTTGAATATACTTTTGATTTCTTCCTCGGACTTAGAAGCTCTCTTTGATTTTATACATTCTGCTTTTCTTATGACATTTAGGACAGGACCTTGCACATTGTAAATTTGCATAGAACATTTTCAGTTTTATTTAGCTATGAGTTAGAGGCATATTAAGGATTCAGGAATCTAGATGGTACCTGTGCCCCAATAATGATTATACTACCCAGGGATTAAAGAGTTGCCCAGACACTTCACCTCTCATTTCTCACTAGAAATATGATATTCATTGACTGTGTTAAATACTTTATTCATTCCTTATTGTCCCTTTCCTGGGAAGTCGAGCAAGGTTGATTTCCCCCCAAATTAGTTTGTATCTAAGTATAGTAATGATTCCACCCCAAAATGTTGCTGAACTGTTGGAGAACTTAAGGAAGTGAAGTTCAAGGAAAGGAACTATAAGGCTTTGGTTATTTTCTTACTTGCCAAGGATAATGTTAAGAAATGCTCTAAGAAAGGGAAAATTCCCAAGATCATCTCTGGATGCTTCTCAAGGATTAGAGAGGGAAGAATCTGATGATAATAAAGTAATCTTGTAGGTTTTAGGGCAGGTTTCACTCAGCCCCAGGAGCAGCTTAAGAAAACATTATTCATAGGGAAGTTAAAGCACACATCACCACCATCACCATCACCACCACCGCCACCACCACCACCACCACCAACACCACCACCACCACCACCACCACCACCACCAACAACAACAACAAACCTTTGTAGTCTAATGATCTTTATTAAGAACTTTTAAAAACATAGACATCTTTTGACTCAGTAGCTTAACTTCTAAGTATTTATTCTCAGGAAGTAATGGGTAGTATGCATACATATTTACATAAGAAAGTATTATTCTTTTAGTTGATTACAATTACAGCAAACTGAGGGAAAACCAGGGCATTAGGGGATTATATGAGGAATAAGAAGAAGCATTATAAAGAGGAAGGGAAAATAAAAGAAAGAAAAAAGGAAGAAAGAACAACAAAAAAAAGAAGCATTATGATATCTCTTACACTACAAATGGTATAGATCTAAAAATCATCTTAATATATTAGGGCATGTCACAGTGTGCTTTTGTTGTTATACCAGAGTGTCTGAGGCAGGTATTTTATAACAAAAGATGTTTACTTGGGTCCTTGACTTTGAGGACTGGAAAACCCCAAATGTAGGGCTACATCAAAAGAAGAACACAATGCCACTTCAACACATGCTGAATATGGTACAGGAAGTAGCTGTGTGTGGAAGGGATAAAGTATAACAGGTGACCCGGCAGGCCACATGTGCTTGCATACACCTCTGATCCTGAGCCCAGGACAGCCAAATGCAGGAGGATTGCCATGAGCTTGAGGCCATTCCGGGGTACTATAGAGCACATTCTAGGTATTCTTGATTCTTTCAAGTTGGAAATTTATTCTAAATTCCACAGAAACTGTAGCAGGGTGATATTTCAGATTGGAGCCCCTCTGAACTGTCCTGCATGGGGCTTGTGTCACAGAGTTCTGGATTGAGGGCGACTTGTGAAGGTATCTGACTTTGATGGAAATTTCAGTAATGAATAGTTCTCAATGTAGGGTTGGAGGAAGGGGACCAAACACATGACCTACAATGTAGAACAATGGGCCGCTTTCTAGCTTCCTAGTTTTACTACTATAAATTGCCTTCTCTTGGCAGTTTTGTTGTTTGACTCCCAATAAAAAATATTATCCTATAAAACAGTGCGTTGAGTTTTAAAAGCAATTTGAAAAAGTATGTGTGTATCTGCTTTGAATTTTACTATTTCATGAACATTTTTTCAACAGTGCACTTTCATCTGGGGCCTAGTGTGCCATATCATTCATCTTCATAATGCCTGTGTTCAGCAGTTGTCCTCGAACACAGGCAGTTCAAAGAAGTAATGTCACTTAGCACGTGTCCCATATTTCTGTTACAGATAGAAATTTTTAAAAGTTATATATCAGCCTAAGCCTTCCAGGATATATCTCTATTTCAGGACACCAAATATGCATATTGGAAGCATTTTCTTAAAAAAAAAAGAATCTGGCTTTGGAATCAGTTGTTATTTGTCAGGGATATAAAAATAGCCAAATTTGTTATGATAATCTGAGCATTGTATTTCTATGAAATATTAGTCCTAGTTTTTGTACTAGACTTGATCAACCAAGAGCTGATTTCAGTGGGTTTAAAGTAGCCCCCTTTAGAGTGATGAACACTAGAAGATAAAGTCCACTGCCCATCATTGCATCTGTGGTTGTATCAGGGCTGTGGAATCTTCACTTCCACCCTACTACTTCCTGTGTCTTTCTATCTCTCCCGAATGCCCTCAGAGGCTCTATAATTACTTTCTGTCAACTAGTTGCTAATGAAGCCTCCTGACCCAAGGTTAATTTTATTTAATTAATGCAAATGCAAACTTGGGGTCCACAGTGTGACTGAATATCCCCCAACACAACATACTTTTTCAAGGTGCTGTGTACTTCTTGAGAAATGAGGAGGTTATTATTGCACAAAGGCCTCTGGACCTCTGCCTCTCCCGTGCCTCTTTGCCTTACCCACTGTGTTTCTGTCACTTTTCAGTACTTGGCCTCTGATCAAATGTAGTTGTGTTGGGGTCCGTGAGTCGTCCCAAAAAAAGGCCACCATTCACCTATGCAATCAACAAGAATGTTTATTTCTTGAGAGTAAAAATTCCAGCATGCAGGGGTTAGCCACATGACAAGATGGCGATGACCCTGTGGGGAGCATGCAAGCTCCTTTTAAGCCCAGCTGGGGGAATTCCAGCTGTGGTTAAGTGTACTTTGAAGTGATTGGGTATAGACCCTTACTGGTACAGGAGTCATTTTATGATTGGTTCACAACTGCCTGTTAACTCCAGCTGGAGGGGATGCAATGCCCTCTTCTCACCTCAGTGGACACCCATGTAAATGTGGCATATACACATACAGATACACATGCAAAATCAAAATAAAAACTACATCTTAAAGCATAAACTGATTATGACTCCAGCCCTCTAGAAGTGTCCTGTAGGGTTGTGTCATTCCGGACTTTTCATAAGACTGAAACAAGAGAAACAATCCAAGAACTGCTGAGTTAGGGATTCATGGGCTTCAACAAGCACAAGAGAAGCTTGCCCACCCAGCCTTTTGTTTGAAGGAGGCTTTCCAGTGAGTTATGCTGAAATAGTTTCAGAGAACTATTAGTGATGTATCATGTAGCAGCAGAGGATAAGGATATCATAGTATCTGACATGTTAAACAAATAAAAAAGAGCTATAGAACTTAAGAAAAATTAGGCTGAACAGTGGTGGTGCATGTCTTTAATCCCAAGTGAGGCAGAGACAGGCAGATCTCTTAAGTTTGAGGCCAGCCCGGTCTATAGAGCGAGTTCCTGGGCAGCCAGGGCGACACAGAGAAATGCTGTCTTACAAAACAAAATCAACAAACAACAAAAAGAATAGTAAGAAGAACTTAAAAAAAAATTGTGTTTGCCTCCATGACATCATTGTCATTGCCTGAGAAGAAAGGTAAAAATTAGCAGAGAACCAAAGAGTAGAAATAACCAATTACATTTAACTTTATTTTTAAAAGTTTTTCAGCTTTTAAAAGATAAGGTCTTACTATATATAGATAGAGGGTGACCTTGAGCTTCCAGTGACCCTTCTTTCTCAGCTTCTTGCATGGTGTGATTATAGGTATGTATCACTGCACCTTTTCATTAATTTTTTTATACATACCTATAATATAGGGTGCTCCCTTGTAGATATTTAATCCTTCTGTTGGTCCCAAACCATTTTACATTTTAAAAAGAAATTGGAGCTCAGAAAGTTGGTGGCCATTAAGTATTAAGACAATCCTGTATTCATACATTGTGGTAGAAAATCCAGATCCTTTCCATTGTCATGTAAGAATCTGTAATCACATACATCAGTGTATTGAATATGGATACATATGGGTAGTTGAGCACACCAACTCCAGTGCATGCCTTGTTTCTGAAAGAACATAATCCATAAAAATCACAAGTGGTGAGGCCATGCCCTATTGGCTCACTGGTGAGGTCCAGATCTGTGGCCACTTTGTTGGGTCAAGTTGAAGTTAGAAACCTGTAAATTGTTGTAGGACTTTGTCTCCTCGGAGGTTCATCTGCTAGAGGCTTGTTCCTTGGCATGGTGATGCTAAGGTGGCAGAAGTTTTAGGAGGCGGGCCTAACGCGAGGTAGTTAAGTCAGTGTGGATGCTCCTTTGGGTGGGTTAGTGAGTTATCTGGTGAGTAAGTTGTTATCTAGTGAGTGAGGCTAGCCCATGCTCTTGTCCTCTTCTGTTCACTGTTGTTTGCCATTTACTGCCATGTGTCACAGTCAAGGGAGCCCTCACCAGAAGTCAAACCATCAAGGTTGCCTCATCTTGGACTTCCAGCTTCCAAGATTATGATGGAATATCGTTTCCCCTTTATCCCCTCTACACTCCCTCTCCTTTATTCCTTTGCTCTCAGGGTGATCTTGAGCTCATAGTCTCCATCTGACTTCGCCACCTGGGGCTGGGTCTACAGGTGCACACATTTGGACCTGGCTAAGCTCTCTATACTTTTGGCAAGTGTTCAGCTTTGGGTATTTTATTAGGGTGATCAAAAACGGATTATATAAGACCCATTCTAAAGCCAACAGTTGTTAGAGATGAGGGTCTGAGGCCCAGAGCACCCCAACCATTGTCTGATAACAAGGCAAGGCTGCAGCCAGGGTCCAGCGCTCTGCTGATTGTGTGATATTTTGAGGCAGTCATGTTGGCAAAGCTGTTTTGTATAAGCCACTTTCATACAGTGTTTTATGCCAAGGACTTTGTGTATGAGTGTGTGTGGCCTAGAAAAAAATACCATTAGGTTCTTCTGTTAGCTTTGCTTTGATTCAAATAACCAATTACCCAGTTATTGAGATTTTGTTCTATAGTCAACAATGAGAATTATAATCTTATGGGATGAGAGTTAGGAGTCCCATTAGGATCAAGGAGGGCAGGGGTTTGATGGGTTTTAGAGTACCTTTCAGTTCTTTCCTTCTCAATCAACAGCTTTTTTGACTAGAACTTTGCCCTGTATCTACTTTGCAACATTCCACTCAGAAAGTCCCTTGGTCCGGATCATCGGGATATCAAGACTTAAGCTATCTGCATCACCTGAGGGCTGTTTACATCTGCTCATATTTTCTTTCCCATGATACTGAAGGACGTAACTTATGCAGATGTTTGTAACTGGGTATAATATTTGAGTCTGGCCTGCCACTTCAGGGTATTTCAGCCTTATTCAAATTATTGTCCTTGTCTGTGGGTGAAATTCCAGAAGATCACCCTCATTTAGAATGCTCTTGAATGTTGCATATTTTCACAGAGTCCTTGCTTTTGGAGGAATGTAAGATGTGGGGTAATCAGAAGAAAAGAGGAAGCTAGTGAGAGGTTCAGTGGGTAAAGGCACCTGCTGCCAAGCATAGTGACCCGAGTTCAGGCCCCTGAAACCACACAATGGAAAGCGAGAACCTACAAGCTGCCCTCTGACCTCCACATGCATACTTTGGCATGTGTGTGCCCACACATATACATAGGAAATAAATAAATGTTAAAAAAGAAAACAGGCAATAATATAAATAAAAAGAAGCAATGTTAGACCACAGTATATACTATGGAGTTGAAGTCAGTATGCAGCAGGCTCAGTACACAGTAGGTCCACCCTGCTTCTCTGCCCAAGGAATTTGTTTACTTACGATATATAAAAGTTTTCATATATAGCACCATAGGTACGTTGAGGATACCATCATGGCAGGCATTTCAAGGGGGTGGATAGGTTAGACGTAAGTTATTTTAGTGATTTCACCTGTATATATGTGATTTCCCATTTAGAAGTTTTGTTCCATTCCTATACTGTCTGTGGGAAGATGGAGCTGAGCTCTGTTTGACTGAGCCAAAGAGTGTTGGGTGTGTCCAGTGTCAGAGGTCCATCTTCAAAGATTGTTGAAAAATGTCTTGGGGCCAGCTTTGGAAGAAAGGGGCACTGCTTTTTTCTTTTCTTTCCTTTTCTTTTTCTTTTTCTTTCTTTTCCTTTCCTTTCCTTTCCCTTCCCTTCCCTTTCCTTCCTTCCTTCCTTCCTTCCTTCCTTCCTTCCTTCCTTCCTTCCTTCCTTCCTTCCTTCCTTTTTTCTTGTCATCCAAGTAAACTCCACATGTTCTTCCAGTTAAAACCTCCCATCCAAGGTTGAGATGAATCAGACTATAAATAAAAAATTATGTGTGAGAGAAAAAAGTGACCAACTCTTCCCCATTTAGTGCAGGGGAGTGATGTCCCCTCCTTTCAGGGCTGCAGCCTAAGCAACGAGCTACTTTGCTACATCCTCTGAGAGGATTATTTTCTCTGATCCAGTTCTTGGTAAATACTCAGACCCTAAAGGAAATTCAGATTATCCTGGATTAGTCACTTATACTCAGAGTGGCCAGTGACTAAAAAGTGTTCCTTGCTGGTTGAAAAATATCTGAGGTTCAGAAAGAGAAGCCTTCTGGGGATCACAGGCAAACATCTCCCTGAGGAATTGAAGGTCACAAATGACAGAGTTTTAAAACCACAGATATTGTCATGCTGTTTCAAAAATATCTCCGTATGCAGTTCGGTGACAGTTACTTAAAAAGGGAAAATCAAAGCCGTGGAGTGGGAAAGAGGAGGGCCTCCAAGCGCGGTTAAACAAGAGCAAACGCTACCCTTCAGCTTTTGCATGAGTCACGAGCCAAGAGGACGTTTAAAAGCCGATTAACTGTGACACGTGAGGTTGAAAGTAAGAGCTGATGTGATTAGGTCTGGCCCTGAGCCAAGGCTGACACCAAGAAAAGTCAAAAGAAGGAAGAGAAGCCCGTGGATCAATCCAGTTTCCACAGAAATCCTGTTTTATTAGTATTCAGCTCGATGCCTGCCGGTGTGGCGGAGTGTTCAAGTGACATTTATGGACAGGGGAAATAGGGAATAAATAAATCCTGTGTGGAGGGTAGTTACCTCCTCCTCACAGGACTCACCACCATAGTCCCCCATCTCTGTAGCCCTCCTCTGCCCTGCTTCAAAGGGCAGAATCAATCTGGAGAGTGAGTTCATGGGATGTGTCCTTGGGGGGCTCTCTCTCTCTCTCTCTCTCTCTCTCTCTCTCTCTCTCTCTCTGTGTGTGTGTGTGTGTGTGTGTGTGTGTGTGTGTGTGTGTAGCAGAGGCCAGTGATCAGTATCTTTCTCAATTACTGTCCCACTTAGTGTTTGAGAGAGGGTTTCTCACTAAACCTGCCATTTGGGTAAAGCTGGCTGGTCTGCCTGACTTTGTCCATTGACAACAGTGTTAGAGATGTTTGCAACTAGTTTTTTTGTGTGGCTGGAGATCTAAACTCAGGCTCTTATGCTTGTTCATAAAGCACTTTACCCACTGAGCCATGTCCCCTGCCTCACATCATGTCACAGTCATTCGATGTCTTCAGTCCATGCTTTTTGTCATTGAGGACATGGTTTCCTTTCCCATCATGATCTGAGTACTCTGAAGGCCCCTTCTAGACCCCTCTTCTCCAGGACAGCAGCCCGCAGCCACATGTGGCCACTGTGCCTAAGATGTAGCTGGCATGAATTGAGACGAACTGTAATTATACTTTTGCATGTGAGTTGTTGAAGATTGAGGAAAAACAATAATGTAAAATGGCTTGAATTTCACAGTAATCACATGTTGGAATAATATTTCACTCATATTGAATAAATATATGCGAACATTCATCTTTAATGTTTTTGTAATGAATCATTTTGCAAACTTTAAGTTATGTGTGTGTCTTACACGTTTGCGCTGACTCAGCTTTAGTATGGAAGCTACAGAACAATGAGTTAGTTTACCTGCATTTGAACTGTTCAGGCACATATGAAAAGCAACACTTTCAAGCAGGTTATAAAATGACCAGTGTTAGCAACTAGCTGGAGTGTGACCGCCATTTTATGCTTGTCCTGGCGGTCATTTCTGTCAGGTGGTTTGCAGATGTTTGTCTCTGTACTCTCCCTGAGGTGCCCTGAGGCTGAGACAAGGTGAGGTATCTCCAGTTGCTAGTCAATGCCACATTCTTCTCTACTGTGAGGCCCCCTTACTCCAGCATTGCCTTTCTTTCTTTTTCTTTTCTTTTTTTTTTTTTAGCATTCTTCATGTCATTCTTTAAGGTGACCATAGTCATTGGCCACCCTCAAGAATCAGTGTCCTTCCCAGCCAGTTGTATGACTTTGAAAGTGAATTGTGTTTGGAGAATATGTTGACTTTGCTCCACCTGTATGATGTGTGGGCAGCTGTTTAAAATTTCCAAGTCCTTTTAGCCACACAGAACTCCCCCAGTCTCTGTCAGCTCATGTCAACACCTGTGACCTGAAGGGAACACATAGGCCGTGGCCCTGGAAAGTAAGCCTGTGAGTTGGCAGTGGCTTCCCTGGGAGCTGGTCATGGCCTTGCCTACCACAGCCTCCTCTCCACTGGGATGGGGCCCTGAGGAAATGTTGTTCCCTCCCTTAGGTTCAGCTTAATTCTCGGCCTTGAACTTGTCTAAAGCTGCTAGGGCTCTTAATAGCTTGTCTCTCTAGCCCTAGCTTAAAGGCAGGGTGTGATTCGCAAAGGCGAACACATTGGCAGAATGGTTTCTTTTACAGATGTGAGTTGAGTTTCTCTTTCAGGATATCCTCGCAGGCATTTGGACCAGGGTGACAGAACAATGAAAAGTTTCTCCCGGTCTTCCAGTTGGTGTGAGAACATTGGCACTGTTGTTCTCAGGCTGCCTCATTCCCCCTGTCTTTTAGCAGGAAGCATTTAATTTTGAATACCCCTGTGTAAATTATAGTCTAAAGCAGTGGTTCTCAACCTGTGGGCTGTGACCCTTTGGGGGGGTGTCAAAGGACCATTTCACAGGGGTCGTCTAAGACCATCAGAAAACACAGATATTTACATTACAGTTATGAAGTCGCAATGAAAATAATTGTATGGTTGAGGGTCACCACCAACATTCAGAACTGTATTAAAGGGTTGCAACATTCGGAAGGTGGAGAACCACTTCTCTCAAGGTAGGATTCTAGGACCTGCCTGGAGCACAGCAAGCAGTGTGGTTGGACCTGGCCTAGTTTGACAAATGTCAGAGGAGCCAGGGAATGGGCTGGAGGGACAGAGAGTGTAGAGACCCTGGAGTGTGCTGCTCAGCAGTTGCATCTCTTTACATGAGGAGCACAGGTATAAACATTCAGGTGGGCTGGGGATAACACAATAACTGCTTGGAAATGTCCTTCAGCCTTCACAGTAGCCAGATAGAGGGTGAATTTAATGAGAGAGGAACCAGAAGGCAGAGACAAACAAACCAGGTAGTTACTATAGCATGAGACAGGGGGCCCTAGAACAAGGCAGAGGTACAGGGAGAGAGGAGAAAATTGCATCTGAGGGGAGTTCAATGGGCAGATTGACAAGGCTTAGATCTGGGGCAGGCTTCTAGAAAATCTTTTGATTGTCTGACTCTGGGCGAGACAAGAGTGGGATTTAGGGGGTCACCAAGAGAGGAAGCAGGTTCTAAGGGAAAGATGCTCCTCTTTGGGGGTCTTTGGAGGTAGAGGGTCGAGGCTGGCAAGGCAGGAGGGTAGGTCCATAGGAGCATGGGAATGCCTCCTGAGACAAGTGTACACCCAGATTGCTTCATTTTCCCCTCACAACAGGCTTGTGTCACAGGAAATATTTTCCCTGAAACTTCACATATGAGAGGGAACCAAGTCAGAGTGTTCCATATTAACCCAGTCTGTGGGAGGTGGAGGTTGGATTTGAACTCAGAAAATCTTACCCCAGTCTGCTTATGTAACAACCTAGCCCACACTATTCCTAAAGGAGGTAGTTACTCTTGATAATTTCAATTGTGGTGCTTCAAAGAAAAGAAAAAAAAAGATTTTTATATTTGTAACCATCACCACCGAGGTCAGCACATGCTATAATTTGACCCATTTAAGCTATATACGTACACTATTCTTAAGAACAATGGAAACCCGTTTTCCATGGCTTCCAGTCTTGATCAGAAAGGATGCTTCGTCTATTTCCCGTGGCTGTATGTCTTTGCTTGGCCCCTGGAGATGGTGTTCGGAGCCTTTTTCTAATGGCACCCTGCAGGCAAAAGCCACAAAAAAGCAACAGCCAGTGTTCAAGGAAATCTCTGAAACATGCGACTGGAAGTGACGCTGAGCGGCAGCGTATCCTAATGGGGTAATTTACTGTGTGAAATTGGAATTGCAAAGAAAATTAATATAATGAGTTCTTTTGATTTCCTAGGAGACTGAAGGTGAAATATATTGCTAATCTCAACTCGCCATCTGGCTGGGTTTAGAACCGGGCCTCACTGTCAAGAATCTAGAGTTAACGGCTTCTGTGTGATATACTGGTTCCCTCGGTTGCCTTTGGGTCACAGCTGACCTCTCCTCCTGCTTTTGTCTGACACCAGACCGACACCCTGAAGCCCCTGTTCCCAGTTACCTATTTTGGACCCTGTGTTTGTCTCTACTCCATAGGGCATTCGCTCTGAGCCTGCGGGAGCCTTGGTGCCGCACCTGGGTCTCCAGCCACAGCTGCTCACTTGGGCTGTTGGGCTGTCTGTCATGCTATACACGACAATGCCCTCCTGAACCACTAAGCCAGTTTTAGTACTCATGGCTCAAGCCTCTGGCTGCCCCTGCACAGCCCACCCCTCTGTAAAAATCGCTGCTCCAGGAATTCTTATGGAACCAAGCTATTGGATCAGAGAATAGGCGAAGAGGGAAAATTTAGGAAAATCAGGAAGGTACATTCACAAATAGTATTTTTTTTTCTGATATGCATGTTGGACCCCATAGTTTCCTTCAGCCATTCTCTGCAACTGTGGTTTCCTTAACTCAAGACCATCCAAGGAGCTTTAGCAATGCTCCCGTCTACGCAGATGGCTTGCTTCAGTTGCAGGTTCCAATAGTGATATTAATGTGCTGGATAAGGCAAGAGTGGGATCGTGTCAGGAGTCTCTTGAAGAGAATAGTTAAAAAACGGGAAGTTTGTCCGTTATTCAGTATTGCATTTAGCTTTATGTAATGGCTTTTAAACGGACAAATGGAGTGGTAAAACAGCTAACCAAAGAAAAGTCATCGTCAACCGAAAAAGTGACAGGAGCCTCCTACGCTCTTATTGGCTCTAGGGTTGAGGAGCTGGGTGAACTAATATTAATTTTCACTGGAGTTCCTTCTTCAGTTATTTTTTTATTTCCCCCACTTGTGCCAGGCTAGCCCTTTACACATTCCAACCCCTGCGATCTAGGATCTTCTCAGTGATTTTTGCAAGGCAAGTATTACTTCTTCACTTACTCGGGCAACGACTAGTTATGTCCAGTGACTCGATGAGAACCAAACAGAGGGGAAGTGGCTTGGGTCTCCTGCCCTGAAGACATTTCCTACTGTTGGAGAGCCGACTATCTATCACTGGAATCCTTGCTGCATCCTCACAGGCCCTTCAAGCGTGTCTAAGTTCATGTAAGCAGTTTAAAGAATGTTCCTCATTCCTTCCCCCATGCGCAAGCACCGCTCTTTACCATTCTTCCTACAGCAGAACCTGCACATAATTGAACATACATTTGGTAAGGATGTGACTGCTGGCTTTGTAGCAGAGTGTTATAACCACTTACTGATGGGAAAATGGCAAAATCATTAGATTATTTACATATGCTGGAGTGTCACACAGCATTAAAATGAACAAAGTACATCTGTGCCTGATGGCATGGCTGTGATTGATTGTTAGTGACAAAGCATGACTCTGAATGTTTTAGAAAACTCTTAGAAAGATTTTAAAAAACAGCTTTATAATAAATCTCATTGTTTTTGAGACGGGGCCACATTCCATAATGTATACTTCCCTAGGACTTGCTGTGTGTCACAGGTTGGTCTTAAAGTTGTAATAATCCTCCTGCCTCAGCTTCCTAAGTGTTAGGATCACAGATGTGAACCATCATGCCAGGCTAGGAGCCAGGAACTCATTTATTAGAAGAAGAAGAAGAAATGAAAAAGAAAAAGAGGATGCAAGAATTACAGCAGATTCTTAGCTGTGGTCCCCTCTGATAGAGCTCAGAGAGGTGGAGGGTGACAGCTTTCATATATTAATATTTTAACTTGAAAAGAATCTTGAGTTCTTTTGAAAAAAATTGAAAGCTGATTTTAAAGACTTTAAATAAAGTCATAAGTGCCAGGGCAGAATTATAGCCATGGTCTAAGAGAGGGTACATGAGACCCAGGCATGGGGTGGGAGTGGATCAGAGAGAAGGTCCCTTGGAGGAACCAGCAGCCTTGCAGAGCTCTGGCCATACCCCATCAAAGCTATGGGACTTTGAAGTAGGCTTTCCAGGAGGTGCATCTCCAGGGATGCTCCTGCATCACCCAGTCTCCTCTTCCCTCCTGAGCTGTCACAGTGTTCAGCCACAGCTCCCAAGGACATCTCACATCCTAAGGTCTCCTTGTGGCTACCTTGTAGTACTCTTGAACTATTGAGGAAATTCCTATGTGACTTCTGGTACTGGTTGCTCCCCATGACTTCCTGTCCCCTCTGTTCACTCCCTGAATTCTCCTTCCCCAATGCAATTAGCCCTGTTTTCTCCTTTCCCAACATTCTCAATGATCCTATGGCTTCTGGGATGTAATCTTCAATTTAAAGTGGGAATGAGAAGCCTTGCTCACTTCTCTCCCTTCCTCACACAGTAGGTCTAATTTATCTTACCCCAGTTATAACCTTGACTTCTTTACAGATGCATTTTCTTACCCACGAGGCTAGAGGATGTGGGTACAGAAAGGAAGTCCAGGATATGGAGTCAGTATAGCTTATTGTTACAACATTCTTGCTATTTCATCCTCCTTTCTGGGAATTGATGTCCATAATTTATCATCTTGAAATAACCATTTAAAAATCAACATATTGCATGAAAAATAAGCTTCTTAGTGTCTTTCAGTATGTTTTCTTTCATAAATACTCTTGCCGGTCTGCTTCAGAGGGGCGGGCCAGAGAATCCACACAGGGGATCAGAGGATCTGGCATTGGTTTGTGTACTTGCCCACTTTCAATCTGTAAACACTGTCTTTATAGAATAGACGTTGTTCTAGAAGCACCATATGGACCAAACAGCCTTTATTTGGTTTGGCTAAACTTAATATTAGAACTATGTGAAATACGATAAGCATAAAAGTGAGGGGTCTCACAGCCACTCATTGTAAGACCACCTCACACTCTTTCCATCCCCTGTAGCATGAGTTTGTATCTGTGTTGTCATTTAGATTGAATAGTAAATAGTCTTCATTGAATCATAGGAGTTGCTTCAGCTTAGTTTTCTATGTGTGCTTAAATAGTCAGTAAGACTGAGGTAATAGACTATCGTCTGGCTCCCTCTGGTGGCGGATGGATGTTATGTGACAAATCAAGCTGTACGTTTTTGTTTTGTTTTGTTTTTAGTTTCAGCTTCCCCCCTGCAGTGAGGGGGTAGGCATGTGGATGTAAAAATACTGTAGTTGTTCTGAGTGTTGGCAGATAAAAGTCAAAAAGCGAATTATTTTGTAAATCTATAATAATTATACAAATATCTTCGAAGAACAAAATTAATTGCCATTAAAATGCATATGAAAGTAGCAGTAATAATGTATTATTGCTGTGTTGTTTTTCTTGCTAAACAGGGACTGAGACCACAGCATAAAACACAGCAAGAGGCAGAGCGTTCTCTGGGATTCTGTAGCATTGGCACATCCCAGTAGAGTGTGTCTAAACTCAACACTAGTTTAACCAAGGGTCTGAATACTACTACTCAGATTATTCCAGAAGCTTTTCCAAAACTAGACTTTTCACTTAGGAACACATGGTTTTGGCATCTTCAGATTTCTGTTCTTTCTCTTTCCTAGTGTCTCAGTAGGAGACTAGGGTTAGATGTAAAATTTGGGGGTCAGTACCTTCACTCCCCTGGTCTCCAGGTCTCTTGCTTCATTTTCTTCTGTTCCTTTGCTCTTTTGTTAAAAATGTTGAAGCAGTTTTTGGTTTATTTGTAAGTTAATAAAACTATACACATGTCATGTATAACATGCTGTTTTGAGCTATGTGTGCACTGGGAGAGTGCTTTCATAGAACTGATTGATATATGTGTCCTCTCTACTTTTATTTTTTTAGTGCTGATGAGCCACATCTATTCTTTTCACAATTTTCAAGAATCCAGGATAACAGGACATTGCTATTTATAGTCAATATATAATTACAATCCCCTGTGTAGCTAATTTTACTTTCTGTAATAAAACTTCACAAGCGTTTGATGAGCATTCTCATTTTCCCCCAATAACTTTGTGCAGCAGTTAATTAGCTGTTTTTAATCTTTGTTTTGTAGAGGCTAGCAAAGGTGAGTTTATCTGAAAACTAGCGAACAGGGCTCCAAATAGGCTCACTAGTGAGCCAGGTGTTTTGAGACCCCATCCGTGGGGCTGGTACCCTTTAGAACTTCCTCTGAGGGAAGTCATTGCTTACATTTCTGCCTTGGAGCTGAGGAGTTTTAGATGAGCACTAGACTATCTCAGTCCAGGCAGATACCTTTCCTCTCATTTCCCCTCTTACTCTAAATGAATTGCAGAGCAGAACCTCTTTGTTGTGCTCAATTATGGGAGTTTGAGCACTTGTGTTTGTCATATAAATGGTGTCAATGAGGAAAATGCATTCTTAATCCTGGTTTCCTAGTGACGTCTCTGACAAAGGTGATGTTGGGTACAAATGACTGAAAGAAAGATTTGTAAAATCACTAGGTACGGTTGCCAAAAACTGTTAGCCGAGTATCCTTGGGCTTAGGTGCTGAAGATCTTCATAAGGAGCTTTTGAAATGCATAATCAAAAGTAATTTAGAACAAAAAATTCTTGAACACACTCAGAATTAGAATAAAGCAATTTGTTCTAAGTTGGCAATTATAAAGAATGGGTACCTTTTAACCATTTTGCATGTACTGTGTTATTTCATAGTCTACAATAGTCTACTGATCACTAGCTAGTATCTGAGGCCTTATCTAGAGGAAGAAGCCAAAAATAGTGAATGTAGCTGGTTGCTTCGAGTTACCTGTAATGATTGGGAAACCTGGGTTTGAACTTGTGTCATCAGGCTCAAGAGGCGGCATTCTCAACCACTTTGCTGCTTAGCGATGGCAGCTGTGGTGTGGAAACACCCGATATCTGTGTGTTCCAAAAGGCACCGGAAACTGTGAGGACTGAGTGCTTCAAATCTGGCTTGTATAGTCAAGGAAACGGAATTTATGGGTTTTTTTTTTAAATTTTGACTTAAATAGCTTCACATATTTAGTGGGTACTATGTTGGGGAACACCGATTTATGTGATATTTAAGGTTTTTTTTTTATTGGAAGGAGACTGTCACTCACTTCTTAGTAATCTGATTTAAGTCATAAATTAGAAGGAATGCAGGTATAACCCAGCTTCCCAATCATGACACTTTCCATTTACACTCTTTGAATCTATAAATTTATCTTTCTCTAACCATTGTTAATATTGAATGGGAAAACAGTTGCTTTTGAGAAAACCGTTAAACCTTGTTAAATACATGTTCAATGAACATTTTCCTCTTTTTTTGGTTCAGGTTATAGAAACATTATCTCGGCTATCCCGCACACCAATAGCGTTGGCCACAGGAATCAGGTAAGTTCATGCTTCTGTGGTCCTGTCTTCCATGTAGTTCATCACAATGGTTTTTTTTTTTTATTTCTTGAATGGCTATTGTTTACAAAAGTCTTGATATATTAAATGCCACACACACACACACACACACACACACACACACACACACACACACACACACATTTGAGATTTACTGAGAAATTAAGAACTTACTCATAGAATTGAATGAGGTACAATGACTGAACATTCTTCTCAGTTCCCTGGTGACTGCCACTGGTTATGGTTCCTTTAAAAATTTTTCTTCAGCATTTATATATGTATAATTCATTAAGACAAATGCAAATGTTTTAGTACATAAATATTTAAAAATATAATGTATTTGGTTCCTGTAGAAGAGACCATAAAAATAACTCACAACTTTTATGGGTTTAAGGAACAGTCAGACAAGCATTAAATGGTAGATGCAAAAGGATGTGTGTTGAAGGTTGGGTAATACATGAAAAGTTCGGAAGTAGATTGTTTATTTGTACCATCTCCATGTAATAGAGTATAATGCAGTTGGTAAGCATGGAAGTAGAGATGTATTAGTTGTTCAAGCTTTTTCTCTTTTAGAGACTACACACTACTTAAGTTGGAGCTGTCAGTAAAGAATAAAAGAAACAGGGAATGAAGAAGATATAGCCAGGCTACATGGAAATAGAATTTTCATTTTGTACCTTATTTCTTCAAGGCTTTGTGTTCTAGTCTCCACCCATGATAGGGCTTTGTAAGCCTCTATCTATGACCTTTGGTTTCATTTTTCTGTGCCCAGGTTATATCAGTTCTGAGAGAGGGGACCCAAATGTGTCTCACAGGACTATTTAACACTCAATTCCTGGATGCCATCATAGTGGTCTCCAGGAGGACGTCCTGAAGACCGTTGCTCAGAAATGGGCCCTGATTTGATCAGTTTTCTGTAGGAATAGATTATCAGCTGGTTCGTTCTTCAATTCCTTCTAATTTGCTTTTCAGTAATGAGTAGCTGTTCATGTCAATATAAATTTTGTGTCATTGTATGTATGGAGTAGATTTTGAAACAAGCATAGCCTGCTTTGTGTGTACTTTTGATTCTGAAAGGACACCTATTAGAAGTCTTTTTTCCCTTTGAAAATTTCTTGTCTATATTTATAGCAGTGGACTATAATTTTCTTTAGTAACCTATGTAGATATGAAAGTTTGAGAAAATGTTCCTGTATTAAAAAAGAACAACCTTGAAAGATTGGTTACAGGTGTTCATTTATTTGAAAAAAAAATGTAGATCCCTTTGCTCTCTTAAGTATTGAATGAATTCATGATATATCTAAAGTCTAAATCATTTAAAAAAATAAAAATATAACCCAAAAGTCTGGCTTTCAATGAAAGTCTTTAGCCATTATTTAAAATTTATTATTTTGATGGTTCCTTTTTTATAAACATGAAACATACTTACTGGCAAAGAGTAGAGCGTTTGTCATTACAATATAATTGCTATGGTGATTTTGTTAGGCATACTTTCAAAGCATTATTTTGGTCATAAGATGAAATGTTATGATCCAAACAAAGATGTTAAATGATAGGAGTGGGGAAAATTAAAGTGTGGTGTTTTTAACAGGGGACAGAAACAACTCGTCGGTCTCTTTGAAGTCTACTTAGTTAATGTCTCCAAAAATGAAAATAGAAAAAAAAAATGCAACTTAAACCGTGATGTCTGCATAGGAAAGTCTGCCAGGGTCCAGATCATATGTGTGATGTCTTTGCCTTCTAATACTCATCACCCTTCCTAGCGAGCTGAGCCATGAAAGATGCTTTGCGGTCAGAATCTTTGTTGGGTCAGATCTTACAGCTGGAGTGAGAGTGGTGAAGGCATGGGCATGGGCAAGGCTGCTTGCCTCCCGAACTGGGCACTGTGCTGAGTGTCATAGGGTGGGCCTGCAGGTATGTGGCAGGAGGGAGATCAGGTAATCACATTAGCATGTCCCCAGCTGCACGGGTCTGCAGAGACTAGCTGTAATGCTGGAGATGATTTGGGGTAGCAGGTGTTGCTGTCTCCCCAGGGGAACCCCAGGCACAGCTGCTGGGCAAGCACTTTTGGAGAAACCCTAGAAATCATTCAGTATGATGGCTTGTTTGAGTGGCAGCAAATTTTACTATTTAATTGGAGGTAAATGCTCAGCTTGATGACTCACTCGCCCATGTTTTTCCTTCCTCCCCAGGCCTTTCCCTACAGAAGAAAGTGTAAATGATGAAGACATCTACAAAGGCCTTCCTGACTTAATAGAGTATGTTGAATATTTTCAGTAAAATTAAGCCACTGCCCGCCCAAATTTGTGCTTAGCGTAGATGTGAACTGTAATAAGCTCTCTGCAGGGTAAAAGTGATGTGATGATTAAGGCATAATAAATATTATCTTTAAAATGATGATAGGAAGTTTCATAGGAAATGTGCTCCAACTGGCTGTTAGTTCTTTTCCTGTGTTCCTGTGAAGAGAAACCTAACAGTAGAGAAGTAAGAACTGGACATTTCTCAAAGGCATAATAGAGAGGTAGATAAAACTGGAATTACGCAATTAGGGAATAATAAAAAGGAAATAAAGTTTACTACTGGAGTTGTAGGGCCGAGAGTGTGTGCTTTGTTGCCAGCCCAAGGAAGGACGGATGCAGGCTGGAGCTATTCAGGGATGTATCGGTAGATGGTGCTTATGCCGAGCAGAGGAACAGAGGATTCTATGGGCTTTATTATTTAATAGTCAAGAAAGGCAGAAGGTCTTGCAGCTGATTATCTTCTGCTGATTGAGTGACTTGTGCAGATTAAGAATAAATATAAAGCATGATCCTCTCTCCTCAAAGACCTTATGGCACAGCTCAGGCATGTTTGCAAAGAATTCTAAGAGATGGATTATGCTCCAGGGGCAATTCTTGGAATCTGTGGGAATCCATTCTTTCATCTGCCCAACACCGAACGTGCCTTTCCACTGGCTGTTCTATCTGCTCGCATTGCTGGCCCCTCACCATTTGTCTTTCTCAGGCATCCCTTTACTTCCTCTGGTGGCCGTCAAAAATAGCCACCACACCCTTTCCTTACTCTGTGATTTTAGAGTGTTTATTTCTGGCTACGGCAATGTGGCTGCTTCGCTTGCTGTCTGTGTCTGCCCTCCAGGGCAGCGACAGCAGGAACTCTGGGCATGTCTGTATTCTTAGAACTTTAAACTGTGCTGGGCTAGAGGGATGGCTCCGTGGTTAAAGCACCTATACAAGCAAAAAACGATCTGAGTTTGGGTTCCCAGAACCCTTTTTGGAATAGTGGGTAGGCACGGCAGCTTGCCTGTAATTCTAGCCCCAAGAAGCAGAGGCAGAGGGCTTCCTCTAGAGCAAGCTGGCTAATGAGACTCGACCTATGGGTGAGCTCTGAATTTGATTGAGAGACCCTGCCTCAGTGAATAAGCTAGAAGAGCCATCAAGGGAGATCCCAGATACCAACTTCAGGCCTATACACTTATACTCAGCACACATATGCACACATACCTACACCTCTACACATAGAAACATGCATAGGCACACACAATTATACCATATACACATATACATGAAAAATGAGGAAAAAAGAGATGAAGCTGTGTTTGGTGTATATACATGAATGTTGCTAGAGTTTTCCTGCCTGGCCCACAGTCAGGACAAATCTCTAACACCCACCAGTCCCATAGCCATTCAGACCCAACCAAGTAAACACAGAGACTTATATTGGTTACAAACTGTATGGCCGTGGCAGGCTTCTTGCTAACTGTTCTTACAGCTTAAATTAATCCATTTCTATTAATCTATACCTTGCCACGTGGCTTGTGGCTTACCAGTACTTTACATCTTCCTTGTCCTGATGGCGGCTCGCAGTGTCTCCCTCACCCAGCTTCCTGTTCTCTCAAGTCTCCTCTCTGTTAGTCCCGCCTATACTTCCTGCCTGGCCACTGACCAATCAGTGATTTATTCATTGACCAATCAGCAACACATTTGACATACAGACCATCCCACAGCACTTCCCCAAGAGTCCGTGTGTTTATTTTATAAGTGGGCTCTGGAACTGGCGGGACTTGGCGGTGGGAGCTGGAGAAAAATTCTCCAGCTACACATGAATGAGCCGAAGGAACATTAAACACCTACTGTGTGCCAGGCGTTAGGGTTGAGCTATCTAATCATTCAGTAGTAAGGGCGTGTTGTCTGCTCATTTGTGCACTAGCATATTCTGTGCATTATCTCATGTAATGACTTAAGTTCCCACTGTTATAATTTAGTGAAAAACCAAATTTGTACATCAAACTAACTTTTGTGAGATGACCTCACTCATGGTAGTCCTCGAACCCAGATGTTTCAGACCCTGGAGCTAGAGGTTCCTCATTACTGTCCTGGAAGAGATGTGTGGTGACGACTTGGTGCTCTGGGAGCTCTCAGTAGAAGAACAGGTGAGAAGAGTCCTACTGGTGGCTGTAACAACGGGCAGAAGGTAGCTTTTTCTGGACTACGTGACATTTGGAGTGGCCTTGAAGTCATATATTTTAAATGCCCTTTGAAGATGGCTTCTTACTGCTTCTAAACTTCCAAGAACTCACTGCCATTAAGTAAAGTAGATGATGATTATCTCATTAATTGGCAACAATGTTTTATAAAGTGACTGTAAGGTTATTGGTCTTGTAATAGGATCTCAGGAAGAACGTATTATGTCCAGTGCTGTGATGATGTTCTTTTTCAAAGCCCCACATGGGCTGAATACCACTGATGGCCACTAATACCTACCATCTGCCACCTTGTCCTGCTTAGTAATATTGTTAGGTAAGATATAGTTTGGAGGGGATGTTAGGTGTCAGGTAGGAGGAGACTTTCAATTCAAACTGTCAGGTGATGGATTCCACAGTCCGTTTTGCTTCTGGCCGGACTCCTCCCATCAGGACCAGCCCCTTCCTCAGTTGATTATCTCAGTTAGTCCCATCTTGATCTCAGCAGACTTCTCTGCCCTTTGATGGGTTACACAAAATACCCAGACACTGGACAGCCAGGGACTGCATAAAGAGACCCCATCTTACCCACCCCTAAGACATAATGAGACAAAGTGCTCCGACTAACCCAATTGCCCCACTGTTTTCTAGCCAAACTCCATCAAATACCCTGCAGTGGAAATCACAGAGCTCCCAACATGGAGTTCAAGCCAAAGTGAAAGTCATCTCTCATTCTTTCTCCTCTCTCCCTAATTCCAAATAGTTTCTGTGTCTGATGTCACAGTCCTGAGTTTGTCTCCTTCCTCATCAACCTTTAGACTAGTTGCAGCTCTCAGCCTCACAGCATTGGGCCTCTTGGCTTCTGCCCCCCCCCCCCGCCTGCTTTCTTCTCCCCACCTTCCCTCCTCTGCAAAGCCCCTGCTGCTTTCTAGATATCCCAGTTAAGGTTGGGTTCACTGAGTAGGAGTAGGAGTATGAGTATGTCCCTTTATAGTTTTGTTTCAGCTCTTCCCTCCAGTGGTCCAGCACACTGCTGTGAGGGATTGCCGAGCTCAACATCCCAGGCTGTCTGGACTCCCACCTTCATGGTATCGCCCTTTTCAGGAGCACAATCTCTCTCTTCACTTGACGTGGGTGTGTGCCAGCCTTGTTGGTATTGAAGTTCCACTAGGGTAGGTCTTGTGACTGTAGCTGTGCCCTCCTAGAAAACAGCATTTTTACAGCAGATATCTATTGAATAAGCTGACATACTCATAATCTAGCTCAGCCATAGGACCTCTTGGAAGCCTTCCTCGACTTTCTTTAGTGATTTTTCTCTTCCCTGCTTCTTTAGTTTGTGTTAATTTCTCTTGTTACATATATAGAACTATATCTTTATAGGATGTTCTCCTTAAAAGTCAGTTTATGTGTGCTTGTGTATTGTGTATGATGTATGTGCATGATTTGTATATGCATTCATGTGTGAGTGGGGTGCATGGGTGCCCATGTGTGTGTTTTGAGGTCAGGTGGCAACCTTGCCTCCTACATTATTTGAGATTACATGCATAGGCTGGCTAGCTGGCCCACACACTTCCAGGGATTCTCTTCTATCTTACTGTAGAACCCTGGGATTACAGATGTGCTAACATGCTAAGCTTTATGCAGGTTCCGGGAGTTCAAACTCAGGTTGTCCACTTACATGATAAACACTTTACACACTGGTCCAGATCCTCAATGGGAGAGCTTTTGATCTAGATGTTCTGAGTCTTTGGAGCGTGGAATTCAGTCAGTTCTTCAAAAATATCTGCTGGATGGATGAGCAGATGGGTGGGTGGGTGGACAAGTATTTCTGAAGTGATTTTTTTCTCAGAGCATAGTTCTCTCAAGCTTCAGTTCCCTCCTTTAATATACCTTCCTTTTCTCTGGGTTTTGACAGTTCGCTTCTGTCAAATGCCTCCAAATAATCTTTCATGACAAACATAAACAGCCTGTGATTGTACCAGCTTTGAAAAATGTTCCAAGTTGCAGAGTGACACAGTTATAGTGTTCTTACTTTTGTTCATGTCAATTTATAACATTCAGCTTGTACAGGCTGAAGAGGGGTGTTCAGGGCTGGTCATATTAAAGGGTTGAATTTAATTCTCAGAGAGATTAATGTTTCATCCCAACATCTCTATATTGGTCAAGGCCATTCTTTAGGGTTGTGTTAGTAGAAGGCATTTCTAGAAGTTTTAAACTAGGAAGGAAAACTGGAGAGGGTAGTAGTTATAAAATGGAGGGCATGCCATGCTTGACCATGTTCATAGTTTCACAGGAGGGGCTTGGGAACAGTGCCCTGGTCAGCCACTGGTAAAGTCCAAGTGCTCATGAGGGCTGGAAAGTACAAATATTTCTGAGAAACCGATATGTGGTATTTAATGGCTTTAAAGTAGATTTTAAATATTTTAAAGATCTTTGCCTATCTCCCCTTTAAAAATAAAATACAAATAGTTAACACAAATAAAGGCAGTTTGCTTGTAGAAAGATGTCTATATATCTTCTAAGTGAGCTTCTAGAAGCATGGTTTGCAAAAAAAATGGATTAGGTAATAATGTTACAGCAACTATTGCTGTTATCAAACAGATTTTCACTATGTCACCTATTCCTTAACTCTCCTGTCCTTCCCACACTGTGCCCTTTAATTATATAATGAAGCTGAGGCCATGGAACACTGGGATGCAGAGGCAGTGTGATGAGACTGTTAAATAGTGTAAAACAAGCATGTTTTTAGGTCATGACTCTGCTGTAGACTGGATGGGTTGCCTTTGACAAGTCTGGTGACTTCCAGGTCTCTCAGATTCATCATTTTTCATAGCTCAAATACTAAGCCATACATACCCCTGTGACAACCAGTGCCCAGAGAATTAGAGCCACGGCTAGCTGCAAGATGATCATTAATATGGTTCTATGAAAGTAGCCAGTTAGGTATTAATTAGCACTGTCCCCACTGCTGGATTCTTCTGTCTGTCCTGGAGATAATTGGGAGGGACAGAGTTATAATGAGAACTTCTTGACTCTTTCCACTAATTCCATTTTCCCTCTTCTCTGAATTTTCTGCTAAAATCAGTGGGAAAATTTTAGTCTACTTTGGACTAAAACCTATAGGGCATGTCTCAGTGTTGCATCCAGTGTACTAGAACACAACCTTTATACCTGCATTCCTTGTTTCAGCGAAACCCGTGTGGAGGATGAAGAAGACCTCTATGACTGTGTGTATGGCGAGGACGACGGCGGAGAAGTCTATGAGGACTTGATGAAGGCGGAGGAAGCTCAGCAACCTGTAGGGCTTTCACTTGTTTTTAAAAGAACTCTGAATAGTTTTTTTTTTTTTTTTTTTTTAAGGAAGGCTATTAGAAGATTAATTAATGTACTTTTAACTTTTGTTGAAATACTTAACCAAAACTCCTTGTTTGCTTATAACTTATGTAACTAGAACTTATTTGGAAATGGAAGCTGCTGGGTTTGTTTGTTTGTTTGTTTGTTTGTTTGTTAAGTTCAAAATGACTGTAGGACTTTTTGGTCTACCTTTCTTTTCTTAGTGAGGAAATTGAGTCTTAGAGGCTAGTGCTGAACAGTGGCAGAGTGGCAATAAGATACAATTTCAGCGAACATGAGATTGTAACTGTGAAAGTACATCTTTTCCAAAACAGATACATTCTTTTCCTTTTAAATTTAACATAAGTTACGTCAGTAGCTGTTCCCTTTTGCTCATTAGCTCTTGTCAGAAGTGACTCTCCCCTATTGTTTCCTTTTCTTTTTTTTCATTCTTCTCTAATACCTTACATCCCAACTGCAGTTTCCTTCTGCTCTTCCCACCTCCTTCCCCAGCTTTTCCCTCTCCCCTAGATCCATTCTTCCTCTGTTTCCCTTCAGAGAAGAGCAGTCCACCCAGGGATATCAAGTGAACGCCGCATAACAAGTTACAATTAGACTAGGCACAAACCCTCATATCAAGGCTGGGCAAGGCAATAAGTTGTTGTTTTTTTAAAATGTCTTCAGATACTAGCATAATCAGTGTGTCCTCTCAAAGCTCCCACCCGTGCATATATCTAGAATATCCAGAAAGAACTGCTTTGAGCTGTCTTCTTATCCATAATTTGAAACTTTTGAACGTCAGCCACTTAGACATTTATTAGCATATTCTTTTATCCTAAAGACGTCTTCATCAGCTGGGTGGTGACTTAGCTTCTTCAGGGGTTTCATGAGTTGACTCTGCTCTCTGTGCTCTGGCTTTTAATCAAGGGCCGAGGGAGGTTGTTGGGTTCCACACTGGGGAGCAGAGGCACAGAAGTAGGTTGGAAATATAATCACTGTGTGTTTAACTTGATGTATGAGAGGTGGGCTCCCCTGGCAGCATTTTCCAGAGGGTTTCAGGTGCATCTATTCTGCAGCTAGTGCTTCCAGGCACTCTGATCTTCATGGTCTCCTCCACCCTCAGGACAGTCCTCCCCCACTACACAGCTCTGGGTGGTTGCCATGGGCTACAGTTAACAACAATAATAATTTAGACTCCCTGGCAAGGTGAAACGTGCTTTACATGGCTTCTGTCACTTGGCACTCCTTGGGTTTAGTGCTGTCCTTCTGTTTTACAGAAATGAAAACCAAGTCACAGAGAAACTCAGTAACTTGTTTATAGTTATAAAGATAACAAAATCAGTGTCTGAACTGAATTCTGTTTTGTCTGTAAGTCTCTGACCTTGATATTATACTGAATTTTAACACTAAATGAAAGAACCATGTATTATGATAATGTGTAAAAACAATGTTTGAAGGATTTTACTTATGTGTGTGTGTGTGTGTGTGTGTGTGTATGTATGTATATATGTATGTATGTATGTATGTGTGTGTTGCTAATGACTGATACCTTGGCCTGATATATGCTAGGCACCTACCCTACTAATGATCTGTATCCCCAGCTCTCACATTCCTTTTAAGTATTTAAAAAATACTTTTAATATTTTATAGTCGTTTCTGTAGTACATGTGTAATCTGCTATCTATGAAGGAAACGCTTAGACTGTGTTACCAGATTCATTAACATTTGAATAAAGGAGGTGCCTTTATTTAAGTAGAATATCTATTTCAGAAGCTTATTTTAGTCACTTAAAACCTTTTCACTTATAGTGTTGAAAAAATAGCTCCAACAAAATATGTCACAAATGCAGCTAAGTATGTCTTTTTTAGGATGGAAAGTGATTCTGATCTTTTCCTAGATAAGCTGATATGAGAATTCAACTAAATAACCTTAACTTTACCTTTCTATATGCAGAAATCACAAGAAAATGATATACGAAGTTGTTGCCTAGCAGAAATTAAGCAGACAGAAGAAAAATATACAGAAACTCTGGAGTCAATAGAAAAAGTAAGTCATCAGGTATCTAAGCCCCGAGGTTGCTTTGCATGGTCTATGTGCTAGACCAACTCCTTTTGTAGTGTGCATATGTGAATGTATATTCTAAGATTTATACCAGATGCCAGGCTCAGGAAAGCAAATACCACATGTGCTCACTTGTAGGTATAATCTAAAAACACTGCAGTCATTCAAGTGGCAAGTAGAATTTGACATCAGTACAACCCTGGGTGGTAGGGATCGGAATGGTAGTTCAAGAATATATGCTTATATTAGAAAGGAGGAAGATTTAAAAATCTATACCCAGACTAGACCAATGTACAGACAGATTATACACAAAAAAAGCAATTGCCTGGAACTTTAGGGAAGAGTAGTGTGTGTGTGTGTGTGTGTGTGTGTGTGTATGTGGAGTAGGGAGGGTGGGTTGGCTGAGAGGAAAAAATGGTGCATGACCACTAATGTCTGTGGGGTGTTCTATGTGATAAACAGTTTTAAGTTTGATGGTGATAGCTGCATAGTTCTGAACTTCTAAGAACCATCCGATTGCAAACTAAATAGCTGTGTTGTGAGAAACATGAATTATGTCTCAATAAAACCCTCCCAAAGAAAAGTAAAGATATCAGAGCAGATTTATACATTCTATAACCATTTATTGCTATCTTGACATCTAAATGGCACTGTTTCCGGAGCTGAGGACACAGTGGCAGAGGCAGGAAGATGGTGGGTTCTTTTGGTAGTTTCTACATCATGAGAAATTTTAGGCTGGAGGCAAATAAGTGTGCCAGGTGGGTGGGGTTACCTGAAGAAAAACCAGGAAGAGAGGATGGATGGGCATGGGTTAGAGATACCACACTGAGTCTGATGACGGAAGACCTCTGTGTAAGAATGTGGTTCTTAGTTCATCTACTGAGAAGGTTGTGGGCCCAAGCCATGCGCATGTTCTAGTGAAGAGAGTTCTGGGGGAAAGGCTCTCTGATGGTGGAGTGCCCTAGGGAAATCTGATGGGAAAGTACTCAACTTACACATCATGGAACAGCAGTGGTCCAGTGTAGTAGATGGAATGGGTGGAGGAGACTGAGATATGGTGGAGTCCAGAGAACTGGTGGGCTACCCAGTTATATAGGGACAAACACTAGAGTCTTTGAGCAGACTTGATGTAAAAGCGTTTAAGCTTTTAACATGGCACTCTGGCTCTTGTGAAGTAAGAATGGGAAGGAGGATAAAAATAGAAGGGTATTAAAATAACCAGAGTGACAAGAAATCATAGCACTGAGGGAGATGATAGGGGAAGTCGGGCTTTGGAAATAATTTGTCTAACTAGAGCCTATAGAATTTGATGGTGTAGGCAAAGAATTGTGGAAGAAGGAAGAGTCACAGATAGCTGCTAGAATTTGGGCTGTGTGAATGCATGAATGGTGATGCCAGCTAACAAGATGGAGGGCAGGGAATCATGACTCTGTTGGATATGTGAACCTCTTGTTCTCCCTTAGACTTCCACTGGGATATATTGAGGCAGATGTTCAATATGTGAGTCTGGCTTTGATAGGAAAATCTGATTTGTATACCAATAGGGCCTTTAGGCTGTAGTACTAAGCAAGGTCACTTCGGGAAAGACATGTCCTTAGGGAATAGGTTTGAGGCCACCCCTAGTGAGTCACACATTTAGAGGTTAGCAAAATGAGAACCAGGTGAGAGCTTTTTTTTTTTTTTTTAGCTACAGGAAAAGAGAAAGTGTGGAAGAGTTGTTTAGGAGAGTGAAGGAGTCAGTTTGTTGGTTAGGAGAAGTGTGAGCATGTGCATTGCTGAGCCCCTTGACCTTCGTGGTCTTATTTAAAACTAAACTATCAGTATAGTATATGGATCTATAAAATATATGGCGAGATAGATAGAGCCAAAGGTTTTGTGTATCTTGAAAAATTGAGTGGGAGAGAGAGAGAGGGAGGGAGGGAGGGAGGGAGGGAGGGAGGGGAGAGAGAGAGAGAGAGAGAGAGAGAGAGAGAGAGAGAGAGAGAGAGAGAGAGAGAGAGAGGCAGGCATTCTGGTGGTGGTTCTTGGACTGTAACTGGGTAGAGAGGGGAGCAAGGCCATGAAGGATGTGAAATGCAGTAAACTGGACACAATAGGGCTAGAGAATTCCCTGAGAAAAATGAGCTTCATGGGCTGGATATAGGACTCAGAGAGATGGCTGCGTGAAATTAATGTGTGAAGCATGCACAGATGTTGACAATGACAGTGTCTTGAGATGTGACCATGAGATTTGTGAGTTGAGTTCACAATTGTTGGAAATAAAGGAGCTGACAGGCCAAGTTCCTAGAAGGGCCATCTATACAGATACTGAGATTGCATACAATGAAAGAGAAGTACGGGATGGATGCCCAAGTCTCAAGTGAGGAATGGAAATGGTGTACAAATTACACGAGCAGATTATTCCTCTCAGGAATCTGTATTAGAGATTTGGAGGGATGTTCTACATACATCCTCAAATATATCTCCAGACTATTGCCGTTGTTTTCCTGCTTGGTCAACAGCTTCTAACTTTTAGAAGCATCTTGTTTTACAATTTAAATGTTTCAGCTCATATTTATGCCTTGGTTTGCATGCATATATGTATATGGTATGCATGAATGTGTGCTTGTGTATTCACATGTGTGTGCACATGTGTATACAAGTGAGTGGATTCTTGAAGTTGACATCAGATGTCTTCCTCTATTGGGGCAGGGTCTCTTGCTGAAGTCTAAGATCACTGACTGCAGGAAGTCCCCAAGAATCCTTGACTTTGCCTTCCAAATTCTGGGATTGTAGGTGGCTGTCACATCTGCCCAGCTTGTTCATGGGTTCTGGGGACCTGAACTCAGATACTCATGCTTGTGTGGCAAACACTAACCGTCTCTCCAGTCCCTATTAAGTCCTTATAGCTGTTCAGTGTAGAATTTTAAATACAGAGAAAATAATTTCTACTATTTGTGTTTATAATGCTAATAAATAATTGACTTTTAACCAGTTTTGCTGGTTAATAAAAAAAATCGTTGTGTAGATTAGGCAAAGTTATGTTTAATTAAAGTTACTTTTCTCTTCTCTCTTGGTAGTATTTCATGGCACCATTGAAAAGATTTCTGACAACAGCAGAATTTGACTCGGTATTCATCAATATCCCTGTAAGTAAAGATGTGACAGGTAGAGATGTGCATTTCTAGAAAGTCTGTACTTATTGGTGGATTCCAGATCCACACACTGTCTTCTGTTTTCTATGAGTTGTGCTTCCCAAGTTTTCATATCCTTTTCTTTTTGAAAAACTGACATCATGTCTTTAACCCAAGGTCAATTAAGAATGCATGCTGTACACAAAAGGATAAGTAAGGTTCATGTATTATCTATGCCTCATTGTTATGAAACGTACTCCCAATTAATCAGTCATGATGTTGCTGTCTGTTTGTCTGACTATTCCCTGATGTAGCCCCTGGGATGTCGTTTGCCTCCCTCCATTGACAGTTAGATCAACTGTTTCTGATTGTGCCAACCTCAACTTATATTTTCAATTCGCAATTCAAATCAAGAGATACACCTGCCTCTGCCTCCCAAGTGTTGGGATTAAAGGTGTGCACCACCACCACCACCCAGCTCTTCTTTATTATTTACTTATAACCATAAGAAAATGTTCACAATATCAAATGGAGATGTAACATTAAAAACCCAAACCTGTACATTTTAGGATGTAGGAACCCTGAACTCCTATGGTAATTCTCATTCACCTTATTTGATAGTCCATACTCCTATGGTTTTTGTTCAGCAACATACTGGAGATGACATAGTCATCTTAAATGTTCAGTGTACAAAGAATGGGCTTGCTGTTATGTTTCTTTGTGCTCCAAGGCACATAGGAAGAGATAATGGGGAATTGGTACCTTGATTCAAATTCCTCATTCTCTCTCTGTGACATGCAGTCCCTCACTGCTGAAAATGACTTGCTTATCAGAATGAAAATGAAATTCTGACTTTTGAGTTGCTCCAGCAGACTGTCTAGCACAATTTATTTGCTTCATATTTGTGTCATTAGTTATCTGGTTTCAAGCAATTTAGTCTGATTGTTGTTAGCTTAACACTAGGACACCACTAATTGACCAAACCGATTTGCGACTCTGTGTCCCAAGGACATGAATCATTACTTTAGTCTCTTAATAAAACAGTAAGTACTTGATGAGTTTTATTTAAAAATTTGCAGTGATTATAGGATTGAAAAGCCACGTATATGTTTTATGCAAAGGAGAAATTGCCCTATAATAGCAAGTAGGATAGGTTCTGTTTTCACTGGGCACTGGTATTTCTAGTCCTATCTGGAATTGCTGTTATCCATGCCCATGTCTTCTCCCTCTTCTCCTGCTTCCTCCTCTCGTCTCCTCTCCCTTCCCTCCAGCCCCTGTACCTCTCTCCTCTCTGAGCCACAAGTCTGGCCACAGTGGTAGCTCTGGAAGTAAGGTATAGTTCTTTTTGCTTCTGATTCCTTCTTTTCTTTCACAATGTTTTCTTTTCTAAGGACCTTGTGAAAGTTCATCGGAGCTTAATGCAAGAGATTCATGATTCCATTGTAAATAAAGATGACCAGAACTTGTATCAAGTTTTTATTAACTACAAGGAAAGGTAACTTTTACATTTAAACGCATGTGGGCATTGATTCAGAATTAGAATGAATGAGTATTAAAAATGGAAAATATACTTCATCTTAGGGAAGCAGTTTGAACTTTAGATGCTGCTGCTGCTGCTGCTAATGGGCTGGACAGATGTTCAGCAGTTCAGAGTGCTGGCTGCTCTTGTGAAGTTCAGTTTCCAGCACTAACATGTCAGCCTACAATGGTCTTTAACTCCAGTTAAAGGGGATCTAATGTCCTCTTTGGCTTCTAGGCACCAAATATGTATGTGGTGCACATATATACATGCAGACACTTACACACATAAAATAAAAGTTGTAAAAGCATGCCTAGTACAGTGCTTAGACTTTTACATGGCAGAGCAATAGGCTGCAGGCCTTGCTCAGGGCTCATCACTCCTGAGTGATGTAGTCTTCACTGACTCACACTGATGCTCACAGTCTCCCTTTCCTCTCTGTGGTGATGGGAGAGGAAGAGCTGGTACTCTAATATTTTACAATTTATGATTTCAGAACATTAGATTTATAGTAAAGGCAGCAATTTCTTGGTCTGGGGAGACAGCTTGGTAAAATGTTTACCATTAGAATGTGATGAGTCCTCAGAATCCTTGTAAAAATTTATATTCCCAACGCTGAGCATGGGGGTGGGGGAAGCAGACACAGGCAGATGCTTGAAGTTCACTGGCCAGCCAGCTTAGCTCCAGACCAATATGAGACACATACACAAATGCACGCATAGGTACACATATACACACACAGACACATATGGACATACACAAACACACACATATAGTCACAAACACACAGATAGACAGGCATACACACAAAGACACACAAATGCACATATACATGCACACATACAAATACATACATACATACACACACACAGCCACATATAGACACACACATCTAGTAACAAACACATAGACATACACACAGACACACATACACACAAATGCCCATATACGTGGCACACATATAAATACATACACACAAACACACATACATATACATACAAACACACAGATACATACATTTACACACAAACACATATACACAGATACACACAAAAATATACACAAGTACACAGAGAGAGAGAGAGAGACAGAGACAGAGACAGGGACAGAGATAGATAGAGACAGACAGACAGACAGCGACAGAGATATCAATATATTTTTCCCTAACATGGAATATCTTTTTTATTTTTTATTTTTTGCCTAAGATACACGGCTGTCTCATTTTAAATCAAGCAACATAATTCCTAGTACTAAGAAGTGGCTAATGAATTCCTTTGTGTCAACTTTTAGATAAATATTAACAGTTTATTAGTACTTTTAGCCAGAGGAGAGATAAGAACAGCAAAGCTAATAGGCTCTTTGCAAAGTGTCTGTATTGTAGAGCTGTCCTTGGTGAGCGGGCTCAGACCCATGCAGTGTGAGTTATTTTCCACCCGTGGTGTTCAGGCCTCTCTTCCCGCTTCTGAGATGATGTATATTCCTTAATTAAATGCAGTAAGGAGTAAAAGGTTTATTAATGAGTGGAGTCCTGGTAATTGTAATAAAATTGTAGTAGAAAATATAGCTGTCTTGAGGATGAATAAACAGTAAAAAGTTTATCTCCAATAAAAGCTTAAAGAATTTTTTAATTTAAAAAATTTTGATATATATATTCAAATAACATTAACAGTCATTAAGCCCTATTGTAAAATCTATCTTCCATAAAACATACATGGACTCAATCTTATTCTAATTTGGAACCAGAATTGTCTCTTTGCTGCTGTCAATATGAGTGGCCCTCACACTGCATGTAGTGTGTGTTAGAAAGAGTCTTGGGCCTGGAGAGAATGCTCAAGGGTGGAGAATACTCAATGCTTTTGCAGAGGACTTAGGTTCAGTTCCCAGCACCCAACATCCCAGCTGCCAGTCACTTCAGTTCCTGGGACCCCAGCATCCTTATGGCCTTGGACCTCCATAGTGTGGTACACATACAAGCAGACATGCACAGGTGTGTAGTAGTAGCCCTGACGATAGCTTTAAAGACTGAGCATTCTCTCTTTCTGCCTCTGCTTGTTTCTTTCAGCCTCACAGGTTTCTCCTCTTCCCTTTCAGATTGGTTATTTATGGACAGTACTGCAGTGGAGTGGAGTCGGCCATCTCTAACTTAGACTACATCGCTAAGACGAAGGAAGATGTCAAATTGAAATTGGAGGTGCCTGTTTATTTTTATTATTTTTTTATTGCTTAAAGATGAAGTTAAGCAGTGTATCCCTCTACTTGATGAATGCAATAGTACATCTCCTCATGGGTGTGAACTATAACTTCACTCTAGTTTTATAAAATATTTCTAAGGATAGCTGTGGTAGTAAAAGCTGTGTTGATAATCGTAGCAGGAGCAGAGCCTAACTTTGTGGCTGTGGGTTTTATATACATTATCTCCTTAGGTCCTCTTTACTGTGATGTGTGTCCTAGTAACTCTCTCATTCCTTGCTTGAAAAGGCTGAATGCAGGGAGATTATGAGTGAGCTACCAAGATAGTGAGAAGTACAGGATGGATGGCTCTCTCTCTCTCTCTCTCTCTCTCTCTCTCTCTCTCTCTCTCTCTCTCTCTCTCTCTCTCTCTCTCTGTGTGTGTGTGTGTGTATGTATGTATTTCAAATGTTTTTGTACAGCATAAGACATTTTCGCATGTATAAAATGCATAGGTATTGCCCAAAAGAAAGAAGAGTGGACAGACAGATACAAACATAAAAAGTCAAAGTGCTATGTGACCATGACCATGAGAAAGCCTGTGAGCAAGTTGGAGCCATCCCTTTGATGGACTAGATGGATAAGACTGGAGGCTTATGCTGAGTCATGGTTTTGGAGGTGAGAATGGTGATGAACATCTACAGTCCCAGCATTTAAGGGGCTGAGGCAGGAGGATTGCAAGTTTGAGGTCAGCCTGGGCCACACAGACACACAGACATAGACACAGACACAGACACAGACACAGACACACACACACACACACACACACACACACACACACACACACACACACACATACACACAGGTGCACACACACAGGTGCATGCACACACACACACCTGTCTGTAGATATATGTGTGTGTGTGTGTGTGTGTGTGTGTGTGTGTGTGTGTGTGTGTATCTTGAGACCCTGTCTCAATCTCTTCTCTTCCCAAAAGTCATAATTTATGTGTATTAATTACATTGTATAAGAGTTTATACATTTAAAGAACTTCTAAAAATGATTGTTTTGTGAATTAGCATCTTTAGGGATACTTTTATGTTGTTGCCTCTTCAATATCTCCTTTCTCTTTTCCTTTGTTTAGTTCATCCATGAAGTCAGGTGATGGAAAAGAGGGAAAGCCTTTCAAATCCTAGTCCCTTCTTGATTTTAGCACAGCAGGCGTGATTTCACTGCTTCCATCTTCCACCGATGAACATTACTGCTTAGGAGGTGTGCCCAATATAGCAGGGCACAGAGTCTTTAATAGTGTCCCTTGACGACGGTGACCTTCTATCTCGAGACAGTTTAGTCACCACTAAATGACATCCTTAAAGTATCATTAGCACCAAGGGTTAATGCTCCTCTTAGAGAATGGAGACTCGTAAGTCTAGAGGTCTTAGTTACCTTGACTCAAATTAGATATGGTAATAAAATAAAACTTTACAGCTCATGTTATTAGTCCGGAGTGGAACAATAGTTAAAGCACTTTTTTTTAAAAGGGAGATAGAAAACTGTGGTTCTGGATGGGAGTCAGCACATCATCTATCAGGCCTCTATGGTTCTCAGCCTTGTTGAGGGACTGCTCTTCTATCAGAATCAATGTCAAAGCTCTGCACAGGACAAGCACACCAGGACTGTACATCCTGTACAGTTTCTTCCAGTCTCAGGAGAGGAGAGGCCTCAGGCTGAGTTGAAAAGGCTGCCAGCGAGAAACTGCAATTCAGCATGCAGCCTCTCACTCAGCTCAGATGTCTTCTTCTGAACAGGGCCTGACATGGGAGAATCTAATGAGAAAGTGTAACACGGGCACCCCATGGGGCATTATGAAAGCTGTCTTGCTCTTTCCTTGATGGTTATTTTTTTTCTGGTTGTTATTATTTTTTATTATGTGTGAGTATGTGTGTCTTTTCTGCATTGGAGTCAAGATAACAGGGTATGGGGTAAGAGAGTCTACCTTTTCTTCTGAGTCTAAGCTTAAACTCAATGATAGTCCTTTTGATTAAGATTTAGTTTAGGACAAGTGGTGATGGGTTTCTTTAGAAGAATTGTTCGTGTCCCTTAATTACTTTCAATGATGAGAACTTACATCCCAGTCTCCATCTGTAGTGTAGCTGATGCCAATAATGTTCCTCCCACCGAACGTGAAGCTTAAACAAACTGATATCCCTCCCAATAATTTTAAATAAATTTCTGTGCTTTTATATGTACAAATTTCTATTCCTTGCACTAAGTTGGGATGGCCTAGAGTTAAAAAAAATAACTCTTCCATCCCAAAGAGCTTAAAATGCAATGGAGAGAGAAGACCCAGTCATTATAGTAATGATTTGACCTCCTAGTTGAGACTCATGATCTGGAATGTTCAATAATCTATGGAATGCAAGAAATCAGTTGAACTCATGGGCTGGGGAGATAGTACAGTCAGTAAAGAGCTGTCCGTGTAAGTGTGAGGACCTGAGTTCAACCTCCAGAACCCACATAAAAAAGCTGGATGTGATGGTGCATGATTATGCTCTCACCTCTGGGAGGTGGAAATGGGAAGACCCCATCTTGAGACTTGCTGGCCAGCTGGTAGAGCCTGTCTGCTGAGTGACAGGCCAGTGAGAGACCCAAGAAGCAGTGTGAATGGCTCCAGAGAAATAACGCCTGAGGTTGTCTACTGGTCTCCACATGTGTGTGTACAAGCTGTCACACACATGTTCATCCATGTTCATCAAGGGAATCTGTTGAAACATTTATTTTCCTAATGAACTGTGGTAGTTAAGACACAGATAACCAATCAGCATGTTTTTCTAGTTCATTTTACCCTAGATCTGTAATCAAACAACACTCATGAAGTCATCATGGTTATTAGAATCACTGATGTTAATGCCATAGCTCCCAGGAATGCCTTTGAATGTGCTAGAAAAACTAAGACCGAGTAAAGGAATAAATTCATGACCCACGTGTTATCTTAAGTAACTCCATACACTGAAGAAGTCCTTGGTTGGGCACTTGCAATTGCATGAGAATGTTGAACTCTCTAGCAATTCTTTGACATTTTGACATCTTTTGGAATAACAATGTATATATGTTTTAGTCAAGGTTCTCTAGAGAAACAGAATTGATAGAACGAATCTATACCATACTCCTGGTACCAAATTTTTTATTAGTCAGGTTCTCTAGACCCTATCTAGAAAAAGGATTTCTTAGAATGGATTACAGATGGTGGTCCAGCTATTCCATCAATGGCTACTAATGGGAAGTCCAAGAATCCAGTAGTTGTTCAATCCACGAGGCTGGATGTCTCATCTGTTCTTCAGTATGTGCTCAAATCCCAAAGAAGTAGGTTCTAATGCCAGTGAAGAAATCAACTAGTCAGTAAGAGAGGGCAAGCCGGCAAAGAGCAAAAGCTTCCTTCTTCCATGTCCTTTATATAGGCTTCTGCCAGAAGGTGTGGTCTAGATAAAAAGTGGATATTCCTACCTCAAAAGATCTGGATTAAAGATGGAGCTTCCCACTTCAAATTATTTAATAAAAATAAAATCCCTCACAGGTATACCTAGCTGCTTGGGTTTTAGTTAATTCCAGATATACTCAAGTTAACAACAAAGAATAGCCATCATTTTACACACACACACACACACACACACACACACACACACACACACACACACACGTTAGTACGTATTATACATTATGATGGATATATATGAGAAAGGGTCAAGGGAGGATAGTATTTGCCCAAGTCACATAGCCAGGGTTTCATATATTAATACTTAAAATCCAAATTATTTATTCCAAGGTCACAGCTACAATCAAGAGTGAAGAAGTCAATATTATTTTAAAGTAAACTTTTTGTTTTTTTTTTTTGTGACAAAGTTTACTGTGTAGCCTCAGATTTATATCAATCCTCCCATCTCAGGCCCTGAGTGCTACAATTATAGGCATGCACCACCATGCCCAGTTTAAAGTATTTTTAAAAGAGGATTAAATAAGTAAAATCTGAGGCTTTAAAAATATTAACTGTGGTAGCAGGTTTCTATTTTAACATATTCAGCCACATTTTCCATTTCATTTAGTTCAATAAATATTTATTAAGCAAACAGAGTTTTTTTAAAAATAATTTTAGAGGCTTAAGGGACATGTCTTTAGTCCAAAAGGTTATATTGGGGCAGATACTCTTTACAGTGATAATTAAATGGCCACAAGGTGTACATGTACACAGACCAAAGAGGGAGGGATGGAGGGAGGGAGGAAGAGATAAAATAAATGGTTTTGATTGAGATTCATCTTAAAGCCTAGCAGAATGCTTTTGAAAAGGGATTTTTTTTTGTTTTTGTTTTTTTTGGCGGGTGGGGGGTGGGGAGACTGGAAAGTGTAATTGGATAGAATTCATGACACCAAGCATGAAGGTGGATGAACCCACCACATTTAATGAGTGGGGGCTTGGTGCTATCTGCTTCATAAGCCTACAGGGAATGTGGGAGTCCACTCTAAAGGAAAACTCTGGAGGGCTAGGATTATGTGCTATAAAAATAATCTTCACTGATGAAATAGTTCATTTGATTCATATTACGATTTGAAATACTCTAAGACTTTCTTTAAAAAACTGAAGATACTTTATTGTTTGAACTGAAGTATTGTGGAGGAAAAGAGCAAAAGTATTTTAAAAGGATTCTGCTTGTAGACTTTTCATCTTGTAGCGTTTTATGACGTCCTTGGAGAAAACTAACACATTTGAAATCCATTGCATTAGGAATGTTCAAAAAGAGCAAATAACGGGAAATTTACTCTTCGAGATTTGCTGGTGGTTCCCATGCAGCGTGTGCTGAAGTACCACCTCCTCCTTCAGGTCTGTACTTTAACAACACTCTACCATGCATTTGTTCATCCCACAGGACACCGTGGTGCATCAGCAGCATGCCGCACGTTCTCTGAATTATCAGTGTTCAGTGTGAAATGACCAGGACAACTAAGCATTTTATTTTCCTTTTAGCAAAAAAACGATCTGTATTTACTAAAAAGACACATTTTGTGTTCTTCAGACAGGATAGAGAAAGGAAAAAAAAAAGGGAGTGGAGCAAATACAGATATGCTTTCAATGGCATCTTTCGGAATTAGCAATAACCATTGGCCAGTGAGTCAATGTACCTGAATTTGGTCAGATTAACCTCATCAGATTCTCCATCTTATCACAATAATTAATAGAGGATTGTGTTGTGGGCTGTATTGCTTTTTCACGGCACTAAATGTAATAAGGCTACACTTATTGTGAGGTGATTCTTACTAAAGCCCACAAAGTTTATGGTTTCCACGGTTAGTCTTCTAATGAGGGTGGAGAGTCTTATAAATTTAATTTGATAGCTATACCAGGAGGCCCATTAGTTCTGCTCGAAAGAAATGTCTTATTGTATTAGTGTGCCAGCCCAGCTGATGCTCCTGGAATGTCATTGTAAAAAAAAAAAATCTACTACCTGTACGTGAAATAGAATTTTGAGTCTTCTGTGCTTTGTACATCTTGTATATTACATTTCTTGAATTGTAGCCATGCAATTATTAGTCATTTCTATTTTGGTTCTACTGAGAAATCAGAAAAATTCAAGCCCTGATTATTTCTTAAAAAATGCATTAAAACATTTATGAGACCTAAACTCAAAGCAACTTAATCAAATTGAGTTTTATGAAAAAATAATAAGGACGACTCAGGCAATCAGCTTTCAAGATATCATGGAGGTAAAAACATGTCCAAAATAAGATAATTATTTATTTTGTTGCTTTGATGGAGTGAAGCAGTGATTGAAGAATTCAGAAGATTTTGGATCAAGAGAAAGACTCTGCATCCTCTTAAGATTTTTGTCCAGACTCATAAACCAAGGAATAATACAATGATATGACTTTGAAACTCCAGACTTAACCCACTGTTTTTTTTTCTCCTGCTGTTTTGTAGTTTAGATTTCAAGAGATTCCATGATGGTGTTTAAAAATAGGAAGCTTTATTCTGGGTACTACATGGAGATAAAAAGTTTAGAGATTTTTTTTTCATTTCGAAGTATTTTGGAGTAAATGTCTGGTGTCTAGAAATTTGTTAAAAATGTGGTTATTGGTTTGTGGTTTTTCTCCTTTCTATTGCACTTTCATGATTTCATAAGGAAATCATTTTCAGCTGTTGGCTGATTTGATGATCATGATTTATAAAATTTAAAATATTTTATAGGAGGAGTTTTGGAACCATTAAGAGTAATTTTCTATTTTATTTAACAAAGTGAGAATAAAAACGGGATTTTGGCGGGTTTTTATACTTGGTAGTTCTCTCTTTCTGTAGGTCCTGTTGGTAACAGGAAACAGTACCAGCACTGAGGCCTTTAGAGAATTTTGAGTAGCTTTTTTTTGTGTGTGCCAAACAGTGTTAGGAATGTATCGTGTAACAGGACCCACCCCAGTAGGTCAACCTCTGAAGTGTAGCAATGTGATGGGTGCACAGAAGGGACACAAAGGAGTCAACTACACCTCAGTTTGCTGGGGACCCCAGGAGAGGCTTCATCTTCTATCTTCCTAGAGGGATGGTTTGTGAATTGGACTTGGAAGGACTAGTATGAGTTTGGCAGGTGGATGAGGGGAGGAGCTTTTCTAAGAAGAGAAAACACCATGTCCTGTGCATTAATAAGAATACCCTTTGAGAACTGTAGATTACTGAGTGTGGGCAGAAAGTAGGTTGTCTGGGTGGAAGTTGAGAGAAAGGGATGAAGAGAAGTTTGCAGAATCCAGAGCCAGCGTGTGACAGCTAGGAGGTATTGGGTAATAATGGAAGCCTTTGGGGACTCACTGCAGTCTAACTAGGGTGGGGACAAGGTAGAACTTAGAGTTTAGAGACCTGCTTGGTGTCAGAGGCATGAACAGATTATTGGAAGGAGAGAACCTAGGTCCAAAGTCTAGTTCGAAGCACTTCAGAATAACCTGTTGAAAAAATGACCGCCAGGAAAGTGCCCTCTAGGGCAGGATCAAAGTTAGCATCAATGAGACATCGGGGAGGAGAGAGGATGGCAGAGCCTGGGACACCATTTCAGGTTTTGGCTTCGGTTATCACACCAATGGAAATGCCACTACTTAATCAAGCACCATCAGTGGCCCTCTCATCCTGGATAAGGGTGGAACAAGTTGGGGATTTATTGGACTTAGGACTCTGTGGGACTATTATTTAGTTGGACGTGTGAGTCTGGTATCGGGTGTGATTTCTGGGTTGAGCAGGTATACTGCAGGGTGGTGGCCTCCTCGGGTGGCAGTTGATATGACAGTGGCTGTAACAAATTTGGAGGATGTGTAAAATGAGAATAGAAGAGTTAATATTTAGGTGACAGCAACTTTCTAAAGAGAAAGGAAACTGTGAGACAGAAGAGTATGTAGAGATGTGGGCCATTTAAACAAGACAGTAACAGCAGAGCACACAAAGCATCCTCTTATCCCCAAAGTGGAGACGTGGCATTAGAATCAGCAGTCTTAGAGAAGCAGTGTGTGGGATGGGATAGAGAAGTATCCATTCCTCAGAGGTTAGGCCGTCCTGCATAACATCCGGGAAACAGATGGGCGTCATGGTGAGGGTAGAGTATGGCTGAAAGAGTCAAGTCACCATGAAAATTATCACGGTGTGGAGAGGCAGATATTGGTGTCTTTTTAAAATTTTTTTATTGGTGTTTTAAAAATGTTTTGTTTGTTTCTTCAGTGTTAGTTTTCAATTTAAGGAAAGCATTGCTAACCTGCCTCTTCCAAACAGGAACTGGTCAAACATACCCACGATCCTATGGAGAAGGCGAACCTGAAGTTGGCCCTGGATGCAATGAAGGTAGAGAGCTGCAGCTTGTGTGTGTCTTCTGTTCCTGCCTCGAGACAATGGGACTTGAACTGCTAGCGTGCATATGTGTGCCTGCCAGCATGCATGCTTGGTATTGGTGAGGAGAGCAAAGTCAATGGGACTTGAACTGCTAGTGTGCATATGTGTGCCTGCCAACATGCGTGCTTGGTATTGGTGAGGAGAGCAAAGTCGCTTACTGAAAGACATAGTTGTTATGTCGTTACTGGTGTTTTTTGTTTGTTTGTTTGTTTTTGTTTTCTAAGGCTAGAACTTCCTGGTACTTGCTATGTAACCCAGACTGGCCTCAATGTGTGGCACTCTTCCTGCCTCAGCCTCTGAGATAGAATTCTTATATGGATTTAAGTACTAGACTAAAAAATGCTTGAATAAGCAGAGGGCCGTAGGAACAACAGTGTGGTTCTCCTTCCTCAGACTGATCCTCTGCCAGGTTGTCCATGGTGGATGCTGTACAAGGATTTCACTTAGGGATTTTGTTCCCAGTTAAACCTGAAAGTCAAGGAAGCACACAGAGGGATAAAAGCAGGTGTTGTGAACTTGTTGGGGGGATGTCTGAAAGCCCAGATTTCACATTATGCTCAGTGAACTTGACTCTGAGCTGCAACTGAAACAGAGTCACGTACTTGTTGTTTGGAAGGCGATGACAGTGCATTGTCTAAGTATTTAACAGTGCTCTGGACTACTCTTCACACTGGCTCTGCTGTTTAGATGATGTTAGCCTGGGTGTCATGACCATTGCTCGGTCATTAATTGTGGCTAGAAAATCAACAAATGTTGTGTCCTTAAAGAAGTCATTTATGGATGACTCCTACCAAAAGCCAAGCTTCCCTGAGAACATAGTTAAGAGTTGCTGTTTGCAGAGTTGTGTTCCTGTTGGATGCTTAAAACAGGGTAAAGAAAAAAAAGAAAGAAAAAACTTAGAAAACAGGAAAATGTAGATCACACAAAATAAAAATAGCCAGTTACAATATGCGAGGATTAGCTAATGCTTTTGCAAATTTTTTTTTTAAAAAAAAAAGCCATTTTAAGTTAAGTGAAGGCAGGTGGAGAAGAATGGCTAGAGGTTTTTATTCTCTTTTTCCTGTTTTTGTTCAGCTCTGTTCTTCACCTCTCCCGTGTTTCTCGTTTATTAACTCTGAAATTGAACTAGCCTTCTTGACTGAGCCTTCTCTGGAGCTAACAAGACATTAACTGGTTTCAAATGACCGTCTTGCTAGGGCACCATGTAACTTGGTTACTTTTTCCTAGCTGCTAATCCTTCAGCTCTGCCCTTCATCTAACCCGGGAGAGATGCACCCCTGTCAAGGTCGGCCATTAATGCTCCCAGAATTTAAAATCTCCTGACCTACTTTCCTTGTGGCTTTGTATTGCTGCAGATTTTTTTTTTTGTCTTTTAAGGCAGCAGCAGTATCCTTACTCTCCTCAGGGGTGTGGTAAACGGCAACTCTTCAGACTTCCCAGCTGCATGCCCCACATTTTAAAATTGGCTTTGAGACGCAGCTTTGATTGACTGAGTGTTCATTTCATTGTCACTGAGAAGTTACGGTGGTGACTTTCATCACTGATGGAATTAATGATGTGTTTTTCTTTCAAAGCAGCTTGTATCGCTAATCTTCCTGTGTGTTCTTTCTGCACCCTTCTTCCTATTCTTTAGGACTTGGCACAATATGTGAATGAAGTGAAAAGAGATAATGAGACCCTTCGTGAAATTAAGCAGTTTCAGCTATCTATAGAAAATTTGGTATGTAATTATCCTCCCATCCAACTTCCCCTTGTCCCCAAATCTTGGGACGCTCTGAGTGTGGCTGTTGAGGAAAAGATGGTTTACCTTCAACTTTTGGCTGTCAGACTTTGGTTTTTCCCCTCCTTTCACACGGGATGGGGAATAGCATCTGGTCTTCACACTGGTGTGATGTCACCTGTGACTTCACCATTGTCTGGGTACCTCTGGTGCTTGCCTCTGTCCCTCAGTCTCTCATGGCCTCTTCTCCAAGGAGCCCTAGAGGACAATAAAGAGAGTCCAAGTTTAGGTGTTATGGCTAGAGAAAGTCCTTTCAAATCACTTCATTTGAACTGGGTCCAAAGAGTGAGAAACCATAAGAAGACATATTGGGTCAATGATCCAGGCAATGCCTTGAAAGTGGCAAGTCCAGAGATGGGTAAGAAGCACTTTGTGTGTTCAGGGAGCTGAGAGGCAAGGGTGGCTAGAAGTGATGAGAACAGAAGGTGATGAGTTCTCTGCAGTCACACGGGATGGGGAATAGCATTGCATAACCTTGGATCCAAGGATAGGTTAGGGCTTCATTGCGACTGCAGTGGAAATCTAGGACAGTTTCTATCTGCCCTAGAGTGGAGTGTCCCAGTCGTGTTTGTATTTCAAGGAGTCCCATTAGGGAGGCAGCTGAGTTGCTATTGACATGGTTTCAAGAGAGAATGGAGGGCTGGCTTCACCTGTAGGAAGTGCATAGAAGAATGGCTTTGAGGTATTTTTGGCCAAGTGATTTCACTGCTGTGTTCCGAATCCCCTTGCGCATTCCTTTCTTTTCCCATGTACAGCCACCTCTCTGTTTCATTGGTGCCATCGCCTGCTTCCTTGACAGTCCCTGTAACCAAAAATCTCTTTATATGTTTTGTTTTAAACAACTGTTTTCTAATTAACCTTCTTTCCTAAGTTTGCCAAGACTTTCCTGTGGTTATCAACATTCACCCATTTAAAAGTACGCAATGATGAACTTAAATGATTTTCTGAATTCATTCGGTGAATAACTGCCCACATATTTTACATCATGGGACTTACTCTGTGTTTATTTTAAGTCTCCAGTTTTCTATAGCTTTTCGTGGTTCCTCCTGTGAACATATTCTATTCAGAGCCTAGAGTATTCTTCCCCATTATGGTCTCTCACATTCCTTCAAGGTCCAATCTAAAGGCAATCCCATTTCCTAACCTCCCATTATCTTTTCCCTTTTAGAATTCCATAGTGTATTACCTGACAGGTATATAGCATTGGCAGTATGATAATATGAGTAACATTAAAATGACCACCATAAACATTTATGTGTACATATGACATTAAGTATATTTATAATCTTGAATACCCATTGTTTCCATCCAACTCCAGAACTCTTAATTCTGTGAAACCATGTTCACTGAGCACAGACTCCCGACTCTGTTCTCTCAGCAGTCCCTGGCACCATTCTTTCTGTCTATGAGTTCAGCCCCTTTGTTGCCACTGATATCTATCTATCTATCTATCTATCTATCTATCTATCTATCTATCTATCTATCTATCATCTATCTATCTATCATCTATCTATCTATCATCTATCTATTATCTATCATCTATTATCTATCATCTATCTAGCAATCATCTATCATCTATCTATCTATCTATCTATCTATCTATCTATCTATCTATCTATCTATCTATATGGTATTGGTGCCCTTGTGGCCAGTTTATTTTATTCAGCCTCATGCCATAAGCATTCATTCATGTTGCGGAGTGTGAGTTTTGTCTAGGTAGGGCTATCTGATGTATTATTGTATGTGCAGATCCCATATTATATCTTTTTATTCAGAGGACATTTGGTTGCTCCCTCTTTGAAGTGTTATAAATAATGCTGCGGCGTGTGGGTATGCCAATGTCAGTTTGGGTGCCCACTTTCACTTCTTTAGGTTATATAGTAGAATTTCTGAACTCTATGGTCATTCTGTGGTTAAATTTCGAGTAATATCCACTCCATTCTGGAGAGCAGCTGCCCTAGTTTGCATTCTTACTAGCAATCTAAATGGATTCCAGTTTCTCCATAAACTTGACCAACACTCATTTTCAGGCCTCTTTTTAAATGTTTTATTTTCTAAGCACACATGCAAAATATATATCCAAATGGATGTGAAATCATGTCTGATTCTGGTTTTGATTGCATTTTCCAATGATTAAAAGTATTGAACACTGTTTTGGGTTTTCATTGGACATGTCTGGAGAAATGTCCGTTTGAATACCTTGGCTAATTTTGAGTCCTGTTATGTGATGTGGTGTGTGTGTATGTGCCTGCAGACATGTGCATGTGTGTTTGTAGGAGTTATTTATACATGTGTATACCCATCAGTCCCTTGTTCCAAGGTACTTAAGACCCTCTTCTATAGATAGCGTTGGTGATGCCATGAGTTCTCATTTACCCACCTTTCCTTTCTTGCCTATACATTCATCTAGTGTCACATTTAAGAAATCATTTCTAAATTTAATTCTGTGAAGACTTTTCTCTATTTTCTTGTAAAGCCTTCATAGTGTCAGCTCTTATGTGTAGATCTTTGCTCCAGGGAGTCATTTTGAGATACAGTATAAAGCTAAGGTCCAACTTCATTCTTTTTTCTTGTAGACTTACAGTTGTCCTAGCATCATTTGTTCAAGAACTTTGTTTTCTCCCATTGAAGGTTCTTGGAACTTTTTGAAAACAATTGTGGCTAATATATGAGTCTTATTTCTGGGGTCACTACTATTCCGCTGGTCTGTTGATCTGCTGGTCTTTATGCCAATGGTGTACTATTTTAGCTATTCTAGCTTTATAATAAGTTTTGAAGTCAGGGAGTATGAAGTATCCAACTTCATTGTTTTTCAGGGTTCATCTAGTTATCTAAGGGTCCCCTGAGGTTCCAATATGATTTTTTATGTCTTGTTTTTGTTTTCTTTGACAGATTTTCTCTGTGTAACAGCTCTGGCTGCCCTGGAATTCACTCTGTAGACCAGGCTGGCCTCAAACTCACAGAGACCTCTCTGCCTCTACCTCCCAAGTATTGGCATTAAAGGGGTGAGCCACCACCACCTGGCTCCCTATATGAATTTTAAGATGAAGTTTTTATTCTGTTTATTCTAGAGTGTAACAATGGGGTTTTGACAGCAAACATTTATTATTTTATCATTTTCTTGAAATCACATTTATATCTTTTATTAGAATGAACTTTCTAGGTGTCATTTATAATATTTAGTTAATTCTTTTTTCTCTTAACAAGTACTGTAAGTGTTTATTAGTAATTTAAAAATATTTTATGTCTTTGCCTTTGTGGAAATATCTCATTTAATTGTTACATCAGAATTTTTCATCCTGGAGCTCTTAGCTGAAGGAAGCCATCCCTGAATCCCTGGGTGAAATTATATCCCCTTCCTATCCTCTGCTTTTGGGATAATTATGTATTTGCAATTACATGCTTCTGTAAGTATTGCTTCCCTGTGGGTGGTATGTTCTATGAAGATAGAGGCTGTGTCATGCCACCCTGAATGTGTGACAAATATTAGTTACTAGAATCTTCCTCCAGTTAAAATTATTCCAGTTATTTCTTTTCTGGAATTGAACTTCTCCTTTTAAATAATATTTTTATTTTTTTAGATTATAATGTAATTACATCTATCGTTTTTTTCTTCCCTTTACTCCCTCCAAACACTTCCAAGTTACCCCCCCCATCTTGTTCTTTTTCAAATTCATGGCCTCTTTTTTGCTAATTGTTGTACAGATACAACCTGCTCAGTTTGTATAATGTTACTTATATGCATATATTTCCGGAGCTGACCGTTTGGCACTGGATAACCAATTGATGTGCCCTCAACGCAGAGAAGGCTATTCTTTCATTCTCAGCATTTCTTACTTGTCTGTAGTTTTTTTTTTTTTTTGTCTAGGGTTGAGTCCTTGTGATCTTTCCTCTTCTGCATTTGCAGGTCTATCTGTCTTTGTTCAACTCATGTTTAGGAAGTCCTGCTGGGGAAACTTCATGGGTATAGCTTCTCTGGTATTTTAGGAAACAGGGTCTCACAGAAAACTTGCTGTTCCTCGGACTTTTACCGTTTTTCTGCCTCCTTTTCTGCAATGGTCCCTGAGCCTAAAGTTCAAGAGTTGTGTGGTAGATATTTGAGTTAGGACTGGGCTCCACAACTTTGCATTTTAATTGGGTGTGCTTTTTTGTAATGGTTTCTGTCTGCTGCAAAGAAAGTTTTCTTGGTGAGGAAACTACACTTATCTGTGGGTATAAGAATCACTACTTAGGGGGCTGGAGAGATGGCTCAGGGGTTAAGAGCACTGGCTGCTCTTCCAGAGGTCCTGAGTTCAATTCCCAGCAACCACATGGTGGCTCACAACCATCTGTAATGCAATCTGGTGCCCTCTTCTGGCCTGCAGGGATATATGCAGGCAGAATACTGTATACATAATAAATAAATCTTTAAAAAAAAAAAAGAAATTAAAAATTCTTTAAAAAAAAAAAGAATCACTACTTAGACTGTAGTTAGGGATTGTGCTAGTTTGGTAAAGGGATGGTTGTGGGTTCTCCTCCAAGATCCATGACTTCGCTAGCCCTAGCTAACCGGATAGGTTTCCAGTCCCGGGCATGATTTTTTTCTCTTATTGATGGGCCATAAGTACAATTAGAGAGCTCTTGGTTACTGTCAAGTTATGTGAACTTCTACGATTATTATGCCATGCTGGTCATTGATGTGTTTCATAAGCATCATAGCTGGGTGGGACTGTTGGTTGCTTCCTAGCTTTGGAAGCTTGAAAGGTACCTTCTGGTACCGTGACATGTAGTCCTCAGGGAGGTTCGATCCAGCTCTGGTAACTTCCCTTTTAAGATTATATGTAAAAGTGTGTCGACAATGTGCCCGCTGTAATTACAAAGACAGATGGATTTTTGTAGCATATCTGATATCAAAGTCTTGTGTGTTCAGAGTAAATGTGCTAAAATAAATAAAAATGATATCAATTGTAATAGGGTAGTTGTCCAGGAAAACGTCTTTACTAATGTTTACTTCTGTTTGTATGTGATTGTGAAAAGGTCAGACACACATGTTATATTTATCTACAAATGCGTTTATGTTTTAGAACCAGCCAGTTTTGCTCTTTGGGCGACCTCAGGGAGATGGTGAAATCCGAATAACCACACTGGACAAGCATACGAAGCAAGAAAGGTGAGAAGATCGGAGCACTGGGTGCTTTCACAATTAGTAGTTGCTGTCACAGGAACGATGGCACCTCGTGTCCGTTGTTCTCGGACGGGGTGGGGGTGGTCAGGCAAGGGGACAGGCCAGTTGGTGGTCCCTTACGTTCTCTAATGTAGGCTTTATGGATTACCTCGCTTTCTAGTCTGTACTGTGTTGATTTGCCTAAGTCTTTAGGGGCTAAATGAAAACCCTTGAAAATAAGACAGGTGAAAATATGACTCCCAATTGTGAAATGCCACCAGACAATTGCCACAAAACCATGATTACCTTTAAAAAAGTAGATTCATTTAAAAATGAACTAAAATTAATGCAAAGCATCCTGAGAAGAAAGGTCAAATGGAGACTCTCTAGTTATATTTTTATTTAGGGAAGCTTTTGGACAGAGTCCTTGAATATTCGCCACTAGGAAACATGATTGTCAAACTGGTGCTTTTGTGGTGATTTCCTGGACTCTTGCAGAAGAGAAAGTCTGCCAGCAGGGGGCAGCATCAGCTCTTGCTTCCGCCTTAACGCCCGGATTCCACAGGTAGCTCTCAGGAGCCACACTTCTGATTTTGAGGATGAGGAAAGTGTTTGAGCACTGTGAATATGTCATTGTCACAATCGTTGGTTAAGAATATGTGTGTTAATCACCGAGAGTTTTAAAAAGCACACATCTATTGCGGCTGGATGATAAGGTTAGAGGGTTCATTTCCTTCCCCAATTAACATTGCTTTTAATAAGGAAGAGAAAAAAAAAAAAGAAAAAGAAAGAAATATTAACACAGAAACTTAACCATCGCTTTCCTGTTTTTGCAGTTTTCTCTTACACCCCAGCTGTGCTTAAGGTGACCCATTAAATTGTGACACCCAACGTAAGGCTCTGAAGTTAGCCTGGGTGTGATCTTACTCTGCACCACATCATCAATATGACCTTTGGCAACTCGCACACATCCCCCAGCTTGGGTTTGCTCACCTAGAAAGACAGTAGTTCCCACCTGAGTGGGGACCCTGGGAATTTATTTTCTGCCTTGTCTGTGGAAGGGGTGAAGAATTCTCAAGGCTCTTGACCGATTGCTTTGAAGGTAGTGGGAGAGCTACTGCCCTGATCATGAGTACTTTTTCTGAGTTTTTGGCTTTTAAATAAGAGATCAGTTATTCATGAGTAGCTTTATGGCTTACCTCAATGTGTACTTTCAATAACTGCAGTCTATGTACTTCTCTTCTTATGGTGCTTCCCTTTCTTTTTGTTAAGCTGAGGGGAATTGGGGTGGAATGGCACCATTTCTCCATCAATGTTGTGGAGGCCTGTGATGCTTCTGTGAGCCTGAGTTCCTCATTGCTTCCCATGTGGCCCAAAAGATGAATGCTTGGTTGGTGTAATCACATCCAGGAAGAGAAATACATGAGCTCCTAAACCATGTCTGTCACTCAACCGCGCTGTCTCTCTTTTACAGGCATATCTTCTTATTCGACTTGGCAGTGATTGTGTGTAAAAGGAAAGGGGATAACTATGAGATGAAGGAAATAATAGATCTGCAGCATTACAAGATAGCCAACAATCCTACCACTGACAAAGAAAATAAAAAGGTGACCTTCCGGGATGTTACTATTAGTAATTTATGTAGAGCTTTGAATATTCAAATGCAGCTATCCCTTGGTGTCCAGGCCACCCCTTCCATGGCAGATGCCTAAATCTGCAGACACTCAGGCCTTTATACAAAATGGCTTAGTGTCTGCATATAGCGTATGCATGTCTTTCTCTATAATTTCAAACATCTCTAGGTTCTTTCTAATACCTAAGACAACACTTAAATTCCTGTAAGCAGCTGTTGTACCACATTGTTTAGCAAAAATGACAAGGGGAACAGTCTGCACATGTTGAGTACAGATGTGGTTAATGCTGTTTTCATCTGCAGTTGTTGAGTATTTGAATACAGAACCTGCAAATCTGGAGTCAGATGTACCTTACTGCTGTTTACTGGTTCAGGAATTTAGTTTTCAGAAATTAATTTGGTACAGGCTCCTGTGAGGTATGATGGGATCGTGACATAGTTGATCTGATCATTTTTAATTCCTAGGATCAATATGGTAACAATGATTTTCTCATCAATATGAAGTTGGTTACAATCATCGGTATTAATGCTGATAGAGCTGTAAGGTTTTGTGTGGAGGGTTAGGCACTCCAATAAATTTGGAAATTTTTTTAAACAAATGATAATTATTAACTTGAAGACTATTCATTTTCACAGTGGTCTTATGGCTTCTACCTCATCCATACCCAAGGACAAAATGGGTTAGAATTTTATTGCAAAACAAAAGATTTAAAGAAAAAATGGCTGGAACAGTTTGAAATGGCTTTGTGAGTATTTCTACTTTAAAAATTTATTTGTGTCTATGGTGTGCACTTGCACACACATGCGATGTGTGTGTGTGTGTGTGTGTGTGTGTGTGTGTGTGTGTGTGTGTGCGCGTGTGCGCGCGCGCGCCGGGGACGTGGCAGGCTGGAGTATGACATCGGGTATCTCCCTTGGTGTCTGCCTTTTATGTAGTGAGTCAGAGTCTCTCAGTTGGACCCAGAACTCACTGATTTGGCTAGACCTGCCACCTTGCCTCTGGGATCTCCTCTCTCTGCCTCTCAAGCTCTGAGGTTAAAGGCCAGCTGTCACCTCTGCCCAGCTTTTCCTTGGGTGCTCAGGGTTCACACTTGGGCATTATGCTCGGCTGGCAGGTGCTTTCCCCAGTGAACCGTCTCCCCAGCCTACATTTCTCCTTTTAAGCACTCTTTGTGTCCCAGTATTTCAATCCTTGATGAGTCACAGCAGCTGTTCTCCGCTAGAGGCTGGTAGCATACAGAGGCTCTGAGCATGGGCAGACTGTGGGCTGGTCATCTGGTCTCCCAGGACAGGAATGTTGGTGAATTTCTTCAAAAGGAAGAAAGAGGGAGCTCAATCCTTCCCTTTAACTTTCTTCTCTTAGGAGTATTTTCAGTTTTTACCTTTTAGCCCCTCAAAAATGGAATTATAAGGACAAATTTTTCCTGCAATTACTATGTTTTAATATATATCCTTCAATTAAACAGAAAACCCACACATATGTACATATATGCAAATCCTTTGCTTCTAATATAAAGACAGATGCCTTCCCTCTGTTTTAAACTGACTTATTGTTTCATTCCTTGATGAGTTTCGGGTATATTCAATGAATGCTTCAGGACTGGGTTTCTTTCAATGTTCTTTCCCTGACTTAAAGAGGATGCTCAACAAAGCTGTGAAAATACCCAGGTCTGCTTCAAAAGAAACAGGGCACACAGAGCTATAACCAGCAAGAACACGCTGTTGGTTGTTTCTTTGTAATTTTGATATTTATAAACTAAGGAGGTGCATAATGACCCTCCTTGTGGGAACACATTGGTTGCCCTGAAAGGAAACTGTTAAAAAAGATGGAATTAAAAGAGAACACTTTGGAGGTCTGTCTCATTGTGTTCTGGCACTGTTCGCCACTTGTTGACCAATTCTATCAAGATTTTATTGCTTGTTTCTATTTTAAGAAGTGCTTGTGTTAATACAAAATTTGAGGTTGAATTAGGATGGTTTTTGAAGTTCTGGTGAAAAATATTTTATGTTTTTATTTATTGTGCATATATGTATTTGTGTGTGTGTGTGTGTGTGTGTGTGTGTGTGTGTGTGTGTGTGTGTGTGTGTATGTGTGTATGCACATGCATGCACAGCACAGTATGTCCATGGAGGTAAGGGAGCAGTTTTTAGGAACAGATTTTGTCCTTCTACCACGTGGGTTCTAGGAATGGAACTCAGATCATCAACTTGGATATGAGGAACATTTACCTGCTGAGCCATCTTGCTGACTCAAGACTCCCTTATCTTTTGAAAGACAGGATTGTATAGATTTTTTTTAAAAATTAAGTTTAAAACAAGTCTTGAGTTGTGCTATAATTACAGCTGTAGCTCTCTGCAGTCTTCACTAAGTCATCTGTCCTCTGAAAGCCTCAGTTCCTGCATCTGTAAAATGGGGATACTGATGTTTAGTCAATTGCAAATACCATCTCAGTGAAGTACCAGCCAGATGCTGCAATGTAAGCCATATGGTGTTTATTGATGAAAGGGTGATGTCTCTTATTACTGCTGCTAGTAGTAGTATTTTATGTTTAAGATTGTAATATGCATATGAGCACAAAGCTAACATTTTTAGTTCAGTATACAAGGTCAGTAGTATTAAAGGCTGCCTTAACATGGTGCCCTCATTACAGGTTGCATTCACTTTGGGCACAGGTGGTAAGTGGGCAATGTTGGTCTAGTCTGTGATCCAGAATGGTCAACCTCATATACCTTGTGCTCCTTCAGTGAGGCACCTGGAGTTGCATGGTCCAAATCAGAACCATGGGATGCTGGGGACAGTGAGTGTATCCAGAGGCAGAGTGGATCTCAAGCTTTTGGTCTTTGTGGCAAGATGTAAGACTAGAATTTTCTGATGTCTTTCTTGGGCTGTAGAATTTCTGAGTGAAGGAGTTTCTCCAGGGGAGGGCAGCTAAGTATCTTGTCTCAGAGGAGGCAGGCTCCTAGGATTGCGTGATAGACATATCAGTGACCATTTTGTTCAGTTTTTTTTAAAGTCCAATAGCTCATCTGTACTACAAGATAAGTGATGAAATAAATGCTTACCCTCTCTCGTGTACAAGAATCTGCAGTAAGCAGAGGCTGTCTGATAGGGTGTCTCTCTGAGGATCGGCTGTCTGTCAGGCTCACACTCTCTTCTGCTGTCTTTGCATCTGCCTTCTGTCTTCAGTGTTGGTCATTTTAAAGTATAAAAGAGCTACTGGAGCTGGGCGGTGGTGGCGCACGCCTTTAATCCCAGCACTCGGGAGGCAGAGCCAGGCGGATCTCTGTGAGTTCGAGGCCAGCCTGGGCTACCAAGTGAGTCCCAGGAAAGGCGCAAAGCTGCACAGAGAAACCCTGTCTCGAAAAATCAAAAAAAAAAAAAAAAAAAAAAAAAAAAAGAGCTACTGGAATTCCAGCTATAAAATCCACATGGTAGGTGGCAGAAGGTAATCCCTCTCTTTTAATGAACCTTTAACAACACGTATTTTTCTTAAGTCAAGCCAGAACTTGGTCATATGACTGCATGTGAGAGGGGAGGCTGGGGTTATCATTCCTGATTCAAGTGGGTTTGTATCTGGGTTTGAATCAAGGCTCTCTTGCTGTGAAAGACGGGGTGGGGGTGGGGGGAGTGGCATTTTGGATGCAGGCAGCTAGCAGTCACAGCTCTACAAGGTACACAGGGGTATAGATAGGCTTCAGTTGCTCCTCTGCACTCAGGGTGGCTTCTGCACCTTCAGGGAACATGGCATTCTACATCTTTGAATACTGTTGAAGCAGCCCAGGAATATAATGAACTATGGTGGGAGTCTTATTTTTACTTTGGAGTTTTGTTGACTGCTTAGGAGAGGTAGAAGGTGGGCATGTTTTTCTGCAGAATTACTCAGAGTTGGACCTGAGGGTGTCTATAAGCAAAAGTTATAACAAGTAGGGCCCCATAAAACCAGGATTTTGTTAAGGTATTGGGCTACCTTATTATCTTTCTTCCCTGCTTCTTTTTGAAGCTCGTTATACCAGGAAGCCCTAGTAACCATGCTGCCAGATTTCTAAGACAGGTCTTACCTTGTTCTTCGTGAAACAGAACAATCTGGGAAAATCCTGATGCTTAAGATTTTGCTCAAGGGTCAGATTTGTTCCGTTTTGTCCATTATCTCAAATCATTATGCTCTTAGAACTCATGGAAAATAAAGAAAACCAAGAGCCCTGTGGTATTTTAACAATGAAGAAAATGCAGCAAGCCTCCACATCTGTGCAGGTCAGCCCTTGCCGGGATCCTTAGCCCTACCCTGAGTCTTGTAAGCCTTCCTGGAACTCTCTGGACTGTGGCCTAGAGGGGCATTGAAAAGGACCATGGTGGCTGATCAGTGGAATTGGTATTTTTAAGACAGATGAAATGCTTGCTAGTGTTATTTACTGAAAACGACAGTTCTGTTTATAGGGTGACTAGACAATTTTTTTTTGTTTGTTTAAAATAATTGCAGACACCTTTAAGGCATTTAAATCCTGCTCTTAATTTGGGATATTAGAGAGGAAGGCCGAGTCTGCAGGCCCCTGTAAACAATGAGGATGTACTGAAAGCAAGGCATCTCCCAGAGGCCACATGAATCTCAGCCGCTGTCTTTCCCAAGAACACCCCCATCCTTGCTCAGCAGCATATTCTCTGACCTTGTTTGGCCATAACCACTTCCAGCATTTAGAATATGCAGTGAACCACAGTAGAACTTGGCAACCTCCTTAGAAAAGGCTGAACGGAGAGAGACAACAGTGACCCACTTGGACAGGGAAGGAGGAAGGAGTTTTCTCTCCTTTTCCCTGCTAAAAGGGGTAGTAGTTGAGATTGTGGAAAGCATTATGGAGCTAAATGATGCTTAAGCGCTGAAGTGCTGGGAGCCTTCTCTAAGCATCCATTTAAATGCTTAAGAGGCTGACTGGTTAGGAGGCATTGCCTGCTTTTGTTTATTCCAAAAATGATTTTTGTTGCCATTCGTCTCCTATAATTCCATTTGGTCATCTGAGAAATAGGATGACAAGTGTTTGTATTCAGGAAAGCTGGTTTTCATGTGGATAGGAGTGCCCACAGACAGTGGTGCTTGAACTTTCGTTAGGAGGCTGTCGATACCTTCTCAAATCCCCTTTATTTACTGTGTTTTTATGAATTCTCTGCTTAGCTTTCAATGAATAAACATCCCACTCATTTTCCAGTTTAGGGAACTAGTAATCACAGGACCATATCAGCAACATTGAACAACATTGAACAGCAACATTACCGCAGATTTTGGTATCGCAGTGCACAGGGTTATCTTTATCCAGGAGGGTGTTAAATATCCAACTGCATTCAGATTGTGTTATTTAAAATAGATTATTTTTAGTTGCTTTATTTTGCTTGTTTTTATTATGAATAATACACAGGGGTTATTCACATATATATGATTGGTGTGTGTATATGTGTATGTGTGTGTTTGTGTTGGTATTGCAGGAATAAGTTCAAACTGTGTAAATTATAAAATAAATGGACTTAAAGAACAACAAAGTCTTTCTTTTCTTTTCTTTCTTTCTTTCTTTTTTGAGACAGTGATTCATATAGCTCAGGTTGACTTCAGTCTCATTAATAGCTAAAGTTGAACTTGAACTCCTGATTCTATCACGTCCAGGTTTCCAAGTGCTGGGATTGCAGCTGTGTAGTGTGTGCTACAGTCCAAAACCTTTTAAAGGAAGGACTGGAAAGAGAAAGAAAAGATAAAGTGAGAAGAGAAGCAGGATGTTCAGAATTGACCTCTGTACCATTTAGGGGCAATGAAAAGGTCCTGTTGCCTTGGATTTCTCCTGACCAGCCCAACTACATTCTTGAAATTTTAGCCATTTTTATTTAGTCCTTCGAAGATACACAGGCCATTATCATTGGAACCACCTCAGATTTCTTAACTGTGTCCTGGCGGGCACAGTGCTGAGGGACAGAGCTCAGGCAGTCCCTGCTGAGGTAGTAGCCCATGATATTCATTCACTGAATAGCACGACTGATATCAGGGCAGGGAGAGAATGGGAATGGAGATGGAGAGCATAGTGTTAGGGAGGGGCCCTAGGCCACACTGCTTATGTCACAGCAGTCATCTAGACAGGTGGCTCCGCCCCAAAGGAGGGTGGGTGGAGATGTAGCCACAAAGCTCCACGAGTTTGAGGTCCCTTCACCGTGAGATCTGGTGTACCTTCTTAATGTATTCACTCTCTCTTTCCCAAAGGAATTGAAGTCACAAAAAGAGCACACATGCCACAGAATTAAAAAGAAAAATTTAAATAATCAAAGGTCAAATAAAATAGCATTCCCTTCAAACTCACACTCTACCAGGGAAGAACATTTTCTTGAAACGTAGTTTCTATATAGAGTGTATAAATGTATGTTCTTTCACATTTCAAACTCAGAATTATATTTTATCAAGTATAATTTGTTTTGATCCGAAGTATTGCCCAGGTATTATGAATATCAGAGGGGTAATTACAATATAAAATTGTGTTCATTCTGAAAATTTTTATTGAGTACTTCCTTGTTGCTGAACCTATTAGAAGCCGTGGGCATAAAACATGATGGGGCCATTGCAGTTGAAATTAGACATATGTATTTCTAAATAAAGTAGTGTTCAGTTAATGTATAGTTGATTAAATTTCAGTCATGAGCCCTTGATGTTTCAACCCAAGTTGTCTCTTCTTCCAGTCTCATTTACTCAAACATCAGCAGATAGGGGCCAAGAATGGCATTCACATAGCCCTCTGCCTTCACCTCAGATCGGTCTCCTACCAGGCTCTGCTGGCTTGCACTCTGCCTCGCTACACACTCTTGTGTGAGTCTTCTGCATCCCTAGCTCCTTACTTCTCACCCTCTCAACTACTCTAATTGCACTGGACGTGGAGGCCATCTGATCATATGCTGACCCACATTCGGTCTTCGCAGATTGTCTGTTGTACTTGGTAAAATATAATTTTATTTTTACCACAACTAAAGAAAGCCCTGCATCTTTTTTATCCCACCTCTTTCCAGTCACACCTCTCCCCATTGTCCCCTATGCCAGTTTGGCTCTGGCTACATTGTTTCAGTCCCTAGAGGATGCATGGTACTCAAGCATTCATGTACAATAAATGCCTGAAGACTGCCTGGAGAAGTCTTTGGTGGATAGCTGGTTCTAGATGCCACAGGTCTTGGCTTTAAATGTTTCCATGTGCTACTCCTGACCTCTATGCCAAATGAATGATCCTATTTCCCCCATATTCTCTCACAATTTAAATTATTTTGCTAGACAAGGAATCTCCACACACAACATCTGTGGCTTTACCTCCACTCAGTGATCACCCTTCTGTTAAAGAGAATCTACCACTTTTTTTTTTTTCAGTTTAGCTTATATTGTATTCTGTTGAAGAGGAAGGATTCTTTATTCCTTATTAAGATAGGTGCCACATTGAACATCACTGTTAGAGCTCAGAGAGGTAGATAAAGAATGTCTCATGGGTCTGGAGATGCATCTGGAGGTTTAGGTTTTGGTGTGAGTTAGTTCTAGTTTAGGTTTTGGATTTGGAGTTAGCTATGAGGTCTGAGAGGGAATGGTATCAGGAGATGCATGTCTGTGAACTGTGAATTACATTCCCTTTTGTGTCCTTTGAAATACTAAAAGTGAAATTACTTTTGTATTGTTTTGGCTGCTGTATTTGTACATTTACAGTTCCTAGGCTGACCTGCCTGGGGCCTTTGATCTTTGTGCCTGTCTGTCTACTTATGACTGCTTCCTCCACTGGACTGTGAACATCATGGGGGCAGGCAGGGATCTCATTAGTGTTACTCATATTCACAATCTCTCTTAGCACATCACATAGCACATAATAAGTTATTATATTTTATTGAAAATTCAAAATTTTGCTTTTAGAATTTTATGACAACTAATGAAAGCAAAGAAGCAAAGATGTGATGGGCTAGAGGATTCTAGTATGTAAAAAACTCTCAACAGTCCATGGATAAAGAGACTTCTTTAGTGTTGTAAGAAGGTATCCACTGTTGATTCTTCATCAGGTGGCATTGATTTATTTTTGTAATTTAGGAAGTTGGTGTCATTCTGTCTTATGTCATTATTAGCTTTCAAATATGACATTGTGTTTTTCCTAAGGCATTTTTATGGGCAGGTGACCTGATATTAGATAGACTACTTTGTGATATTCTGAGTCAATGCTTCAGTAAGATGCATGGAACAAAGCAGGATGGATAATTTTCACATTATCCAGCCTGTCTTTTAAGTAGCATTGATCTCATCCTCACATGAGCTAAAAACTGCAGAAATAATTTGCAGCTTGTGCTACGTGCAGTTTCCTTGTCCCTGGGAGATTTAAGCAGAGCTTCATTCAAATTGTATTCTAGAGCTGGGACGCTCAGAGCCCAGAGCTTCCTCATTTTTGTCCCCTCCTCCATATTCCTGATTCCTGGTGGCACTTGCCTCTCCCCCCACTCCACCTTCAGCCCTCAGTCTGTCAAATTCAGAAGAAAAGCTTTACTTGTCCTCTATTCTTCACTAGAGTCCATGTGGTTTAACTTATGTGTTCTGACAGTATCGCAGGGAAGACTCTTGTCCTGCCCCTATCCTTTCCACTGCTCAGCAGGTTTCCTTAACACCCTCATCAGCACCTATGGTGTGACCATTCTCCCTGTAATGGCCAGTACTCCTCACTTCATCCTTTCTGGGGAGCCACCACCAACTGGTCCATGAAGAGCACCTCTCTACCCATCCTGAGATTAGACTGTTAACACCGTGTCACGTGTCCCCTCAATTCCAAAGAAAGTTCTAGGAACTTCAAAAGAAGATGGTCTTTGTTACTGCTTGATGAAAGACGCATGCTGATGATAGCAGATGTACACATCATTTTGACAGGCACCATTTCAGATTTCTAGACTCCGTACTTGGTGGCAGGCACAGTCCTACAGGGAATACCTAAAAGGAAAGGAGCACAGAGGCCAGTCTCTGGAATGCTATTAAATAGGGGTGACTGGTAGTGATAAAGGAGAGAATGAGAATGGAGACTATAGAGCTGGGGAGCCTAAGACTGACTTTGTTTATACTTTTGCTCAGCTGGACTTGCCTCCCTATACTTATACAAAGCTCTGCAAGAGATTTCTGTAACATGACCATTCAGGAGCTCCTTTGCTGCCTCTTCCCCCTCCTGTGCCACTGCCTCCTTTCTTCATCATTGTCTTCATGAGCGGGCTGGGCTGTTAGAATCCCCTCAACTGTATGAATGTGGGTATATGTTGTGACAACAAATTTTTGCTTTTGGACCAGGGAATGGTAAACTTTTTATAGGAAGCCAGAGAATAAATATCCTATGTAGGCCGTAATTCTCCTCAGAACTGTTGGGTTATATCAGTGTTAAGCACTAATGCAACAACAGATAACATGGAAATGAATGATGGTATGTTCCAGAAAAATAGCTGGGGGGATGCATATTTGGTCCCTAGACTGTACTTACTGATTCTTGTGTAGAGCACAAGAAGATGCTTACACCTTGCGAATGCAGTATATGTGTGTCAGCCATCAAAGGTCTCAGCTGTCATGGACCAGCAGCAGGGCCAAACTTTTGTAGAACTTTGTGGTTTCATTGTTGTTGTTTGTTTAGTCCAGTAGCCCATGATCTAGTTCCAGAGTGCTCTCCATTCCACCAAAACAAAAACAAACCTGAATGACTTGTCCATATTTGGCAATATTTTTAACTGTTCAACTGAATAGCATAATTGCCTGCTCAATGAGTCGAGGGCGCCTATTTTTGTAAGTCTTATTTGTGGGTTTTTAGAAACAAGACTGAGGATGAGCCCCATAGACTCTAGGCTGGACACAATCACTCACTGAGCTTTGATCTGAACACCAGCCCAAGAGGACCGGTGAGAGAAGACTTTAATTCATGATGATCTTTGTGCACTTGAAGCATCATCTTCCCAGCATGAACGCACTTGTGCCTGTTGTTTATCCTGACATGTTCTCCAGGGAATTCACTGAGGAACACTAGAAAGTGCAGAGGACACTGGTACAATAGTGCTGGCTAAAGAATGGGCCTCCTTGGGTAGTCTGTGTGTGGGGTAGTAAAACGGGTGACATTTCCACTGTGTTGGTACCTGCTTTGGTTTCTTCTGGATATTTAAAGCCTGCTAGTGTTTTCATGGGAACTGTCAGACTTCCTGGCATAATACTCAAAATACCTACTTACAAGCTTTCTCACTTTTTATCTGTCCATATTTGTATGTTGGTTAGTTTGAACTGTCACCTTGTACAACCTAGAATCACCTGTATAACCTAGAATAGAGTCGTAATGAGGAATTATCTAGAGCAGTTGAGCATGCGTGTGAGGATTGTCTTCGTTATTGATGTAGGATGATCCAGCCCACTGTGGGCAGCACTATTCACTAGGCTGTCCCCTCAATGAGGAGAAAACAGCAAACAAGGGTCAAGGTATTTATTGCTTTCTGCTCTTGACTGCATCTTGGGTGTTGATGTGACTAACTTCTTGAGTTCCTGGCTTTCCTGAATTGATGGGCTGTAACCCAGAATTGTAAGTCAAATAAACACTTCCTTCTCTAAGTTGCTTTTGGTCAGGATATTTTGTCACAACACAGACATAAAACTTAAGCATATATATGTGTGTGTGTGTGTGTGTGTGTGTGTGTGTGTGTGTGTGCTATAAAAAGCAATTTCTTCTAGTTCCTCAGACGTTTATTCTATCACATGAAAAGACTTTCATGGGCAGTGAGATGGCCTGACAACTTGGACCTACATGGTGGTGAAATGAGAGAACCAGTACCAGCAAGTTCTTCCATGATTGCTGCACACATATGCACAGGCACATTCTTGCACACAAACACACACAATGAATGAATACATGTAATAAAAACAAAACTTAGAAGGATTTCCTGACCAGTTTTAATATGAAGAGTTTGTTTACAGGTGTGGAATTCAGGCTGGCATGATTTGCTACCCCTGGATGGAGCTGAGTCTCACAGAGATGACCCATTCATATTAATCTCCCATGTTGAAGCCAGTTCAACCTCCCTGAATCTAATGCATTGTCTATAACCTTTCAAACTTGGCAGTAAAGTTAGTATAGGGAATTATATTGGTAGTTGTAAAAAGAAGCAAAACAGGACAATGCTCAGAACAATCTCAGCTGTCATTAAGTGGAGCCTTTTAGTATCTTTCTTTGTCCAGAAACATGGGAAAGTAGTTCATGCACGACAAATCATTTGTAAATATTAAGCAGTACTCTGGTTCTGGTTCTGTTTGGTGGGGATCAACTTCTCTTTCTCTGGTTGCATTCAATGCTTATTTGACATTTTTTTGGCCCTGGCTGAATATGCTTAGGAGGAAGGAGAAGTCACAGGCAGAGGGAAAGTGAAGGATTGCTATCAAAGGTTCCATCAGCAAACAAGCATTACTCTGGTTAAGATGAAATGCAAATAACATTATTAAGCAGAGTTAGTGTTGGTTCCGAGCCTTTGTAACAGAGCCTTTGATCTGCCAATTTTCTTTCAATACTGGACAATCACAGCACGACCAGGAGAGGTTCACCTGTCCTGTGGTGACTGTGCTGTCTCCAGCTTGTCTGGAGACTAACACAAAGAATAAGTGTGCTTTGGAATTGGTGGTTGTACTGAGTCAACTTGGCATATGGTTTCTGTGAGAAAAATGACATAATTGTCACTTAGTGAATTTGCCAATATTAAATAAGATTTATCCAGTAAAATCTCAACCAAACAGCAACATTTAGAGTATTTATTCATAAAAAGTGGGAAGATCTTGATCCATATAACACAAGTAAATGTGCATTTGGAAATTGCTAATCTTGGCTGTGGAAGCAGGAAGGACTTTGTTTCTGTTTGTGATGTTGTAGGTAAGTTCAGGCTGGCTAGAGAGATTGGAAGGTTGTCTTTGAAACAACTTTTAAATATCAGTGTGTATTGTACATCTCTCATCATTAGTTTGTCATGTGTTTTGAGCATCACATACATCCTCAACAGACATTCTAGGCACTGGAAATATTTGTGATAAATTCTCTTTATTGGAATTCATGTGATAACTATGTGTTATATACTTTACATCCGTGGATTCTATTTTCATGTCAATCTTACAATGTGACTACAAAACAGTGATAGATTACAAGGCCCGTGGAATGGCTTATTCCCCCTGCTGTCTTAGTCTAGGGAGAATGGCACTGGGAGTGTCAATATAGAAAAAGACCCATGTATGTGATGACACACATTCAGTTATTAGCCCACTGGGGATATAAAAATTTAGGGGATCTGCAATGGAAGACATTTACTTTTTGAAGAATTGTGCATTGTGCTTCTTTCCAAGTTCAGCATGTACTTGAATGCCTTGTGTGATGAAGTTCCTGGTGAAATTATTTGCTTCATCTTTGGTCAGCTCTCATGGTAAAATCATGCTTCCTTACAAAGTGCCAATGGCTCCCTACTCGAGTAGAACCTTCCATTGCCATAGTTCTTGTTGTTTTGAGTCAGGGTCTCATGCAGCTCATGTTAGTGTCGAACTTGCCGAGGATGACTTGGACTCCTTGTCTTCCTGCCTCTACCTCCAAAGTACTGTGATTCCACATTTTCACCATCACACCTGGTCATCGTCACTTCTTGAATCCAAGCAGAATACTTTTAACTCTCCCTTAGATGACCGTCTTTAGGATTTGAGGAGAGACATTTTTCCAAGTCTGTACTTAATACATATTTTCTTTTCAAAGGAAAAGAAAATTCAGTTTGAAGTTTTCCTTAACTACTCCAATTAAATGCTAAGTGAGATGAAAGAAAAGCATGGATGATTCTGTCCAATATCATGGGCAGGTTCAAAGGAATGCTAGATGCTATTATTGCAAAAAATTATAGACTTGATATAGTTGAGATGTTTACGAACAAATTTTGGGATTCCTGGTTGAACTTTGCACAGCTTTGTATTATCTTGATTCTTAGTGTGTTAGGAAAGATTCAGATTTTAAATCTTCATAGTAGAGTATTTAGACTCGAGTAGCATATCGTGATAATTCCTTGCTATTATACAGTGCTTTAAATTTCAAAAGTGGTTTTGGGATAATACCTCATTTGATACTTAAAGAATCCTGCGAGGTAGCAGGGAAAGTATTAGTCCTTAAAAAAACAGAAAATGGAGGAAAGATTAAGTATTCTGCTTATGGTTTTTATTTTTTCCCAGTTAACAAATGGCAGAGGCTGAGCTTCACCTCAGTCTAGGCATTTTCTGCTCTCCATGTTGCCTCATTTACAGCAAGAATGGCTACCACTGTTCTCTGGGGAGAAAAGTTGCCCTGAATTTGTTTCATAAGTGCAAGATGCTCTTGAGTAATACATTTGTACACTAAATCAAATATAAGACTTAGAATTTAAATATGTCGACTTTTTAGTGTTTTTATAAAACATATTTGATGGTTTTATAAAATCAAATAATAGGTAACATTGTACATATGAGAAACAATTTTTAAAGATGATGTTAGCTTCCAGGAATTTCCTTAGAGCAAAGGAAATAAAATATTAACTTGTAAGTTAATTCAGATCATGATTTTGAGTTGCTGTATTGTAACCACAGTGTTGAGCCTAATAAGAATTGCAAATCACTTCTATTTTCTTTGTTTTGATATTGTTTTTATTCTTCCACTTGTTTCAGTAATGAAATTTTAGTCTTGGAGTAAAGGAATTGGGAAGAAAAAAACCCATGATCTAAGAATAATGCCTGGCTAGTTTTCAGGGTGGATTAAGATGAGTCTGAAATCTGTCTTTTTCATTTAGTACTTAGGTGACACTGGGTGCCTACCACACATGTTGATGAAGGGAGGAACAACAAGATGCACCCTCATTCACCTTCATGATAAACCTAGGACTAAGGGTTGCAAGGCTTGATTGGACATAGATATCCCAGCCATCTGTCTGATCCACTTGGTCACTTGTTCGAATAGTAGCATCTCTCCCAACCATCTTCCTCTGGGAAAACACTGGTGCTTAGGAACTTACATTATCTACTTCATAGGTGGCTAGAATATTCCAGGTACCAATGCTCTGTGAGTCATTAGTCCTTGTATTTTGTATATCTTTACAATTACACCATCTCTGTCTGCACAAAACAGCCAGCTCTTCGAATAAGTGGAGTCACAAACAGCCTACAAACAGCTTGACAACCTGAGTTGGATCACCAGAACCCAAAGTGGAAAGAGACCACTGACTCCCAGAAGTTGTGTTCTCACCTTCAAACCTGTGCATTAGACTGTATGTTCAAATACATACACAATAATGATAAATAAAATTAAGTAAAAACAATAATGTGGAGAGTGATCAAGGTAGACGCTGAGGTCAACCTTTGGTTTCCACACGTGTGCATATTCATATGAACATATGCATGCAGCACACACACAATAAACCTAAGATTTCTACCTCCTTAGGTCAAACTTCAGAGTTCCTATATTTTGTTTCTTTTCCTTGCCTCAAAAGAATGTCTGTAAGAAAGTTCTCTGATTTGCTTGTATCTACCAAACTTGATTTCTGTGGCCTTTGACTGATGAGCCATTGGTCAGAATCAACTCAGGGGTCTAGTCTCTGATAGTACATTAATAATATATATGCACTAAAGCTTCTTCCCAGAGAATATTTGAGCTTTGACATATTGAACAGTAGCATTTTAAATTAAATCTGTTGCTGTCGGTGCATTAAAAAAAAAAAAACTGGATAGCTTAGAAATAGTGTTTCATACATTACAAAACAAACCCTAGGTCATATGTAGTTTACTAAGACAAAATATGCCCAGCCTGTTTAATTGTGGTAGGGGCTTGAATTGAGTTTTTCAATTATTACAACCTCAGTGTCTTTCAGAGCAAGAAAAAAATTAAACTGTTTATTCTCACCTCCAGGACTTCGATTTGGTAGGGAAAAAAAGAGCATAAAGTAATCTAATGGATTCTTTTCATACCATGAGGGTTAGTAATAAATAATTACGGATTCGTCTGAGTTCTTCAAGTTAGGAGGGCATCGAGATTAAAGGGCTACTTCAGAAAATAATGACTACCTAATTGAGCCCTGAGCTGCATTATCACTTCTTATCTTGAAGATACTTTTGTATTTGGTTATATTAGCCAAGCATTCCGTCTCAGGAAGGAATTCCTTCTCAGTGCTGGATTAGTAGTACAAGGTGGTACATAGTCTTGTTAAATATTTTCTCAGGGTAGAAGAGGGGACATAGTACGTATTTTCACACACATACAGGAGAGTCCTGAAGAAATTTCTCTAGGGAAATGTAAGTCCCAGGTTTGGAACACAAAGGTCAGGAGGACTTCCAACTTCTCTCAGCCAGTTCGTAGCTTGTCAGTTAACAGCTTATTATTTTTTTTTTCTTGAATTGTCTACATCTTAGATGATCTCAGACTTAGTTCTCATTCACACTTAGGACAGGTTCACCTGAAGAACAGCTTTTCCAGAGCCACACAGTATCAAATAGTAGATACCAGACCTTTAGTCCATAGTTTTCCTTCTCCCCTGGAGGCTAGCTTATGCTAGAAAGTACCATTTCTTTAGAGTATGGGCTTCCTTTTCTTCTATATCCCTGTCAGGAAAATTTGCCAGTCCCTGCCCAGAAGCCAATGGATGAGTGTAGAGGAGTAAGCCTCAACCTCAGAGGAGATTAGTAACAGTACCTATTGCCCACCATCTATTTGTCATTAACATAGGGCTTGCTGTAGATAGTGCAGACCAACCTTCAGCATGACATTCCTGACCCCTGAATACTTGACTGTAGCATGAAACATGCTAATTGCAGACTACAATGAAATCTAAAGTGAATTAGAACTTTAATTAAATTGCTTGTATGTTTAATTGCATAATGCATTGCACAATCCAAGTTTCAATTCCTTATTCAATTATAATGAAACTCCCCTTCAATTGAGTTTGTTTGGGGGTTTAAAACCAACTCTAAAAGTGTATTGATGCTTTAAGAGAATCCTTAGTCTTATAAAATTTCACCCTAAGAGATGGAGTGTTTTAGTATTAGGTTTGTATTGACTCTCGATATTGACATGGGTCTAGATGTGCAAAACCCACAAAGGCTAAATCCCAGGGGCTTACGTTTAATTTAAAATATGGCTAGCTGGCCATTGTGAACACATCTGATAGCTTGACAATCTGAAAATATGACTGGTTGGGGAAACGATCAAATATTAATTTTAAATGTTTATTAGTAGACTGTTTGCAGTTGGTTTTTAAATTCATTTGGAAAGTGAGGATTCACAGTTATCTAAAATTTTCAGTAAACCCCATTTCATAAAGGTGTTTGGAGGTTAAATGCCTAATGATTAATTTATGCATAAGTAATGCTCTTAATAATTTTGAGGAAAGGTAAGGCAGCTGAGGATAATGTTAGAGGTGAATAGTAATGAGGGCAGAAAACCTCCCAGATTTAAATGTGGAGCTCCTATTCATTAGCCTGAAAACAGAATAGGAAACTGGATAGAAAAGAGATTTTTAAATACCGGAGTTCAAAGAGTACTGGACAAGGAGAGAGAAAAAGTTAAAGAAAGATGTGGCCATAGGACTCCGGCCTGAAATTTTACTCATTCATCACCTAAGGAATGTTGAAAATTATTTGTGACCTATCTTTGTCCCTTTTGGCAAGAGAAAATGGAGGGAGTATAGAGGTTAGTTGGTACATAAAAATAATACTGTCATTGAATATTTTATTTTTAGTTTCTACCTAGGAATTGCAATGTGTTTCCTTTGGTCTGGTTTTCTGATGATCTTTGGAAATACAGTGGATGGTTCCTATTCACTGTGAGTAACAGAGGGTATTTAGACATAAATGTGTACATGCACACACTGGACAGTTTCCCTGTCACAGTTAATTATCATTGTAAACTTGATTAGACTTAGAATCACCATGGAACCATACCCTGGCTTTATGTCTAGGAGTATTTCTCTAGAAATGTTTAACTGAAGAGGGAGGGCATCTGCCCAGAATGTGGGCAGCACCATCGCTAAGCACTGCGGCTCCAGACTGAATAAAAAGGGGAATGTGAGACAGAACTGATATTTATCCCTTTCTGCTTCTTAACTGTGGACACAGTGTGTCCAGCTGCCTCCTACTTCTGCTGCCGTTGAGTCTTCTCCATGATGGACGGTGCCACCAAATTGTTAGCTTAAAAAAGCCCTCTTCCCTCAAGTCCCTTCTAGTCAGGCATTTTGTCATGCAGTGAGAAAAGTAACTAATACAGGTCTGTTTGTTAAAGCTTTCATGTGCTAACGCTGATTGACTGCTTCACATTCTCTGTATTGCATAGGCTTTATTTCATCCTTGGAAATATACACAATGGTAACATAATGATCAGAATGAGTTTCATTGGTTTAATTATAAATGAAGGCACTGTTAGCATTCAAAATCTTCTAGAAGAAGCAAGACTGACAGTGTGTGCTGATTCAACAGGGTATATCCTCTTGTAAAGCTCAGGGCATTAAATGTGAACCCTTGATCAAAAAGCTCAGCCTGTGTGTGATCCAGGGAACTTGATTACTGGATTTTTTGGAGGAAGTCTTTTGATATTAAAAGCGCAAGAAGCCAGAGCATTATGGGGTAGAGAATTGATTGATAATCATTGCCTTTCTCAAAGACAGTTTTGAGACATGCCCTGGGAAGCTGACAGGAGCCTGCCTGCCCTTAGAGGTCAGCACTGCCTCGTGAGGAAAGTTAACAGAGCGCTCTACGGAGCTAGGGCTCCTCTGTGGGAATTCTTATTGTTTGTTGCTCTGTGAGGATCAGAGCTAAGTACAGTTTAATAAAATTCTGCTTCAGAGTGATTTGTCTGTCTTCTGTGAGCAATTTCTTTTCCTGCTTCCCCTTTTCCTTTCTGATTGATTTATGTATCTGTTTGTATACTCCTTGTGTGCCTTCCCCCGCTCTGAACCCAAAGCACTTTGCAAATATCAGAGCTCAAATTGTAAAAAGATCATCGATTTTCCCCCACAGCCCCGAAGGTAAGCCGTCACATATCATCATTTATTTCTGAGACTGGTGTATTGATAGCATAATATTAAATTCTTTCATTAGAGGTTTTTTTTTTTTTTTTTTTTTTTTTTGTCTAGCCACAACCTAAATTTGAAACATTTTGTGTTTGCGTTCATCTACCAGAATTACTATTTACAAGTATGTACATCCCAGGATTGTGTGGTTACCTTGTTCAAGGTATCAGGAAAAGGGATCATGTTTTAATAATTATTTTCTTTGCCTTAACACTTCTTAGGCAACTGCCAAATTATTACACAGGAGAACCAAAAAGCAGGCCTCTGACTTCCTGGTTTACCCAGTATGTCCAAAAGTTTTTGAGTTTGGTCGGTGATGGGAAAAGCCTGAGTGTCTTCTGGACCTAGTAACCACAACCCTTTCCTCACTTCCATCCACCCCCTTACCATCTTCAAAGAAAGCTCAATTCTGCATTCTCTAGCTTTTCCACCCATATGACCATTGGGAGGATTTAAGGCCCTGCCCATGATGACGTGTCTCATGCAGAAGCAGTCCGGAAGAGGGGAAATAGGGGACAACCTATGATTGCTCTTTGGGCCAGTTTGCCTCTTCTGTGATCTTCCTGATGTGAGGGTATGCCCTGTACACTCAGCTGATTTTTACAAGAGTAACTCTTCAGTACCAACCTCCAAATCCACGTGACTGTTTGGGTTGCTTTTGTCTTTAATTTTTGACTGTTTTCATTCCCAATGCCATCGTCTTGGTTCAGGTCTTGAAACCCTCCCACCTTCTCTATGGAACTTTGGATTCAGTCAGCTTTGTAACATTGTTTCTGGGAGTTTTCCGTCTAGTATAAGTAAATAGGACCTGGCTATCTTCCTGGAGCCATTGGTGTACATTCATGGCCCTTGGAACGAGGAAAGATTCCTGGATGATGCTAGAATCTGGCCTTTATCCAGCATCAGTGTTACGTTGTCTTTATGTCTCCTACTGCAACCAGAATGAATTCCTGGCAGTTGCAGAAGATAGCAGGGCCCCTTAGACCTCTGAACTTTTGATTGACGTTTTTCCACTGACTTGTTATCTCTCTTGAGGTGCCAGGGAATACCTCCTTGTTATTCAAGACTGAGAATAAAACATGGGACATACACTTCAAGATCTAGGTAGAGGTAAGGACTTGGTGAGCAGATGTCCAGTAGCCCAACAATATCCCTGAGAATCAACAAAAGGAACCATGTGAAATTTAAAAGGTTTTCCATAACAAAAGAGACTAGCATCGGAGCAGTCAGCCAGCCAGCCAGCCCATAGACTGGGAGGAAATTGTGCCAGCTTCACTTCATTCAGGGAGTTAATATGCTGAATTTATAAAAAGCTGTAAAATTGGGCACCAATAACCCTGTTAATCAACAGGCTAATGGGCTAATGAGATGGGACCTAAACTACAGAGATTGGTAGCATTTGGAGTGGTAGAGAAGAAAAACATTCATGAGAAGGAATGGTGATTTGCAGCAGAGAGGTTAGTACTTAAGGATACCTTGAAGTAAATGGGTCTCTTTTGAGGCCATGATGGGATGATAATAGTAGAGATATAATTTTCCTGCTTAAAGCATGTTTCTCTTCATGACCCACATTATCTTCTCCAAAGTACTTAATATTGTGAAGTGACTAAGAATACTGTGTGTTAATTGCTTAATGGACTTGGGTAAGTTGCTTGGATTCACTGAGCTATAATTTGGGAATCACAAAATTGAGATAAAGTATCTCATGGCGTGCTTTGTAGCATGCAAACAGGATAACACTGTTCACTCGTCTTTTGTCTCTTCCTGTCTTCTGCTAGGTGCAATGCAGTCTTTTATATGTCTTCTTCATTTAGTCTTCATATAAGCTCTTTGTTGATTAAGAATTATATTTGTTCTACTGCTGGGCAGTGGTGGTGCACGCCTTTAATCCCAGCACTTGGGAGGAAGAGGCTGACGGATCTCTGAGTTCAAGTCCAGCCGGGTCTATAGAGTGACTTCCAGGACAGCCAGGGCTGTACAAAGAAACCCTGTCTCAAAAAAACAAAAACAAATAAACAAAAATTGGTAAAATAGCTATATCAACAATAGAAATGTGTAAATATGAAAAGCATCATTAATTGTCTTGAGGGTTGGGGCAGTACAAGTAACCTGTGTATGTGACTGATAGCAACATTTAATTATACCAGTATATCATGAGACTCCAGAGAGAGCTGGGTCTGTTAAATTGTGGCTGCTCTATGAAGCTGATCTTTTTAATATAGCTTCAGTTCACCAGCCAGAAACATGGCCCCAAGATTGCTTGTCATACTGAATGCCTTTCTGGGAACTAGAATGGAACTGTGATGAGATGATTAGAATGAAACATCCTATGGTTACAGCTGAGTGCAATGGGTTAGTGTGACCATAGGCATAAACAGACATTCTGTAGAATGTTCTCATGGGCTGGGGATGCTATTCTGCTCATTGTCTCAGCGATGGCCCCCATGAACATCCCTAGAAACCAAGGCCTCTTAAAGTTCTCTTTTTATTAAACTCCAAGGTCATAGAAAGCTTGAAAGCATTAACTTTGGAATTTAATAGGAAATAATTGAATCATGCATGACACTTTTTTCTAGTCTCGTGACCCCTGGAAAATTATTGAAGCCTGCTAAGCAATGTTTTTTTTTTTTTTTTTTTTAATCTGTAAGTGAAGATACCAGTGCTTAGTCTGCTGCTTGCAAAGTTACATGAGAAAAGTCGTGTAAAGCAGTGCTCAGTGTGCTCTAGATATCCTGAGCGCTTAGTGATGGCTGATGCCGGAAATTCCATCCTTCTTTCCAGATTAGTGTTGGGCCAGGATTCTGGTCAACATTGCTGTACAATGTCTGTGAACCTGTTTGGTCATTTCTTACAGGTTCTGATTCCTGAGGCCAAAGACATAATCTTAGTAATAGCAGGATATCTAATGATGCTAAAGGTTCTTTCTGTATATGATAGGAAATAAACAAAGAACTTTTCCCATTTGACACACAACTCAATGCAGAATATTTTACTGCTAGGAACCGCCACATGTTGAGCATCCTGGCACCTCCACAAACCTAGTCCTTTCTGGTATTTATTGATGTTGCTGTATTTAGACTGATTAAATCCCCGAATAGTAGTGATCACATTAATTTTCAGTAACTCTTTCTTCTTTGAAAATTGGGGTAGAATTCTAACCCTGTGATCATGTAGTTGGCAACAGACCCCCCTCCCCCCATTCTGAAGCTGGCCAATATGGTCATAAGGAGTAATCTCATTAGAACAAATGATGCTCAGGATATCACAAACATGTGGAAACCAGGGTTAACAGTGTTATTATAACAAAAGATTTTCCTAGAAATTCAATCTGTAAGGGTTTCAGAGACTCTGTCAGGAGTAAGTTATGAAGAGCACTGTGTCTTAATGTTTCACATGTGTCTCCCTTAACTGACTATTATAATGAGAAATCTAAGGGAGTCTGCTTAAAGGGTAAAAGGAATTTATCAGGAAAGAAAACTCACTAAACATAATAGGAGAATCTATCGTAGCAAGGCCTTGGAAGGCTGAGGTACTGTCCCACGCTGGTCTGCCACCTAAGTCAGTCTGCACCATCCAAGCCCATGTGGGAGAGAAGAGCGAGGCCCACGGGCAAGGCCTACAGGCATCTCAGGTCTTAAGGGCAGTCCCGAGTCCATGCTCCAGGGGCTGGTACTTCAAGGTCATAGGTATGTAGAACAGGTATTCACTACAGGTTGTTTGTGAAGAGACCCAAGTCCAGAAAAATTCAGTTGCAAATTGAAAAGAACTAGAGGTCTAAATGGAGGGTGGTAGTTGTTAAGGGAGGGTTCACTTAAGGGTTGAGTGTAGCTGAAACTTTTGTATTTGTGTGGCAGGGGAAAGTATGTGTAAGCTCGTGTGTGTGTGCGTGTGTACGTGTGTGTGTGTGTGTGTGTGTGTGTGTGTGTGTGTGTGTGTGTGTGTGTGTGTGTGTTGGGGTATACATGTACTAGGAAGCCAGAGGAAGAATTTGGTGTCTGGTTTTATCAATCTCTGCCCTATTCCTCTCAGTAAATGGGAGCCAGGGGCTGGTAGTTATCAAGCCCCTCAAATACTCCTGTTTCTACCCCTCAATCATGTTCCTAACTATGTTCAGTCTTTCCTAACACAAGGATTAATACTTCTCAACAAGCCCTCTTACCCACCAAGCCATACCCCTGGCTCAGCCACAGGACTTTTGTGGGCTGTTTGGTTTTTGGTTGTGAAAAAAGCCCCATGAGTACTATATGTTGTGGGCACAAGCCAGCAATGAACTCTGAGACTGTGGTGAAAATTGGTCATATGAGGCTTGAGCTGGGAAAAGAGGCAAGACCTTGAGGGGAGCTATTATATTGGGGGAGGCACCTTGAAGCTCACTCATCACTCAGCCTCTCCTAATGCTGGGACCTGGAAGGCTTTGAGGGCTTGATTGAGTCCTCTTGGAAAACAACCCTCTAAGGTCAGAGACTTAATCCTATTTTCATTGCATATTATCCAGTACACAGTAGGTACTCGATAAATGTTTTGAAGGCCTTTCGCTAGGATGTCTTGAGAACACTTTTGAGAATGTTTTGATAGATTATCATGGTGCCAGTCAGACTGTTGTGAGTTTTGTTTTAGGAGTAGCCACCTGAGCTTTGCTCCTCTGTATGCTTTTTGTCTCATTTGGGACTTGAAATTATTTCAAAATGGATAGACACTGTAGAAGAGGAAGTCCCAAATCACAAGACAATTTGAAGTTCATTGACAAGGATAGTGAGAAAAGTGTGCTTTGCAGAATATTTTAGTCTGAGTTTCTCTAATGTAATTAGTTTGGAGGGGGTAAAAAGCAACATTCAGCAGAAAGACTGGAGTAGAGGATCAATCTGATACTTCACAATGGAGAGTGAGGCTGGCTCGTGCATCTGAACATTCTGAATCACTTATGCACAACTATCTCCGCAGAAAACAGGCTGCCTTGAAATACCCTTTTCCTACTCATTCTTTTTGGCATTCATATGGGAACCTCCCTGGGATACCATGCCCAATTCAAACTGAAGGTTTGTGGATCCTAAAACCAACTTGCCTTCATGTCCCAAGAAGGCATTATTGGCAATCACAATTCTATCTCAGGTTTAGATTAGTTTTCCTTAGACATATTTGGAAAGTGTTACCATCCTATTTTGTAGGATGGATCTGGAAAGAAACAGTTTGAATGTGCTGGGGTTAGAGGGAGTAAAAATTAACTGAGACTCCTGCTTGAGGGTGGATAGTTAGTGTTGGAGACATCAAGTTACTTTCAGGCTCAGAAACATAGCTCAGAAGGTTCAAGTTCCCCCAGCCTGCATGCAGGCACAAGGGGAGTGCTGTTTTCTCCCATAGGTGGATGCTATCTGTGCATGGATGGGTGTGTCTGCATCTGTCTGCACTTACCTGCCCTTAAATTGAAGGCACCACTTGCACTGTGCTTCTCTTCTTCTTCCCCTGCTGTTTCTGTTTTTCTGTGCCATAGCCCTTTCCTGTTGAATCCCCCGCCCCTTCATGTTTGCTGGCCCTGTACATGGGGGTGGTTTGCTTTCTCAGCACTTTCCACATTCTCCATCTTGCCCCACCACTGGAAGCCTTCTGGACTTTGGTTGTATTGACTGTCAGCTCTCGTGTCCACCTGCTGTCTTAGTTAACTTTTCTATTACTGTGAAAAGACACCATAACTAAGCAACTTATAGCAGAAAGTGTTTAATGGGGGCTTGGTTACAGCTTCAGAGGGTGAATCTATTACTGTCATGGCAGGGAACATGGGAGCAGACAGGCAGGCATGGCACTGGAGCAGTCGCTGAGCGCTTGTATATGATCCACAAGTTAGAGACACAGAGGAAGAGCTAATTTGTGGGAGGGACACACCTCCTCCAGCAAGGCCACACCTCCTGATCCTTCTCAAACAATTCCACCAATTGGGGACCAAGCATTCAAATATATGAGCCTATGTGGGCCATTCTCATTTAAACCACCACATCTGTAGCAGCCTGTGCTCTGTTCCAAGAATGCCTAACATACTAGGATAGACACACTGCCAAACAGGTGCCTTGAGACAAATCACATTATCTTAATTAATCTGCTAAGTGTCTTTCTCTAGCCCTGTTACCTATCTAGTTCTAACTCAGTTCTTATATATTAGTGTGGTCCTGATTTCATGACCCTATCCATGCTTTTTTTTAATCTATCCTAAAACTTTGGTCAACACCTCACAATTTGTTCCCCCAAACAAGTGTTTGCCTTGGAGCCCCAGTCCCCCCTGTCCTACTCTAACACAGATCACTGATGTTTCACTTCTGCCCCACCCCCGTCAGTCACTTCCATAACAAGACAGCTGCCAGACCTCGCATACCTGTCGTTCTCCGATCTCTGATTCTTGTGGTGGAAGTGACTCAAGCAGACCCTAATTCCTGTTCAGATTATCTTGTCAAAGGTTTTTGAGTCTGAGTCTTATGTTTTCAGCTTGTGGGGAGCTCAAAGAGACAGTTATCTTATAACCCATACATCCTGCCAGGCCTTGAATCTCAACAAACAACCCTTTAAAACGTGTCTTTTGGGGCTGGAGAGATAGTTCAATGGTTAAGACTGCTTCCTGCCCCTCCAGAAGACCCATATTTGGTTCCACGTCGAATGGAGCATAACTGGCTGTAACTCCAGTTCTGTGTGCATGCACATGGCATGGCGCTGGCACATGTGTGTGTGCATACTCACACACACACACACACACACACACACACACACACACACACTCATAACAAAATTAAACAAATTTAAATCTTTAAAAAATATAGTTATTGGCCATTTTATCAAGTAAAGTTTGCATATTACTACACATATGATTACTATCCTTTTATAAGTGGATTTAACATTTTAAAGCTTTCTTCAAAGAGTGAGTTTTGATATTGGTGGGTTACAGTAGACTTAAGTTATGATGAATTTATTGAAATCCTTCTCAATTTATAATTTTGTATACAAGTCTAGTATCTACACACACATATGTAACAATAATAATTAAAGAATGTAATGGGTAGCTGTTCCAGGTTTGACCTGGAAGTACTACCCCCACTGAGGCTTCCGGTAACTGTCACGCCTAGAAGGTGGGGCCGAGAGAGGAGCCATTAAGTCCTGAGATCCAGATGTGCTGGCTCTCTTGGTTCCTGGATCCTGGATGCTGGAGGTAGACCAGGTAGCTCGAGCAGAGTCTTCCAGAGAACACCGCTGGACTGTGCTCCACCTCTCCCGGACCCTGTAACCTATCCCTTTACTTGTAAGTTAGTCCATGAAATAAACCTCCCTTTTAACTACGTAGAGTTGCCTTACTACTTCCACCAATAAAAGAACTGCTCATTAATTTGAGAAGTGGGTACAGGAGGAATGCAGGGGAGGAAGGGAAGAAATAATATAAATTCAATGTTCATGTGTGAAACCCTTTAAAAAGTAAGTTAAAAATAATAAAGTAACAGGAAAAGGCTTTGTATGTAGAGGATGAAATGTTGATTAAAGATCTTTTTTCACTCATAATTATTTTAGACATTTAAAGGGAAGCATTAGAAAGCCTGTCATTTCCTTCTTTTTTTCCTTACGGCTTTCCTGGTAACAATATCGATCCTGTTCTCAAACACATTTAATAGCCAATTTCATATGTCATAATTTAAAAATTTCTATAGCTTAAATTCATGTTATCTTTCGGGGCTGGAGAGATAGTTCAGTGGTTAAGACTGCTTCCTGCCCTTGTTGAATTTTGTAACTGGTGTGTTGAGTCAGAGAATGAAAATCCTTCAGAATCCTTAGAAACCAGTCCTTACCTAGAAGGCAAGGCATCTTGTTTAAACGTGAACTCCGAGACACCTCTCTGTGTGTCTTCTTCCCTCTCTTCTACTCACTGACATGCAAATAGACAATGCATTTTACTGGGAGAATTGAAATAAAGCACAATAGCCTGGCTAAGAAAGAAACCCATGATTATTGTTCTCAGATAAATAAATCCGCCGTTGTGTTCCCAGGGTTCTAAAATGGCTAGCCCATAATAAATTTTCAATTCATTTGTTTATCCTATGAACCAATGAATTGTACTCTTAGCAAAGAGAAGTTTTACTATGCTTAATACAAGGAAAGCTTTATTCCCATTTATTCATCTTTGAGGTGGTAGATATGTCCTCTCTACCTTGATAAGGTCTCTAATTTTTCTACTAAATATTTGGCATTTATGGTGACAAAAGTAATAACAGAATCAGCATCCAACATACAGTGATTTCCTTCCTTTTATCAATAGAACCTATCAAAATGTACATGTGTACATTTTTTATTTGTCCTCATCAATTTTGAGTCACACAATGGATACCAACAAATGGGGTCCCTGTTCCTTCTCCCTCTCCTGAATGTTGGCCTTTTACCTCAGGAATAATAGATCTGATTTTGTAATTAAGAAAGTAAAAATAGAAAGACCATGTTGGATGGAGAAAAAAAAAGTCATTTCAAGTGTATAAGAAATATATCCCAAATTACCCATAATCTGACATTTTCCACTGTAAATTTATTATAGACTTAACTGAGTTTACATTTAATTCAATAATTTCCTTGAAATGTCACTGAAACATAGTGATGGATGTATATTTGAAATTACTACAAAACCAGCTTTGAATAAAATGAAGGAATGCAATATATAATAGATAGGAAAATACTATTTTTCAGAGCCAAACATTATCTTCTTTTTATTGGTATTTTGGACATCTTTATTCATTTCCCTGGAGAAGAGACTGCGTGATTTGGAATATAAGAAATTAAACTTGCAGTGATTCATACATCTTTTTTGCTTTCCTTCTTTTTATCGATCCTTAGGAAGAAGTTCCTTCTGAACTCTGTTAGTTTTAATTGTTTTTTGAAGGACCTGATTGTTTTTTTTGTCATTTTCTTTGTCCTTGCAAATAACCAGCAGCATAATTAGTCTACCATGTTGTTAAGGGAATACATTGTGAAAGAAACAAGCAAGAACTGAGCATTGTTTACTGAAAGATCATGTGGATGTGGTTTTGGTAATTTCTATTACTGACATAGGGGATTCAATTTCAGTTCCACAGAGTAGGCCATTTTTAAATATTTAGATTTTATTTTTGAGTTTTCAGTTAGATAAAGGAATGACCAACATTTAAAGATACTCTGAATGTTTTATGTGTATATATGTATGTATGTATTATAGAAAAGCATATACATTTGAGATGCAAAATGGTTAGTCTCATTTTGAGCCTTAGGTTAAGAATGTTTTTTTGTAAGTGGAGATTTTAGAAGTGTTTCTGATTTGACAGCTGGGTCAACTCTTGTGATCTTTAAAATCTAAAACCATTATGGTGCATGTGCATATGTGTGTACACATTCATGCACATATTATGGTGTACACATAGAGGACCACTCTCCGTCAGTGCTCTCCTTCTACCATGGGTTCCTGGGGCTTAACTCAAGTTGTCAGGCTTGTGCAACAAATGTTTTACCCACTGAGCCATCTTGCTGGCCCTCTTCTGATGTAATTTACTATTTAGTTGGTGGTTCTAAGAGGATAAGAAACATTTTAGCAAGCTTGATCAGTGGTCCAGCTGGCTCAGTGATGTGTTGTGTAGTTAGGGCTGTGTGGGGAATAAGAGGTCTTGCATGTCAGTCTCTGTCTTAGAAACACTAGTTCTTCTTTGGCCTTTATGGATTACCTGTACCTGATCTGTCTTTCGCCTTGATGGAAGATACTATTACTCATGTAAGAAAACATCTTTATATTCATAATGGCCCATTTTGTTTTAGAGAAGATTTGCAGTGGGCACTCACCATCTCTACTCTACCCTTAAATCTGTTATTCTAAGGGAGTTTTCGTGGAGGCACCGCATGCATCTTACTCCATTTTGAGCTGGTGAGCTCTGGACATTGCGTGTGGCTTTTTTCGCAAGCCATTTTGAGGTATCTTTGTCTTTTCTTCATTTCATTACTCTTCAGTTTCTTTTCTTGAGTTTCCCTAGTCATTCCCAATAATGCCATTTCTAAATGAGAATTTTGGGTATTCTCCATATTTTAAAAACATCTTTCCTTCATATCTGCCTTGCCATATTGCATTGTTGAACTCTTGTGAAAAAAAAAGATTGAGAAATATAATGAGTTCAGGAACATTGTTTAATTTATAACAAGTACAATGTGCATGTTTTTATATTGAGTATGCTTTTTCCTTCCTCTCCCTTCTTTTTGAAAACAGGATCCAGCTATGTAGCTCTGATTTGCTTGGTATTTGCTATGTAGGCCAGGCTGGCCTTCAGTGTATGATAACCCTGTCTCAGCTTCATAACTGGTAGGATTGCAGGCATACACCATTGCACCTGCCTTTTTCCTTCCTTCCTTCCTTCCTTCCTTCCTTCCTTCCTTTCTTTCTTTCTTTTTTTTCTTTTGATATCCCTTATCACATTGTAGAACTATTTGTAATAACTACTATTTATAATACCTATCTAGTTTGCACGCATTTACACAGGCATGAGCAGAGGAGGACATCAGAGAGGTCCTGCCCTATTACTTTCTATTTTGTTCCCTTGAGTCAGTGTCTTTCAGTGAACCTGGAGTTCTTAATGTTTGGTCAGTCTCACTGGCTAGCAAGCCCCAGCAAATATCCCTGTCCCCTCATTTCCATCAGTGTTGGGATTAGAGCTGCTCTTGGCTGCACGGGCTTGTGCATGGGTCTGGGGATCAGAATTCAGGTCTTCATGCTTAGATAGCAAATGCTGTTACCCACTGAACTATCTCCACAGTCCCTAAAATTGTTTTTAATGGCCATGTTTATCACTATACTATTTAAAATATATTTGTGTGTGAAATTATAGACTTTATACAAGAGGATATTAGTTTTTCACAAAGAAGAGGTCTAGATAAATCAATACAAAGTATAACATTTAACTGAAATTCAGTTAATTGTTATGTTTCTCTTTTGCATCTCGTATTATGGCAAAGGGCAGACTTTTGAAAACAAATGCAAAAATGGTACAGTGTAAGTACATTCCCCAACTTATAGCATTTGTAAGTACCTAGCAGTGGATTTTTCTGGTTCAGTTTTTGTTGACTCTAAAGAAGAGACAGGTTAGGAAGGGGACATCAGTTGCCTTGTCCTCAGTCACATAGAGACATGCAGTAGTATGAACTTGTAGTGTTGTGTGGTGATGTCTTTTAAAGTTACACCATTGACAGCCCCCTCAGGAGTCTCTTTAAGTTGCCATTGAGTACCAAGGAACACATTGTAGAGGGCAAAATACCTGCAATTAAGCATTGCAGTCTCCCTTTCCACTGGGAACTGGCCACTAATACCTATGTACCTATCATCACACCACTGCCAATGCTGCCGCCGCCACCACCACCACCTCCATTTAATATGCCTACTTACTCAGGATTTGACGCAGAAAAAGTTGTGTGTGTGTGTGTGTGTGTGTGTGTGTGTGTGTGTGTGTGTGTGTTTGTGTGTGTAAAGGTTGAATGTCTGAGGGGGTAATTTTAAGGATGCATCTTTAGACTTTGGTTACTGTTTTAGGGAAGGAGAAACTGGAATGGAGAAATTAAGAAAAAAAGGAACACAGTATGAAGGAGAGGGAAACGTATTGTGTGATTCTGAAATTTCTAGGTTGGAAGATGAATTAGATGCCCCAGACATGTCATATAGGTGTCTAAATGGGTTTTATATGTGCTACATTTAAGGTACCCAGGGAGCAGTTGGGAGAATTAAGATCTGGGAAGGTATCTGGGCTGGTGGGAGGCAAGCATGTCTCAGCTTGGATCTGTGCTGGGGCTAGGTAGGAAGAAGAGCATGTCCAGTGTGAAGAGGTCAAGAATATGAACACACCTCACTCAACACACATTTAATTGCCTTTGCTTTTAATAAAAATGGGACCAGTGTAAAGTGAAAAAATGGGAGCATATTTCTCAGAAATCTGTGAGACTGCATCCAAATTCTCAAAAGTTAATTTTTTTTTTTTTATTGTTGAGGTCTCTATGTGTAGCTACATGACTGAGCTAACTTGGTTCCTTCTCAATGCTCTTCTGCAGAGAACCCACAGCATCTTTGATTTTTCTATGTCTTCTCTTGCCTCACTACAAGGAATTCTGTATGGAATAGCCACTAAGACTTTTTGTCCTTTTTGATCAACTAAATGTGATGTAATTTTTTTATACAAAATCTTATCTCTTCCCTTGCCTCTGTTGGCCTCTTAGCTCCTGTACATTGCCCCTCTTCACTTTCTAGGCCATGGCTGAAGTATCCGTCTTCTCTTTTAGCCTCAGAACAAGCCTTTATGGTAGTTACTCAGTAACTAAACATGAAATGAGTGGGTGAGTCTGCTCAGATTTCCTGTAAGAAGTCCAATGTGGGAAGACATATAGAGAGCTTGGCAATATGCTGTGTACATTAGAGGTGTAGGTTAAATGCCATTTTTTGACCATTCTTGCATCCTTTCAAACCCACAATCCTGATTTTTTGCTGGCCTTTCTGGATCCATTGTACTCTTCCAACTCTTCTCATCAGTGATTCACTTTGTTTGGATTCTACAAGCTCATAGGCTACAGGCCATGTGGTTGACTTAATTAAATCCTCTGGGTTTTTTTGCATACACGTCTTCTATTGAGTAATTCTGTTCCCTACTGTACTTAAATAGTTCTATCGAAGCTGAAGATGTAGCTAAGTTTGGAGGCTGCCTGTCTAGTGTGGGTGAAGTCTAGGTTTGATCCCTAGTACCACATATATGGGTATAGTTGCACATGTCTGTTACCTAGTTAAAAAGTGGAAGATCAGAAATTGAAGATCATCTTCATCTTCATAGCAAAATCAAGGCCAACTTGAGCTACATGAACCTTTGCCTCAAATAATATTAATAAATAATAATAACAAAAATGATAATAGTTATTATTATTATTATTATTATTATTATTATTATTATTATTATATTTGGCTTTGTGGTGCAAAGGCTATCACTGAATAACAGCCTCCTGAATAGGAAGTCTTAGGAGAAGAAAAATCTTCCAAGAGTTTCATTGTGACAAACAGTGAAACTTTACCACTCAGGAAGCATTACTACTGTCCGGTGAACTTGATATTCCCACTTCATTAATGATAGCCCACACTGAATACTAGCTCTGATTCAGGCAATGTCTTAAGCACTTTATATACATTACTTTGCTTTTGAGTTGATTCTATTAGTATTCCTGTTTTATACTTACCAACTCACCTGAGGTCACTCTGTTCTGATTTGCAAGTGAGGATTTAAGCCCAGGTGGTCTAATTTCAGATTCCTACCCTCAACTGTGCTTTTATATTCAATAGTGCCTCTATAGTAGTTCCAGGGTCATAGAGTTAACGTTTATTCTTTAATGTTTGATTTGAAACTTTGAAAAAATAATATTCAGCTTTAGTTTTGAAAAAGTCACAGTTTCTCCCTATCATTATATTCTATTACTTCAAATTTCATTTCCCTTAAGGCAACTACTGTGAACAATATTTTCAGAGTTTTTTTCCCTAATCATAAGATAAAAAAAAAAAACAAGAAAACACCCATGGTGTGTTTGCAATTTTCCCTTCAGCTTTTTGTCTTCTGAAAAGGTAGCCTGTTCTCAGCTAGTTGGTAAAAGTTTTAAGTAAAAATGACTTAAACACAGCTCTGGTACACATGCATGTATGTTCTTATGTGTACCTTGTGTATATCTTATATGTACTTATATGTATATGTGCATACACAAATACATGTTTACTGTGTAGAACTTGGATTGATTCCGATGGAAAGGCGTGTCACCCATGTCCAATGAAGACTGATAAAGTTAAGTTCTTAGCTGCTTGTGGATCTAAATATACAGTTTTCTACCCAATAGAAACCTAGTTTGATTTAGAAACTACAGGTGGATGAGTTTTTTAAATTCTCAGGAATGGAAATGTTATTTCCTTCAATTTAGAACAAGCACTGCTTTAGAATAAACTTGACAATGTATATATGACTGAGTTATTTTGATGCTTCTAGAAAAATGAACAGCTGCCCTTTTCAGCTATGGAAATGGGTTTTGTTGCAGCTTTCGGTGCCTGACTTTCTGGAGTCAGTGTGAGAGTTTTGTTTCTAGATCCTTCTATGAAGAAGGGCACTGTGATTTCTAATTAGCAACACACACACACACAAAATAGCATAGTGGAAATAACCATGCTTTTCGTCATGCACCGGACCATTTTCCTAAAAAGAGAGGTCACCAGAAGCACGTAGCAGAGAACTCCCAGATGGCCCTCAGATTTGATTTCCTTTCAGCAGCTCCTATTCAGCAGATGGATGGGAAAGCTGACCTCTCTGACACGTCTGCATCACTGCCTGCTACTCCAATTGCCTTGGTGAATGTTTTTTCATAAGGCTTCTCCTGGTACCTCAGAGATTGATGCCTGACTGTCTGCCTGTGTTATGCTTCATTACGCCGCGACCCTGTGAGCTTGAGAGATGCTATATTCTATAAAAGGGGAAAGCCTAGCTCATCAGAATCTCAAACGTATCTTACAGTCTCTCAAGTTGTGTGTAATGTCTCAGAAGATATTATCTTTCTAGATGAACCTCTAATTCATATCCATCTAAGGCTTATTTTATTTTATTTTTCTGTGCTATGGCTAGATTAAAAACAATGCAAACAGTTCTCTAGAAATGTCTATATTCGACTGTTTCCAGCACACCCATTAAGTCTCAAAGCCCTAGCAATTTAAATGTAGATATTGTTGATTTTCTTCTATCACTGTAGCTTTAGTGGCTGAGAACACATACCTTGGTAGAAGCTCTTCCTTTGCCATTTCCATCACTTTAGGGGAAGCCAATGCTTTAGGATAAGCGTGCTTCCTTATTTGTGAGCCATAGCTGTTATTCATGCCAGATAGTCAGGACTAATGTGAAAGTTAAACAAGCAATGAATGGCAAGTGTTTTCTCTATCTCCAGCATTTGCTAAACGTACACTGAAATGTTTCTTTGAGGTATACATGAGCATTTTGAGTGCCTGAGCATATACCATAGGTATGATTCCAAACACAAAGTGATTTTTGTCCAGGCTTATTTGGACTGTGAAGCAAGCAGATTGTTAAGGAAGAAGTATTTTTTCTGACCAGATTGATGCATTGATGGTCAACCTTCTCTATGAGGACGACTTCATTCCCTTCTGAAGACCCTCACATACTCGGTGCGCTTTGTTAGAGATGAGCTCTGGAGACACTGCACTCTGCCTTACCTCCCATCTCACCAGCAGGCTTATATTTTTATGACATGGCAATGCAAAGAAACTGTCCCCAAACATGGATATCCAGCTGGTTCTGGTTTCCAGAAGGCTGACCAAGGTGGCAGGCTGCAGAGACCTCTATGACCTGCAGTTCTGGGATATGTCAGGTTGCAGTCATCTCCTGGGTCACAGGTCTCCACACAACTGGGCTTCAACACAGGTTTTAGTGCTAGCAGACTTTGGGCTTGGGAGCCAGTACGCACTGGCTGGCTCACCTTGTAGCTTGAATTGGATCTCTCCTTGATGCAGTTTTGATGAACTTTGCTCTTCGATTGCCACTTTGTTGTGAAACTTGGTTTAGGAAGTGACTTTTCCCTTTCCACAGATCTAACATAAGGCCAGACTATGCAGACTCCAATTTCCACGACTTCAAGATGCACACCTTCACTCGGGTGACGTCCTGCAGAGTCTGCCAGATGCTCCTGAGGTAAGATTTCTTGTCAGGCCTGTTTTCCAGTCTAAATGAACTGCTAAGTATTTAAGACTTTTTAGCAAGCTACAAAGGTGTCCGGAAGTAGAGTTCTTATTTTCCCACTTGAGACATAGTAGGTCCTTGCTGGCCTTGGACCTGTTCTGTTTCCTCAAGAATCCCATAGTGATAGAGATCTGATGATACTTTGGACAGCATCGTGATCTCCTCTTCCTAGTCCTTGGACTAGTGATTTTACAAAGCACAGCTTACACATTTTAATACGCATTCTCCACTTTTACCTTGCAGGGGAACATTTTATCAAGGCTATTTATGTTTTAAGTGTGGAGCAAAAGCACACAAAGAATGTTTGGGAAGAGTAGACAATTGTGGCAGAGTTAATTCTGTTGGTAAGTCATGTTTATTGTTGGGATTTTGTTTTTAATGAGGACATAAAACTTACTAAATACAATTAAGGCCCAATTTACTCTTAATATGTGTTTATTGGAACATGTCTTTTTGAATACATCATTAATAAGTACAATTAGAAAATTGTTTAAGATCTGTGTGACTTTTCTACATGACTTGACTTCAGGATACGCTTGGATGGTTTCATGGCACTCCTTTCATTTACCTCAGTCCCAAAATATATCACCAAATTATTTGAATACTGCCAATACAAACAGTAATGAAAACAAAAGAAAAAAGAAGATATTCTTCTATCTTGAGCTCTTAAACTTTTTCTCTTTTAAATATTTATATCAGATTCGTTATTGGTTCCAGAAGCAAACATTACACAGACTAATTCAAGAATTCATGAAGTGAATACATTATCATTTTCCACATTAAACAAAGCATATATCCTTTGGATTTATGTAAACATTTTCTGCTTGATTTTTAAAAATAGCACTCTATGCTTGTTGTATGAGCTCGTTGCAAATTATGCATTCAATAGCCTTTGCCGCTCTCTGCTCCTCTTGGGCTCTCTCCCTTCTCTTTCTTTTCTGGCCTCTTTATTCTTTCTCTTTCTTCTTCTTTCTCTTTGTCCTTTTCCCCTGAGTTCCCCTGTGTTTTATCAATAAGACCTTTCAAAATCAGGAAGAGTTTTTGAACACAAGAAAGGATCTTTAACAGCTTGAGTTCAAAAGGTAGCCATGTCAACCTTTGATTTTCCCAGAGGAGAAGGTGGACATTGAATTATTTTGGATAATGTGAAGAAGAGTGTAACAGAAAATATCTTATTTCAGAGCTGAGTTCAGAAAATGAACAGTTGTAGAAAAGGTGAAACCTATTCGAGGGCTGAGATCACAGCACAGCCCTGTCCCTCTGCTCCTTCAATAGACAACTTCAGAGGGCCCCCTGTGCCATTCTCTGTGCCATGCAAGGACAATCATGCTAGCAAAGATCTTGACATTGACTGAATACCTCCACTGTGTTGAGTACTGCCATATCCTACAGAAAGTATTTAGTTTTTAGAATAGCCCTTCCCATGGCCAGTAAGCTCAGAGGGCTTCTGCTACTTACTGAAGGAGGTAAAGTGAAGCACATAAGGTTACCATTTTCATCAGTCTGAAGGTCAGAGCAGTTTACAAAATGGTGAAATAAACAGTAACACTATACATTATGACTGTTATTCTTCAACCACCAGCCTGATACGGCAAAACCTAGTTTTATTGTTTCACCCTTACACATCTTACTCTTCAGTGAACATTCTGTTTGCTTATGATAGGCTAACATGCTTGCAAAAGTCCTGTAGTTTCAGATTTGAATGTCCTGAATTACTGGATGAGGGCCAGATGTTCTTAGTGGCTACACCTGTCCTCCCCATGTAAGAAAACAGGCTTGTAAAGAGTTGAAAATAAGGCAACTGAAGATTAAGAATGATAGTGTCTGGTAGGCTCCAGATAGTGAGATACAGAGATATCATCCATTAAAAGGTAGCAGCATTCTTTTAAATTCTGTTTTCGTAATTTACCATAAAGCAGAGAAAGGATTGTTTTTTGAAACCCTGACCACATTACATGAGCACACGCCCTTGGGCTCTTGAGTCTCTGTCACTGCTCTGAATCCCCATATTGACCTACAGTCTCCCCCACTTTCCACATCCACGACTTTCTCCTCTTTTTTTATGTCCTTTCCTGCTTCAGATTTTGAAGGGGTGAGTGAGTGGCACTGAATTCTCATAGTTCACTAGGAGTATGACATGTTAAGAACCTGATTACCAGGCTTCTCATTTCCTTCAGACCAGGCTTTGTAATTTAGAGGCCTCATCTTCAGGGTGAAGGGGCTCTCTGTGATCACTGCCTCAGTACTTTTCTCCCCTGTCCCTCAGCAGGTGCCCTCTAAACACTGGAAGACATTACACTCTGTTCTCAAACTCACCCATCCCTGGACTAGTGTATGCAACCACTGTGGATAGAGTATCTGAACTGGAAGATCTGCTGGGAGTGCGGTAGAATAGACGTTATGTTGGGGTTATGGGGAAGCTACTCTCATGTTCTCTCCTCTGGCCTGCTGAGAATCCCTGAATGCCGTGTTTTGCATTGAGATTTCACTGTTTGGAAATTGCACATTTGGCAATTCATTTAACCTAACTTCTGCAGTATCTGGGGCGACACAAGCTCAGGGCAGGGAGGAGGAAACACAAGGTGCGTTTGGGGGTAGAGACATGGTTTACTTGAGTGGGAAATTTGTATGGAGTGGAGTGTACTGCTTAGAGAACTTGACTTTGAGGAAAATGACCCCAACAGGCAAATTGAAAACAAGTTACTAGTGTTGATTTAAGGCAAAGTTAAATGCTTATGTAATCATTTCCCATGCAACACAAATCATGGTTTGAGACTCATTCTTACTTTATAAGGGTTTCAAGTTCCAAAGCTTAACCTAGTCTAACTATATTCTCAAGAGACAGGGAGATTCTGGCTGGTTAGTGTGAGTCAGGAGCATGTTTGTAGATCAGGGCGCTGTGATGAATATGGATGGTGACATTGTAATAAACCTTGGACAGTTGTGGAAGGAGAACATGATGTTTTCATTTGAATTGGCCATACACACAGAAAGAAGTAAAGGTAGAGGTAAAGAAGCACAGGTGTACAGCATGATAGAGTCGACCAGGGTCTAAATGAAGGCTAGAGAATCCCTACTGTGCTGTCATTGCCACATCCTTGCACCCTCTGGCCATCTCACCACAGGCCTTGCCTCTCTCACTTTTTCTCATTGGAAACTGTTAGCCAGTCTCCTTAATACTCTTTCACACCCCATTATCCCACAGGCAACCTTTGAAGATCGGACTTATTTCTCTCACTTAAGTTGCAACCCATATCTAATGAAGATTAGTGTTGGCTCCATCTACATATAACATGTTTTCTGAAATCTGGATTTAACACCTTCATCTTCAGCTGACATGTCATCTGCCAGTTGCCTTCAAGTAACCTCCAGTACTGAGTCCAAAGCCATTTTCCCTATCCCAATACATGCTTTCTTAACTTTTTATCCACATACTTACCCAAACCCAGGTGTAAGCTCTTTACCCACCTATTCTTTTCCTATCTTGCTTAGAACCTACTTGTAGCAGGAATCTTAAAAGTTCTTATTAATAAAATCAAACCTGAGGCCAAGTATTGGTGTGAACACTGGAAGATCAGAGAGACAGAACAAGATACAGCTAACCTCACCTGGCCAACTTCTCAGCTGGTCTTGTTTCCTCAGACTGGAAGCCTCTGTGTCCTCATCCCAATGGTTCTCAGCTGAACTGTGCTGCTAGAAGCCTGAACTCTTAACCAGCCAAATCTTCTAGTTTCTGGTCCTCACACCTTATATACCTTTCTGCTTTCTACCACCACTCCCTGGGATTAAAGGCTTGCTTTCTGGGATTAAAGGCGTGTGTCACCATGCCTGCCTGTTTCCAATGTGGCCTTGAACTCACAGAAATCCAGAGGGATTTCTACCTCTGGAGTGCTAGGATTAAAGGTGTGAGTGCCACCATTTTCTAGCCTTTGTATCCAGTGGCTGTTCTGTCTCTGACCCCAGATAAGTTTATTAGGGTGCACAATATTTTGGGGAACACAATTACCACCACACCTACTGCTATAGTATTGATTTAAATGGAAATCTCATTGTTTCTATTTTTCGTTCTGCTTTTCATCTTTTTCCTTCTATAGACTTTCTGAACGGGTCTTTCAAAATCCATTGTTATTATATTACTCACTTACTTCTGTTCTTTCCATTTCCTACAGAATACTGTCCAAGCTTTCCCCCCAACAGCTATAACACATAGTTCTGGGTCATTATCTGCCCCCTTTTGACCATCCCTTAACTTTCCCAGCTGACATTGAATTTCTGTCTATTCATAGTTCTTCAACTACTTTTCTCATGTATCTTCTTTGTTTCTCTTTCAGTCTTCCCTTCCTCATTCTGTTCAGTTTGAAGACTCAGTGCAAATATTACCCCACTTGGAAGACTTTCTGGAACTCTGCACACCTGGCCTTTCTTAGTCTACCGGTTGTCTGTGTTTTCCTGGCATCTTATAATTAACTTTATCATAGCATTTATCACATTTATTATAATTGCCATCTGGCTGATCTCTCTAATTAGGCTCAACCATATGCAGTTGATATTTTGACCTCAGGGAAGACTTGGTGTGTGGATATGTGGCTGGATAGCCCACAAGAGTGATAGACAGATGAATGAGTCAGGTTCCTGGGCCCTGAAGATCATTATCATCTTAGATCTAGAAACAGTGTGGAAGTTTATGCATGTTTGGGTTCCATGCTTGTGGAGGTAAGAGCTTGATAAGATGGTAGACATATAAAATAATAAAAATAAATCCTCATTCTGTGACTCACTGGCTTATACTTTAAGAATGAAATAAACTAAGTAGACCTTTTACATTCCTTTCTGAGTAGTTATGCAAGGAAAGACTTATGCCCCAATCATTGATTACCAGGCAGTGCACCTGGGGTAGGTTAGTGAGAGACAAGAAAATGAACCAGCTCACACAGCACCTGGTGCTTAAAAAGAAGCTTCTTTCCTATAAATCTACTTCCTGATCCAGCCAGTTCCATTGTTAGAATTCTTATTTGGCTCTTATTGCTACCTCTAGATGGAATATTCCCTCTTTTCTCCTTAGCAATCCCAAGTCAGCCCTTCCTTTTCTTAGGTCCTATCCCACTTCCTTGCCAATCATTAACATCACCTTGATCACCAGATGGTCATGTGAATTCAATTCTTTAATTAGCTTAGAGGGTAGGACTCATTTAGTTTTCCAACGTTAGGCTGTACTGTGATAGGTGATACCCCTACCCGCCCCCCCACAGTCTCTAGTAGCTTTAAAGTTTAATTAAGTGAACACACACTGTTTACTGGGAATTCATAGGTCCTACAGAGCAGGTCCCCCACCAAGCTTATGGCCATGCAGTTCCATCTGTGCCTACCAGCATGACAGGGTGGCAGCTTTTTACACACATGTCCTGGAAACAAACATTTTTTTCATCACTGCCATTGGTGAAAAGCACATACATGGCCCCAGCTCAATTACATGAGAAGCTGGATTGTTGTGGAAGCTGGGGCTCCACTCCAGGGAGCATTGTTGTCTTTACCCCTCATACTTTCTCTCATAGGTTATATCTGCCTTGGTGTAGAAGTGAAGGGAAATGTGGGGAATATGTTTCTTATCTTTTGAATCCATCCTTTATACCAAGTCCAAGGGTAGGACACTTAAAATCAGGCTATCACTTTCCCCACAATAGAACTATTTCAGTATAAACACAGTTCCAACAATACAATATATGGCTAAACATTAACCACCAGGCTTTAAAAGATCTCATACACTTTCAGTTGTGGAAGTTAGCCTTATTGTTTAGATGTTGTCTTCTCTTGGTTTAAAAACCTTTTATATTTCACGCTCTGTTATTCTTCAAATCTATTGAGTCTTCATTCACCCTGGAAATAATAATTACTTGGCAAAAGATACAGTGTATTTTTGAATGAAGCAATCTATTCACATTAATACATGACCATGACAGATTATTACCTTAAGTATATCTGAAGTATGAGAAAAATATGCATGTATTTCTTTTTAATAAGACAAAATATGCAACTTGAAAAGAAATTTGAAGGTTGGCTAGTTAGTTTGCACCTTAATGCCTCGGGATTTGCATGGACATAAATAAAGGCTAGGAAGGAACTTCTGCTCTACATCTTTTGTTGAACTCGACTTGACTCCTGCGTGTTCACTATTGAAGCTTTGATGATCACCACTCACACAGGCTCTGAAGTCTGTGCCAAACTTTCCAATGATAGTAATGAATAGGTATAAGCGCCATTATATGAGACTCGTAGCAAGTTACTGCAAAGCTGATGCAATTCTAGGGTGGTGTTTCCTTCTCACAGTACACCATGGGGGAAGGTCTAATCCCAGACTGCAAACTTCATTTATGATCTTGCTTGTTAGTAACATATGACTAAGCCCCTTTGGTCCCCTTCCTACCCTGATAGTGATCAATATAGCATACAGTTTTTTTTTTTCATCTTCCAGATTAAATAAAGAGAGTAGCATTGGATGCAAGTATCACTGGAGCAGACAACTTTGGTTTAATGTATCTTTTCCTTCAGAAAGAATTCAAGCCTCAGCTGCTCTAATATTTAACTGAAGCAGGTCCCCATTTGCTTATCTGTTTAATTGCTCCTTTATCTAGGTCAGCTGCTGCTCCTGCTGCTGTCATAGCCAGCTCTAATAGAAAGGAATTTGCCTTGGTATACAAAAACTTAAACCTGGGATATTGTTACCTAGAGCCTATACCACAAATTGGCATCTGAAACAGGCTCTTTTATAAATAGCATTGCATATTTTAAGATGAGGTGTAACTTGTAGAGTAAAACGTTAGTTCAGCCTTCTACCATCAGACATTTTTATCTTGTTAATTGAACATAAACTGAGCCTTGATCTCTGATTTCATTACCAAGAGGTGACTTTGCTTCTGTGTAAGGGAGTTTAAACCTTTTGTATAAATGAGTCATTTTTTTTTATTCATCAAGACAATTTTATATGCAAGAATAGTTATTTTACTTTTCACTTGACAGTTGGGGTCAGCTTAGTGATATATTAATAATTGTTAAAAATAAAGAATTGGAAACTGTTGTGTGATTAAATTCAAGTTGAAATCAAAGCTTTCCCCCCATGAATTATATATAGCTTGTGGCTTTCTGTTCTTTCCCAAAACACCATTGTAGATCAGAGCAGTGAGTATAGCATTCACGTACCATCTTCCTAACGTTGTTCAATCCTGTCGTATGTTTCATAGCAATAGCATGTTAGCCATGAAGGCTAGGTATCTTCCATTATAAAACCGGTAATTGCTTTTTTGTGGCCCTTCTTATGACAACCAATCTTACTGGGCATTAGTTTGTTTAGTCTTAAATAGAACTTCAGATAAAAGACAAAACAAATTGTGTAATAAGGTATGAATTGAGAGCCACCTCTATTGGAAAAAACAAACATAGCAGGACTGAATTTGGTATTTAAACAAGCATATTACGGAATGTGAATCCAAAACTTCAGCGAAAATCATTTATCATCCCCAAATATGCCCACTGAGCTCTGCTGGCTTTGGAGATGGAATTCAGCAAAGGCTCCAAGCACCGTAGTTACAACCACTTCTTAGAATTATATTAAACCAGTTGAGACACGATAAAAGAATGCAAGGCTTATACCCCTTGAGGGTCTGTAAGTCACCATCTAGAAAGGTTCCTGAAAGGGTAAGAACATTTTATAGTTTGATCAATAGGAGCCTGAGAAGTAGGCTGCAGGATAAGGACAAGTTGGGGATTAAAAACTTTTAGAAACTTGAAGAATTGCATAACTATCCTGAGAAAGTTCCCACGAGAAAGTAAAAGAGGTAAAAAGAAAAAGAGATTTTTCTTCATCTCTCAACCATCCTTCTAGGTCAGACTTCAGCCAGTACTTGAAGATAACCAGCCCTTATTATCCAAGACATAATTGCTGTCCCATCCACACACAGAATTTTCTACCAATACAACCTCCTGCCACAATAGATTTGGATTCATACCAAGAGATAGTAAAGAATAAGACTGAAGGCTTCACAATGAGCTCAGCTTTCCCATAGAACCCTTCTTGGGGAAGTTGATCCGTTTTTCCAACAGGAAGAACTTTCATTTTGAAATATACCTGAACTAGTACAGTGGTTGGCTTTGTCTCTCATGTTACCATTGCATTACTATAAGTTAATGATCTGTTGAAGTAATGTTTATGTGACCTAAGATTATGTCTATAAAGGAGTCAGTCCAGTTTAATGTTATTGTAACTGTCAAAAAAAAAAAAAAAGTATGGGCAAAGGATCCTGGCTAAGAATAGATTATAAAACAGAAAATTACTATACGGTATGACCACATAAGAACTCAGATTTTAAGAATGTATATTTGTGTTTTATCAAAAAGAGCCAGTTCAGAGTACTGGCTACTCTGTGAAGAGTCTATGGAAGTAAGGAGCCCACGTCCCTAGTGGCCATGAGGATGGGGCGTAGACATCGAAGGAGAAGGGTCAGCACTGTGTCACTGCTGTTACCTTGGAGCTGGAGAACTCATCCAGCTCTGAATCCCTTCCTGTTTTCTTAGCTGGTTTACACTGAGAAGCTTTGTATAAAGTGATTCTTAGTGCCTCAGCTCAGAGTGGTGAGGAAAACTGATTATCTTGACATTACCCTAAAGCAAGCAAGCAAGCAAGCAAGTGAGCAAGCAAGCAAGCAGGAGATGGTGAGAAGAGGAGGAAATGAAGGAGGGAGAGCACATTGAGTAGACTGAGTCAGCCTAGTCTTAGTTGTTTTTCTCTGGTATTAGTCTGATCTGAGCCACCCCAGACCTTTATGCTTTCCCGAGTTCTGTGGTTGCTAACACTCAGGCCAAGAAATGACTGTCTTGTTTGTAGCCAGCCCTACATCATGAGAGGGGAAGGGCTTGGGAAGGAGGGCCTTCTGTTCCTCACATGAGGAAGAGGTGCAGTTGTGCCCATAGTAAGGTAGAAACTTTAATCCCATTGCTTCCTTTGCCCAAGCAGCACCCAAAGAGCCCTCCTGAAGCTGAGTGATGAACACTGCCACAGGGCAGGTGTCAGTTTTACTCAACAAATAATACATTTGAAAAAGGTTGTAAAAGACCTGCTTCACAAGGATCAAAACACTCCCATGCAAAGAAACAGAAAAGAGGGATGTTTTGAAATTAAAATTAAGGTGCATATTAAGCAATGAACTCCAAATGTGAAAGATGTGAGAAGCCTCCATGTCCGGATCTCTGGGCAGTGCCCGAGTTTTACTTATAATGGGAAGCTTAGGCTCTATTCCTGTGGTTTATGATTGGTACTTTTGGCTGTTCATCTAACCAGTGGAAGAAGGTGGTAGTTTAGGGCATCCTGGAACATACAGGATTTTCTGGGTACACCAGTGAAGTGGGGACTCCAGGTGTACTTCTAAGGAGACAAGCTTAGGGGCTGGGGAGATGGTTCAGCGGGTCAAAAGCTTGCTGGGCAGGTATGACCATCTGAGTTTAGAACAGCTCTGAACCCACATCAAGGCCAAATGTGGTGGAGTACCACCGTAACCCCAGCACAGAGAGATGGAGACGAGTGGATCCTGGGAGCTTGCTAGCTAGTCAGCCTGCCTATCTGCAGTGGCAAGCTCTAGGTTCAGTGAGAGGCCCTGGATCCAAGAGTAGAGTGGAGAAGCAATGAAGGAAGACGTCAGGTATCAAACTCTGTTTTTTTACCACACACAGGTAAGTTTATCCACATGGATATACCACCACATGGATATACCACCACTATGGGCAACACACACACACACACACACACACACACACACACACACACACACACACACACACACACACACTGTAAAAACATGGGTAAAACCAAACCATACCAAACCAAACAAAGCACCAGAAAACAAAGCACCCAAGTTCAATTAACCAACATTCTGAGTCTGGCTAAAATATAACTCTCACAGCCTCCCTTCCCAGTTGGCTCTCTTAGGTCTTAAATATTCTGTCTCCTGAAGCGTGTTTCTATAGGGGAGAAATAGAAGTGAGCTAGCCTTTCTGTCCAGGAATACTCCTTTATAAAGGCTGATTTCAGGCCTGCCAAAGATACCTTCAGAGGAGGCAGTCAGTCATCTGTGAAGCTAGGGTGATGGGGTTTGAAATTGACAAAGGGGGGCAGACTGAGCTTTTCTCCTCTAGAAGGTGACTTTCTGCTCATGGAGCTTCCATTGCCATTAATCTGGAGTTGTCCTTTAAAATGGAAAAAAAAAAAAAAAAGAAAAAAGTGAAAGCCCACAAAGGGACCTCCTGTTCCTTGCCCCAGGCAGTGTTCTTGTGTAAGCAGACCGCTCCAGTAGGGCAGGTGTCCTGGTGGGAGCTGTCTCTGTGAACTCTGGCCCTGTGGTTTCTCCCAGCCTTTTAAGGAACTATCCCACACTGCTCCTATCTAGGCCTGCCTTTGCTTGTCTTCTTTGGTTGCATCTGTTTTTCTCCCCCTCAGGTCCTTTCTTAGAGATTATTTTGGATGGGAATAGTGCAGGCATGGACTCTCAGTGGTGAGGGATTTTTACTCTGTCTGGAGACGTTCTAACGTGTTTAGATGCTGCTAGATGTGGGGAAAGGAAGTAGAAAGGCACTCATCAGTTTTCCATCTGCAGTGTGTGCTCATACGTATTCTGCTGTCCTTTGGCCGCTCAACCAGGTTACTCATCTGAAGGTCTCAAGACTCTGCAAGTGTGAATTAGTTTTAGGAACCAAACTATAGGGAAAAAAAAGAAGATACTGTGTCTGTTCATAAATATCTGAAGTAAAAATGAAACAGTGTTGGAACTGAATTCTGACTGAGGTGTTTTTTTTAAAAAAAATTTCTATCTGTAAGCCAAAGTATAGTCTATCTAAAATAAAAAGTATGATTACCAGCTAATGGAAATTTTCTCATGTGGAATGCTATGCTGTGCTAAGTTTGCGGTTGCAGGAACTAGTTCACACAATACCACTTAACAGTGTGTTTAGAGGTTAAAATCAGATGTGTTGAAAGAAAGACTTGCAACTCAGGATCATGCATATATACATATATATACATACATATATGTATATATATATATGTATATATATATATATGTATATATATATTTAGTGCAAGTCCTTGTTTTAAAGGAGTTTTATGAGGCCAGATTGACGTTGCTTAATAAACAGTTGAAAAAGTTAAGCGTAAGCCACAAGTCATTTAGAAGTATGAGTCACTCTCCTGACAAGCCAATAAGGTAAGAGAACCCGGGTTGCAAAACAATTACTAGCCCAGCCCGAGGGACCCTGGAAATGTATTACAGGTATCAGTTAAGAAAACAAAGCGGTAGTGTTTGGCCACTCTGCGGAGGACAGGCTAAGGCTGCTCACCAAACCCAACGACTGCACTGACCATGCCAATTTTTACATTTGTTTCAGAACAAGGGCCATTCAAACCACCAGAGGTAAGACTGACATTTAAACTTTTTATGGAAGCGTTGCATTTCAAGGTGTTTGCTACCACTTAAACAGGCTCGGGCTCTTACGGTGTTAAATGTGCCTTTTCTGATGGATAGAGCGAAACAGAAATGGAGGGAGCTGCCGGGTGCTTGTCAAAACATGAATGGAATCGGGCATTTTCACAGTTGTGGTCTGGAAGCCTTGGGTTGAGGAGAAAAGTGGATATTTTAGTCTAATACTGAATGAAGTAGGGGCTCTGTGTGATGGGAAGGGTGGCCCTTCTCTTGGAACAATGGCAGACCTATCTCCTGCCGTGAACTGTTGCTTCACAGCCCAGTAATCTGTGAGAATTCTGCCGTAGTTCCAAGAATATAGGTTCAGATTTCTAGTAGCTTCCCCTTCCCCACAAACTTGGTCAGTATTGTGCCCCACTCATCAAATCAAGCTCTGATAACATCTCCTTTTGGTTTAGCATAGCCTGACTCCCAGTGCCTTAACAGTATGTAGTTCTTGAGTATGGCTCTCAGAATAAAGTAACTTCAAAAAACGGAAAAGAATGTAAAATATGACAGATTCCACACCACCATCATTTTGGCTGTCAATCAAAAGTAACACAAATTTTACCTGACTCTGCAAAAATACCACAGCAAACATTTAAGCTAAAAAATTAGCAGAGGGAATTAAATATAAAATGGATGTGAAGTGAGTAGAAAATAAGGTTACCTGAGAATTTCAGAATGAAAGAATGGCAGTCTGTTTACTGAACTGATTAGAACATTTATCTGTCTTTGAAAATATCTCCAGTTTCAGCACCAAAAAGTATAGTAAACTAAAATGTCTCCAGGCCAATAATGCAGCTACATTATTGGTATGTTTTTATCAGCTAGTATTTACATAGTTGATGAAAATAGGAACAGCGCAGGGAAATGCCTTCAGAGGTCTCTGTCTCTCTCCTTTAGTGCATGTGCGTAACTTCTGCATGCAGTGTGTCACTTCTGCATGCAGTGTGTCAAGGGTGAGGAATGAGGAACCTGATGAGAGATGTAGCTGCTCAGTGTGCTAGTTCGGGGGGGGGGGGGGGTCTTGGGAGCTAGATTTTAGACCAAGGAATGTATAATAAGGCAACCATATTTTCTGAAAATAATAGAGCATAATGGCTTACTGCAGGCTAATGCCAGTTACCCTAAATATCTGTTACTGTTTCTTAGGCAGGGAGGGAAGTTTTTGTATCAGGGCTGTCAGGATCCTTCCTGGAGTGCATGATCTTGCTAAGCATGCTGGTCTTAGATTGTTGAGAAGGATGCCATAGGGAGGCTCAAGCTTCAACTCAAAGGTAGTTCACATTCATCCTGCTAGACGTGTGTATTCTTTTTTCCTAAGAAAATGATTTCAAGGAAGTAATGTGAAGTGGGTGTATTTGCAGATGGAAAGTGTGCTAATAAGAAGTGGTTAATCATTCTAACATGATATTAAATAATTCTCTCAGACACATTTATACCCTTAAAATTACATGTGAGCCTATTAATAAAAAGGAATTAATTTTCATGTTGAAAATTTAAAAATGTAGCGTCGGTGTTGTAGTGATTGTCTTAGCTTTTGAATGTAATAAGTGCAATTTTCATTTAATGTGTAACTTCACTAATAACCTCCACTTTGTCTGGATAGAAGATTACAGTATATTCTGAGGCTAGCCAAGTCACTTGGAAACTGCTTCATTTTAGGAAGAGTTATAGCAAAGAATATAATATGAATAATGTGGTTTTATTTTGTTTCCTTTTTTTTTCAAACCTCCTGCCTCTCCTGTACTGGCTTAGCATTCTCTTTCCCCTTTAGTGCCAATGGGTGTATGATTATAAGGTTTTGTTTTAAAATTTCAGCTTCATTCTCAAGGCAGGCCAGTTTTTTCCATAGCCACAGGATCCTTAGGCTTGCGTAGCTGTCTGGGGGTGTTCACCTCACATGTCATCTAGGTCTTCATGGCTCCTTCTGACTACACAAAGCAAGTTTATTCTTCTATGTCTACTCAGCCACTTTCCACCTATTCCCTGTTGTTGAAAAATTAAAGCTAACGTCCATAAATGAAGGGAGCTTTCCCTTGTGTGGTTGGTGAAAATCCACAGAGAGAATTATTTTCCCCCTAAGATGCAAGAAAACCAGGAGAGTTTTAGATAATAAAAGTATTAAAAAATAAAAAAAGACAAGACAGTGAAACAAGACATAATTAACTTCTTATAGTTATAAAATTAGGTTTGCCTCCTCAACCCCTCTGGGTAGATCAAAGGAGAATCAGACTCCAGAGTCATGACTTTCATGTCCCTGGGCCTGTGACTTGAGAGCTCTCAGAAGAGGCAACCATTTATGTCCCTTGTTTCCCATCTTCTACCTGCAGACCAGGTCTCCCCAGCCCTGTCCGGGCTTTTGAGAAAATAGGTGCAAGGGGACTGTATATTAGAGTCAGGGACATTAAATTATGCATTTCAAAAAAAATTTTTAAATATATATATATTTATCTTTTTATGATAGAAAATGTTTTTGAGGTGCTTTTACGTATAGTTAATCATATTTTTTTTCCGAATGCACTTTGTCTAAATAGTTGAGGTTTCCTTTGGTGTGCAGAATTTCTTTAATACATAGTTTGTTTTGCTGCCTGCTTCTCCCACAGGAGAGTTTCTGTTTGAGGGTGAGTGACTTAAATGACTTTCCAGAAGGAAGAACATAAAGCAGTCAGTAGGGCAATTGGGAGGTAGGCATGCATGCCTGCAGTCGGTCATGCATGCCTGTAGTCTCAGCTCTGGGGAGGATGAGGCAAGAAGATCTCTTGCATGTTTGGTTCAAGGTCAGCTTCAGGAGCAGAGTCTTGGGTTCAAAACCACAACAAAATATACAAGCTATAGTTTCCCAGAATATATTAAGTTTATATCCTATATAAACGTAATGACGATAGGAACACTAAGGAATCACTTAATGATTCCAAAAGCTTAAAACAAATGGACTATCACCACCATCTCAATCAAGTAAACATTAGTATAGTTTTTCCTGGAAGATGGGAAAACCCAGCAGAGCTGTTTTTGATTTTGAACTTAATCTCCTTTTCTATATGATTATTAACCACATTGTGTCACCTACTTTAATCTTAAACTCAAGGCAAAACAGGCAAAGAGTTTCTGTTGTCAGTTGGGAAGGTGATGGTGATGGTGGGAAGCATGGACTGGCAGGCTGGACCTCACTGTTTATTTTCCTGTTGAATCTATCATGAGTTGTATTGCTTGGGGCCCTTTCTGTAGAAAGCTCAAAATTTTTAAATAAAAATTTAAGTAAAAAAGAGTTTGTCTTTGACATCAGTTTTCTTCCATATTTTCAGAAAGGGATTTGTAGCCCTTGGGCCTTCCCTTTTTATATCTTGGCCACCAAGTAGCCCAGGGCACCAATTTCTCTCACAGTGGTGCCTTATAATGGTTTTCCTAGCATAGACACTCTGCTTGCTCAACAAAGAGTCCATGCAGAGTTTAATGATCCTATTAGTCTTTTACAAATACATTTTGAAAGTAGTTGGAGTGAAAACAAAAATTACCTGCTTAAAGTTTATTTTATTTGCTTTACCTAAGAACCTTAGAATCTTCAGGATATGGCTTTGAGCCCTGGAGAAGGTTAAAAGACCCCATTTCAACATTTCAGTGATTTGACTTATGAATGAAATCAACCTGAGAAGCCACCCTGAGAAAAATCCACGGCTATGTGTGTTTCTCAAAGTGAGGGATCCTCTGACTGTACACACAATGGCAAATTTCAACACACATAAAAAGCAAATTCCTCTCATGAAAGTCTCCTTGATATAGTGGTCCTCCATGAAGCCACGTCTGCTGTGTAACAAAAATTAAAACAAATCAATCCTTCATTAGCAAGATTACTGCATTAATTATAGCGAAGAACTCAATGCTTGTGAAATCAAATGGTAACCATGCATTTTCAGATTTAAAAATCCCTTATCTGGCTTTCATAGCGTGCAGTTTTCCTTAGGAATTCCTTTTCTGTAATAATTGATTTTGTGCTTTAGCTAGCTGCATGTATTTTGTTTTTTAAAAAGATATCAAGATACAATTCCTCTGTAGTTAAAACACATTATTATTTAAGCATTTTCTGGAGCCAGGGCTTTGGGCCTTTGGTTTGAGACTGTGCCTTCTTCAATCACTGGTCTGTCAAGGCCCAGAAATAAATACTTGAGTTAGAATTTTTACAGATCTGCTTAAGACTGTGTTATTCATATTTCTTTGCTGGGAATATTTTCTAATCAAAAATGGTTCTATGGGATTAGTTTTCCTAGTTTCTGTAATCATAGGATTTTAAGAAATATTGGGTCAGAATATATATATTAGGCAAATAAAAGTATTTCTGTTTGTGTCAATGGTTTATAAAATGTAATGATATTCTAATGGAAAACTTATCGGGGGAATTATATTAAATTATAAATACAAACATTAAAATCACATTTTTGTCCCATTTAGTCATGTTTTTAATTGGAACTAAGGCAACATCGATTGCCAGAGCATCAGTGTTATGATTTTATGCCATATTACCAATGTGTCATTGTGTTATTTTGTTTTATTTTTCCACACAGAAACGGACGAATGGACTCCGGCGAGCTCCCAGACAGGTGGACCCAGGTGTGTTTCTCATTATATATTCTATGATAACTCCAGTTAAGTGATTATGAAAGTATATGGGAATTGCTGTGAGAAGTTGGCTGCATGGCTGGCCTTTGTTCCCATAGTTCAGTCTATACCTTGTGACCAGGAGGTGAAGGTCTAAAGTGCAAATCATTCCCGGGTGACTAACCCCCAGTCTGTGCACTTTCCACAGTCAGCAGGTGAGCTGGTTATTTGCTTACTGAACAGCCTCAGGGTGCCTGCATAATGCTAACATACCCAGCACCCTCCCCATTTTCCTCCTAAATCAGGTAAGAATACCAACTAGCTTACTGCCACTTAAAAACAGTGTGTTCCAAGAGGGTAAGGGAGAGCACATGACTGCTCCTTTCCCCATTTGGGGAAGTTTTCTTATTCTTCATCTGTATGATTTTATATCAGGAATATGGTTGTCAGGACACCATGAACATGTGTCCTCTGGAGACCAGTGATTCGGCTGCAGAAAACGGTAGTTTTCCCTAACATTGTGGTTTGCCCCTATCATTATCTTAATATAATCATTTTTTTTTATCCATTAAGAAATGCCTTCTGCAGTTTAATCACTGAACATTTTGTTCTGTTCATGATCCCATCCTTGGAGGTATAAAAGGTATTCACAGATACAGCATCCACATATGTGAATTTGATGCAAGTCCATCAAGTAGCCTTTCTGGGAAATAGTCTGGATTTCTGTTTGGCGTTGTGTTCTCATCATTGGCGCTGTTCATCTAGTTGTAAAGAGGCTTTTTCAAAGCATAACATCTTTTAACTGAAACCACACCCAGGCTGGCCCTGCCGGTTTATGAGATGATAGAGATTATGGAAGCCCTGTTGCCTCTGGCTAGAAATTGCCTCATTTACGTCTTGAGATCAGTTTAACTCTTTTAACTACAGAACAAAATTGATGCCATTAAAAACATAGGGTTCCATTTTCCTTTTTAATAGTTCTGACTTTCCCAAGCCAAGATCCTTTGCGGGGGTCTGTGTGATGACATTTAGAAGAGATATCATTTGTTGTATTTAGTAGGACTACTGTATGGTTGTGTGATGTGTTTTTTGTTTGCTTGTTTGTTTTGACTGAGCTGTATTTCTATTTCAGAAAATAATCTGGCTTTTAAAAGTGTTATTTTGAAATTTCTTTTTCACCTCTGTGCATTTTTATTTAGACTATTTCCTCCTAGAGAAATGCATTTATTTATAGTGTCAGAAGATGCACATTTAACTCTTCACAATTTACTTCACAACCAGTTTTCTACAATCTTTTAAAGGAAAATATAGTGACTTTTCAGATTATAAATTCAACCAAGTAGATCAGTAACAAAATAAATTCATACCACTTTATCCTAAAGTACTGTATGAATTTACAAATATACAAGAAGTACTTCTGTACATTTTGGAATATTTTCCTGTAGATAAGATGTGTGTATGTGAGTATATTTCTCATTCTTCACATTTCTGCGAAGAAGCAGATAGCTAGCTGATGATCTTGTGGTTGAAGCTGCAGTGAGGTTCTCCATGTTCCTCGCCTGAGCCACTCCTGGATTTAGGCCTGAGCTCCTTGTCTGGCTTGGTTGCTTTTGCATCTCTGCCTCCTTCTGTTAACCTGCAACGCTTCTGTGCTCAGAATGAACCCTTGTTTGCAACTGTCTTGTGATCAACTGATGTAACTGTCATTTAGCAGACTTTCACAGTTCTTGGGAGATGCGTATCCAAGACGTTTAAAGAGATATCCATGCAACTGAGGCAGAATGAACAGAGAACTTCCTAGGAGCATTGTCTGCCATTTGTGTTTTACTGTCGAGGATCCTTTGACCATCCTATCCTCATTTCTAACTAATATAATTGACTTTTCTAAGTCCTAATATCCTGATTGCTTTCTAGAATCCCATAAAGGGTGGATTGTGGAAAAATAAACTGTTTGAGGGGATCAAGTGTACTTACTTCATTGGGTTCAGATTTCAGAATCATGTGCAAAACTAAATCACACATGGGCCTTTTGTGCTGGAAAAGGACAGAAGATTTAATTAACTTTGTTACACAAGTTAGTGAGTGACTACGTATTTTTTCCTTAGGTTTTGACTCTTGCTTTTTATTTTCATTTATTTTTTAATCATTTTGGATAAAATATAATGATACCACTTTCCTCCCATCCCTTTCCTCCTTCCAACCTCTCCCAAGTCTCCCTGCTTCAATTCCTTCCACACTCCCCCTAAATGACAGCCTCTTCTTGCCAATTATTATTATTACACTATTGTAACAATTATTATTATTAAACCTGGGTCTGTTTATGTTCTTTGTGTGCATATGGTTTCAGGGCCGATCACTTTGTATTGGACAACCAGTTAAGGGGCTCATCCCTGGGAGAGGCTAACTCTCCCTCTCTCAACAGTCATGTTACCTATAGTTCCTTATCAAGGAGTGTGATCCCGTAAGTTCTCCCTACTTCCTAGTTAGTGTGTCTATTGATATTGCCACTGTTTAGGTCTTGATTATGCAGCCATTTCTATGGGAGACTGATTCACCACAAACATCATGGCGTAATGGCTACTGTGATCTCTGTGCCCCATCTTTTATGTTGGTTTCTGAGCTATGGAGGCAAGAGCTGAGACATAGACGTATCCATTGGGACTGGACTCTCCGTGATCCATCGATGTCTTCATTGTGTCCAGTTGTGGTTTTATGTGATGGTCTCCACTTGCTGCAAAAAAAAAAAAAAAGTTTCTTTGATGAGAGGTGGTAGCTACACTTAACTGTGGGTGTGAGGATAAGACTTAGAATGTAGTTGAAAATTATTCTGGTCTAGCAAAGTGACTGCAGTAGATTCTGTTCTAAGATCCATGACCTCGCCAGCCTTAGGAAGTCAGCTAAGTTTCTCGTACCAGGCACGGCTCCCTCCTGTTAGTGGGCCATAATTCCCATTAGACAGCAGTTGATTACCACCGACATATGAGTGACACTTATTCCACCTTTATGGATATCTTGCCATGCTGGTTACTGTTGTGGTTTCATAGGTGTTACAGCTGGGTAGGACTATTAGTTGCTTCTCTCCCTTGGTAGCTTCCAAGTATTTTCTGGTAGCATGGAAGCTAGGCCACAGGAAGGAGGTTTTCAAGTTATATCCAGCTCAAATAATCTAGGTCCTGTGTTCTTAGTGTGCAGCGTTTTCAGCAATAGGGGCTTACCTTCAAGTCCTGTGAGGCAACCAAGGACAACAGCCATGGTTTGGGGACTCAAGCTGACTACCCTGACTAACCATTCTAAAGGAGGTTTCTCGTGCCTGGTACTGGGTTTTTTTAATCTACGATGCTTGTGGGGAATATTATTAATCCTAGTGTCATAACTTCCTTTAAGGTGAGTGTGTGTGTGTGTGTGTATACACTTATATGTATTGTATATGATTTTAGGTAAGGGTGTTTAATTCAAACCCTTGAGGCTTTATCAAACAAGCTTGGTGACGCTGTCCCTTTTCCCTCTTTCTCCTTCTGTATTGACCTCCCTCCCACTTTCCCATTTGGAACCCCTCCCTCCATTTCCCTTTTTCCCCACTTCATATTGCCTGTATCGTGCTATTCACTTACTGTTTGAATTCTACCTGGTGACATAGTAACAAGCCGTGTCGTGGCCTGGTGTTGGGAAGTGTGCCTCTGAAACCTGTTCGAACTGGAGGCTGGACTTAGCTCTTTGCATGCTGCTTCCCCTCTTCAGTTTGCTTCCCCTCTTGAGCTGTGATGTTCATATTTATGAAAGAAGATTTGTAAGAATACCTGCCTCACAGGTGTTGTGAGTATGATGTGAAGACTTTTGAAAGTGCTTAGTAAACGGTAAATACTCGTTGGTAGCAATAATTATATTGATTAATTTGTCCTACAGCAAGTGATTTAATATTGAACACTTGAAGTGGAGAATCAATATTTGCAAGTTACATCTTTGAAAACAGATGCAATTTTATATTGAATTTATATTGAATCAAGAAGTTGCAGCCTGCTGTGGTGGTGCACTTCTTTAATCCCAGAACTAGGGAGGCAAGGGCAGCTTGATCTCTGTGAGTTGGAGGCCAACTTGGTCTACAGAGTGAGTACTAAGTCATCCAGAGCTACATAGTGAGACACTCTTTGGAAAAAGTAAACAAACAGACAAAAAGTTGTATAATCATAGTAATTTTAATATTTCCCTTTGTTTCCGGTTTGCTGAACAGCTTTTACAATCTTTTGATTATCTTTACTAAAAGAGGCAACAAAGAGGGATGGTTGCGAGTGATTTATTTTGGGTATAATTGTTATAACTTTTTGTTTCAATTAAGGCAATGAAAACTCTAGTTGAAATTAGTGTGTGTTTGCGCGTGCACGTGCGTGTGCGTGTGTGTGTGTGTGTGTGTGTGTATTTCTATCACAACCCCCAAAACATGAGAGCTACATGTTTGTGTTGTGGCTTGTCTGGACACTTAGAACATTCTACTATAATTGTACCTAATCTTTATACACCATGTTCGCGATAGTTTCATTCTTTTTCCTGGTTCTGTACTGGGCTAAGAAATTTTTTTTTTATCGATTTTTAATCCTAACTGCTTTACAGATGTAATAATATGTCAGATGTGAATTCTGGTAGCTCTTTTGAGTCACTTACTTACAATGTGTTTTCGTCAGTTTGTACCTCTCTGCCTGACACAGATGTTGGTATCAAGACAACAACACTTGTACCAGACAGATCAATTATTTCAGGAACATGGAGGTGCTGGGCCTTTTTTCAAGAACATGAGATTGTAAGTCTCAAGTAAATTCTAAGCACTGTTGTAATATTTTTCACCTCAAGTGGCACTCAAGGTCAAAGTTACCAATTAAATTTTAATACTTAGATTCAAAAATTTCCTTCTATCTTAGTAATGCAGATTTAAGATTGATTTTTGTTTACATGCAGTGTATCTGTGTGCCATAGCATGTGGTCTTTCAGTGAGTTCATATTTTTAGACTTTTGTAAAATTGCCATACATTCATGGAACTCATAACCTCCTGTATGTGAGTCCACAGTCATTAACTTAAAAAAAATCAGGTTTGCCGGGCGGTGGTGGCGCACGCCTTTAATCCCAGCACTCGGGAGGCAGAGCCAGGCGGATCTCTGTGAGTTCGAGGCCAGCCTGGACTACCAAGTGAGTTCCAGGAAAGGCGCAAAGCTACACAGAGAAACCCTGTCTCGAAAAACCAAAAAAAAAAAAAAATCAGGTTTTTGTTCTTTGTTGTGCTGTCAAAAGATTAGATGGAGAGGATGGGAAATGTTTTGGTAGCTTTCTCTCCTCTGAGCTTAAGCTGCTTATGTGCACTTTTATAAACGTCTCTAATAAATGATCAGATAATGGCTAAATGGATGAATCTTTTCAGAGAGCAAAGGCTCATTGTTGCCTTCGCGATTATAGAAACAATACCTATGACTTGGAAAGGCTGTGTTCTTATACCCTTAGGAGGAGTCTTAACCATTTCTTAGCAGATGCATCTTCAGTGATGTTCATGATCTCCTCCAGATGAGCAGGACTGATATTCACATTCTTCCTGTCTTTATGTGAAGAAAGGATTAAAGTAACTTGTCATCATCAACCTCATGCCTTCTGTGAAATTAAACATAGCCAAGTTGTGAATTATAAAAACAACATGGTCCTTCTCCATAATATTTATATTCTATGTAGGAAAGAAATAGATAAAAACACCAGGTTTCAGTTGCATAAATGCATATGTATATACATTAGTTGTAAGGAAATTTAACATTGTGTAGTATTCTGCATATAGATCCTTTGGACTGTGGGATAACTATAACATAGTATCTTAGAAAATAGTCTTACAAACATAGGAAACCATCTTTAATTACATAGTCCATGCAAATAAGCTAAAACTGAATTAGAAAAGACAAGAAATTGTGGGCTCAGATTACCATTAAACTGATTTATGTGTAGATATTTTGCATTCATGTAAATAAACATTTTGTTATGCTGGCCTGTGGTATTGAATTGGAATTTAATATGGTTCTCCTTGGTGCTTTAATTTCAAAGGATTGCATTCTAAATCTAAATAGAATTGCTGACTTCCTTTACATTTGATTTTAAACAGAACAACTTATTCAATAGAGAAATCTTATATTTTAGTTTCCAAGTGATGAGAAAAAAAATAAACCAGCAGCTCATTATTTTTAAAATTCTGGCTCTAAAAGCTTATTTTAAAAATGATACTTTTCTTTTAAATGAGGGAAACAAGTGTACCTTCTTGACGGTTTTTGTAAGTGAGCCTTTGTCTGCAATAAACAAGAAACAAATTCAGTAGACTGTCATATTTCCATATTAATCAGCCACTCCTACTTCTATCCTTTCTTTCAACCCTAAAACTAATTTTTCATGAAATATATAAGTCCGATCCTAAATGGTGGAAGTATAATTATAAATGTGTAAGAATACATTTCACATTGAGAGAAATACACTTGAAAAAGTAAAATGGGGCAAGGAGAACCCAGTGATTAAGATTCATTGCAGAGGAATGAGAAATCCAAGCTGTGAACGAAGCTGGAGAGTGTGCTCTGGTTTTTAAAATAGCTGATTTTCCTCCAAGCTTCTATTAAACTATGAACAATAAGACTAGTTTTGCACTGAGGCAGTTGATCCCCCTGTAGTTATTTTTCAGGACTACCTTTCTAATTCCCTTTGCCAGGATAACAGATTTCTGAAATGAACATCACAGCACCTGGCTCACGTCTCTTTTGGTTTGAGGATTTATTTCTCCTTTTCAAGGCTCATTCTGAGTTCACAAAGGACCACTACTGCTTTCTGGCAGGTCTGTACAAGCCTTGCAAAGCCAGTCTTTCATACAGCACAGGTACCTTTAAAATAGGAACAAAGGGGAAGTGAATATTCATAGATATACATGGGGGGTCCTTTTAGATGGCAAACAGTATCAGTAATGTGATTATTGAGATAACAAAATATTTGTGCTATAATACTTAAGGGTCATTTATAAACTTGTAGCATAATCTTATTAATAATGTTATCTTTAGATGATAAAGTACGCATCTATTAAATGTTTAGAGAAGCATTCCAAAAAGGAAGTCATAAATGTAGTGAGCTACTTTGAACATTTATCATTGATAAAATGTTCTTTACCTGGCAGATGAGATATGACCCATGTCTCCTTCTCTATATCGGTGGCCATGATAGTTAGCTACTGCTCCATATGAGAAGACAAACTATGTGCCATGCAATACTAGATAAAAATAGAAATTTCAGAAATTTATTATAGGCCAACCACTTCTGAGAGCCAGATAATCTCATTTCAGAACTGAGGTCCCAACTGTCAGATGAAAGAAACCAATTGGATCAAAACTTATTACTCTCCAATAACACTATTTGGTGTAATACCTAACTGATCCTGGGAGAGAAGCTATTGATAAATTAGGTTATGATTATATTATTACCACAGTTCTATCTACAAATAGGTTTATCACATTAACTGGAACATGGGAGTACAGTTTGTAAAATTTCAGTCAAAATAGCATATTTGTAGTTATTTTTTCAACATCACCAAATTGATTTTTTAATTTGAACAAAAAGAAAAGTTTACATTAGGTTCTTAACATTTGTTTTTACAGATCATTTGGTAATTTGGGGGACTAACACATTTATTTCTGTGTAATTAAAAGTAATACAGGCACATTTCCTTGCTTTTTATGAACATTTTTTTTTTCTGGAAGAAGGAGAACTAAAACATAACATGTTTAGCAGTAATACTGTTCAGCCTATGATGAGCTGCCCAAGTCAATGGTATAGGTTTATGAATGGGATAGTCAACTCTTAGTAGCTGGGGAAGAATTCATTGTTGGTGGAAGCAAGACATAGCAAGAGGAAAGAAAAGGTTGCAAGCTATATCAGTAATTTCAGTAGATTTACAAATTTCAAATGAGGTTAAGTAATATCAACCGTTACGCTTTTGCTTGTGACAAACACAATTCAAAAAGTTTAAGAAAAAAGGGGGCTGGCTTACCAGTATAGGTAAAGGGTAAGTTCAGAGTGCTTGGTTCAATCAGAATTGTATCCGAGGGCTCAATGGAAACATTCTGAGTTCAGTTTCCCCACACTGTCTCACCTCTTCTCTTCAGACTTCTGTTATCAGGCACCCCAGGCACATTGGTCTCATTTCCAGGCAAAGATGTTCACATGTAGCTCTCATTGTTCACAGTAGCCAGTGATTCCAGAGAAAGCAAAGTGCCTCTCCTTCTCCAGTATGCTAAGAATCTAAGGAGAGCTGCAATTGTCCTGGTCTTGACCAGGTTGTCATCTCTGCAGCAGTGGCTGTAGTCAGAGTCCCCTGGGATGGGACAGCCTGGTTTCTCTGCTCGTCTTCTATGATGGAGGAATGGAGAAGCGGGGGTGACAACCTAGCTGCATAGACTTTTCCCTCCCTCCCTCCCTCCCTCCTTCCCTCCCTTCCTTCCTCCCTCCCTTCCTGTTGTATGTGTACAGAATTGAGAAGCAAAAGGAAGAGAAAACATTTTTTAGACATTTCATCCTTGTGTGTACTGTGACAGGCTTTCCCATATCCCCTACATTCTTCTTTTACTACTTATAGGTTCTTATAAGTAAATAAGGAGACGCATAACCTAAAATAGGAGGCAGAGAAGACCAACAAACACCAATCCCAAATGGTAGCTTTTGTTGGCAGCAAAGCCAAGAGAGGAGCAGTTTTCTTGTCTCATGGTTTCATGGTTGTTTTTTCTAACTGTGTCCTTGTACCTGAAACACCAAGCTGGCATTCTCCTATGAACACAGATACTGGCCTTCTAGAAGGCAAAAGTTCTTTGTTCCGCTATTACCTACCCAATGTTAGTACAGATTGGTGCATTTGATTAGAAAACCGAGTAAACAAGATCCTAAAGTATTATGCTTTGTGGGGACAAATGGGAAGAAGGTGCCCTAAGTGCTTGAAGGGTCAGGAAGGAAAACCATAGACATGGATGTATTACTTTAGGTCATAGCCTGCAGCTGTGACAGAAAGCAAATAATGAAGGAAAGGAAGGGGCAGATCATAACTTTGTCTCTGTTCTGTTAGTCAGTGTGTGTGTGTGTGTGTGTGTGTGTGTGTGTGTGTGTGTGTGTGTGTGTGTGTGTGTGTGTGTGCGTGTGAGAGACAGAGAGACAGAGAGAGAGAGAGAGAGAGAGAGAGAGAGAGAGAGAGAGATTCTATATTAGATGTCCATATGACTTTTTCCAAAGATCTTTAGTGTTATTTATTCCTCAACATATATTCTCCTTTACCTTTGCCTACCCTCCCTCATCTGAACTTAACCCTTTTCATTCCAGTATTCCTTCAATTTTCACTTATTTCAGAATTTCCAGAGGCTGTGGTTTATACTGAGGGCTCTGCATTGGCAGAGGTCAGCATGGATGTATAATCTTGGGAGAGTTTGCCCATGTTTATCACCTCTAAAATAGGGAGAAGTAGCAACTATTTTCTTGTGTCATAATGAAGGTCAAATTGATTAATAGATGAAGCAATTTCCCATAATGTTCACTATGGTGATATTTTATTTGTACTGAAATGTGATTTTATTTGTATGTTAATAAATAAAGTTGCCTGGGGGTCAGAGCTAATAGCAAGCCATAGCAGAGCTGGACGTTCGTGGCACACACCTTTAATCCCAGCACTTGGTAGGCAGAGTTAGGTAGATCGCTGTGTGGTCAAGGATACAGCCAGCATTGGAGACACATGCCTTTTTTTTTTTTTTTTTTTTGGGTTTTTCGAGACAGGGTTTCTCTGTGTAGCTTTGCGCCTTTCCTGGAACTCGCTTTGGAGACCAGGCTGGCCTCGAACTCACAGAGATCCGCCTGGCTCTGCCTCCCAAGTGCTGGGATTAAAGGCGTGCGCCACCACTGCCCAGCTGGAGACACATGCCTTTAATCTCAATACCAACCATAGAAGACCTGGAGGTCTGTACAAACAGGCAGTGATGAGGCGGTCATGTGGTTGGATTTACAACCAATGAGAAGGCAGAACAGAAAGTCTATATAAAGATAAACACTCAGGAAGTAGGTCTCTCTTGGCTGAAGAGGCTAGCTGCAGCAGGCAGGTAAGGCTCTTAGCTCTGATCTCTTGGCTGTCTTCTTTGCATTGGTTCTGTGTTTCTTATTTAATAAGACGGTTGGTTACATCTACAGTTAGCACCTAGTGATTTGTAAGTGACGACTGTCACCAGTGCATATACACACCTGCACTGGTTCCATACAGATGTGTGATAGGTTGTCCTAAACAACATCTTATAGTTTCTATGACTCTGACATCTGAGCATGGTTTAGCTCGGGTTTCTCTGCTTCAGGTTTGCTCACAAAGCCTCATTTAGCATGTAAGGTGATGCTAAATGTCCTCTGGAGGCTCAGCTGGGGAGTAGTCCATTTTCAACCTCACGTATCTGGAAGCAGCATTCCATTCCCTTTAGAGGACTGAACTAAAGGCCCCAATACCTACCACACATTGCCAGATGTTGCCCCCAGTTCTTTACTGTGTGAACTTTTTTTTTGTGGATGTTTGCTTCACCAGAGCATGCAAGCCAAGAAGGCAGTAGGGCACCCTAGCAATTAAAGCCTTACAGGACACAATCATGGGAGTGAAGCTGTGTCATGGATTCTTGAGTTTAAATAGTTTACCCAGAATCATGCAGTATATGGTGGGTACCAAACTTACTCATACTGTTTGAGCCTAAAGTACCTCTAAAAGATCTGTGCACTCTACTATCTTTGAACAAAGAAAGCTTATTTCCCAAGGCTTAACTGCATAGGACTGTGAAAATTAGTAGTGAGGTCTGGTCTGTTTTGCAGAGTTCATTAGTGGTTGCTGTGACAGAGCAGATTCATGGCTGATTTTATTTTATGCATTATTAATTTTGAAAATGTTAATCTCAAATTGCTACAGTATTTCAATTAATTTGGACGATTAAAACTTAGCACCAGAAGAATCCTTTGCAAAAGATAAGGCGGCTAATTAGAGGCTCTGAAACAAACAACTGGTAGACCCTGGCTCAGAAACAAGTTGGGTTGATGACTCTGGCAGAGCTCACTCCTCTGAACAGTTTTGAAGTAGAAAGGATGATTTCTGGCAGGCTACATATTAAAGTTGAGTTTTTAAAAAACATTTTAAGGCATTAACTGCTTTACATATAATTTAAGATATGATGCAGTTCTGAAAACTGCTTTATGTTTATTTTGCTGTATTATCTTTTGAGTAACAATAGCAGGAATAGAAATGTAACAATTATTCATTGTTCAGTTATGAGTTAAGGGGGTGAGGTAGAATTGAAAATAATTTGACTTTCTTTAATTTTGCATTCAGACATTTATTGTAAAAATTTCAGAAAACATAAAGGAAAATTTCCCTAAAGCTCCCTGAAGAAATATGTTGGATCCACTCATTCAAGTGACCCCCCTCTACAGTTTCTCCTCATGCTTCTTTTCTTTCCATAGAGTAACATGTTTGCAAAATGTCTTAGTGTTTTTATTGCTGTGAAGACCACTATGACCATGGCAACATTTAATTGGTGTGGCTCACTTACAGTCTCAGAGGTTCACTCCGTTATCATCATGACCAGGAACATAACAGCATGCAGGCAGATGTGGTGCTGGAGCTGAGAGTGCTACATCTTGCAGGCAACAGGAAGTCGACTGACTGCCATACTGTAGGAAGCTTGAGGAAAAGAGATCTCAAAGCTCACTCCCACAGTGACACACTTCCTCCAACAAGGCCACACCTCCTAATAGTGCCACGCCTTTTGGGGGCCATTTTCTTTCAAACCACCATACAAAATGTCTTTACTTTTTAAGGCTTAGTATTCTGCTTTCAACGCTTTGTTTCCTGAACATATTTGTTTAACCATTTGTCAAGTATGCAGGCTTGGGGTTGAGTTTAAAGAGTGAATAAAGTGTGTTCTTGCTCCCAGAGAACTGTCAAGGGAGCAAAGGTAGTATTGAAGTTTGGGAATGCAAGAGACTATGAGGGGTGCATGGTGATCAGGGAATGAGATGTAAACTGAGATGCACAACACACGGAGAAGGTTGATGAAAAAAAGTGGATTTATGATAAATGTGGATGTAGGGAACAGCTTTGTTCAAGGCCAGGAGATGTTACAGATACAGAATGGTAGAGGGAAAGTTGTGTATAAGAAACAGGGTAAGGCATTTGTTATTCTACACCAGGAAATTAAGAGTAGAGTATACCCTGAGGAGCCTGTTGAGCCTTGGAAGAGTTGTAACTAGAAAAGTAACATGGTCAGCTAGGTTGCAAAGACCATCCTAGCCAGAATTTGAGGCGAATCTTGAATTATTAAAAGCTCTTCAAAAATATGGAGTGATTTTATCCTGATATATTGTCAAATTTCACTCTCTCTAGTTTTTATTATTATAAAAATGAAAGGACCTGAGCAGATGTGGCCATATGGTTGATTGCTACTAAACAACAGAGTCATGAAGGTAGAGTTTCTGGGTCAGTGCAGACAAATGCTCAGATAGCAGTGACTGTGTGAATATGTATGTGTGCACCAAAACTTCCTTTAATTTTAATTGCATTACATCTCCATTGTTATTAGCATAAGAAGATATGTCATATGCTTTTGATTATTAACACTGTACTTGTTTTTGCTATAAGTCATTTGATAGGAATATAGTAGTGTGTTGAAACTTATCTCCTAGGACAGATGTTTCTCTACTTTATGATGGTACTCTGTGATGGTAAATCTATTGTAAGTTCAAAATAGCATGAAGCCAAAATGCACTTAATGTACCAGGCATCATATTTCTAACTCACTGTACTGTCTCGTGTGTGTGTGTGTGTGTGTGTGTGTGTGTGTGTGTGTGTGTGTGTATGAGAGAGAGAGAGAGACAGAGACAGAGAGACAGAGAGAGATATCTGACTGTCTATGTTATGCTGGGACCAAACTCAGGGCTTTACACATAGCGGGCAAGTACCCTACTAGGAGTACCAGTAGTTTATCCTCACGATCGTAACCAACTGGAACTGTGACTGGCTGTTGTCACCCCGCAAATGAAGAGAATGTTGTATTGTATTTGACTAGACTGGGAAAATATATAAATTCCAAGTGTGGTTTCTATTGAATGTACATTAACTTAGTACTACCAGAAAGTCAAAAATCTGGGCCACCTTAGGTTGAGGACCACCTATCATGTGCCAGTAAATTCACATATGAACTTCATTTTAGGTAAGATATTTGCTTTTAATTTTTACCGGCTACTTATATACTCAATTATGAATTACCTGTTTGTTCCTTACCTATTTTTATTTCCAAAATTTACTGATTTTCCAAAGATTTTTAAGAAAGATACATAAATAAAAAACAGTCTTTAAAAAACACTTGGGTAATTTTCTAGCATATTTGTTTCTATATAGATTTTAAATTTGTAAATTGTCAAAGATTTTATTTATATTTTATGCTTTTATGTTTAGAAATTTTAATATATTTGTAAGTGTATCCAACATAGACATCAACATTTTAAGTTTTTGTAATAGCATTTATCTGTTTATTTTCAGTTAAGTAATAATGTGCTTGCTTTAATTTTTAAAATTTTAAGTAAGACACTGTTTTCTTTGATCAACTCTAAAGTAAACATCAAAATGTTTTCAATGATTTTCCAACTGTTTTCACATTTAAGCAGTCTTTCTCGTATGTTGCTTAAAATCCACATTTTGTACTTTGTAGCTTTGGATTTTATTATATTCATAGTTTGCTTAGACCATGTTATCTCATATAAAATATGCTATAGTATATGCTCTGTGGAGCTAGAAAGGTAATAACTTTTTATATGCATCTCAGTGGTCTACATGGAGACAGTCAGATTTTCTTGTTTGTAACATATGAAAAAAGTAAGATTACATTTCTCATGTTTTCTTTTGATGTAGGAAGAAAATTGATATATGCCTGTTCCCTTGCATTCAGAGTGACTCTTCCATTGTTCTCTCTAGGCTTGAAAGTTGTCATCTTCCTTAATGTTATGTGTCCTCCTCATGTTCATTTTCTCAGCTGCTCTCAAGAACAAGACTAGACCTATGGCATTTGCAGATCTTTGGTGTTGGTAATTGTTATGTCGTTTTCAGTTTCTGCTTAACGTGAAGCATGTAGTAGATACTACCTTATCACGAGCAGTGTGGATGTCTGCACTTAGGGCTCTAGTTGGAGAAGTTTGTACAGCAATCATGGCTCTTTGTGCCTTTGCTTTCTGTTGTTCTAGTGGCCCACAGCCAACTGCAGACAAACATCACATGGAGGATTGAGGAATAATCAATTCACGGCCTTTATAATTATCCACTATTCTGATTAGCGTGATGAAAACTCCCATCATCCACCCTACCCAGGACAAGAATAAAGTGTATCCACACTGTGCATCCCACCTCTCAGTTACTCAGTCAGTAACTGTCTTGTGTGCCTTATAGCAGATGTACTGCTATGGGACAGTTTTCAGAAAATCTGATTTTACTTAGTGATGGCCCCTGGGTTCTAAAGTAGTTATGTGAAAGAGGCTTCAGTGGGAGAAGAGATTAATGGCCGTCCTGGTGGCGGTGCTAATGGGTGTGTAGGCAAAAGTATACTGGTACCTGCGACTTTTAGTCATCACCAGAAGTTCTGAAGCTCTCCATTTTTGTGAATCCATCTTACGTTTAAGGAACACTTCCCTGGGGGAAATTGGTAGGACCGAGTTGGAAAAGTACCTCTGGTGTCCTGCCTGGCACATTGCTTTTCATTTGAGAAAACACGTTTCTGTGTGTCCACATGAACACAGGACTACTTGCAGGTTCCTCCTGTGCTCAGTGGCCCAATCAGGATAGCATGATGCCTTCAGTTGGAGACAGAAAGGTACTTTCTGGAACTAAGAATTCCTCTTGCTATTTGTTTAGTTTAAGTGCCTGAGCAGGGTTATGCAGGTGCGAGTGTCCACACACATTTCTTCACCACCACCTGCAGCTTTCACCCCGGAAAAAGAAACTAGCCATTAAAAAAAAAAAAAAATGGAATGCCGCACTTCAGGGAGCCCATGTTAAATACGATTTGCATCTTCCTTTTAAATTCAAGCAATATCCAAGAACAAATCTGGCCAATGGTTTTGAGAAAACGAAATGGCAACACCTTCTTGGAATCTCAAATTGTTCAAGGATATGTATTTTTCCCGCTAGCAAAACAGGAAGAAACTGGAAAACATATGGACTCAGGTTGAGCATATGATGTATTTTCAACTTGAATTGGCACTTTATTCATATTTGTAGTGAGTCTTAAAATTAATTTTGGTGAAGAATTTAGATTTAAGAGAGGAAAATTTTTTGCTCTCTGGGACTAAATCAACATTTGCGGCATCTCATTAATCACTGCCTTATGTAACTGCTTTCCTACCTGAGAGAAGCCACTGAGATGAGAGAAGTTTATAATATCAATGCCAAGTACAGATCTTGCCTCTCCAAAAGGAGTTCATTAATCATCATCGAAGCACAAGAAAGAAACATACTTCACGATTCATGCCAATTTCTTAAGTAACGTTTCTTAAAAGGAAAAAAAAAATGCACCGTTTTTTAAAATCTCATTTGAAAAGGTTTTAATTTGGCTGTTAATGTGTGGTGTTATGTAAATTTAAACTGTTCCGAGAATTCCTGTCCAGAGTGCACAGCCAGCAGTAGAATGTATTGAGTAAGAGTTGGCGCTCCTGGCTGACAGCAAGCCGGTTCAGTTTCTTGGCCTTGTTGCTTCCTGCCCGTGGGGTCATAATGCATACTCCATGCTTCAAAGGCAATGCTTGGCACCAAATGACGGGCCAGTAGCCCCAGTACCCTGACCTGCAGCAAACAGTAAAACCTTAAAGTTTGAAAATCGGTTTCAAGCCAACCATCTGTGTAATTATTAGGGCCTTCTGTGTAATTCTTTAATAGGCTTTGGCTTTCTCGTTGGTAGACGAGTCTGAGAATATCTGCCTGACTTACACCATAAGGTTAGTGGTTATGCAAGGGAGGCAACACTTCGGTCCATAGGAAATGGAATCTATCCATGGCATACAGAGTCATGCAGTGAAATAAAAAGTGAGAAACCTGGAGGTGGTGGCGCACACCTTTAATCCCAGCACTTGAGAGGCAGAAGCAGATAGATCTCTGTGAATTCCAGACCAGCTTGGTTTAGGGATCAAGTTCCGGGATAGCTAGAGCTACACAAAAAAGAAACCTTATTTTGAAAAACCAAAAATAAATATAAAAATAAAAAGTTAGAGGCAACTTAATGAATTTTTTTTTTGACATGGGACTACTACATAGTTCAGGTTGGAGAGGCAGGAATGAAACTTTAGATTCTCTTGTCTCAGCATTCTAGGGTAGCAGACCATGTCCCTTTCTGGTATCTTTATTTTGCCATGTGTCTTGACCTCTCAGTGGTAGCGCTATTTTGGTGGTGATCAGCCCTGTGGTTAACATGTCATCTATGCAAGTCCCGTCCAGTCCCGTCCTCATCGTGTGTGCCCCCCCCCCCATTTACTGGAGAGTTTAGCATTTTGTTACAACTGTGCATTTACATCTGTTTGTTTATTTTCTAATTTACAAAACTGTTTACAACTTAGAAAAAAATGTAAGGGAAACAGTAAGTCATCATGAGATGGAAGGAACGATAATATTCAAAATGAAAAGGAACTCATGCTGACCTCATGAAAAGAGATGCACCAATTTTAACATTATAAATGTTTTTTTGATAAAACCTGGAGTAGAAATCAAAGGGGCTCCAGTCTCTGTTTATGACCATCAGCAGCCAGGTATGGCGTAGGAATGGATTCCTGGAGGGAGTTCCTCAAACTCCTGAAGTGAGTGGTTTTGTTTCTTTCAGAAGCTTTTCTCTTTCTTGTTGCTTTTTTTTAGTTCTTTAGTCTCTGCTAGTAGAAACATCACAAAGAGACAGAGACCAAGATGTTATAAGGATATGGTTGAGGATGTAGCCTGAAGTTTCTGAGCAACACAAGAAATGGACAGGACCAGCTACAATAGCCTGGGCAACTCTTTCTGTCCCCCTCTAAGCAGCCAGGGATAAAGAAAAGGTCATATCAATGCCTAGGGAGGTTCATTTTAAAGATCAAAATAGCTTAGAAAAGGAGATGGGGCAGAGAAGGACTGGAGGAGGTTTCTGTAAGGTGGAATAGAATCAAAGCACAGGTCGGAATTTTTCTTTCTTCTGTTTTAAAGAACACTGGCTTGGCCAGTTTGTCTTTTTCCCCTGCATTTTCTGACCTTCTTATCAGCTCTGGACTTTCTCCCCGGGGGATTTTCTCTGTGTAGTCAGCACTGACTTCTTCACAGAGCCTGACACTCCCACACCCTTGTTGCCAAAGAGTCGATGAGCATTAACATGCTGGATAAATAGCCTGGGAACTTTGGCGTGAAGCCTCGGTGACAGGACACTGCTAGCCCAAACCCCATTTAACATGTGTCACCTCGGATGATAGACTAGACCTTAATTAGAAATTCCTGCTGAATCACGCAGATTCTTCTAAAATTTCACCTATTCCTTAGCAAGCTATTTAGATACCGTATCTGGGTCCTGTTTATGGGATCCTCCTGCTGCAGTGTGGAAAAAATTGACAATTCACTAGTCTCTTTTTTTTTTTTTTGCACACTTTATTGAACACAACAACCACAAATTGTTGTATGAATAATATGAGTAATCTGTAGGTCCATGCATATGTTGTGACTATATAATGCACTACATGTTTATACTATTTTCAGTTCTCACAATAAATGAGAAAACTATGCTGATAATTTAAAGCATGTCCAAATTCAACAGAAGTGATAAGCCCAATTTCCATATAACCTATACACATCTTCCCCATATGTGTTAAATAATTGCTAGACTCTAGACCCAGTACAACACAGATTCTGTATGGTAGCACTTTTATTGTATTTTGGGAGACTAGCATCAAGGAAAAAAAGCCTGTGCAAGCTCAGTTGAGATGCAATATCTTTCTCCTGAATGTTTTGAATGTGTTACAGGTGGAATCCATGAATGTAAAACCTGGAGATACAGAGGAACAACTGTGTATGTTTTCCTATCCTCATTTAAAGAATTCAGTATTTTCAACTGATTTAGGAGTCTAGGAAGGGAATAGTCACTACATTAGTGTACTTTATCAAGTGATTCTTTTTTTATCCAGACTAGCCAGAGCTGTGAATGCTGCCGAATTTTTATGTCATGGAGAATGTCCACTAAGAAGGACAAAGAAAAATAGCCATGGTCAAATTGCAGAGGAAAAGCACCCCTAGTTGAAACTCCCAAATAGAGAAAAGGCTAAGGCTTTGAAGTCAGGGTTTGTGGGGAGAAGCAGTCCATGCTATTGTATATGGATCTAGATCCCAGCGGAGAGAGGGCCAGCTGAAGCTGACTAGAACCTGAGAGGGTTTCCTCTGAAAGTCTTCTATTGGCAAGATGGGGTGAGTAGGCACAGTAAATATTCTCAAGTTTCTGCTTCCTTTGATACTTCAATTCCAAGTAAGATAAAAGAATTCACGCCACAGCATCTGGACCTTTCTTTAGTGTGCCTTTGCTGTGGTTTTAAAATTAAATAATAAAATTGTTGTGGAATTTTAGCAAATGATCCTGAACTGTCAAGGCTACTGTTTGTTCTTTCTATGCACCTTTTCTGTGATGTTCTTCTATTTGTGCAGAAATGAGGGTTTGTGGCACAGTTAGGCCATTTAAAATAATTTACATATACTGACTGTATTTCTGTCTTGGGAATTATTCATGGTAGTATATGTGCACATAATCCTAACAGAAACATCATCAGTCAGGTATCTCCACTCAACTGTAGCCATATTCTTTATAATAAATATAGTCACATTATTTTTGGAAAAATCTTAGCTTATGTAGAGACCTTGTTGGACTATTCTCCCTGTATCATTGTCCTGTTATGGGAGGATGCTCTCACATACTTCACACATCATACAGTGTGTGTGAAGCCTGATAATGTCAGTGTTTTTGCTTGGCATGGTGGCATATGCCTGCCACACTAGCAAGGAGGAGGCATAGTCTGGAGGGTTGTATGTTTGAGGTCAGCCTGGGCTACATGTATGAGAACAGATCTCACAAGTAACAAAGAAGAGGAAGAAGAGGGAGAAGGAAAAAGAAGGAGAAAGAAATTGAAAATGGAAAAAAGTGGTTTAGTGTCATCAATGTAAGGCTCAGCATTTCTCTATTTGTGATTCATCCCTAGGAAATGAAGCTCCCACTCTCTTGAGTCCACACTCTGTTCATTAGGAGTGATGGTAGCATCCGCCTCATCAAACTGCTGTATGTGGATCAAGGAGAGAAGGGTTTGTAGAGCCTTAGCAGTGAGCCCGGACCTTTGTAGGTTCCTGCTGAGGATGGCTTTTCACAGTCATTACACCCATTTTCAGAATCCTGGATTAAGACAGCTGTGAAAGGCAAGCTGAAACCTGTAGGGCAGGGCCACATTAGTTCCAGACACCCAAGGTTAGTGGTCATGCTTTGGTCTTGTTTATTCTGATTTTAAGGATCTAGTTCTGTTAGCACCTAGGCAACACTCTCAGCTCTCTGCTTCCGTGTGTCTCACTTATAATGCTGCTTTGGAAACTAATTTTACAGAGATTCCAAAGCAGACCTACCTAGGTTTAAATCCAGTTTCTGCTCCTCACCTGCTCAGTGACCTTACCTAAGGCATGTATGTCTCTTTGCCCTAACATGTCTTCTTCATTCAAAGGAATATCATTGTAAGACCCGCTTCTGGGATTTCCATTACATTTAAAAGATGGGGCTCTTAAAACAGGGTCTGGCAGATGATAAGCATTTTATAAGTCTTAGCTAGTATATTTAATGAGAAATAGTTTATTTTTCCTTGATAATGGTATAAGTGTGTATGACACATAGATCAATAGAATATTTTAAAGGTTACTATAGATGAATATTTAAAGAGTTGAAAATATACTGATCAGTTAGTGCAGTAATTTCAAGGAAGGCAGCAAGCCAGGTCCAGTGCCTGTCTCAGAAGCAAGGGTACTTCTGTGTAGAAAGATGTGCACCAGAAGTTAGTAGGATTGTCAGTTCCTACCTTTGGCAGTCCGTGAAATAAAGTCACATTTTATTTGTATAAATCAGCTTAACTTGTGTTGAATCTCTGCCCCTTCCTTGTTAAGACTATGTCTCATGTGGGAAAGTATGCTTTCTGCCTAGGAATGTCTCAAGGCTCAAGTCCCAGGCTTGCCAGGCACCTTAAAAGCCACCACGTAGATACCGCAGAGCAGAAAGTCATCCTTGATCGGAGACCCATGCACCTCTGTCCCCTTCTCCATCCAGGCCCCTGCCTTACTCCTTGGTTCTGCTCTGGCAGCTGCTCTGTGTTTCCTCTCCTTTGAAACACCCAGCAGCTTCTTTTGTAACTCAGTAATTATAGAGGGCAAAAGGAATCCGTGGCTTCTGCAAGCCTTTGCTCTCTACCCTGCAGTGCTCCCTAAGGCAAAAGAAACAGCGCTCTCAGCCACCTGCATCTAAGAAGGAGAGAGGGAGGACCCCGTAGAACATGAAGCCGGGAGTATTTGAGAAAATGGCCTTGCTACCAAAGATAAAGGTTTCTGAGGACTGTGGAAATAGTGGAACCACAGGTTTCAGCTGCCCCTAATGGCGGCAGCTTCACAAGGGAAGGTCCCTGTCCATTTCTAAACGGTAGACACAGCTCTGATCCTCCTCAAGGTTCCTGCTTTTGAGAAATACGACTCTTGCTTTGTTCTCCCCTGAGAACAAGCACTTTAGCAGATAGGACTGTCGCTAGCCAGTGATGTGAATTGGTGAGTCATTGAACATTCTGGGATTTATCTGATATTTGGAAATTGATGGGCTGAAGGTGGTGATTTCTAATCCCTGTTCTTGTCCTGGGGAAAGCTACACATTCTTTCTGTATTCACAGAAAAAATAAGGCAGATAAGTAGAAGGAAGAGGAGAGAATGAGAAGGAAATATGGAGAAACCTGTTTTCTTTAGGGCATGTGATCCTACTTCTGAACATGGTGACCCCAGGATCCTCTCTTTGTGCTGCTGGTAGGATATATCCCCTTTCCCCAACAGTTTGGCCTTTGTTTCTTATTCTTTTTTTTTTTTTTTTTTGGTTTTTTTCGAGACAGGGTTTCTCTGTGTAGCTTTGCGCCTTTCCTGGAACTCGCTTTGGAGACCAGGCTGGCCTCGAACTCACAGAGATCCGCCTGGCTCTGCCTCCCGAGTGCTGGGATTAAAGGCGTGCGCCACCACCGCCCGGCATGTTTCTTATTCTTATCCACTACCCTTTGTTTCTTATTTGCCATGGAGTAGGTGTGGTGTAGAGGCGGCACTATTTGGGACAGTGGTTCTTAGTGAAGAGAGAGTGTGCAGTAATATTTAACATGGGGGTCCATGCCCTTCCTCTGGATCAGGCATCAGGTCAGGATGGGGGGGTCTCATTGTTGGTCTATGAGAAATCAGCTCTGTTCTCAGCAGATATGGCCATGTGCAGGCAGGGTTCCTGAGTCAATCCCATTGGATCAAAGAGTCGATTTGGAGAAAGTGAATTTGGGAACTGTGGTTAATGAGAGATGCATTCTACCTCAGCTACAGGGCTGATTGTATCTTTGAAGGGTAGTGTTTGCTGTTTATCTTCTGAACAAAATGTTCAGCAGTGGTTCCCAGGGCAGGTGGCTGCAGTGAGAGTAGTCTGCCCACTAGTGGGGACAGATATTTTATCTGTGACATTGTGGAGACTTTATGGCCCAAAGTCATAAGAACAGTCAAATTAAATTTGATAAAGTTAGTTTTCTTGTTTTAAATAAGAAAATGCATCTCTTATTTCCTAGTCTGGCATGGACCACTTCCAACCTCTGTTTTCCTCCAATCCTCGCCTCCTCCTACACCACCAGTATTTATAAACTATTATTCAATTAATTGGCTATTATAACAATCTCAGCTCATCCAAACCTAAGTTCCTTTATTGCCTCCTCCAGGCCATTTCAAGAATAATTGCCAAAGTGGAGAAGGTACTCACTCCTCTCTTGTTCACACTCATAAGGTGATACTCAGACCCTTTCTCCTGATTCAAAATATGGAAGACTCAGCGACCCTAACTTCCCTCTGTCTTGTCCCTTGTTTGCTCATCTCAGTTTCTGCAGTAACAGACCTCTGATGAGCTTTCACATACACTGAATTCTTTCTTGCCATCATGTCTTAGTTCGTGCTTTTATTTTTTGGCTGAAATAATCTTACTAGACATCGGTATCTCGTTAACACCTATTTATCTATCTATTACCCGTCCATCTAAACTCGACTCCAGTATTCATGTGTTCCCTCTTCCAACAGCCTTTCTGAGAGAACCCTACATCTGGTAGGCCATGTAGATTCCTTTTCTAGGCCAGCACCGTGACCATGTTTTTTTAAAAGTGATCTGGTGCATGATACTTTCTACAAACTTTCATAAACTATTATCTGGAACTTGGTCCTTCCATGTTTATGCCTTAGTATCAGGAACATAATAGGTAATCAGTCAATATGCATTTAATGCAACAGTGAAATTGAGTTTATAAAATGTAACCCTGAGGTATATTCTGAAATCATCTAGCCTTCTTGTAAAGCTGATGCATATTTCTCCTTTACACTTGGAAAGCTATGAAAATGGCTTGATAATAAGACCAACAATTATATTTTATTGGTGTTTATCTTTGAGGACTAGTGTATATATATATATATATATATATATATATATATATATATATATATATGGAAAGGCATTGCATTCTTATGCTGATGAACATCTCCTAGCTTTGTTAATATGTTTCAGAGTATAAGAAAGATGAATAGAAGATTCTAAAAACAACAATACAGAGGATGGCCTGTTTAAAAAGTGATATTTTGATAAGTTTCGCAGGAGTCTTTAACTGAAAATAAATTATCTCTATCATCCATTCAGAGCCAAATTGGAACAATAGGAATCTCATTTGGGGTCTATAATAACCGTAGCAGAGTATCACTCTCACTCAACTCACTGGCATTATAAGGAGGCATTTGCTAGCATAGAAAGGCAAAGGAATAAAAAATTTCAGCAAAGGTAGAATACTAGCAAACTCTTCATTTTTCAAATTAGTATTCTTTTGAAGCTCTGACTACCTTGTTGGCAATTATTTTAAATCACATTGTGTATGAATCTGCCTAGTGTGTTTTCTAGCTTTAATATACTGGATAAAAGAGAATTTTATGAAGCCATTTCTTTACTATGTTTATTTCAATTCACACCTACCTCAAAGTAAGAAGCCCAGAGGCCCTTCCCCCTAAGCGGTATGGCAGTCACAGTACACTCAGTGGTTTCTGTGTTTGCAGAGATACTTTCAAACCCTCCCTGTAGAACGTTGTGCATATTTATTTTGCTGAGTGACTTGAGAGGGACAACGGAAATATTTGGAATGGGACAATGAAGTTCTTGCCTCCCCCCCCCCGCATTGTATGTTTCTTTCAATACACCAAACTTATACCAGCCCTTTCAATGATGAAAAAGGTCATATGTTGAAATTCCTTGTGGCCACTTGAAGGATGGCTTGGCAATAAGATCACTTACTGCTCTTGCAGAGGACCTGCGTTTGATTTACAGAACCCATTCCCAGCAGCTCACAACCACCTGCAATTCCAGGTCCAAGTGGATCAATGGGCCTGTACAGGAACCTGTGTTCACATACATATACCACTTATATACACAATCTAAAATAACAAAAATAGATCTTAGCAGATACATTTCATTTACATATCTCCAAAGGGCAAATCTGTTTTCAAGTCCTTGGATACTCTTTTTGCAATGAGAATTATCACCCTTGGAGATCTGTGAGGAATCCTGACTGACTAGAACAACAGAGTCAAACCTTACAAAAGAGCTTATCTAGAGTTACCATGCATATCTATATCTTTAAGACATACATTCTTTAGCAGATTTCAAAGGTCATTAGGTTGATGAGAATTATAATAGTAAAATCCTAGGCACCTTTAGGAAGACAAGGCCGGCCTTTGAAGACCAGGCAGGCAGCAGCAAGTGTGCAGGCTGGGAACCGAAGGTATCCTTGGTGCAGAGTCCTCATCCTCTGATTGATACCTGTCCATCTGTCAAGTGCTTTTAGTGGCTGTATTTTAAGTAGTAATGGAGTAGACTTAGACGTTTGTAGCTGTATTTCCTTCCTCGTTACTGGTGTGTCTATTTTCACTCATTAGGTAGACGGAAGGTGCATCTGTTAGCATTTTTCTCTGAAGCCTGGTGTATGGCAGAGCTTTCGCTTGGTTAGTACATATCCCTTCTAAGACATCCCTATGTAGCCTGTTCTGGTCGGATGGGGGGCTTTAGGAGCTTTGAGGCCAGTGGCCCTGAATAAAATCTCTTCACCTCTTAGTGCTTTTAATCAAATAGAAAAGTAACCACTGGGGCCCTGAAAGCAGTGATCATTGAGAGGCAACAGCCTATGGGAAAAAACATGTTCCCCCTATAAAATCAGTATGGGAAACTTTAAAATTGAGTAGTAGAAGATTTGAGAAAGTATCCTTTTGTGTAGTTTTTTTCCCCTAAATCCCCCTCATTTTTTAGATTTAACTCTAGGCTTCTTAGAAATAGTTGTCACACTTCTTATATAATTTTAATCTTTTGGAGAAAGGGACTGGATGCACATTTGTGTTGATGATATGGGTGAGTACAAATTTGTTGACAAGTTCATTTTGCAAAGTGGCTTCAATGAGGAAAACATATAGCAACTCTTTATTTTAAAATTGCAGAATCTCAAATACAGTGCTTTGTGTTTCGAATTTCAGAATCAGACCATATAAGCAATTATTAACATTAGAAATTAAAATTTCATTTGCTTACAGAGCTGTTTAATCCTTTGCTTGTAGACAGGTAATGATTTGAAGATCTAAATAATAATTGTTCATTCAGAAGAGAAAACAATTTCTCTCACTCAATCTGACATGCTAATTTTATTTTTGCTGATATTTATTTTAACTGGTACATAAAAATAAAGGCTATAAATATAGGCGAAGAAACATGTGTTGTATTTATTATATAATGCTTGTTATTTTAAACATTTCTCTCCACAAATAGTCATACATTTATAACCCAAGATGTTTGGAATTAACAATGCATTATTTTATCCACAGTCACCTTAGTCTGCCTAATGCTAGAGTATAGTAGGTATAGAATGAAGCTATGGTTATAAGGATTTTTGTTCTAAGAATTGATAGGCTAAGCCATGCCTCATTTGAAATATAGAATTGACAGCATGCTTTTCTGGGAGCTCCCAGAAAAATTTGGGTTACAGTACCAGAGTGGCTAGTACCCCTTTCATAATGGGAAATAAAGGGGAGCTAGAGGAGAGTGTGTATAGTATGCCTTCAATAAGAAGCTTCTTGGAAGGCAGCCTTGCATAGTTAGTTGTCTGATATTCCGGCCATGGGATCCCTTGCACAGAAACTTGTTAATAGTAGTAGGTGCCTTGTGTTTCTCATCCAACTCATGTTCAGGTTACACTCTCTAACCCTCATTCTGGCACAGAGAGTCTGGCCATGCGTTCTACATAATGTCACAGGGAAAATGATCCTGTGGTAGACTTTCGTTTTTCAGATAGGAAGCACAAATTTATTATACTGCTAGAACAGAAAAGACATGGAAAGGTTTATTACTTGAGGATCCTGGGCAATGAGGATGAAAGGCATAATGAATCAGAGGTGAAATCCTCCAAACGTGGAACAGAGATCGGGCAGATATTGAGTAGTGGGTTGTGGTTCATCAGGGCATAAGCAAGAACTGGATGGTTTGTTAAAGGAGAAGGTACGTTCTTATGCCTCTAAGTTCTTATGTTTCTAAGTTCTTATCTATGGTGACTAGATGAACTATTTGTGTGTGGAATACTCCTGGAAATTGAAGCAAGAGCATCTGAGTTCTACTTTTGATACAAGAAAGTTAAATTTGAAGTCATAATGATGCCAAAGCAACATAAAATCTCGCACACGCGCGCGCGCGCACACACACACACACACACACACACACACACACAGGCCCTATATCATGCTTATATTTATATAAGCAAATTAACTAAGAAATATACTTAAATTTATTAAAATTGTTTTAAATAATTTATCATTCAATGATAAACAGTGATTCAGCCTTTCATTTATTCAGCAGGCATTTATTGAGAGACTATTGGGTATCAAACACCATACTCAGGATAAAGAGTTGAATAATTTATGTTGTTTGACCTTGGGAAGCTTATAGTCGAGTGGAGATGAAGCAGAATTGATGCATAATTTATATTTCATCTCCTAGTTCTCATGATATGAATCCTGAAAGCTCTAGGGATTCAGTGGGACAAACGCATATGTCTGCCTGGGAATGGTAGGGGAATGCCCCAGTGACGGCTCCTCTGAGGGACTGCATGATCACGGAGCCACCAGCAGGGTCCTGTGCCATGGGAATGTATAATCTTCTTGATATCATCTTTTTTACTTAATTTTTCAGGCAACAAATATTTCATTGGAGGATTTTGTTCACTACCAACACCACAAAATAATATTTTAAATTAAATAACCTTTGGCTAGAATATGTTGTAGTGGTAGAGATGAACTAGGTTCTAGGCTCAGTTCCTAGCTTCCAAAGACCTCCAATTTTCCAAAAGAAACAAGTTTAACTATGCAAAGTTAAAATTTACATCAATAAAATGTCTCATTATTTGACAACATATTATAACTCATTACCATTATGCCATGTGTTATCACAGACGTTTTCTGGACTTGTGTATACTTTGAAAATAGAAATATTATCTTATTGTGAACCCTGTTATATTTTGCAACATCACCACCAATGACCTACTTGACATGATTCCCTGTATTATAACAGTCTTTTGTAACATTATTTTCCAAAGTTTCAGCTTATTGTTGAATATTTCTGTGAATACTCGAGTTAACAAAGCAAATTCCTTACTGCTGTTAATTTACATTGTTTCCATTTTTATATCATAACTACTACAAAGTATAAAAAGAACCCCAATGATGTTTTAGAAATTCATTGCTATGTTATTTTAAAGGCAATTTAAAAAATTATTTTAATGCTATTTTAAGGTTTTTCTCAGGAAAAAAGTTTCATTTACCAGTTATTGGACATCTAGGCTCATTTCATTTTCTACAAGTTGTTAATATAGCAGCAGTGAACATGACTAAGCATGTAGGTGTGTGGTGGGATATAGAGCCCTTTGGGCATTTGTCTAAGAGTGGTAGTGCTCGGTCATATGATAGGTCTATTTCTAGCTTTTGTGGGGACCACCATACTGATTTTCTTAGTGGCTGTGCTAGATTAAGTTAGGGTTTCATCTTTCCCTTTATTAATACCAGCATTTCTTTATCATTTGACATTCTGATGGGTGAGATGGAATCTCAAATTAGTCACAATTTGTGTTTCTCTGATGCCTAATTTCTTTGAACACCTTTAACAATGTTTTTTAGCCTTTCTTTTCAGAATACTGTTCAGATCTATGGCCTACTTTTTAACTGGGTGGTTTGTTTCCTTGATGTTTAGTTTTTTGAATTGTGTATTCCCAATATTAATCTTCTTTGGCGATATAGCTTGCAAAGATTTTTCTCCCAGTCTGTAGAATGCCTTGTGGGAGTCCACACAGGCTATCTAGTGAGACCTTACTCAGGATTAGAGAATCTGACCTTGCTTTACCCAGAAGGGCTGCATAAGGAGATGATTTGGTCACAGGCTTGTTTACCAGGTGTTTGGAGGGGTCTAGACTTGATTGTACAGTGTGCTTTGATCTTGCAAGGGGGTCCTTTGCTTCTACCCTTTGTATATTATAAAAACCCCTTTTCAATAAAGGACAAGGCTGTTGGGTATTGACCCAGGCCCTCCTGAAGCTATCCTGTGTTTCTGTCTAAGTCTCTCTTTCTATCTGATATTTCCTCGTTCCTCTCTCCTCCACCTAAGAATCCTTCAACAGGTAGGAGCTGGACTCCTATACTGCCTCTTCACTTGACAATTTCCTATACTGTACAGCAGTATTTTAATTTTATGAGATCCCCTTATAGAGAGAGTACTGTTCTGAAAGTCTTTACCTGTGTAGGGAGGGCTGTTGTGAATAGGACTGTGTCCTGTTTTCTTTTTCAACGTATTTGTCATAGGTTTAAGAAGGCTACTATTTTTTGCTTGTTAATTTCTTACTCTATTACTTTGCTGAAAGTATTTTTCAGATCTAAGAGACTCTTGTTGTGTCGTTAGAGTCTCATGTATAGAATTTCTCATCTTCAAATAAGAATATTTTGAGTTTTTTGCTTCCTATTTGTATCCCTTTTATTACTCTCTCTTGTCATATTGTTGTAGTTAAGACTTCAAGCACTTTATTGAAAGCAGTAAAAAGAGTGGACACCATTGTTGTTTTCCTGACATTAGTGGGCATGTTTTGAATTTTTCTTCATTTATCATAAACTTGGCTATGGGTTCATGGTATACAATCTTTGTTATGTTGAGATATATTCACTCCATCCCTAACCTTCCATGACTTTTATCATGAAATAATGTTGAATTTTTGTCAAAGGCCTTTGCTGTATCTATTTAGGTGATCATGCAATTTACATATTTGATGTAATGAACTACATGTATTGATTAACACGTGTTGGATCATCTATCTCTGGAATGACGCCAACTTGGTCAGAATGAATACTCTTTTTCTGTGATCTTGAATTTTGGTTTGAAACTTTTACACCCCTGTCTTGCTTTATATTGTTTCTTGTGTCATCTTTTTCTCTGTCAGGGTCTAAAATTGTGAGCAAGAGCAGACTTATGCTATGTGTCACCTTATTCACATTCAAGGTACAAAGGAAAAGTTTATGGTCAGTTTTGACAGAAGTGAAACATAGGAAAGAATGCATGCTTTAGCAAAAAGAGGGACAAAAAAAAGAGCTAAAAGCTGAGGAATCAACAAAAACTTTACCTCCTATGGGCTTCTGTACTTTATAGTTTCACTGAATGACATGTTTCTTTATGGAGTGTGTATCACCGTGGTGAAGAGGACCACTCATGTGTAGTTCTCTTTCTGGAAAGCTATAGCCGGATGCCTAAGGAATGAGGCACGTGAATGAGTTTCTTTTCCAGTTAACTTGTTTCAAAGCCAAATCTTGAAATGCCTTCCCACTCACTTGGGATAATTAAGATAAAAATAACAATTATATAACTCGGTGCTGCAAAAAAATCCTTCAGAGTTTAATGCCTTGGAAGCAGTGTTCACTCCAGGCACTGTTATTCAAGGAATAATAGCCACATGGGAGAGGTATGCAAAGAAAGGAATTTCCCTTTCTAAGCATCTCACAGTTCAACATGTTAGAACCTGAAGCTGGAATAAGACGGAACAAGCAAGAGAAGGCAGGGAGTGGGAAGGGGGGGGGGGGGGTAAAAGTAAACATGAATCATTATCTGTAAGAATGGCTTTTAGAGGCCAAGTATTTTTACTTTTGGTTGTTTGGGGTGGGTCCGCCATACAGTGGCATTTGAAGAGTTCTCTGTGGAGACGTGTGGGCAAGAAATGAAGATGTTTGTCCTATTAAATGCAATGTTATTCTAGGGCACAGAGCAGTTGCCAGTTAAAATTGTGAAGATAAAGACAAGAAGGGTCAAGTTTAATCTTCATACTCTCCTTGTTCTCATTGGAGGTTCTTTACCTAATCAGTAGATTTTTTTCCCTAGAAAATTGGTTGCATGTTTACATGTATACATGAAGGGAAACCTCAACAGAGCAGAGAGCAGGTAACTGTGGCCTTGCCTAGTAATTAATACACAATAGCACCCAGTATTTCCTAAAATTCTTAACTTCACATGCATTACTGTAGCTTCCAAGAGTATTATACCAATGCACAGTTATTATGTAAAGAGTGCAGTGTTTTCTCATGAAAAAAAATCATGCACACTGTCAATGCTCTTTAGTACTTTAAGGATGAAACCCAGAGTTTTGTTTTGTGTTTTGGACATTATAAAGTGATGAAAACTATAGGGCACTTAGATATGTAAGTGATCTTTTTAACTGGCATTTATTTATTTACAAAAGTCAATTTCTTTGATGCATTTATCTAATGCACATTCTTATTTCCATTGTGTAACTTGGAAACAACTCATCTTTTGTTCTCTTGGTATTTTTAATAGTTATACATTCTATGTGTATACAATGGTACACTTATGAAGCCCTTTATTTGAAAAGGAGTGGGCTTTTTTTCCCTTAAAAGTGATATTGAAGAATTATGTCCAGTAAGGGAACTGAATCAAAACGATGTTTAGGAATGCTCACATTCTCATGTAAGTTTCAAATGCCCAAGTCAAAGCTAAAAGCCATGCTTCAGCTTTCAGGTTATGTTTCTCCTGGGGGCTATCCTAATAGCAATTAATTTGCCATCTTACTTGAAAAGTTCTACTGATAAAGTGTTTGAAGGTTTAAGTGCTTGGATGAACATTTTTAACCATACCTGTGAAGCACTTTCAAGTATCACTGAATTACAAATATGAAAGTGTTGATTTAATTTTTGGCTCTGTTTCATGTTCATGATTAATAGAGTTTTCATCATGAGGTGTGTTCTATGAATCCCAGAAACTTGTCATAGTCTGCAAGAATCACGAGCTTTGTTTTATCTTGTGTAGCTATATGCAGCTTTGGTTGACCTTGTCTGTGTTAGACAAGATCAGAAGTATCATGCTCCAGATTATATGAACCACGGTTGAGTCTATGAGAATATAAACCCTGAGGCAATTCCCAGGACAGAATGTCAGGAAGGATGAAGTCCTCATGTGTAACTGTTCTTTCTGAGCACCCCTCATCCACAGTGCTCATAACCTGAGGTAGCCAAAAAGGGAAAAGCAAAGAGAATGTGGGTTATGAAATGTGAAATTTTGCTTAAAAATATACAGAGAGTCTTATTTGGGGCCATGACTTCAAAGATGTGGAATTTGCTCATAAATGTCACTTTGATACTATGTTGACCTAACCTTTGTTAGATTGCTTTGTTTCATAAGATGAAATCTTACTTTAATTACTGAGCCAAAGAAGTTATTGTCTTGCTTGAGTAGTGCGTTGTAGGCTATGCTGAGATTGGAGGTAAGGGAGGAGTAGCCTTTAGTCATTTTCTTCTCTCTGAGGACATTTTCTGGGAAGCTTATTATAGGGCAGTCACAGGCAGCCAAAGGTCTGGAGGAAGAGGGGACATTGTCATCAGCACAGGGGACTAGGGACATTATTTCATACAAATACACATTCATTAACAGTTGAGTATTTTCCACTGTCATCATTGCCTCTCACACATCAAATGTAGATAAAAATAAAATGGTGGTGATTTAAATAAAGTTAGTTGCAGCAACAATATTTTAGCACATAGCAAGTTGTATTTGTTAATTTTATTCATTGAAGATACTATTTATACTCTGTGTTTCCTGTAGCATTCATGGTAAATAAAGGCTGCATATCTCCCTTTTAAAAGCAATTTAAAATGTTTTGAAGTGTAGTACTTTATCAAAGAGTCTTTAATAAAATTTGAAAATATATTTTAAGCATACTAAAAAAATAGCATAATATAGTCCCATGTACTTTTCACTAGCAATACTTACTATAACATTTTGCCTTATTAGATCCTAATTTAAAAGGTCTATTTCCATAGTTACAAATTCTTTTTCTTGCTTTCTTTTTCCTTAACTACGTAGTAGGTCTGGCCATGCAGCCTTGTCATCACTCAGAGTTGTCCCACTAAATGCATAAAAATCATTCTTTCATTCCACTTTTAGAGACTTTCTGTTGTAGCTAGAGTTTTCCTGCCTGGCCCACAGTCAGGACAAATCTCTGTCACCCGCCAGTCCCACAGCCACTCAGACTCAACCAAGTAAACATAGAGACTTATATTGCTTACAAACTGTATGGCCGTGGCAGGCTTCTTGCTAACTGTTCTTATATCTTAAATTAATCCATTTCTATAAATCTATACCTTGCCACGTGGCTCGTGGCTTACCGGCATCTTCACATGCAGCAGCTTGTCATGGCAGTGGCTGGCAGTGTCTCCCTCCTCCTTCCTGTTCTCTCAATTCTCCTCTCTGTTAGTCCCACCAATACTTCCTGCCTGGCCACTGGCCAATCAGTGTTTTATTTATTGACCAATCAGAGCACATACAGACCATCTCACAGCATTCTGTCTTTTGATCCTTGCCACATTTCTGCTCACTAGCCCTTTCTGTGTGTTCCTTGCCCAATGAGGACAATTTCTGTGGCCCAGTATTCAGCCCCTCTTTATCATCAGACCCTCTCCACTTCTGTCATGGGACTGTGTTGTCCTGATGAAGATAGTCATTCACAGGAAGGTCTGTGACTTCTTAAGTGTGATTTCAGTTAAATGTCCTCCCTAGTGCCTGACCACTGTCTGCTTACACATGAGCCCCAGCTTAGAGTCCCCTACTCTCGACATTTGTGACCTTATTGGTGTCAGGATCTCTGCTCAGGGCTTCCCAGCCACTTTGCTGTCCTTTCGTACCACGTTCTTCTCTCTCCTCTGCTAATTTCAAAACTCTGAGTGTAAGAGTCTTTACTCAATGTCACATGCCTAGTATCTAGCATAATTCATGAGGAAATGAAGCATCTGGTGATGAGCCAAGGAATGAAACAAACCTGAAGATGGATGTGTTTTAAATATATGTAACTCCAAAACATTGTGTATTGGGAAAGTACTTACAACTTTTCAAACTGCCTTCAAACTTATTGCCTCAGTCTTGTACAAAACCATCAATTTTGTGTTGTTGAAATTTGACAGAAACAGAGATGTATATTCCATAAGGATCTGTCTATTCAGGAGATAGGAAAAGGAAACAGAAGCAATTTAGAAGTCAGTAAAGGGCCAGCTCTATCTGGTATAGGTAATGAAATCACCGGACCATATAAGTGGCTTATGAGTTCATCTTTTTGATGCAATATCTCCTGACATTTCTTAGAATTTGAGAATACAGTCCTCAGATAGGTACCCTGGGTTGCTCTCCTTAATTATGTTTTTACCTATTCTTTTTGTTGTTTAATTAACAGTGATAATAAAACAGCAGCAGTCAATGCCACAATTTGTATTTTTAGTGGTTAAATCAAAGTGGTTTTAAGAACAGTTGTCATCAATTCTTAATCCCTGAAGGTGATAGGAAAAGGAGGTATTAACATGTCTGTTTTAAAGTTCACATCAGACCCCTGCAAGGTAGTATTTTCTTCCTAAAATCACCATTCATTGTTATTAAATTTTCATTAGTGGTCCAGGTAGGGGTTAGCAAAACAAAGTTGAATGAATTCCAGAAGTATTTTTGTAATTTCTTAATATATTAAAAAGTTATAGAAAGTAATACAATTTTTGCAGAAGAAAATACAGGGCTTTTTACCACCACTGATTATATTCCACAGCTTCAAAGGGAAAACATGACCTTTCTCTGGTGAAACCTAAAATATACTATGCCTAGCTTCTTCCAAAAGGGATATAGCTCACAAGGCAGGTAGGAATGCGGTAGTAAATAGATGTTGTTGAATGAATTGAACAGAGCTATTAGTATTTTTCCATGGAGCTGTTATCTAAGGATGCATAGGAAATACTCAGTTCCAAACAAAATAATTGCCCATTTCCTCTCACAAATGAGCTTGATAAGACCTTTTTGCTCTAACGCTGTGTTTGATACTGATTACAAGTACGTTGACACTGTAGAAAACTGCCTTTTTTGTGTGTTTAAATTACAGCCCAATTAGCCCATCCCTGTGTTCCACATAGTGTATGCCATACATCAGTGGAGGCATGAAAGATGAGAGGCTGGCAAAGAACAGTTTTGTTGATTTCCTTGGGAGAGTTTGTTTTCAGTGAAGAGCAGTGAAATCACCAGACTATATAACAAGGCAGGAAAAGGTCACCGCTAGTAGGGTCATCAATTTTTTATGGTTTACGATGTTAGTGAGAAATCAGTAGTTCAACTATAGAGTGATGGGCTATGTCAGAAGTTGATGTTTTATTTTCGGGTGCTTTTATAATCTGTAATTGCATATGAACAGTCCCTGATGTTTTAATTGAGAGATGAAACAAAACCTGAAGTTCTGGTTCAGGATGTCTTTTCTATACATGACCACAATGCTTCTCAAATGTGGGAGGATTAACTGGATATGAAAGTGTTTACCAAAATTAGAGTACGAGAATACGTGATGTCCTGTTTATCAAGGAATGAGGTCACAGACAGCGTTTTGTTCTTTATGTGAGTTTAAAGAAATAATTTGCGCTGGAGAGATGGCTCAGTGGTTAAGAGCACCGACCGCTCTTCCAGGGGTCCTGAGTTCAATTCCCAGCAACCACATGGTGGCTCACAACCACTTATAATGAGATCTGGTGCCCTCTTCTGGCCTGCAGGGACACATGCAGGCAAAATACTGTGTACATAATAAATAAATAAATCTTTTAAAAAAAAAAAGAAATAATTTGCTATTAAGAACATTTACCTAACCTTATCCTAACATACATTGATAATAATGATAATGATATGGTGTTGAATAACATACATTGGCCACCCCAAGTAACTCATATTTATGTGCATCAGTTCACATATTCAAAATTCAGTTCATGTCATCTCCTTTAGGAAACTGAGACACATACACACACACACACACACACACACACACACACACACACACACTTTCACACACACATGCACATGTGCACATACACGTCCGGACTCATACACAAATGTGTATATTCATTATTCTTTGTGATGTTATACATACAAAATATTTTGATCATATCCATCCCCCACTCCTCCTGTACCTACAGTGCCAAATCCAGATCCACTCCCATCCCCCCCTTTCCACCCATTCCTTATTCTGAGTCCTCTTTGTTAGTCTTGCTTTTTACCACAGTAGACATTTTATAGATGAATCATAATTTCTTGGCACAATTTCTTATTATTTCAACATATTTTCCTTTGTAGTCCACAGTTTACACTTTAATCATTATGACTTTTATGTTTTATTATACCCTTAAAATGCAGGTACTATTTCTTTAGTATTTTTCAGATGACTAAAAGGAAGTATGTGTCTGACCATGGAGGTAGCTTATTATGATTCATTTGAACAGGCTGAAATAGTAAGATAATGTTGATATTTAAATATAATTAAATTGTTTATGTAAAATAAGATGAGAAGTTAAACATTTAGTGAGAGAATTAGGCCAACCATTTAACAGTTAAGGAAGGAAAGAGGAAGATTAGGAAAAGCAGTAATTTTTAATTGATAGGGGAAGGAAAAATATTGAGGTTTTGAAGGACAAAGAAATATCAATACCATTTCTAAAATCAATATTCTATTTAAATTAAAATTTTTATTTTTGATTATTTCTTTGTTAAAAAAATATACACCATTTCCCTTCCTTTTTTTCCTTCATCCCATCCCATATACCTCTCTTTCAAATACATATCCTCTTTTTCCCATTAATTATTGTAACACACACACAAACACACACACACACACACACACACACACACACACACACACACACACTCCTGAATGAATAAGTACAACCTGTTCAGTTGTATATAATGTTGTTTATATGCATAATTTCAGGGCTTGCCATTTAGTACTGGATAGCCAGTTGATAGCCTTCTCCCTGGGGAAGACTGATTCTCTTTCTCTCAGCATTTCTTAGTTGCCCATAGTTCTTTGTGTAGGGTTGAATCCCCTGTCCACTTTACATGTCTGCTGTTTCCTTGTTCAGCTTCTGTTTAGGCAGCCATATTGTTAAGAATTCATGGTGTAGCTTCTGACATTCCTAGGAGACACAGCCTTTCACAAAATTCCATGATTTTCTGGTTTTTACAATCTCTCTGCTGCCTCTTTCCCTGTGTTCCCTGAGCCTCAGGTGATGAAGGTCATACTCTTATAATATGATCTCATCCAAAAGGGCCTGCCTACTAATACCATTGCTTTGGAGATTAGTCATTATATATGACTTTAAAGAGACATAAACATTCAGTCAAAGCTGGTTTGAGCTTTACAGAGTAGGAGGAGCCCTCGGACTCTTGCTTCCTCTGTTGATGAGGGGTGACTTGGGTACAAAAAGCAAAAGCATGCTGAACAGGAAGAAAGCACAGTGGGTTGAGGAGCACTTTGCTTGATGAGTTCATTTCAAATGGTTTCACAGGATTAGTGTAGGAAGGGGTACTGAGATAGACCAGACCACTAAGGCTGTGTGTTATCAATGTTGGATTTCATCCTCTGTTCTCATGTGGCCTTGCAGGCATGTTCCTACCCTTCAAATTCTTAGAGCTTATTCTTATCTTACTTTCATATTAGTGGTTCAGGTTGACCGTTAGCCCCTCTTGCCCAAATTTGTATGGTTTTCTCTTCTAGTCTTAAGTGTCCTGCTCATCTTCCCTACACACCCCACTAGTTTTTAGCCCACTGTCTTTTCCTAATTGCTTCTTTATAATATTTATATGTGATCCTACGTTTACCACTTGTCTTTTTGTCCATCTTATCTTCTACAATCCGAGATTTGAGAAACAAACATGGTTAGCCATATTTATAGCTGTCTTTACATTGGCTGGGCAAATCCCTTCACGTGAGTGACTTGTGAAGTTGTTGAGTAAATGTGTGGACCCGTAATACAAAGGGGGAAAAGTAGATTGTGAAGTTCCTTTAATCAGTTTTACTGTAATTTTGTTGTTTTGTCCTTTAGGTATCTCTTATGAGTAGATTTTTAAAGCTTCATTTTAGTTTCAGGACAGAAACATACTCAGTTGCTTTTGGGGAAGAGCAAGGTCTATGCTGGGAAGAAGGAGAAACAAAACAACACACTAAGGCGTGGGAAGTCACTCTGGATTTCTCTGCTTTCCATGAAGGACAGGCTAGTAGACTTTGAAGAGATCTTTCTGGAAAATAGTGATCCAAGTGTCTTTTCTTCTTTGAAGTCAGCAATCACTGTTCCCTGCTGGCTTCTCTAGCCAGCACTCTTGCGTGTGCACTGGAACAAATTTGATCAGCAAGCCTGTCAGTCTCCAGTAAGAAGTAAGTACCCACTGGGCAGTTCTCTGTTTCCTCTAAGCTACTGGTATCTCACCTGCTTGTTCTGTTTATTGTAATCTCTGGCGTGGTTGTGAGACACTTAGATGTGGCAGGAGCACAGAATGATGTAGTTTAAATGATTATAACTTTAGGCAGATAGAGCTGTGTGCAGCCACCTGCCCACAGACCCACAGAGCTGCATGTGGATATGCCAGGGCTGAGTTTCATAAAGAGACTTTAATTTTTTTTTAATTTAGCTTTTTGAAGCTTTGTCATTAGAATATACCAGTAGGGGTTACCACTTTCTCTCTAGCATTTAAAGTGATCGTTCAGAGTTTCAGTCTTGCACCACTTGAAGCTGAGTTGAGTCCCTCCTTGCCTTATTTCCAAAGTGGCACTGGCTGCCCCTCAGGGAGTCAGACCATGTTGAAACATGCATGTATAGTGGCGGGAGCTGCTGCTCAGCCACAGCCTCCTTTCCTGTGGGCTGTTTAAAAGGTGACAAGCTGCAGAGTGGTGAACTGAAGCAGGAGCAATGCTGATTCTAACTTACTCTCTGCTTCTAACCATGTAGTTGGTGTACTTATGACTTTGTTTCTTAGTTTTATAGCACAAAAACGATGGTGGTTAGACCAGATGATCCTAGTATTTGAAGTCATGCAGTAGTGTTCTTTTTGATCATTAAAGGCCTAATGAGACAGCTTAGAGTTCTATTCCTCAAATTGTACTCCACACCTACATAGGAATGAACATTCACTAGACATCCACAGCATGTTCTCTCAGGCCTTTGGTCTGACATCAAGATTTTAGAAAAATGTTTTTTTTTTCCAGCAATAAAATGTATACATACAATTTTAAAGCACTGCACAGGAATTTACAATTCTTTGAAACTCAGTGGGCTATCATGTCTGTTTAATCCATTAAAAAATAAGTCTCAAAGGGTGTTATCATATCTTCCACTTTTAATTCACAATTCACTAAGACTTCAGTAGGTAACACCAGAGAGTGACTAATCTGTTTATGAAATTGAAGGAAGGCTTCTATGTATGATCCTTGTTTATATATGAGCAGTGACTATTTCCTTCGTTTGACTCATTATAGTTTATAAAAGGAGTCTTCTCTAGATAATTTTTTAAAAAAAATCATTGACGGTAAGTGTTCCCTGTGTGAACAATTAGTTCTTTAAGGCAAGTTTTTTCATCAAATTATCTGCTTATGTCAGAGCAGATGGTTCCCATCCTGAGGCTCCTTTTGCTTCTCAAGGAAGACTACAAATGCAGGAAGGAACAGATCTCTCTTGGAAAGAGACCTGGAAGGCGTGGAACACAGGGGAAGCCTGGCATCCCCCACCCAGCCTAGTCTATAGAGCCTGATGCAAAGACTATTTCAGGAGGGTCCCAGATAGTAATGTGTTGATAATTAATTAATTTTGTATGCATGAATGTATGTGGTCTCTCTCTCTCTCTCTCTCTCTCTCTCTCTCTCTCTCTCTCTCTCTCTCTCTCTCTCTCTGTGTGTGTGTCTGGTATTTGTTTGTGTGGAGGGTGAGTGGTGGGAGGCCAGGGAAGGATATCAGGTGAGTTCTGCTTTACTACTCTGCTGTATTCTTTTGAGAAAGGATCTCTTACTGGCCTCGAGCTTGTGTTTTGGTTAGGTTGGGTAGCCAGCAAGTCCCAGTGATCTACCCCCATACCCCTGGGCTGTTGTTACAGGTTCACAGCCATGCCTAATGTTTTTACATGGAAGCTTGGGATGCAAATACAAGTCCTCATGTGCACAGTGAGCTCACTTGCTCACTGGATCATTTCACCAGCACCCTGTGTGTTGATTAAGGAGATTTAGTTGGAGTGATGCGAGACACTACTTACTTCACTCTAATTGTCTCAAAAGCAAGTTTCCTCATGGTGAATGTTGGTCATGAGCTTCAGACATGTATCCACAAGAAGAGATTTCAAAACCTGCCTAAAGTTTGGAAGTCCCAGCCAAGAGACTAATAGTAAATAATAAAACACATATCTCAGGATCCTACCCAAGACTTCATTAAACTAAAAAAAAATTTTTTTTTCTAAAAATCCTGTGGATAATAATTTAAAAATTCTCCCCCCCCCCCCCGCCCCGCAAGGGAGTCCATGCCACAGGTTAAATATTTAGGGCGTTATATATTTGTTATATAACAATTTGTTGTATGGAGTGAAGCAAGCCAAAATAAACATTTGGCAGGGGTCCTGACTTTGGCTAAGCCATTCTCCCAATCTCCCCTTAGAGATGGTTGATTTTGTAAAGTTTGGGGAATTTCCAAGAAGGTCCACATGTCTATGTTAAAAATCGCACATGGTTAGTTTGCCGTTACTGCCTGGATAACCAGGGCTTGGTGAGTAGCCCTGTGATCGCACCAGCATTTCCATGTTTAATAGTTCTGGAGCAGAAAGAGAGCAGCTACCTCTGAACCCACAGAGAAGTGACTTTCTCGAGTGAGTGAGTGAGTCGTTGATTTATAATGGAGTGAAGTGTATGATGTTGGTCATTTTAAAAGAGCAGCATTGACTATTTGTTTCTGATTATTAGCAATGAGGAAAATTCTCTTTTTACTCTTATAGTTCATGTTCTGTTTGTTTGGTTTTGTTTTGTTTTGTTTGTTTGTTTTTGTATTTCAGAAGTCCTTGATAAGTAGTCCACCCAAGAAAAATATGATTTTTAGTTTTATTTTAGAATTAAGGATTTTTCTTGAATTATTTTTGACAGGCTAATCTACAAAACAGGGTTTTTTTCCTTCTTTGGAGTAATTCCAGACGGAGGGAGGCAGGTCAAGGGTGATAGGCCACACTGGGAGAGAGATCTTTTAGTAAGATGAATGATAAACTTGATGCCACAGGGACTGAGTTTCCATGGGGATGTATAGGGCTTGTTTTGCCCTGGTCAGTTTTAAACAGAGTCTGGCAGGCTCTAAGTAGGAGAGAAGGACCTCCAACTAAATCAACAGCAAATGCCTATTCCTAGAATGAGCATTGGTAAATGTAATTCACTCTCTGTTCTTGAGCTCATTTATGGAGTGTGATTCCTGCTTTGTTAGTAGATTGTACTAAGTATTAAATTGATCGCAGAGTGCTGATGTGGAAGTTTAACCCATTCCTCTTTTCCTTTTTAGTAAGATATTTTATCTCAGTTATTGTGATTATGTTCATAACAATGTTATTGGGCTTTCTTTTTTTTTTTTTTTTTTTTTTTTTTTTGGTTAAAGGGGTTTCTCTTGGGAAGCAGCCATTCTTCCCACAAGTGTTGAATGCCTGCAAAGGGCAAAGTGACCATTCTCATCACACTAATCGGCTCTCATTTCATTCTTTTATCCTTGGATCTCTGTAGTTCCGTGGCTTTAACAATAGACAATGGTGAAATGGGAAGTATTAACCCATTAGAAACAAATAGCCACAGATTATTCTGGAAGGGACAAAATATATAAATTCTATTATATCATAAGGTTACAATTTATTCCCAGAGAAAAAGCATTCCAGTTGAAGAACCCTGTACTTGCCAGTTGGTTTGAACTAAATTGAGACCAGTTGCAACGTCCTTTTGAATATGACGTGGCTGAACCTTCATCTGGCCAACTTAACACATTTTTATTTTAGGAACAAGCTGAGCAACTTGTCTCTGTTAGTGTGCCGTTAGATCAACTGCCCTTAAGAAAGTAATAGCTAAAAAGATAGAGTTGGTAAAAAGGAGGAGCAAATAGCACTATGAAAGCCAAGTCCATCATCATAGCTACTTTGCAACACAGAACATTTTCCCCCAGTCAATCCATGTTCACCTATGTATTTTTTCTATTTTAAGTGTTATTATTTTACATGTGTTATGGCAGTCCAATCTACATAAATAGACCCGAGGCAGCATCACTCTGGACCTGACTTCTCATAGCCTCGTATGCAAACTGGAGATCTTTATATTATAATCTCTAATATATACTTAGATAGTGAACTGCCATCAAAGTTATTGTGTTTCCCTAAATATCTATGCATTTTTAATCATTTCTTTTTGAGAATATCTACCTTGGGCATATTGACAACAAGAGAACTCTCATTATCAGGTGTCATACAGACAGCTAGAGTGAAGGTCACAGCTCTCCAGTGGCCTTGCTATTTAAGGTCAGATGAGTATTTCAGGATTAAAAATGATTATTTCTTTCCTTTAGCATTTTTTTTTTTGGTTTTTCCAGACAGGGTTTTTCTGCGTAGCTTTGCACCTTTCCTGGATCTCGCTCTGTAGACCAGGCTGGCCTCGAACTCACAGAGATCCGCCTGCCTCTGCCTCCCAAGTGCTGGGATTAAAGGCGTGCACCACCACCATCCGGCTAGCATATATATATTTTTTAAATGGTATAAAATCAAAATTGCCTAGGGAATTTACTAAATCAGATATTTTCCAAGTACTGATGCTTTGCAATTAAAGAAGACAAAGTACAAATCAGAGCCTAAATTTGGATGACCCATCATGCAATCCAGACTTCAAATGAAGACTTCTCTGCATTCTACTGAATCTTTTTTCACATACTGCGTTTTTTTTTTTTCTTCATGTTGGTTATGTGTATGAGAGGTGTGGTAGTAGCAATTTGATAGACTATAAAATAAGCTCTCTCTGTACTCAAGGCGTTTATCATGCGGGAAACAAGTCTGACCAGTGCTTCACCCTGGAGAACTCACTTGGGGTGCTGCTTTTAGGGAGAGACAGTGAAATCTGTTGTTTGTGTTAAGGTGCCACCTTATAACATCTGGGAGGGAAGCGCTCCATGGAAAATTAAAGGAGGATTAAAGTCACCATCCCTCCAGGTGTTCTGTGGCACTGAAGCAAAGGGGAGATGTAGCAACTTATATTGTACCTCCAAAGCCATAGCAACTGAACTGGAGTGAAGGGCAAGTGAATTTCAGCCCTCTGCCCTCCACTGACAGGATTGACAAGAATGCATTGACTAACACTTTCTTTCCGTTTCATTTATAGCAACTCCCCTGTTCTTGGTGGGGAGTAGGTGATGACTGAAAAGGATTTTGAGAGCTCTATTAACTCTTTCTTGGAACATTTCATGTAGCCTTTTTAAAGTATCTGGGATATCCAGAACCAAATGACAGTCACTGGTCCTCCATATACTGAGTACCTGCTTCCACCCAGTCACCACAGTCATTAGAATAAACACTCCTCAAGTATAATAAACAATAGCTCATGCCCCCAAATGGGTAAGAGTTGGTAATGTTTATGAGTGATTTCTTCTCTGAGGAGGGAGCAGCTTTATGTATAAATGAAAAAATGACTGTGAGGTTATATATTTGTGAGCAGTATTGGTGCAATTAGGCCCCTATATAATTGAAGCTGTCTGTTCTCTGAAATGAAATATTGAACCAAAGCCCTCATTGCACATTGAAAGAAATGCAACACAGGGATGGATCTGTGTTTTTAATATCGCTGATGCTATTGGCTTAGACACGTTCCATTTGTTGGGTCTGTTTTGCAAGCCTAAATTTGAGATCAGAGACATTCTTCATATAAATGTCTCAAGAATTGCAGTCACACATCCATCACCTTTTTGCTTTTGGATTACAAAGATAACCTTAAGACAGGAGCCTTCTACTGGGCAAGGTGATACATACACAGAAAGGGTGAGCCTCTGTAGTGATGAAATCAGCCAGTGCCCAAGAGGAAAGTAATAGGCAGAAAGGGTAGAGCTGATGAAAAAATTGATTCTTTTCCAAAACGTGATATGTTTTTTATGAAGCAGGCATCAGCTGAAAGAGAAATATTTTTTTTTTCAACTAAAAAGAGACTGACAGTGAGGGAAGGAAAGGTATGCAAGGGACAGGGGATAAGCATGTGTCTTATTCCCTCACCATCACATGTGAAGAGGAAGTTGAGAAGTACTCCATCTGGGGTTACTTCAGATGTTGACCTGAGACTGTTAGAATTAAACATTTTAAGGCTAATAGTGGGCTTTACTTTTCCTTTCTCCAAAGCACGTATAGCCTCCACACATCACTGTCATTTCCATTGTAAACCGTGTGTTGTTTGTTTTCAGGTTTGCCAAAGATGCAGGTCATTAGGAACTACACCGGGACCCCGCCCCCAGCTCTTCACGAAGGACCACCACTGCATATCCAGGCAGGAGACACTGTGGAACTTCTGAGAGGAGACGCACACAGTGCGTTTTGGCAGGTACTACCTAGACAGATGAGAACTGTTTTGATCTAATGGATGATTGACTATTGAATTCAAGACAAAATACTTGCCTTTAAAAACTGATTGTGTACTTCAGTTTCAGAAACCTTACATGCTTCGGTATGGTTGTTGTTTATTAAACTTCCCCGTGTTGGCAAGGCCAAGATGGCCAGGAGTGTTATAACACTAAAGAAAATCTGTCAGTGCTGTGAGTCATAATTATCATTTTTATTAAAAATTCATACTTGGATGGAACATCTTCCCAAACCTAGTACCTGTGGGTATGATCTAACATGTATGGCTTTAATATATTAAGAGTTCAGTCCATGGAAGATACCTGACTGACTTGCCAGTGGCCATTTGGGGCCCTATTTGACTGTTTGCACACCCACACATGGCACCTGAAAAATCTTAGAGGCTCTCTAGGTGTTATTCATAAAATATGTGAAATGTAAGAAATAATTGATTTTGTTGGTATTTTCTGGTGATGAAATCTCTATTTGCTAATGTGCCTACCTCTGCTTTAGGTATTTTTGTTGAGAAAAATATGGTATAGCATTAAGATTTTATATAGCTGGCTAACAGAATATTGTGGTTTTTAAGAGATGGTATTTTCTATATGTGTAGAAATATTTACCAATAAAGTTGAAGAATGTGTTAACTATCCACTGTACATTGAGTATAGCAGAGGAAAGGGTTGAGGTTAAGGTAGGAAGAGTGACATGCAAGTGAAATTTGATCATGGCTAAAGGAAAAGGAGGCAGAGAAGGACCATAGGACAAAGTTGCCCACTGTGCACACGAAAGTGGCATCTATCTTATTTGTCTGTAACTGTTTCACTGATCTCTTGTCTCTTCAGAATGCTCCTAGATCTAACACTTATCCCTGCCATCATTTCAACTGCTGTAGCCAATGACTTTCCCGAAATCCCAACATTTTCCCCAAGTGTCTTTCTCCTTTCACTCATCATCCTTCCCAGAATAGAGAAAAAAATTAAATGTATCAACTCTTATATCCTTCCATCTAAACACGAAACATCTTCATTTGTCCCCACAAGGGCCCCTTACTCAAGACTCTGTTCTGTTTGAATTTTCCATCTTAAATTTTCAACTGCCTTGTCAACTGGCATCTCTTCTATAGCACATTTATATGTTCCCATTCCTCATGTTTCAAAACACACAACTCAACATTTTGTCTAGTTTGTTCTTTCAGGTTCCTTCATTCCCTCACCCTCAAAGCTAAACTCATTGGGGAAGTAGTCTGTACTCAGTTTTCATCTGCTCTTGTGCTAGTCACAGTCTAGCACCCTACAAAGTCTATGCTTAACTTGTGTCAATAGTGCCACTTAGGAAAAACAAGAGCAGCTTTGAGGTATATGATAAACCATAAATATTTGAAATGTATAATTTGATAACTTTTGATGTGTGTGTATGTGTGTGTATGTGTGAAGATCACTATGATCAAGGTAATTAATACACTCACCCATCTCAAGTGTGTCTTATGTCCATTGATGATGTTCTTCTGGCTCCTACCCTAAGGCAACCATCATCTGATTTCAGGCTATTGATATGATTGCACTTTTTAAAGAAAAAGTCATATATTTTATAACAATGTGTGTTTTCTTTTTGTGTAGATTTTTAGTATGTTGAGTGTGGGTGTGTATGGGTGTGGTATATGCACATGTGTGTATCCAGGTCTGTGGGCTACTTCATGCAAATGGAGGCCATAGGAAAACAACCAGTATCCTATTCTATTACTTTCTGCTCTAGTCTCTTGAAATGTATTTATTTTCAGTGTCATGAAAGTCCCTGACAGTATTCCAGTCTATTTCCACTAAGTAGTGACTTGTGGGTTGTTATAATGTTCTAGGTTAACAAGATGGCTCTTCTGCCTTATTTGATATTAGTGTGATACTCAACAACTGAGGGCCAGTAGTGGCTAGACTACCAGGGTGGACACTTGGGACTGGCCCTGTCAGGAACTTGGTGGAGGCTGTGGACCACAGATACCTCCTTGGGAACTTTTTAGACTTCTGTTCACCAGAGTGGTGTCAGGGTCAGCCTTTTAGCATGTTGCAGCTGCCTCCTGGGAATGCGAAAGCAGAAGCTGCCAGACCTTAAGCTTTATACCCAGAGCTGGTACCGTTACTTCTGATGCTTTGCATCGGTTTAAGCAGGGAGCTCAGATACAGAGAAGGAGACTATGCTAATTGAATACCTGGAGAGAGAGAGAGAGTTCACTATAGAACACCCGGGTAATGGTGGACCACAGACAAGACACTGTGGGGTTTGTCTGAGCAGTGCTAATAATAAACTTACTTTGTAAGCTGTCCTTGAGGATGCTAAAAGCCAGTCAATTTCTCATTCTAGAGACATCAATAGAAAAATAGTGAAGCTAAGCACAAATATTGGAGCTATTGGGGCATATAAGTGGTGCCTGAACAGTGGTGTGTTTGAGACCACAGTGAAGAGCATGGGGATGGCTCAGCAGGACTCCTAGAAGCCTGCACAGTGTGTGCCCACGGACATTTAACTCTATTGAAGAGGGGATTGTAGATATCATGCTTTCCTAACCAAGCTCTCTGTTCCCTCTTTTTCTCATGCTTTAGATACATAGCACTTAATTATACCTTTTAAATTTTTATTCACTATTTCTTTTGCAGCACAGTTGGTTTAGGTGATGCTTTGAATATTTTTCATGGTGTTTATAGATTTATATTTATTGTTTATCTTATTTCCTACAGCACACTGTTTTGAAAGTAGGACTATTTAGGTTTTGTTCCAGTTGACCTCATACTCATTTTACTAAGTTGTACTGCCTTCTATCCTTTCTAGGCAAAAAAGAAAATTGTTATTAATTGTCAGTTCCTTTTCAGTTGCCTGGATGTGTGAAGATTTTTCTGGTGTGGTGCTAAAAGGGCACTGGAAATACCCAAGAGAGTCAGAAGATAAATGGGGAGAAGCAGTGAATGACAAACTGTGTCTATGACTTTTCCTTAGTGGAATGCAGATCTAATGGTTAGGAAGAAGAGTGGTTGATGCTTAGAACAGAGAAGAACAGTTAGCACATTTGTTCCAGGTAGCAATTATGCATTGAGTGCTAGCTCTGAACTGCTCAGACGCCCTCACGCTCCAGCATGAACTCTCATTGGTTTGACACTAGGTCTCCTATTTTTAGAGGAATCTTTCATGCTTGCTGCCAACTAGTAATAGTTTATATTGTCAGACATATGTTAAAAATTCACTTAACATTTCTGGCTTATATAGAACATGTGCCAGCATTGTCTTATGAGTACCTACAAATTATTTAAGGGATATTTAGCTGGACTATTGGAAGGGAGAGTAGCATAGTGAGAAATCCTGGAGTGAAGTCATTTACCTGTGGCCAGATAGCTATATGGCTTGGATGAGGTCTTTCAATTTGCTGTGTGGCTTAATTTTAGGTGTCACATAAAGTGGGCAGACAAGAGCCATGTTCATAGTGTTCATAACACTGATTAAAATCACCTGGGAGGGCTTTATAATACCAGCATACAGCCCTGTTTCTAAAGATTAGGATACAATGGGCTTGGTTTTAACCCAGGCTTGCAGTAAGCCCCAAATAAATCTTACGTGAGCCACTGAGTAGATGATCAACTTGGTATGATTCCATGGTAATTATGGCATTATCTCCAGCTTGTCATGTGCTCATTGAATGAAAACCAACCTATTAATATTGCCAAAACCCCAAGGTGTTTCAGTGAACTCAGTATTTTTTGGCCTACAATAGAAACTAAATAAAGGCAGTACTTTCAGATTATTAGCATATAATATATTAAATTGACATATTTGTTTTCTGTATCTTAAAAAGTGATTAAAGATGCTACAATGTCTCCAAGGAGGCTGTCTTGATTAAATAAACTTTATTTTATAGACTGGATGTGTGGAAAGTTCATAGTAGACAACTTTCCAGTTTAATGCCATGTTTTATTTAAAAAAAGCTAGAGTATTTTTTACTTGTTGGTTTTCAGATATAAAGAATACTTCAGTTGATTTTTTTATAGTTCTCTGTGTGTAGGTATGTGTACAGGGTCTCCATGTACATATTTTGTTCATTTTCATACTCAAAGAAAACATATACTTTGTACCCTTCAGTATGTGACTTCTTCTAAGGGATTGTATTTTTTTTTAATTGCTTCAAGAATACAGTTTCACACACCTCTTCTGATACCTTATCCCATCTCATCTGAAATTATACATAATTAGCACCGGAGAAGCAAGTGAAGTGTTTTTCACTTCCTATGCTAGCACTTAGGAAATCAGAGCCTTCTTTGCTGAATTTTACTGGCTGTCGCCTGCCAGTGTGGTGGCCTTAAACAGGTAACTAAGGGCTTCCATTTTATTACATGAGAAGTGGGGGTGACAATGATCACTGTAAAATAAATCAGTAATATTGTAATGTAGTCACTAAACAGTATCCAACCATCCAGACAGATCTATCAGTCTGTCCATCTATTTAGTCATCCATCCAAATACATAAAAATTGCCTACAGTATTTTGTTCACTCTGTGTTTCATATTGGAAGGACCAGAAACAATACCACCAGTTTCTTATCTGAATGATCAAGACAGCTGATGCATTATTTTGAGGGTTTTTTTTTTGCTAAGAGGTTTTTGTAAATCCTATTTTGAAAAAAACACACACAGAGGTTAGCTTGTAGATTAAAGTTTGAAGTACTCACCACAAATGAATTTGCATTTGAATCTTGAAAAGGACTTTTGTACTAGTTAAGAGCTTTGGCCTATTTGTACGTTTTCAAGGAATTTTGCTTTCTGAGCTGCTTTCTCTTTCAAGCCAGTCACTGCACTCATTAATGCAGAAAGTCAGATTCTATTGTAGACTGTCATGTTTGCCATACACGCCATGCCTAGAGCATACAAATTACCCTCCAAGATGTATCAGGGACTCTCTTTCCTTGAATAGATATTAGTCTCCTCTGCATTGTTATTATCACAACAGTAATTTCTGTTGAAGTAAGTGGGTCCTCGGCATTTTTCATTGTAACTTCTTTCAAACAATGGGTTGTCAATTGAGCTATGAAAATGCACTGTGTTCTGTCTCCTCTTCTGAGGGATTCATTTTGGCAGCGTCTTCCTTCTTTCTTTGTCTTTTCCTTGAAAGCTTTATAAAACTGCCTTCAACTGAAATGAATAGCAAGTAGGGAATTGGCCATTTAGGGTCACATTTCCTGGTACAGGTGTAAGGCATTCCTGTTTTCTAACAATGTGCATAACCGTTCTGTTCACACCAGCTGACCGTTGACAGCTGACCTGTTGCTTTTAAGTAATATGATATGTAAAGACAGAGAATCTCTCTTGCTGGAGTGGCTTTTTCCTATGAGAAGTGTTTTCATAGAAAATATACAGATTATACTCATCAGAAAACAGATGGAGGGAGGGAAGGGCAGAGGAGGGAGGGAGCAGGGGGGCCAGCAAGCAAATATACCATCTACAATTTCTACTACAATGGAGTGCTGCCTGAGTGTTTTCTTCTTAGATTAAAAAAGTCTTGAAACAATGAGGATCCACTGTCCTAGATCATGAGGTTTTATTTCCTCCATTGTCATTTATGAATATCCAAATGTGCCACTGGGGGAATTTTGCAGGCTAATTGGAACCAAAAGGCAATTATAAGAGCGAAATTGCAATCAGTGCCAAAATATATGTATTTTTAAGCCACAAAGAATATTAAATAATGTAGAAAATAGTCATGATACCTCACAGCTACAAATCATGCATCTACATGATCTTTATTTTAAGGACTGAAAGTTTTTTTGCACATGTTCTGATTAATTCATGGAGCTCTCCACCAAGAGAGTAAATGGAAATTCATGTTGTTGAGAGTTGAGGGTATTTTCTTCTTCTTCTTTTTTTTTTTTAATCGAGTGCTAGTTGCAGAATTAGAAGCAATGTCTCTTCTGTTCTTCTGGTCTCAAGATTGTATGTTAGGTAAGAGTGGCAATCCTACCCCTTTCTTTTGTTGAAAGACTCATTTTCTATTTCTAACACCTAGGACAATGAGTTTCCAAATTCAGTTATTTTGGCAGAAAACTTGAGAGGTAAAAATCATTGCTTTATGTTGAAAAAAGTTTTTGTTTGTTTTGCCTTGTGCCTCAGTAGAAGAGTTCTGCAAAATAAGGTAGTAAATAAATAAATAAGTAAATAAGTAAATAAATAAATAAAATCATGGGGTTCAGGAGCTCCCAGGAGGAATGAAACAGTCATTTCACTTGAAGCCAGAGGCTGTGAACCTAGAATTAAGAGGTCGTGAGCTGGACGTGCACAACTTGACCAAACATGTGTTTTCTTCCTATTAAGCTAAGAAAAGAAAGAAATAAAAAAAATAATTGACTGGGAAAAATCTTCTCCATGAGATTCATGCTTTCTCAAACCTCCAGCCTTAGATATTTTGCCCTCTGCCTTCATCTTTACCCTGTCTCATTTTCTTAGCTAAAACTTTCTTTGCCGTTATACATTTGCCCTATACTAAGGCCGTTTTCTTCAGGGTCTTATTTAACAATAGTTTTCGAACACACCTACCACACTGCATCTTGGTCTGTTTGGCTAGAGCTTCCCAGAAAGATGAGAACTATCACTTTTTATCTGTTTCCAGGGCCTAGAAGAAAATGTGTCTCAATATAACTATTCAGAGAGACTGTTTCTAGCATTTGTTTCTCATACATTTCAAGGTCATCATTACCTCTGAGTTGTACTTCATGTCACTTGAAGGATCACTAAGGTATTCATCTTGTCAGAGTGTACTCTTACCTTCCTCATCTATAAAATGGGAGTGTTGACTTTTAAATGACTCGTGGGGATTTTATGAGGTTCATAGGAAGCAAACATGAAAAGAAATTGAAAGGGAAAAATTGTGTGTCTGTAATGATTTAGCAATTTTGAAGAATGTGCTTCATTTTCCAGGAGTAGAAAAATGATTTTCTGGAATTTTCACTTTTTTATCTAAATTTCATATCCATCACATTTAGTTTGCATAAAGGGGTTGGGGATTTAGCTCAGTGGTAGAGCGCTTGCCTAGCAAACGCAAGGCCCTGGGTTTGGTCCTCAGCCCTGGAAAAAAAAAAAAAAAGAGTTGCACTGACAATGTGGGCTTTTGGAGACTGTTTTGCCCTTCACAAACCTATACTTGATTCCTGAAGTTTCTTTAACTTTTCCTTCATTATTATATGGTAAAATAAAAATGATATTTCCTGAAGGGAATGGCTGATTTAAGTATAACATTGGTGGAGACCAGGAGCCCTTTCAAGAGAGCTGATGGATGAGGAATACCTAGGATATCTCAAGGATTCAAACTCAAGGGTGGTGTGGTTAACAGTCAACAGTTTACAGACAAAGAACTTGGTTCAGTGAGAACTTAGCGCAGTCTTAGGTCAGGAGAGAAGAGAGACGTGCAGGGAGAAGGGGAAGATGAACGTCCGTCTCTGCAACTATGGAAGTAACTGTAAAGGATTAAGACCACACTTTCCTAATAGCTCTAGAACACATAAGAATATTAGCTCCAAGAGCATTTCCTAAAACTGTGGTTTTTTTTCCCCTTGATCTAAAGTTCAAGTGTCTATTTGTATCCAAGTCAGAGGCAAATAGAAACATTGAAGAATTGTTTATAAACATTATCAGATCTCTCTTGTTAGGAAAACAGATTCCTAAATCCAAAACAAAACCAACTCATTTCTTTGATGTTATAAGAAGTCAGCATCATGGTCTCTGTGGGGACTGAGATATTTTTCCCAAGTCAGATTCTTGCCATGAAGATATTTCTCCATGAAGCTGAAGACTCAATTCTGATCATGCAGCACCCCTGTTGAGTGTGGGAGCTGGGTGTTAAGAAGTCTCTCAGTTTACCTGTGCTTACGCTCTGTCTCTCAGTCCTTGTATGGACTGAGAAGCCATCAAGACAAAATTGAACTTGTAAGTGTGTAGATACAAAGCTATTCTTAGTTAGTCAGAATATCCTATAATCATCAGACCTTTACTTTGACAGGTATTTGCCTCAAAATATGGAGTATTTTGACCCTGAGAGCATCATGGTCCCTAATTACAGGAAAGGAGAAATAGGCGGCATATGACTATAATGGAGCAAGGAGGGCCCTGGAGAGATGATTACAGAAGATAATAGACATTAGGAAAGGATTGTAAGAAACACTTTCCCTGGGTAATTGCCAACTGGCTTTGATTGAATAGATCATAGACGGGGTTTGCGAGAATGTTTCCAAGTGTACAGACGGTATTATGGGAATTGGCAAAGCTCCTGACACAGTGAGAGCCTAATTGTTAACTCAGGAGATGGACACTGATGGTTAGTTCTCTTACTTGCCTTTTTACTTGCATTGCTGAATTTGGCACAGAACAAAGCGTAGGTTATCCTGCACTCTGAGGAGGTAACTACCACCTAAGTACCAATTCAGATGGTGAGTCCTCTTTTAGTAGGAAGTCAAAGAGAACCTTTTAGGGATAAAGTTCTGAGAAATTCTGTCAACCTTTTCTTCCGTTATGTTACTGCCATGTAAGCTACATTCTCACACAATTACTGAAAGACCATGTCAACAAAAAGTACATTCTGTGGGCTGTCAGTCTGGAATGTGCCTGCTGATTGTGTATCATAAGTTCACTAGCGCTTGAGCACATACATTCCCCTTAAGACATTGAACCAAATGATTTATGAATTTGTAACATATTGAATTTTAGTTATTTATGATTCAAATCACTGAAGAATCAGTGGTCATATCTAATTCTTAACAAGCCAATCCTATATGCTTGAGTGAACAGAAAACCTCATACTGAGTCAAAATGAAAGTTGGAGGAAGTCCTTATCTTCTGTCAGTAAATGCTGTCAGGTTACATGACTGATCCCTACCATCCCTGATGAACAAGTTTTGGATCCAAATCCTGTGGTGGGGAGTGGGCAACAATAACTAACTGGGAACCTATAGGACTTGTGGAGGGTGCCTAATTAAAACATTGGCCAGGACTGGAAACCTTGGGAATACTTGGGTCAATTCTCTTGCTTCATGGAAGAGGATATTGAAACTGAAAGAGACTGAGTGACACATTTAAGATCAGAAGGCCAGAAAAAAAACACCAGGCGCCAAATGCCCTGATCACAGCAAATTATTACTTCATGAGTTCGTTGCGATCTAAAAGTCCATCAAAATCTATGAAAATACACCAAAATTGGAAAAATAAAAAGGTAATTGGCGTTGTCAAGTGATTCTTGAAAAGTGACCATATCTGTTCCTTTATATTCCCCACATGCCTAGCACAGTGCACTGTACACAGTGAAACACCAAACTTTTCATCAAAGTGCTAATTTTGCTCTCAGTAGGAAATAATTCATTTAAAAATGCCTAATGTTTTATGAACATTTAACCCAGAGAACTAGTACTTAGAACATTTCCTTTGTGCTTACTTCTGATTAGAATTGCCAAGGCTGCAAAAAATCATACTTGTTGTTGACCATGATTAGAAAAACATTTCTTTGGGCCTTTGTTGTGCCTGGATTAATTTAGGGAGTTATACAGCTTTTCTCCAAGTATGATGTTTTCCAAAATGTAGCCGAATCTTGCTCTTCTTTGCAGGGTTTGTATTGAGCAACTGCTTGCAATTTGGCTCACTAATGTGCTGGTTGAATTTAGCTTGCCAGATGTTCTTCTTCCACCAATAAAACTTCTTGTTTATTTCATCAGAAAACAAAACAAAACAAAAACCCACTGCTGTGAGAATATGGGTCAGGATTGCATTATGTACATCTTACCCAGTAAGAGTTGGGAGGGAGCCCTCAAGACACAAGTAACCGTAACCAGAACTCTCTTTTTTGTTGGAGAAATACAGAGACCTTGCTATAGACATTTCTCAAATGTATTGGGGAGACTATTCCACTGGTTACACTTACCTCACATCTAACAATTGTACAAATATAGATTCTGGCTTTTTAGTGTTTTTTCCCCCCTCAGGATACATTTTACAACTTTTGATTTTAAGTTTTTTTTTTTTTTTTTTTTTTTTTAATTTCTGTCAGCCAAAATTCCAGAGAGGGAGCAGAGAGAAACAATTTCACTTGAATTAGAAAATCTATTGAATATAATTGTGGATTTTGTCATATATTTTGGTGACTTGACCGAATGTATGATTTCAAAGATGGGGCCCAAGGATCAAGTTTGGCAAAGTCATGCAGAACTGTAAGTCAGAATTGGTCTTTATGTAGACGTAAACGAATCAGAAACAGGAATTTCAAGTCTTTATTTCACTTCATGAGCTTTTAAATCTCATACACTAGCCAGATTTAAATACCTTTTTCAACATGAAATTACAAAGTAGGCCACCATTCATTTGTAGCTAGAGTTTTCCTGCCTGGCCCACAGTCAGGACAAATCTCTGACACCCGCCAGTCCCATAGCCACTCAGACCCGACCAAGTAAACACAGAGACTTATATTGCTTACAAACTGTATGGCCGTGGCAGGCTTCTTGCTAACTGTTCTTACAGCTTAAATTAATCCATTTATATTAATCTATACCTTGCCACGTGGCTTGTGGCTTACCGGTACTTTACATCTTCCTTGTCCTGATGACGGCTGGCAGTGTCTCCCTCACCCAGCTTCCTGTTCTCTCAATTCTCCTCTCTGTTAGTCCCGCCTATACTTCCTGCCTGGCCACTGACCAATCAGTGATTTATTCATTGACCAATCAGCAACACATTTGACATACAGACCATCCCACAGCAATTCATTTCATTCTTTTGTGTGTGTACATGTACACTTTGGGATTCTTCAGAGTGACCATTCAGTACTTAACTATACACAATGGCATTGACAACTGTCAGTGTTCATTGGTAGGAAAATAGCTACCTTCCTCCCTGTTTAGGAGACAATGAATAATGAAAGGATGTGTTTACTTACAAGAAAACCTTTGTGTAAAGCGATGGACTCTCCAGAATGTAGATTGCCCGTTGAAATGAAAGTCCATGTTATTTTTGACTTAGTACATTTGCCTGGATACAAGGGAAATGATGGGGTTAAATGTATAGGTTTAGGCATTTGTATTTAATAACGTGTGAATGGTCAATTTGCAGGGAAAATTTCAAAGAATAATTTGAGAATAATTGAAAAGCAATATTATGGATGAAAGAGAAAATGACTACTCAGCATCTTCAAAAGTCTTCCGTGCATATTAATTCCTTCATCCTTAAAACAACCTGATGAGGCATTTATGGGAGATCTTGTCATTATTATTGCTTACCTCTGTGACTTGCCTATGGTTGCACAGCTTTTTATAGCAGACTAGGAAACAGAGCAAGTTTTTCTGGTGCCCCCTTCCTGTGACACTACTTCTATATGCATTTTAAGAACTAGCCAGGACATGTGTGTCACAGAATGTGACAGTTACAATATGGCCACAGCTGTAGCCATGAGTCACTCTTTAGTGAATGCCAGCTTCAGACTGCTCTCCTTACTGTTATTGGTCCATTGGTTTCATTACTTGTCTTTACAAAGCTCATCAGAATGATTATTTTTAAAAAAAGTGCTTGCATCTATTCTATTTACCTATCTAATCTACTTATAGCTATCTTTTACCTACCTGTCCACCAATAAACTCAATTCCTATTTTTAACCATATATATTCCAATAATTCATGGCCTTGCTATATGTTCTCCCTCCCAGTGGCCAAGCCATTTATTTCTGTTAGTGGAGATATGACTGGGCAAGGTGGAAGTTGCTCTGGTGACTAGCCACAGGAGATAAACTGCTCAGTAAGCTCACAGCACTGCCATGCATATGTTCTGAGTGTTTAGGGCACTGAAATGGGGGAGAATTTCCAACCTTTCATGAATAACCATGAATCTAGCCTTTTTACATTTGGCTTTCCAAATCTGTTTCAAATCATTCTGAGCTCTTCTAGGAGTGCATTAAAGCTCCAATCCAGATAGTATTAGGGGGATAAATGAGCCACCGGGAAGAGATGTCATATTTTTCTTAAAGCAATTTGTTCTTTTTTTTCACAAAGTTAGAAGCCAAGCAATTTATGATTAAGATTTTTGGAGGACATCCTCCGTCATGTTAAGCCTTTCTTGTCTGTGGTTTTAAAAATGCAGTCTTTGCTATGGCATCCTGGCATGCATTAATGTGCTTCTCTCTACAGGTAGATTACAGGTTTATTTCTACTGGCAAATGTAAAGTAGCTTAAATTCATTATGATCCACTGTAGAGTCTTTTGAAAAAAAGTGAGGAATAGTTAAAACCTAAGGTCAGTTAGGAGTAAGTAAGTACCTGACTATGCATTTGTATTTGTAATATTCAGGAATAGCAGAGAAAGTTATCAATAATTTTAGTTTAATATGTTTTCTACAGAAAGCAACCTGCTTTTAAGAAAAGGGGCATTATTATTGTATGAATTATAATTTAATATTTTCTCTGTGTCTGCTTTAATTTATTTAATGAGTCATAAAGTTTCCTCTATTCTCACCATATGCAATTCATGACCTATTTTCTCAGGTCCTTTCCAAAGAAAGTATTTCATAAAAAGACTCAGACCTGTAATGTTTAATTTACAAAAGTCCCATCCCATGATCCAAGGTTCCCTGCAGAATAAGTGCATACAAAGATAGCATGTCTTATATCAGGTGACACATAGTACAAAACAGGAATGTTTTCAACTTGACCTTGAACATGTTAAGGGACTCACAGAACAAATACCAGACAGGAAAATAACTTAGGGATTATTCACTCTGTCTGGCATTTGCAATAGACACAAAATAGATGACAAGCTGGTTATTTGACCCAGAATAAAATGCTCATAAATGAATAAAAGAAGAAAATTCAGGTATATGTCTTTCATCAAGGTTAGTAAAACCCCCATAGATAGATCATCACGTTAAGTACACCAAATCATTGCCTTTGAAGATGGTTTATTTCATAGTTACAGTCTGCAGTTCCATCCATGTGTAAGGGATTGACAGCTGGTCCACCCATTAGTATTAATGAATTACCAATGTGCATCCCACACACATCCACCAAGGAGACGAAGACAACCCGCCTACACACTGCTTTGTTTTGAATCCTCCAAATGTTGTAGAGTGGCTATTTCCTTAATAAATGGAAATCATTGAATATAGCATGCATTATCTCCCAGAACTCAGACAAATGTCTTACAGGATTAGAGAGGAACTCTAACTTCATTCATCTGATAAGATAGGTCACAGTACCTCTCATTTTTCTGCCTTAAGGGACATATGGGATCCTTACACAAGTGTAACTGCACTGCTAGGGTATTTCATTAGGAGAAATTTTATAAAAAAATTAAACACAGTTGACAGTGACCATTGGCAATCTGTTCAGGGAAATCTGCTCGGGTGCTATCTTTGAGGTGAGGTAAGAAAAAATAAACAATACTGTTCTTTTATAAAAAAATACCTAGAGATTATTTAGCTTAACAGGTGCTCTGATTGAATGAAAACCTAGGATATATGCACATGTAACCTCCACCCTCCTGCAAAGAATAACCCCCAGATAACAGATAACCCAAGATAAAAAAGGACAAAGTTCTCTCCACAGAGAAAAAATATCTTCACTTTTAGAAGATGTTTCCATGCCCCATTACACATCTTCTTCATTGGACAGCTTCTGAGCCTTGCTTTTTATGTTTCATGTTCTTTAACATGGATGCGTTTTCTAGCATGTCAGTAAAAATTTGAAACTGGATCTTGCTACCATGCATTTATACCTGCTCCATTTGTGCTACTTGACCATCTCTGGTCATGACAGTGATGTTAAACATCTGGCCATTCATGTTTCCTGTGCTTCCATGAGCTTCCCTCAATATAGCTTACCAGTGTTGGTCTCACATGTGGCCCTCAGCCTTGTGCAAGACTTTAATCAGTACACCAATAGACATCTTGGCAGGAAGAAAGTTCAACTGCAGGTTCCATTTTGGTTCTGGCACATTAGAAAGTGAAGGTGTGAAGCAAGGCTGAACAATATGGTTCTTGATGTGATCTCTACATTCACTTGCCATCACTGAGATCCAGAATAATCACAACCTAAACCTTTTACCCTGACATAATTATTAATTACTACTATTTACTCTAAAGATGTCCTAGTTTGTCTGAAAAATTATGTTTGTCCCTTGTAGGATGTTTCTTAGGAAGCTACTATCCCTTCTTCAATCATCAAGATGACTTGTTTCCATTCATGCATTTTTTTCCAGCTCACTTGTTCTAAAGTGGGAAAAAATTTAAAATGTAGTTGTCAGTACATCTTCATAAACTATCTAATTCAATGGACTTACTTTCTGTTTTGTAAGTTTTTTTACTTACATTTTTACTAACATTTTACCTCCCCCTACCCCCATAAACATATACACATATTCTAACACACTCATTACACAAAATGCTATAGAAAGGTCAGAGAATTTCACTGAAGGAATACCTTTGTATAGAAACAGTCAGCCTTTTTAGTAGCTGCATATAAAAATGAAGTGTGATGTATTTTGCTATATGTGACATAATTTGAGCTCATAGTAGTCATTGACATGGGACTATCAGATTGAGAGAAAGATACTTTAATTAGCAATCATTTATTAAATACCTGCTATGCATCCAACATCAGATTATACAAAAACAACTAAGACCTTGTAGTCAACCTCAAAGAACCTATGGCCTAGTCATGGAGATTACCATGTAGAATAACAATTGTCCATTCTACTAAGTTTGGACTACTACTTTGTATGCTATTAAGAGGATGTGAATGGGCCATGGGTGAGTTAGTTGTGGATCTAATGCAGAGATGCAGCTTGAGAAATGCTTTACATAAGAGCTGAGAAAGTGGGTCATATGAGCTTTGGAAGTGGAGCAGACTGTAAGTATGAGGAGGCCCTGTGCTGGTTTTGTGCTGAGGAAGTGGATGGTATGATACTGGCCATCATTTACTCTTACAAAAATATCATTGCTTCTCCTTTGTTCTGAATTCTATAGATTGAGATCTTTTGTGTTGATCTAGTAAGGAATAGGAAGTGACTAATATGGCTTAGAAAAAATAATCGTAAAACTCTGCCCTTTTGTCTGATACACACACACACACACAGACACACACACACAGACACACACACACACACACACACACACACACACACACACACTCACACACACTTCTTTTAGTGCAAATTCAAACATATTATTTTTATTTCTCTAAGAAGTATTACCCCCTTTGTTTTTCTTCTGAGTTCTGTAAGGGTATGGTTGCTTTCAGCGTTGTGGTGTACTTATATATAAAGGTCTAGGTGATGATATATACTAAACAGCATTCTTATTCTTTCATGTCAGGCTTCCATTAAAATACTATAAAATACTCAGTAAATACAGATAAATGAAGAAGCACTTCATTGCAGTCTTAATTACTGTGCTTCCATCACTCCCTAGTTTCTGAATCTTCCTTCCTGAAGACTTCTTCCTGCTGGTTGGTTGCGCTAGTGCCTAATTATGTCCTCTTTCCGCATTTTGTCCCATCACAGTTTCTATGTTACTTAGATCTTACTCTGTATGATTCATGTTATCTATTTGAATAGGTTATCTGATTAGTTCCTACAGTAATAATTGACCTATCTCCTAGTCTTTAACTCTGCTAGTATTCTCTGCTCAAATCTAGTTCACAGGTAAGTTCCACAGGTGGTGGTGTCTTTAATGCCTATGCTTCCTCTTCCAGTTTCTCTTCTCATACCATGGTACCAATTCCCTAATGTCATTCTCATCTCCAAATTCATAAGCGATTTTTCATGTTGATGGAGTTTAAAAAGTATATACTACCTTTGGCACAACACCATCATCAGTGATAAAATTTAGATGTTATAGAGGGGCTCCAGCTGCCTTTCTGTTTTGTTTTACAACCCCCTCCTTGATGAAACTTATCCTTTGCATAGAGAGGTTGTATAAAGCTGTAGTAGGATCACCTGAGTTTGAATTCTGAGTCTGGTGTCTGTCAGCACTACCATCACAGGGAAATCTTATACTTTTTCTATGCCTCACTTTTCTCTTCTACAAAACTGAGGGTAGTAATTGACTCTGCCATAAAAGATTATTGCAAGAATTAATGAAAACTTAGAACACCATGTAAAATACAGTAATAACTTTGTAAGCATCAAACCTTATTAGACTTCATCTCCATATAGGATTGAGAGATACAAAGGTCTCAAAGTCAAATAGTATGTTGACAAGTAAATGGATTGTTTTATAACTATAACCTGAAACCACATGGAAAGTCAACAGTGAAGAAAAATGTCTCTGCTTTTGCTTCTTCTTCTGGGTCCATGAGTTAATGCTGAGCACTGGAAGCAATATGTAATAACCCCAAGGATCCCAAGTTGAACAACATTGTATAAACAACAACATGGTATCATTTTGTTCTCAATGGTATTTTCTTTTTCCAATTTAGGGACGGAATTTATCTTCAGGAGAGGTTGGATTTTTCCCAAGTGATGCTGTCAAACCATCTCCATGTGTAAGTTCTTATATTTCACTTCCTTCTTGTTTTATTTTGCTTTTGATGCTATGATTAACTGTTCAAGAAGGTGCAAAGTATAGTGACTATCTAGATTCTCATCAATTTTATTAATATTTCATAAGGAGGGCAGGTCTTACATGAGCATAATCCCATAAATTATACTTTAATCTATGCCAAAAAAATACTTCAAATGTAAGAAAAGATATGCCTGATGGAAATATAACTTAAAGTTTACAAAAATGTTTAAAGGTCCCTAGGAGAAGTAACCCAAGGCCACAGAGTGTTTGTATTGGGCAAGGTTTTCTTTTCTCTGGGCATAAATGGTATGGTCTGACTTATTTCTGGTCATTCGTGTTACAGGTAGTCATTACACTTCAGTTTGTGTCTTTGAAATGACGGTAGAGAGTAGAAAGTTCACAAATTCTTCAACTAGGGCTCTGACTACTTTTTCTATGCTTTATAATAATCCTTTCCTGTTTATTTAATTTCATAATGAATTTTTCTGAAAGTGGATAAAATGGGAATGAGTGACAATTATTCAAATAATATGAATGAATATCATGTAAATGTATTTCTTTATGTATTGTGGTGTTGATTTATTTCTATATGGCATTATTTTAACATAATAATTTTCCCCACAATTTTAAAGTTAGTGAATGCAAAGTAATGAAATTTCTTTATTAATATGATGCACATGATTACTTGAGGGGAAAATGCCCTCAAAATTCTTAAATATTCTTGTTATATTCCCATGGCGTCTGTATTTCTCAACTGCACATTCTTTTTGATATTACAAGTGTAATATCTGTCACCTTTAATTTGGGAATGTAATCTTACACCATTTATTCAAGCTTAATTATTTTTGAAAAGCAAAGAGAATTAAAAGAGTTGCTGTTCTCTTTGTTGTGATAGATAGGTTGACTCTCATAGGTACAAATAGAAGCAATAATGTTTACATAACAGTAAATGGCAAGAGATTTTTAACATTCTGACATTTGGGAACCTGAATAAGCATTTAATATACAAAGCACTATTTTCTGTTTATATCTTACATGAATTTTAGAAATTTTGTTTTAAAGATAGTCTGGCATAAAAGCATATTTAAATTTGTTGAATGGATGTACAAAGGATAAAAAAGCAAATGTGGATCCCTCAATGCACATAGGCAATTAGTGAATGAAATCAGCTTATGGAATCTTACTGTAACTGCCTAGAAGGAAAACCATACTCAGATATTTTAAGATACTAGAGATACACAGTAATACATAGCCAGGAATAAAACAGCCAGATAAATATGAATGCTCCTATAGCTTAAAGTTAATAGATAGCTACTAAAGCAAACTACTTATGTAATGACATTATATATTTATTTTTTAGCTATAGGACAAGCTGAATGAAAGGAAGTAGACAGATTAAAGAGGGGAAAGCATTGCATGAGCTTGAAAACTGCATCCCTTTGTATATGTTGGTTATCAGGGGGCTGTGAGTAGTGCTGTGAATTCTATTCTGAGCTGAAAATTTATTTTTCTAAGTGTATTATTCCTGTGTCTTCAAAAGTTTTGAAATATTCTAGTGGCACCCTCCAGGGTGGGAGACATAGATAGAGTAGTTAATTTATGACAATAGAGTGATTGGAGACAAAGGCTGGGCTACAACATGGTACAAAGTTGGATAAATGTGAATCTGGCAGTTGTCAGGGCATGTTCCAGTAAAACTCCACCCAACAGAAGAGAGAATTCTGTTGGTCTTGGCTCTGGGTTAGATAAAGGAAAAGAGAGGTAGGTCTGGGGGATGTCGAGCATGAGAGAGTGCTCCCTTAATGATTCCTAAACTTATTATAAAAGTCATCCACATGTAGGGCTGGAATTCATACGAGCCCTGTGACCTAAATCATCCTTAGCAAGAAACGTAATTTAAAATGACCCAACATCAGTTGTTCTCCAAGTAAAAATACATTGTCTGTCTGGTTTTAGCCTCTTCACAGACAGCCTTCAATGGGTTGTTGCAGATAAAGTTCCAGAAAATAGAAATTCAACAGTTGGAATCATCCATTCAACGAGAAAGCAGACCACCTTAGGCTAAGGTTAGCAGACACAGAATATATAGTTAGATTCATGAAGTAGATACAGGACAAGATACTTAAATAAAAAAGTCTATACTTAATGTAACTAAAAACTGAAAAGTAGATATGAGGAGATTACAACACTTTATGATTGTTTGGGCTTCTCTATAAAAGACTCAGATCTAATAATTGAAGGGAAGGCCTTAATGGGTGCATTAGATGGCCTATCAGACATGGTTGAGTAGAAAATTGGAAGAGAAATCTGAAGAAGTTTCTAAAATGAGTCCAGAGAGATTAGGCAATGGAAACTGTAAGGGAGAATGAAATAAGATTCAAATGTACCAAATAGAAGAGATTAAAGATAATTGTAGAAAAGCAATATTCAAATAAGTCATGGCCAAGAACTTTCCAGAATTTATGATAAAACTAGTTTTGAAAATAAAGATGAGTAATTTAAATTCATCAACAGCTAGATATATTTGAGTGAAACTTCAGGATATTAGAGATGACATTAAGTTCAAACTGAGAGAAAATGCAAATGCCTGTGAAAAGCATTGACAATTGGATTCCACACTAACAGCAGTGGCAACCAAAGCTACAAGCTTCTTTCTACTGATGGCCAGAGACTAGCTTTCCTTTTGCTAGTTCTCACGTAACAGATTTAATGAAAAAACATGAAATACTAAACAGTCATGAAAACCTGTCTGAGGCTACTAACTAGCAAAAGCTTGACAGGAGTGCTGTTGAGCTTCCTGGTTTGAATACAGGCATGGGGTTATGGCATTCTGTATGGCTAAACTTCAGATAGAAACCGTACAGTTCTCTGCCTTGAAGAACTGGAGTATGTACTTTGAAGTACCACAGTACTTGTGGAAGAAAACATTAGAAAGGATGGAGTTAGGGAAGGGAGAAACCTCAAGTTCTGTGTATAAACTCAAAAATCTCTGATTGGGTAGTGAAGCCAGTAAATCCTTCAGCTTGGGCTAAAAGAAGTTAAATGAGAAATCATCAACTGCTTATCACAGGAGACAATCTAAAAGTTATAATTTAGCCAGGTTAACTTCCTGCTTTGAGACAAGAGACATACTATGTGGGAATATAAGAAGCCACAATTGAAGCTTGAAATATGCAAATATGATATGTAAATAGCATATCATTTACAACATCAATGTATAAAGAAGCAGGGGAACATAAATCACACTCAGAAATCAGCTATATATCCAGGTTCAGAATGCAAAGGAAATTATGTCCTTAATGAATGAGTAGATTAGAAACCTCAGCTTAGAACTTGAAACTGTTACTAAAGAGCTAGATAGAGATTCTTATATTTTTGGTTGTGAGCCTAGCCTTTAACGGCTGAGCCATCTCTCCAGCCCTAGATAGAGATTCTAGAACATGAAACTTCAATACTTGAAATAATAAAAATTAGTATGTTCAAATTTTTGCAAGAAAATCACTGTCAATTTAGAAATTTAACTCCTACTTCATATTTCTACATCAACAAATACAGAGAAAGCGTATCTAAGTGCCCTGTCTAATTTTACAAACCACACTTCTGGTTAGGAAGGATCTATCATGCATACACATATTCCCAATAAGTTATTTAAAAGCCTTACTTGTCCATAGCATAAATTTAACAATGTAAGACATCTATGATGAAGGCTGAAGATGTCATTAGAGGACTATATACTTGAAGGAACTATATACTTAAAGGATGAAAAGATATCCAGAAGTGATCTACAGCCTTAAGTGTGGCACAATGACGTGTCTGTTAAAACAAAGCCCCAAAGTATACTAAAGAGAAATTAGGAGGAGTATGTGAGATGGGATCAGAGATGAGAAGATGGTTATATTATTAGTTAGTTTTTAATTGTCAACTATTCTAGTAATCTTAGAAGAGAGAACCTCAATAAGAAATTGCTCATATAAGATTGGCCTGTGGCCATGTGTGTGAGATTGTCTTGGTTGAGAAGTGTGCAAGAGGGCCTGGCCCTCCGTGGGCAGCACCATCCCTAGGCAGGTGTGTCTGGACTGAATAAAAGCTAGTTAAGTATGAGTCAGACAGCAAGCTATCAAGCTAGCCTTCGTTTCTCCTCAAGCTTCTGCCTTGTGCTTCTACTGATACTTTCCAAAATGATGGATTATGATCTGGAAATACAAGTTAAATATGCATTCCTCCCCTTAGTTGCTTTTGGTTATGGTTTTATTACAGCCACAGAACATGCCCATGGAAGAAGCAAAGGCTCCTCTAGGCAGTTTTGGGATGGAATAGCCTGAGTTGTTTGTCTATTGTGAAATTATATGTGACTCTTCAGTTCTTGGATATCCATCCTTTTCTAGCCAAAGGAGAGAACCCAGGTAGAATATGTGGGAGTTCTTACCCACTTGTCCCCATACCTGCAGTGTAAAAGACCCAGGAACATCATGGACTGTGTCTGTCAAAGACTTGGCTGATTCATGAAGGTTTTTAAAATTCAAAATAGACTATCTATATTCTACTTTTCCCTCAATAGATTGTAAATAGCCACCTTTTCTGTGGCGTGTGATGTATTGGGTATTTTTTGACTACTGGTGCATATTCTTTGGCTTCCTTCATTACCACCATTAGCTAGAAGATGCTTTCTTTATTTGCACATAAAACATAATAATTATACTTGTGCAAGTCTCTATATGAAAAAAAGAAAGTGTGGATATTTTCCATGATGTAATGAATAAAATGTTTCCTTGCCGGAAGCTTTTTAAACCAGAGTTTAGAATTTGTGGAAAATAGCATCTACATCCAGTGTGTACTATTTATTTTACATGTCTTTTTTTTTTCTTTTCTTTTCTTTTTTTGTCTTGGGGAAGGGAAGTGCTATTTGGTTTCTTTAATAACCTTTTCATTTTAGTTTTCTATGTTGGATTAAACTGTCTTGTGGTAAATATTGAAAGTTTCTAGTTCATATTTTTCTTCTATCTCTTCCCTAGAAGGTATAGTAGAAAAATGCATGAAAGAATGAAATAAAGCAAAATGAATTATTTTCTACTTATCTGACATACACTATGATTCATTCTGTGTAAAGCTGCTAGTGGATAGTTTCAGGACTGTGCTACTTAAGGGTTTTATAGAGCTGAGTCAGCTGAGCTGAGTTAATGATTGATTTCTGAAAGCTACCCTTAAGTAAACTTAATCTATTTTCGCCTTTTTATGTCCTAGGTACCTAAACCAGTAGATTATTCTTGCCAACCCTGGTAAGTATTAAAAATGTTTATGTTGCTAAGTTGAAATACCATACTCCTAGCTCGAGGACACCTTAAATGTGTGGTTGTAAACCATGTTCCATTTCCATTTGTCCTTGCTAAAGGTGTTTTCACATGTAACAAAACATCATAATGAATTTTCATATTGCTGGCCATTCTCTATCATGATTGGATAGTGGTGTCTGTATGTGTGTATGTCAGTGCACTTGACCATAAATGTCTGTAACAGCCACAGAAAGAAACGGGATATATACTGATGTATCTCCTATTTTGGAAAGATAAATCTTATGAAGCAGAGAAGAAAAAAATGATTATACTATCTAAAACTAAGAATTGCCTTAAAATGATAGTATCTAAAATTGTAGTTGCCAGTGTAGAATAGGGAAATAAAATATATCCATGTCTGATTTGGGTCTTGTGTGACAGTCTTTACCTGGGAAGATGTACACATACCCGTCTACTCATCACAGAAAGGGAGGCCATAACAGGTCAAAGTAATGATTGTCCAAGTGTCCATCTCAGTGACCTAATGAGTTTTCACTGGCATTTCAAACAGAGTTCACAAGGAACAGGGTTGACTTAAAGCAGTCTTACCAGTGACAGTCCCACCTTAACACAGGTGACCACTTATGAAAGTGACACCCCTGGGACTAGCTTCACAGTCTAATAATTTCTTCCCCGCCAGCTATCCAGTCTCCCTCCCCGAGCAGCTCTTCACTCCTTCCTTGACTGGCAGAAAGGGGCTCTTGAGATAATTCCAGGGTTCTGTTCTCCCAGAAGTGTGGCCTTTAGTTTACCTCCTGAGCCCCTCTCCCTCCCTCCTGAGCCCCTCTCTCTCCCTCCTGAGCCCCCCTCTCTCCCTCCTGATCCTCTTTCTCCCTCCTGGAGGGAATGTTTCAACTAGGAGAAAACAGCCACATAACAGGTCTAGATGGAGCATATTTACCACTGAGATAATGGTAGTATAGGTAGTAGAATCAAAGATGGCAATGGACAGTGGTTGTTATTTTTTAGATATTTTCAACTTTAAAACTACACACAGGAAGCAGAATAGTTAAGACTTCATTATATCATAATAAGTAATATATGCTGAGTATTTTAAATGCACTTACCACATTAAGTGTTTTGTTTCACATTAAATGTGAGGTTGTAAACCATTTCTCATTTCCATTTGTCCTGTAACAAAACTTTTCCCCAAATTCCTATATGGAAGATATTACTTTCATTGTTTTTTTATATATTTTTATTTTATAATTAATTTAATTATAAATATCACCACGGATTCCCTCCCCCCCCCAGCCTCCCCCCCCATCCACCCCCTATTCCCACCTCCTCCAAGGCAAGGTCTCCCCCCTGGGGATTCAGCCCAGCCTGGTAGATTCAGTTGAGGCAGGTCCAGTCACCTTCTCCCTACACCAAGGCTGAGCAAAATGTCTCAGCATAGGCCCTAGGTTCCAAAAAGCCAGCTCATGCACCAAGGACGGGTCCCGGTCCCACTGCCTGGGGGCCTCCTAAATAGTTCAAGCTAATCAACTATCTCACTTATCCAGAGGGCCTGATCCAGTTGGGGGCTCCTCAGCTATTGGTTCACAGTTCATGTGTTTCCACTAGTTTGGCTATTTGTCCCTGTGCTTTTTCTAATCATGGTCTCAGTATCTCTTGCTTGACTCCTGGAGCTCCACCTAGGGGTAATGGAGGGCAAGGGTCGGGGGGTGGAGGGAAAGAGAGCTTAGGGGAGCAGGAGATCCCAGCTGGATCAGGAACAGAATGGGAGAACAAAGAAAGAGATACCATGATAAATGAAGACCCCATGGGAATAGGAAGAAGCAAAGTGCTAGAGAGGCACCCAGAAATCCACAAAGATACCTCCACAATAGACTACTGGCAATGGTCGAGAGAGTGCCCGAGCTGACCTACTCTGGTGATCAGATGGCCGAACACCCTAACCGTCATGACAGAACTCTCATCTAGTGACTGATGGAAGCAGATGCAGAGATCTACTGTCATTGTTTTTATTAAGGGAGAAAATGGTGAAGGCCGAGGCACCAGTTTGCTGCAGCCCCAAGACTCTAAGTGGTGCCCTTGTTCATCGCTATCTTGCCCCTTAAAATACAAAACCTGAGCATTTTACTGGGTTGTATGTGTTTCCCTGGATTTGTGTTTGACTTTTCTGAGAATGAATGAACCTCTTTTCCCTGATATTTGTCTGTGCTCCCAGATATGATGTTATTTGAATGTATATATGAATGTAGTATCTTGAGGCTCTGTAGCACTACTTCAGTTTGCAAATGTGGGTAGCACCTAAGTATCTAATATGTATGATGTATATGTATATTTTTTCTGATTCCTTTGTGGTATAGCCAATTTGTAGAAAGTGTATGGAATTATCCCCAAGCCTCTCGCTGGCTCACAGCACACACATTTGCCTCCTTGTCATTATCCACAGTCTCCATTGCACTCTTCTTGGCTTTGGCCCTGAGCTTGCCAAAGAAATTTGATCAAATTGGCAGTCTTTGATACATTGGAACATCTCTGACAACAATTTCCGAATTTTTGTTTCTGTGGGATTTAAAACCATGTTAATGACAGAAGTGAAATTTTCTTCCATACAACTAGATTTTATAGTTAAAAGGTTAATAATTTTAGAGATAAATACTAATGTTTCCAACCAGATGGATTTTATTAGATAAGCCAGGCAGGTATATGAGAACTGTCAAGACACAAGAGGGTGGGCAGGTTTATATAAAGTTCTTCTTTTTAAAATGTACTCTTGCTAGTATGCAAAATTCTGTTGAAAATATAACCAGTTAGAATAACATCAAGATGCCAAGACAAAGGAAACACCTTAGATATAGGAATTAACAAAGAGATTTCAGAGTAAAAATTCTAAATTACATTTTCTTCCCTTGAGCAATCTAGACAGTTCATTCAAGTAGATGGTTTCATGTGAAATGTCTTCAACTTGGGAACAATTATAAACTACTCAAGTAACTTTGAATTTTAGGAATATGAGACTCAACAGCATCTGTTTATATTATCTGTTAATTATTTCCATCTTTAAAGTAGGTTTATCCTGTCAAGTAAATATTGTGTCTATAGACCATGAAATAAAATAGAAAATCAACAAGACTTCTTTCAATAGCCTATGTTTTATGCATGAAATGTATGAAATGCTGGGATGGGGTCTGAAGTTGAAGATAGGGGAGTTAACTGAAAGTCTGAATGTGGTAGATGCCAAGGCCCCTATGGCTTTTTCCCAGTGTCAAATAACCTGCATTTTTACACTGCCAAGAGACAATGTTGTTAGGTGTATTACATGGGAAAACAGAACCACACAGGGCTTTGACTTGGAAGAGCCAGGCCTAACAGAGACTGGGGAGATGGCACTCTGAAAACCACTTAGATTAATGAAAGTTTTATATCAAAGGTGAGAAACCCTGTTTCTTTCATATAGCTTAGATCTGGCATGGAGCAGTTCCTCTCACACTGTACCCTTTCCTTGAATGCAGAAATGAGTTTAGAGAACTCTAAAGAAACTGAATAAACTGAGAAAAATCCAAACCCCTAACATTTGGACATTTCCCAGCCCAATTATCAGATTCTTGCCAAATTAGCAGACTTCTGCACAGTGGTGTACTTTTGGACCTGCACACATAGGACCCTCACTCGTTCCTGGATTCAGCTTCCTTATATATGAACAAACAAAAAAGTGAAACCAGACATTTGAGGAAAACTTTGAAGTAAGTACATAACAAGTGTTTTGTAAGAGGAATGATATGAAAATGGGAAAGCTTTTTCTCTCAATTTTTTTTTTATGATTTAACTTTATTGAAATGAAAAGAATCAGAAACAGTCACATAGGAACACAAACCGGTCTGGAAGGGTCTGAAGCACAGAGCTTCCTTGTCCTTCCTTGTCCAGGACAAGAATGCATCAGCCTGAAGCACAGGCACGTATGTGTTCATCTGTATGTAGAGAAGTTGCATCAGGTCTCCACCAGAGCTGGAACTGAACCATCTACCGGCAGGATTCCCAGAGGTCTCTGACTGACCTCAAACCCCAGTTCTCTCTTCTTCTTTAAAGGGGTCCTTGGAGCTCAATGCCCCAACCCTCCGATCAATCATCAAGCTGGGCTTTAGAGTGGCCAGCTGCCATCCTGGGTCATCTCCTCTCTTGACAAAAATTCTACTGTGACCCACAAGGCAGACAAATAACAATGACGCTCCATCCTCTCAGGAAATTCCAAGGACTTAACACCCCCCACACCCCCATTATTAAGAAATTTTTTATTCATTTTACATACCAATTATAGATGCCCCTCTCTTCCCTCCTTCTACTCCCTCAGCCTCCCCTGCCCCTTAACTCCTCCAAAAAGGTAAGGCCTCCTGTGGGGAGTCAGCAGAGCCTGGTACATTCAGTTGAGGCAGGTCCAAGCCCCTCTCCCTGCATCAAGGCTGTGCAAGATATTCCATCATAGGTAAAATGGAAATGTTTTCAGCAATTAAGAAGATTAGGAGCTTGGGAAAATGTTGAAAAAAAATTTCAAAAATATCAAAGAAAGAGATAAGATGGGAGAAATGTTTTAAAATTAAGTAGTTGACATGAATTCTTGCTAGTATTCAACTTATAAGAACTTCCTAAAGAAAAATAAATGCCTAAGGGCATCAATTACTAAAGAAATAATACAAAATTTTCCAGAGTTAAATGCCATGTCTACAATTTGGAGATGCTGCTGAATCCATAAGAAAGTACATTATCATTAAAATTTTCTAATATAGAAAATACAGAATCCAAAAGTTTCCAAGAGAAAAAAAAATATCAGGTAACATCCAATGAGTCAGAAATTAGAATGAAATCAATTGGAAGTTAAAAGATAACGATATAATGCCATTTAATATTTAAGAGGTAAAATCATTTCTTACTTGGAATTCTATCCCAACCAAAGTACAAATTCAGTGTTGGGTAAAATGAAGTGTTTTGTAAGTGTTGGGCTTCAAAGTATTGCATCCCATACTCTATTCATAGAAAACTTAATGATCAATTTTTACTCCAAGGCAAAGAAAAATGTAGAATCCAGGAAGGGGGCAGCAGGCCTAGCGGACAGGAAGAATCAATTAGTTTAAGTGAGTTGGGGACTCAGAAGCCATTGGATTAAGAGTGAGAACTTTGCAAGTAGAATATATAACATTAAACATGTATTGTTAGGGAGTTTTGTAGAGAATTTGGAAAGAAAACAGCCTAAACAACAACAAAAAAGTTTGTGTTTACCTTTTTACAAGTCAAATATTTTTTTAACTACTACCCTGCTCAAAATGGGCCTGATGATGACTTGGCTTCACAGAAGTTATAGAAAGACAATAATCTGTCACAGAGTATGTCTGAAGAAAAGTGGCTTTCCTTCCTTATGCTCAGAGTTATAAGTTAATGAATTGTAATAAAATACAATTGTTTAAAATATCTATGTAGAAATAAGAAAAAAACAGGTTAAATGTTTGACCCAGGACTTGGAGTAGAAAGCTCATATGATGGATTACTGCTTTTCATTGTAGTGTAGATTACCTTTTTAAACTGTATTTTAATTATATTTACACAAATTTTGTGTATATATGTATATATACATTCATACACACACACACACACACACACACACACACACACACACACACACACACATATATATATATATATATATATATATATATATATATATATATAAAACATATATATTTGTGGTGATGGCCAGGACAATAGGGATACTGTACGCAGAATGCTGAAGTGAGGGTTACATATTCAGGACAATTCTTTAGATGGATAGACAGGATGATTCTCTAAACCTGGATGACAAGATCAATTGTGCTGATAGAAGTGTGTGTCCATGTAAGAACATGGTCTATGAGGGACCTTAAAGGCAGAAGGAAACTGACAATCCCTAGATACAGAAGGCTGGAGAGTAGAGATGCAGAGGTTGGAAGAAATAAGGCTGATGAGGTAAGCATGAAGCAGACTCTACTAGATCCTAATAGGTCATAGGTTATCATAACTGCCTTTTAAAAAAGGTGCCATTGGTACAAAATGCCATTAATTCCCATTTATAATTGGTGCAAGATTGCCTCTACCCGGCTCCACAAACTTTCCTTAAATGTCTTCTGTATACATATTAAATAAATGGTGTAGATTAAAGGCTGGGTTTATGCTGAGTTTATGATTCGATATGTGAGTCAGTTTTCTGGTATATTAATTCATGAATAGCTTGAAAAGAGCTGATCCAAAGGTAGTTCCCTTTTAATTTCAGTTGTTCTGGATCTTTGATATTCCTTACCACTATGTGGTATACTTAAATTTGATACAAAGAATCATACAAGAATAATTTCACCCAGAGTTTAGGTATTTTACTATGATGGTTATTGTTTTGATGGAATTCAGCTGTGCTTAAGGCCCATATAGTCTAGAGAAACTTGAACTCTGGTTTTGAAAAAGTATCTGCTTTTGAAAATAATTCCTTCATTACTTCCTGTTTCTCTAGAAATTTGTCAAAATTATGAACTAAGATAATTAATCTCACATCCAAATAGTAACTATTTTAAAATAGTTTAAATTATACCAGAGTCTTTTTAAAAAGATCCTCAAAAGATATTTGAAAGTATACATAGGAAAGGTGAAGTTGTGTGTGTGTGTGTGTGTGTGTGTGTGTGTGTGTGTGTGTGTGTGTGTGTGTGTGTCTGTCTGTGTCTTATGCAGGGCCATGCCTCCCATAGTCTTCTCCCTATGTGTTCCTAAACTTCCCACAGCTGTCCTAAACAGTCTTTCTGGTCTAGTATCTTCTGATTCTTCTCTTTGTCTTGTCCCTTGTGTTTATTTGATATTTACTGGTGCTCACTGGGTCTTTAGGCACTGTTTATTTTGCTGATGTAACATTGTACCACATTTGCGTTTAGACATATTAAAGAGATTTTCTGAATTATTATTTAAAGCAATGTAATTAGCATACAAGTAAAACCATGACAGATAATTATATTTAGCCTCTCTTTTCAGATACATTTATCCATTTTTTTTGTCTTCCTGTGTTTTGCCAGGTATGCTGGACCAATGGAAAGATTGCAGGCAGAAACTGAACTTATTAACAGGGTGAATAGTACTTACCTTGTGAGGCTTAGGACCAAGGAGTCTGGAGAATATGCAATTAGCATTAAGTAAGTAGGACATGTGCTTTTGTAGAAATAGATTTCCTGTGTTCATAACTGTGTAGGTCATGTGACACATCTAACACTGAAGTTGAAAACCAAGGTTCTAATTACAGCAGAAATAATGCAATTATCCAGACAGTTCATTAATACTGGAAAATATCTGTAAGGAAAACAGTAATGGGTGTTATAGGCTGTTAATTGGCATAATGGATTTCTTTCATAACATTTTATTTTGTTTATTTGATATGTGTGTATTTCTAGTAAATTCTAAGAATACAAATTACTAGATTTTGTCCTTTTTTGTACTCTCAAACTGAACTTACTAAGTAAATTAAGCACAATGATTAGTCACATCCAAATCTTCTCTCACTTCAATATTGGTTATATCTTCAACCCACCTAGTAAATACATTTTGTTAATTAGCTGTCACCATTGTATTGGCATAAGTATATATTTTGTCTTCAGAATTAATTCCTATAATGTTATTGGGGCATGCCCTCTGGTAATTATTGATTTCTACTGATTAAAAACACATTTATATTCATAAGTTATTCATTGCCCACAGGTATAATAATGAAGCAAAACACATCAAGATTTTAACAAGAGATGGCTTTTTTCACATTGCAGAAAATAGAAAATTTAAAAGCTTAATGGTAAATATTGATTATTTCTTTTCAATCTATAATTCCCATTTTCTACTGTTAAGTTAGTTTAACTCTATAATTTCTTAGCAATGGTACCCATTGGAAATTATTTAAAGAGAATAATAGTGTAGGCTTTAGCAAAATCCTAATTTTCCCGGTTGAAGAATTCCAATGAAGTTTTACATTGCTCAAATGCTATTGCTCATTATAAATGAGGTTTGTAAGTTTGAGATAATATTTTAGAGTCTATACTACTCATGATTCTTAAAGCAATGGCCAACTCAATTATAACTTTCAGTTGTTTGTATGGGTGTTTGAGTGTGTCGTCTCAATGGCAAATGACATTTTTACTGTGTGATTCCTCTTATTTTGTCCTCTGTCTCTTCACTAAGCTATTTTGTGTCATTACAAATTATGGGACAGAAAAGTGTTTATTAATAAAATACCTCTTACATTTAGGTGTATTTCATACAAAATTTAATATAAAGTCAATTTGAAATTTGTTTATATTTTCTGCTATTATAAATTGTCTATGTAATGATAGTTCTCATTCATTACATTAGACAAGCATTAGTAGTAATTTTATATTTTTGCTGCATACAACAGTTGATATCGCAGAGAAATTTATTTTGATTAGAATGCATTTATTAATTCTGTCAATTTATAAAAATCTCAATAATTTTATTATTAGTTATGGTGTGTATATGTCATACAGACCGTACATACATATTATATACACACTCTCAACAGTAAAGAAATTTTATTTTCTTAGAAGAGGCTACAAATCTATTTTTTTTCCCACTTAGGTAGTTTCTTGAACTAATAAAGAATTTAGATATATGACACAAGATACATTTGTAGCTGCTAAGATCTTTGATTAGTTTGAGAGGGAAGATTCATTGATGCAGCTATCAGTCAAATGATATATACTATATCTTTCTGGAAAATAACAGAAATCACTTAGGAATACAAATGAGTTAAAATTGAGTATAAGAAGGCTTACAAGCTCAGCCAGCTTGAATGCCTTATCTCAAAACCATTTCAAGATAGAGATCAGTGCCTTAAAGAAATCAAAACATCTTGAGCTGAGAGAGCAGGAAATAGGAGGAAATCTATAGACATAAATGGCACATTTGAAATTTAAAAGCAAAGGACAGGCAGCATGGACATGTCTTGAAAAAATGGAAACTCTTGTCAAATTGGTAACCAAGATCCAGGCATCCTCGCTGCTGGAAGTAACTTACATGTCTTGCACCCATCAGGCTGTGAGAGAGAGCAGAGAGTGAGCTTGACCAGAGGAGGTTCTTTATATAATAAAAACCTAGAAAGGATGTAGCAAGTGGGTGTACAGATGATGAATGACAGGCACAGCTCCAGCATGATGAAAGCGTGTACGGGCACTCCACATCTCTGCAAGACATGCCTGCAGAACTTCTTTAGGTGATAATGAGGCTTCTTCACAGTGTTACAGTTTATATGACACTTAAAAAAATGCTGCAGGGCCAATGATAACTGCTAGCCCTTCAGACACTGAAAGTAGCAAAGGGAACTCTCATCAGAGAAGACACACAGGAAGGATGAAAGGAATGGCCATTGGAAGGGGTCAGTCAGTTCGGCTTTGTGTCACCTGGTTCAGCCCAAGGAAGTCCTTTAGCAAGGAATGTTAGGGATGATAAAAGCTAGTGGCACCATCGTGAGCTGTAGATCTTTTAAAGCCATGATTATACTAAAGTGAATAGACATTCCATTTTAAATAATTTGTAGCAGAGACCATTAAAATTTATTCACTGGTCCCCAGGAAAGGGAAGTAAAGATACATGTCCCAGAGTTCAAATAAGTATCACAAAATCTGTGTATCACTCACAAATGTCACTGTTAGGGATGCATACACATGCCTATGTTATTTTCTTTTTCTTTCTTTCTTTTCTTTCTCTCTCTCTCTCTCTCTCTCTCTCTCTCTCTCTCTCTCTCTCTCTCTCTCTCTCTCTCTCTCTCTCTTTCTTTTCTTCCACACCTGGAAATCTTTTCAGGAAAGCTCAGACTATAATGGTTCAAAAGAGGTAATTGAGAATTATTAACAGGAAAACCACAGAAACTAAAAAGAAAAGAAACCAGCTTAAGGATATTTGTATAAAAAAGAAAGACAGACAAGAAAGAGAAAACCTTCTGTTATAAGCAAAGGCCTTTTGCCAGGTTTAGCAAATAACTACCAGTTGCTGAAGAAGCTGCTGAGCTAGTTGACGTTAGCACTACTTTTTGTTCATATGTTGAATAAATTTATTTTGAATCTTTATTTTTAATTTTTGGAATTGTGTATTCAATAAATTCAATAAGCAGATAATCAGTGATATTTAGGCATTATAAATATTTTTAAATTAAATGTTTTACTTTTCCAAAAGACAGACTTGGATTCTCATAAAACAATTTAATAGAGCAAGGCACAATGTTTAAGGTAGAACTCACAAAGAAGGGCGTGTAACCTTATTTTGAATCTTAAAAGACTCAGTCATGGTAGTTTTAAGACACTTCAAAATAAAATGACTCAACTGATCTAAAATAGCTTACAAACTAGGACATGCATGTGTGCTAGAGAACTCAAGATAGAGGTATGTTATAGACCTAAGCTGGGAAATGCCAAGTGGATACTTGCCAAGAAGAAGTATTTCATATGATGGTAACAGATTCTTTCAGAAGATGGAGGAGGTTCTAAGATGTAGGGGGTGTCTTAAAAAAAAAAAAAGGTCATACAATCTGTAGCAGACACAGTTTATTGTGTTGTATTACATTGCACAGTTACCATTGCTGTAAGTATTGGTGTGTGGATTTGAGCCATTCCCCAGGAGTAATTCAGTATCTCAATATCTGTGTTACATTATGTTCTTCTGCATATGAACCACAGTATAGTGCGGAATAAAATATTTATCAGAAAGGATATGAAACACAAGCAGACTTGAAAGCTTATTTTAAATTAGCTGATGTCTCACAGAGAAGGCTGTATTTTGTGCTTGGGACCAGAGCTTCTTCCCTTGGGTTTCAATAGCCTGGTTAATCAAACTCTTTTTTTTTTCTTCGTCATTAAGTTTCAATCCTAAATGACTTTCAGATTCCAGATTACAAGGCATTAATTTTGTTCTGATTTTCATGTATGCCAGACAAGCTATGTCCAAATGCTACTTGTAAGCCATCTCTACTGCCTGTTTCCTTGGTAATTGGAATGGCTGGCCCACACTCATTATTTCTGAGTTGGATTGTTGACACCACTGTGTCAGCTGCGATAAGGGAAGCTTAGAGATTTCTTTTGTTTAGAATCATCTTATTTGCTTGTTGTACCTGAAGGTCAATGACTGCTAAAGCAGGGGTGGATTAGACTAAACTACAGAGAGCAGAAAGCCAGGAATTTGAAAAGATCCACGGTGGTGCTCCTTAATTCTACTCAGGAACGTCTTAGGAAGATTTATCTGCTTAAGACTGTAAAAATGTAACTAAAATACCATCCACGCTTGGCCAGGTATTAAAAACTGTCTGCAGTTTACTAAACTGCCTGACCCAGGTTCTTAGACAAGCCTTTTTTTTTCTTTTTTTCTTCTGTAAAAATATTAAATGACTGCAAAATACTTTTATTCAGTTCAATAATTCAATAGTTTATAGCCCACTTCTCATTAATCTTAATTAATAATGATTTATAACAAAATTTATAAAATTTATATTCTCTCTCAAAGTTAAATTGAAGTTCAAAGCTATTGAACTACATGATTCATTTCAGATTTGTATTTATATTGTCAAGCAAACAGCACATCTTAATTGAAATGTAAAGACTAGGGGAACAGCTCCTTGGTATCACTGTTATCAGTGATGCCATATGCAAACACATAGTTTTCCTTAAGTCTTTTATTTCACTATCTAAAAGAGACTGATTATATTTCACTAAGCACATTCTAACTTCTGAGCTATGCTTGCCAAACCATGTCAAAAATCAGTATAATTCAAATGCCATATTCTCATATTGGTAGCCATTTCCAAGATCCAACATTCTATTTGGTGTTTTGTTTCTTTTACCCTTTGTTTTTAATGGTTAGTCAAATTCTACATCCCTTTGTTTCATCAAGCACTCCCATTCTCTGGATACAAAGGAGAATACATACATACCTATATACATACGTAAACACATACATACATGCATATATACATACATACAAACATACATACATACATACATACATACACTCACATAGACACACTTTTAAGTTATAGAATTAATGTATGCAAAGACCATAGCATCTTAAGTTTAAGAAAACAGAATTGCTGGTATGTCATAGCAAATATGACTTTCATCTGCTTCCCTTTTCTGTACTTACATTTGCTATTTATTAATAACTTGATGCGACTAAAAGGACTCACTCTAGACAGATGTAAGTAATATAGTAAATGAAGATAATAAATAAAAAAGAAAAGGACACGACTGCTCCTAGGTATGGTGGGGGGTAAAGTTTATTGTAGATAAAAGGGAGAGCATAGCTAGAGGCAGAAACGTTTGGGAGAGTTCAGAGTGGACACAGGCCTGAGCTATGTGAGGAGGAGGAGAGTGGAGATGGAGAGCCAGACCAAGAGGCCAGGAGGGTGAAGGGTAGACCAAAAATGGGCAAGTAACCAAAATGGCTGGATTATATAGGGAAGGGCAGCCTAGCCCCTGGTCTGGAGAGGTTTAGGATAGGGAGCGGGGTGTAGCAGGCCAGGAGGGTCCTGTAACAGGTAGCGAGACTGAGGGATGCAGGGAGAACCGGGTGACCAGTGTCCACTTTGATATGTTAATGGGCACCTCAGCCATTTGTCCCAGGTTTGAAACTTAACATATGGACTGCACACAAGTTGGTTAACTTTACCAAGTTCCTTGTATCCATGGTTTGAAGCTCATCTCATGAGGTTCTTAGGTTAAGGTGCAAGAAGCCACATAAGGGCTTGTTACCTGGAATAATGGTAGTTGTGATGATTACTCATATGTACCAGGCATGATCTGTGACCTGTGTGAAATGTTTTATGGCTCTCATTTTCCAGGTGTGGGAAGTGGAAAAAAAAGAATCTTCATCTGCTTTATTCAGTGATTTAGATGTATCACTGCTTCCAATTTGTTAATGTAACCGTGGTGTGTGTGTGTGTGTGTGTGTGTGTGTGTGTGTGTGTGTGTGTGTGTGTGTGTGTGTGTTTGAAGTCTTATAACCCTTCACTTTCCCTTCTAGGGTAAGAACTAGAGAGTGGGAATCTTGTCTTCAGCATTTTTCTGACCCCTGGCACTCCCCGCACAGTGCAGTGCACAGCACATCTTGCTTAGACAGACGAGAATAAATCATTGATGATTCTCTTTTTTTTCAAGTTTTGAGTGGGTTCTGGCCTGATTGATTTCTTTTAGGAAATTTGAACTTAACCACGGAGTAGATGTGTTGGATCAATTGACAGCGTAATTTTTTCAAATAATGAATTGCTTCTCCAGTCTTTTTTTTAGGGTGCTATAGCAGAAGCACTGAATAATTTATTTAAAGTAATTCATTTTTATTTTCATTTCAACTATTTATCAGCTACTTTATATCTGCCACATTCAGCTACTGATAGTATTTTTATTATGAAATTGTTATTATTTCAGTTCGTAGTAGAGTGATTCAGATTTGTGTAGAATCTGAAGCCTAGATTTTCCTGAAGATTTAGATTGAAATATGGTAGAAGTTTATATTAGGCCTTGAGCTGTTTAAGACAAATTATTTCTACACAACAATTAGAAAGAAGCCCCTGTTGCTCTCTGTCAATACTGGAAGACACTGAGAGCTGAGACTCACATTGACCCCTCATCAGCTTAAACCAGGCATGATACCGAACAGTGTCCAGTGCTTTGTCAATGTTTCTCTTAACTGTGGGAAAGTACATGTAGTATTAAGTTTGTTTTTCTGATAAGTTGAAAGAAAATGGGGGGAAGTAGAAATTGCTATCTAGTCAGGCAAACAGCTGTTCTTTTCATTTTTCTTCAGAAAGACACGTCTCTCACTAATAACAATAATAATTGCTACTCTGAGATTGAGGTTTAGCATGGCTTCTTTTCAGTACCACATCTGACTGAAGCTAAACATGATACTTTGCATGCCTGAAGAACGATATAGGGTAACCATCGTGGATACATGTCTCCAGTAAACTGGATAGTTGTCTGGGTGGGAGGCAGATCCATTCAGATAGCAGGCAGAGCTCTCGTTTACACTTTCATAGATTTGGAAATGTTAAATGTTAAAATGATCATCCTTGTATTCTATATAATTATGGATTAAGGAGTTTATATGAGAATAAAATTATCAAAACCTCTCTTTAATCGGCTCTCTTAAAGGAACTTGTGGAGTACTACAAGCACCATTCTCTTAAAGAAGGGTTCAGGACCTTAGATACGACGCTACAGTTTCCATACAAGGAGCCGGAACATTCAGCCGGACAGAGGGGTAATAGAGCAGGCAACAGCTGTGAGTATTGTAATTGAGAATACATTTTTTTCTTTCAATTTTTGGTCTTAAGGGCATGGAAGCAAAATAACATTAAACATCCTCCTTCTGAACTTTGAAATATAGCCAATTAATATGCTAATGCAATGAATAGACACCCTTTTTTTTTTTTTTCTGGAGCTAAGCAAAGTTATAAGGACCGAGAGGTGCGTGAATGTGTCGAGTTATCAGGTTTTGTACCAAATTAAAAATTATATCCGTGTTAAAATAGCCATCAAAATGTAAGTGATATGTTAATGTGTAAAGTTTTATACTTTTCACTGGATTTTATATTAGCCATGTTCTCTTTAATTTATACATAACATGTGTAGCTGTGATGCTATTTGAAGAATAGTATCTAACAGATCTCTTCCGGTTTGCCTGGAATCCTAACTCTGCTAATGCTCCTATTTCAATCCAACATTTGAAAGGATTTAACACATTTTGTCAGTAGTTTTTAAACTATACATTGGTCACTTTCTTGAAGAATGTGTACTGTACTATAAATAATCATGAAGGGTGACCACACACAAACACACAGATGTACAGCTGCGTCACTCTTTCAATGAATCTAAGTCACAAACTCGCTCTGCCTCACCTTTTCATGTGAAGTAAACTTCCCAGACATAGACGCAACCTATAAAGAGAACACTGTAATGAAAATGTAAAGAAAACACATTTTTACTCCCTTGTTAAGAAATCTTAACAACAACAAAAAAAAAAAACAAAGGAAAACAATAAAAACTACTTTGGGGGAGAAATGAAAACAATTTTACTACTGTTAGAATCCTGAATTATGCACAACTGAAAGATGAAGAGGTAGTTCTAAAAAGGATTTGCACCAGTGTAGTATAACTTGAAGTTTATTTTTCCCCTAAGAGCTTACACTAAAGGGAGCCAGGTAATGCTCAGGTTTTCAACATCAGGACAGTTCCAAGTACTTCAGAACGGTATGGAAGTCATTTGTCACATCAGCTGAGAGGTTGTTTTTTGTTAAATTTTGTAAAGCTTCATGGTTTTTCTCATAATGGTCATTGACATATGTCCAGACCCATGTACTAAAACTAGTAAGAAGGCACTTTGTCTTGAATGTTTAAGTACCTTTGCAGTTTTACCTAGTTTATCAACTTTATCTATTTGTAGCTCAAGATTGCCCGATTATCTGAGATTCTCACACAGGCCATACTTTTTACTCATTCAAAATGAATGTTTAGCCTAAAAGGTAGTTTTGCTACAAACTTCTTAGAAGTCTATCCAAGTTATGACTTCTGACCTCTTTTTATATGATGCCTTCTTTTAGATAAACATAAATTTAAACCCTATCCTTTTCCTTAGCTGCCTTTCCAGTGGACGGGCATAACCAAATTGCAGAAGAGGTCATCTGCATGTGGAATAGTACTTGAATAGTTTACTTGGTTCTGCAGAGCCCTTTGGAGGAGTGGGGAACAAAGACGACATTACCAGAACGGGGAAGGTCATGAATCCACTATATCCATACTTTCCTTGTTTCTATGACCAAATAATGTCAAGAAGCAACTTAGAGAAAAGTTTATTTTGGCTTGCAGTTTGAGGGGATACAGTCCATCACAGAGGCTAGGAATGGCAGTGTGTGTTCCAAAGTGACTAGAGGGATGCTGGGACCCTCACCTACCCTCACCTTGACAGGAATCAGAGAGTTGACAAGAAGTAGAGCCAGACTAGAGAGATCAAAGCCCACCTCCAGTGAGTAACTTCCTCCACAAGTCTCCCAGTGTTGCTAACTCTCCTTACACAGAACACACTAGGTTTCAAAGGGTTGTATAAGCTTATATTTGTAGTTCTCATAGCAGCCTGCATTATGCTTTGATGCTTCATAAGTTTTTCTTGCTAACTTTATATTAAGCCTTGATTTAGGATTAGTCCTTAATGAAAACAGCACATGTATTTTTTTTAACTTTTGCTGCATATTCTGTACACAACGGTTGCTTGTGGGCACTTTTAGTCTTCATCCCTGGTTTATAGCCTTGGTCATGCTGCTGAATACCTAAACATAACTTTTACCAAACAGCATTGCCTTAAGGTACAGATTTAGGGCTGGAGAGATGCCTTCACAGCTAAGAGCACTGTCTGCTCCTCCAGAGGTCTTGAGTTCAATTCTCAGCAACCACATGGTGGCTCACAACCATCTGTAATGAGATCTGGTGCTCTCTTCTGTCATGCTGGCATACATGCAAATAGAGCACTTATATGCTTAAATAAAGAAATATTTTTAAGAAGATATAGATTTAGACTGAGATCTTGCATCTTTATTACTTCCAAAAATGATGTAGGATGCAGAGCCAGTAAGGTAAAGCCCAGTACCTTCTTGAGTTCTCCATAGAGGTGAGCAGCGAGCTCTACTTCTCTCTAGTAAAACTGGTTCGCTAGTGAGAGCAGTGGCTGTAACTTGTGTAGTCACCTTGGAAAAGAAAGGCTTGGCTCGGTTTTGAAGTATGTAAAGTATGGTAAGATTATGGCAGAATTAGTGTATGCAGTTGAAAAATAATATGTAGAAAGGTACTGATTGGTATCAAACATGAGCCCATAGTGTCAGGCAGGGAGCATTATGTAAGTTAGAAAGCCATCTTGTGCTGTCTCTGGACTGTCTACCAGGCTGTCAGGATAGTGTTATATTTTTTTATTGTTGTTGTCCTTTTAATAGCTTGAATGTTTCCAAAAGAGGAGAAAAAGAGAAAGGAGAGGGAGAGAAGAGTGGAGAGAGAACTCAGAGGGTAATGATACACTGATTTCCCTCCATAAAAACTGCAATGGTTTGGTGGAAGATAGTGTGTAGATCTGTATAAGAATCCCACAAAATTCCCAAATAGCCCTAAGCAACCTGCCTTTGATTGGCTTAGATGTATCTGTACACCTGTATGTTTGAAGGGCACTGAAATGGCTTTTGCCTTTTGTACTCTACAATGAGTATTTTAGTTATTTTCAGGCCTGTTCTCTTAGGAAAGTTATCCAGTTTGAACCTCAGCTTTCTCATCCAAAGAATGGAGAATGAGATTGGAAACTGTATCGTGTTCTTTGAGAAATCCCATCCTAATTTTATTTCTTTGTATGCATGGGAGGAGGTGGTGGAGTATAATTCTGATGGATCATTATGCTAGCAGAAGTACAGGATTTCCTAGTTTGTGACCCCAAATCAAACCTTAAACATTTTGCCAATTCATATTTATGGAGAATTAGGTCAGTACCAGAATATAGTTGCATTATTTTTTTTAATTAGTGACCATAGTTATATAAGGCAAAAGTCTCTCTCATGATGACTTACCAAGTATAAAAGGAAAAACATCAACATCTTAGCCAAGTGATCCAAGTTAGTATCACCAGAAATGTGCTATTAACCTGGACCACTTTGATGGTCCCCGCTCTGCAGTTGCATAATCTCAGTCTGACCACGTGGAAGCATCAGACAAACAGGAATTGAAAGGCATTAACAAAGAATCAGTCTGGGTTTGTAAAAATGTCAAAGTAATTAAGGGCAAAGTCTGATGATGCATTTCAGATCAAAGACAAACAAAGAGATATGATACCTGCAGAGCATGGGTAGAATTCTGACGAGGCAGGCAGCACATTTTGTGTGTGCCTATCATTTATGTTGCTATAAAGGGCATGAGTAGGTCAATTAGTGGAGTTTGCATTTATCCTATATATTAACTAGCTAGATTATAGCAGCACAATTTTCTGCTTCTGATAATTGTGCTGTGGCTAGAACAGCGAATATCTTTGTAGGAAGAACATACTGAAGTATTTGACAGTAAAAATGTATTATGTCTCCAGTGTGTATTCAAATGGCTCAAAAACAAGCATAGACTGGCAAAGCAAACATGGGAAGATGTTAGTATTTGGGTACTGTGGATGGAGTATATGAGATTTGTTTGTGCTGTTCTAGTCTCTTTCCTAAATGAATTATTTTAGAATTAAAAATGGTTGATGTGCAGAGAACCCTAGCTGCTGGCCACGTCCAAACGAATCACAGGAAGGTAGCAGGATCTATTTTTCACTAGCTCCAGATGCAGAGGAACCTAATCATTGATTTGTAGAACATCTGTACACTGAGTGGTTCACAAGTAAAGCCTTGCTGGGATCTCATTACATCTGTTTATTTGTTCCTATACTCAACAAATATTTAACACTTAACCATGTGCCAATCCTTGTGCTAGATGCTGGAGCTACAGTAATAAATAAGACAGTCTGGGAAATGGGAACACACAAAAGACAAATAAGGTAATCATAGAATTCAATTAGGCTTCTGAGGCCAAAGAACATATGTAGCTAGAGTTTTCCTGCCTGGCCCACAGTCAGGGCAAATCTCTCTCACCTGCCAGTCCCACAGCCGTCAGACCCAACCAAGTAAACACAGAGACTTGTATTGGTTTCAAACTGTATGGCCATGGCAGGCTTCTTGCTAACTGTTCTTTCAGCTTAAATTAATCCATTTTTATAAATCTATACCTTGCCACATGGCTCGTGGCTTACCGGCATCTTCACATGCTGTTTCTCATCGTGGCGGCTGGCAGTGTCTCTCTGACTCAGCCTTCCACTTCCCAGCTTTATTCTCCTCCTTGTCCCGCCTACACTTCCTGCCTAGCCAATGGCCAATCAGTGTTTTAATTATTGACTAATCAGCAACACATTTGACATACAGAACATCCCACAGCACTTCCCCCATTTTTTTTTTCAAAAAGGAAGGTTTTAACCTTAACAAAATAAAATTACATATAATTTGGGAATTTGGGCGTAGCTTCTCTTACTACTTCCTGCTGGAGGGGGGCGCTGTATCTTATGGGGAAACAAAGAAAATTTTAGGATTATGGAATAGTCCATGAGGCTGTATCATCTGACCCAGATGCCTTCAAACCGTTCTGGATGTTGGATCATCTGGGCCATGGTGTCATCGGAGACCTTTCAGGGGGTCTTGGCTGGTCAAACCTGATGTATCTTAATCTGGAACAAATCCATAGCCTCTGGATTTCTGTGGAAACAAAAGCAGAGTCTCCTTTCCAAAGTAACATATCCTTATATTCAAATTTTGAAGTCAAGATACCTTTAAAATATACATTTTGGCGTAACTCAACAGCTTTTACAATGAAATGTTTTTCTTGTTTTGTCCCAAAGACAAGACAATGCAGATTCTCTGTGTAATATCCATTTTTACGTGGCTTATTTTTTATACTACCTTTACTGTCTCTTTAAAGACTTTATTTTTTAAAACTATGTATTTGTTTCTATAACTCTATATATCACCTTTTTTGTCTCTTTTAAGCCTACGTATATTTTACACATATTGTAAACTATTACATCTGCATCTGTCTTATTGTGAATCTATTGCCTTAAACTGCAGCAGCTGTAGCTGCTGGCTCCACCCACCCATCTTCACATGCTGTTTCTCATCGTGGCGGCTGGCAGTGTCTCTCTGACTCAGCCTTCCACTTCCCAGCTTTATTCTCCTCCTTGTCCCGCCTACACTTCCTGCCTAGCCAATGGCCAATCAGTGTTTTAATTATTGACTAATCAGCAACACATTTGACATACAGAACATCCCACAGCAAACATAAGCTAATGTGGCATTAGTAGGAAGGGCATATTCAGCCGGTGGGTATGGAGCAAGACTTTTTGAAAAATGTCATTTAGGATAAACTTAAAGCATCGTGTGAGGTGGTGTGCTCTAACAATGCCACAGCAGAGTAGCTTTGTGAAGGTGCTAAACTGCTTTATATGACATCTGTACCACTTGTGTTTATTAATCTCAATATTGTGTATTATTGCTGTCTTATTCCTGAAAAAGCCTGACAATTTTATTAGTTATATTGCAGCACAGTAAAGGATAATATTCTTTTAAGCTCCTTAAATATACACTTAAAATAGTTGAGCTTTCTGCTGTTCTAATTCAACATGACCATATTCACTCACTCTCATTTTATGATTGCTTTATTTTATGCTCAATCTTTTGTCATCTTTTCACTGGTCATTTGTGTTTGATATCTAATTTTATTCTGATAACCTTAATATTAGTTTTAACCTCATATTAGTTTCCTAGGACAGCAATAAAAATCACCACACAATGACTTTAAGGAAAAAACAACAACAACCAGAAATTACTGTGTGTTCCAGAGGCACAGTGGCTAAAGTCTAAGTATTATCCATGTGTCTGTGGGCTCTGGATGGCTGAGCAATACTTGGTATTCCTTGATGTACAGATGTGCCATTCGAGTCTGGGGCATCTTCCCCTCTCCCTTCTGTATGTCCTTGTTTTTTCACTTAGAAAGGCAGTTGCCATTGAATTTAAGACCCTCCCTAGACGGTTGGTTTTAACTTGAGATCTGTAACATCTACAAAGACCTCTCATTTTTTTTTTAAAGTGAAATCATATTCCACAGGATCAGACTGGAAATATCTTTATATGGGGGAGGGGGAGACTGCTGGACCCATGGTAATCTCATTGTGTTGATTTTAACTATTTACCTAAAATTTATCTAAAATTTACCAAACTAATTTCCACTTTTGTTGTTTCAATGGATAATAAAGAGACTTTGAAACATTGGTGCTGAAAGGCCAAATGCTGCAGATGGGCATTCTTGGAGAAACGGGCTTCACATCAGTGAGGTTCTTTCAGCGGGTTACAGCTTTGCCACCATGAAATGCACCCTTCTCTTGAGAGGAAGCACTGTGAACCAAGGCATGTTTTCGAGCATCTCTGCAGAGCCAGCTGTCTGAAACAGGGCCTGAAGTACTCAGTGCAGAATGTGAGAACCAGAGAATCCTATCTGATCTTCAAAATGTGTCAATTAATAGAACGTGACATTATCAATACCCTTTTATATACATTACGTTAACATCTTCAGTGAAGTATTCCACAAGCCTCCAGCCCTGCAAAACAAAAACAAAAACAAAAACACTATGAAAGGTTTGCCCTGTCAATCATGTCTCCACAGAATGATGCAAGCTTGGTGTAGTCCTGTGGTGATAGATTGTGTACCCTAATAAAATTAGCCTGAAAATCAGAGAACGGAACAAGCCACGAGATTAAACATAGAGGCTAGGCAGTGGTGGCACACACCTTTAATCCTAGCACTCAGGAGGTAGAGTTCCCTCTGGATCTCTGTGAGTTCAAAGCCACCCTGGACTACATGAGGTTGACTCAGTCTAGGACAGAGAACAGAGCCAGGCAGTGGTGGCACACACCTCTAATCCCAGGACTGGGAAAGCTCCCACTCCTTTAATCCCGGGAAGCAATGGCTGGGCAGGGAAAGTTCTATAAGGTGTGAGGAGACAGGAACTAAAGGCTTTTCAGCAGAAGCGTCCCTTTCAGCTAGAGGCTTTTTCAGCTGAAGCCTTTTCAGCTGAGGAAGCTCATTTGGCTAGAGGCCTATTGGTTGAGGATTTTTCAGGCTAAGGAGTTGGTGAAGTAAGAGGTGGTAGCTGTGACTTGTTCCTTTTTCTCTCTGATCCTTCAGCATTTACCCCAATATTCTGGTTCCAGGTTTTTATTAAAAGACCCATTAGAAATTCATCCTACATAGTCCCTTACAGCAGTGGTTCTCAACCTTCCCAGTGCTGCAACCTTTTGAGACAGTTCCTCATGTTGTGGTGACTCCAACCATAAAATTATTTTCTTGCTCCTTCATAACTGTAATTTTGCTTCTGTTATGAGTTGTAATGTGAATATCTAATATACAGGATATCTGATATTCGACCCCCAAAGGAGTCTCAACCCACAGGTTGAGAACCGAACTGCTGCCTTAGAGAAAAGAGTTTGTTTGGAGTTTCCTAGTTCATCTCACCACACAGCACTGCCTCTGGGTGTTTAAGTCTGATGCTCTGCTCCTTACAAGAGTCAGTAGGTGTGAAGCACTTGGAGGACTGTCTGGCACGTGGGCAGCGTTGGATGCTTTGGCTCTTGCAAGCACTACTGCTGTTCCTGACACCACTTCCATATGTTCCACGCTGATGCCCAGTGTGAAATTTTGTGTTAGCCTCATTTGACAAATTTAAAACACTGGTAAAAGCCCTTTTACTTTCCCTGGGTACTTTGGTCCCCTACTTCCTGGGTTTCAGCTCAGCTCTCTCACTGTGTACACTATGGGATAAGTTAATTGGATCATTCTCCTGACATTTTCTTACTTTCCTCCTTCACATGTCTATGATATCCACAGATGATTCAGTTCTCAAGCAACTAGCCAACCAAAACTGTACATCATTATGATCAGGGCATCCTGGCCTCCTCTTTTTATTTAAGCATTTCAAGAGCTTCACTGGCTACTCTAAAACATTTTTGTTCTGAGGGTAATGGCTCCAAAAATTAGTCATCACTTCTGGGATCCCATAAGAAAATGGCTTACAGACTTAAATTCAACAAATTTAGATAACCTCATTCAAAGCTATCTTTTTAATATTTCATGGCTCAAAAAGCAGTACTTACATTCTTAGCAGTTCTTATCTTAGCAATGTCCAATCTTAGAAGTCTTATTTCTAAATTAAAAATTGACCTCAATGTAGCTAATACATGTAATCATCCCATATTGAATAGATTGCACTTGTGTGATAGCCCGGATTCAAGGATTTATTTGTCTAGTAGGTCTTGCCTAGAAAATATGCACACTTATCTAAATTGAGAAAATCATTTTTCTTTCTAAAAAAATTTCATCAGGGTTCTAGCTTTCCAAGTCAATACTGAGAGTTTTTTTCTGGCTTGATCTATTCCATGGATACAGTACTTAGGCTACTGAGTTCTAAGTTCACACATGACAACAGAAATTAGCCCTGCAACTCTCTTTGGTCCTGTCAGCATTTAGAATGTGAGTAGACCATCAGCCAGAGTTTTCATTTGTCCCTCTTTTTCCTTCATTCATTTTTTTCTCACATTCAGCACTTATCTGTTTACAGCTAACTCTGTAGTATACACACCTTTTGGGTGTTACACAATACAGCCTAATGCCTTAACAATAAGTCTGAATGCTGCAGAGTTCTCCCAGGATCTAGGCACCTCAAACTTGCCAGCCTCATCAGCTCTGCAGGGAACTTTTTGAACAAATGCCTTTCATTGCGTTCTTAGAAGGTGGTCATCAGTCTTTGCTTGAACTATCACATAAATCATTCACCTTCTATCTTGAACAAAATTTTTTCCTGATATTAACCATAAATATGGCTCAGTATAGCTACTATAGCTATTTTTTCAACTATGACAAATACATAATATATATTTCCCCACTGTCCTATGATAACCTCAGAACATACTGTGAAGTCATCTATGTATTTAAAATAAATACCGCAACCTATTCATCAGGTATGCTGTTTTCCTTTCCCTACTGTATATCCTTCTTCTACCCTTCTTTAAATACTTATTTTACCCCTTATCATGTGAGTAACTATCAATTATCTAACCATCCTGGGTACTGTTCTAAGAATACACTCCAATTTATCAGAACTTTGCACAATACATTTTGGTATAATTTGACTTGTTTACTAATTTTTACCAGTGCAGAAATCATTCTTCCCTGGAAATGGTGGTGTGTGAATGTAATCTCAACACTTAATAAGCCGAGGCAGGAGGACTACCACCATAAAATTTGAGGCCAGCCTGGTCTATATGACCAATTTCATGCTAGCTAGGGCTATATAGTAGGCCTATTTACAAACAAAGAAATAAAATCAAAGAACAAAATAATCCAAACAAAAAATAATAACAAAAACTATGTCACTATTTTCCAATTAATTTGCCCTATCTTTTATCCCCTTATGACCTTAAAGAGTATAGTTCTGTAGACTTGAATTAACCCAAGAACTTATTTTATCTTCTCTGTAGTTATTATATCCTGTTCAATATCTCTCTCCATGGATCTTCCATCCAGTCCTCATCACGACCCTGCTCTAGAGCAAGCACTATCTAAATTGCTGAGTATATAGAGCAGTGAGTGAACAGATGAACATCAGCCCTTGTGGAGTTTATATGCTGGTAGGAAAAACAAACAATGGGTTGGAAAAGAATTATATAGTGTTAGAAATTGAGAATTGCTTTGGAAAAGTAACATAACAAGGCAATGATGCTCAATGTGCTAGAGAATGGTTTGGGGTTTTAACTGGGCTGGTTGGGTATTGAGCAAAATTAGAGATCCTTTAGCCGTGATACAGAACGATGGATTAGCAGTTCTTATTCTACCAGTTGACCAGGCTGACACCAACTACTAGCCCTAAAGCCCTCCTTTCTAACAAGGCCATTCATATGACCAGAAGATCCTCTTCATTATAAGTTCCTATAAATATCCTCATACCCTATCTGTCTGTAGAGCAACTAAAACCTAAAACTTTAGTCACTGAGTGTATAGATCGTTTGTGCTGACTTAAGAGTTACTGAGAACAGTGGGAGGTTAGGGCATTATGCTCTCTCTACTTCCTAAATTACCTTCACAATTTGATCAATGTCAGCCAGTTGTTTTTAAGTTGTATGTTGTTCCTACGATAAACTCTGTTTTCTTTCTCATTACATGGGGCCATGATTTGTGTTCATGGGTTTACAGCATGCCAGGGAAGGGTCCAATGTAAAGATCACATTCGTGTAAAGGCACTCAGGAGTGTAAGAGAGGAAATAGATGGTACATAGGCAGAACATACATGACATAAGCAATGGCAGCAGAGCGAGAGGAAGACTATTAGGAAAACCAGGTGCAAGAAGTAGGGAAGGCTAGACCCTGTGAAGTCCTACAGTGCTTTAAATTTGACTTTGGAAGAAAATGGGAAGCCTTTGGAAGAATTTAAACAAAAGAGAAAGCTCGTCTGACTTCAAGTTTTAACAGCATTGTTCTGGTTTCTGTGATGAAAAGAGCACAGGAAGAATGGTCTAGGTAAACAAAGGAAGATGAAGACACATTAGGAGGTTCAGCTGGCATCAAGGTGAAGGTGACATTGACTGGGACCAAAATATAGTCACTTGGGTGACAGATTTTGAAGATGATCCAGTCAAACTTGAGAAATCAGATGTGAAGTGGAACATTAAGAGAAAACTTGAGTATGACATTAGGATTTTGAATCTGATGGCTAAGAGATTGGAGGGTTTTATTTTGTTTTCTGGCTTCCATGAAGCCTGGCGTCTGCCATAGACTCTCACTCTGAAGTGGAGTCTTTTCATATTTGTATATAATTTCCATATGAATTTGTTTCTTCAATAACTTGTAAGCTCTTCTGAAGTCAGCGGCTCTGAATGTTTGTTTTATCTTCTTAAGTATCTTAGTGTAGTCCTTGTACCTTAACAGTTTAAGAAATACCAGCCAGTTATTTTTTTAGAGAACATGGATTTAGAATACAATCCATATGACCAGAAAATATATGCCTATAAATAATCTGAATCCCCAAGGTGGTGTCAACTGTCCTATTTCCCATAATGATTGGGAAGACCTTGTGCTTCTTTTCTTGTTAATTGACTATGTCTTTGCATGGTGGAGCATTGAATAACATGCAACTGTTCAGTTCTTACAGTAATCTCACGCATAACTTTTCTTTTTTGTATCTTTAAATTTTGTGTTCACAGAGATTTGTTCACTTAGATGTCAGCATTCAATTAAATGAAACTCATCTGAATTATCCCTATTTTTTCCAGCAATAAGACATAAAATATATAACCAAGTAAGCAAGAAGTTTTGGGTTTGTTTTCTTTGAGATAGGTAAAAAAAATAGATATTTGGTAATACATTATTGGATATTACTGGAAGTCCACAAAACAATATCGGTGTTCTAAAATAAAATCAGGATAAGGATAACAAATTTAAATTAAGCATTCATTAAATTCTCAGCATGTTTTCTGCTGTCAGGCCATCTGTACACAATCTTGGCAAAAAAAAAAATCCAACTTCCAGGACAGTTCATCAAAGCCTCTCACTTAGGGATTCAAGGCTTTGGGGAACCCTCTAGGCCACTGCAGGGCAGTAAGCACACATCATTGTCTTGATGAATACACTGGCCCAATGCTTGCTAAAATTTTGTGTTATGTAAATTAATGTGAATCTATGTGCTGGTTAAAACTGAAAGTGTTAGATGATGTCTCAGGTACCAGAGAATAATTAACAAACACTTAAGGAAAAGGTCTGTAAAATAGGTAATGGATAATTAGGTGTTAGTTCAAAAATTAGTTCATGACTTGATAACACAAATCCTTAAGAAAAGTGTTGGAGAACAATGAATTTAAGTTCTAATCCCCCCTCTGTTTACCTCTAAAGTGCTGAAGCGGTAAGACTGCACTACCACACTCAGTTACATGGTGTTAGGAAGTAAACTCAGGGCTTTATGCACAGTAGTTCAGAACCTTCCAAATTCTACAAACTGAGCTACATCTCTAGCACTCAAATTCATTAACTTTGGTAACTAATGTCCATCACCTACACTTGCGTGTTTTGGGATCAATAGCTGACAGTATGAAAAAGTAGAAGGGAGAAAACTATTAATTTATTAAAGTTTCTGGCTTTTGGAATTTTATGAATCATCAAGACAGCTCATCATGTCGTCCAGATGGCCTAAGACTAAATTTGCTGGGCATGAGATGGCATCAGGACTAGTAATTTAGTGACCTCAGTTTAGACCCACTCTGGCTGGTGCTCAAGAAAATGGCCCCTGCTGCTTCCCACAGCTTACCATGAGGAACTGCTACAGAACAGTCATGACTCAAGCCATGCATAGCCGCTCAGATAAAACATACCTCATTGACAGAGAACTCTCTATTCTCTTCTGTTGTGAAACACATAAGATACTTTTCTTTGTGTCTATGACCATCATCCTTACTTTGCCCTATCACTGAAATGCTAAGTTAAGTCCACATAGTCCTCAGCTTTCTGTTTTGGAAAATAAACTGTGGGTTGTATGATAAAAAAAAAAAAAAAAAAAAAAAAAAGAAAAGTGTTGATTGAATTTTGTTTCTAATTTCAATGTTACTATAAATTGAATACACTTTGACTTGGACATGAGCATTGGTAGCTTGGTCAAGGCAGACTACAATGTTGTAAAGCAGTTCTTAGTTACCTTGATAGCAAAAGTATAGATCAGATATCAAGTCATTGAACTTTTTAAAAATTCTCCTGTTAACTTGATCTTTTGTGTTTCTTTTTCCTTTAAAGTAAAATAGTTATGTGTTCTGTACTTTTATCTTCCCAGTCAAGACTTAGAACCATATGATATCCGCTAGTGACTAGCCACTCAGTTACTATGGCTATGCGCATGTATGCCATTCCCAGTTTATTTAACAGGTATCTTTGGTTTCTGCTAGAGAATTCAAGCACTTCAGTCTATATTTGTTGAACTTGGAAATGTTGATAAGTAGTGTTATTATACTCTTCATCTTTTGTAATTGCAAGCATTATACCACTAAACTGAATCATTCATTTGATAACAATGTTCCATGAATGGTACCCCAGTAACAGTTAGGTGTTATGCATATGTCAAACAACCCTCCTCCAAGGTCTTACCAAGGAAGGTTGATCTTTGTGCTGATGTGAAGTTGGAAATGTTTGAAGAAAGAAAGAAAGTAGGCCTTAGTTGAAGCATGTACCTAACCAATGACCATGCCGCTGAAAAGGAACTCATTATTGATTTCATATTGTGTACATGTACACAGCCATGAGTGGCAGAGAGACTGCTCTAGAAGCTCCCAAAATAAAGAAGTATGAGTGGGGAGGCTGCCTGTGATAATAAACAGGCAGTGAAATGAGAGTCCAGGAGGTGACAGCCATCAACACTCCCATTTGGATGTCACTTCTCCTAGGCTCTTCCTAATCCTGTTCTAGGACATGCATCTGCCAGTGACTCCTGTGCTAAGGTGTCTTAATAATGTCTGATAGGATAAATTTAATGAAGAAACTTTTCATCTATGCATGTGTGTAGAGATAGATGTCTATCTTTCTAGTGTGGAGGTAAACACAGTCTATAACTTAAATCACTCTAAAGAATATATTATCAGATGCCCAGCTCTGACATTACTCATGTCTAGAGTTGAATGCATACTTTCCTAGCTTAGCATGTTATCTTCAGTAGGTGCCAGGACATTCAAATGCTGATTTTATAGCATAAAAGAATTAAGGACCCAGAGGCAGAGAAAATTGACATATAGAAAGAGTGGCAACCATAAATCATGCTACAATGCACAGAGAAGTGGAAATCATCCCTATCAACCCTTAAAAGGCTTGGCTGAGAGATATATATGCAGTGGCAGAAGAAACTGATTAACCTTTTACTTTAAAAAGAGTCCTCAGGCAAACAGTATGGTTCATGCCATGAGACGTTGGTGTTTAATAGCTGCTCAACATCTCAGAAGAGTAGTTATTGTAAGAATGTCACTGCTTTCCTTGGAAAGCCTAGAGAATAGAGCCTGAGTAGATTTCACTTTATTTCCTTTATGTTTTGCCAGATTTTTTTTCTTGGAAGTCCTACTGAGCAGTTGAGTGAGTGAAACATGCACTGAGACAATAGGAAGTAGAGACATACAGAACCACATAATCAAACACCCGGCTAAGATGCTTGTCTGTCGGGTGGAAGCTGTTGTACAGCACTGAGGCCTGTCCTGCGGGGGATGCAGAACTGGTCTGTGCCTACCAGGACTCATGTCTAAGTGGAGTTACATATGCAGATATTAAATAGTAGAACCCAGAAGTGCTGCCACATGACTGAATTCCCACCAGATGGCTAGGAGAGGACAAGAAAGGGCAGATAGAACCTGAGTTGGTTATCATGGATCTTGGGAAGGCTCTGATGTAGGCTTTTGAACCAGGGAACCTAGGGTCAGGAGAAATATTCTAGAATAAACCAAAAGTCCTCAGTTGGAAATGTAGCTGAAAGCCACAGGGAAATAAGAAACTGGTCCAGGAAAAAGAATGCATACGTGAACTTTCTAAAAAGTTTGGTTAGAAAAGGGGGAGAAACCAATCTAATAAATGGTCATGTGATTCCACCCAAGAGTTTGAACTTCATAATTTAGCAAATTGATGAGAGAATCTACATTTAGGATGAGTAGCTGGGAGGCAATGTTGAAAAAAGAAAACAGTTGAAAGCAAGAAGCAAGTTGGAGGCTGTTTGCGGTTAGCATGGCATATGTACCTGGATTGGGATAGGTAAGCTGAGAACTATGGGAGGAATAATTAAGCTGCTATCACAAAGGCAGAGAATACTCAATGTAGAGGTTGGATAGGAAGAGCCTAACGGTGTATGATTTTGTGGAGTCATGGAAAGTAAAAAAAGGTAGGTTTCTTAGATTTCTATCTTAATTCGGATTTCTGCTGATATGATAAAACACCATGACCGAAGGTAACCTGGCCAAGAAACGGTTTACTGTATCTTACAGTTTGCAGTCCATCATCACTGAGGAAGGTCAGGGCAGGAACTCAAGGCAGGAACCTGGAGGCAGGAACTCAAGGCAGGAACCTGGAGGCAGGAACCTGGAGGCAGGAACTGGTACAGAGGCCATGGAGGAACGCTGCTTACTGACTGGCTCCTCCTGGCTTGCTTGTAGCACTCAGGACCATCACCCTGGGTGGCACCATCTACAGTAAGCTGGGCCCTCTCACATCAATCACCAACCAAGAAAATGTACCCCAGCCTTGCCCACAGGTCAGTCTGGTAGAGGCGTTTTCTGACATGAGATTCCTTTCTCTAAACTGACTCTATCTGTGTCAATTATAGAAAACTAGCCAGCAGAGTTAAAATGGGAAGATGGTAAGTTTAGTTTTTGACAAGCGAAATCTGAGGTTATGCTGGTCTTCGGAGTAATTTCATTGAAAATGTTTGAAGTCACAGGATGGAGCTAAGAGAGCCAAGGTCTATCTAAGAACCTGTTATATTAATCAGGGCAGTAAATGAGCATGACAGAGCCAGCAGAAGGGAGGAATATACCATTTTATTTCATTTATTTTTAATTATGTGTATGTATGTATGTTTGCTGGTATTTACATATAGATGTGGGGCCCCTGGAGGCCAGAAGACAATGTCAGTCCCCTTGAAGCTGTCACTCTAAGCAGTTGTGAGCTATTCAATGTGACGGACAGGAACTAAACTTGGGTTCTCTGCAAGAGCAGCGAGTGCTGTGAGCCACTGTGCCATCCCTCCAGTGTCCTAGAATTATACTATTTTAGATATAATTGAAGAAGTTTTGAATTCTACCTACTTGATTGTAATGCAAATAATTTTAAGGTACTTAAGGTTAGATAAGAGAAAGCGGGAACCCACTACAGTCCTGTTGACATAGACTCACATTCCTTGGTAAAGCATTACCTATATTCAGACATTTTAGATTTTCTGATTGTAGACTGGTTATCTGTTTAATTTGTCTACCTACTGTTGAAGTTATTTCAATGGTACTTAATTCTATTGTCATTGATTTCTCATTTCTTCCCTTTTGAGATAAGTTATCTTTTGTAATATTTCACTCTTAGCTCTTAGCTTACATTACTTTCATTAGAATTTTTTTGAGAAATGCAGTCTTTTTTTATGAATGGAATTGGACCAGAGAAGGAATCAAATAGAAAACAGTCCAAGGGAAAAAAAATCCCATTACCTGTCAGTGCAACGTGTAGAACATGGCTTCTAATCTAAGTTCTCACAGACAAGGGATAGGAGTCTAGCAATCTTGACACCACATGTTTGTCCTTAGTGAGGTTAGTTATGGGCTGATTACTTTATTAGAAATGTCATCCTCTCTTCTCTCTGGCAGAGGGTACATCATGACCTCCAGAGGATAAAAACAAGGGGCTGGGGAGATCACTCAGTGGGTCAGAGCACTTGGTATGCAAGCACAAGGACCTGAGTTCAGATCCCTAGCACTGACCTAAAAGACTGTGTGGCCAGCCACATATAAGCCTGCAAACCTGATGCTGTTAGAGACAGAGACATAAGGACTGATGGACTTTGCTAATTGACTGCACCATAGTCCCAGGTTTAGTGAGAGGCCCTATCTCAGGGGAGTAAGGTGAAGAGTGATAGATAGCAGGACAAAACTCTGTTTTCTGTATACATGCACACTCATACATCACATCACATGCACACACACACACACACATACACACACACACACACAGAGAGAGAGAGAGAGAGAGAGAGAGAGAGAGAGACAGAGACAGAGACAGAGACAGAGACAGAGACAGAGACAGAGAATTGTCATTTATATTGCATGGTGGTAATTGAACTTACCATATTATAAAATTAACTGTGATGGCATGTAGCAGTGTATTTTTTTAACTGAACAAGCAGATGGAATAGAAAAAAAATGTGAGACCATTCATGACACAAGAGAGTCAGACATCGGTCCCTGTGTGTATGAGGGCTTCACATTCAATGATTTCAAGAACAACTGAACTCCTCACAATTCCCTCAGCCAGTTTGCTTGTCTGGAGTCTGATAATATACTTAGTAGGTCACTGCGTTTGTTGGGATCCTAGAGAGCCCACTTTCAGATAACAGTACTGGCTTGTAGCATTAGGCAACTCCCTAAAGAGAGGTATATGGAAAGACAGTATGTCTCATTCCAGTTTGCTCAGCCCATTTTTTATTACATCTTTGATGATAATGTTTTAGGTTAGGTCTAGATACAAGTAACAGAAAATCCAAAACTATTGGCTTAGTCAGGAAAGTCAGTTTATTTCTCTAGCCTATAAAAACGTAGAAGTAGCTCAGAGTTAGCCAAAAGGACAGGTTACCTGTGCTCCAAAGAATCTTAATAATTCAGCTTCCTTTGAGCTCATTCTCTATTTTCCTCGAGGTAATACTCTCCCTTTTTATGGACTAAGATGGCAACTTTCACATGTCAGAAAGCAAGACAGAATACTCTAAAAGGAAAGATCCCAAGAGTTGCTTCATGATGTTTTTGCTTTTAATAGCTGTGGTCAGGACTATATAGTTTTACCAAAATGTAAGGGAGATGGGGAAATGAACTCTTCCTGCTGACTGAACATGGTTGAATGGATAAAAGGGAAAATAAATATATGGATAAAGATTATAACCCAGGTCTTCTTTGCCCTGTTCTCATGGAACCATGGAATCAGCAAGTTAAATGTTAGAGGGTGTGTGAGCCACAGTGTTCATTGAAAAGAGCTGTGCAGCTGAGGTTAAGAATAAGGACCATAAAGCCATATGTGAATCTAGATTTTCTCAGATGCAAAAGAAAGAGAGCATCAGTGTCTTCCTCTTGTTTACTGTAATGACTTAAACTATTGATATACTTAACTTATTGTGTAACAGTAACTAGCACTTCAGGACCACTTGACAATGAATACAGTCAACTCTAATCGATGCCATATAGTGAACAACAACAACAACAACAAAATGAGTGCACAATTTCCAGTGTCTTTGTTGTACTCCTCTTCAACTTGATTTTCCAGGATAAGATTCAGGGTGGCTTTCATTTCTAATTCTATTTTTCTCTATTGAAAATAAGCTGTGATATGCATGCTTGATTAGGGGAAGGGAGAGTCTTAAGAAATTGTCTGAATTTAACTTAACAAATATCTTGGATTTTCCGTGGTGTCTTTATGTGTCATTGACACAGCCCTATAGGCTCTTATCTGTACTGTTTTTGTAAGCTCTTACTTATTCATATTGTTTTTGATTAGGAACATATTTATATCAATAAATTTTCCTTCCTGTTATTGTAACAAATGAGAACCAAGCCATCTTTGGATGGATGGGGCTCAGGTGGCAACATGGAGTGGGTTTGCTGTTTGCCTATAAAATGATAGACAGCTCTGAATTGCAGAACTACTGTCAATCAAAATGTAAAAGTCTGGCATGTTTCTCATTCAGAAATGGTGACAGGAGAACAGTGGGTAAAAAGACAGCTTGGTATTGCAATTTGGATGTGACAAATTTTCTTGTGATTACAAACAACAAAGTCATTGTATTGAGAGGTTTTTGTGCCAACTCTTAAATGCTCTTTTGCTTCTTTTTCTTTCCCTCTCTAAGCCCCTCCTCTGTTCTGTGGCTTTTCTTTTGTAACTCCTCCAGACTACAGCTTTGTTCCCCCTTCCTCCACTCCTTTCTGGTCAGGTACTGCTTTCTGCTTTTATATGTCTCTACAGCTCGCTTCTGTGTGCAAATGCAATGTTTGGGCTTCTGTGTATGGCTTCCCATGTAAATACATCTCAAGCACAATTCCCAGAGTTCCATTGTCGCCGTGTATTTCACTCTTCTCCACCACAGAGTCATTGTTTGCCATGACATTCCGTGTGTATATGTGTGTGTGTGTGTGTGTGTGTGTGTGTGTGTGTGTGTGTGTGTGTTAGCCATAAGTTTCAATATGTCATCTTATATTGCATCATGTCTCCGTTCAGAGAGGTTGGAAATGGGTCAGGGAATGGAAATTTAAAAGGAGATGAAGTACTCTGAAAAATCATCCATCCTTTCTGAGGACTGGAAATCATAGTGGAGAAAAATCAGTGTTTGCTCATTTCCATGAAGAAAGTAAAAAGGGCCCCAAACTCTCAACTTCCCCTCCAAATAGAAGCATAAGATTCAGTATGCATTTCTTAAAATGATGACCCTTGTCCACCATTTCTACAGCTCTTTACCTGGTGTCCAGGCATTGTGATCTGAATTTCTCTTGTTACCTGGAGAGTTAAATGACTATTTATATGGCACTGAGGCTAGATAAAGTACGTTTTCTTGTGGGTTTTTTAAAAATTAACCTGTAAGTTCCAACAGAACATAGAATTCTGAAATAGACCTTAGAAGTCAGCTAGTACAAACCTTTCATTTTATAGATGAGAAAAATGTGGCCTAGAGGGGTTGAGAGGCCTGTGCAAGGTCACACAGTTAAGTCTACAATTGGGTTTCTCCATCACAGGGGTGTTTTTATGTGCACTGACTTTAAGAACAGTGCCTTGGCAATGGGACCATTTTCAGTAAGGAAACCATTAAAGTGGTTTGTGTCCTGAATGGTAAAATAAAATGACCTATTTTTACTCCCTTTACAGTTCTGAAATCTACAGTATTGCCTTTCGTTTATCTTATGATGGACACCTGGAGACTTAAAAAAAGGCTGTCATTATAAAGCCATGAATGATAGGCCTGAGGTCCCTGTTGCCAAGTGGATGGACTTTTCCAGGGTAACATGGGTCATTATGAGCTACCTGAGCACTGGGAACTGTTATAATACAGATGGATGGTGTTTCCATTTGTTGCTTTTTCTTACACTTAAGTTCCTTTACCATTTAAGATTTATAAAGTCCCACCAATCTCTGGTGAGTGATTCTCAGAATCAGTGCATATATAATTGAAAACACTTTATGACCCCCACAGAGCAACAGGTGGAAATGTTACTAAAAGCCTGTTATGAAGCACTAGAGACCAAAAATCACATTTAGCCTGAATGGAGTTTCCCTTTCAGACAGGGCAGACTCCTCTCCTGCCACCTAGGATATTAAAAAAAGAAAGGAAGGAAGGAAGGAAGGAAGGAAGGAAGGAAGGAAGGAAGGAAGGAAGGAAGGAAGAAAGAAAGAAAGAAAGAAAAGAAAGAAAGAAAAGAAAGAAAGAAAAAAGAAAGAGGAAAAACTGAACAAAGGAAAAGAAGACATGGTACTTTTATGCCTGGATTTTGATTAGACATTGCAGTAAACATCCATGAAAAGAGGATTTTGTGTTCTTTCAATGAAAACTGTTTCACATCTTCACATATATGAAAATTGTATATGAAACAATAATTGAGTTCATCCCTGGATGGTTTAAACATAAAAGACTTGGCTTGGGTGGTGGTACAGCTTACTTAGAAATGATGATGTTAATTTGACAGACTTTCATCAATGCCCAGAATTCAGTTGCTCCAAGTTTAGCCAAAGAAGTTACCGGGTAAAAACCACAGAAATTTCACTTCAGAGGTTCTTGTGAGAATCAGAGTACAGTGCCCTCAGTTGTAAATTTATGTTAAAGTTATCTCAAATTTATTCACAAAGTCATTTAAGTTATTAGCCAGGTGGACTTTAGTTTTACAAAAGCTTTTATTAAGAGCATCAAAAGCAGTTATTTAACTGTCTGGAGTGAACTTGCTCACATCTGATTGGATTGAAACGGTAACTGTGCTGTTTTCAAACTCCACTATCATTATCACTAATCTGCAATGACCTCGCAGCTCTGCATTTGATAGCACCAATAGCAATGGTCTGATGAGGCTCTGATGGCTGGCTGCCACCAACTGCACACTGACTCAGACTCTGTCTGCCTTGTTTCTTTACAGTGCTAAGTCCCAAAGTACTGGGCATTGCCATTGCTCGGTATGACTTCTGTGCAAGAGATATGCGGGAACTCTCCTTATTGAAAGGGGACATGGTGAAGATTTACACAAAGATGAGTGCAAATGGCTGGTGGAGAGGAGAAGTCAATGGCAGGGTGAGTTGTCCCTATGAATGTGTTGGTTCTTCATGAGTGTAAAGGCTGAACAGTCACTGGCAGCTCTCCTGTGGTAGAACTCCTCTCAGGAGCCTGGCTGCCAGAGGCTGGGGCATGCATTTTTGTTTAAAATGAGTTGGGTCAGTAATGTACGGGCCTGACAAGTGGGAAGACTTGAGAAGCATTTCAGATTTTTTTCAGAAGCTAAGTGCCAAAGCATGCAGTTTATATGGAGCGCGAAGCATTTCTAAAAGCTCCTGCTCCCACTTGGAAAGAATGGGATAGAGTACCTCTGTAATACATCTTGTCCTACAACGGAGGTGGGAATCATGGTGTTGAGCCCCATATTGCCCTCATTTGTGTATTAGTTTGTGTTCTAGTGGATTAGAACTCTGTTTAAGTTTATTTTCTTCCTTAGTTGCTATCACTGTCTCTCTGAGGCCTATTCTAGCTGATAAGCCAATCATCCTCACCTACAGTGGCCATAAAACCCCAGCTTAATTAGAGTGTTAGAAAAAGGAGGAAAATTCTGTCTGTAGAATCCTTTGAAGCAGCAGAGGTGTTGATATGTTGGTTGTTTTTCTTTCATAGGTGGGCTGGTTTCCATCCACATATGTGGAAGAAGATGAGTAAGGTCCCACCTGCACCAAAATCTCCAAGAAGGGGTAAAGAGAAGCCTGCACTGTGTTATGAGTTAACTGAAGTATTTAGAAAGCAGCATTTCTGGCTGTTCAACACCTCCCTTCTTTTTTTTTCTCCTTAGTCTTAATGCTGGGATTTTCTAAAGATGCTGGTCCTGACAGATTAATGGCTTGCCTAGAGCAGTGCAAGAAACAGCCTGCCAGTCTGTCATTGTCAGGGACCGGGGCAAAACCAAAAGCTTTTCTTCCCCTAAGAGCCCTGCAAATACATCAGGTCAGGGTTCTCCTACTTCATTGGGTCAGGCACCATGGATGCCAGCCATTAGGAAACGTTTCATGCATATTTACTTTGTTCTTACAGCTTTTGATGATACAAAGAAACAGAAGTTTAATTTTGCTTTTTCCCAGCATGAAGAAAAAGTAGAGTTCTGCCATCTGGGAATGATCCAGCTTGCTGGAAAGATCCAGCATTTCTTGTCTTAAATTGTTCAACAGGTGACTCATTGCCTAGCAAACACTTTTATCCCCAGATGTTACTTGCGATCAAATGAAAGCGACTCATGCTCAGGTTTGCATCGTAAGTGATAAATTACAGAGGGGGTTTTAATTATTTATTTGATGTCCTGATTGTATTTCCACACTTCTTTATAAAGAAGAAAAAGAAAAGCACATGAAAGGAAGTGTCTTTGTATTAAAGCCTCACAACTTTCATGATTTCATAGGGTGTTTTGGAAATGTCATGCTTGACAAAGGGAGCTTGGCTAGGCAGGTCCTGCTTAGTTGCCAGGAATCCCAGTGAGGTAGAGGTGTTTACAGAGACATATCCTGTAATCCATAGGACATCCTTGTAGGCAGCAATACTGTTAACACGAACCTTTCCCTTCCCCTTGGAAAGATCCAGGGCGTATTTTCCTATTTCCATTCTTTTTTTATTTTTTTAATAGTAGCACAAAAGAGCTTTATTGAGGATTTGGGAAGGAAAGTCCATTGTTTCTAAGAGAGAAGGAAAGACACCAGTGTTCTCTTGGCACCTTGTTTTTCCCTTCTGAAGCCATTCTAGCTATGTCTTGATTGGTAGTGAGATCCATTTTGCCGTGTGTTTCTTTCACAAAGCCTTCACTGTGTTCTGTAAGGGGTCTAAGTAGCTTCCTCCTGAGATGCGTGGAGTCCCTATTTGAGGCAGTCAAATTAAGATGCTAACTTGGCCCTTCCATGGTGGACTATCTCTTTCATAGCAGTAGCTGTGTTCTGACAAGATTCAGAAAGTGTTCCTGCTTGGAGGAAAAATAGAAGTATTTTTATCGTAGACATGATCTAGAAGCTTCTTGTACCAGATTTTTTGGTCACCTCTGACATGAAAGGCCTGTGACAGCCTGTCCTCTCCCAGCTCGCATGAGTGCCAGAACTTGTTCAATGGACACATCTCCCTCCAAGAGACCCCTGGTGGCTAGAACTTCTCATTTAAATAGACCCAAGATCTTTACCTCAGATTATGTAAACTGTGATTGTGTTTTAGAACAATTAAGCTTTTGTATATGTGTAAATGGTCATGAAAATGTATTTTATAAAACATATGTACAGTCAACTTGTGCTGGCAAGGTCTACTCTTGGAATGGATTCCTACCCAGAAAGTCTTATCTGTGTCTCGGGGATGTTTTGTCTGTCACTGTCAGCAAGTGTCGCTCTGGAGAGTACAGCTTCCCACAGACTGAAAGGCTCCTGTGGACAGTATTGTAGCATGTATTGTTTATTTCAGTCAATAGACTCCATGCCTCACAAGTGGTATGTGGTCTTCCTGTTGCATTTCATTGGCCTCAGAGTTTCATAGCAGAGGACAGAAGAGCCTCTTTTCATGACATCACCAATGGCAACTGTGTCTACATTTAGTACTTTGTATTGGAGATTTTAAATGCCACAAGCTGTGCAGATTTCTAATACCAAAGACAGAAGTAAATGTTTTCCGTGGACTTTGTCTTGCCTGTCTGTAGCCCCTGTGTAATATGGTGAACTGGAATGGTATTTTACTTTGTAATATTTTGTAAATATGTCAATAAAATAGTTAATACTTGCATTAAGAGGATTTGTCTCTTTTTATTTTTGTGCGTATGTGTGTATATGTATGCACATGTGTGCTGCACGTGTGTGTGGGGGGCACATGAATGTGTGCACATGTGTGGTGCTAGGGATAGAACCCAAGGTCTTCTGCATTCTTTGCAGATAATCTACAATTTCTTGAGGGTTGAAGATTTTCTCCTTTGTATGGTCCTGTAAGACATACAACCACCTCATAATTATCAAAGGAGTATTAACCCTGATTTTAGTGTGATTAGCTCAGGATTGCTATCAAATCTATGAAAAAAATCTTAAGATAAACACAATATTTACCAGTACCATCTATTCCATATGTCAGTGAGGTGCTACATGATGTTCTAAAGCCCTTATGTGCTGTGGGATGTTCTGTATGGCAAATGTGTTGCTGATTAGTCAATAAATAAAACACTGATTGGCCATAGGCTAGGCAGGAAGTGTAGGTGGGACAAGGAGGAGAATAAAGCTGGGAAGTGGAAGGCTGAGTCAGAGAGACACTGCCAGCCGCCACGATGAGAAACAGCATGTGAAGATGCCGGTAAGCCACGAGCCATGTGGCAAGGTATAGATTTATAGAAATGGATTAATTTAAGTCTCTGTGTTTACTTGGTCGGGTCTGAGCGGCAGTGGGACTGGCAGGTGAGAGAGATTTGTCCTGACTGTGGGCCAGGCAGGAAAACTCTAGCTACACTTATGTGCATTTAAAACTACCTCATTATCTCCTGTCATCTATATTTTCAGATGAGAAAACAGAGGCATGTTAGTAGGTTACAACATTCCAGGGGCCACATGGCTAGTAAGCATGTGACAAGAGATGCGGCATCTGGCTGTGGTCAGTATAACCACTGCATCATACTGCCACACTTTATAAGGAAAGAGAAAATTTAGGAGTGTTTTGAAGCTTGCAGTTCAAAGAAAAGGCATTTGATATTAAACAGTGATCCAGATAGTTTAAAATATGTACAGAATTCCAAATTATTTGGCTCCTCCTAGTCCCTGAAACTCCTCTTATGCAGAGACAAGTTTGGTCATCATCATTATCACTGTCAATATGAAGTAAACAATTGGGTAGTTGCTATACTAACTTTTTAATTCTTTGGACACAATTCAGGCTCATTTATTAGATTGAAGTAGAAAGTTTGTAGGGTCTAAATGAATCCTGCTGGAAAAGGAATTGAATGAATTGGTGTTATAGGAAGAGAGAGGTTTTGCACTAATTAGTTGTGGGTTCAAACCCTAGCTCTGCTACTGACTCTCCAGAAAAGATGTTTCTTCATTTATGATAATAACAATTATAATGAGAGCTGAAGAAGAGACATCATATGAAAAATGCTATTTGTATGGACTCTGGTGCATAGTAGGTTTTCAAAAAAAAAAAAATCTTGGTCTCTAGCATAATTGCCATCAGAGCGGCTTCATCCAGCAACTGGTGGGAGCAGATAGAGAGACCCACAGCCGAACATTAGGAGGACCTGAGGAATCCTGTGGAGGAGGGGGAGGAAGGATTATATGAGACGGGGGGGGGGGGGGGGGGGGTCAAGGGTACCACAAGAAAATGGCCCCAGAATCAACTAACCAGGGCTCATGGGCATCATAGAGACTGAACCAACCATCAGGGAGCCTGTATGGTTCTGACCTAGGTCCTCTGCATAGATGTTGTGGTTGTGTAGCTTGGTGTTCTTGTAGGACATCTAACAGTGTTAGCAGGGGCTGTCTCGGACTCTTTGCCTGCTTTTGGGACTGTTTTCCTCCTGTTAGGTTGCCTTGTTCAGGCTTAATGTGAGTGAATGTGCCCAGTCTTACTCAACTTCATATGCCATGGTTGGTTGATAGCCCTGGGAGCTGGGAAGCCTCCCCTTTTTTGAAGGGAAAGAGAAGAGGAATAGATCTGGGAGAGAGGGGAGGTAGGGGAAAGGGACTGGGAGGAGAGAAGGGAGGTGAAACTGTGTAGGAATATATATATGTACTCTGATGCCAAATTATGAGCTTGCTGTCTTTATTCTGAACACAATGGAGAGCGTAGGCTTTGTTTCTTACCCACAGCTTAATTTTCAGCAAATGATAGGCAGACTAAAAGATGTATGTTCAGGGAGATTAATATGCAAACCCATAAACAAGCTCAGAAGTGGCATTTAACAGATCCACATGATTTTTAACTAAGAAGACAGAATATTCACTCAGCTTAGACTCATTTAGACTCTGTCCATGTGTCATTTCAGTTTGCACTAAAGCTAGCTTTGTGGGATTGCTTGGACTCTGATAAAAATGTGATACACCTGTCTGGTCTGGCAGGCTCTAGAAGGCATTTCTTTTAAGTAATGAACACATGCCAGAACAGAGGTCAGAATGAATCTTCTCTCTCATTAGGTGCCATTGATTAGACTAGATTTTTTTTTGAGGGGGGAGGGGGCTGTGACAGAAAAACGAAGTCCTTTTAAAGCACTCTAGATCCTGACTTAGAAAGTTCCAGAATTTCTGAGCACAGTGTGACTGCAATTAATTTTACAGGCACATGGCCAGATGGCAAGAACTCTCAGTGCCAAGTTAGAATGCATACAAAGTCACCTCATATCCTATCTCATGAGTCTTGAGCAAGATGAACTCCAAAATAGCCCAGTGTCCAAGCTGGGATCTGGCTTGTCCCTGATGTGACGATAAAAGGTACTAGCAAAGTAAAGGCTCAGACCTACATTTCCTGACTCCAAGTCACATAAATGTCCTCTGAAGTACCTGAGATACTCTTAATTTTCTAGTTGATGCTACAGTTCCTCTGGCTTTTCTTCTGGCAATCACCCCGTAGGAAGCTGCTGGGACCCTAGCTCAAGTGAAACTATATCAGAGTGAGGGGTTTTTGTTTGTTTGTTTTTTATTTTTGTTGTTTTTTTGAGACAAGGTTCCTCCATATAGCCCTGGCTGTCCTGAAAATAGCTCTGTAGACCAGGCTGATCTTGAACTCACAGAGATCTGCCTGCCTCTGCCTCCTGAGTGCTGGGATTAAAGGCCTGTGCCATCACACCTGGCTCAGAGTGATAATTCTTGCCACTCCTGCTGCCAGAATGTGTTGATGAGTTTGATGATCAGTAGACCCTAACACAACTCTTGAATCTGATCAAGGAGTGCTTGCGGATTTTTCTAGTGATCCACAAGACCTCTTTTCAGAGAGGAAAAGAGAATTTGTGTACACTAGTCATCTGTTGTGTGTTATCTCATTTATCCCACACAATCATTCTGAGAGTCCATGAAAGATTGTTCTAATCTTGGAATCCTGCGATCTCTAGTTCTGGTTCTGTGAATCTTCTAACACTGGAGTTTTTCACTAAGGCTTTGGACTGTTTCAGTCTTTCAAATGACCCATCTCTTTTTTTAAGATACAGCAAATGAGTGGTTGGGGATTTAAGTTTAGACCCAGCCGAGCTGTCTCTTCTGTATAACCAGCTGTCTAAGGTTGCAAACGTTGCACACACTGCTCATCCTTCTTCGTCTCCCATGGTATAGTAACATGACGGCAGCAGCTGGCAGCAGAGGACTGGATAGGGTAATATGTGTAAAGTGTGTAGAGAATTGTCTGGCAGACATGCAGCAAATGAAAGAGGTTTTTTAAAAATTTTAATTTGGCCATTATTTTAAATATACACTCACACAACCAAATGTCACAAATTTAAAATGTTGACTTAGATAAGGAAATAAAAGTTCTCTTTGAATGTGTTTTTAGCCTTTGGAAGAAACATCTCAAGTTAACTTCACATCAGAAATGCCTTAAAAAAAAAACTATGCACAAGTGGAGTGCCAATCAAATGCTCTACTAGAGCATGGTGTATCAGTTATCTACTGCTATGTAACAAATTACCCCAAAACTTCACAGCTGAGGACAACATTTACTATTGTGCCATTTCTATGGGTCAGGAGCCAAGGAGCAGATTAGCTGGTTATTTTTAGCTCAAGACTTCCCATGAGGCTTCTATCAAGGTGTTAGCCAGAGTTACAGTTACTTCTTAGCCCAGCAAGGGGAAATGTCTCCTGTGTGGACTTCACAAGGCTGCCTCATGATCTGGCAGCTTACTTCTCCCAAAATAAGCATCCAAGGGAAAGTGCAAGAGCATGCCAGATGACAGCTCCTGTTCTTACAACATTCTCAGAAGTGACATCCCATCACTTCCACATTGGGTTATTAAATCCAGCTTCCTCTCCAGGGAAGGGATTACACAAAGACGAATACAGAGCCCTAGGGATTCTAGAGGAATTCCTGATGGCTGCTTGCAGCAGATAGGTGAGCTGAAATGTCTTGAAGTCCAATAGGATGTCTGGCTAAAAGACATGGTTATTTTGAAAAAAAAAAAAAAAAGATAAATCTGTATTTTAGATCTTAGTAAAAAACAACCCCTTGAGGTCTCCTTAGAGCTATATTTACTGAATAACACACTCACTCAATACCAGTTTCTACAGAGGAACAAGGATGGATGGAATGGGGGAGATCTCTCCAGGAGGACTCACATCTTCTTTCTCATTTAGGAAATTCCCTTCCTGAGGTCCAGAATGTAGGAAGAAGGAAAGTTACTCAGTATGTAACACATGGGATCTGTATCATATTTAAGGAAAAGAAAATAGAAACATTAACTGGGCATGCCTAGGAAGGGGCCATTGAAAATTTAAAACTATAAATTCTCCAAATTTCTGGAAAAATCACTTCTTCCTCTCCTTATTCATTCAGCAGATATTATTTGAGTTCTTTCTATGTATAGTTCAGTTCTAGACATCAGAACACAACCACAAACCTGACACAATTCCTATATTTGAGGAGCTTATATACTTACAGATTACAAACAGGAATAAACAGAAATAAACCAGAAAAATACGTAATGTGAGATACCGCTAAGTATTATTATTGGGAGGAGACATACATACACAATACACACACACACACACACACACACACACACACACACACACACACACACACACACACACATACACACACACAATGAGGAGAGTGTTACTTGGCATAGGTGACCAAAAATGTCTCTATGAGTTCTATGAAATTTTTGTTTAATTTAGAAACCTAATTTAAGTGATAAAGAAAAAAACAGTATGAATATCTGAGTGCTGAGTGTTTGGAGACCCTCAGGGGCCCAGAGCAGCTGGAGAAGGTGAGAAAGAGAAGAGGATAGCGGAAATGGAAAATGGTAGATGTTGAGTCGGGCAAGAACAGCGGGAGGGACTTAAGGGGGCTGTGAACTCGTTTACATTTCAGAAAATTCACAGTGGAAGTGAAACTAGGCCGGTGACATCAGCACCGCTACCATCCACCAAACTCCTGTGTGCCTAGGACCACCATGGTAGCTACAGGAACTCATTATCTAAAAGTTCTAGAGGCTAAAGTCTGAGGTTCAGTCACTAGCCCGCTGAAGGATGGCGCATGCGCATGAGCAGAGCCTGCGCCTAGAGGCTCCCTTCTAGAGTTTCTTGACTTGTTGCTGCACAGATCTAATTTGCAGCGTGTGTGTGTGTGTGTGTGTGTGTGTGTGTGTGTGTGTGTGTGTGTGTGTGTGTGTGTGTGTGTGTGTATGTGTTTTCAAATCCCCACTTCTTAAACAGTATGAAGTCACATTGCAATAGAGTCCCATGCTACTCCATTATGACTCATCATAACGAGTTGTGAGAAAGCAGGTCACATTCTGAGAACCCAGGAGTTAGCTTGGACAAATGAATTTGGAGGGTAGAGCACAGTTCAATTTATATTTATTCTCTTCCTTTTTTCAGATTATTAGAAACATTTTTTAACAGCTATTGAAAGGGCCAAAGTGCATGGGAAAAGGGAAGTGAGCCTAAGAGAGGTTTTCCTTTTTATCAGACTGCATGGAGCACCTGTCAGTCTGGCTCAGCCCCACCATAACAAAGGTTGAGAGCTGGTAGGTAAAACCAGCTCTCCTGGAGACAGTACTGCTCCACCTATGTATTCCTCAGCTTTTCAGTTCCCCTAGAGAATTACCTCGGTTCTCTCTCCCCATGTGTCAGGATCACACATCCTCTTGCCAGCAGGGGAAAGTTCCTGGGTATTTGTGTGAGTGAGCTCATTAGGAACAAGCACCCCATTTAAATGAATTAATGAAACACTCCTAAATCCTGTGCAAATTAGGCCTGCATAATATGTCCAAGGGAAGAAAACTGTGCTGTGGTTCTACAGGAAAGTGGGAAATGCCCTCAGCATTTATTACACTTGATGATTAGATATTGTTGCTTAGTGGTTTGAAGGAGAAAATTTGCATTAATAATATCTGAAGCAATGAATATAAATTTGTGTTGAAAAGATGTTTCTTTTACTTTTATTCAGCTTACCTGGTCAACTCATTACCTGATTTAGGTTTTGTTTTTCTATCTTGTTTTTAAGGTCCTATCTGAAATAGGGCATTGAGTGGATATTGAGGAGAGGCAGACAGAAGATAAAGGTGGCAGATAAACCCTCAATTAATAACCCTGGAATGATGCATGTGATTATTTAACATGACTTCAAAACTGTCGAACAGAAACGTCCTGAAGAAAATCTAGTGCCCCTTCTTGAGACTTCTCAGCACAGCCCCAGATACAATTCCAACCATGCAATGAAACCTTTTCTTTTAGTTCATATAGATTGCATTTTGTTGTTGTTATTGTCCTCTGCTTATGAATTTTTATGGTCACCTGGCCAGCTATTTTTAAGCCAATTAGTTTCATAGTTCTTAGGATGTGTATGTATTTCACTGCTGCAGTTCTGCAGTAGAGCTTATGAGGAGAAGGAAAGCTCACCAGACTGAGGAATACAGCAAACCAGGTCTAGTCTCACCTCTTCTGCTGACAAACCGAAAGGTTGGGAGGAGAATCCCAACCCTCTCCGAGGCTGTTTCCGTGTTCCCAGAGCCAGAGCCCCAGCTCCAGTAACTCTTGTATCAGCTCTTCTCGAATGCCATCACTAAACAGCGGGACACTCAGTGAATAACCCGGCTAGGGGACATTCACATGGAGCTGTATTTGTAGATGGGATAGAGAATTGAGGTACAAATGAAACTTTGAAAGGCAGATGGTTTGAATTGCTTCCTTCTTAACATCACCACCTCTTCCATCTCACTCCAAATTCAACTAGATCTCACCTAGGCCAATGTCTAGAAATGGTGTCACCTGCAGTGAACTGGGCCCTGCTGTATCAATAACACTCAAGCCAGTTCTCAGAGATAAGCCAACGGAACAGCCTGAAAGTACAAAATTACTTGAGACTCTTTTTAGGTGATTCTAGGTTGTATCAAATTGACAGTTAATGCTCACTAGGACATCTTGATGCAGAATAATAAGAATGTTACAATAGTGGGGAATGAAACAAGATTTTATCTGTTTATTCAAAGTATCATCATGGCTTCTAGTTGTAAGCTTCACTAATGGGAGAGACAAGAGCATAACCAGGGAGGCCAGGTAACCACTATTGTGTAGCCCAGGTAAGAAATCCCAGTGCTTCATATTCTATTATATCACATTATATTGTATTTTATTATACTACATTATATTATAACTTTGCCTATGACTTAAATATAGGTTTATAAGATAAAGAAACATGGGAGTTTTTCCTCATTTTTTATTCTTTCAGCATGTTCTCTGAGGATCCACTGTTAACTTTTGTTCAAACAGTGATCTCAAAAGCATGAGACAAAAAAATGTTTTATAAGTGATGCCGGCATTTTTGGTTTATGATACTTTCTTTGTGCCATGATATACATGGTTAATTGTGAGCAGCTGACTGAAGGTGGGGATGATAAATCAATTGATCACTTATACGCATGTTAAGCTTGACTTGTCTGTTCAACATTAAGTTAAAATGTCAGGTAGAAAGCTTGGTATAAGAGAAAAAGCTTGGTTTGAGGAGAGAGGCTGGGGAAGAAGAAACACAGAAGTGTTGCATATTTGAAGTTATGGGACTAGATGAAATTTTCTTAGCAAATGGTTATGGGAGGACGAGTAAGCCCTTGGGTACTTCACTATTTAGAATAGGTTAGAAATATTTCAGCAATGGAGATAATTAGAGCAGACTGTCTACCAACTTTCCCCAACACACCTACTCATCTACTTATATGTGCTCCAGCATCCTCAGCTGTTGCTATGGGAACTGTGTCTGTGCTCTGCAAAGCCCACCGTTTCTCTTACTCATGGAACCTATTCTTCTGAGCTCTAGGACATCATGGCAAACTGTCCCTCCTCTATTTTGCAATTCAAACAATTCATTTCTATCTCAAACTCTTCCATAGGACACAAATGCCTTCCTTTAAAAATATTAAAAGAGCAGCCCCTTTGTCCTCTCCATGGCTTTTTTTTTCTTTAAATTTTTTATTGATAAGAAAAATTAGCTTAGAGATTCATGGTAACCACTGACTTACACAGATCGTTAAAGGCAGAATGATGTCCAGGTCAGCAGTGGCCAGTGAGTGCTCTGACTGTCAACATTTGTTAGTTGAGTCTATCAAGACCTTTAGAAGTAATGATATTGTTATTTGATGAATCCAGTGATTAATAGCGAGCTGAGTGCTAAATACAGACAATGTGGAACTACTTTTATCCTCTCTAAATCAAACTCCCCCCAAACAGCTTGCTTAAGTTGCTACCATTGATTTCTGCTCTTTTGTCCTCGCTCAGGCTTGCTCCCCTCTGGCTTTTGATTTCAATACTCTGTAAAACCTTCTTCCAAAGCTTCCACACAGCCCTATCCAAAGGTCAGCTCTCAGCAGCATTTAAATTGCTGATGATCTCTTTCCTTCTAGAAAATGCTTCACCTAGCTTCCAAAAGAGCTTGTTCTTATTCTTTTTCTCATCTTACTAGCTGCTATTTGCTGGGCTTGAGAGATATTCAATCTTGCCTGTGAACTTCACTGAATTGAGAAACACCTATGAGATTACTAAAGGGTACCTCTGGATGTGACTGTGAGGGAACACATTTTCAGAGAGAATTAAAAAGGGTAGCCCTTACCTGAATCTTGGTCTTATCATTCCATAAGCTGAGAACTGAACAGAATGAGGAGGATGAAGTGCAGGCACACATAGTCTACTTCCTGGCACCATACTATGAACTGCTTTGCTCTCTCACACCCCTCTTGCCGTGGCATTCTGGAAAAATGGCATTAAATAGCCCACATCTCTTACTCTCATAGAACACGATACAGTAGAGATGGATAATGGTATTTTAGAAGACCAGTGAAGACAGTTCCTCAAGAAACTGTGGGTGTTCATTTGGTCACGGTAGGCTGAAGGTAAGTGGCCCGGGAGTGTGATTAACCACTGAATTTGGCAGTTATCAAGTTGATGGTGAGTTTTAGTGGAGAAACAGAAATGGAAATATTTGGAATGGGTTCCAGATCAAATTCTAAGTTCTAGAAAGTGTAGTCAGCCCCTGACAAAACACTTGGGGTGGGCCCATCTGCCCTTACTTTTTCTGAAATATTTTTCTGTGCTCTTTGTTTTCCAGTTCCCGGTTTTGATGGTGCTCCTTAGGAAGAACTCTTTGTTTACCCTGTCTAAATCACTTCTCATTTGTCACATTTCCTCACAGGCCCATCTTGTTTTTCGCCACAGCATTAGCATACTATAATTATAAAGTTAGTATTTTTAAAAATATCCTCTACTTTATCACTGTCCCACTATTCTTTAAGCCTCATTAAAGCTGTTTGGGGAATCTTTGGATGGAGTTTCTAGAATGTCACTGGTACAATATACTGATTTTTTTGGAGTGGAGAAAATTTCTTTCTTTGGGGTGGTGCTGCATTGAGCCACATCAATTTGGTAGATAGAATTACATTTCCCAGAATTGCATCAGCTTTATGACTCCTAAGTAGAGTTGCTAAAATAGGTTTTGGAAAAATGAAGTAAAGTAGTAGTTACAGAAGTTCTCACAGCCAAGGCTATGGAAAATGGATAGGATTAAAAGTACCAGAATGAGCCTGTATGGGTCTGAGCTAGGTCCTCTGCATAGATGTTATTATTGCATAACTTGTTATCCTTGTGGGACTTCTAACAATGGGAGTGAGGGTTGTCTCTGACTCTTTTGCCTGCTTTTAGGGCCCTTTTCCTCCTGCTGGGATGCCTCACCAGGCCTTGATATGAGAGTATGTACCCAGGCCTATTGTAACTTGTTACACAGTATTTGGTTGATATCCCCAGGAGGCCTGCTCTTTTCTGAAGGGAAATGGAGGAAGAGTGGATCTAAGGGAGAGGGGAAGTCAGGGGAAAGGAATGGGAGGAGTGGAGGGTTAAATAAATAAAAATTACCAAGAAGATTCTAGATTGTCACTTCTCTTACCCCTTTTTCTTTTAATAATAGTAATAATAATAATAATAATAATAATAATAATAATTTTTTGGTTTAGCTCTTTTGTATGGCTAGTTGACCTAACTCATTGACTCACGAGTTCAGATATTTAGTTATGGATTCACAAAGGTGAAAGGCCACAGAGTTCACAGCCTACAACAGCTTTACCAAGGTTTCTTTTTGCAGTCTTAGTAGCCCCATATGTTTCCCCAAAGGCCAGTGTTTCAGGAGAACTGGCCAGTAACTTCATTTACTTTCTTTCAATACTCCCTTTTCTAAATCTTCTACAGAACTTCCCACAATTATATAAAGTTCTAATTTTATGATAGGTTTCTCTTAGAAAATAATCAGAGTGGCTCCAGTTTTCTGATTAAAGCTTGATTATTTAGATTGTTGTGCATGGGCTCTGCCATGCGGAATTCTTCTACTCTTCAAGGCTGATCTAACCACAGGCTCTGACTTTGCCTAACCTGTGAATAGCAGGGACCTTCCTTGAGCGCTGAATGTGGCACCATTCCTAAAGATAATCAGCCTGCTCTCTGATTACATTGGATCATTTCCATCACGGGAGGCAGAGCTTATTCTTACTCTTCTCTAGATGCGGATTTGTCTTTTAGGCTCACAGTACTGCTGCCCAAACCACCATCGAATAGACTTACAGAATGTCCTACCCCTAGCCCACAGGGCATTATTTCTAACCAAGCCATTAATTTTCTAACAAATTAGGTATAACAATGGTCTGTGTGGATATAATTTACTTGTATTACCATAAGTGAAAGCAGATGGCCTGGTAAACGTACACACTCGTATATGGTCCATCTGTCTGGCAATGCTGCAGAGATGGAGTGATACATTCCAATATGTAGTATATATTGAGGATCATCAACCAATATGCATCCTTTTTCCAGTGGAGGTGGGGGCCTGTAGATAAAAGTAGACTACTGGAGATGAGCATGAGAAGGCGATAGCACTCCCCTGGCTCCAGTCTGTGATCTTAGTTACCTGTATGCCACAATGTGATGAATCCCCACCATGTGTCCTCAACAGCATGTCTTGCCTAATGTGACACACTGAAATATCTCTGAATCCATGAGCATAACGTAGTGTCTGTCAAGTAAATAACAGAAAGTTGGTATTGAGGAGTGGAGTAAATATGGCCGTGAAAAGCCTGACTGTGTTAGTTGTTTGGCCTGTGGAAAGGATTTGTGGCCAGAGTTTGGAGAAGTTGGGAGATGCACACTAGAAAAGCTTTAGGATGCTGCATGGTCTATTTAATGGAAAGTTCTTGGGCATTTTAAAGATATGAGTTCTAATAGAAATGTGGACAGTAAAGACCATATTCACACAATTTCTGACAGGAGCAAGGTCTCTCTTTATAGATGGCCTCTAGGAAATTCTTGTTATGTTATAGAAAATAATATGGCTATATTTTAACTTCATCCTGAAAATTTGAGTGAGACTGAATTCAAAAGTAATGGATGGGTTAGAGAGATGGCTCAGTGGTTAGGAGCAGTGGCTGATCTTCCAATTCCCAGCACCTACATGGTGGCTCATGATACTGTAAAACTGTAGGTCCAGGGTATCCAATACCTCCTTCTGACCTCCACAGACACCAGGCACATAAATGATTCACAGACATACATGCAGGCAAAACACCTATACATATGAAATTTAAAACATAAAAAGAATAATGGACTAGTTCGTTTGTTGGAAGAAATTTTAAGAAAGTATAGCACTCAGGCTTGTGTCAAGGATATTGCTTAGTGCTTGTGGTGCTTTGGATAAAAATATCCCCCATAGGCTCAGGTATTTGAGCACTTGGCCCTCAGTCGACGGTGCTCTTTGAGAATGTTATGGAACATTTCAGAGGTGGCACCTGGAAATTCACCGCTGTGGGTGGCCTTTGAAGTTAGAGTGTATCTCCTGACTTACTGTTTTCTCTCTCTGTGTCCTGTGTGTGGATGAGGATGTGATCAGCAAGCCTCCTGCTCCTGTTTCCATGCCTTCCCTGATTCAAAGCTCTTATGGTTTCCTGCCATGATGGACCCTATCCCTCTGAAAACCTAAGTCAAAATAAGCTCTTTAATTCTTTTCTAAGTTAATTTTCATATAGTATTTTATCATAGCAACAGAAAAGCCACTAATACACTGCTTTATCCAGGGTTGCTGTGAAAAATGTGGGCAAAACTAGAACAGGGTTTCAAAATAATGACTTTTGACCATAAAAGCAGTATATATACTTAAACAAGTGGACAAAATGGCTGTCATTGTTACAGAACTTGGTGCTGTTAGAGGGAATGGTAGACTTTGTAGTAGGACAATAGAAAAATAAATTCCTTGAAGGCAAGACTCCACTCTTCAGAAGCTCCTGAGTATAAAAATAGAAACTCATTTGAAAGTCTTTCCTTTGAAGTAGTGGTTCTCAACCCTCCTAATGCTGCAACTCCTTGATACTGTTCCTCATGTTGTGGTGACCCTCACCCATAAAATTAGCTTGTTGCTACTTCATAACTATAATTTTGCTATTGTTATGAATAATATATATAAATAATTTTAGAGATAGAGTTTTGCCAAAGGGGTTGTGACCCACAGATTGAGAACCACTCCTTTAAAAAGAAACATTTCCATCTCCAATAGGACCCACTAAGAAAGTGTTTTCACAGGTTTGGCTATACAAGCACTCAGGAGTCACTGTAGCCATGAGACAAGTGCAGAGAGTCAATTTTCTTTTTTTACTACGTGGGTTCTAAAGATCAAACCCAGGTTGTCAGGCTGTGTGGCAGGCACTTTCACTCCATGGACCCATGGCTACTTCTTAACTTGGTGGCAGAATTCAGCACTATACACTTAGTGCTAGCTTTTCAGACATTCAATATAAGAACGTAAGAATGGCTTGTACCAGATTCCAGAAAAAAAGCCTGCAAGTCCAGGCAATGTGCATCAGAATAAAATTCTTTGCAAGGGTCTCCTAAGCAAACTATGTGTAAGGTTTTGAAGATGAACATTGAGTTGTAGCAGAGTCCTCAAGATATTAGGCATGCAAGGAATTTGGGGTCTTTGTCAAGGAAAGCTGCAGACACTGAGTAGAGCCAGCACGGAAGAGAAAAGAGTCCATATGTGCTACAGGTGGCAGGACCATAGAAGTGGGGCTAAGCCCATTTCAGTTCACATGAGAGCACTATACAATCACTCCAGATCCTATCCATGGAGATGCAAGACTAATTGGGGTATATTGTAAGAAAGTAAAAAGAGTAAAGTAAAAGTGTGTTGTATTGGGTTTTAGTCTTGCTTTCTCTTGCTCTTTTCCTATTCATCCCTTTGGAATGGGGAATAATTGTCATGTACCACTGTATACTAGAAGTGTGTAACTGTGAAAAGAATACAAGAGTTCATAGCTAAAAGCTTCCCTTGAGTTTCTCAGAAAAGACAATGAGCTTTGGGGGGGCATTATTAATACTTTAGGGACTAAAGGTATTTCATACCCAGAGTCCCCTATGTGGATTATGAGTAGAAAGTTTGAATCTAAAATTCGCCCCCTGCCCCATTCATGTTTGAGGGACTGACTCCCTAGCTGGTGGCACTTGTTTTTTCACGCCCAACTTTGGATTGATGGGTCGAGGAGAGGCCACCAAGCCTCTGGAAGGTGGGACTAGCTAGCTGCAGACTGTAAGTAGGAGTGTGGGTTGAATGTAAGAGCCTGAGTCTTACTTATTTTTGTCCACTTTCTCATATCTAGGACTACTGTGTGATTCATGTCTGCCACAGGTTCCAATCGCCATGAGCCTAGCAACTCCATTATGCCAGATGTGCAGTGACAGGTGGAAATTCCTGAAACCGGGGGCTAAAAAAAAACCCTTGTTTCTCTTAATTAGCTTCAGTCAAGTATTTTGTTGCTGAAATACGAAAGTAATGACTACATCTTACATGTCAGTATTTAAGTCACAGAATTTAAAAAAACTAGGCATGTAATTCAGATAGAAATAAGAGTTGGATAAAGGGGTATATAAGATTTCTTTTATATCTTCGAGGGGAAGAGGTCATATATTTTCAACTAACTTTATCATGTTCTACATTTTGCTGTTATCTGTAGGTATTAAATATGCTAAAAAAACAGGAATACCAGGAAGTCTGCTGTAAAGCAGTCTTTCATAGAAATAGTTGCATTAAAAAGATCCGAACAATGTTAATTTTTTTTTGGCGCTGGTGGTGGTGGTGTGTGTGGGGCGGGGGGCTTGAGACAGTGTTTCTCTGTGTAGCTTTGCGCCTTCCCTGGAACTCACTTTGTAGACCAGGCTGGCCTCGAACTCACAGAGATCCGCCTGCCTCTGTCTCCCAAGTGCTAGGATTAAAGGCGTAAGCCACCACCGCCTGACTGAACAGTGGTAATTTTAATAGACAGAAGGGGGAACATCTTATGGGATCGCACTCCAGGACAAGAAACTACAGGAAACTGATGACTACTGAGAAAGAAGAATTAGGCTTGCCCTGGGATAAGGTCCCTGATTGGTTGTCCAATACAAAGTGATCAGCCCTGCCTGAAAGCCATATATATACACAAACAAACAAACACAAAATGGGCAGAAGTTTGTGTGTGTGTGTGTGTGTGTGTGTGTGTGTGTGTGTGTGTGTAACAATAATTATTGAAGAAAAAGAGGCTATCAACTTGAGAGTGGAGAGGACATGGAAAGAATTGGAAGAGGAGCTTTGCAATGGGGCTGAATGGAGGAAAGAAAAGGGGAAAACAATGTAATTATATTTTAACAAAATGTATAAAAATAAAACATAAGTAAAGTGAAAGAAAACAAATAACATGTAAAACAGCAACAAGATGCTAAAGAGAAGCATTGCGATGGTAGGTTGACCTGGAATGACCGTGGTGGTTTCTCTTGGTTGTCAACATGACAGGTTCTGGAATCATCTAGGAGAGAGAAATCCAGAGAGACGTGAAGTGTAACACCTACCCTCAGAGTCGATGTCACTTTCCAACAAAAAGCCCAGACATAAAGAGGTCCTAGGACACAGCAGTGCTGCCTGCCTTCCTTGGTATCTTCCTGAGCCAGTGTGCTTGATGCTGCTGCCAGCATCCTCACTGCTAGCATCCTCACTGCCATCAGATAGAATACCATCTACTCTTGAAATGAGCCAGGCCTTCATCACCAGATATGGACTGCAGAGGCTTTAAGCTTTGTAATCTGAGCAGCTGAAAGTGCTGTGTTTATCTAGCATGCTGACAGTTGGACTATCCAGGCCTTACTGTGTAAGCCAATCTAATAAATCCTCTTTTATGAGATATATTTATACATTCTGTCAGTCTGTTCCTCTAGAAATCCCTACCTAATACAAGGACTTATGCTGTATGATGCTGCATTGTTTTTGGTTACTTCAAGCAACACATTTCCCACAATTCTTTTCTCCATGTGTTTTCAGGTTACAACTGGAAAGTTAAGAAACTTGCATGAGATCTGGAAGCTAGAAAGGAAGCAGTGACCTTGATCTCCTAGTGAGATAACTGGTACAGAGGAGCCCAGCAATTTCTAGCTTATCCCCACCTGCCCCTTACTTCTGGCTTTTCTTTCTGCTCACTGGCTTGTTGACCAAAGGTGATGCCCAGATCTCATATTCCTCTGTGGATTCTCAGAGTTGGTGGTTACAGAGGCAGAGAACACTTTCCCACAGGCTTTCTTCCTGACATCTGTCAGTCCTTATCAGTGCTGTAGGCTGATTATGACTTGTTTCCAGCTTCCCTCCCCAGACATTTACATCTGCTGTGGCTTGGAGTCTAACTCCTAAAACAAATCCCCTAGTGCTCATGGTGACTCTCCTTGACTGCCACACTGTAATTATCCATGAAAATATCTGTAACTTTTGTTAACTTCTATACCCAAATGGAACTGAGTAGCCTTATATTTTCATGGTAGTTCTATCCATTATCATATGAAAAATACACAAACACAGTTTGCTTTTATTCTTGAGGCTGATAATAAAGAGAAGGGCAAGTATCAAATATTTCCTCAGTTAAATTTTGAGGTGTTGCTGTTGAAACAAATTTGCTTCATGTTGGTGATCATCTTGCCTCAACCTCTTAAGTGCTGAAACTATAGATGTATGCCACCATGCCCACAACTTTGGATATTTTTGTGTTAAGTTGCTAGGCATTGGAAAGACAAACAAAATGTCTAGTGTTTTATTAGATGCCAGGGAAGGTTTTGAGAAGTACCCAAAACCTCAGACCATATATTTAACATGATTATTTTAAAAGAGGCAAAGGTTAAAAAAATATCCTTACTGGTGATGCTAACAATACTTTATGCATTGTACATTGTTCTAGTGAATTATTATTTGTCCTCCAACATCAAATCATCATTCATGGTTATTTGGCATTTCCTCTATATCACCTTTCTGCCTTGCTGGAGAGTAAACCTGTGTATCAAGATCCAATTATCCATCTCTTGAATCATAACTACAAAGGACAGCAGACAATGAAGGATGCCATTTTGTTAAAAAAAATTTCTAAAAGGCAATCCAAGAATATTTAAAAGAAATAGAAATAAATTACCGAATAGTCAAGTGTTTGTATTTTGAGTTTGAAGTATGAGAAGAGAGTGATTTTTCTTGTGTATCTATGTATCATGCAGTTTGATAGAATATACAGGAATTGCATTGGTGAGGTCCCCAGAGAAGTCCCATGGTACACAAATAATGAAGAGTTGACTAAGGAATGTGTTCACAGATCCCCAGCCAGAGCTGAGTGAAAACAGTGAACCTTGCTAAGGCCTTTTGGGCTAGGAAGACTGGAGAACAAAGGTCAGACAAAGGAGCAAGGAGACTGCATGGAGAGCTAAAGGAGGCTAGATGGGAATTTTGAGATGGGTCACTGCCCACTTATAATCCCAGAGACTTTGACCCCTGCTGAGGAACAGTCTTTTTGTACACTATGATTATGTATTACTCTCATTGGCTAATAAAGAAGCTGACTGGCCAATAGCTGAACAGAATAAGGTTAGGCAGCAGAGCCAGAGTAGGAGAATGCAGGGAGGAAGAAGGGCGAAGTCAGAAGAGTCACCAGCCAGATGGAGAACGAATGAATGGGACACACAAAATGGGATAGAGGTAAGAGCTATGAGCCTTGGGGAAGCAAAAGATGAATAGAAATGGGTTAAGTTGTAATAGCTAGTTAGTAATAAGTCTGAGCTATTGGCTGAGCATTTATAAGTAATCTTAAGTCTCCATGTTGATTATTTAGGAGCAGGTGGTCAGGACAGGAAAACTACACCAACAGACCCCTAGAAACGTTGGCTTTGACTTCCATGCCTTCCTCCCTCCCATGCTCAATCACAGGGTATGGGACTGTATTTGGTGCAGCATACACACCTGGGGCTTATAGCAGAATTGGGAAAATTAGAGAGTGTACCTAGTGCCAACACAAAATGTCTGCTCTAGACATTGGATCTAGGTATAGATGGAAGATAAATACCACCATTGCTAGTGGTGTCTTTCCTGCTGTGAATGTGCCTGATGTGAAATATTTCACTCTATAGGACACAGTCAGGCTCTATATAAGTTCTGTACCAAGGTTTGCAAGATAGTAAGTGCCCACTCAAAGGAGAAATCATTAGGCTTGAATGTTTCAATGTATATTTTGTATTTTTTATATTTTTAAGAATATAAGGACACAGGTTTTTAATGTAGCCACAGTATTTTATGAAATCAAAACTCACTGCTCTCATCAGGAATCATCCAGTTAAAAAAAAACCTGAATAAATAATAAAACCATTGTCATTAGGAAAATTAATTGAAGAGCATATAACATTTGATGATGCCTACACAGTGACTCCTGGTCTTCTTAAATAAATTAAATTGGATATTGCCTTTTTCTCTTTCAACTTTAGTGTTTTCATTGAATGTCACAGCATTCTAAATATCAAATGATTCTAATGAGAAAAACAATTCAAGCCATTTTAATCAGAGAAATGGCATTCAATAACGCAGAAAGTCTACGTGGAATGATTTGTGCTGGGAATTAACAAGATTTCCCTCTGGCATAGGGTAGGCAGAAGCTCAGCTTCATCTCCCTGCCCATCTGTTGGCAATGGCAGGCTGGGATTTCCCATGACTAAGAAATGGATCCCTTGATTCTGCCTGTCACTAGAAATGGTAGGTCACTGTTCTGTCATAACACCTCTGGGGTAATTTGTCCTTGACCAAACCACTTGGTTACTGTCTGCTGATGTCTGCTTTAGGATCTTGGCCACCTTTGGTCTTTTTCCTACTCTATGCTACTGAATACAATTCTTGCATGAAAGGCCATAACCATCTTCTTGCACCTTCAGAAGGAAGAGGATCCTGGTTAAAAAAAACAAACAATTTGGGGCTGGAAAGATGGCTCTGCAATTAAAATTCCATACTACTCTTTCAGAGAACCAGGATTTGGTTCCTAATACCCACATGGTGGCTCACAACTGCCTGTAGCTCCAGTTCCAAGGGACCCAAAGCACCCTCAATCTCCAGGGTCTCCTCCATGCATATGCTGTGCAAGTGTGTGCACAGAGTCTCACATATAAACCAAAAATCAGTACCTATTAAGAAGTTTATTTCTCAAAGTTTCTACCTTATTTCTTCCTATGTAGGAAAGTAAGCCTGCAATTCTAGAACTTGCGGGAAGTACTAGAGTGAGGAGAAGAGAGATGCATTCCTTTGTAAGCAAACTATTCCTTTGCAGTGTCCTGTTTCACCGATGGAGTTCATATAGATTGCACTGTGTGCCATAATATTATGAAACATAAAAATAACCACATTTTATACATTTGAAAGAAATGCAGCTCTGTGAACATATGCTATATCTTTATGTATCCTTGGAACATCACTATGAAATGTTATCTGAGAAACTTACCTATCAAATTATATACGTATATAGCATATGTTTATAAATAATGAGCATGTGTGTTTTTGTGTGTGTATCTTTGTACACACACACACACACACACACACACACACACACACACACACTCATGGGTGCACACCTAACATGATTATGAGGGTATGAATCCTGAGAAATAAACTTTCTAGAATAAGTTTTACCAAGAACAGTCAAACCTTGGTGTGCCATGACTCTGGAACCCAGTGTCAGGAAATTACCCTGATCTTCATGCAAGAGGAACATCTTCATGGATGTACACAAACATAGAGCCACAAAAGTGTTCATTGCAAGAGCACCTTCCAGACTTAAAAGTCATGATGAACCTAAATATTCATTAGCTGAGAAGTTGTTGAGTAAACTTTGGCATAACCAAACCTAAGTCAGTGCCTCAAATATCTGTTGACTGACTACCTAGCCACTATTTTCCACTTTTGTCTTCTAAAAGAATCTACATTTTGTTAGGATATTCTTTTAGATACTCTTAACTCACTTAATGCTGGCCCTCAAAATTAGTGGCAATTTTTTTTGTTTTTTGTTTTTCGAGACAGGGTTTCTCTGTATCCAGGGTGCCTGTCCTGGATCTCACTCTGTAGACCAGGATGGCCTCGAACTCACATAGATCCGACTGGCTCTGCCTCCCGAGTGCTGGGATTAAAAGCGAGTGCCACCATCTCCCGACTAGTGGCAAAGTTTTAATGAACTGTTAATAAAAATATATATTCAGTAAATGTTTGTTGTTGAATGAATAAATACATTAACATAAATATATATTTGTAAAGAAATATGTTTGTTCAGACCACGTACAGACTTTTCTTCTTGCCATTAGTCCCTAAATCAGTACAACTACCCACATAGCATTTATACTCTATTTGGTATTATATGTAATCTAGGAATGCTTTGAAGTATGTAGAATGATGTTTATAGGATACTTGAAAATATCCATCATTTTATGTTGGGTTCTTGTAGATATTGGCATCCAAAGTGGCTCCAACCCCCTGTGGTCAGCTAGGGAGGACTGAGCATCATCTTCTGCCTTCAGACCAACTGCTGATTTGTTTAAGCCAATCTGGATATGCCTATTTTTTCTTTTGCTGTACAGTGATTGGGTCAGGTGCTCAGGCTTAGGCAAGCTATTTGTCCATAATGCTTCTTATTAGGATTGACTTTCTTAAACTCTGAATTTCCCTGGAGCTCAGGTTTCTCTCATTAATATCTCTCAGTAGAATACAGTAAAGTGAAACTTGGAAAATGGCAGGAAGGAAGCCCACTTCTCAATGATGATGTCCACACACCTGTGTCTTGCAGCTGCCTACATCTCTGAACCCATGTGCTCCCTTATAAGACAGTAGAGACACTAGGCACCTTGCTCATGTGAGAGCATCACAGATTCCCTTCTGCCCTCCTGCTCTACATTTCTTGTCTATGACAGCACTGTCACACATCTTAGAGGGTTGAGCATTCTCAGACACAGATGATTATTTTTGTCATGACTTCTGCCCAGAATCAAGCATCTAGTTAAAGACTCTAGTAAAGTGCATCTCAGAATTCAGTTCAGATCCCACCTGCTCACACCCCAGGTCTTTGACACCATGCCTCTGGCTTCCTTAGGAACAAAGCCTGACAAGATTCCTGACAATGGAGATTCGATTTTCAAACAAGAGGAGCTGAATAGGAGCTGAGGAACGGGAGAGCTATTTTTGACTCTGATACTTTCTAACTGTGACCGTGGGTAAATAAATTCACCCCTCAGGACCCCTGTTAACTCATCATAAGGGGAGTCTGAAATAGGTGTTCTCAGGAGGCACGTCCAATTTTAGCAGCACTATGTATGAGTGAGACAAAATCGTTGGTAGTTTTTTACAAATTCGATCTTTATGCAACCTTAGGTCAACCCTGAAATGTCTTTATTCACATACATCTTTTAAAATACGCCCGTTAATAATTTCATACAGAGCATAAAGTATGAAAAAATAACAATTAAAATGTAGTTCTGGGAATAGCAAGGTCCAGGGCATATGATAAACTGACCTCTATGAAAAGTGCTGATATTATATCTTATTACACCCACAAACGTGCGATTTCATGTAGCTGAACCTAATAAAACATTAAAATGAAAAGAAATTAAATGTGCTGTATCTATCCTAAAACATTAGCAAATTAGAAATAAACTGATATAGGAATTCATGTTTTTCTCTGACTTCATGTGTTGATGCCAAAATCATTTGAATTTTATTTCTTTTGGTGGGTATGTTATTATTGTATTTCAATTTCTATATAAGACAAAAAAAGGTGTTAGAAATAACTTCTCAGCATATAACCTGAAAGCCCTTCCAGGTCATTTTTCCCTGGCACAGCAGGGATTAAAATGTGCCTAACCTGTGCTCTATGATATTCTGTCCTGCCCAAGTTTAATAGGCCTCTTCATGGTGACAACCACTGAGATCTCCCAAGCACCCTGTGAAACTTGTTCTAACCTGGTACTTTGAAAGGATAAATACAGAACCCATGTTTATGGCAATGAGCTGATAATCCACAATAGCCAAACTTGTGCTCTGCTCATTCTGGGCCAGGTACTAGGTAAAGTGCTTCATATATATTGAGTCATTTCATCTTTACTTTGTTTTAAAATATGAACTATGGTGGCCCACTTTACAGATGAAGAGGCTGAGGCACAAAAGGCTTTCTTGCCTGAGATCACCCAGGTAGCACATGGCCCAGAGAGGACTGCCTTCTGCTGTAACCTGATGGTTTGCTGCCATCCACAGTCACAGACAAGTTATGAATGTACATCAAGATGAGTAACATGCCCACTCAAAACATTTTTATTTCTCTCAATGCACTTCTCTTTTTATCTAGAGGCAGGTCAGAATTTCCAGTTTGGGGGTGGTAAGATGGCTCAGGTGGTAAGAGAGATTTCTATACAAGCGGAAGGATCTGCATCTGATCCCTAGCACCCATGTTAAGAATCCAGGGATGGCTGTGGTCTCATGTAACATCAGTTCTGGAGTTTAGGGAGTGGGGAGACCAGACGATCAGTGAGGCCTGCTGGTCAGTTAGCCTAATTGAGAGACAGTGAACTCCAGGTTCAGCAAGAGACCCTGTCTCAAAGGAAATAAGATGGGGAGTGATGAAAAGAAATGCACGAATCTTAAAAGGTCTTTTTAATAAAACCAAACCCAGAGACAGGTATTGGGGTGAACGCTGGAAGATCAGAGAGACCAAACAAGCCACATCCAACCTCACCTTGCCAATTCCTCAGCTGATCTTGTTTCCTCAAACTGGAAGCCTCTGAGTCCTCATCCGAATGGATCTCAGCTGAACTGCTGCTAAAAGCCTAAAAGCTTAAAGAGGCTCTAGTTCCTGGTCATCACACCTTATATACCTTTCTGCTTCCTGCCCTCACTTCCTGGGATTAAAGGTGTGTGTCACCATGCCTGGCTGTTTCCAGTGTGGCTTTGGAATCACAGAGATCTGGATGGATCTCTGCCTCCAGAATGCTAGGATTAAAGGCGTGTGTGCCACCATTTTCTGGCCTCTGTGTCTCTCCAGCGGCTGTTCTGTCCTCTGACCCCAGATAAGTTTATTAAGGTGCACAATATATCAACCCCAATGGGGAGTGATGAAATGGGACACCTGACATCCTTCTCTGGACTTCCCATATGTATACACACACACACACACACACACACACACACACACACACACACCCCAAAATTAATTAATGTGTTAACATAAAATAATTTCCAGGTTTGTTAGAAGCCAGTGTGGATTTTGTAAATAACTCTCTAAGATCTTAATGTATTTCATTCCTATTTGAATCTCTGTCCTAGGTACTGGGGATAGAATCTACTTGGAACTAATTCCATTGCTTTTCAAGGCTTAGATAGACAATGGAATACCTTATTATTCAGTAAGTTTATTAACAAATTACTTCCTCTATTCTTACATTTCTAGATTATCTACCTATTCTAAATGAAAGAATTTCTAAAAGGTGAGCCTGTATGGACTGTACCTTTCTAATGTGTGTTATTGTCTCCAAGGTGCCCCTTTGAGGAAGTGTCTTCTGATTTTGTTGGTGTTAGTGATAAAGAGCTTGAAAATCTTGTCAGTGATTGGTTCTATGAGCTGATTTAGGACAAAGAACCCTAGCTGGTAATCCATCGAGCACTCTTGTGCTGAGCACAAGGAAATACTATTGCCGTATTCAAGTACAGACACAGCAAATGAGGCACAGTCCAGGATGCCATGAGCACTTACCCAGAGTCTTGGCTCTGTTGGTGGGCACATGCAGGAGGGGATGAATCTTCTTAAATTGGGGCATTACATTTTTTAATCGACCGAAGGTTTCTCATAAAACCTTGCAGGTGGGTGATGGACTGGTTGGCTGTTTTCCTCAGATGCACTTCTGAATCTGAAAAATTTGCATATCTTTTTTCCTTAGCAAGCAAGTTATTTTAAGGGAAGAAATGTTTCACTCATTTAGCACTGTAGACTCAAGGTAAAGATTTTGTCGTTTTTCAGGTTGGAATTTTGTAATTAAAAAAACCAAACCAAACCAAACCAAAACAACAACAACAACAACAAAATGTTACTTGTGAGGTGACATCCACTCTCAATTTACCCACAGAATTTGTTTTAGGGACTTAATGGGTTTAGGTGTCCCATCCTTAGGTCAATAGTTATTTCACTACTTTGAGAGGGCCTGAAAGGACATTATCTGATGATGTCCTTGGTGGCTCGGGCACAATGATTTGAATACATGCCCATAGTTATTCCTTTGCCTTCTTCATCCAGACTGGAGTCCTTTCACAGCCCCATCTGTAGCTCTTGGCTCAGTGCTATAGAGGGACAGATCCCTAACAGATGGTTTATCAGAGGACCTGGCACATGCTCTGTCCAAGAAAACCTTGTCTAATACTTTTGAGTTTGGGAAGCTTTAGTGGGAAGAAGTAGATCCAAGCCTTCTGCACAACCAGGAGTGTTTTGCTTATTAGAATTTTGAAAAACATTCTCAGTGTAAATATCTAGACAGCAGCAGTTCTAAAGATCTGGCTCCATAGACTCCACTAAAATATCCTCGAAGACCAATTTTATGGCATCTATGAGATTTGGGATCAAGCCAAAACCTGTGTCTGAAAGGAATGAAGCTAATTCTAAGATGTATCAGCCATTTTGACAACTGATAGCTTAATTTAAAAATATAACTCTGATCAGCATGAGATGTCTTGACTGTTAGTACACTGCCTAAATTAATATGCTCAAGCCTACTCCTGTATAGTTTATTCATTTCAGTTAATGCAATTCTTCCTATTTATTGGCTCAATCCCAAATCTTTAGAACCATGACTGAGTCCTCTAAAGAAAGATTGCAACATGTCATCTATCCAAAGAACCTGTCATCTCTCACTTCAAAGTCTGCTGCTCATTCAGCCTCTCTGCCATCACCCTGCTTGGAATTAATATTACATGTCAGCTGGATTACTGCAGAGGCCTACTCTCTGGCCCATTGGCTCTTACATTTTCTTCTGTTTAGTCTAATCACAACAGAGTAATAATCTAAGTAATGTTGCTGAAACTCAGGTCATTGTGTTGAAACCCTCCAGCAGCTTCCATTACCCTCCGGAGTAAGCTCCACAGATACCAAACCCCATGTGCATCATTTCTGTATCTTCTCTTTGCATTGTCTCTCACTGGCTTGTCCTCTAGCCACACAGGCCTCCGTCTGGCTCATCAACTCTAAGGCATCAAGGCATACATCTAGCTAGGACCTTTAAAGCTATCCACTTTGGTAGAGGTGTCTTCTTCTAGACTTCTGCCTAGGTTTTCTTCATCTTCTCTATTCTCACTTAGATCTGCTCTAAAATGCTATCTTATATCTTTCTTGAGAATTCCTTTAAATTCTATCCTCCTCCTATCACATGGCTTTACTTTACCACCACTATTTATCTATAGCATTTATGGCCACCAAATATACCATGTTAAATCATGTCAAATACATTGCATTCATTATATATTTTCACTTTTTAACTTTTTTTTTTCTGTTTCTCTCTGCAGGAACATAGACTGCTTAAATGTAACATGAATCTTTAAAGGTCTTATTAATAAAACCCAACCTGGTGCCAGTCATTGGGGTGAATGCTGGAAGATCAGAGAAGCAGAACAAGCCACAGCCACCTCATCTTGCCAATTCCTCAGCTGATCCTGTTTCCTCAGACTGGAAGCCTCTGAGTCCTCATCCGAATGGATCTCAGCTGAACTGCTGCTAAAAGCCTAAAAACTTAACCAGGACAAAAGCTTCTAGTTTCTGGTTCTCACACCTTATATACCTTTCTATTTCCTGCCATCAATCACTTCCTGGGATTAAAGACGTGTATCACCATGCCTGGCTGTTTCCAGTGTGGCTTTGAACTCACAGAGATCCGGATGGATCTCTGCCTCTAGAATGCTAGGATTAAAGGCGTGTGTGTGCCACTGGCCTCTATGTCTAGCAGCTGTTCTGTTCTCTGACCCCAGATAAGTTTATTAAGGTGCACAGTGTATTAGGGAACACAATATCATCACAGCTTAAATCAGGGAGTCTTGTCCCTTTTTTAAATATTAGGTATTGTTTTATATGATCAGTACCAAGAATAGAACCTGAGACAGAATAAACATTTAAGTATTTGTTCAATAAGTGAATCATGTATTTCCCAGACATGTGGCACATATGCTACTCAGTAGGCATATAGTGATAAACAAGAGAAAACAGAACTCATGACCTTATTTATCTTAATATCTAATGAAAAAGAATATTGAAATTTATCAATTAATTAATTAGACAGAGAAATGAGAAAGAGTTGAAGAATCTGAGACACTAAAAAGTTTGATCTGAGCTAGAGAATAGAGTCTGAGAACTGTGAGAGTGAAACTAAGCCCTACTGAGGTTTGGGGAGTCATGGAAGCATCTTACATAGAAGAATGGCAAAGGCTTGTGCACATTATCACTATTGAAGAAGTTGGAGAGATGAGGAAACTATAGGCCTCTATCTGGAGGAAGAGTGCTCCATCCTTAATCGTGGGGAATCATAGAAGGACTTTAAGGAGATGAGTGCTATATCCCTGCAATGATGGTCATAGAACGGGATCGTCTATATTAGAGAGTGCATCCGGAGCCTACTTAGATAGCATTTGGGTGGATGTGAGTAGTTAAAGAATGAGAAGAGTCAAAGATGACCCCCTGCATTCTCCCTATGTCAGGAGGAATGCATGAATAAAATCCGCAATGCCAAATTATTAAGAGTGAAGGCAGAAAGAGGTGATATGTGCATGTGCACATGCAACTCCCTTTAGTGATATTCCTATGTCAGAGCACATCTGAGCAGAAGCTATAGGTCAAGATCATTAGTTTACACATAGATGTTATTCAAAATCTTGAGGGATATGGGGTCACAGGCAAAGAACTGAGACAACAAAGGATATCTGGGGCAGAACACTGACTATTGCCAGCATTGCCAAATTTAGTTGAATCATAATAAAAACCTTTTGTGGAGGTAGGCAACAAACATCATGTCAAGGACGCCAAGAGAAAGGGTTTTACAGAGAAGAGTGCAGTCAGTTGTTCTAATTATTAGTGAAAGACTGAGTGAGGTAGAGACTAAAAGCAAATATAAAAATATGGAGACTGATGGCGAACAGTTTCCTGGGGGTGGAGGGAGAACAGGACAGTCAGGTCAACTATTAGAAGAGAAGGGAGGTGGAGAAATGGGAGCAGAAGCAGGGGCTCTTTGTGAAAATGAGCTGTGAAGTCAGATACGCACACTGCCAGAGAGCGAAGAGGTGGCTGGATGACTGCATTGTCACTGAGGAAAGGGAGACTTAAGTGGGCTTAAGTGTCTTCAGAGAAAGCATTGGTCAGGGAATGGTGGCAAATAGATTATCAGCAGCATAAAGGCCAGAGAGAAAGAACTCACCGAAGGAGAATGACCAGGGCTTAAGGCAGGATTGGATTTGGCACAGCTGAGAGACAGAACAATAAGTGTATTTGAAGCCTAGTGACAAAGCAGTGGAGATGACCTTGGTTACTTAGGCTGCTCCCAGAGTGTCTTCACAGCTATAGCATGACACCTATCTTTCCATTAACCAGGACACTAAGCCCTGGGATGATTTCCACCAGAGAGGTATAATCAAATGTCACATGAATAAATGTGTTACATGACTTAGGTGAGGGGTGACTTTCTTCTTTCCTGACCCCAGAGCAAGGATCACTCTTCCTTTTAGCATGCTCCTCTACCTTCTCCCCTAACTCTAACTCTTCAGCATGCTCAGATTCTCAACAGTACACCTTTAGAAAAGGATGAAAGATCAGAAATAAAACATGTCACTCAGAGAAGGAAGCATGTGTTACGCATGTGATTGACAGAACACTGTCCTGGATGCTAGAATACAAGATCACTGAAGTGTGCCCCACCCACCCCCGTTGATACAGTCAAGTCTAGTCCTCTCAGTCTCACAACAGGTCTGCTTCACTGACATTGAGTCAAGGTCCTTCTGACTTAATCACAGTGCGTATCCTCCATCCATGTTTAATTCAGTCTTCCCTCTCCCTCCAGGACAGGTGAGTTCTTGGTACCAAAGCTGAACTTGCCTCTTCCTCTCCTTTGAATGTGTGCTCTTTTCCTAGGGATCTTCTCGGTCTTCCTCCGCACTGTATGCAGTCCTTCACTGAAATATTACCTTTCTAATGAAGCTGTCCCTTTAGCACTCCTACACTTTCAGTACATTTTGCACGCAGCAGCAGTTAGCTGTTCCATGGTGTAATGTCTATTTTATTTAATCTCGCTCATTGTCATCTCCTCTGAAATTCCAGCTCTATGTGGGCAGAATGTTTGGTCTGGTTTCTGTACTGATAAGTCCCTAGCACTTAAAACAGGTAAGTGAGGGTTAATTGTGCATGAACACTCTAAGGGGACAGTGATGAGGTTGATTTGTAACTCTGGCACATAGACATTCAGTAATTAATTGCTGAGTGGATGAGTATGTAGCCATTGGTCTTGGGTAGGAAAAAAAATAAAGAGCATCTCTTTCATTTGTACAGGATGGGAGCAGGGAGTTTGAGCTTACAGATTCGAGCTAATGATTTTAAGCTATTCCAATTGGGTGACCTCTACTTTCTTTGCAAGGTGGCAAGTGAAGCTGGAAGTGTGGGTAGAGCTGAGAGGTTAACAGGAGAATGGATAGGGAAGATTCACAGTGGGCATAGGGGAGAAAACCAATATTATATGACCATAGAGACAGCAATGTCAACAGGCAGTGCCGAGGATAAGGCTGAGTCAGGGGACTGTGGGTTTATAGCAGCGCTGATGTGCTTGGTTAGGAAATGTCTTACATGAGCAATCAGCAGGCCAGGTGCAGGTGTGGAGAAAATAAAGCACTTTGAATTGTGGTGTGGAACTGATGTGCCTGCAGTTATTGGAAAGAGAGTAGCTGTAGAGGGGAATCAGCAAATTTGAACTGGATTGGTAAACACAAAAGGAGTTGGATAGAGAAAGGGCTGAAGACAGTGCACTGATTCAAGTCCTAACAACTGACCTGTGAGGTTGGAGCTTTGTCTCCTGACACTAGTGTTTGCTATATATTTCATTGTTGGTACCCCCAAGGTTGACAAATGTGTCTGGTTCTATCAAACCTATATACAACTGAACACTCTATTCCTTTTTTTCCTACATGACAGGCAAGAATGAGAAGCAGAAACATAGGGAAACAGAGCAATCAATGGTTTGGGTGATTTGAGGATTTCAAGCTGATGTGAAAAAGGTACAGATTATAGATCAAGGGGAATGTATAATTAGTTCAGTTGAGAAGAGATGCTTCTGAGATACCCAAGTGGAGATGTTAAATTAATCTGGATTGTAACAGACTATAGTGCGGGGACTAAAGATGGGCATTTCTAAATTGTATTTCCGGCAGGTGGTAAAGGTGATCAGGAGAAAGGGACAGGAAGAGTGAGTAGAGAAGGAGCTAGGGCATGACACAGAGCTCACTTGTGTTTATGAGACATGTGGGGGAACATGTAGGCAAGGGGACTGAACAGAAAACTTCAGAGAGCTGAGAGGAAACTGGGAAAGGTGTCACAAGACAAAGAAGAAAATTGGGGGAACAAAAAGGGAGTCAACAGAAACATGAACTACAGGAGATCGTCTGACACAGGGACTGAGAAGAGAGGCCAGAGCATCTTTATCAAATAGCTCAGAGGCAAGGAGCATGGAGAAGTGGAGCTACCACAATCATGGACAAGCACTATGGATACAATAGGAATGTTTCATGAATTTTACCCCAAGCTCAAGACTCTTCAGTTTGTGTAAGTCATATATAGGAGTTGGGCTCCATGGTTATTTTTCTCCTTTTTTAACAACAACAACAAAAAAATGCCCTTCTTCTACCGAATGTTTTAATGTCAGTTCATTAAGGTCACCCTCTGAGCAACCTGATGTAAAGAAACTTTGGTCTTACCAGAAGACTCTCCTATAAAGAGAGAAAGTGTAAGCATTCTACTTTGTTTGGAAATGTCCTAATCCAGCCCCCGACCTCTCTCTCTACTGTAAGTCTGTCCTAGGAGGCAGTGGGAAGTTAGGGATTTCCTAGGCCATTACCATCATTAGCAGAAGCTTCCATACAGGACACTGAGCTACTGATGAGGCGGATGACTATTTGTCCAAAACTGTGTTGGAAAATTTCAAGCAATCAGTGGCATCTGGACTCAATGACCTTGTTATTTTCAACCTAACAAGTCATATATCGTCCAAGGGGAGCCTCATTTGGGTTACTAATTTTGTCAGATTTCTCAGGGACTTGCTTTCACAGAAGATTTCTTCCCTGGTTTTCATTCAGGTTTCACTCTGCTGGTCCACCGAGAGAGGAAGTAACTGACCTTGAGAGCTGGTGAATGAGTCTGTCTCTCACACTAACAGTACATTAGGCAGTTTCTGTTCTTGGGGAAGTACCCCACTACTCATTTGGAATGTTGGGGTCTAGAATGAGGGACTAGATCTAGAGAACAACAAAATAGGGGTCCAGGGTTTACTTTGAGGGGGACATGTTCATGTCCCACAGGAAAGGTGTCTGCCATGTTCCTTCACACTTGCCTTAGTCTTTTCTGAGGCTCTTACATAGGACTTCCTCCTCATAGAGTTCCTTGGGATTCATATCATAGTTCTGGATCTCTGCTCAAACACCTGGGACAATTCCTCCCAACTCTCCATCTAAATTAGCACTCTCATCACTCCATAGCTTCATGCTGCTTCATTTGTTTTTCGTTGAGTTCCTATCATTTATTATATCACATGTTTACTTCCTCACTGGCGTATGATCTGGTTACCTACAGTTTCTGGAATTCAAACTCAAAAGAGTAAGGAGTTTACCCGCTTTGCTCACTGGTACATCTTCAGTGCCTGAAACTGTGTCTGAGACACAGAGGAGATCCTCAGTAAGCTCTGTTTATTAAACAAAACAAATAATGAGTGAACTGTGCATATAATTTCCAAATTCCAGCTGTGAAAATGTCTCAAAGGAGAAATTAGAGTGCTGTTGAAATGCATCTCAGAGGGCAGTTAGGGGATAGCTCCTAATGTCCTAGATGACACACCAGGGTGACTATGGCTGACAAAAACTAGTTGAATATTTCAAAAATAAGAAATAGAAAGGATTTTGGATACTGCCAACACAAAGAAATAAGAAATACCTAAAGAGATAGATAAGGTAATTACTCTGATATCATTACAAGTTGTATGCATGCAATGAAACTTTGTATTATACCCCATAGGTGGGAATGCTTTCTATACGTCATTTTTTTAGAGGTGTATTTTAAAATGTCTTCTCCATGTTTAAAAAAAATGAGTCTTCAGATATAAAGAGGAGGGCCTAAAGAGTCTCTTCTGTTGTGCTGGCTTGCGAAGAAGCCTAGTCATTGTGGGATTTGCCACTGGTGCCAAATGCTCACAGTCTTCCCTGGGCCTCTGCCCTGCTTCCCCAGTTGTCCTGTCTCCAGCGTGTCAGCCAACAAACACACGTTTCTATTAAGCATGAAGGTAACTAAGTAAGTTAAGAGGCCTTAAAATTTTGTTCCTTTGTCACATGCTTCAAGTGTAACTTGGTGACATTTCAAAAATTCAGAAATCACGTATGGCAGGTAGCTCCCATCAGAAACAGCACCACTTGGATAAGAACTGTTCTGTCACTGAAGACAGTTCTAGTGGGCTTTGCGGGCTTAGAGTGTGGTGGAAAGCCAGAAGGTTAGCAGATATGGCGTGAGAAAATGTGCCCGTTTGGCGTCTTTGTGTATTCTTCTAATGGTACTGGGCAGGGGTGGGGCATGCTCTTCCTGAAGACTCCCAGGGAATGCATCTTATGGTTCTTCAGAGCCTGCTCTTACTATTAAATATTGAAAACAAAACAATCCCCTTCCCATGGTTTGTCCATTCCTCATTCTCCCCTTGCCCTAGGCATATCCACTTATCAAAACCCTCGACCCAGCCAAGTAATCTAACAAATGGTTGCCCATAGACACACACTTTTCCTCCAGGAAGAAGCAAAGTGACCTCTTTGACATTGTCTGCATAAGAAAGCAAAGGAAGAACTCACTCAGAGTTTGGATGCAAACCCATTGAAAGCAGCGCTGAGAAAGAACTAGGTAGGGTGCGTGGCTCACTTGCAGGTTGAAATGTAGTATCCTCAGAGGTGAAACCATAGAAAGGGATCCTTGAGCCTCCAAAAGAAAGCATCAACAGAAAAGCCAGCATCATTGCTGTGTAGGCAGGCTGCTTCAGGAAATTTGTTTCCTTCTTAATCCTTCCTTATGCTCTTTTGGTGTCTTAACTCTTTTTGGTAGAAATATTTATTTTAATATGTACTACTTGTAGCATTTTCTATTTTGTTAGGTTTTTATTATAACATTTATAGCCATGAGCATATTTTATCTATATAGCTGAAGTAATGATTTTATATATATATATGTATATATATATATATATGAACATGTTATTCTAATTATTATATGAATATGTTGTTCTAGGATATAATTCTTTCTCTCTCTTTTTTAAAATTTAAGTTCACATTGTAGCCCAGGCTAGCCTCAAACTTATAAAATTTCTCCTGCCTCAGCTCACCAAGTACAGGATTTACAGGCATGAGTCACCATGCCCAGATTACATTCTACATTATCTGCTACAAAATGGTCAGACCTGAAAACAAACATACAGGTAACATTATATAGACTGAACATGTTATATTTAGGGATATATATATATATATATATATATATATATATATATATATGTATGTATATATAATATGTCTGTGCATATATGCATGTAATATATATGCATATACATACATAGATATGCCTATGCATATGTGTATGTAATAGCAATTAGGGGAAATGATATAATTTTATTATAATCTCAAAAATAAAAGAGATATTCAAAAATTTTATAACAAATAATACTATCAAATATTTTCTCACAAAGTTAAGAAACTTACACCTAAATCTTTCCCATTTTTTCTTTTTCTTTTTCTTTTCTTTTCTTTTTTTTTACAGCAACACTAAGGAAAACCAGGGACAGATTTTTGTTCCCATCTGTATCAGAGAAATCCAGAGGTTTTAGCCATTTGTAGGGCAGGCTGGTGATAGAGAAATTTGCTGTGAATAATTCCTTGCGGGAAGTGACACTCTGTCAGACACTACTGGATCCACCTGAGGAGTTATTTCTTTCTGCCTATAGCTTCATCTTCATCCAGGATGCTTAATAGGAAATATAATGACCACAATAGGCTCCAGGCATGAGGCTTGGTGGTAGAGCACACCACCTGTGCCTTGAACCACGGGGACTGTGCATGAAAGTCACGTGTTTGCTGTTATTTTGCAGGCCTGGGTTGTGTGGTCAGAAAGGAGGAAAACTCAAAAGTGATTTATTAATGTATGCATAAATTATTTCTCATTACTTATTTAAAGCAAAAAAGAAATTCTATTGCTGATGTTAATTCATTCTAGTCCTTGAATGAGTTAGGATAGAATTTTCCAGGAATTAGCATGCAAGCCATAGGTGACTGTGGTAGTTGCTCTGGGTTGTCAGCTTCACTGAATCTGTAGTCAACTAAGTGTTGCATCTTTGGCCTGCTTTGTGAAGGTATTTCCTGGAAGGACAAAGAGGAGAAGCTCCTCCCCCAAGTGGGTAGTACCTTCTAGTGGAGGCCCAGATAGAAAGAGATATACGAAGGGAACACACAGTTGTTTTGCCTGCCCACATTTATTCCTTGCTGATAAGTGCATTTCCCTTCTGGCTGTCGTTGGTGCTATAATCTTTCACTGACATCAGAACCCAAATGTTTGACCTTTTAATTCTGGTGGAAGACTAGAACCCATCTTGGAATTTTCTTGCCTGTCAGTATCAGACTAGATCTGCTAAGGCATCTAGCCTTGTGGGCTGAACAACTACCAGGTACTAAATCTCTATAGTGTATAGGCAGCCATTGTTTGCCTACCCAACATGCATTGCCAAAACAATCTAATAAATCCTCATTGTAATATACATATTTTCTATTAGTTTTATTCCTCTAGAGGGCCTTGAATAACACTGTGACTATCTATCAAATATGCTCATTGCCGTGGATCATTTTCAAGTGACAAATTCCTTGTCTGCAATAGCCTTTGTCATAGCTCTTGTCTCTTACACCTCTAAATAGACAGCCTTTATGGTGTCACTCCAATGACCAAGGAGCAAATAGGAAAAATGAACCATCAATCAATTTAATACTAGCCTTTTCTTTCACAGAAAAAAACTTCCACTCAGCTGATGATGACTGACATAAAAACTAAATCCACCTGCTTTATCACTTCTTTCCAAAAGGACAGTCTCAGAGCCAGGGAAGAGAAGAAAATGTGATGTGAGATTAGTCTCACCTTTAGCTACTGGTTGCTGTTGTACTAACAATCTCTCTGTACGTGGGAAGAAAGTCAACTGTGAGAATAGTCTCTTGCTATTCATTGCAAGTTCGGTATAGAATTTGGAGACATGAACTCAAAGTAAGGTTTGTAGGAACACAATGTTTTGAGTATCCTGTTTAATATTATTAGAAACCACTGTAAAGTGAGTATAACAATATGTCTAACTCATTTGTTTATTTCTTCATTTATTAAACAAGTATAATGTTAGTATCTATTAGTTCTCAAATGCATGCTGGATATTGAGCTGTGACTAAGCTAAGTTCTTGTTGCCTTGGATCCCATAAACTGGTGGACAAAACAGACATTTAATAAGTACCACATAAGTAAATCAGCAAGATGGATGTTATACAATGAGAGTAAAGGGTATTCTGAGTACATATCCATAGAGTAGAATAAGTCATGGTGAGGGTAGTAATTGATGGTGAGGGGACCCCTTTCTAAGAAACAGATATGTAAGATGATTCAGGAGAGTAAGCAGAATTTAGATAAACATCTATAGAGATAAGGACACGTGTAAGTCCAATGCAAGAGTGAACGGAGGACATTTCGGGAATCAAAGTAAGACAAGAATAGCTCAGAGAAATAAGGAGTAAATTGTCACAGTATTAAACAGAAAAGTTGCAAGCCAGTCCTCAATAGACTTGTTAATCTGTAATGGTGAAAAAAATGTATAGTTATGTGATGGGAAATAGGAAGACAAAGAATTTAAGTGCAAAAGTTAACTCTTTACAGAGATCTCTCTAGTGGAGCAAAATAGCCAGAATGGAAGAAGGAAAGAGGCAAGAGATGAAGGTAGGTACTGAGTGCAGTAGTCCAGGTGAGATAACATTGTCAGAATAGAGCTGTGGGTATGTAGGGAAGTAGTCATGTTCAACAGACCGGGAGACAGAACTTACTTAATGGTTGATGGTGGAGAAGTAGAGGCGAAACGAAGACAGAGCCAAGGGTGAGTCTAGGCTTCTGGTGTAAGTGATGTGATGTGTGGGTATTGTGGTTTCATTTCTGTTGCTGCGGTGAAATACTGTGGCAAAAAGCAAGGCGGGGAGAAAGGGCTTCTTTTAGCTCACAACTCCAGGCCCATCACTGCAGGGAAGTCACAACAGCAAGAGCTGGGCGCTTCACATCACATCCATAGTCAGCAGCAGAGAAAGAATGGACACATGCATGCTCACTTGCTTGCTTGTGCTCAGCTCAATTTCTTCTCTCTTACACAGTTCAGGACATCCTACCTAGAGATGGTGCTGCCCACACTGGTCTTGGTCTTCCCACATGAATTAATGTAAGTAAGACAATACCCCAGAGACATGCCCACAGACCAATTCAGTGCCTCATTGAGAGTCTCTTCCCAGATGATTCTAAGTTGTGTTAAGCTGTCTGTGACAGTGGGACAAGATTCGGGGCGTGGGGGGGGGAAGACCAGAATGGGGGAGATGGGAGGAATATGACAAAGCTTAGCTCTAGAAATGTTGAAGTTAACTTACCTACAGAACATCTAAATAGAGACATCCAATAGTCAATTTGATATATGGCTCACACTAACAGAAATGAGTGGACATCTACTCACTGTCATCTCCAGCTCTCTCTAGCTACCCATTTAAGCAAAGACAGCTGATAGTTGGGGGAAGTTACTTCTGAATTATAAAAACATGTCTGTGTCTTTTTCTACCTTCCTAACTTCCTGTTTCGACCTCTGAGAAAATTTCCCAAACAAATTATTCAGGAAAAAGATAAAAACATATGTATTGAAATTTAGTTTGTAATTTCAAATTTGGAAACAATGTTCATATTTAACAGAGGTTAAATAAATTATTAGCAAATAAATGGTTGGACTTATGGCACATAGATTCTAAAAACAGTAAATTTAGCTTTTTATAGTGGTTTAGAAAGTATTTTGTCATTTAAAACTAGCTAGCAATGTTTTAAAAAAATCAATGCTATGATTAGAATTTTATAAAACTGATTATAGGAAACTCTCAAAAGGATGCCTGAATAGGTAAAAATAATTGGTTTGCTGAGAAGTAGAATCAAGATGGTATTTTTTGTTTTGGTTTGTTAAGATGTTGTTTATAAAATAAATGTATTGAACAACTAAGGTAAATATGGTTTTGTTCTTGTTCCTTTTTCCCAAAAGGCAAATTAGTCTCCATCTCAGACAAACTTAGGCACTGTCCTACTGAGCTAGGTCATGGAGTTCAGCAGCTGTGCATGGCTCACTGGACTTTGTCAACAGGGATCATGTCTCACAGATCAGCCTCAGTTGCCCAGGAGTCTCGTCTCTGAGCATGGCCTAGTTTCTCCACCACAAAATAACTCTGTGCACCTTGAGCACATTGGAGTCTCTGCTGGGTTCCTGTAGGCTTGGACTTTTAGCTCAGCTCTCTTTCATCCCAATTGCTTTCTGTTCTCAGGGGACTGAGCCCATGATTGATCTGTTTTCACCTTTTCTCTATTCTTGACTTGCCTTAGGAGCCCAGTAAGAACTAATGAGCAAATGTCCAAAAACAGTTCCTACTCCATTTTATCTAAGGTTTTGTCATTTCCTCCATCACAGACCTTCTTGTTAAATATTTTCAAATTGTCATGTGGATGAAGTACCAACAGGTTCCAAAGGAAAGGTGTGCTGTAGATGGTAGGTGTCTGTTTTCACATTTCCTGTCTATTTAATTATATGCCCTTCGTGATCGACAGGGGACCTGCAGGTCTGTGCTCAGAGGGAAAACTTGTATAACGACAGTACCAGCAACAGCTGAGCCAGAATGCAGAATTCTTGGGTCAGATGTCATCTGGAAATAGGTTGTGAGAAAGATCACTGTTCTGGTGGGATCCTTTGTTTTTTCCAAAAAGAGAAATGATGTCTGAGAATGAGTTGGGAAAAAACTCCAGTGGCAGTGGACAGATTTTATGCTTTGAAATAAGCTGGGCTGTGTGGCAAGGCAATCAATGCCAATGAAATAATGGAACATAAACCCTCAGAGGTAAAGGAGCTCTTTCCATCCTGGGAGGAAAAAACAAAACTGAGCAAAAGATGGATTTTAAATGTCTTTGGCTTGTGTTTATGACAAATGGAGACTGAAGCCGATTAGCTGGGTGGGTTCTCCGGGAAGAGATAAAAATGACTGAATATGTGGCCTTCCCTTTTTTCTCCACAGGAGCCAGTACGAAAGGTGCCCTGAATGCTGCAGGGGAAGCCATGGAGAGGGAGCCCCACAATGTAGCCAGGAAGAACATTGCTGAAATCAAAGTTCTTGTTCCAAATTGTTCTCTTCCCTAAGATGGGGGTGATTTAATGTGCCTTCCAGAATGTGACAGTCCCTTGGGAGGTGATGGGCTAATACCTGGGAAATTTAAGAGCTTTTTCTTCTTCTGTGTTGACTATAACACCCTCCTGGACTAGCTGCCTCACAGTGTGTCTTTATAGTTGGCAAAGTGTGGTGTGGCCTCTGTGTGTGTTCGGGTAGTCATTCTTCAATCACTGGAGATTTACAACAGAATCATAAGGACGATGCTGGGAGTTTTCATACACCTCTCATTTACCCTCTTCTAATATTAGCTTCATATCCAGCCATGGTGCAACTTTCCAAATACGGTAAATAACAGTGGTACATACTTGACTCAGATTTTACACAAGTTCCCACTTTCTATCCAGAAGCCAGCTGATGTGCTATAACATGTTACGTTCTCTGGTTTCCTTATGGTCTTCCAGGTTTACTTAGTGAAAATACTGGTCATATATTTTCATATATTTTGTGGAATGTCTCTCAATTTGGGTATGTAAGATGTTCCCTTGTTATTAAACTGGGATATGGACTTTAGGATAGAGTGCTACTGATTGGAATATTTTTCATGCCTCCTCATATCAGAGGGAGCATAAGAGCAGCATCACTTAAATGCAGTGCCATTGATGTTGCTCTGGTTATGGCAGTAAGTCTCAGGTACCACCACTGTAGTGCTACTAACGTTCCCTTTTGATGCTTTTTTTTTTTTTCATAAATGAGAGATACTAAGTCAAACACATCTAAAGGGGAAGGAAATTACATCTTGTCTTCTGAGAGAGTTGTATAAACTGGCATTTCTAAGTTATGATGTAAGTGTGTGTATGTATGTGGGGTAGGTAGGTATAGGTCAAATGTTTTTATTACTTTTACAATAGGTTTATTTTTTTTCTGATTACCAAAGAATAAAACTGAAAATCTTAATCTTACTAGTCTTACAAAAAATCCAGATTTCAAACTACATATTGCAAAGTACATAATTGTGTATATATGTGTGTGCATATCTGTGCTTCTTTATGTGTAAATATTCATATATGTGAATGTGTATGAATTTTTTGTGTGCATTCATGTATGTGTGTATATTTATGTATGTGTACATGCATGTGTGTATGTGGATGTGTGAATGAGCCAGTGTGCATATGTAAATGTCTGGGAGTATGTATGTGCATGTATGTGTAGGTGTATATATATAATTACAATCTGGACACTGATTCTTGAACTTGGTGAACGCACTTTAATGCTAAGGTGTATTTGGGAAGTCTACAGAGCATAGCCTGAATCATGCTCTAACTTCTACCAGTAATAGGAGCTTCAGATCAAGTAGACTGAGTTTCACAATTCTGTGGGTTTCTAATTTAGAAATTTCTAATTTTGAGCCATGTGACCAGCAAATTATAACTGCTGTTGAGGTTGTATACATGGAGAGCAGGTCTAAAGTCACCAGCACTGTAGAATCCCCTAGATTACAGACAGAAGACACCCACTCTCACCTCACAGCCACAAGGCAGAAGCCAAACCTACGAGTCTTCCATGGTGAGAACCATGACATTTAAATATTCTAGAAGGCCAGCTTAAATTTCATTCAAAAATTAGTTACTGTTTCCTGACAAGAAGAAGAGGAAGGGGGAGAGGAAGGAGGAGGAGGAGGCACTTTCTTCCTCATTGTAGGAGCCTTCAGCTGGGAGAACGATATCCCAGGATGACAGTTTGGATTAATTGCTTACACCAACTTGGGAAGAGCCAAAAATAAATAAATAAAAGCCTAGATGTGGCAGTCTCTCCCTGTCTTTGCATCTGTCTCTTTTGCCCTATGCCCTTGTTACCATGCCTCAGGGTGCCCGATGTCAAGGGGAGGGAGCGTATTAAAGCAATACTAGTGTTATTGAGTGTTTATGGGCAACTTATACCCCCAAAACTTTTCTTAACTGGGACTAGCATTATTCACTTTGGTGCTAATGCAAGCATGAAGGAGGACCAACTTCATACTTAAAAACATCTTGAGAAAATTGTCTTCCTTTTGGGTAGGTTTCTTGGTAGTCAACAAGGATGGTATAAGTGGTCTTTGAATGGTTTCAGTAGCCACCAGAACCAAGGTGACTTGATAACAAGAAGGTGACTGGGTTCCATCTACAAAGTGTCTGATGCATTAGATCTGGGGTAAGGCAGTTGCACTTATAACAAATTTCTATGTAATGTGGATGTTTGGGGCCTGAGACCATGTGAATGACTTCCACAGTCCAAGCCACTTGTGTAGACTGTTTTGCACAGGTTGCTGTGCTGGCGAAGTAGATGTAATGAACTAATAAATGCAACATGCGGACAAAACAAAATTCAGTCTGCCTTGCTATGATTTCCCTCTAATTAACATCTGCTCTCTCTTGGGCTTCTTGAAAAAAAAAGTATTTTGCTGTTTATATCTGTAACCACCAAAATGAGTTCCATGCCAAAAAATAAAAATAAAAAATTCAATTGCCAAACATTTTGTTTGTGATGACAAAGGATTTTCCTTCTTGCTTTAATTTGAGAGCTGTTGTGTTTTGTCTGCAGTGGTGGCCTGGCCAGGTGTTGTTTTCCCTGGCACATCTGCCAAGCTGAATGGTTATGGCTTGTCTGATCTTTGTTCACCTTGCCTACTTCAGAACCATGATGTTCTAGGGCCTGGGTTTTGTCTTGTGTTGGGAATCCCTTGCAACTTTAGGCTACAGCTCTTTAATTCTTGGGTAGAAATCTGTGACTTCAGCTACTTGAGTCTTAAAGTTGAGTGAAATAGTACGATGAACACCACAAGTCCTTGGCATTCTTCAGGGCTCTAATCTAAGACCTTTATCAACTCATGTACTGGAGATTTCCCAATCTTAACTCAAGGGACCACTCTGGAAGGTAGAAAAGGACAGGAAATGAAATTGCACAAAAGGAGGAGAGAATGAAATGATACAAGATATTAAACAACTTTTTTCTTTCTGGATGATCATATTTCAGAGGGAATTGAAAGCAGGGATTTGGAATGGCAATGGGTAAGATTTTATCCTTATGATTTAGCACATAAGCAAAAGCAGAGGCCTTTTGGCTATCAAAACAGCTGGTGCAGAGATAAGGGGAGAGTTTGCTGGACTGGGCTAATGCCTAGTGTGACCAAACAGGCACGTACAGCTGAGGCTAGCAATTGGTCGGACAAGTAGGGGCAGGATTGTGGTTACAGGCGCCTGACTTAAGACAGAGAGGTGAAGGTAAGAGGCCTACGTGTACTTGAGTACTCTCAGGCCTGCTTGTGGTTAGAGTGGGAATGGGAATATAAACGTGACTGTGCCTGTGGAGTGGAGAGCAGGAGTGTGTGCGTGTGCGTGCGTGCGTGCGTGCGCGCGTGTGTGTAAGGTGGCTGGGGAGCTGCTTCAGAGAATGGAGTAAAGCAAGTAGAACCTGAGGAGGCTCAAACAGGCCATCAGATAAAGCAGAGAAAACACAGTCAATTTTTAATTTCAGGGCATAGTAAGTACTGGCGACATAATTTCACTTAAAAACTACTCATCCAAAATGTAACTGTGTGTCCTGTTTTTGGTTGTGAGCCTAGCCTTTAACGGCTGAGCTATCCCTCCAGCCCGTGTGTCCTGTTTTTATTTTTTTTTTTTATTTTGCTAAATTCTACCACCATAAATTCAGGAGGCAAAAATTAGTGAAGGCAGATGAGTGGTGCTCTCCTGGCTTCTGCTTAAGGGTGGGGGCTTGCTGGAGTCTGTTCTTGCTCCTGAGAGCAAAAGAAGAAAGGTAGGAGGTCCTAGTGGTCGGAATGACGCCGTCAGGCAGAGACTGTAGGTCTGAATGCTCTCTAGCTAGCCTGTAATTGTGACCCAATCGGAGCAGGAGTGAGGAAACTCATGGCTGACTGCAACCAACCAATCAATGACTGGGACTCATGTCTTTTTTATTTGCTACTGTATTCATCCTTCTTAAAACAGCACTGTGAAGAAGGGTAGTGGCAGTTTCCATCAATTCCCCGGTACCACATAGCATATTAGACTCTATGTCACGCCTGTGATGTTTACTTTTCTCCTTGTGAAAGAGTGCCTGGCTGAACAATTCAAAGGGAAGATGATACATTGTGGCTTGCAGTTTGGGAGTAGAGAGTGGTGGAGATGGCATAATGGAGTTCACAATGGCAGACAGTGTGACTCATCATGTCTCCATACCCAGGAAGCAGAGAGGGAAGGCCAGAAACAGAACTGGTCTATAACCTCAAGACCTGTCCCTCCAACCCTAAGTTGGTGAGTTAGTCTCGTGTCCAAAAAGTTTTACAACCTCCCATAACAGTGCTAGCACCAGCAGTTCAAAAACATGAGCTTATGGGGATAGTTCACAGCAAAATCATAACGTATCTCCTGCCCTATGTACATATCCAGATCCTGGACATACCACCTCTGATTTCCTTGTGTATTTGACTATTGTTTATGCTGCATCTGCAAGAAACTACAGAAACTTTGGAATGGTTGACAGAGACTGAAGTCTTAGTCAGGGAAAGAAAAGAAAAAGTCACGTCACGGGGACTCAAGAGATCCGGCCTGCCACTCTAGGTGGCCAAACTGCATGACGTCTGTAGTGTAGAGGAAGCCAGTGTGCAGGAAGCAGGAGGATGAGGAAGACAGAAGCAGAGACCAACGTGGGCGGAAGGACAGTGATAAACTATGGCAGCTCCCAGTTCCTGCTGGACTCAGCTGTCCTTACAGCTGGCCTGGCTGAGTCATTCCTTTATCATTCATCCTAGTTTTATTTTATCCTCTGAGTGTCTTCTTGTTCCCCTGCCCTTGCCCTGCTAGTCCGAACGTGCCCTCTCTTTCTGAAGTGTCCCATGGAGTCTTCTATCATGGCCAAAGATGTTTATCATGTGTTTCATTTTGGGTGGTGTACAGAAACAACAGAAATTTACTCAGACCCAGAGGCATGAAAGGTGAAAGAAATGCATGCTGAGGTCAAATGATTGAGAAGCAGCCTGGACTGCTCTTTCTCACACATAAGAAAGAACAGACTCTCCTAACCCTATGGTTCTCAGAGAGTACCGAGCTACCGAGGAAAGCATGGTTGGCTTGGGCTTTGTGCTCGGGTGGCTGGAACCTCAGGGTTAAGTATGGCAATGGAAGTGTCGGCATAGGAAGCTGGACGTAGAATGGTTCTCTAGCATTGTTAGCTCCCACTGGCTTCCCACAGAAGCTACAGAACACCTGACTTACAGCTGGCGCCACAGCAGACAGAAGATGGAGTGACAGCGCCAGGCCAGGCCAAGTGGTTCCTACCCTCCAGAAATTAGTCTACAGGAAAAGGACAGAGTAAACAAAGAATTTTAGCTAATTAAGTAAGTCAACGGCAGGTGTGCAACAAAGTGTGAAGGAGAAATACACAATGAGTGGGGAGGCTGGCAGAGCCGGGTGCCGATCACTCTAGTGGTAACATTAGTTAGTTCAAGGGGAAGTTCTGACCCTTCAAAAATGTCCTTAAAGGCTGTGGGTCCTTTGCATCATGAGTATAGCATGCATCTCCAGAGCAAGAGAGACCGACCCAGGAGTAGGGTAAATGGACTGGTCTGCAGCATGAGAAGGGGGAACAGACAGTAGCTGGATGTCAGAGTATATGAACTCTATTGACTTTCATGTTTCTGACACATCACTGAGGGTTAAGGTGTTTAGGATCTTCATCACTTACTGGAAATCCATTATTCAAACCCAGTTCACATAATGGCTAAGTGCTTAATGTTGAAATGACTAAAATTGGTGAGGTGCATTCTTTACGTAGGCATAGAATGTCTTCCTACAGTCTTGTGGGCAATGTCAAGCAAGATCAAGATCCAATTTAGGGACTGTAGGAAGTCAAGAGGTAGGCATACTCAGAGAGTGAAGCTACCAATCTGAGAATGTGGCAGGCTATTTTGGAGAGAAACCCATTTGGGCGGCATACATACATCTAACTTTTGAGAGGGTCTAGGCATTTAAGATAGGAAATCAAGAGAAAACTGAAATTCTACTTAGGAGAACTTGCTAAGAGTTAAACAAAACAATGTCTGAAATCGCAACCTCAGAGAAGCCATGGCAAAACCAAAGCTTGGGAGAAATGTTATTGGATGACTGGTTCCCACAACAAGGAGCTATTGGAGGAATCGATTTTTGGAGAATTGCTTCATCATAGTTCCTTTCCAGACCTGGTGGTTCAGGGCACTTTTCTGTTTTCCTTTGATTCAATGTGTTTATTTGTCAACTCAGAAACTCACAATGGTTTCAGATAAAACAACAACAGTAATTTACTAGAAGGGTATGAGAGGACCCTATGTTATCGAGGGGAGGATCTAGCCACCATGTAGCATGATTCAAGTGGATTCACAAGAACTGCTTATACCCTGCTAGAGATGCATCCATCCTTGCCTTCCTCACAGGACTGAGAGGTCCTTAGCCTCACAACCCACGGGCCGCACATTGGCAAAGAACTGATTTGGACTCGTAGTTTAAAAAGTTTAAAGAGCTGCTCAAACTGACCAGCCCAAAGACAGTTCCCAAGAGCAGTTTGGAGGCAGATTCCAAAAGAAGGGTTTGCTGTGAGTTGACCAAACAAATGCCCTTCCAAGATTTTGTGAGGAGCTAGAAATGCTGTCTTCTTGTATCCACAATGCAGTTTTTGTTGAGACCAAAGGACAAATGTAGCCATTTCCCAAGTGAAGACACCTTCAAGTCTCATCTTCCCACCAACAACATAACAGGAGTGCCTCCCTGCTTTTAATCCAGAGGATGTAAGAGTGCCCCTTATCTCAGTGGACAGTAGATGCATACTCATGGGAACAGAAAACCAACTGGCCAGATTAGGCCCCACTTTGAACACAGCAATTGCTGTTTAATAAATCTAACAGGGACTTCTCATGAGGAGGAAGAAGAGGGAGTCTGGGCCAAGAACCCAGCTGAGGAGTCCTGTGGTGCTCAGTAGGAATCAAGGCTGCCCAGCCTGGCCTTGGGAGTGGGCAGGTGGGCTGCCTGCATAGTGCCCTTCATCTCTTCAAAAAGTGGTGAGAACTAATCAGGTGGTAGCCCTGCCAGTCACTGCGTCAGCTGGCTGGGTAGTTGTTTCTGTAGTGGTGGCTGCGGGCTGGGTTCACTCCCTTGCTTTTGGAGGACAGATGTGCCAGGCAGGGATCAACAAGGGAACAGCTGGACAGCAGTGAGTCTAACAGGCCCAATGACTAGTTTAGGAGTGTCACCTCTCCATTGTTCTTTCAGTGCCCTGGAAAGGTCACACAGTGCAGCGGGTCCAGAGGATCTGCCACCCCATCCTCAGTCTGTGTTCTCATCACCTCAGGATCCAATATATTTTGCTTAAAACTGAGTCAATAGCTTCTTCTGAGGGTAAACCTTGCAGCTCCCTATCAGAGAACCCTAAATTCTCTCTGCAGGTTAGCACTTCCTTGCCAGCCCCTAGACACCCTGACTCCTTGTTAGTCAATCTTGTTGCCTCTGAAGTTTCTCAAAAAAAAAAAAACTACTAAATTCAAGTGATACGTGTTCTATTTTTGCAAGTGAGCCTTTTCTCCTTCTGCTTCGAATAAAAGAAAAAGAAAATATTAAAGAGAATGAGAGAAAAGGCACAAATGCCTAGGCCGTTAACTGACAAGATTGCCTGCGGTTCTGATTTTGGTAGTTTATATAATAGCTTCAAATGCTGGTGAAGAAGGCTCAGTCTTGCCAGAAATGATCTTTAAATTAAGTATCCATTTTCTTTTAAATTATCTCTAATGGCACAGTAGAACCACATTATTTGCAGTCTAAAACCAGGGTTTGCAGGGATATTTGATCTTACTCATTTCTACTTTGGGGATCAGGCACTCTTATCACATTCATTATTCTCTCCAATGGAAATGACCCATCTTTCCTTGGTGACTTATTCTAATGTGTTAGAGGTCCTGTGGGGTGGATCAGGGTGGTTATGTTTGATGCCATGCATCCTAGCTTACTGATAACACACAGCTGGCTGTCAAGGTTACAACATTACTCATTCCACCACCTCATCTGATGTCTCACATCCATGATGCTGTGGGTTCTCAAAATAATTGGCTTAAAGGATGACATCCTACTGCTGAGGCAGAATCTTTTGTTCTTCAGAAATACCTAGAAATAGGTTCCTGATTCTTCCCCAAGTGTAGAGAATATATTCCATCCCCTGCCTATTAAACCTGCTGAAGACACAAAGGTTCCCCCAGCTCTTTATGCAGCTGTACCCCCCAGACCCCAGGAGGGATTCTAGTTTGCCTTCCATATCATCTTCACCAGATTTCTTTGGAATGGAATCAGAACCACTGTCTCCCTTCACTATCATGTGTGACATCCTTTAAAAGGCAGGCAGCCTGGACATCTGGGTAATTATTGGAGTAATAGAAGATGTGGCTTCTGGTCCTAGAATAAGCATGAACTTGCTGTTGTGCTCAGCTCCTGGCCCTCAGTATTGATGCCAACTGTTAGGGCATTGTATATAGATCTTTGATTTATCTCACATGAGGGAGTGTGTGGAACTTATTCAGAGAAAAGGATAATAGGAAAAGCCAGCCTTCCTAGGCAAGGTCCTAACCATGATCCAGTGTGTGTTTGGAGACCTATGAACCAGTATGGAGAGTATCCCAATGGGTCTTCTGTATTCTAAGCTATTCAGACATATTCATGAATCAAGACTTCTAATGAACTCCTGTGGAACTTGGAAGACTTGGAACGTGGCAAGAAGACAGTGCAAAGCCCTGCCTGGAGCCCGCTTCTCTTGCTTGCATGACTGGCCATTAGGACTGTCTCATGAAGGCAGTGTGACAGCCCCTCTAGTAATTATGAAGCCCTTTATTTTCAGAATTGTTTAATGTTCCAGTAACACTATGAGGGAAATAATATTTCTTATATTTTGGAGATGAAATCCCTGGGGTTTCCAAAGCTTTCTGACTCATGAACTAGTTCTCAGGTGCTAATCTAGGACTTCTGACTTCAAGTACAATACCCTGGTTGTGCCTTCAAAGCACAGGGTTTGGAGGACATATCCCAGGAGGGTGAGGGAAGCTGAGCCATTGGAAGCACCATTGTTAGTGTTTTATTTTATATTTATGTGTTCCTAGGACTAATTTAGTTTTGAATAAAAGGTTTTTGGTTCTAAAAAGGAGTTTTTGGCCAAACAACACTATTCCATAACAATGGTGAAAATGAGATTTTTCATCAGCCCTCTGTCAGGACTTTGCTCTTATTCTTTGTCCCAGCAATCACTGCTGGAAAACACCCTTCTGAGCAGGTGACCACAAACATTCTTTCTTTGCTTGTTTCAGAGTCTGCTTCTGTTTTTGTGGACCCTTCACAGGAACAGTGTTCAGCAGCTAAGGTACCTGGCACTAAGCCAGATGCCATTCATCCTAGATCAAGGCCCTTCTTTCTTTACAAGAATTGAACCACATGTTCCAACTTGTCTCATAAATATAAAAAGAAAAGGCTAGCTTCCATTTTAATGAGTGGAAATAATTACATGTCACACACCACCTAAGCAGTTCTGTGTTTGCTCTGACTGTAATGCTGACATTAGCATTCAAAGATGCTGCTCACACTGTGTACAGATGTGGGGTTTATGGGCTGTCATGTTCCTTGTGGCCACAAGATGTCAGACTAATATGGTCATGAGTTGTAGGTGCAGGAAGGTGTCTTGGCTCCTGAATGCCATTGATGAGTTCATTAGCTGATTAAAATCCTTCCAATAAGCTTGTTTGGAAGAGCCTAGGGAAAGTCTATGAAATGTGTCATATTGTTATCCTGTTGATGGAGACACTGAACACCACTAGCTGGTAATCAGATTAACATCAACAAATATTGATTGTACATGCTTGCACGATTAAATCTTGAATAATTAAAGGCCACTGAGTTTCCCAGCTCTCATGTGAGTGTGTGTTACCATAAGCAACATGCACTGTTTACAGAGTACTGGGCTCACACACAGAAGCAGATGCCCTTGGAAGTTGCTGCTTGAAAAGCTTATCAACTAAGGAAATGCATTTTTAAGTTGACAACTGTTAGGTAAGTATGAGACTTTCTACCAACTGAAATATATCCCATTAGCAGAACCACAGAGCTAAACATAGGCATGTGTGCAGTGTAGGTTTGTTTACTCAGTGGTTAGGAAGATTTGTCAATTAACAGTTGATCTGACTTGCCATCCCTTGCTATGCCTTTTGTCTCCAGAATTACTTCCTATAGCTGTTTCCTTGGGGGTCTGGCGGACGGAAGCAATAATGACAAGCAAAGGTTGGAGTCAATCAATACATGGTTATTGAGTTCCTACAGAGGGCTAGGTGCTGGTGACAACCCAGCGGACCTGGAGGGCAAGGTCTCTGCCAGCCTCTTCCTTCCTCCTCATTTATCTTCCTTTCCTGATTTTTCTGTTCTGTTTCTTAACCCTTAGAATCCTGTTAAATGCTGGGCTAGACAGTGGAGGAGGAGCTTTTGTCTGTTTGTCTCCGAGAACACATTGATCTCCCACATATGGTAAACTTGGGGTTGGAGACTCAGAGACAGAATTAAAAAAAAAATGGTTTTTCCTTTTGTGAGGGACATTGTGGATGTAGAGAACACATTCAAATACTCCACATATAACACCCTGTGTTGGTGATGTAACCAAGCCGCTGTGCCATGGAGGGATTGAGTCTGCTTCGCACTGAGAGCATTGTGTGCTTTACAGAAGCAGAGAGGTAGAATTCACTAAGTGGATGGTAGATGGGAAGCTTGCAGAATTAAAATGTGTGATGGTGAGTCTGTTAGTGCAAAGCAGAGCTACTGTAGTAAGTACATAGGCAATGCAGTGACTTGTTAGGACACATGCTTGTTTTTCATATGACAATCAGAAGGTGGGCGGTCAGTCTGCCTGGAAGGTCTGCTCCATAGAACCCTATCCAGGGAATCCTTATTTGGGGATCACTATCCTCCCAATTTCTCTTTCCAAGACTCCCTAGGCATTTATTCACATGAGTGGAACATCAGCTGGCTTGCTACTATGTGTAAGATTCAATCATGAGAAGGAGAGAGGTCCAGGGCAAAGTCTTACATCTTGGTCAACTGATGCTGAAGTTGCCCATTTCTTATATTTCATTGTATCTGAGAATAAATGCAAGGCCACATCTACCTACAAAGCAGACAAGGAATTATGTTTTTTTTTTAACTGAGGTGGCTGTGTATTCATGACAAAGGGATGAACGTACTGTGGGAAATAATGAGCAGCCTGCCCTAGCAAAGGTGAGTGGAAGGGAAAAGTCTGTGGCAGAACTTACATGTGGTATAGTACAGCTGGATCGCAGCTCATGGGACGTATAAAGCAGGGCCAGGGTGTGGAGAAGTCAGAATGTTACATTACTGAAAGCATTTAAATAAGGTTGGTGAGCTGTGCTTTGTGTTTGGGGAAGCCTCTGGTACCCAGAGTTGAGTCATAATGGAATGGTTAGAGTATAAACAGATGGTGGTGTGGCTCCTGGTGATCGAGGATGAGGACATCACTCAGAAGTGGGAGAGGGTCAAATGTAAAGGTCATGTGGATCTGAGAGACATTTCACCCATAATCAAGACTGAAAATAACTTGATTTCCACTGGTCACCTCAGCTAAAAACTAAGAAACCAGACAGTGTGTCTGGTGTCTGCAACATCTCTTCAATAGAAATAACAACTATTTTCTTTGCCTAGGGTCTCTAGTCTTCACTAAATGTGTTACTCTTTAGAAAACACATTTACTGAGTGGATCCTTTATGAATGACTGCAAACACAAATAGAATAAAATAAAATAGAGTAAAATAAGAAACAGGTTGTAAGCTGGATTTACAGTTTGCTTACAATTCCCTGACACCCTGGCCAGCCCCAGATTATCTGTGTGCTCATAAAACTTTCTTCAAAGATGATTCCAAACTATTGATTTTCTAATAACTCAATCTTAACCATGTTCAGGTTTTCCCCCTATGTGTTCCCCCAGCCACACTAGCTGGAATTCGGGGTGTCTTTAAAAGAATTCTTCATTTATTCCTATAGGAATGTGTTGAATCTACTGTGTAGATTGTCATAGCTATTCCCCGAGGCCAGTTGTGTTCCCCCGCAAGTCTGAGAGTAACAGCTCTCCACCCATCTTTCAGATGAGCAATCTTAATCAGAGCAAGGCAAGTCCATGGCACAGCTGAGATTAGATGTGTAATCATCTAAGTCATGCTCAGCATTCTTCCAGTTCTGTCAGGCTTTCCTGGGTTGGGGACAAATGCACCGAGCTCCATATAGAGATTATAGGTAGCATGGTAACATGGTCATGATAGCTATAACTGAAATGTCCACCCAAGTTTATTGCCTTATATCCTCTTTATATCTATAGCGAACGTATTTGTTCCAGAACAAAGAGTGCAATTTAGTCATTGAAGCTGAAGCAGGTTCTTGTATCTCTGTGTTGGGATTTAATCTCTGTACTTCATTGCATTTACAGCAATGAGCAGTATCCCCCCATTATCCTGATGAGGGAGTGCAACCAGAACCAGTCTTCAGTTCTCTGTCAGTGGCTCCTTCATGCTGCCAGGTCCAGCACACAGGATCTGAAATGTCGACTTCTATGTCCCTCAATGTTACTGCAGTTGTTTTCCAATCAGTGAGCAATAGCCTGTTACACTTCTGTGATACTCCTTCTGACCTTGAACCATACCCCTATAGAAATCACACACTCACTCTTCCCTGTCAATTTTGCTCCAAGGCTTACAACTCTTGACGGGCTTGTCTATTTATATGACTCTTCCTCTATTTCCTTTGAAGACAACAACTAGGTTGACTCTCTCTGCTTGGAACACGGTCTGGGTCTTAACAGTTGTTCTATAAATATTTGATAAGAGAAAAGGGTTTCTGATGCAGCTTTATCCATGCATCCTCTAAATGATAGGTGAATGGCAGAACTTGCCTTCCTTTTTCCTCCTCTTAGTTTGTGTCTTTCCTGTCTGCACTGAGTCTCACTATAGGCCAGACCAAATTTTAAGTGCTTTGAATGCCCTAACTTCTGTACTACTCTGTACACTACTGCATACTTTACGGTATAGCAATTCTGGGTGTCAGCTTGAATCGGATTCTGAGTTCTTCACTACTTAATAATGTGACTTCTTGCACGACTCCCCATCTCAGCTTTCCTTGTCTGTGACATCATCACGAAAGATGATGGTACTTAGCTTGGAGGCCTTATGAATTTTAAATGAGTTAGTATATGAGAGTTGCTTAGCATAGTATCAGGCAGAGAAGCAGAGCTGCGTCAACATTAGCTGTTAGCATTAGGCTCAGGAGATAGCACACTCTCTCTATCTATCTATCATCTATCTATCAACCATGTATCTATCGATCTATTTATTTGTGTGTATGTGCGTGTGTGTAACAGCACATGTATGGAAGTCAGAGAACAACTTGCGTGAGTGGGTTCTCTCCTTTTATCACATGAGTCTCTGGGAAGAAATTCAGACAAATGCCTTCCCCAGCTTAGCCATACCTGTGGCTTCTGAGGTGGTACTAATAAATGAGTATTTTCCTCTTTCCTATGGGCCATAGCATATAATAATCATTTGCCATCACTAATTATTCACAACGGATCCAGGAGCACACCTAGCAATCTTGTATCATAAAGAAGCCCAAGTAGATGGAGCTATGACCACAGGGCACAGAGATACAAAGAAGGAAAGAATGAGAATAGTAGGACTTCTCTGAGTCCAAGGAGACCAACATAGGTACAATTTCTCCCGTTTTCTGGACTCCAAACATTCATGAGACTGCCTGAGAGTAAGATTGGATTCTCCCTGGTAATGGATGCTGTGGCCTTCCAGACACTGCACAACATAATGGCAAGATTACAAATGTCTTACTTAGTTGGCGAAGCAGTTGATCAATAATTATTTATTGGGTGCCTAGAAAAATCATTGTCTTGAAGGACTGTAGCCCCCCTCCCTTAAAAAATGGTCACACATCAGCTTTGTCCTGAGGCTAACAAAAGGGGACTAGGAAGTAGATTTCTGGCAGTGGGAGAAAGGAAACCTTCTTGCCAGAGTGACACCAAGGTGTAGTTCATGGGCATGAGGCGGACTGTGGAGAGGAAATGATGACAAGGGTAAGACATTTTATCACATGAAGGTCTACTGACACACACCATTCAAATGGAAATGAAAACCATGACTAATTAAAGAAAATTAAAGGCTCCTCTTGCTCATTCCCACTGCAGGATAAGTTCTGCCATGCGTGGCCCAGTCAGGAAGATGAGAGAGGTCAGCATTTTCCACTTCCAAATATACATCAGAGTCACATTAAGGAGGAAGCATGCTGAGTGCTTTTAGAAGCTGAGGCATGCTGAGCAGGCTCCACCAGGAGATGGTTTAGCAACATATCCTGATGGTGGGGCCTCCCCAGGACCTCTTTGTCTACTGATTCCAGCTCTAGTTCCTGCCAAACACACTTCTTTCTAAGCTTGTGCCTTGCAAGTGGTAAAATCATCCTTAATATCATATGTGAATATTGTTACAAAGAAATTTTCTCCCCTCCTGGCTGTACAGTTGTCAGTTACAATATGCTATAAATAAATAATGTTTCTGTAGGAGCAATGAAAAGGAGGGGAGTACAATGTTTATCAGCTAGCATCCCTGCCTGTTAGAAGAATCTGGCTAGGAATGTTAACATGGACTAAACAGGACAACACGCTGCTGGCAATGAACGTTCAGGAGTAACCAGCTCTGAAGGGATGCTGAAGGGGCGTCTGCCAGGCAGGCTGCCTGTAGATTGAAGGTGTGTGCTGTCTCTGGCAGGGCCATGAACAAGCTCCAAATTAGAGCAACACCTGCCCCTTGCTGCTTTGACAATGCAGGCAGCTCTGTGGGGAAATGTCTCCTGCAGGGAGACACCACAGGGCTGGGGGAACTCTAGACTTCATTGGAAATTAACCATGAAGAGAAAACAAAACAAAAGATGTTCAGCTAACATCTTTTGCATCTTATAATAGTTTGATAGATTTAGATCTTTGCATAGGTTTTTCTTTTTTGCATGGGAAAAAATCTATTTTGCTCTCATTTTAATGAGCTTCTGATTTCTGTTTGGGGTTGTATCTCTTCACTAATTTGAGAAAAAATATCAAAAAGACAAAGATATGTTTTTAAGGAAGACTGGCCAAGAGTTAAGGAGAGATGATAAGTGAAATCCACTAATAAACAAATGCTCAAAAAATGAGTATCATGGTAAAAATCATGAATGGAAGAATTGGAGTTATGCCACAGAAATAAGGGGAAATGGAGAAATAAAAAAAATGATACTTTTAATATAGTGGACAGAGCAAGCCTTGTCAAAGTAAGAAATGACATGAAGTCAAAGATGTAAAGGCAATGTGAAGGTCAGATATGAGGCTATCTGTAGAAAAAAGGTTACAGGAATGTTCCAGGTAGAGGAAGGGCAGGAAAAAGAATTACCTTCTTCTTAAGACTATAACGAATACCTAAGATTATCAATTTATAAAGGAAGTTTGACTTTGGTTCATAGTTTTGTAGGCTCCAAGCCCATTGTTTCCCTTGCTATGGGCCTGTGCCAAGGCAACATATCATGGTGAAAGGACTTGGTAGAGCAAAGCTGTTCACTCCGTAGTTGGGAAGCCAGAAGGGAAGATGGTAAAGACAGAGAGACCCACAACCCTCTTTAATGACATCTCCACTAATCTTCATTCCATTAGGCCCTACTTCTTCAAGTTTCCACTGTGTCCCAATACCATAAACCCAAACAGAAATTAAGCCTTTGATATCAAGTGCTTTGGGGGATGTTTGTGATGGAAATCACAGCAGGATCAGCATGGCTGCAGAGTGTGGTAGTGTCATAGAAGATTGAGAGCTTGATCACATCTCCGTAAGCCTGACATGGGCTCTTAAGATGATATAAGGCAATGGTTCCCTCTGACACAAGATCTCTGAGAGAACAACTAGCCAGGATGCCTGCTACTTGTGTAGTGGAAGACTCTGACTGATGTAGAGATCAAGGTGAATGTGAGCTGACAGTGGTCAACTATTCTCAAATAGTTTGGGCAAAACCACTAAGGAATGGCAGTTTCTATCTGATAAACTCAAAATGACATTTTTCTTTCTTATTTATGTGCTCTTTTCTAGGTGGCAATATGTTGAGTATTAAGAATGGATAAAGAGTGAATCAGGACAGAACAAGAGACATTTAGATGTATGGAAATCAAATGGGCTTGTTAGATATGTCAGAGTCAGTAGGAAATATAAATTAGTTGTGATTTTTTTCAAGAGGCCTATCTTATAGCATAGGTCAATAATTTAAAAATAAGCAAAAGGGAAAAGGAGAGGAGAAAGAGGATAAAAAGGTGGAAGAAAAAAATAAAACAATAAGTGTGTTCAGGAATTCCTTAGTGTATTATTGGGTTTTCTGTGTTGTGTCTCTCCCATACCAAATGCATATTAACACATTGTTTCTAACAAAGGAATGTGATCAACACTTTTGAAATATCATTAACTTCTCATTGGTGTCTCTTGACCCCAACAATCTTAATTGCTTGGAATGAAAGCTTTGTGAGACAAAGGTGAGGATAAAGAATGCAGTTGTATGTTCCAATGTTAAGTATATTGGCTTTAGGGTAATTTGTGCAATTTTAAGACATGTTGATTTATGAACTAATTAATGGCACACAATGAAAATACGTATAGAACTTGTTTGACTCCCAGTCTTGAAAACCTCCAAACAACAGGAAAATGGGGTTTGCATGTTAGAAAATTAAATTCAATATATATTTATGAGGCCATTCAAAATGTGGAGTCCTTTCCTCCTAAGTCCCGAGTAAGCAGAAATGTCCATGTATCAAAACCTAATTGTGCCAGAGAGCGAGGCTTGGCGAATAAATTAAGTCTTAAGCTACAAAAGACATTGGACATTAATTTTAAGGCTTATTATAGCTCTGATGATATGGGCATTAATAAATCCAGTAGGAAGAAAGAATGCAGCAAAACAACAAATAAGACGTATCTACTGGCTTTCCTTGGCAAATGCTGATTGTTGATAATTCATTTAAACTGACATAGATATTTCTGTACTCTAGGGTCATTGTTCCAGCAGCTTGTTAATGGGGACGGAATGGGGTTTTGAATATTTTATGGATTCTTAGAAGTCCATTTCTTGTTTCTGAGGTGGGGAGGGAATGGAGAGAATTTTAGGCTATGTAAAATATTCCACATTCATCTTGCAAACCTTTATTGAGCACTTCATATGATAAAGTGTTATTATAGGCTATGGATGAAGTTTAACAGGCATTCAGGGAAAGGGGTGTGATTGCAGAGCAGAAGGAGGTTGTCTTTAGAACCAGCCTTTGAAATCTGTGTAGATCTTTGCAAAGTCTATAGGACTTACAGATAGAAACTGCAGTTAGGAAGGAATCCGGGATAAGGGTGAAATGAGAATAAAGGCAGAAGGCTGGGAAAATGAACATGTAGTAAAAATAATAATGTGATTGTGTGATAAGGACCATAATAGCAGCTAGAGGGTGGTGGGGTCCAAATATTGTGAAACTCAAAGTTGTAGACAATGCAATTATCTAACTGACTTTTTGTTTCTAATGAGCACATATTTGGTCAGTGGCTTTTGAATAACACATGCTGCTTATTCTCAAAGAGATCTCCATTTTTGAGAAGTACTATTTATCATAATGTAAAAATAATTTTATCTCCAAATTAAAAGAATATCATAAAAGAGTAAATGAAGTCTGTATGCAAACACACTGTCAGAGCACTTAGAATATTCTTGAGGGATCAGAAAAGATTTGTAGGATAGATGACTTTTGTTTTGAAGTCTGGGAATTTGAGAACAACAATATGAAATCAAATGATACTATGTTTGTGAAATATGGAGCTTTTTCAAGTAGTATTTAGATTATAAAATGGAGATGAGAGTAGCCAAGGACAAGTTTGGTTAGATGAACAGGAGACAGACCAGACAGCAGTTAGTGAGTCATGACAAACCTTAGCACTATCCATTGTCATCGGATTGCTGTCTATTAAGTCCTTGAGAGAGGGGCACATTTTTATACACTTTGAAATCAAACATAACCATGCAATTTCCTTTGGCCAGTGACTGTCTGTGGGAAGTCTATCTACTGCTGCTCACCTCTGCATCTGGCACTTCTGTTGCCTTGAGATCATAAAAACAGAGTTATTGTGGAGACGTAAACCCAAACCATTGCAGAAAGGTAGGACTCCTTGGAGAGTCATTGTAACCCATAATAAAATTTAAAAGCATGAAAATTGAATGCATTCCTTTGGAATACTGAGACTTTCAGACTGATTGTTCCAATCCCACCCTGTCCTAATTGAGACAAAGTGTGATGAAGAATCTAGATTTTGCTATGGAAGAAACTATGGTAATTTGGGTGTGTTATATTTTTTAGAATAATCATGTAGTGAACTATCCAACTGGCCCTCTGTATGTTCAAAATTAAACCAAAAAGAGGGGGAAATGTTATGGGAATTCTGTCTTCAGTCTGCTAGCCAATTGAGGGGGGGAGGCATTTTGGTCCAAGAAGCAGGGTTTTCATTGGGGATAGATGTGACCAAGGAAGAGCAGGCACTTCGAATGAGGACCAAATAGCAGAGGATACAAGTGGCGACTTGTGACTCAGTTCAGATTCCCCATTTGTTATTTAATATTTGTGCATGGATTTTTCTTGTTAATAAATGGTAAAGAAATCATTTATCACCAGACATTCAAATAATCACAGACCAAAAATACTGGACAAACAAATGTATATCCGTGCTAAATATGTAAAACTTTTTTGTCATCATCCCTAGATAAAAAAACAATTTACATATCTTTGCATTTCTTTGGGTATTAGAAATGACTTTGACTTAAATTGTGAGGGGACATGTATAGTTTACATGCCAAAAATACACTATTTAATATAAGGGGCTTCAGCCTCTGTGGGTTTAGCTATTTGTTGGAAGGCAAGATTGTAGTGTCGGAAATTTGATTCTGAACAGATAATCAGCTGATCTTATATTTAAAAATAAAACTCTTGTATCAGTCTACAAGAAAATAGAAAGGTGTGTTCAACAATATGGGCAAGAGGCAATGAGAGCAAGGATTAGAGCAGTGGCAGTGGGATGAAAGAGAGACGTGAGAAATAGTGTCATGAATGCATCCATAAGAGCCTTTAAAGGACTCAGCTAAGAAAGATGAAGGGGATATCTAAGATGAATGCATTTCCAGTATCGAGTACTAGAACTCTCTTGTCTTTGATATAAATGAAAAAACGTAGTAGCACAATGGGCTGAGAAAAAAAATGTATTTGGTCTATGAGCCAAGTAGCAATTAAGAATTCACCTGTAGTTCAGGTACAGGGATCACTTGATTGAGATGGTAGTGGAAGCAGACAAGGAGTTAACTCATGCATTTGGGAGGCAAAAAGGAAGAGTAGTCTGAAAAGGTCCATTGGATGGTCAAGGCCCATCTTATGAAAGTGAAGGAGAATAGACTTTCTGGAGAAAGTAGCACATGTTGTGGAGACACTAAGAAGAATGAAGACTAAGAAAATACCTTTAGAACTGGAGCTCAATGTAACAACACTAGGCCTCTTTGAGGAGAGACTTTCGAGAAACATTGTTGAAATAAAACAAACTTAGGGAATCGGAGGATGACAAGATGCTGAGAATGGGGAGGATTGGGTATAGATGAACCTCTTAACAGTTTTGCAAATATATGAAAAAAGAGGAAAAATTAGACTGAAAAAAATCAGAATTAAATATAACTAAAACATGGAAATTTATGTAACATGTTGACTATATTGATAATGGATGCAATTAATGAAGCATTACCATTGTTAAGACTTTGGCTGTTTGTTCCAGTGGGGTTTTTTGGTCAGCTTTACAGAAGCTAGAATCATCTGGGAAGAGGAACCTCAGTTGAAAAAATGATTCTTTGAGGTTGCCTGAGGAAAATCTGGGGGCATTTAAAAAATATTTATTAGTGATTGATGTGGGATGGTCCAACTCCCTGAGAGCATTACTACTTCTGGGCAGGTAGTTCTGGGTTGTATAATAAAACCAGCTGACTAAGCCAGGGGAATAAACCAGTAAGCAGCATTTCTCTGTGGTCTCCGCTTCAGTTCCTGCCTCCAGTTTCCTCCCTTCAGTTCCTGCCTTGGCTTTCCCTGATGATGGCAAGCTAAATAAACCCTTTCCTTGCCAAGTTGCTTTTGGTTATGGTGTTAATCACACCAACAGAAATCTGCCTAGGACATTGATGTATTATATGGGTTTAGATTTAGGTCCTGCTTTTGTCAATGACAAGCTCTGTTGCAAGAAGACCCCACCAGAGTCCCAAACCCTCTTCCGAAGTTTCTTCCTGATGGAAGGCCTGCCTACCTGTTTGATTGTATCTAAGTCTTCACTCTCCCATTTAGTAGAATTAAGCCATTGGCACATAATAGAAGGTTCAATAATCAGAGCTATCATCATCTAGATGCTTTAAGAATAATTTGGGGCCAGGCAGTAGTGACGCATTTAATTCCAGCACTCAGGAGGCAGAGGCTGGCGTATGGTGTATCTCTGTGAGTTCGAGGCCAGCTTAGGCTACAAAGTGAGTTCCAGGAAAGGCACAAAGCTACACAGAGAAACCCTGTCTTGACCTCCCCCCCAAAAAAAAGGAATAATTTGGGGTAGGACTGAAGAATTTCTGTTCTTAGATACCAAGGCACTTGTGGAATTCTGAATTGCAGTTGATAACAAACATGTGAGATGATGATGGGTAAAGAAGCATGAAGGATGCAGGGAATTTTTCTCATGATTGGGCTTTGTGTTAGTTACCATTACATCACTTCAATAAAATACTTGACAAAAATAACTTTAGGAAGGAAGGAATTCTTTTGGATCACAATGCCAGAGGTCATTTGTCTCCATGTTTCTGAACTTCTGGTGAACCAGTACCTCATGGTGTCAGAAGTGTATAGTCTGTTTACTTCATGGTGACCAGATAGCAAAGACAGAACCTGTATGCTGGCTTTCCTGTTTTGCCTTCTTAGATGAGGGTCTCTGTAGCATAAATTCTAATTGGTCTTAATAAAAACTTGGAGTTAGATATCAAGGGTGAAAGCTGAAAGATCAGAGAAGCAGAGCAGTCAGCCACCAGACTTCTTCCCTCTACAAATCCTCAGAATGAAGGTGCTCGAGCTCCTGTCTTCGCCTGCCTTATATTCCTCTCTCTGCCCAGCCATCTCACTTCCTGTTTCCTCCTCCCTAGTGCTGGGATTAAAGGCTTGTGCCTCCCAAGTACTGGGATCAAAGGCATGAGATCCCAAATGCTGGGGTTAAAGGTGTGTGCCACCACCGCCTGGACTCTATGGTTAACTAGTGGCTAGCTCTGTACTCTGATCTCCAGGCAAGCTCTATTTGTTAGAGAACAAACAAAATATCCCCACAGGTTTCAACCATTCACAATGAGGCCTCCTACTCTGGTTAATCCTCTCTAGAAATGTCCTTACAGATACACACACAAATGTGCTTTACTACTCTCCTGTCCATCTCTCAATTCAATCAGTTTGACAACCAAGGCTAACCACCACTGGCCTGGGCATGACCTAGGTGGCTGGGCTATAAAGCAGGAATGGCTTGGTCATGGGAAATGAGAATGTGTGTTGTTTCCCTCTTCATAATCATCTATAGTGTTGTCCCATTTCCCTTATTTCCCAGCCTTGCCCATGAGCACACAGAGGTGGTGCCTGGTCAATGTAAGGCATGCAAGGAGTTCTTTTTCCAGCTATGAGGATGGTGGAAATACCGCCCAAAATTCAACCTTATTTTACTAACATGATTGGATTTAAAAATCATGTAGGAAATAAAATGCTCTCTCTCTCTCTCTCTCTCTCTCTCTCTCTCTCTCTCTCTCTCTCTCTCTCTCTCTCTCTCTTCCTGCGTGTGTGTGTGTGTGTGTGTGTGTGTGTGTGTGTGTGTGTGTGTGTGTGCTTCTAAAGCAGTTCAACAGAGACAGGAAGACCCCCCCTGAATATAGGTGGTAGCATTACATGAGCTGGGGTCCAGACTACACAAAAAGGAGGAAGTGGCTACAACAGCAACAGTCTTCTTTCTCTGTGCATAGTCTCTTCCTGACTGTAGACACAGCTCATGACCCTGGTCCTTGCCTTCCCTGCTATGGTGGACTAGATCCCTTCTAACAGAGAATGAAAACACAACCCTCCTTCATTGATTTGCTTTGTCAGATATGTTGTCACAGTGCCAAGAAAACCAATATCAACCCTTAATTTGATATCCAGGCCTTTGGTACGTGGGACATTTTCATACTTTATTATGTGTCTAAGTTTGGGTTATACATCGAGAAATGAGATTTTGGCAATGAAGGCTGCAGAGGCATCTAATGTCTATTAAATACTTCTCTGAGAGACAGACTTTCTGTTTTTATTTAAATAACGAAGAATTCTTGGTAGCTACGGCTGGAACTGAGCCCTTAGTTAGAGAATGGAGGGCCTTTCATGCCTCTGCACAGGCTCTTCCCTGACCCTACTCTGTCTACAGATAATCTGGAGAAACAGGAGAGAGTCAGTGATCATTCTAGCTGGCTCAGGATAGAACATCCCCTGGAAACTATTAGCTCATTGCTCCTCTGCTAACATTCAGTCATTCAAGTATTTCACTGGGAAACATCTTTCCATGAATGATTTCTAGTACATAAGGAATCGTGGTTTCAGGGCTCACTTCTAAGTTATGTAAATCCTTGGTTCCACTTTCACTAAGCAGAGGAGACTAGCTGGTGTCACTTCACACCATGCCTATCTATATCATGTTGCAGCAGAATATGTAGTACTGTGCCCTAAATATCACAAATGACTTCCCAGAGGAATCCAGCAGATAAATTTTAAGACTCAGACTTGCTGACAAGGAGGGGGAAATGTATGTGGTCATGGCAAAGAACTAATTGTCCACATAAGGACAGGACATGTTGCTTGGAATCTTAATTTTGGACTCACAACAGCCCCGTCACAGAGTGAAAGGAGTTTATTTGACAAAAGAGAATGTTGTCTTTCTTGTAAAAGCAGACTTCTCCGAGAGCCTGAATAACTCCGCTCATAGGTCCAGGTCTTTGGTGGAGTAACAGGTGTATGGGGACTTGTCGTCTTCTTTTTCTGTTATCTTTGCAGCCTGTCTTGCTGAGCCCTCATTACATTAGGGCACACAGACGTCATATCTAGTGATTTACAGGTATCTACACACCTACAATATATTGAACACTAGAAAGCAAAACGAAGCCATGACATTTACATTTTAATTGGGGCACCAAGGAGGGATAAAGTTATGTTTGTGTGCACACATGTATACATGCACACACACACACACACACACACACACACACACACACACACAGGGAGAAAGAGAGAGATCGTGATAATTAGTGCTAAATGTATAGAAAAGGAATACAAAGGCAGAGAATATGATGACAAATGGGGGCACCTTGGTCAAGTCTCTTTAGGAAGATGGCTCAGCAGCAGAAGCCTCAATGACTTGAGGAAGGAGCCACAGGATCAGCAATAGGGAAAGTGTTCAAAACTTGGAAGATACCACACGTGAAAGCTCTGAGTTGAAAATAAGGAACCAGTACAGAGGCTTGGTTGACAATGTAGAGTGAGTGCAGGGGCGGGAGCTGGGGAAAAACACAGTTCTCACTTCATCTGTTGTCCAAGATTCTGGGCTTTGTTCTTGCTTCTTGTTAGTTTTCCCTCCAACAGGCAGTGATTTTCGTTTTTTTCTTCCCTACATTGCCTGTAACAATCACTGTCCCTGGCACACGGTCAGTCCAAACCTGACATTGGAGTCGGAAAATCCTTTAAGCAAATTCTACCTTTCCACTTCGTACCTGTTTCCCAGGCAAAACATTAGGACTCCTTCAGCACCCATTTCCGTATTTCCATAGGACACTAAAATTCCCAACAAGAGGGATAGCAAATGCATGAAAGGTATCACCAATTCACTGTGAATGCTTGATAAATCACTAAAGGTTGGTTATAATAGGTGACAGGTCCCAGTATACTGCATGGTCTTTTAGGGACAAGATTCTGATCTCTAACTCACAGTGCTCAGAAAACCTCCTTACTCCTCCACAGATGATTAAATTGGGAAGTCATTCTTTCTAGCTTATCACTTTAAACGTCTAGCAGGACTCCATCACTAATTAGCTCCAATCTCTCCCTTGTTAGTAGCCACCATATGGATCATAAACTAAAATGTTTCTCAAAGTAGCATATAGCCTTTATAAAAGCTCTTTTCTCTGGTCCTAAACTGCTGGCTTGAGTGAACTGGAGCTGGGTTTTACTGTTAATTAAACCCGTTCCCGCTATGTGCCAAGACAGAATGACATTGTCCTCTATGTGTTTCCGTGGGTAGTCCATATGTTTATTCTCTGTGTTAGCAAACAATTCATTGCGTGGTAGTTTCTGGTTTACTGGTTTGATTGAAAGCCATTTGATGGTGGAAACTGCCAGATGATCCTTCTTACATCCCACCGCCTGGAGGGCATTTGCTGTAAAGCTGTTTGCCTCATCCTAATTTGTGCCATCCTAACTTGACGGGAAGTGGGGGGTTATTTAACAAAAGTCCACATGGGTTCTTATTTTATCTAAAATTGAATAAATAAGATACTTTAACTGCAATCAATCTAATTTTCTCTTCTTCATTCTCCTCTGTCACAGTTGTCCTTGTGTTGAATCCTGTTGAAGTAACTTGTGGATTCAGCTAAGGGAAGTTTGAATTTTACACACCACAGCATACACATGCACACAGATGCACACAATTATATAAATTTATGTGGCTCACGTTTATAGCTTTGTGTAGCTAAGTTATGGCTGGCTGGTTTAGCCCAAGCATAGCTTCCAGAAACAGTGAGCTGCCTACTTATCTAATACAACAAGATATGATAATGAAGGGCCAGAGACTACCTTTGAAATGAATGCATTGTGATGGCACTGGGTTGAGGAAGTACGTGCACCCCAGAGAGAAGAGCAGCTTGAATGCCATGGTGTTGGAAGTCAGTCTAGGAAGACTATTGCCCTCCTTAGCTACAGAAAGCCATATGATCTGGTTCTGTTTCTGTAACCAAATAAAAAGAGAGGGTCTTCTTTTGAAAGATACTTTCCCAAAGTTGATGGGAATTGTCAAGCTAAGTATTACATTCCTGATAATGAGTTATGAAGCCAATAAAATCACTTTCGAGCTACCAATTATCAGAAACAAATTTTCGTCAATGATCATGAAAGAAATATCAGAATGGCCTTTCTGCTTGAAGAAAATTGCATTAAAACTTATGGTCATGGAAGAGGTGATCAAGAAATGTCTAGTTGAAGTTATCAGGGAAGAGGCATTATATCAGTGCTTCTTTTAACCCATTACTCATTCTTTTCTGAAAAGACCCCTCAGTTATACACACACACACACACACACACACACACACACACACACACACACACACACATACACACACACACACACACACACACACACACACCACAGTACATATTGCATAGCCTGATACAAGTTCATTATACATGTTCATTAAGTGCTTATTGAATTAATGAAAAATGTGACTGGTAATGTCTTTGGGCTTGTTAGTTATATTTTCAAAATCTTCTGTCTACAGTGAGGAGGTAGGTGATGCTACACCCAGGTCACCGACATACATTTGCATTAAAATGTTTCTAAATTGGTGATTTTTGGGATGCTGGAGTCATATCTCTATGTTCTAAATATTTTTAATCCAGCCTTTGCCTTTGACTGAGTGTTGATGTGAATTTCATCCTTCTAACCTACTACCCTTTGTTGCGTATATTCTATCAATATTTGAATTACCATCACACAGTCCAACTAGAAAGGTCTCATACAGTCCAAGAATCAGATTGCAAGCTCTGTAATTCCCAGGCACTCTTTTGTGCATACCATTACTCTAGGACACTGCTTTATTTTCCCCAAGGAGAATTTTAAAATAGTATCTGACGCCTCATGTGTTATTCTCTTAAAGATGACCCACAGGAACATGGTATATGAATGAGGACCGGCATGTACATCCTATCTGCAATTAGCAAATTTAGAACAAGGAAGCATTCCTCAGAGAAACTTGGCTAAAAGTGTTTATTTTATTTTATTTTATTTTTTCAATGACAAAATTTAACTATGGTGAAAGCCCTATCATCAGAACATCCCACACACTCTGTTCAGAATATCTGTGGCAGCCTGGAATAATTTTTCCCCCAGTGTTTAGCTTTATGGTTGCTTTAAGTATCAGATACTTTCTCACTCCTGTGATGTCTCTTCACACAGTGTTAGGGGGTAGATGTAAGTTATGTGTGTATCCTAAATTGTGTCAATTGGAATTGAAAATATGCCAGTTTTCTCACTACAGAGTACTTATTTCACAGGAGCATGGTGTCAAGAAAGCTGCCCACTGGTTGCTCAAGAGTTCCTCTAAAAGTAATTATCCTTCAAAGTAATTGAGAAATTCGAAAGGGGCACGGAAGTGACTCAGATTGTTCCTCACTATATGACTATCTTGCAGTTATTGACTTTAATTACATTAACTATTTTTGGTAAAATTCTAGGCAGCATTTGTCACTATCCATATTCATGTCATACTTTCAGAAGGTAATCATCAGTTTTATTAGGATATCTGGGAGATTTAAAAAAGGGATTAGATCATGCTACATCATATAATTCAGACATACATGCATCTGAGGAATTAAATGTTTCTCTTCATCTGGCATATTTAAAATGCTATGTGCCATTCACAGACTGACGTACAAGAACTTCCTTTGATACTAAACAAAGTACAGTGATTTCAGTCCTCCGTGTACTCCACGAGCAACAGTGTGGATCTTTCCCCCTTGTCTGGTCTTTTCTTAGTAACTTAACCAGTGGTGGTGGTTTGAAAGAAAATGGTCCCCAAAGCGAGTGACACCTTTAGGAAGTGTGTCCTTGTTGGAGGAAGTGTGTCACTGTGGGGGCAGGCTTTGAGATCTCTTTTTCTCAGGCTTCCCTCAGTGTGACTGTCAGTCGACTTCCTGTTGCCTGCAAGATGTAGGATTCTCAGCTACTCTAGACCACATCTGCCTGCAGGCCACCATGCTCCCCACAGTGATGATAATGGCCTGAACCTCTGAAACTGTAAGCTGCCACTTCAATTAAATGCTTTCCTTATAAGAGTTGCCATGGTCATGGTGTCTTTTCACAGCAATAGAAACCCTAACTAAGACACCAGCCTTTGCCCTGTGCTCAGACTAACTAATGGATATTTGCCACAGGGGGAAAGGTGGGAAAAGCTTGAGCTCAGTAGGGAACGTGAGAGAGCAGGAAGATGTTTTTGCCATTTAGCAAACTAGAAACAACAGGACCACATTTTATGAAGAACAACAACAAACAAGAAACTCATACTTTCCTTAGATTGAAATAAAAATAACAGGTCATTTGCTTTCACATCAAAATAAGAATGATATTTTTATCTACTGCCTCTTTTTTCCCTTCATTCTTCTGACTAGGTGGTTCCCAGTGGAGCATAGTAGAAGACAGTGTGAACCAACAACATTAGTGTGCAGAGACTTGTTTTTGGCTCTGCTGAACTTGTAAAGCAAGTATCAAATACACACCTATCTCCTCCATATCTACAAAGCACATCAGTTTGTATGTAGGCCCAACAAAGGGCTTCATGAGCTAACAGCAACCAGGTATGTTTTCTTCCCCCCTGAATACTTGGTGAATGTGCAATAAATATTTATCATGTGAACCTGGAGACCTAGAAATGGAGGTTAGACCTCTCTCTTGACACTTGATCATAGATATTTCCAACCACTCATGCTGAAACACATTTCTTAGAGTCCCTTAAACTCTACCAAATAAAAAGATTTGTTTTTGTTTTGCCATGGGAAAGCCATGAAGTCCCCTACATCAAGATTTTATGATCAAATGATTCAAACTGTTTGCTTAAGAGGAACATAGAGACACTTTTCTAGTACCAAAGAATGATCAACCTTTTACACCTAACCAGCTGGACACTTTCTTCTCTGGCTGTCTCTCCATCTCACTGCCAGTGGGTTTATGTGGTTAAGAATAGTAGCTCATGGGTGGTTCAGAAGTTATCTTTTATGAAGTACTAAGGATAGCAGATGTGTCACATAGGTTCTGGGGATATCAGGCATGAAAAATAGGGAATGTGTGCAGATCATAAAAGTTGGAGTTACAAAGATTTTATTTTAGAATTTTTGAATGATAAATAAAGCTCCAACTATTCAATTCCATAGCTCTAACATATGTTAGGAATAAACACCTAATTCATATGTTTTGGTTAAACACCTATCCAGGGAGTCTCATTAGCAAACACATTAATTAGGAGCCTGCTTACTTTTCTACTGTCAACAGTTGTTTGTTTGAGTTAACCTATTTTGCCTTCCTTAAAGAAAAGCAGCAGTAGTCTGTAGTGTGATACTTTGTTTATGTTCTGACAAATAAAGCTTCCCTGGAGATCAGAGAGTAGAGCTAGCCACTAGTTAACCATAGAGGTCTGGAGGTTTGTACAGACAGGAGACAAGGAGTGACAAGGCTGGGCAGAGAGAGGAAGTGATAAAGCAGGGCAAAGACAGGATCTCAGCCCCTTTTTGGTCAGAAGATTCATAGAGGTAAAAAATGGCTGCTACTCTGCTTCTCTGATTTTTCAGCTTTCTCCCTGATATCTGACTCCTGACTTTTATTGATAAGACTAATTAGGATCACACTCCAAATTCCCAAAACATTGTTTATGAATGTTTGTTTTCATTTAAAAGGAGTTGGTTATAAATTGTTAATGGTCATAGTCAATCTGTTTCTGAAAAAGAAAGGGGGACATGCTGTGGAATAATCCTCTTGTATACTATAAAGATTTGTCACTAGAATTGGTTTAATAAAACACTGATTGGTCAGTAGCTGGGCAGAAAATACAGGTGAGGCAACCAAACTAAGAATGCTGAGAAGAGGAAGGGTGGAGTCAGGAGTCACCAGCCAGATGCAGAGGAAGCACAATGATAATGCCATACTGAGAAAAGGTACCAAGCCACATGGCTAAAAATAGAAAAGAATTATGGGTTTTTTTAAGTGTAAGAGCTAGTTATTAATAAGCTTAAGCTACTGGCCGAGCATTTATAATTAATATAAGCCTGTGTGTGGTAATTTGGGAAAAGGCTGCTGGGTATTTGGGAGTTGCTGGTAGGACAGAAACTTCCACCTACAGTAGTCAGTGCATGAACCTACACTTCAGTTTTACAAGAAATTTAGGACCCATGTAGGTTTTGTATTTTTCTGCATATTTTCTGATCATCAAATATTTAAAACAATAAGAACAAGTACAAAAATTAGGACTCAACATAGGTTATAGTAAACAATTGAACTATAAATTATATAATCTCTTAATGATATTTATATTTTGATTGATTGATTCTTTTATTCATTCACATAGCTGTAAATATCAACCATGGTGAGATAAATAGACATGTTCCTTTTTCCATGAAGCTTTCAATGTAAATATAAAATATGAAACAAGGACACACCCACCCATCATCTTGTAGATACAAATGTGGGTAGGATTGTATGAATATACTAAATCCAACACTCTAAGTCAGGGCTCCACAAACTACTGCTAAGAGGCTAAATCAGTGTGTCTTTTGTGTTTGTAAACTTTTATGGAACACAGCCACACCCATTTGTTTCCTTGGCCTCTGGCTATTTTTTTTCCTGCAGTGATAGAATTGAGTAGCTACAACAGAGGATGGCAGAGCCCATGAAGCCTAAAATATCCACTACATGGCTTTTAACAGAAAAAGTTTTCCTAAGCTTTATTTCTGGGTCTCCTGGATGTTTGGGATGTCCCTGTAGTTTTAATATGTCAGTTCTGATCTCAACTGAGAGGATTGCCTTGTTGAGGAATAAGAATTCTGTAGGCCTCCTTTGAGGCTAGATAAAGACACACATGGCCTCCAACCATAGGGCCATTACAACAGAACTCTGGTGGTTTGAATGAAAATGCCCTCATAGGTTCACATATTTGGATATTTGGTCCCTAGCTGGTAGAATTATTTGGGAAAGATAGGAGATGTGGCCTTGTTAGAGGAGGTGTGTTATTAGGCATGGGATTTGAGGTTTCAAGACTCATGTGATTCCCAGTGGAATTCTCTCTTTCTGCCTTGTGGTTGTGGGTTAGTTGTTCCATTGCTCAGCTATCATGGACTCTAACCCTCTGAAACCATAAGTGAATTAAGTAATTTCTTTTATAGGCTGCCTTTGTCATGATGTTTTATCACAGAACTAGAAAATTAAGACAAGGACCATCATTCTAGATAGCTTTGGAGGCACTTGAGGCCACAACTTTTACTGCCTGCTTTGAAGACTTTGTACCAAAGCATCTCTCCCCTTAACCCCCATTTGTGGAACCAGAAGCTTGTTAATGTTTCAGGGTGCTGCCAACCAAAATGGAATAACATGAGACAACCTCTCATATATACTCTTTTTTTTTTCTTCATATACACTCTTAATCAAACCATTTGGGTTGACTATGGTGAGAGCTCTCTGACTGACCCATTTAGCTAGTATCTGGGAGCAAGCAGTAAGATATCTAATGTGATGACCCACACTCTCCCTTTATCCCTGTGACCTACCCCAAACTTATAGTTATCTGCCTCTGCCTTTGTTTACTTCTTGTGGGTCTTTCATGGATCATAAGCATGGACTCTATTGCCCTCTGGATCCTTCTGGGGTTGACTTAGAGGCAAAGATTAGAGCTGGAAGTGCAGAAGGTTATTCCCTAGGATTCCTTCCTGCCAACATGAAGGTTGGCAGAGGCTATTCCCTCATGGATGCTCAACTGCCTCCTTCAGTTCCCAGGCTCTTTTGTTTTATTGTGATGGCTGGCTCTTTTGATGCTCCAGGCCAAGAGGAAGAGAGCTGTTTCTCCAGCCAAAAGATCTTAACATTTTTCACCAGTGTCTTTAAGCATAGTCCCTTCAAGTCAACATGGGAAGCGTCTCCCTTTGAGTACCTGTCATTTCTTGCTGGAGTCCAGTTACCTCTAGTCATATTTGATGAAGAACTCCCTTGCCAGAAGAATAACTGTTTACATTCAAAACTCTCCCCTATGACTTAGGCTAACTCCAAAGTCATTTTTTCTCTTCTGGCTCTTTATAATCTTTCTTATAATTTGGTCTTGGGCGTGAACATCAATGTTGGTATTTTCATAAGTCAGAGACTCAAATAGATACAGGAATTGAGGATAAACAGGAATGGAAAAGATTGCTTTCTTGCTCTCCTTGGTGGTATCTGAGCTCTGAGTACCCTTGATGCCATGAGTGGTTTATATTCCAGTTCCAAGAGATGCAAAGGGAGCCAGGGAGGAGGGACTACTGTTCTCCTGGGGGTGTATGAGGCCCAGATCCCATTTAGTCCTAATGTTCTATTTCACAATCAATATATCTGAGCATCATGCAGCTGTGAACATGTTTTATGTCTCCTCCTAACACAGTGCATAGCTGGGAGGTACCTTCTAGGCATAGGTTCTGAGACAGAAACAAGCTGCAGTCACATTACCACATTCTCACATTTATAAGGACTGTGCAGAGGCAGAAGCATAAAGAAGAAGTGGAGTGTTCAATTGAGTAGCCACAGCCTGTGAGCAAGGGAGGACTTGGGAATACCTCCTCATTCCACCTTAACTGATCTCTCAAGGGAGGACTTGGGAATACCTCCTCATTCCACCTTAACTGATCTCTCAGGGGAGGACTTGGGAATACCTCCTCATTCCACCTTAACTGATCTCTCAAGGGAGGACTTGTGAACACCTTCTCATTCCACCTTAACTGATTTCTCAGGGGAGGACTTGGGAGGACTTGTGAACACCTTCTCATTCCACCTTAACTGATCTCTGTCAGAGGAACTGCAATTCCTCTTGACTTCCCAGACTCACCCTCTGCCCCGAGGCCCAGGTCTAATTCAAGAGGCTCCTCTTGGGTTTGCCATTCTGATTGATTTCATTTTGAGAATTTCTCTTCTTCACAAGGCAGCAAAGTTCACATGCTTAGCTATTATGTTCAGGAAGCATCTTTTTTGTTGTTTTGTTTTACAGATGTCATTCTGTGACATTGGTTGAATGTTCCTTTCTGTACTGTTTTCTTTTTCTTCTGTGATTCTTGGCCTTGAGATTATAAGGTTCTACCAAATAGTTTATGGCCATATCTCAAAATACACATTTCCTTTTTTCTTCCTTCCTTCCTTCCTTCCTTCCTTCCTTCCTTCCTTCCTTCCTTCCTTCTTCCTTCCTTCCTTCCTTCCTTTCTTCCTTCCTTTCTTCCTTCCTTCCTTCCTTTCTCTCTCTCTCTCTCTCTCTCTCTCTCTCTCTCTCTCTCTCTCTCTCTTTCTTTCTCTCTTTTTTTCTTTTCCTTCTTTTTTTTTCCGAGACAGGGATTTTCTGTGTAGCTTTGGTGCCTGTCCTGGATCTTGCTCTGTAGCCCAGGCTGGCCTCGAACTCACAGAGATCCACCTGGCTCTCCCTCCCGAGTGCTGGGATTAAAGGTTTGCGCCACCACTGCCCGGCCACATTTTCTTTTCTTAAGGCTTTATTGCCCAAGTGGATGAGATTACAAATAACCCATGTGCATAATTCCATTCTTGTCTTCAGAGGACAATTTCTTGGTGAAAGGGGTGGGCCAGGACTGGAACCACCCAGAGATATGTAATGTGGGCCACTGTGTAATCTACAAACAGCTGGATCAAGGAGAAAGAAATCTTAATAAAAGAGGGGATGGGTTAGAAACCAAAGAGCACAGGTACCATTGCTTATGGTTTAGTGTCCTTTGGAAAACTGAACTTTGTAACTCGGAAATGGAAGCAGAATCAGAAATTCTCCTGTAGTCCTTTTTAAACTGTTTTCCCTGGTATCATAGCACTCCTGTGGGGCTGAGGCTTAGCTAAGTGGTAGAGGTAGCAGAATGCTTGTCTAACCATGGACAAGGTCCTGGGTTCAAGTTTCAGTTACACACACACACACACACACACACACACACACACACACACACACACTCCTATAAGGGGAAACAGATTCTATATTTGTGAACTCTAGAATGTGACATATGGATTGCACATCAGCTTTCAAGCCAGAAGACTCAAAGAATCGGTAGCACTTGCCTGAAGACACACAACTTCTTAGAGGTGGTGTAACAGCAGCCTAGACCCATAGATCCAATGGGCAGGTTAGCAAACTCTTTCCTTGTGGCAATCCTGCCCTGCGGAGCTACTTGGTTTTCCACAGTTTTGAAAGAAAACGGAATGTTGTGCTCTTGGGCAAGGTGTATAATCCCCATCATTCTTATGGTCTTGCCACTGTGTGGCCACTGAAGACATTTAAGTTGTGACCTCTCTCCACAGTTCCAATCTACTTATCTATCTTGCTATAGCCAACTTGCTCTCTGTTACTTTCAGATGGGAACTACCTCAGAGCAATTAGATCAATGCTCTAATAGAGACTCAAATAGGCGCATAGAAGTGGGAGGAGCGTGGATAAAGGACAATCTCTTATTCTGCTCTTTGGCAGCATCTGAGCCCTCTTTCACATGTATTCATCTAATTAAAGTAATTTACTGATTAATAAAATTACCCAACAAAACTGCAGCATTTTAAATGAGAGCTCTTCATAAGCAAGCATTGTTTAGTGTTGTGTCTGAATGGATTTTTTCTTCCACCTGTTCCTGACACACAATTCCTTTTGTCTCCACTATGCTGTGACCAAAACTTAGTGTTCAGTATCTGCACAGTACTGAAACAGAGAGGCTGCTAAAAATGAGTTTATGTAGCCAATACCCAGACTTGCTAGTGGATATCAGAAAATGGTAAGGCATATGGATTTCATTAAATATTAAAATGAATATCTCCAAAGGTCTTCCTAAAGGGGCAGAATCGGCATTCTCAGAGGATATATCCTACCGCTTCCCTGGCAGCAGACAGCAGGGGGAACTGGTTAGGGAAATGCAGAGGCGGGAATTTGCAGCAGTTCAGGTGGTATGCAAAGAAGGCCTGACATGAGTGAAATGGGGGCAGTAAGGATGAAGGGGAGGAGGTCTAGAGGAAAATATCCAGTGGAGATCAAACCACGGGAATGTGCTGATTGAAAGTGCCTGGGCAGCTCACTGAGAGGGGTGGCTACAGGCACTACTAGTCTTGGAATCCCTGTGCCCAAGAATGAACCAATTCCATCTTGTCACACCCTCTGTCTCCTTTCTCCTTTCTCCTTTCATGATTCCCTGTTATTTCACATTTACTTAGCTCCTGAACTTCCTGCTTTTTAAATTGTATTTGGTATTGTCTCATATTTAAACCCCAAAGGGAAAATTTCAGGAAAACTTTGATTATTTGATTATGTGTACTTACTCTTTGCCTATTTGGGCTCCAGAATATCAGAATTAGTTTGCTTGATTCCTGTAGAGCCTTGGTCTCTGGCTCCTACTCAAATCTACCATTCCTGGCACCTCTCAGGAAAAGGTTGACTAGACCAGAGAGATGGCAGAGTTGGCTATGGAAGTAGAATTTAAACCAGGAGATGGAGGGATTCGAAAGATGGCTCAGAGATTATGAGTGTCTACTCCTTTTGTAGAGGACCTGGGTTCGGTTTCCATAACCCACGAGGCAGCTGTCTGCCACTCCCATTTCAGAGGCTTTAATGACTTCTTTGGGCTTCTTTGGTCCCCAGGAATGCATGGGGTATAAAGACATACATGTAGACAAAAATACCCATACATACGAAACAAAAATTAAAAGATAGCAATATGAGTATATGAAGTCACTAAGGGAAATTAATAGTAACAGCAACACTAATTAGAATGTCCAATATTTATTAAGTGCTTCTTCAGTGACATGTTGAATTCTTTAAACAGTGTTAGTTAGATATTAATTAATTCATTTTACTGTAAAGAAACCGAAGCACATTAAAGATAAGTTAATACCAAGATCATATACCTGTAAGTGGAGAAACTGGGCCACAAAGCCAGTGAGTTGGACCTTATAACATATATTCCCAACTACTTCTTAGGCAAGGAAAGAGGCTTGGGATCTTGATGGGTAGTAGAGGCCTCCTGGAAGGGGGAAGGACACTATGTCATTTCCCAGCATGTTCTTTCTCTGAACTCATCAATACCATGGCTCAGGTATACCCTGTGTAGTATATTTGGATAGAAAAAGAATTGGAAACATTAGAAAATGAAGATGAGTTCTACACTGGTCTTGCCATTGTCCTGTGGGCCATAGGAATAACACCAACACCTAGCTTCTTGCTCGTTCAGCCACAGTTCTCTGCAAAGTGGGGTGGGCTGGGGACAGACGGGAATGAGGTGTGCAAATGTACCCAGCACAGTGCCAGCTGCATAGCTGGTCCTGTGTTCCTAGGGTAATGCTGGGACAGTCAGCCACTGTCCTGGACTTCCTCACAGCGGGCCCCCTCTGAGAGCAGAAATCAGAGAGTGAAGGAAACTTCTTGCACTTGATATGCTCTATGATATATTGTTACCTTTTATTCCTCTCATGTAATGTGCTGGTAATTTCATTGCATAAGCTGGTATTTCCAACCAGTGTAATTGCATTCAGAAACTGTTGTAAGAGGCCATTACTAAAGAAATCAAATGTTTCTCCTCTTTATGTAAAGTGAGGATAATAATTCCTCCTAATGCCTACTTGGGGCCCTGAGAACCTTGGCTGAAAGAGGTTTTGCAAACACAGAGCTGGGTCCCTGTCTCCCCTGGTCTTTATTTAGTACTTATCCCATCAGTGCCATTGGAGCATGAGGCTCTTGGGACCTGTCAGACTATCATGTCACCTGAATGACTGAGTGTTAATGTTAGAAGACAGCAAATGTCAATTGTATATTAAGGGCTCTTGTCACAAACACAAGCAAGACCACTACTTCCTCTAAGAGTCCTGTGAAAGTCCAGGACAACATCTCCCCTCTCCCTGTAGTGAGGGAGAGATGCCAAGCCAGAATGGGTAGCCATATTACTGTAGGTCATCCTGCTGGAGGAGATCGGGGTGGGGGCTCCTCTGGTGTAGCTAGTTAATGCTGAGACATTTCTTCCCTTTCCTTCCAAACCCGCAGAGGAGCCACACAGGAAAGAGGTGAGAACAGGGCATATACTGGATGGAAATACTTCCAGAATTGACTCTAGTTACTACGCTGATGGCTAACTTCATACACCATGAGTCCCACAGCCTTTTTCTCTACTTAAACTTTTCTACTGAGAACAGGCAGAGCAAAAGACTTGCCATAGGCCCATTTGTCCCAATGTCCCCAGCACATTATATTAGGTCTTCAACTAAGGGCTCTAAAAATGCTCTCTACTATAAAAACAATGAAAACAGACACTTCCATAGCTTTGTCCAACGATGGTATGCTGCTTTTATTTTCTGGGTTGTGATCGGCGACGGCCACTGGAGCATGTCTCACACCAGCCTCTTTCAAGTTCTGTAGGCAACTGCACTGTCATCAACTGGTGTCTCCTGAGGCACCAGTTCATTTACTAATTCCACAACTATTTATTTGTGTCTTCTATAACGCCGGATGCCATCCCAGGTGCTTGGAGCCCTTCTAGTGGAAAAGACAGACAATAAACAAACAAACACTATAATGTCAGTGGGGAGAAGGTGGCAGAGAAACAAAACAAAAGAAATGAGCAAGACAAAGTAGAAGGTGAGTGGTGAGGGAGACAGGTGACATTTGAGCACATTCCTAAATGAATTAAGGAAATTGTCCAGAGACAAAGATTCCAGGAAACAAATGCACTGCTCTAATGCCGAGCACGCTGGAGGAAAAGGCAGGGAATGTGTCTGGAGCCAGTGCCTGACGGCTGGTTCAGTAGCAGGATGCACTGGGATATAGTGGAGGGCTATTCAAGGGCTCTTTGGACTCCATCTGTGAGGAGAAGCCACTGGCACATTGGAGAAGAGGAGAACGTAAGGCTTTCACACTTCAAAGGAAGAGCGAGTGAGTGGGGAAGAGGTTGGAAGAAAGGAAGCTGGTCGGGCAGCTGCTCCAGCAGATCCTGTGGGAGATGTAACTTCTAAGACTGGATATGTGACAGCAGATTTCAAACCCGGGGGTGTGGCAAACAGGGGAATAGGAAACCGTGACTTGGGATGGGAACAGAGGGAGGTTGGGGGAGCAGGCCCATGGGTTTGGTGTTAAACACGCTTTCATTACTTTTATTGGCCTATAGGTTAATGTCACAGAGGCCTTCACACAAAAGAGACTGTATTCTACAGAAAGGTCAGATGAAGCAAGGGGAGGTCCAGGGAGACTGCCAGTGACTCTCACATCCCTGGTGAAGGCTTGGGGTTCTGTTTCATGAACATGTACACATTTCCTCAGACTTTTTTTTTTTTTTTTTTTTTGAGACAGGGTTTCTCTGTGTAGCTTTGGGCCTTTCCTAGAACTCACTCTGTAGCCCAGGCTGGCCTTTAACTCACAGAGATCCTCCTGACTCTGCCTCCAGAGTGCTGGGATTAAAGGCGTGCACCACCACCGCCCGGCCATTTCTCAGACATTTCTATGATTTGTAGCTTCTCCTTTAATTTTGGAATAATATTTATTGGCCATGTTTTCTGAATCAAATCCTGGTACAGGTTGATCGATACCTATTATTTGCAATGAGGTGGTCAGAGTATCTGGACACAACTGTTGTGCAGTTGTCTTATTTATGCATTAGTGAGTTCATTCACGATAGAAACATTTATTGAACACTTGACTACTTTTAGCATAATGTGGCAGAGAAATAAGACTACAGAAGACAGACTCTTGTCGGGGGGGGGGGGGGGGGGTTCACCGTACTCATTTTTCCCAGAAACCTTCACTGCAATCTTTACATAAATTCCCGTACCACTGTAAAGGATGATGTGAACCCTACTGTGTCTCCCCTCATTTGCCTGTCTTTCCTTTGTTCAGCCCCTTTGGCTGCATATCCTTCATGCTCTTCCTAAAGCACATTCTTGCATTCTGAATCCTGTCTTTGCTGTACCTTCCAGCTGTGAGGGTCCCCCCCACACACATACCAGATCTTCATTTAATTTGTATGCCCTCTGAAATGCCATTTTGTCATGAAATAATCTCAACTCCATCTCAGGTGGCATCATTACCCCCTGTCCCCAGATTCCATGTCAGTTTCCACATATTGTTTCAGTGCTGTGTCCATGTTGGCCACTTACAGGTGTACTTGAGCTATGAACTTCAAAAAATGAGCCTTTCAATGTCTTTTGTTGGGTCTTGGCCCTAGGTTCTAGATCATACTGAACATATAAGTCCTCAGCTAGTTGGAAGGGGCTTTGGATAAAGGGATGCACAGTGCCAGGAGATAAGAGAGTCTTTCATTCCTTGCAATGGCCCTCACCAACCTTGTAGTTCAGTGTATGCTAATCCAAACCAGATGCTGCCCCCATGCTTCCTGTTGACTTTTCCATGCTCTGATGACTTCTGAATGAAATGATTGTTGGGCAATGTTCAAGATGCTGTCTTGTGTGTGTGCACATGTGCACAAGTGTGTGTGCATGCGTGTTCATGGCTGTGCGGTATGTGATGAGTGTGTGTGTATGTGTGTGCATGTGTGTGTACCTCTGTGTGTGTGATATGGCGTATGTATGTGTGTGTGTGTGTGTGTGTGTGTGTGTGTGTGTGTGTGTGTGTGTGTGTAGGGGGGCTTGTGGATTCCAGAAGACAACTTTAAACATCATTCCTCATGTGCTATCTACCTATTTTCATTGGGATAGAGTCTCTCACTGGTCTGGAGCTCACTAAGTAATCTAGGCTGTCTGGCCAGCCAAGCATCAGGGATCTGCCAGTTTCTTTGTCCTTAGACCTGAGGTTACAAGCTCACATCACCATGATTCTGGGGCACATCCGACTTGGGCTTTCGAGCTTTCAAGGCAGGCCCTTTACTGACTGAGTTATTCTCCTAGCCCCACATTAGTTTTCCTAAGCTTACCATTTCCTTTCACTTCTGACAAGAACAAAAGCCCTTTCCCTCCTTGGGAAAGAGGGCTCCAATTCCGAGTTCTTGTTGAGGTGATTTTAGAACCACCATACTCAGTGCCATAGGATATTGTAGTAACTTCTCACAACACTCTTAAAGGCTCACTTCCTAAAATTGTCACATCTGGAGAGCCCTAGGTAAGTCAGCAAGGACAGAGACGTGATCACTTTCTCCTGCCACTACTGTTCCAGGCAGCTATCAATTCTAGCTTATTTGGGCTGATCCATTCCCAGTACCCAAATCCATTTCCATATTATTACACCAAACTGGAAATTACAGAGGCTGTGTATTTCTCTGAAAAGTCTCCAATTTGGGCTTGTGACTTAGCACTGGGTTATTGGTGACATGCATCATTATTCTCAAGATACATTCTTGCTGTAGAATTTTGTCCTCAGATCCTCTGGAAGGCCACAGCTCTGCACATCAGCCTCTCCACAAGGCAGGATGCTCAGTTCATGTTAATGTGCCTTTACCACAGGCTTTAAAATTAATTTTTGATCATTGATTCCTTGCATTAGCAGCCCCCTGAGCCTTTCTAGTGGGTAGAGAAACTTCACAGGGTGAGGCCGCAGAGTGAGTCAGTGGGCAAACTGGAGTTAGAATGAACCAGGCTTTAATTAAGTAGGATCTCACAGGGCCTCAGAGAGTCTGTGTTGAAGCTACAACCATGAGCTGATAAGAAAAATGAGAATTTGATTTCTTCCCCCCCCCCCCCCCCCCCCCCCCCCCGCTCTGATGTAGTTTGTTTCAGTCAAATAATTCAATTTAGGAAAACTCAAAAATTCAAGTTGGGGAATGATACATGAAACCTGTTCAATTTTTCTGATTGCTTTATTGAATCAAAAAAGTAAACAAAAAGACTTGACTATTTACCTGTTCCAAAACATGAAACTTCTCACTCCAGGAACTCTCTAAGGCTTTGGCCTAGTGTATCATTCTATTTCATTGCTTTGCCACTGAAAATAGTTGAAAATTTAGAGACTGGAATTCCTAACAGGGAGCTGGAATTTCCTGAGTGGGAGACTCCAAGAGCAATGAATGGTGTAGCCATTTAAGACTGAATGGACCTTGTCTGATTGTACTGATATTTCCTGAATGTGAAAGTTGGATTGGAGAGTTTCATGTAAATTTTCCCAATTTAATTGTTACCTTTTCCTGTGGGGTAAGAATTGTGATACCCATTTTAATCCCAGGCAACTGAGCTCTAGAGGGGCTTTGCATTAAATTGCAGTGAGGTTTTTAATTGGCTTATATTTCAGAGTTTTATTCTACATTTTCATATTCTAACAAGTTATCAACCTGAGGTCTCACTACAGTATCTGAAGGCACCCACAGGAGTATGTATGTACGTGAGCAATGTTTTTAAAGTTGTGAATGTGACAGGTGGCTTAGACATGAAACTCATATTAGTATCGGTGACTGATTCAACAAAGAAAAATGGCAATGATATAAAAAATAATAACAGAAAGAGCAAAGACACAACTAACGTCAACTGAAGTCTTAGGATGTGTACTATGTCAAGTATTCCCCCACTTTTCAATTCACCAAGTATTTCAGGTTTGTTACCTCGTTATCATTTTCATATCAATTCTGGAGAATGAATGCTACAATCTCATTTTACAGTTGGGAACATTTGATGTTCAGAGCAATGCTGTTCAACAGAAATACAATGTTAGCCACTTGTGTAGTTTAAAAGCCCCTAGGATCCACAGTAGAGAAGGAGATAGGAACAGTTAAAATCAGTTATGATAATGCATTTTATTCAATCCAGTGTATCCAAAATATTATTACTCTAACATGAGATCAATATAAAAATTATTTTTAAAATGATTCACAAAATTCCTTGTATGTTTTGTACTAAGACTCTGAAATCTGATGTTCTTACAGGACTAGCCGGCTTGGACTAATCACATTCAGGTGCTCAATAGCTGTAGATAGGTAGCTCTCGCTGATGGTTAGTGCAGGTCTAGAGATGCCAGTGAGAATTAAGAGCCCTGTATACTCAGAGCTCTGTCCACACTCAGGAAAGCGTGAAGATAATTAGGGAGACCTTTGCTCCGAATCTTACGCTGTGAGCTAGACTAACAATACAGATGGAACAAATAGGAGGACAAGAAAATGGCTTTGTGCCGTTCCATCCAAGGGTGCTTCAGCGGCTCATGCATTTTATTTTATTTTTCATACATTTTATGTGCAAAGTGGAAAAGGTGTTGTTGAAGATCTTTCTAGCAAAATGTCTGGAATGGAGAAACCAGAGCAGGTTGTGATTCTCAGAGCTCCAAGAACTGAATTTGGACATAACATTATTTCAGAGCTTTTTTGAGCCTGGTCACATTTCCAGTGACAAATTATGACCTAGAGAGAGGTTGTTAAGTCTGAATAGTATGTTAGCATTCATTAAGATAAGCTGAGTGTTGTCTGCCTTTCAATAGAGGTAACCCTTAACACACAGGCTTGTAAATGTACATATGCCATATGCATTAAGGTGAGGATTTAACATGGACATACACTTCTATTTTGATCTGATCACTAGAATTTCATTATAGTAAGAGATATGAGGGTTAGTGTAGATTGTTAACCTCACAGACTCTGCAGTTACCTAGGAGACACAGCTCTAGAAATACTTGTGAGGGATCACTCAGATTAAGTGAGCTTCGGGCAAACCTGTAAGGGATTATTTCAAGTAGTACAATTGAGGTGTGAAGACGTACTTTAAGGGAGGGTGGCATCATTCCCTGGGTCTGGATCCTGGACTATGTGCAAGGACAAATCTGTCTGAACATGGGCATTCACTGTTTCCTATCCTGGCAGAAGAAGTCATGTGACCATCTTCTTCAGGTTCCTGCCACCGGACTCCCTTGCTGTGATGGCCTCTATCACTGAACTGTGATCCAAAAGAGACTTTTCTCTTCTAAGCTGCTTTCGTTATTTTATAACAGTAACAGGGAAAGTAACTAAGACAAGTGGCATGAGGACTTTGTGACCAAAATGTTAATGAGATAGAGCATCTCCTCAGAGCTTTATCTGAGACCTCTTGCTGGAACACATGCCATTCAAACGCAGGAAGGAGGTTGTTAAAGGGAACCAGAGGATGGGCTTCTCCATGGCCCCTACATGTTCCTGTGAAAAGTATAGATAGCAAAGTTATCAAGTTATTAAGATAGTGTGGTTAGTTGGCCTCATATTACAATCCTTACCTGGGGCATTTTTCATTTTTAATTTATGTGGAATAAGTATAAATACATGTGAAAGGGAGTTGAGCAGATGTAATTTGAAATGAAAGTGGTTGCTGGACAGTAGGTTCTCATACATCTGTGTGCCTTTATGGTGCCTCCTGTGACAACAATGTATTATTTGATGATACTTTCAAAAGTTGGGATAAATTGTAGCTCTCATGCCAGTCCTATTTACATTTTATAAAATTTGTAATGTTTAAAGAAGTATACTGTTTTTCATGTCCAGAAAAAAAGATCATCATATTTACATACAATCTAATTCACAATTTAAAACATTTCATTGTTAAACTTCCTCTCTCACCCCTCTTGAATTGATTTGGATTCTGTTTTAAAAAACACTTCCTGTGTTATGTTGTGCTGGGTCTGCCTGGCAGCCTGAGAACCATTGATCAGAATGTGTTTAGATTTGACTGCTTTCCCAATTATGAATTGTAATTACACAGGATGTAAACACAAGTTTAAGTGGTTGTAAAACTGCTCCAATATTTGTTACACTATTAATTTAATAAACTGGATATTTTAGTGGGTCTTCATAATTACATATCGGTGAACAGAAATGTTTTTCACAAACCTTGTCACACTAGATTGGAAGGGACCCCCCACCCCCACCCCAACACCTTTCTAAAGGGAGAGAAAAAGAGATGGAGAGTGATGACACTAATCTCTTTGCCTCTAGGTGTTTATCACACCAAGAAAGCCAAAACAATTACTCAGGGCTTCATGGGGGTAAATAGCAGAGTGCTATTTCCTTGGAGGATGCTTTCTTGCAGTGTTTCTCACAGGCAGAGGGAAGCTGGTTCCTCAACAGGAGCAGTCTTCCTTAGGAGTGCAAATACAAACAAATAAAAATGACATTATATTGCCTGCCTGGGGGCAAAAAAAATCACCTACTCTTAACAGGCCTTCAGATGTGTGCTTCTCTGTCACTTTCTTTTATTCGAGTACGGTGGCTGCCTTGTATAACAGACAGGTAGAGTAACAGACTATGTAAGCTCTACCATAGTACTGTCAGCAAGGTATCAGAGTACAACTTTGGCATGTGATGTCTTTAAGGGACTTGACACATGCTTGCCATACAGGAATTTCCATTTCCATTCACATAGAGGTAAGAAATGTAATAATTATTTTTTACTCTTTCCAGTGAGTTTTTTTTTCCAATGTGGAATTTGTAATTCTAATTAAAAAATAGTTCAAATGACACCTCTGGAAAAAAAATGGGACTATGTTAAGAAAATGGGGTTATTTTTACTTAGGATCCTCTGCAGTTTGCCTCAGCCAGCCAAGCTAAATCTTTAGTGCTAACATAATTGGGTTTTGTAGAATCATAATGACCCATTTTAGCAGGTATCATTTTTGGTTAATAAAAACATCATATAATTTTAAATGTTACTACTCCATTTTAATTCATCAATCAATTAAAGGCAGCTTTTGGGTGACGGGAACAGATTGAAGGGAGTTCAATTCCAGCAGTTACTAAAGGCTCAAGTGCTTTAAAACAGCCTTTAAAATTATTTAAGTCTTCTTGTAGAATTATTTCAGAACTCTCTCCAAAAATGTAGTAAGGGCACTGTTTTTTTTTCTGTAATAGAGCTTAAGTAACTGCATATTAGTCAATATTAACTTGTTTTTCCCAAATGTTATTTTCCCATTTCTAGTTAAATGCAGTGGTGTGGTTTATGCAAGAGCCAAGCCTGTGTCTTCTTTCCTGGTTCTACAGAAGCATAATGAAAATGGTCATCTGTGAGTCACACCACACCAGGTGTTGAGAAGAGCAGAATTTCTCCGTGTTCCCAAGACTGTTTGGGGAAAATTCTAAATATGGAAGTTGGCATGCTTATTTTTCTTTTCCGACATCACCTTGTGTTTGTGTGCAGTTTATGTGAGGAGTTTGTTGGCATCCATTTTAGATAACTGAAGGGGATAAAACAGTGCTTGTAATGTAAGAAAGTAAAACTATAATTTAAATAAAAAACATTCTATATGGAAATTCGTAGAACTTCCAGAACGTTTGTGTCAAATGAGTGTTTGATGTGTCCTAAAAATATCAGTGAGAGGCTGGAGAGCATTGATTACTTTTGCAGAGGACCTGGGTTCAATTCCCAGCATCCTAACTATCTTTAACTCTAGGGGATCTGATTCCCTCTCCTGATCTCTGAGGCACCAGTGTGTATGTGCACAGACACATGCAAGCAAAACATCCATGTATAAGAAACAAATAAACAAATAACATTAATTACAATCAGTGCTGATTTTCTGAGATAAAAAGAATTATTCATAATTAGACTTCTGTCAAAATCCCTGGGGTCTCACTTATTTGTTTTTTATTCTCATATATAATAAAAACTCTAGTTGGGGTTCCTTGGAAAAGCCTTCCTTTTTTAAACCTGGTTGCTCATGTTGTTCCAGTTCACGGGTAAGTGGATATCAAACCCTCCTTATCAATAAAGGCTAGGAGTCAAAGTGGTAAGGAAAGAACTCACTTTCAGATTTCTGAAGCTGAAATTTTAAATCATGCTGAATGTCATATACACACAGACAGTTTCATATGTTATAATAACACCATGTAACCCCACACTCCCTAGTGTCCTGTTCAATCCTATGAGCACTGAAACTGTTAAATAGATATTTTGCCTAGAAATATACTACAGGTGAAGCACAAAAGACCATTTTAACACAACATCACACTTCAGAATATAGGGTTTTTATAGTCCCATATTACTGGATTATTCGTGGATGTGTGTGTGTGTGTGAAGGAAATGAAAGTAAAGACTTGATTTCAGGGTTTCTATCTAAAGACTCTTAAGACTCCGGTGAAGTCACAGGTCCAAGAAGAGGTGAATGAGACACACCAGAAACTACTCAACTGTGGAGTCCATGTGTTCTTCCAACCCTGTGCTCAAGGGTCTACACTACCTTTGTGCTGCCTGCCTCCAGGAGTTCACACCATCCTGCGGGGACATCTAGTTAGACTGGATCATTGCTGGGGCAAACTCAGAGGAGGGTCAAAGTGGCCCTTAGGCTGGGTGATAAGTCAATTCCACTTCATGGTAGGTAAGACAGATGACTTAACTTGCTGTGAACAGCAACGTTTCTGTATAGTTGCCATTTCGCCTCCACCAGCCCTTTTGAGTTTTATACACATCATTAGTGGGAAGAATGATGTTCCTACTTTGTTGACAGTGGACAGATGAACTCATGGAATAACTGGTTACCCCACTCTTAGGAACCTTCCAGGAAACAAAGCAAGAGCTGGATCCTCAAATGTGGGCATGACTTCGTACCCCCTGTTTGCTTCAGCCCTGTCTCAGGACAGAATATTACAACTTGGAAGAATTCTAGAAAGCAGAGAAAATCCCATAGGCTGACATTTCTTTAAAAAAAATTGACTTTTTAAAGAACTCAAGAATCCAGATTAAAAAGAACATTTCATTTACGTCTGTTATATACCTAAAAGTGAATTTTTATTAAAAGTAGATCACATCACTCCAAGAAATTCAGAGAACTATATCTAAACACACTGAATGCAAGATATTCCTCATCAATTTAGATTCTTATAGCCTTATAAAGATAAAATGCAGATGAATTGATTTAAATCAGGCCTTCATTAAATTTCAGAATTAGCTTTTGGGATCCCATGGATTGAATTGTGCAGCTTCTGATTCCTGATCACTGTGACAAAGCTGTGAGTGCATAATGATAAAGTGCACCGTCGCCAGAAACCACACAGTCTGCCTTTGGTTTGTGCTAATAAACTATAAGACAACTTAAACTCTATCTTAATATAAGAAATCCATCTCATTAGAAGTAATCTCACACTCTGTATGCTATCAGAATTTTCATGTGTATTCTTTGGTGAGCTGGAAATATAATTTTCTATTTATGCTTCTAATGTAAATCTGCCATTTCTGGTTGGCCACTCTGGCGCGAAGCCAAAGTGCTAATTTATTTCCATCTTTCCCTATTTCTTATATCAAAAAGAGGCTGTTGGTTTGAATAACAAACATTCAATCGACTTGGACGTGGGGTGGCAGGCAGAACAGGCATTACCTGCTTACCTTTTATTGCCTTCTTTGAATTGGCTTTTCTGGGAACAAAACCAATAAGACATGCTGTTCCTTCATCTAGTTTTGACTCGGGTTATTTATCAGGAGACATTTCCTCCCCCCTCGGTTCAGCACAGACTGGCAGTAGGGTGAAGAATTCAGCCTGGAACGAGGCTTCTGACCTAATACTGTCATAGGTTACTGTCCCGCCCAGGCACGTAGGACTTCATCGTCCTTAAGCTTCTGGCTCGGCCTCATTATTGTTTCTGATTCTGAGAGATGCTGCCGCTGACACATTCGTCACCTGTGTGGTGGCAGATGCCGGGGTAGAACACACTGTTTCAGCCCCTCCCCAGCTCTGTGGTGTCTCTCTCCCGCCCGGCTCCCTTTGCTGTCTTGTACAGTAATTGGCCTAATAAAAGGCAGAAACAAGAATTTATTACACCTTGGGCAGTACTTGAAACAGACTTTATTCTCAGGAGCAGCAGTTATGTCTACTTGCTGCTGTATATTTTGATATTTCATTTAAATACTTAGAATATAGTCAAAGTCAAATTGCTAATCACTCAATTTCCCTGCTGCTGTCCTGGTTCCCCAGGTGGCCTCTTATGATACTCCATGTAAACACTGTATTTGGAAGGATACATAGATCAGCATCCCTAGAGTCACATGATCACCATAAATCTGTGAAAATAGCATGACTTAAAAATAAAAGTCTCTTAGTATCCGCCAACAGGCTTTGGCATAATCTTGGCAATCACTTAGATACTTCTTTCTGTTCTTGCAGTTATAATTTTTTCCCAGGTGGAAAATAGTCTCATATTTTGCAGACGTTGTCCAAGCTAGTGACCATCAATCCGTCTTCCTGGGCTACTAGAGTCGGTCAGCTGACTGTGTTCCGTCCACACAACATCAGTGAAGCGAGTGTGAAACTGTTGGATGGTTGCTCCTTTCATCTAAGAAACGGCAATACAAATTCCTGATACCATTTATGCGGGAATTTTTATTCTTGAAATCTTCCATGTTAAAGCAACAAGAAAACACTTAGAATGTCCTTTGGTGGAATCTTATTACACTTGCTATATATGTAAACTGATATTCTTTGATGCCAGCACGCTCGTTGCCCATACAGAGAAATCTCTGCACAATGAAACAAAACAAAACCAAGGAGGACACAAATCAAATGTCAGTCTTTGCTGATTCGAATTAGATACATTAACAGATTGTCTGGTAACATAAACTGGCAATAATACAAAAAATCTACATCTTACAGTATTTCAAGAAAAATAACTTCATTTGAATACAAAAGGATAGATACACTTTCTCTTTCCTCTAACCACTCTTGTGAAGTGGGTGTGAGCTGGCACTGGGGGGTCTCAGTGCTCCTAAAATGTACAGGGATATGACTGGCTTGCGCTTTTGGAGGGGGTCTGTTACACATGTGTATCACTAACATCAGACAAAGAAATCTTTCAACCAACAAGGGTTACAGAGCAACTTTCACTAAAGCACAGGTTGGAAGGGATTCAGGGTGGGGTTGGGGGTGGGAGCTGAAGCAGGCCAATATGGCAGCTTGTAACAGATTTCCTTATACCCACAATGCACCTGACAGCAAAGAATGCTTCTATTTGGTTGGTCCACACACTGGGCAGAGCGGTACTAGGGTGCACCACGGTAGAGTAGCGAATGTTTTTTTTTGTTTTGTTTTGTTTTTTTTTTTAGGTTGGTTGATCAGTTTGTTTTTGTCTTTCCTTTCTGGGGGCGCTCTCACAGCCTTCCCAATCCGCAATCGGCTCTGCAGCTGGCAATGAGATTTGCAGTGATAGCAGCCACAGCTGCCAATTCCTCTGGAGTCAGTGATGAACAGTCTTGACTCCGATGTGCTGTCCAGGTCTGAGAGATATGGCTTAGTTCAGTTAGGCCCTCTTCGTTTGTACACTGTGTTGGAGTGGGTGTGCGTGTTTTCTATGTTAGTAGCAATCGCTCGGGTGGAGTTTGCTTCCCCCACAGCACAGGCCTGTTGGAGGGCTGGTGTGACTCCCTAGAACACCAGGGGACTGGCTGTCCCCAGCAGCACAGTCAGCAGCAGCAGTGCGGGGGAGCCCCGCGGGGGTACTCCCTGGCCGGAGTCGGAGCCACAGCTGCCTGCCTCTTCACACCGCAGCTTCTCACAGAGGATGCCAGTGTAGGCGGCCGGGCACAGGCAGCGCACGTTGTTGTGACAGGTCCCTCCATTCTGGCAGTGCAAGAGCTCATTGTCGCAGACATTAGCTGCAGAACGAGGAGGGGAGGGAGGGGGAGGGGAAGAAAAGCAGAATCAATTTAAGTTCATCTGGAACATCATGTTTTCAGCTTTAAAAAAGAAATTCTCTATCGATCTTGTGTTCCCCCCTTCCCTCCACAAACTAAGCATGTGACTCCAATTTCCAAACAAATGTAGTTGGCTGCCTTTGTTTTGATCATATTAGGCCTTTTCATATAGTTTTTTTTTTTCTCCCCCCTGCAACCTTGGTGATTCTTCAGTTCAGGCTATCTAATAGTGAGTAATGCAATGCTCCTGGTTTGGAAATTCTTATGTACCTGGGACCTTTTGTGACCTCCTAGTTTTTAAAGGACAAGTGCCTGATACAAGAATGCAGAACCTTGAAGTCAGAGGAGTGCTCTTTAAAATGCAAAGCAGTGTTGCTAAAATGACCAACAACCTCTAAGGTCAGGACATCCATCGCCCCTGCACCAATTCCAGTCTTTTCGTGCATGCAAAGAGGCCACAGGGAAGCAAGGGAATGCAGGGTTGGGATGTGAAAAAAGTAGCATGCTCCGCAGACGACAGCCAGATGGGGAGAGGGAAAGCTTGTTTCGTGGGAGGCATGTGAGGAAGAGCAGTCACATTCGTCCCTGACAGCCCAGTAGGATTTTTATTGCTTTGTAAATATGGGAAGTAGAGCCCAAGGTTACCTTGATTTGGGAACAGTAATAAATGCAACGGTGAAACCCTGATTACCAAAATTTCATTACATCCATCAAGGAACAGAATCAGGCTGGAAAATCAAGCTGCAGCTCCTGACTAAAATTCATTCGCAGCCTCTGTCACACAACTTTCACCTCTAATAATTTCTCATACCTTCAAAATTCCCGTTATCCTCATTAATTCAATGTCTTGTATTCTCTTAGATAATCAAGGTTTCACTGATTTAGCAGAATGTTAAATAGAACCCAGGGAAATTAACACAACAACGAAGAGTAAGAGAGCCAAGAGCAGAGCGAACGGTTTCCAGCAACATATGCTGCTTAAGCACTTAACACATAGACCACTCTGGACAGAGGGCGGGGCACAGAGCAGAAAAAGGAGGTCTTTGTAAAGGATAGCAGATTTCATTCAAAGAAAATGTCATGGCCCAATTTCTCCAAGGATGTCACATGGATTCACACACACACACACACACACACACACACACACACACACACACACACCACAATGGTGCTATTAAATACAAACCATTTTTACCAAATAATCTCCTCCTTCCAAATAGTAACTCAGTAGATAGCATTTGCTTTGTCCATTAATCATACTCAGTACTCTCATATAGTCTTCAAGAGGGGCTTCGTCCACACACCTAAACATATGAATGCTCTTGTGTATGAATGGGTTGAGGAAAGGTGGCACTGGGCATCCACAGAGCTAATAATAAAGTGCCTAAATAAGGTCCAGTGTGACTACAATCCTCAACATTCCAGGAAGATGTAGAAGACAGGTGCATAATACATTGGTATAAATAGCACTAGTAAATTATTCATGTTTGAAATGCTGATACACGAGGCAGTGTCACATGGATTATAAGCATCAAGCATACAAGTTGCCCCTCAGTGGGTGGCTTAGATGGAACCCACATTGTGGTATTTTGTCAGTCTTTTTTTTTTTTTTTGACGTGTCAAGATCTGTACCTATGAAGCATGGTTCTCAAGCACAGGGTGATTAGCTGCTTGGACAAAACAGATAAAAGTCCTGCTTTTTTTTTTTTTGTCCATTTGGAAAGTATACAAAGGTACTTGGGGTTTCATTTTGCTTACACATCAAGAAATATCTGTTTAATTGGGGCAACATGGAATAAACTGATCCAAGTAACCATTTCCATTTAAAGTTAAAGATTCTGATCATTTCTTGTTCTAGGCAGCAGATTGCAGAATGGGATATTTCCTTTCATTTGGGCACTAGACATAGGGAAATATCTGTTCCATCAATATCGATAATTGCTTGCCTTGAATAATTGAGAAGAAATCAATAGTTAATTAAATATCACTCCCCTCTTTTTTGTGAAGCTATTTTTCTTCCTCTTGGACTTGAATGTAAAGCAGCTGTTGAGCAGAGGCTTTTTTTTGTCTGAGAAGCCAATGATTAAGTTAAAATTCAATACCTTCCCTACATGTAAATAATCTGCTAGTTGTTTTGGATGGTTGTAAGAAATTTAATAAATACACAAGGAACAGATGTAGCCCAGGATTAATCATCTCATGCACTGGGGGAATATATCTTGGGTAATATATAAACAGGGGAAAAAATGGAACCTAGCATACATTTCATTATTTTAGAATTCACTATAAAGCACGTTGCATTTGGGTTCTTGATGGTGCTCATCCTATTAAAATTCAACAAGAACAGGATTTTACTGTGCATACAGTACCATCTCATGGCTGGAATCACATGCTAGAAATATACTTAAATCTAACTACAGTTCTTACCTGATGCTTATAACCTCATGCTCCATCTTCATGTCATTTAGTACCCAAATTCTGTTGGTTAATGAACAAACTAGATGATTAAATATCAATGAGCTCTTCTTCAGCACGAAAAACCTTGTACTAAACACCATGGAGACAATAAAAACAAATACAAAGCAAGGTCTCTGTTCTCATAGAGTTCTAATTTACTTAGGGAGATGAAATACATTTTAGAAGTGACCTAGCATTGATTTCATTAAAACGTCCTTATTAGTTGCATCCACCAAAGTCATTTGCCAGTGCCTAGCATCCTGCCATGTTTTGTGGTTATCACTCTAACTGCCATAAATGAGTTCACAATTCAGTGGAAAGTCAACAAACACAATCAGAGATATAGAAAAAGACCACAAAGTAAGTATTTGCAAAGCTTTAGGTAAACACAAACGACGGTGTCCATGTTTTGGAGATTAGAAAAAAAAATTATAGAAAAGGAGTTGTATTTGAACAAAGACTCACACAAGGCAGATATTGGTCAAAAAACCACCATGGATGGGGAGACTTCTTGAGTTAAAGCAAAGAGAGGCAAAGGGGCCATGTAGGTTATTAAGAAATTATTTTTGAACACTGATTCCCCTTCTGGTTTTACAATAAAAACCCTACAGGTTGTCTGCTAGATTCTACCAACAATGGACCCCAGAGGGAACAGAGAAGGAAGGAGGGTGTGTGTGAAGCTATTTCCATCTTCCTGCTTAAGGGTTTGTTATAACAGTACTCCCCAGCAACGGCTCTTCATCTTAGCTTTGACATTTGGTTCCTGTGCTATCTTTACTCAGAACCAGATTCTCACTGAACCTTGGAGATTTCTGCACCATCCTGTTAGCATCCCTCCAAGGGACTACTACAGGTGTAAGCAGACATCATCTCCCTTCAGAGACATAGTATTAAGGTATATGAAGTCTCTTATCCATACTATTAGTTTCTGGAAAGTCCTCTTCTTTCTTGTACTTTCCCAACCCTGAGTGACAGTTACTACCTGTATGAGCAGTTGCTTTCCAAGAGTTACTTTGGTGCCACGTTCTCATTTTTTTAGTCTTCAAATACTTATTGTCCCATTTCCTTTAATCATGTTTCTCTGTTGGAAATACCTAGAATAGCTTGTTTTCTGACAGTAACTAGACTAAGAGACACAAAGATTATCTCAGTGAATGATGAGTGGGCTGCACTTGGAAGAGGCTGGATGTCTATAGAAGAAAGGAGGTTAGACTACTAGGGGCATTCTGGCTGTTACTAATCTATCTATCTATCTATCTATCTATCTATCTATCTATCTATCTATCTATTATCTATCTATATTGCAGAGTTTGGGAAATGGGCAATGGGAAGCTGTCAAAGGCAAATGAGTCATCTAGAGTTTTGAAGGAAAAAGAAGGATGGAGTTAGACAAAGATAGACTGGTGAAAAGGAGACCAGACACTCAAAAGAATGGGCTTGGGCTAGGATGGAGCAATGGGGAGAAGGCAGTGTGCATTACAAGTATGAGTGATTTTAAGGTCACATTTGAGTATGTGGATAAGTCACAAAGAAATTTATTAAGAAAGGCCACTAAGAAAGGAGTTTAGTTAGAGAAGCCAATGAATATTTTTGAACTTCTTGACTTTGAAGAGTCTGTAAATTCTCCTAAAATATTTTGTTATTACTTGGAAAAAACGACTTGGAGGTTCAGGAGACAGTTCATTGTGGAGATGGAGATGGAGAACATGGGTGGTGAAGGTCATTGTCATCAAACACAAAGTACATGATCTCACGGCGGGAGGATATTAATCATGTCAAAACGAGGAGTGTCAGAGTCTCAGCCATATGCAGAGAAAGCAACACACCTTGAAGAATGGTTGGAAGAAAAACGTCGACAAAACGCAGTGGTCACATGACTATGAGAATAATCATAAAAACACTTTCCTGTTGTGGAAGACCATCTATAAATTAACATGTGAAGTGGAAGAGGAGGAGAAGTAGGGCACTTTGAATTGGGCAGAGCAAATGTGTAACGTATGTCTCAACTGATTAAATCAGTCAGGAAGGGTTTGGGAATGAGTAGAAAAAGCACAGGGAAAATTGGAGGAAATAACTAATTATGGAAGTCCTTGTACATCAGTTAACAGGAGTAGGTCCCAATATTTTGGAGATTGTGACTCCCAGAGGATCTTAGGCAGTGACTAGAGTTTACTTATTTATTTATTTACTTATTTATTTTTTATTGTCACAACTGGGTACAGATAGCATGCCATGGATGGGCAGAGGCCATGGATACTGCTAAATGTCATGTCTTATAATGGCTAGGGCAGCTTCTTCTTCCACCAACAAGGAATTATTCCTCAATTAATGCAAAGGGTAAAATAATGATGTTCTGGGTCAGAGTGCAGTCATATCAATGGAATTAAACAGCTGTCCTTGATGTACACTGGGAAGAAGAGCAGGAAGCGGGTTTGTCAGTTCTAGATCAAAATAACATCGAGTTTTCAGAGCGCAGCCATTAGAAATAAAGAAACTGCAAGCAGGTAGGTCAGAAATACTAGTGTGGATTGCCTTCTTAACACTGTATAGAGTGAAAGGAGAAGAGGACCCACAGGCATACTTGTCATGTGATTTGTTCTTTATTCCCACTGAAACAATTATACCAGCACTCATGGCCACTTTGCAAACCATCTAGACAAGATCTAGATTAGGAGACTCTATCAGTTTAGGGTAGAGCTTGAATGGCAATCCTTGCAAATTGTATGTCATATGGAATGAAAGAGTCGGGAGAAACACCGTGAATGGTACCAGACAGCGCAGTGGTTTGTACTCATAAATGTACTCATAAATCATGGCTGATTCCAGGTCTAGGAGTTATAGAATCACTCCTTAGATAATAAATTTCACACTATATCTCCCCTAGCTATTGTGGTTTCAAACCACACTGATGGGGCAGAGGTATCTGTTAATAGCATTTCTGAATTGCTCCAACTTCTAGAGTTCTACTGACAAAATGGAAGTCTAAATTCAAATGATCTCAGAAAAATAAAAGTAGAAATGCCAAAGGTCTAGGCTGAGAGTGAGAAACTTGTTGACATCTGTAGTGTCAATTTTATCTTCCCAAGCATAGGAGACTGCTATAGTTTCAAAGTTTGGCTCCTTTAAAACTCATTTTAGTTGACATTGTAACATTCTTAAGAAATGGGACCCTTTAGAAGTAGTATCATCAATAAACTAAAGCCCATATGATGGGATAAATGGGCAGCGTTCTTTCTACCATGTGACGCCTCCCAGCATGTTATGAGAAAATACTAGAACTTTATGATAAAAAACAGAATGTTAGATATTAAATAGCTGTTATTATAAATTAGTCTGTGACATTCTGTTACGGTAACATAAAATAAACTAAAATGAAATGTTGCTATTTAATCAGGGCACTCTTTTGCACTGAACTCTAGAATCCTTTTCATTACGAAGTTCTAAGCATCCATCAACTTGTGGAGCTAGCATGAGAATGAAGACCCCAGTACCATGTTCATGTTCTTTCTATTCTGTACTGCATGAAGTTGTTAAAGAGATAACAGGAGAATTTCACTTAACATGTACCTTTCCGTTATAGCTCTATTTGGTGTTCTTCTATATGGATCAGCTTCAAACTGAATTTAGTTGGTGACATTTATTTTAAGTTTATCTAAACTTTTTTTATTGTTATTGACTGTAAAGGGGTGTCTTATATCAGTAAACAGGAGGCTTCATTTTTAAATGCCTCATATAACTTTTGATCTAGGATTGATGTGAAACAGTTAGTTGATACATACAATTCCTTTTTTATGGTAAATTCTGAGTCAGATACAGAAAAAGCTGATACTCTTTTGGTAATAGCCTGACTTTTTTTTTAGGGTTCCCTTTTACTATATTTTCCTTTTACTATTGATAAGAATAATTTATTTATGGAATGACCAATCATAATGCCACGTAACCTGATACCTTCTGAGGTTCGAGTATTTGGGATGCTTTCAAAAAGTGTGCCCAAAAGAATCAGAGGACATTGGCAGGTAAGGTTGTATTAATGTGAGACTGAAACAGAGTTGTGTGGCCAGAAGTTGAAGTGTGGAGCCTTGGTGGAAAGGCTGAAGCCATCAGGATATTAGGATAGCTCTGCTCACAGCATTGGTAAGCAATCCACAAAGGAGATAAACAAGCTCTCAGAATTGCCATGAAATTCATTCTGAATTTAATAGGGAAAAAGTAGGAGTGAACACTACTTTTTCTGTTACTCCTGTTTTTCATGTAATCTTGGATGAGGAAAGCCAGAAAGATGTCACTAAATTATGCAGAGTTTCAAGTTTTTTTCTTATTTTTGTGGGGAAGTTTTGGTGTGTGTGTGAGAGAGGCATGTAGGTATGCATTGTGTGTATGTGTGTGTGTGTGTGTGTGTGTAAGAGCGTGTGATGTGTCTGTGTGTGCATATGTATGTGTGTATAAGTGCATGTGATATGTGTCTATGTGTGCACATGTATGCACATATAAGTATGTGTATGTGTGTGTCTATGCAAGCATTTATGTGTATAGGTATATGGGGTTCTTGAACATTTTATACAACTGTTCTTTCAAAACAGCAAACTATTTTCAAAATATGAATTACAAAATCTTGATTTCTTTCCCTTCTGTTAGTCTTTCTAGAACATGTCAAAAAAAATAGACCTAGAAATTGCTCCTGTACATTGTTCAAAGAGGGCAACAGCAAGGACTTAGTGTCATTCCTTGTTCTATTCATTTTTCCTTTAGAAACTGAAAGGGTCACTTATTCCCTTATGGTCACAATGATCCATCGCATTACTAAAGAGACATTTTCTTTCTCTGTTTGTGTTTGGTTCAAAGCTATACATTTAGGCTGGCCCTGTCCGTGAGCTGCTGCTATGCTTGAGCAATGCTGGGTCTGTATTTATAGACTTGAAAGTGTCTCTTTTTGGCTTTGCCTCCTGTACTTCAAGGAATCGATGCAATGCGTTGCCATGACAGCTTTCCTTGATGGCTGTATTAATAAAGTGACCTCTACCTTCACCACCTGAACCGAGCCCAGGATCGCTGAGGGAAAGATGTTCCAAATTGTTCCCATCCTTTGCAAAGAAACGTCAAAGAGCGAATAACCTCCACCAAATGGGGTAATAACAAAGGCATGCGTACTGCACTGAGGACTCATTCAGGCAGCAGGGAGCTGAAGAACTGTGATTATGACCCATTTATACAGCCTTTGTGGCTGTTTTACTAAATTGTGAGCAAGACATAAAATAGAACATGCAGGTTAGATCCTGAGGCATGGAAGAAACTTTAGAGACTGCAGTGGAGTTTGGGGGCAAGTTCTAGGCACACCAGCTATATTCCTCATCTTTACTCACATGTGTCCATGAGAGATGGTGTATCAGGGTAGGAAAACTGGCTAGGGACCATTAATCCTGAATTCTCTTTTTGAGTAGCCACACTCTACTTGGAAACATTGACCTTATCATGGACTAGCTAGTGACATCTGTCCAACTATCTTTTAACCAGATACTTTTCTGGTATTGAACATATAGTGGGCCAGACCAACATGCTGATATGTATGTACGCATGTGGCTTGTCATTTTGATTACAACTATAACATTAGGGGAAATTAGCTTTTCCAAACTCTCTTGAGTTTTATTTGCATGATTAATTTTTAGGTGTGTGTGTGTGTGTGTGTGTGTGTGTGTGTGTGTGTGTGTGTGTGTGTGTATACACACACATGTGTGCAGAGACCAGAGGCCAATCATGGGTGTTGTTACTCAGGCATCACCCACTGCTGAGGGATGTTCTGTATGTTAAATGTGTTGCTCTGATTGGTTAATAAATAAAACACTGATTGGCTAGTAGCCAGGCAGGAAGTATAGGTGGGACAAGGAGAGAGGAGAATTCTGGGAAGTGGAAGGCGGAGGCAGAGAGATGCTGCCAGCCACCACCATAAGACGATACTAAGATACTGGTAAGCCACGAGCCATGTGGCAAGGTATAGATTTATAGAAATGGGCTAATTTAAGATATAAGAACTAGATAACAAGAAGCCTGCTACGGCCATATAGTTTGTAAGCAATATAAGTCTCTGTGTGTTTACTTGGTTGGTCTAAGCAGCTGCAGGACTGGTGGTGAGAGAGATTTGTCCTGACCATGGGCCAGGCAGGACTGGAGAAAACTCCAGCTACAACCCACCATTTTTTTTTTTGAGACATATTTTCTCACTCTCCTGGAACTTTCCAAGTATGCACTGCTAGCTGGCCAGGTAGCTCAGGGTTCTGCTTGACTCTGCCTCCCAAGCAGAGGATTAACAAACATGTACCACCATGCCTGGCTTTTTTTTTGAGGGGGGGTGGATTTGGGGGGTGGATTCTGGGGGTCAAATTCAGGTCATCAGTCTTACAAAGCAAGTGCTCTGTTAACATATTTGTCTCCCCAGCCCTGCATGACTATTATTAATAAGAAGCGAAGCCTATCACTACAAAAGAATACAATTAGGAATTTCTCCCTCATTTGATGAGATGTCTGAGGACAGCTAGACTAATTTTGTGTGTTTTGATGATAGATTTGGTGTCTACCTTCATTTGATTTGTTTTGCCTGTCAGTCTAAGTTGGCATCCCATGGGAACAAGAGAGTGTTTGTCTCTCACATGTACTAACAGGATAAGGTAGGGTGAGGAAAATTAAATGCTGGATTCAAGTCTCATCTCTGTGGTTAATGTGGTGGGTGAACTTGGGGAAATCACTTAACCTCTGGGTGCTCTCTCTCCTCACTTCTAAAGCAGAGATAATAGCACTTGTCCTGTTTCCCCATCTCAAGTTGTTGGGAAACTGGAGATGGATTATATAGAAGTGTTCTACAAAGGACAAAGGACAACCCAAGTAGGCTTTGTTAGTGCTCAGTTCCCTCTCCAGTCTCCCTAATGCAAGAAATTCAGGTTAGATGAGCAAAGTGCTAATTCTTCAGGGTGATGAATTTCTCACATCTCCAATCCAAGAAACCTGAAGCGAGAAGGACAGAGAATGGCCTCCCTCAAAGCAGCATCTGCACATGTTGTGTGGATATGAATCTTGAGAGAGCCTGGAGTCCAAGCATGTGGGTGGTGAACATTTTGTATTCAATTGCCGTGTACTCCACAGTCTTGCAAGGTCACTTTGGAATGTCAGTACCCATTCTCTCAGAGGTGAAATTTATACTCATTTAATGTGTGTTCATCTGTGTCAGTCAGTACACAGAAATGTGGTCTGTTTCCGGAGGAGTAAGGTTGTGTGGGGGTGGGAGGGAGTAGAGAACCCAACCAGCTTCTCCCACTCCCCAGCTCACCCTTGCCTGTTTGTTGTTGAAGGTTAGAAAGAATCAGGCACAGACTCAAATGACAGACTGAAGTCTGGAAGCCATCCTGTGCAAAGACCCCTTATCGCTTGCTTTCAACCTGTGTTTTCTGTCTGTGTCTGTACCCTTCAGGAACATAGGTGGTGCAAGCATGGCCCTTATGTGACAGCATCCAGTCTGCTTGATTTCCAAGCAACAAACCCAAGGAACAGGGCTCAAGGGTCTGTCAGGAACAGCGTGGAGGGCTGTCAGCTCAGTGGTCAGATATGCCTCATCTTCTTAATCAGGGACAGCAGGTTTTGACCTGAGGGAGCAGCCATCCTATTATTGTTCATCTATTATCAGAGCACTTGTTATAGGAGTGATGTTTTCTCTTGTTCAGCCAAGGAAAACACTGCTTACAACATCATAAAAAAAGCCCCATTTATTTTAAAGAAGACATATCTGCAGGCTGTAGTACCCCAGGATGTGTGAAAGGGATGACAAGTAACTCCAATTCAGGGGGAAGACGCACCATCTAAATACCTTAAAGGCTTTGGCTTTATACCATGCAAAAAGCCCCAATTGAGGTGGAGAAAGAATTAATTCACTGCAATTCCTACAAACCTAAGGCTGGGCACCTTTCCAAAAGTGATCTTTAATGATGTATTGAAATCCTATTTAGGTCAACACCTTCAGACACAGATATAGGCCAGGTGCTCATGAAGACAGTACTGAGAAATCACAGATTTTTCTCCTTTGGTATCGGAAAGATACTTTTCTCATTTAATGAAAAGGTGCAACCTCTAGTCTGGGCTCAAGGTGAAAGATGGCTGTTATCGGAGGCATATTCATACGCAAGGGCAACACACATCCAGGAATAGATCATCTTTCCCGGGAACAAGCCATTATGTCAGGAGAAAAGCAGATGCAGGCTGTTTATTCATGATGAGATGTTCATCCATGGTCTGCTCTGTAAATGCATATCTGCACCTTCCACGTCTTATATAATGAAAGTCCTAGCTAAGGATTTGGGAAAACTTATAACCAAATATGACCCACATTTATCTCTGACTGTGGAGAGTGGAATTGATTTTTATCAGTTTAAATTCTATCTTCATACTATTTTATTCTGTCCAAATTTCCCAGAAGATATATACAGTATTTTGAACATATAAAGGTACATGTATCTTTACATATGTATGTGTGTTTCTTACCTCTTTACATATTTGAAAGAATTTACTGTTTTTTTGAGAAATGTATAATTTACTGAAAAGATAAAAAGCAATTCAGAAGTGAATCCTGCCATCACATTCTACAAAATTTAGAATTTGTGATATCAATACATATTTCTAGTAATGTTGTCAATTATCTTGAATGTCTCAAAATACCTTAGAAAATGAATGAGTTCCTACATGATCCAATACTCATAGCAAGTGTCCTGGCTCCTTCTTTTACCAAGCATTCCAGAGTCCCTGGCAAGAGGGCAACCAGCAGAACTTCCTGAAGCCAATGGCATCTGAGGACAGACGTCCATTTTTATTGGTAACTAGTGATGATGGACGCAAATGGCTAGACATGGTTGATTTTGAAGACCAAGCTACAGAAACCACTGAGATGATATGTCCTATCCCTTTTCCAGGTAGAAGAAGTCATAGTTGAATTTAAAGCAACTTGAAGAAAACTAACCTCTTTTACAAAGCTTGAGCTTTGAAAACTTCGATCTACCTTTATAAATGTCTTTATCACACACACTCTCTTCTTGTTACATTTCCTGTTCACTGGTTATATCACGACGCAGAGTTGTCTCAGGCACTAACTTGATGCTCAATAAATATTTATTGGGTAAATACATAAAACTGGTCTAGCTTTTCCTCTGCCTCTTTATGAATGGTTCATGCCTATCTGTTACTGGTAAGCAGACAGCATGTTAGCTAACTCTCAGGGCAGAGAAGCAAGGAAGTGGACAGACACAGCTTCCTGGATATGGAAAGCTTAAAGGTCAGAGGGCAAGAAATGGAACGAAGTTTTCCTTGATGACTTCATTTCAGTGCCCTGGAGTAGGAGCTAGGTGATTGCTAAAGCAAGGGTGGGAAGGCAGTCACAGGCAGTGTTTGGAAGGGAGGAGCAAGCGGAGGATTGGCAGAGGATGGGAGAAGCAAACCGGGAACACATGGGAAAATCTCTTGGAGGTGTCTGTCACTCCAACTCAGGCTGCATACCATGATGTGTTAAAGGTTACCACGCATGTTTTTGTTTGTTTGTTTGTGTTTTGGAGAAAGCATCAACAATAGGGGGACAGGCACGTGAATTAATGTTTCTTCCTTTGAAGATCCAAAACATACCTGGGAATGGGGTGGAGGTGAGGAGAATCAGCAAGGATGGTCAGTGTTTGGAGATGTGGGACAAAAAGCATTCCTTTCACTTTCCATTAAGCAACACACATTAGTTTTTATGATGCTCAGAGCACTCGTAGCATTGTGAGTAAGATGATGGGGGAGAAGGGGTGTCTCTGAGGCCTTGAAAGAACTTGGTAACTTTTTTTGCTTGTTTGTTTTCCAACTGGGAAAGTGATTAGTTAAATTTTGAGCTCAGGCTGAAAGACTGGATAGAGCTGCTTTATGTTAGGGTAGGAGAGAGGTACGGACCTGTTATGGGGGCATTGTAAACACGGGCAAGAAGATTTTGTATTGAAACAATGTAGGACTTATGATGAATAATCTATATAGACCCATGCTGTGCTGATACAAGTTTGTAAGTTATTGTACATCCTGAGAAGGAGGCAGAGGACCTACCATGAGCCTTGGATATCCAGCATTAAGAAACACAAGTGTCTAGGGCTGAAAGGAGATAATTGTGTCATTAGTTCCCCTGTGTGTGTGTGTGGGTGTGTGTGTGTGTGTGTCCATGTCCATGTGTGTATGTGTTGTTGTTGTTGTGTTTTAAAGACAGAATTTCAGTGCCTTTGAGTATTTTATAAATATAATTTGAGGTTCCTTTTTGTCAAGCTATAGTCAAATGTCTCCTTAGAGACTCAATTTTTCCGATGTATACTTGGCAAGAGAGTTCTAAATATGGTCTAAGCCCTCTTAGGATTTTTAAACAGCAGGGATATTTAAGCATGAAAAATAACTACAGAAATCACACAGCAGTAACTTTTCTTAATGATTTTTTTCCTCTAGGAATCACTGTAATTCACTCTTGTCTGCTGTGGTCTCCCTATCACCATAACCACCTCCCAACAATGTCAAACTAAGTCTTGAGAGGTGATTTCATAATGTCAGGATGAAACAAAGCCATTTCCTTGTTAATGCGAACGTCAAAGCAAAATGAATTGGTGTCAATAAATTCAAGGTGAGGAAAACAGCATTATGGAATCAAGAGAATGTGCAAAATGATGACAGCACTCATTTAGGGATGCCTGACTCTGAGTGAAAATGATCGTTAATTTTCAAAAATGCATTTGCTACTGCACTGGAGCCCAAACATTTAATTTTTCTAAAATACATTATCGAGGTTAAAAAAAGGACAAAGAGGTGACAATTATGAACAAGTCGTGTGCAAATCTTTCCAGTAAAGTTAGTATTGATCTCATCAACTCATATTGTCCTTTCACATCTGCAAATTCCAGAGAGATAATACTTAATTGCTTATGGTGGTGGCATCCAAAGATAAAGGTTTAAATGTGGATATTATTACTTGGGACTCTCCATTTGGGATTACTGATGCTTCCCCTTTTCAAGCCATTTTGTATGGCTGTTGTGAACAGGAAGAATTACTTAAATTGTGATTATCTTAAATTGCTTTGTAACTGCCAGGCTTCATTGGAAGTCCCGCAACAATAAAAAGAGAGACCCTGCTGGGCAGTGGTGGCACATGGCACGCCTTTAATCCCAGCACTTGGGATTTGAGTTCAGCCTGGTCTACAGAGTGAGATTCAGGACAGGCACCAAAACTACACAGAGAAACCCTGTCTCGAAAACAAAACAAAACACACACACACACACACACACACACAGAGAGAGAGAGAGAGAGAGAGAGAGAGAGAGAGAGAGAGAGAGAGAGAGAGAGACCCTAAGAGCCATAGAAACAGTATGTGTTATGACCACTGTGGGTCCTTCTGACTGAGTAGGTAAATTGACTTCATGGAATGCAGACTTTGTGTCTTCCAGTTCACTTTTATCATTAGTAAAATCTAGCTTCCTTGATGCCTGATAAGTTCTGGCCAACTTGAAAACAGAAAGAAAAGAAAATTGCTGTTTACTCCTACAATTCCTTCAGTGACAGAACTGTTTACCCACTGAAGATGGTTAGTTTTACTTTAAGTGAGAGAAAACCTGACAAAAACCCTCACTTAAGAAAAAAGTTTCATGGGATGCTAAAAAAAAGCTAGCGAGTCATGTTAAAACTTCCTCACTTCATGCAATAGAACTTACAAAAACTGACCTTCAGGCAGGAGGTTGAAGAGTATGCAGAATCCTTTCCTAATAGCTACAGGAGTTCTTTCCCTGCTGGTTAAGCAAAAGGTGTGTAAAGCATGACCTAAAAGGGGGCAGCGGTGTCTCTGAAGGATCCAGAGCGACGTTTGACAGCTCTTTCTAAGACGAGCAAAGTTGTGGGGGGCCAGGAGTTGGGGGAGATACTTCAATGAGTAAAACGTGAGTGGCAAGAAGCGCTTGAAAGCTGTGCCTTTGGGGACATCAGATTCCGACGAGGAAAGAGAAAGATCGTGGATTGGTTTGGATATAGTTGAGAGGCTGTGTGTATTATTTAAAGCACAGAGAACAGATGTTAGAGTTTCTGTCTAAAACAGATGAAGTCTTACCAAAGTTAGGTTAAGCACAAATGAATGAGATTTGGGTGGAGTTGGGGAAGAGCCATCACAGGACATGTTTAAAATACCTTGTTCTACACCTTTTGCTTTCTTCCACACTTATTTTTCTTATGTTTTGAATGTATTACCCTAATAAAACTAATGAGATTTTCTAAAATGTAAACGGCATGAAGATAAGGAATCTGCTTGTTTTGGTTTTTGGTAGGCAATGCCCAGAACAGCACTTTGTAACAGACTGTGCTCAATGAATATCTGAGTATTTTTGAGTGAATGAATAAATGAAATATATAGAAAAATTCATATATTACATATCTATTGCTTCCTTTTTGCTTCTAAAATAGCTTCCCAACTGTGTCTGTTCTTTCGCCCCTAAATTAAGTTGCGCAGAAGTGCTACAGCCAGATTGAGTTGCTGCTTCAGAAAGTGTTTTCACAGTACTCTCCGCTCGTTCTCTCACTTGCAACCTCCAGTGGCCCCCCACTGCTAATTGGATCACAGTGTAGCCAGGGTCCCTCAGGACATGATTAGAATCTTTCTCTCATCTGCTTTGGCTCTATGAAACAGTCTTTCTTCTGCTAGCAAACACACATGTACACAGGCTCACACTGGTGTGCATGTAATTAAAATTGAAGTACTAGAAATTTTAATACATAATATATGTCATTTTACTGAATATTCCAGTAACTGGGCATAATAGGCATTATTAGTATTAGCATGATTTCCAGTTTATGGCAACCTATGTATCTTATCCAAGGACCCTTGTGGTAGACCAGAAGATGTAAGATCAGGAGTGATACCTCTTTGACTCTTAAGCACTGTCTATGCTACTCTCCTGACCCTTTAGTATCCCCAGCTCACCCTGACTCAGTGACTCTGCTATGGATGTGTCCTTTCCTAAACTCTTCACTCACTCTTCAAGGTTCAGTTTTTAGACAAGTTCCACCAAGAAGACTTCTCTGATTGTCCTGACCTACATGTATCATCTCACCTTTGAAGCCACAGGGCAGATGGTCTACACAGTGAGACATTCATGGATGTGAATGAAGATGGAGTTTAAACAGCCTGGATTTAAACTTTGGTTCCATCAAACAAGAGCTGATTGTGTATGTCACTCAACCAATCATCATTTAATCAATAAAATGGTTAAATTTATACCTGATATCTTACCCCAAAACTGTTATGTAAATTAAATGAGTTAGTATGTATAACTAAAATAGAACAATTCCTGATACATAGACAGTTCATTCATAAGTACCATGTATTATTGGGCTTTACTAAGCCTATGACCAATGTTCCTTCTCCATATGCATTTCTTGTCTTCTCAAGTACAGTACAAGCTATCAGAAATAGGCCATTGCTTTCCAACTTCCATTGTCCACACTGATCAAATGCTTGTCACCAGGGAGACATTTGCTGGCATTTTTCAGTGAGGGTAGTAGATATCTTTTATTTCTATAACCTCAGGCATATCTTTTATCTTTGATCCTAAGCATCTGTGGTTTTTGTCTGGAATGTAGTAAGAAATTCTCAGTAACTTTTTGCTTTTCAAATCATGTTTTGTCAGACAATCTCTGCATTTCCAGGCCTGTGGAGGGAAGAAATCATTTCTGGAGCACAATTGAAAGTAACCTGAGTTTTCATCCCTGCCTTCAAGTGGTGGCTTCAGGTAAGTCCCTCCCCTCAGTGGCATTCTCCAAATTTTGCTTCTATTTCTTGACTTGTGGGAAGGAGAGCAGCCTGGAGTAAAGAGTAAAGAAAACAGAATGACTGGAGCACCAGGTTTGGGCCGAGTGACAGGGAATTACCCACATGAAGCTGCCCGGAGGGTGGTGCCTGTCTTACTTGGTGGGTGTCCTTGCTCTGTTGTCCATAGATAGTGATCATGTTTACAAGTTTACAGATGTTAAGGTCTTACACTGAATTGTATCTTGGATTTAGCTCCTATTTAGGCTTCTTTACTCCAGGAATGAAAACCAGTCACAGAATTCCCATGTAAAGGTACAGGAGAAAGAGAGGCAAACTCTGGCTTATTTTGGCAGTAGAGTCAAAGCCCTACTCTGCACTGTGTTAGACGCTTTTCTTGCCACTGATGTGCTGTTTTGTATTTAGTGATCCCACTCAGGTTGGCTGATCTGATTTTCTCTTCTAGGGTTCTGATTATGTTTCTACAGGGCCAGTGAGTGTAGGCCCCTTGGTTCACCTAAAGTCCTCTGGTGCTATTCCTCCCACATTCCCAGGGTATCTGCCTTCACTGCTGTGTCTGACTATTCCTGTGGATCCAATTCACACCATTCTGGACAGTGGTGCCTTTTACACCAGGTGCTCCTAACCTGTCAAAGTTTTTGAACATTTTTACATTCTGTTTAGTATCTATTTCAGGTGTAAACCAAAGTTTAATCAGGTTAATGATGTTTCAGGTTACAACTCTTTTTTATCTTAATGCTGGTCAAGTCTACCTACAAAGCAAATGCTCTCATCAATAATCTAAGCAATGGCTGGCTTGGCCAGCTAGTTAATCCACTGATTACAGTAAAAGAAAAGACTCATATGAACCTGAAAACTGCTAGACTAGATTAGAACATGGCACACCTATTTTCCAAAGGCAGAGGATGTTGTGAATGTGAAGCTATTTTCTTAGGACTGGAACATTCTGTTGTTGAGAGAAGGGAATGGGTTCATGAAACTCATGAGGGAGTTATAAGACACATTCCTAAGGTGTAAGCAATGTGGAATTGCTGTTGTGGAGACTTTTCAGTAGAAGTGTATAAAAATTGGGCAGGGAGCTCCAAGGATGCAGGTTTTATGAGATGTCACCTGTGCTGGTGTTTTCAATGATGTCACCTGAGTCACTGATGCTTGTGAAAGTAACCCCTATTCATGCTCCTGTAAGTAACCTTGGTAAATCCACTGGTTTATTAAATTAGACCGAAATGGAATCATAGATTTGGTCTGTCGTTGGTGTTCTACCTGAGTCTAATAGACAGTTGTTTCTATCACCCCTTGGGAAAGTCATGCAAGAGAAGTCATGGTTAGGGAGGTTACTTGTCAGCTGAGCATCCTGAGGAGCCAAGATTTGTCTCTAGCTCTGTGACAATACAGCCTTCCCAAGTTCTCCGAAAAGCTATGTAAGACTTTTTTCTGAACACAAAGCTGATGTTTCTGCTTGTACTAAGAAGGGAGAAAGAACAACACACCTCAAAAGGTACTGAGTTGAGAGCAAGGCGCCCATGTAAACAAACATGGAAGCTCCACTTTGTTGTCACTCATTTTGGTTTTTGGAAAACATGTTTTAGAAGTCTCCTGCTTTATGGTCTATAACACAGTGTTTCTCAACTGTGGGTCACAACTCCTGGGGGTGTGTGTGTGTTAGAATGACCCTTTCACAAGTGCCACCTAAGGCCATTGGAAAACACATATATTTACATTATGATGCATAACAGTAGCAAAATTACAGTTATGAAGTAACAATGGAAATTAATTTTATGGTTGGGCATCAACACAGCATAAAGAACTATATTAAAGGGCCACAGCATTAGGAAGGTTGAGAACCACCGGTCTAACAAGAAAGTTTGTAATTTTAAGACTACCCCAAATCTTCTAAACTTACACCAAACATTTCATTCCACCTATATTATAGGAATTATTGAATTTTAGTAAGTGATGATATGAATGATGACTAAGGACACCAACTTGATAAACATGTGGCATTGACTCCCCACATTATCACCAGGACCCTTGCCTGACATGGACCAGGCAGCAAAGTGTTTGAAAATCAAGTCTTGCAAAACACAAATGTATTTTTTGACAACTTTCTGCTGAGAACCCTTGGATTTTGTTAGCTATAATGCTTACACAGCTAAAACCCTATAATTAATATTATGGTTATTCACTTGCTATTTTAAATTCATCGTCTTGTTTGGAGGAATAAGCAGAAAAAAAAAACAAAGGAATCATAAATCGACATTGTATCTTGTTCTTTCTAGAACTACATAACTCACACAACAAAACTTTATGACAAAGAATTCAGTCAGTAAAGAAGAATCATGCCCAAATTTCAAGATAAATGAATTTTTATGGCCAAGTGATAAAGCATATAATATAGATTTAGCTTACAATGCTAACATCAATAGAGCCTAAACTACATTGCCAAGAGCAACAAAGTGAGAATAATGGGAAAAGATTGAATGACCATATGAAAAAAGAAAAAGGTTTTCAGAGATTTCTTGAGAAGCCCATAATGAATTCATATTGATGTTGCTGGCTTGACTAATGACATCAAAATGCATGATCAATACATGCTAACTAGGCTAAGAATTAAGTTCAGAACATTCTTAATTGGGAACTAGTCAAGGCACATTGAAAACCTGAGCTGGCACAGGGCAAGGAGAAGGGAGAAGTCTAATTTCCTGATTGCTTTAATGATGGCTTTGATAGTTGGAGGTAGCCTTGTGCAGTCTATTACCCATGATTTAAGAAAATTGGGAAGGATTGTGATTCATACAGACCAAGAGTCACATCCTAGATCACAAACTCACTGGCTTTGGACCTTTTTGAGTCTAGGCTCTCAGGTTGTGAAATGGGTACAGCAGGTTATTACCTGGTATGAGAGATTTGGAGATGAAAACAGATACCCATCTATAAAAAGATTGCTCACAGATGGTAATTATTTTGATTATAGAGATGTTTAAAAGAGATAGAATTGACTATGATGCATATAGCAAGCAACAAATTTTAGTTCTTCTTTTATTTAGAAGAGATATTTAAACACGATTTCTTTATATAGTACTTCTTAGGTTTAGTGATGAAAAGGAATCATGTTGATATATCCTTACAAGCAGCACAATTCTGTCAAATGATAAAAAAGAATGTGAAAGCTGCCATTTGTGTTTTGAGCACTTGGTCTGTAGTAAACTTTATTATAAGCACTTTTTGTCTTTGACTTAGTTAATTCTGTTAATCTTATAAGGTAGACACTGTCATCCAGAGGCCTGAAAAATCCAAGGTTCAAGGAAGGCATCTGAGCTATCCAGGCTCACATAGGTAATGGATGGCAATGGTTAGGATCAACCTGATGCAAGGACATGACCGCTAGGCTCTTTTATCTGACTGACCATCATACTGGACATCAACTAGCATTCACAACTTGTGTTCCCGTTTCTCTATCCACTAAGCAGAATCAGGCAGGAGCTGTCAGGACAAGATATCTACATGACAGAGTCAATACAAAGAAACCAAGGCATCTTGGTTCTAAACTATCTAGAAATTTAGATTTAGAACCAAGTGCAAAGGCTGGCACAGGACTCCAGCAGTTCCTGGCTCCTTCCACTTTCATTATCTGCTTTACCCTAAACACAGCACAAGCTGCCCATACCTCTCACCTAGAAAACTGTGATCTCACTTCCTCTTATCTGGCCTCCCCATTGCCACATGAAATCCATTGTCCACAGTGCTATAATACTCAGAGTTACTCTTTTTGAAATGAAAAGGCCCCAAGCATACCACTATCCTCTATGCCCACTGGGCTCAGAATAAAATCCACACCTCTTACTTTTCCTGGCTTCACAGATAGTGAATGATGCGATGCCTGTCTCCCTCCATCTCATCTCCGCCTCCCTTTCACCACTCTCCAGCTGTATTTGCTGCCTTCTATTCCGCGAGAGAAAAGGCCTTTGCTGAGGACACCAACTGGTTGCCCATCTCCTAACACTGTCAAATGAGTGTAGAGGAGAACGCATCTCCATGAGCTCAAGGTCTGTCCTTCTTACCTCGCTAACCCCAGTATCCAGAACAGTGGCTGACACAGTTCGTGCTGCATACATATTTATTGAATAAACTGAAGGTTATCCAATGCAGCACACATTCTTTAAGGGCCTAAAATAGCACAGAGATAATGGGCTTTGGTGAGGCTTTTCTGATGGGTTTTAATTGCACTTCTACCTCACACTAAATGAAACTAGCTAAACTTTCCTGACCTTCTGACTTTAAGACCTGATAGCAACTGTATGACACAATTACAACCAGTGCATGGGGCTTCTGAGTCCTCTGGAGTCAAACATCACAGAATGTGTCACAGTGGGGTTCCTGTGTGCAGTCTTGCTCCAGGGGAATATTATGCACTTGGCAATGCATCAGAAAATTCTCCTCAGAGAAGGGATCATTCCTTGGTGATGGATGGACAGTTTTCCTCATCCATTTCCACAGCCAGGCTACCTCTTAATTTCTAGTTTGGCATTAAAGTGGGGCTAAAGGGTATGTGCTGTGGGGTGCTATCCAATAATCACAGCTATTCTTTCCACAGGGGGCTGAGTCTTCTCTCTCAGGCCATAGCTAAGATGCCAATATATAAATAATTGTAAGAAGTCAGTATTATACCACTAGCAATGGAGGAAATAATTTCATAGTCCAAACAGGAAACTATTGGATTTCTTTGTGTCCATCTAATTGCCAAGCTTATTCCAAAGTGCAAAATTGGTCCAGCCTGATGAAATATTATCTCTTGGAAAGCGGATGTGAAGTCAGCTCGCTCTTCGTGAGACAAGAGCCGAGTAGCCATGTCATGGTAAACAAAGCCACTAATGACCCAAGTAGTCTAGGGGACTAAGAGTGAGATATTAGGAGCAAGGACATCTCAGTCACTGGGCACCAGAGCACTCCTGCAGTCATGAAGCTTGTGGCAAGAAACAAAACTGGCCATCTGCAACCTTGCAACTGCTTCCACTGCCCACACCCGCCCTCACGCTCTTTGCACTGAATGCTGCAACTTCTGTCTGCACCTGCCCACACCTGCCCGCACGCTCTTTGCGCTGAGTACTACTTTTAAAGGGTTTTGTCCCTTGACCTAGGAAAGTGTTTTCTGCTCTCGGTGCTCTAAAGAAATAGGAAGGAGCAGAGTAAAATCAGTGCAGAGGTGAGTGTGGGTGTGGGTGTGCACACGGGTGGTTGTTAGGGAGTCATACTTGTACTTCCCAGCACTGACTTCATTTCTACCTCCCAGCTGTCCATTTGGATAGGTGGCGGTGGGGCAGATGTCTGATTTTTTATTTTTTTACCACCCCTAGAAGAAAATCTGTAATAAATCATTTACTCTGCAAGTAGTACCCAGCTCTCCATCTCTGTCTTAAAATGCCACCTCCCCAGCCCCTGCCCCAGAACAGCTCCTCTGTGGCATGTTGGTGGCTTGCAGCCTCTATTCCAGTGATGTTTCAACACCCACTTGCATGTGAGAGTCACTGCATAATGGATTTTGTCAGGAGCAATTGCTGGGGATGTTGCTGAACCCCTCCCTCCACCTGTATGGAATCATTAATCTTGACTGTGAATCATTCCTAACCGCTTGACTGAATAGAAATGACCTCACACTGAAAATACAGGTTTCTGTTTTCCTCTTGGCAACTTATTTTCTACTCTGCTTTGCTCCAACTCCAGCTCCCTCTCTCTTGTTTTTAGGCTGACATCTCTGTTCAACAGCAAGGGTATTTTGAAAGCCTGTCCGACAACCATGGACTCAGAAAAGGAGACCTTCATAAAGTGTGTGTTCTATTTTGAGGCTGAATGAATAGCATAACCTGAAGCGAGTGGCCTCTGTGTTAGGAAAGCAGAACACAACACAACAAACCTGGATTTTTACAAAGGATATGTGAATAAAAGCCAGTCTAAAGTAAAAGACTCAAATCAAATTAAATGCATCTCTCTCGCTCTCTTTGAACAATATGCTTATGTCTTTGAAAAGTTGCAAAGGAAGACAAAGCAAAGAAATGTAACTTTTTCTCCTTTGATATGCTCCAGAAATAAGAGGTAGCAGCAACATGTATGCAAAAATCCAGTAATGACATTCTTGGATGTAGAAGGAAATAATAAAATAGGCATTATGCATTGAAAAGGACTTTAAAGAGCATCCACCCAATTTCCTGTGTTGTTTTGATCCCTTCTAAGGTGACAGACAATAGAGCAAAATTAGGCAAAAATTAAATCCTATTTCTTACTAGGGAGCAATGTTTCTAGCTTGAAAATAAAGTTGAAGATTCCACATGCAAAGACCATAGAAATTGGAATGATAAATCAGGTCTGCTACTTTTTTTTTTTTGGCATGCAACAGTGTTATGCAATGAACTATCATATGAAAAACAGTAACTATGGAAATGTGGTAATGATAATTAATGGTAAGACATGACATATTTCTTTCCTTCCCCCTTCCCCCATTCCCTCGAGTTTTTCAGCTTCTAAAAGACCACTAAGTCATTTTTTTCCTCCCAGTAATTGCTTCATGAAGATTGTTAATATGTGAATTAACTGAATTTACAGGACTTTAAAAAGGAAGCAATGGACACTGCTCATTTCTGTCCATATCGCAAATGATACCTATTTTTTAGTCTTAAACCAGATGGTCAATGAAGGCAGTGACCTCAATAATAGCCAACATAATTACCTACTTTATTTTCACTGAAATTGAAACTTCATTGAAAATAATTTTGTCTCTCGGTTTATTTATGGTGAAAAATGCTTTTTACCTTTTGAACTTCCAGACTACTGGGCTGAATACAATGGCTAGAAATCTCCTTTAATCACTTCTAACAGCTCCCGAGTAGACTGAAGTTAAATTTAAAATGATATAAAGTTCTTCTGATCCCCCTAGACTGACAGTCCCTAATTTTAGAAGATTGCCACTGTGGTGATATAACAGGAAAACCAATGTGTCATCCCCATTAACCTGAATAATAGATTGAAAGTAAGGGGATTCTGAAACAGCTCTCTATTGTTCTAGGTGTCTCACTCGTTGACAGTAACATATGGTGAATAAGACTCCCAAACTGTAGACAAAAATATGTTGCAGTTGTGTATATCTGCACTTGGGATAGTTGAGAAAATATGTTCTACTGTTAATGAGATAAAACATTCCACACCGAGAGTGCAACCTTTTCAAAAGATAAGGATTCTCTGATACAAAAATGTCTTGAGAGAAATTTCTTCATAATACTTGTAGCATACAACTGGCTGGAAATTAATGTTCTGCTTTTTAAGATAATATGGCAAAGTAAGAGATCTGTAATTTTCTAATACATTAAGCAGCAAAAGTATCCTTATACATAAGTCTTCCAACATAAATAATTTATTCTGGCAGCTTATGGAAGATTCAAGCTGTAATAATTTTAAAAGAATGTTGTGATTTTTCTTGTTACAAAAATTTTAATAAAAAATAAATTATTACAAGTGGAAAAATGAATAGTGTTTCTAGATAACTCAAAACAAGGAAACAAATTCAAGATAAATCTATTTTATCAGATTATTACATGGATATCCAAGATAATATATGTATCTTATAGTGGATCATGATATTAAGAAATGTTCCCAGATTCTGCTTGCTATGTAAGGAGTTTTAATTTTGCTAACCCAGGTAGTGTTCAGGCATGTAACCGGTGGCTTATCCAACCAGCCCATTCAAGTGTGTCAGAAATTCCTGTGGGTCATCCTGTCCTCTTAGTCTTTTATCTTAAACAGAGCCACTCACTCAAGTAAGTCCCACATAGCTCCAGGACGCTTTCTGCTGTCCCATTTCATAGCCCTGTCTCTCATTAGCCACCCACCTCACATGAAGATGAGATGACCTGTCTCCCATCAGAATGAGCCATTGTATCTTAGTCGGAGGAAACTCCTATCCCTTCTCCAAGTGGACGCATCTTTCTAAACTTGACTGAGGCCTAGTCCATATCCACAAAGATCCTGTTGTCAGTATTTGCTGTCAGCATATCAAACCACCTCTACGTCTCTTCACACACCCTTCTAGAACAGATGACAAGCACGCAGAGCATAGGACATAGAGCTGAGACGGTGTGTCTGTGCCCAGCAGCTAATGATTCGATGATGAAGAGAATTCTTGCCTTTCCTTGTCTCCAGGGCAACAGAGGGAGCCTGACCATGTAAGATGGACATGGCACTGTGAAAGCTGCTACTAGAACAAAGGCTCTCCCACATATTGTTCCTACCATGTTATTCAGGACTGTCACCTCATTTCACAGAAAAGGCTGCCGTGCCAACAGCAGTTAATTTCCATGTCACCACAGAGCTGCATCCTAGAGTCACTTTGCAGCTGCCCTGCCTGTCTGAGAATATTGGACCCTCAAAGTGAATCAGGAATTTATTGCTTTCCACAAGCTCTACCTTAGCTGCTGATAAAGAACAAGCCCATTGTTTTGGAAGAGAAGGGCATCTTCCTGTCCAGCATCAAGTATTCAGTTCTATAGCCCCGAGAATCTCCACACTAGGCTATTGAGCAATTGTGGATACTGACAATTCATTCCTTCTAAAAATTACCATGAGAGTGTCTGATGTTCATCAGTCTTTCTCATCTCCCCTACAAAGCTTACCATAGTCACCATAGCACAGTCCTCTGTACACAGAACTTGAAGGAGAGTGAACTTGGTGTGGAATAGAAAGGGAGAGAACTGATTTCCGAGGATTATTCATTGCTGTTGACATCTCATGACTTTGAACATGTTTTTATACCTTGCCAAGCCTTAGTTTTTTTTTTCATCTATAAATTGCTGAACATGATATCCTATTTTAGGGACTTAGTGAAAATGAAATAAGATGATAAAAAAATTTCTGCCACAATGGTGGTGGTAGATAGGGGTATCATTATTCCTTACATCTGAATCTGTGATTAAATATACGTAACTATTACATGTGCTCTTTTTTTGTTTTTCCTTTGGGGTGCTGATTTCTGAAGGTCACTGTTGTAGGGTCTGCCAAATGGACTACTGTTTAATGTTTGTTTATTTGAATTTTTGACAGATGTGAGTAATTGGTCAGAACACCCAAGTCATGTTTTCATATGAAAAGATGTGTGGGGCTGGAACTTACATAGTCTCGGTGATATGATACCTCATTGTTTTACCAGCTAGGCCTACATGAAACTATTGACTGCTTCTCAGTGGTAAGCATCATTACAGTATCTCTTCTCTTTACACACCTGAGCATTCCCTTTGAGAGCTGGTCTGAGCATAACCAGTGTGTCCTGAGTGTGCAAGTGTGCATTTCATTAGTTGATGAGCCAGATAAAAAAAGTTCACTGCACATAAGGCAGCAAACAAACATTTACTATTATTGGTAGAAGATAAAGTGATGAGATAGAAAGACACACACACACACACTGGGGTGGAGAAAGGAAAAGTAGAGAAAGAGAGGGAGAGAGAGAGTGTGCCCACAAGAGACAGGCAGAAGGAGGGAGAGGGAGAGGGAGAGGGAGAGGGAGAGGGAGAGGGAGAGGGAGAGGGAGAGGGAGAGGGAGAGGGAGAGGGAGAGAGAGAGGGAAGAGGGAGAGGGAGAGGGAGAGGGAGAGAGAGAATCCTTTGTTAGTCCTTGTCATCAATACTTATTTTAAGCCAGAGAGTTCTTTTTCTCTTATGTGGTGCTTCTCATGTTCACGGACACTAACATTAATGAACACCTCACTGAAAGCAAACCAATGGTACAGCTGGACTGTGGTCAGAACATTGTTTCTGCTTGGTCCCCTCTCAGCAGTGAAGGACAGTTGTTTGACATGGGTCTAGTTTGTAACTCCTGTATTGAATTTTCTTAGCATATGAGGCAAAGAGTCTTAGCGTATGAGGCAATGAATAAGAGTTGTAGTTTGACTTTACAATGTCTCTAACACATACTAGTTTGGACAAATTAATCTCTCTAAAATTTATATTTCTCATCTATAAAATAGATATGCTAGAATATCCTTGCAGGGTTATTTGAAGAATAAATGAAATATATATGGCACGTCCAAGCCAACCAAGGACCCAGATACACTTGTTACTAGAATATTTTTAGTGTAATTTAATTTATAAGATGGCTATAGCATGAGTGGTTTTTTTTTTTTAAGAGCAACATTTTCCTGCATGACATATTTCTTTGCTATTTATTAGAGTCATGGCGGTTTGAAAAGAAAGACACGGTCAGCAGGAAAATCTTAAGTACATTGAAGGGGAAAATAGGACTTTTCTGTACTGACTTCTCCCTGGGGGAGCTTTGGTCATGATCTCTGCCGGTGTTTTCAAATATGCTCTTCAGTGAGTAATGATATTCTGTGGCTGGAAACTAGGACCATGCTGAGGGACAGAAAAGATCCCCAGTGAACTCCTGTCTTCTCATGAAAGCAAACATGTTTGCAGTGTCCTTTTTGACTGTCGGTTTCTGGTTGAAGTTTTAGACAGAAATCTATGCTCTAAAGGAACGTTATTTTTTTTTGTACTGGTGTTAAATTTGGAGCTAAGACCAGGTGGTGGCTGTCTTCCTGATGGTGGGGGAAACAACAGACTACTTTTAACTTCCATTAGATTAACAAACACAGTTGACTGTGGTGTTTCACAAAATAAAATTTGAATCTAAAATGGGACACAGATGCAAACTTTCCTTCACTGTGTAGATGGTTAGTGCTAAGTGCTGTTTTAAGATATGCAATTACACTTAGAGACATGAGTCACAGTGAATGGAAGCTTCATTCTCTCACTTCAGGGACCCAGGGGAAGGACTCACCAATCCAGAGTGGGGCCCAATGTTCAAGTACTCTGTAGAACTTCGTTAAACTTCCTGGGGATAGAATTGCAGATCAGTGATGCCTGTTACCTCATGAGGGAAGGAAAATCAATGAAATCCTTTTATCTATGACACTTCCACTTTAAGGAAGACATGTTGAGGACACTGTCCATGAGCAGCAACCTGTTACATTCCTACAACAGACATTCACAGTTAACTATCTTGAAAAGTGGCTTAAATACCAACACTTATGATTGGTATCTGCATTTACAGGTATAACAATGCTCATTGACAATTGCAAATCCTTCCTAGTTCTTCATTAAGCTTATCTACTGGCATCTGCTTATAGCAGATATTACCAACAATGTTTATTATGGAGATGATTACATACCAAAAATTAGTCAGGCAGTGGTGGCACATGCCTTTAATCCCAGCATCTGGGAGACAGAGGCAGGAGGATCTCTATGAGCTCTAAGCCAGCTTGGTCTACAGAGCAAGTTCCAGGACAGTCAGGGCTACATGGAGAAACCCTGTCTTGAAAAACCAATACAAACAAACAAACAAAACATCAGGAATTGTTCTCAGTAGTGTTTAGGCATTTGATATAAATTTGATAACATCCCTGTGTAGTATAATTATCATTTTTGAGAAGTGAATTCTTAGGATGGATAAGTCATAATTTTTCTCTACTGTATTCATTAAAAAGTGGAATGGACAGGATTCCAACTACTATGTGAGAAAGCTGTACAGATAGAGTAGACCTAGCATAGTGCCTTCTTTCCTTGTGGTATTATAGGGCAAGTACGATAGCCCATGCACTAGGAGCAGGGCATTTGTGCTTTACTCTACGGCTTCATGTGTGTTACTCCAGTCTCCTCTAGTTTAAGAATCTCTTAGAAAGATCTGTGTTAAACTGACTTTTCTTATATAGTATTTATGGTAGTGCAAAGTTCAAAGGGTCAATAAACACTTGTCTCTTGTTTGGCCTATCCCTCCTACTTTGCTCTTACAGAGTCCTGCTCTTAGTATTGTTTCTCTCTCCTTTGATGATTCTTCACTCAGCATGTATTTTCAGTGACTAGTACATTTATTCTGTTGTGGTTCAAGTGAGAATGCCCCCAGTAGACTCACATCTTTGGATACTTAGATCCCAGTTGGTAGAACTATTAGAGAAGAATTAGGAGGTGTGGCTTTGTGGAAGGAGGTCTGTCAATATAGGTAGGCTTTAAGGTTTCAAAAGACTCACTCCGTCTTGCTCCAGTGCCATGCCTACTTGTCTTCTTCTGTGCTCTTCCCCATGATGGTCACTATAAGTCCCAAATTATTGCTTTATTTTGTAAGTTGCCTTGGCCATGGTGCTTTATCACAGTAACAGAAAAAAGTAACTAAGTCAATGTCAAAGCATGGAATGATATGACAATAGTGAAGAACACAGGAAGAGAACATTTTAATGTCAACACAGTTGCCTGATCCCTGACAGTGTGACCAGTATACTTATGCTGAAGGTGACAGCAACATAACCACACTGCCATCCTCCCTCCTTTTTAGAATTTATGCTTCCATTTCACTTTTACATTCTGTGGTAAGAGTGGCATTGTTAAAGCTAGAGTAATTATTAACTTATTCTCCGTTACTAATGCTTTTTGATTCACTATGAAAATTCAACTTCACTTCAAGGACAGCATGACATGTGGTTAAATTGCTACTCATACTATTTTTAAAGATCTATAAGAATAAACAACCTTATTCTCTTCAAAGTAAGAGTCTCAATTTGAGGATTTTTCTAGTGAAAGATGAGAAACCTTAACTCTGCTGAAAAATAGCACATAGCATGAACTTGCTAAGAATAGCCAAATAACCCTGCCGAAAGTCTCCCGAGGAGTTCTGAAAAAAAGAAGAGACTGAATACATTTCTGACATACAAATCCTGAAGAGTGTCAATAGTCACCAAGCTGAAAATAGCATGTATTCAATAGGTCTGATGGTGGCTCAAAGGATTGCAACTGTCCCACAATCACTCCTGAGAAATTGGTTTATGTCTCAGAGGAGAGCTGAGTCTAGTTTTGGTATGTTTAGAAATCATATAATTCAAGACATGTCTAGCAGGGAGTCATTTTAGCATTACAGCATGATTTCTAAGATTCAGGATGATGCTAAAATTGATAAAGAATTACTGCTAAGGTTAGGGTACATTTTAGTGGATGAAAATTTACAATAAAGGGTTTTGTTTACTTATTTGATACTAAAAGAAACTGGAAGACACTTGTTTTAGACAAAGTATTAGATAAAATGCTGCATTTATAGGTGGCAATGACAGTTCAAACTAATAACAAATAAGGCACAATAGTTGTTAATCTCACACATTGTTTAGATTTCCATTTTTCAGAAACAAATATGACTAACATATATTTCATTTTGTTTTCATTTTTTTGAAACTTGATTGCTTATTTAAGTGTGTTAATCCAAACTGTAGATGAACCTGCAGAGGTGGATATCATTTCCTACAGTTAGATTGTCTTACTAAATGTTCTTACTGTGTGTCAGAAACCAGGCTAAGCATTTGAATGCATTGTACTATTTAGCTGTCACAGACATGCAGTGGATTCCATTTTCATCTTCATTTTACATAAACAAATTGATCATAAATGAGGCCTCAATTTTCTTCATCATGAAGTGCTGTGGAATAATGCTTTTGTACACTGGTTTAATAAAATGCTGATTGGCCAGTAGTCAGGCAGGAAATATAGGTGGGATAAGCAGACAAGAATTCTGGGAAGAGGAAGGCTGAATCAGGAGACATCAGCACATTGTCCAGGGAACAGCATGTAATGGCACATAGGTAAAGCTATGAAACCTATAGATTAACAGAAATGAGCTGAGTTTAAGTGTAAGAGCTAGTCAGTAGTTAGCCTGAACTAATGGCCAAACAATTTTAATTAATATAAGCCATTGTGTGTTTACTTGGGTCTGAGCAGCTGTGGACCAAGCAGGATACAGGAAAACTTCAGCTACAATGAAGTATTCAAGTCTGCAGCGATAACAGATTATGATGTTCCTTTATGGTGTAAGAATTTTAGCTTATTAACCAAAGTTGGAAATACTGTATTTTATTTATCACCTTTAAAATTCTGCCATAGTCTATATAAAGTCCTTATTTCTTTATTTAAAAAAAGTGTGAATGCATTTTAATAACTCCATTTATTTAAAGAACAAATTGAGAATAAACAGAAATTTGTGAAGAACAGAAGATAGCTGTTAGCAGGGATGAAGGAGTTATCAAAATAAATACCCAAGATGTTGATTTTTTTAAATGATAATTGGGAGTCTGGTAACATATATTTTAGAATAATAGTCATCATATATGCTAAGGTAAAGTAAATTTGGTAGTTTAAGTTTTCAGTTCCCTTCAGAAACATCAATTAAAAAGCAGTTAAATGATCGTCCTGGGAAAGGGAAATAGATGAGATCTTCTGGGCAAACTGGAGACGGGGCTAGGGGGTCCGGTGGGGATGGGGATGTGTAGAGTGGAGGAGATGGGGGTGGGGACATGAGGGATTAGGGTGGCCGAGTTGGGGGAGGGACAGAGAGGAACAGCAACAAAAGAGATATCTTGCTAGAGGGGGTCATTGTGGGGTTAGGGAGAAGCCTGGTGGAGGAAAACTCCCAGGAATCCCCAAGAATGACCCCAGCTAAGAAAGACTCCTAGCAATAGTGGAGAGGGTGCCTGAACTGGCCATCTCCTGTAATCAGATTGGCGACTATCTTAATTGTTATCACAGAGCCTTTATCCAGTAACTGATGGAAACGGATGCAGAGATCCACAAGCAAGCACTTAGCAGACCTCCAAGAGTCCAGTCGAAGAAAGGGAGGAGGGACTATATAAGCAAGGAACTTCAAGATCGTGACAGGGAAACCCACAGAGACAACTGACCCAAGCTCTTGGGAGCTCACAGACTTTAGACCTACAGCTAGGGAGCCTGCATTGGCCTGACCTAGGCCCTCTGCATATGGGTGACAGTTGTGTAGTTTGGTTTGTTTGTGGGACTCCTAGCAATGGGACCAGAACCTGTCCCTGGAGCACAAGCTGGCTTTTTGGAACCTATTCTCAAGGGTTTGGTCCTGCCTCAGCTTGATATGCCATGCTTTGTTGACTCCCATGGGAGGCCTTACCCTTTCTGAGGAGTGGATGGGGGAGGTAGCAAGGAGGTGGGAGGAGGGAACGGGAGGAGAGGAGGGAAGGGAAACTGTGGTTGGTATGTAAAATAAATTTTAAAAAATTAATAAAAAATAAAATAAGAAAAAAATCAGTTATAGCAGTTATGATGTTGACACTAAGTAATAAATTCCTGGATTTAGTGAATGAAAACACCTTCCAGTTTTGAAGGATTTTTTTATTTCTTTGTTTTGTTGTGTTTTGTTTTTATACTACAGAATAAATATGTAGCAATGATGTTTGAGAAAGAAGAGAGTGTTTGAATTAGATACTTTAAAATATAAGTATGTTCTGCATCTTAGCCTACTTTGCTGACCATCTGGTGAAAACACTGGCCTGTAAGATGACATTGGCATCCATTGTGCTGTGGATCTTCTTATCTCCAGCTCTAACTGGGCTGGCAAGTTGCAACTCACCTTGCATTTCACTTTGGGTTCTGTTATGAGTTGATTCATGGCTGGAGTAAGTCTTTCTGAGAATGTATAAATATTAAAGTATGCAGTCTTCCATCCCGACTACATTATTACAACCAACTGGCGAGTTTAGTAGAATTCAGATGCCTGGGGCTTGCCCCCAGAGAGTTGTGGGAGTGGGCCAGCAATAACTACTTCATTTCAGTCTTGATTAACCTTTGTCTAGTTACTGAGATGTTCAGTGTCTTGTCACTTTCTAGTTTGGGAGGGGAACCGTGTTGTCATTCTTTTCTCCTTTGTTCTCATAAAACCAGTGACATAAAGGTTAAAGCCACCGAGAAAGAGAGATTTTCAGCAACTACAGTCCTGCTCATCGCTTTTCAAGTGAGCAATTAATAATTCATAACAATTAACTGAGTTATGTGTTTCTCTTTCAATATGTTTCTAAACATGAATAGATTAAATGATAATTGCCATCAAATTTTATGTTCTATTTCATGTTCCCAATAAAAGTATATCTTTGGTAGCTCACTTTGTATTTTCTTTTGATCTATTCATAACCAAATGCAATATACTATATTAAAATATTTATTATTAACCTATCAAATATTAAACACTCTTAAATTATATGGATGAAAGAAAACAAATAGGCTACTTGTTTAAGTTTTCATGATTTTTCTTATTTTAATATGGTTTGGATTTGTAAAACACATTCTGATAAAAGCTGATGAGGAGAGGAGTAGATGAGCCCTTGACCTTTATGGAAAGCTTTCTAAGCACATACATGCTCTCAATTTTTAAACTCTCATTATTCTGTGAACATGAAGTGATAAAAAAATATACAAAACAACAACAGTGACAGCTTAAAAAAACATGTTAGGCTTAAGAGTCTGTCTACTTGAGGTTAAAATACCTACTTGTCGTCTACTTCTCAAACTTTAGTATCACCCACTTATCTTTTTTATTCTTTCTTTTTTTTGCATTTTTGTGGTTAAGGCTGAGATTCTGAGCTTCTAAATATTTCCCCAGCAGTGTTCATGCTACTGGTTGAAGGATTATACTTTTATTTTTTCATTATTTATTGTGCATGTGTGTGCATACCTCAGTATATGTATATGCACCTGAGTATATGTATATGTATATGTATATGTATATGTATATGTATATGTATATGTATATGTATATGTATGTATATGCATATGGAGGGACATAGGGAAGCCAGAATATGTCACCAAGTCCCTTGAAACTATAGTTATAGGTGGTTGTAAGCAGCTGGATCAGGGGGCTAGGAATCAAACCTGCATCCTCTGTAAGATCAGTCAGTGCTCTTACATTGATTCATCTTTCCAGCCCAAGAATCATATGAAATACCAAGGTGGGATTGACTCAAGTAAGAAAGTTATGTAGCTTCACTGAGACTCTTGTCATCAGCCTATAAAATGAGGTTGACTATTAATAGTGTTTTACATACCTTACACAAGACTATAAATGTCTGACGTAAAAAGCAATGAAAAAACATTGGTCATCATCAGTGTTATTGCATACTAATAAGGAGAATTAATGTATGACTTAAAAAGAATGGCTAAAATGAACTCTGTAAGGTTCCAGTTCAGATGAACTTTTAAGCAGGTATGTCAGAGCTGTCTATGACCAGAAAGCCAGCTAGAAAGACTGTAGGAACAGAGGTTGGAGAGGACTGGGGTGAACAGTGACAGGACAATTCTTCTCATGAATGCATGGCAGCTCTGGTTGCACACATGGTATCAGGCCAGTTAACATTCCAGCGTGGATGGAATGGAGGCACACGAGTCTCCACTCCTAGATGAGGTTCAGTTGACAGTTGATGGCTGCTGGTAAAGAGAGTCAGTTTTCTCTTGGGATGTGGTCTCTGGCAGGTTGACTATGTTCCAGTGGATGACCCCCCACAACCATGTATATATGAGAAGCACTAATTGAACAACCATCTATCATATTATTTTAAAAAAAGAAGATACGGAGTTGGGATGGGTACATTGGGGATCTGGGAGGAGTTTGAGAAGATAAATATGACTAAAATGTGTATGTACGTATCTATATGTGTGTGTGTGTGTTTGTGTGTGTGTGTGTGTGTGTGTGTGTGTGTGTATCCGTATATATGTATATATTAAGTTCTCAAAGAATGAATTCACAGAATATTAAACATTTTCAAAGTTTCATATAATTAAATAGAATCTTACTTTATATAGATACATAGCTGAGCATCCTTTAGAAATCTTTTAATTTTTATTTTAGTTAGAAAGTACATAAGTGTAATATTTTAAGAAATACTTCCATGTGGTCCAGAAGAGCTGAGTCAGCAGCACCGTGGAGCATAGAGTGACAGTGGCCTCAATCACTAGGTTACTTTGGGACAGATACTGCACAAAACTTTGTGGTTTTGAACAAACCCAATGTGGACAATAGAATGGTCCATGTTATCCATTTCATGATAACACAGACACATGAACTAAGTTCATAAAGTTAACAGTACTATTTTAAAATATTTAATTGTAATTCTTAAAAATAATTACATCAACATTTCACCATTTTGTGGTGTTTCATGCCTCATTTTTTTTGAAGTAAGTGCACAGTACAGTGTTCACCCTACAGTGCTATAGAACAGGGGAAGTCTTAAAATATAACATAGAAATTATTCATAATTTGCTATGAAAATATAAGTGATCTTTTGGCCATCTGAATAACACCTACTGCTATAATTCAACAAAGGCTAACTAAATATTCACCATGCTTCTTAAAAACAGAAAATGTGCAAAAGAGGGGATGAAAATCATCTGTGCATTTGAATATGGGTGAGTCGTGACATCGTTCCTGTGGGCAATATGAAAGGTCTTGGGTTTAATAGGCTCAGTCACACTCAAAAAGGAATCTAAGCAGAAGGAGTATGGGTTCACAGCACTGACATGCACGGAATTAAGGGTAATTACTGGCAATATTAAAGGTGATGGTAAAAAAATCCCACATCCTTTACATGTTGTAAATGTATTTTTCCTGTGCCATTGGAATTGGAGCCCTGTTTTATTAGTGTAATTCTCTTAGTAGTCCTTTCTGCTGATATTCAAGGTGATGGGCTCTTCCTGCAGTATGCAGCAGAATAATTCTTCCCTTGGACATGAGCAGTACTGATTATATTATGGCCACCCTGACTTCTCTTTCATTAGTTGCTGATTGTACTAAATTGATGCTAAATTGGCTTGGCTGGCTCTTAAGGCCTTTAAACAGTTGGTATCGACCATGTCTGTGATCTCATCCTGGAAATTAAATGGTCAAAGCTTTCATGTTTCTGGGAATCCTAATTTTTTTTTTTTTTTTTTTTTCTTTTTTTTTTTTTTTTTTTTTTTTTAAAGATTTATTTATTTATCATGTATACAGTGAGTGTTCAGCCTGCAGGCCAGAAGAGGGCACCAGATCTCATTGTAAATGGCTGTGAGCCACCATGTGGTTGCTGGGAATTGAACTCAGGACCTCTGGAAGAACAGTCAGTGCTCTTAACCTCTGAGCCATCTCTCCAGCCCCCAATATTTTTTTTCTTAAGGTCAATTAGGGCTTTGTAAATATGAACCTGTTAGATCACCCCCGCCCCCCGTGATAGCCATGTCAATATTTTAATGAAAAGTCTTTCTTTTTATGGTATCTCCCAACTCTTGCTTCACATTCTGTCCATTTTATTTGCTAGCACATCTGTTTCTTTGCAATTGTTGTGCTGAGTTCGAAATAAATCAAGCTGTGGTTGTAAGGCCAAGTCCAGTCTGCCTTCTTTTTTACTGATTAAGCAAAAAAAAAGTTTTTATACTTTTTAAATAATTGAAACAAAATGGAGAGAAATAGTGTCTTTGACATGTGTAATTCATATCAGAGTCAAATTCCAGGGCAATGAATAGCATTTATTTGGGGCATCATCACCTCCCAAATGTGAGAGTTGTTGGGATGTATGCTGACACCAGGGTTAGTGGTTGTGACACAGATGTATGACCCATAGAGTTTACCATGGGGATTATTTAGGTCTTTAGAGCAAAATTTTGCGGATCCATGGAAGAACTCATCAAAGGTTCTCTCTCAATCTGTGAAGTAAAAATGACAAAACCTTATAAAAAGCCAAAATAAACATAACCACCAACAGTTATTAGTAGCTGCTGTGCTGCTTAAGTGTTTCTGCTGAGAAACGACCCCTTTAATTCTCAGTTTTGCTATCTACAAAATGAGGAAAACACTTACCTCCCTTGTAGAAGGGGATAATGTATAAGTGCTCCCTATACACAGAAATGGCTTTATACAATTTTATTATCTTAAAATAATCACTGTTCTTATCAGAACTTGATGTGTGTACACACAGTGCAGACCCGTTGTGAGATTTCATGATCACGCAATTTCAGACCTAGAAGGTGCTTTGACTAGTTAAGCCTTTGTGAGAGTGTCATGGGTGGCTCTGAGAGAGGCGAGGGGCATAAGGGCATATTCTGTGGAGAAGTAGCAACAGTTACACCCAGAAACAAGAGTCTTGACTCCAGTGTTTAGCATGCAAGCAGGATGACTTCAGTTCAAATCTCCTGAGCCCACTTAGACCAGGCTGTCATCGCACAGGTCTCCAATCGCAGTACTCCCACCCCACTCCTACTGCAATGTGGGAGGCAGAGACAGGAAACCCTTCAGAAGCTCTTTAGGTAGCTAGACTGGCCTCTATGACCATAAACAAGGAGACCCTGTCTAAAATAAGGCTGAAGGCAAGGACTGGCACCTAAGGTGGCCCTTGGATCTCCGAACACATGCAACTCGTGAATGTGTGTGCTCTTCCCGCCTCTCTCTCCCTCCCTCTCCCTCTTTGTTCCCCTACTCCCTCCATGCCACACACACCACATCACACAGCTTTTTAAAAAGCCCCTGACTTCAGGTGTAAGCCTCATTTCAATGAATTGTATTGACTCTTGCAATCTGAGTAGCAAGAGCCCTTCTACCACCTATGGTCTCTAACAAACTTCAGTTCTGCACTTATGAGTGCTGAGGACTGACTCTACTTCAATGGCAATTTTCTTCTTCAGGTTTCAAGTTGGGTGACCATGTTGCTGTTGGGCCTATTTTTTTACACGTCTTTGACCTTATCTTTTAATATACAACTTTATAAGATTTTGGTACTTTCTGTTTCTCTCATCATTCACACACACACACACACACACACACACACACACACACACACACACACACATTCAAACATGCATTCACTAGTGTGTAAAAAACTGGACAAAGGTGAAACCCTATATTTGTTCGACCTAAAGTAAAGGCAATGCTACACTTTTCATTTTCACTTGGCCTTCTGATCACCTATCAGACAGGACCTGGCTGTTGTATTTCTTTCCAAGCAACTGAGCCTGTACTTGATGAGGAGTATTGGCAGCTCACAGAGCTTTTATTGTTAAACTTCGATAGTTTGGTGGTATAGAATGCTTATGTTTGGGCATCCTTTGCATTATTAATATTCTCTTCCAACAAAGATTGAAAACCAACATGATTTTCCAAATCAGTAGGCTAAGGTCTGCCCTGTAGATGAGAACTGAAGACGCTTTTTGATTTGAGAACAAGGTAGCAGAGGCACTGGCTAGTCGGGCTGTTTTGCAATACTGAAAATGCTTGAAATTGCTCTCTATCTGTATTTGTCACATGTGGAGCTTTCATAATTCAAGAATTGCAGGTTTTGAATCCATTTAGTATAGAATCCTATACTGAGTACATTCTGAACCACTTGCTCCCACTAAGCTGGCCATGTCAGTATTTGCCTTTTATGGCTCCTCTGAATGGAGCCATTAGTATGTAGAGGGATCCAACACTTTCCCCAGCATAATTCTGGACACCATAGCCCCATCACTCAGGGCTTGCACCGGGTCTCTGATATGGTCGAGGTAGGTGGGCTATGTCTAACAACTCCAAATCAAAAGGAAGTATCAGGGAAACAAGAACTGCAACTGGAAAGCAACAGCTCTTAGCAGGACTGCTGAATCAGGAGAAATTTCCCAACTGGGGGCAGCCCTGAACTTTCTCTTCTAGCTGATAAAATGAACCTTGGTCCCTGGGAGGATGATCCAGCATATTTGTAATGCTTAGACATTGCCACTTTCTATCTCTGTTTTCCTAACATTTTCTCTCTTCAGTGACCTCTGAGAGGCTCTGAATGGCTGTTTAAAGAGCACTGTTCTCCACCCAGAGAAGTTGGACAGCAGGAGTACCAAGAGTTCTCTCAGAGTATTTTCCGTTCATCATTCTTATGTATGTGGGGCTCAGCTAGGGAAAGGATGCTGGTGTTCAAGTTAGTGGGAAGGAAATTAAAAGTTTAGATCCAATGAGCCACACACTTTATTGGCAAAATGAAACTTTTGGTAATAACGATGAAAGAGTTAAATCAGTAGAATTTCGTGTCTAGGACCGTGAGTGAGTCTCTGAGTCTCTCAAGCATGACAGACACCTTCTCATTTAGGTGACATGCTGCCTGTCAACAGATTCAATGCGCGAGGTCATCTGGTGAAATGTGAACTGGACATTTTAATGTAACACAGCAAATAGAAAGAGGCATCAACTAGAGGCAATTGAAAAATTACAAGTCAGGTTCAAGGTATTTGTCTTGGGAGGTATAATCTTCATCTCACAGAAGCAACTGGAAACATCGTCTTAATATCTCTGTGATCACAAGTTGTCAGGCCTACAGAAGTTAGTTTCCATGAAATAAAAAAGAATGAAAGAAAAAGAAGAAAACCTCTTGAATTATAATAGCAGATTTGTGATCAGAAAGCTATCAGAAAATAATAAAGGGAGTAAATTCTTAGTTACTGACTTTCCAAGGATTAAAAATAATTTATGATGTTTCTGTTTGTCTTTATTTTTCATTTTTGTTTTTGAGAAAGAGAGTGAAAACTTGAAGTTGGGCATGTAGGGAGATATGGAAGATCTGGGAAGAGTTTGGGGGGAGGGAAAGTAATAAGATCAAAATATATTGTGTGAAAAAATTAACAGAAAACAGCATGAGTCATGTGAGAGAAAAATCTGGGGAACATAAGTGAGGAATGATTAGAGTGTGGAAGACGATGGAGTGGCCCAACATGGTGCCTAGAGAAAACCAGACCGATATTCTTGGCATACCTGCCCTCTGCCCCCACGGACTTCGTCTGAAATCAAAGCTGGAAAATTTGAGGCATCATCACTAGAATCTCTATTGACATAAGACTGTCCAGAACCATCACTAGAAAGGGCACATTCATCATTTGTCTTAACTTTCCCTCAGACCAGGGAATCTGTCATTTCTCAGTGTACCTCTCTGTCTTCTCAGGCAGCTAGAGATAAGTGCTGTTGGGAAATGCTACGTTGAACAGTCTCTTTAATTTTACCTACATTCCTTGTCCTGTTCCCATTAACCAGCTGGTCTACTTGATTTATCACGGCCTCAAGCTGTGGTTTGAATGTGAAATGTTCCACATAGGCTTATGCATTTGAATACTAACAGCTGGTGGCACTGTTTGGGAAGGTTATGGAACCTTTAGGAGGTAGAGCCTAACTGGAGAGAAGTGACTCATTGGTGTGAGTCTTGAAGTTCTATAGCTCGATCACACTTCCTGTTGGCTCTCTGCTTGCTGAATGCAGATGTAGTGGGACTGGCTGGCTTCCTGTCCCCGCTGCTTGTCTCCCCTATGATGAGGAAATGCTTCCCCTTGGACTATAAACCCGAATAAACCTTTCTTTGCTTAGATTGCTTCTTGTCCTGTATTTTGTCATAGCAGTGAGAAAAGTTATAAATACTGGCTGACACCTGTAATCTGCCAAATTATATGTTTACTCATACGCTTCAACTCTTCACGTGAAAAACATCAAGGGATCAGCTCTCCTGCATCCCGACCTTGCTGTGCTTGGAGTGTTATAAAGACTAGATTTTCGGAGTATGCTTTAGTGGGATCATGACCTTTGGCCTTTGTTCAGCTAAAGTTGTGTTGTCCCCTTTGGCATACATAATATTCTAGGGTAAATCCCGACATTTCTGGGACCTCGGCATCTCTGCCACCTAAATGATTGTTCAAACAGTTCCCTAACATCTGGGTTTTTACAGTTTATTTTCTAGCTTAAGTGTGCACCAGAGTGTCAACATATAGTAAGGACTAAATGAACACTCACTGGAAACATGTGATTGAGTAAGACGCTTGATTATGAAGCTTCCTTTTTCCATACATGCATATTTTAAAAGGGCTTATCAATTTTGTCAAAAATATTATGAACTTTTTTCACTATTGTGGACATCAGTTCAAGAGATTTTAGAAGCCTTCAGTCCTTTGTGTGACTCTGGCATCTCCATACTCTCATCTCCTAACCTTGTATGTTACTCTCAGTTTTGACTCAGTGAACTAACTGAACTTCAACCACATTGAAATCCAGTTTGCCTGTAGGGATAGGATTCCTGTAGGTCAGAAGTTCCTTTTTAGGTGCATTGGATCCAACATGGCTGCCAGTAGTCCAGACATCCCTTTGCTTCCTTATAATTTGAATGATAAATGACATATTCCCCAGTGTCTTGATAATTGACAGTTGTCAGGGTGACAACTGGAAAGAACCAGTCAAGAAGCAGAAGAGAGGCAATATCTGAATTCCTAGAAAACCTTGGCCCATTCTCTGAAAAGGCGTGCATATCCCTTCCTTTTGTTGACCTTTTCCTCCCTCATTTTGCTCTATTTGGATAACCTGACAGACCCACAATGTCAGGAAGTTGATTTGTATGTTTGTCTCTTACTTTTGCTATTCTTGGCCATGAAAAAGAATCCTTCATGGCGTTTACCACTTAATTGGCTTTATCCTGATACCAGCTCTGCAGTTCTGGATGGAGGGCTCAGCTTAAGGACAAACCAATCAAACAAAACCAACCAAACAAACAAAACTAACCAACCAACTACCCAATCAACTAACCAACCAAATAAACAAAGAACTCGCAGCAGGGACATGGTAATCTTTATAATGCTAGTACTTGGACAATGAGGCAGAAGGATTATTCTGAATTTCAGACCAGTCTGAGCTACATGCTTATGTCTAGGTTAGCCTGGGCTACAATATAAGATCCTTATCTCAAAATAAACATAGCAAAATAAAATAAAGAAAGAAAGAAAACCACAAAACAATAGCAACAGAACCCACATAACTTCTTTCACTTTTTTGGTGAAAACTTTGCATCGATATATGTCAACAATTTCAGCAGAATACTTTTTTTTTAAATCAGATAGCTTGACATTTTAACTCACGTGTATTGGAAAGTAAAAGAACATTTAAAAGTTCTAAATTTACATAAGACAGTACATACTCTTAAATGCTTAAATGATCTTTCATTGATAATACACTCTCACTTTCACAATGCCTTTTCCATACAGTCTTTTGTTTTGATTAAAGAACATCTCAATATCTGGTCTTTCTAATTTATACTCCAAGTCTACATATTTTTGTGATATACCTCTTCTTTCTAATCCAAGTATTTCCTTGAAGTAGGCCTTATCCTTGTGTATCCCTCTTCCAAGCAAAAGCTGGATTCCATCTCCAAGATACCCTCTTATTCAGTATTTGCATTGAAAGCTAATGGTCCTGATGGTTATTATATCAGGACCTATAAAATGGGTCTCCCTCAATTGCCCATACCTTCCCAGAACCTATTTTCTTACATGGCATGTGATTTCACATAACATAAGCTATGTAAAAATGAGTATTGGTAACATACATAAACAATGTGCGGTTTTTACGAATCTTGTATGTGTCCTCCTGGAACGTGACATATCTCTTACTAGAGTTACTCATTCTAATGTGGAGATTTACATTCTGCTTAGCTGAAACACATTGCAAACTTATACCCAGTTTTTTTAGTGCTGGGACTGAATTAACCCTTCATATGTTACAGGAAGCATTATTCTGCTGCCTCTTTTCAGCTTTATTTTCTGTGACTTAGCTGAGACTTTTGGTTTTAAAACATTGTTATTTAAAGTTGTTTCTTTATTCTCAAACTCCTTTCCTTCCTTTCTTTCTTTCTTCCTTCCTTCCTTCCTTCCTTCCTTCCTTCCTTCCTTCCTTCCTTTTTCTTTTCTTTTGGACAACTTTCACACTAAACTAATCTTTATCCTACCAAACCCCAAATGTCTTCTTTTCTCCTCTTCCACTCTGTTTTTTTTTTTTTTTTTTTTTTGAGTAATGAGTTTATGTAGCCAAGAATATCTTTGAACTCTCTATGAACCTTGGATGACATTGAATTTTTTTTCCTCCTGCATCTACTTCCCAAGTGCTGGGATCACAGGTGTGTGCCACCATACTTGGCTGAAATCTTCCTGTTTATATTTTGGTTTTGGATTATTTGTTTCACTCTCTAAAGGCAATTCAGGATTGTGATTTCCAAATTGTTCATATTTTTCCAACAGAGAATACATACAAACTGTGCAGCACAGAAATGATGGACAGTTCTTTGACAGAAAGTTTATAGGTGAAACTGGAGTTCACAGATGACACACATAGACTTTTAGAATAAGTTTTGCTTCAGTCTCTTGTATCAGCCCTAAATCTAACTAAGGTGCTTTTAGAAGTCCCTACACCATCATTTTAGTCCATTAGTAGTGGCCAGTCTGGCTGTAAGATGTACACTGTACTTTTGAATATGAAGTTTTATCTCGTTCTTTTTGATCAACATGTGATGGGAACTAAACAATAACGATTTAATTCCTGTTGTGTATCATGAGGGCCACAGTCATCATTTCCCTTGAATTATCACAATTGCCTTGCATGTGTGGTCTGATTAATAACCTTGCTGTTACAGGCAGATCCAGGCTTAAGAAATCTAAGTGGTTTCTTGGGAATTCAAAGCAGTCTGTAAGATTCAAGAAATCACCCAAGGAGTCCATTTTGCTTCATTCACAGGATATAAGTGACATTGTCACGATTTCATTCCTTTCTTGTTTTTTCATGGTTATTTCTGTTTTAAAGTTCAATCCCTTTAGGACTTCAGCTCCATGTGGAACCTTCTACAAGATTTCTGGGTGTTAAGAGAACTACAGCCATGTACCTGAGCCTCTCAAACTCTAGCATCTATAGCATTTATGCTCAGCTCGTCACTGAGACAAGTTTCATGGACAGCCCTCCCTACTCTATTTCCTTCTTGGTTTTGTTTTCTTGTTGTCAGGTTAATTTCTCTTCTAGTAATACTGTTTCAAATACTGGGTTTGGTAAAAAGCTTTCAACGTAGGTTAAAAAAAATCCAAAAAGCAAAAACTTGTGTGTTCAAAGGTAAATTTGAAATATATTAAATATATATGTCAAATCTAGTCTTGAGATATTCCAATCCTTCCTTTAACGAAGTGCAAGAACAATGTTTCCAAAAAGAAATCTCACCCTTACAAGCCTTTCGTTAAAAGCATGTGTTGAGTCCCCTACCTCTCCTATATGATACTTTCAGTTCTTTTCCACGATGACATGAAACTTCTTGACTAGAATTTAAGAAATCACATAATCTACTTTCTATTTTTCTTTTCTTTCTTTAAAAATATTTTCTGTCATACACAGACAACACACACACACACACACACACACACACGAAAGAGAGAGAGAGAGAGAGAGAGAGAGAGAGAGAGAGAGAGAGAGAGAGAGAGAGAGAGAGAGAAAACAGGCATACTAGGAGGATACACACACACACACACACACACACACACACACACATACACACACACACACTTGCCAAGTTACATGAAGACTGTTTGATATTTCTCAGACAGTACATTGGCTCATGCAGTTCTGTTCACTTGCTACTATGGAAAGCACCTGTTAGTTAGTTCTTCAGTAGTTAACTCATGGGTCTCTTATTTCAGGGGCCTCATTCCCCTTTCGGCATCAGTAATAAGTTTCCATGTGCACATCTCCTTTAGTTCTGATTTCATTCTATCATAATTGTTACTCAGCACAATGACCTATGTCATGGCAGCTATCTATTTACATCCTTGAAGCTTCTACGTTAACCCAATGCCCATACTTCAGGGGGTACTCAATACCTACTCAAAAATTTTCATAGCCAGTGATGCACATAAAAGCATTAGAGTTGATGGGAGCTGAGGCACAGAGAGTTTTGTTAACTGTATATCAGAGACTCAAATCCAGCCTTCTGTTTCCAGAAGGAACTCTCAGGTGACAGGACTTCTTACAGTACTTCTTACGGTACTCCAATCACTAGTGAAGAGTAGCTGAATGAGGGGTTCTATGGCTTTATGATAATATTAATTTGTATCTCATCCAAGTCTTACCCTTACTACATTCCAGGACCTATTCTTCTTCTTCTTTTTTTTTGGCTCATCAGACTTTACATTAGGCACCAGGCATAGTGGCACATGTTTCTAATACCTGCATTCAGGATGCTGAGGCAGGAACATGATGAGTTCAAGACCAGTCCGGGCTACATAGTGAGGCCCTGTCCCAAACAAACATAAACAAATATTTTCCATTATACTTCCTCTCTGAGGAGTTTATCTCAACTACGGTCACTCTGCTCTTTTTATGTTGAATCTTGGTACTTGTTTCTACCTTAGCACCTGTCTCTCCTTTCTTGCTTTTGACTGATGGTCAGCTCTGAGACTCATGTTCATCTGCTTTAGGACTGATGGCCTGTCTTCTGAGTCCCGCTTCCTCATGTGGTATTTAGGAACCACTCTTAAGGATAAGTGCTTTCTGGAAAATTACAGGAGATGAGACTTTTAATCCTTAGCCTTATCTTGAGCTGCTGTGAAAGTATGTTGCTTGACTTGTGCCTATTTGAGTGCCTTTCAGTGTTCCTCTCATTGCCCAGCTCTTGATACCCATTCTAACACTGACCTACGCAATGACGAATGTCTCTGCTTATTGCCACAGTCCCTCTTCTCATAGCATCTCATTTTATGTTACTTACAAATATAGATGCCAGAAACCTAGAAGCTACATGAGTGGCAGATAGAAAATTAGATTATTTTCTGAACACAGTTCTAGTAATATCTGATGCTAGTAATTATTGTGATAGTATTTATCATCTTTAATTTTATATAGAAAATAAAATGATTATATTGTAGAAATAACATAACAATTTCTCATAGAAATTGTCTCTAGATAGTTCCTGCATGGTGCCATTTCATTCAAAAGAGAAATAAGCATACAGAATTATAGCTATGCTGTCTAAAAGCATAGACACAGGGCTGTTAAGTCTTGTCAGATAGGTAGTGTGGATTGAGATGTTTTGTAACTAAAGAATACCCAGCTGCTTCCAAAGACCATAAAAATTGGAGTATACCTCCTTAGTAATTTTGATATTAATTATATGTTCAAATGATAATATCCTTCACATTTAAGGTTAAATAAAAATCAGCTGCTGAAATCTCTTTTACATATTTCTTTATCATTTATTTTTTTGATGTGACAGCAATACAATTGAAATGACCTCTGTGGCTTGCTCTGTTTTTTTTTTTTTTTTATCAGTCATCTCTGCTTCAGAGGACATGGTTTGTGAGTATTTCATATTCGTAAGTTTATATACATGGAAAGGGAAGTGAATGCAGAATTATAAGGCAGAAAAAGTTACAATGAGGGCAGGAAGTGTCTGCTCTGATTTAAGCGTTTCGATTCCATGTACACACCCACATGTCACCAGGTTGATGGGCTCCTTAGAAGACATGCTAGTCTCCAGAGGGGTGAGCCTGAACCAAATGGCAACTGTCTAAGGCTCACTGTGTGGAACCTAACCCCAACGTCCTAAAATCAATATTGATTCCTGTCATTTCTTTTACTGTGGCACTTCAATATGCCTTCGATTTATTACCTTCAGGATCCAGGTTAAGATTCAGTGATGGGCATGATAGCAAGTGTGGTTATAAGTTATGTAGATACTGTTGGATTTATGAACTCTACAGTTCCAGGGTAGCCTTCAGTTCGGGAAATATATTAACCACATACACATCGCACTTCATTTTGTGGTGAGGATTTCCAAGCTGGGTTCCTTATTGTGCTACTTAATTTATGGTCTGACCAGGTATATGCATTGCCATACAATATTTCAATGTAAGTTGCACTAGTCAACAGAGGAGATGAAGGCAAGCTTCAGGGAAGCCAGCTGGACAGCTGACAGATCACTCTCCTGCACGCGGGCTGGGACACTAAGTAGCCTTTGGAGCTTGTCAGCTGGTTGGGTCTTTTTCTGCTCTGAGATGCTGCACACACCAGCCTAGACAAGCAGAATCAGCCATGCTGCAGCAGGCAGAGGGCAGCTCCCACAGTTACTTACGTTGACAGCCGTAGTGCCAGGAATTTCCCGGCAGACACTCATCACACTTAGGCCCTGTCGTTCCAGTTTTACACTCACAAAATCCTGAGCCATTACAACGATCATGGATTGAGCCCAAAGGGTTACAATAACACTCTGTAGAAACAAGACAACACACAGGCTGGAGACACTTCGCATGGCTTAGAGGTTATCAACACAGGAGCTTCACTTACTTAGATGCATTCACTTACTTAGCGGAAGATGTCCATTAATGAAAAGCTTTGGCAAATATGCCTATTTCAGGGCCATTTATTTACTTGCTCAGCCTTCCATGGCCTCGTTTTTATGATATGGGAGGAAAACATCTGAACTCTTCCAAGGAAATAAGACAACATGCTTTCACCAGTAACAGATCATAATGGAGATTCCATTTGTTAGGGCATTTTTTAGATGGTTTAATGAATGCCATGAGAAGCGTGTATATCAAGGATAAATCAATATTCCATCAGTGTAAAATCTCTTTTAAATTATTCAAATGGGTTTATCTGCTACACTCAATATCTGAGAATGGCTGAGCATCTTAAAGTGCAATATGGATGCACTTTACTCATTTAAAGGTAGTTTTGCTTTACGATTTGGGATGGTGCCTTAACTTATTTATGCATATCCTGCTTTGAGATGAGTCCTTAAACTTGGTATTTGCTGGGCATGATCACATAGCTTTTATGTACGGTAGATGAACAACCATGAAAGAAAAAATAAATTTCACACTCCCAAATAAATCTCCACAAAGATAAACTTTGAGATGTATATTTGTCATTGCAACTTTGTTGGCAGGTCAAGGTAACCTTTGCATAGTGAGAAGCCAATAGAATGTTTCCTGGAGTCCTCACACACTCTTAGACAGGATGTTTTCGTCTCTGAAGCTTTACTGGTGTGCAAAGCTTAAGCTGGAGCTGGGAGACCTGTTTTCCCCCAGCTGGAGGCACACAGGTGGTTTGGGGCAAGGGATTTCAGAGCTGCTGTTCTTTTCCTGTTCCCATGCTGTGAGATCTTGGCCGGGTTACTATCACTTTCTGTTTCTCAATTTTCTTTGTTTTAAAATAGAACCATTGTGAGGTTCTCTTGCTAAAAATTCAAATAAAATCATATAACCAAACAATCGACTGAATTATATTATTGGCAATGAGGATTCTGGGTTATCATTATAAAGAGACCTCAAACTTTGTCATTGAGACAAATGAAAATTTCTTCAAATATTGTGGAGTAAGTACCTTACAATTATGATTTATTTTGTGTTAAGTCAGGTTTTTGAGCTCTACATTCTCATGAAACAAACATTTACAAAAATTAATGGTGTGTGTGTGTGTGTGTGTGTATAAAACTAAAACAAAATTCCAAAACATTTCTTCTTTTCTTGGCTTGGTTGGTATTTAATAACCAGGCTTTAAAGTGGCATCTTCTATTCTAATGTGTGTCTAGGAGTAGTTTAAAATCTTTTTGTGGCTTCTTAATGTTTGTTTGTACATTTGTAGTCACTAAGCTTGTGCCTAGGTCATACTGGAATGTTTCTCACTTCATAAAGTGTATACATTGACGATGAGGTATCGATATTTTGTAAGTCAGTTAGTAGAGTTACATTTGGGCAGCATGAATTCACATGGTGTTTCAGTTAGTTCACATTGATCAATGAGATAGGTTTTAAACAAAATTTAAAAATACACTCCCAGCACCTAACCCATAGTATGTCCCATGTTTGTTATAAGAAAGATGGCAAATGCAATCTTAGTCATGAAAATAAATGGCAAGGAGAAATATGTAAGCTTCTCCCTCCTCCACCTTGCACACAAATAATTCAGTTTTTCAGACTTATGAAGCTCTATTCAATGGTAGATGGAGTAATGAGGATGGCCATGGAGATTATATTTTATTACATAAAATAATAAATAAAATGCAGGGCTGTCAGATTGCAAAACAGCATGAAATACTTTGCACAGCTAAATTAAAAGATTATACTACAATTTATTTATGGGCATTAAAATCATCTTGAATTTCCTTTGTTCTGTGTAAGGTACCTCTGATCCTGTGTTTGAAGGAACATTAAAAATAATGCATCATAACTTTGAGACATGTTTTGTGGCAACTGCTGAGCCTCGTGTTTCTTTCTGATGCAAAACTTGTTAGGGAAATTATTACCAGTGATTACTCAAGGTCAGAAACCATGCGTCCTCTAGCTTCCCATTTAATGCTCAGGTTTGTAGGAAGTAGAAGCAAGCAAAGATGCCATTTTCAGGTAATTGTTGCATCACCATGGGGAAATGCCACGTATCCCTGAAGACATGTCTGTGTTTGGAATTTGTGTAAAAATTGGGCAAATTCAATAGTAGCCACAATGCAGCGATCACTGTGGCGGCATGAACTAGCCAGCTGCACTGCATATTTGCTGTAGTTTCCAGTGACTTTAAAACATCTTCACAGACCCTAGGTGGATCAGAGATGTGAGCTATTCCCTCAAAGCTGGAATAGTGAATTTCATTGCCAATTGTTAAAGAATTTGCAAGGCATCTTTTGGAAAAGTTTTTTTTTTTTTTTAATTTAAAGATGATGTAGATGGAGGTCAAAGTGTCTGAGATTAGTACCCAATGAGTAAGAATGTGTTAAGCAAATATCCATTCTATTTCATTAGTTATTTCTTCTTTACTAATAGCATTAAAATTAGTACTCAATTGCTATAGTAGGGCCTCACAAATTAAATATTCAATCTTTCCATGTATGGTCTTTTCACTTTGCTTTATTTAAAGTATTTAAATGTGAAACACTTTAATTTCATGTATTTTATATTTTTAAAAAAATGGTTTATGGTTTATTCTAGTGTTACTATTAACTTTACCTTTTCCGTTCTTTCTCTATATTTATAGCATGATATTTATATATTCTCACAAGTGGAATTCAGCATAATATATTCTGTCTTCAAAATATAGGCAGCCTGTGCATCTTTTGGTTTTTATTAATGTCCTCCTTGTAATCCAATCGTAAGGAAGGCCTTAGACTTCTGTTCATAGTTAGCAGTGGAACGGCTGCTGTCATGCTTCAAGAAGCACACTAGAGGTAAAATCTAGGCATCTCCAGTTTTGCCGGCTGCGACAGAGTGGTTAGGAGGGAGTGTACAATCTATGGAGTCGGGTTGCTCTTTGCAAAGAGTGTGCAAGCTGGGTCAATCTATCTTATTTCTTTTTCAAGTATGAAAGAGGAAAAAAATCATTATTGTAATACTTACCCTACTGCTTTGTTAATAAGAATTAGTTTTTTTTTTTTAAAGTTGCAGGTCAGTGCATACTTTACCAAGTGTTTCCTGTCCTTTTGCTTACAAAGAAGCCAGGAGGTTTAAAGAACTTACCTAAGGCACACAGCTGGGGAATAGCAAGTTGGGACTTGAACCCAGCTCTCCAGCATCTAACTCCAGTGCTTTCTCCACTAATTCACAGATAATAAATAAGGAAGCACTTTGAAAAATGGAAAATACTGTAGACATAAAGAGTACTGTGCATACCTGGTCCAAATAGATTCACAAGAACCATACAGCTAATTAATCCTTGGCAAGAATTTCTGTGACTGTCACACCCCAGGCAGAAAACAGGGATCCTAGACACACAGTTGAGTTGAACAACTGCTTCTTTTTTCCTTTTTGATAAAAAGATCACTTGTCGATTTCCATCTTGTATGCTCTAATTTTCCAACTTACAAACTCTACTGAACTTAGTCTGGGGAAAACTTGGTCTTTAAGAATAGTGGCCTGTATACTTTCTGGTGTGGTAACAGACATCACACTTCAAGTATTTTGCATTTTTTAGAGGAAATTATAGCATGAAATTCCATTTACTGTTTTTCTATCAGACTTCTTCACTCCACTGTTTTGAGATAGGCTGGTCTCCATTCACTATGTAGCCAAGGCCTGCCTTAAACATCCTGATTTTTTATTTTTTATTTTTATTTTTGCATTCACTTGCCACTTGTATGGATTACAAGTGTGCCCATCATGCCTGCCTCCAGACTCCTTTCCTCAGAGTCAAGTCCCTCTGTAGAAGTTTTTCTGAAAGGAAGCAACACCTGGTCCTTTCCAGGTGAGAAGAATTAGTCATGGAAGAGGGATCTCCCACCCCAGGACCCTATTTTCTAGGGCTAATCTATTTTATAATCTAACAATTTATAACCTGAAGAAGTTTTGAGAAATTACTCTTCCTTTGGGGAGCAATAGAAAAATCTAGTAAATGGAATTTCATTACTGTAGATGGAAAAGGTAGGCAAACTTCTGCATTAGAACTTGCTAGTAGCTTTCAGTTCTTAATGGCAACATTTTTATTATCAATACTTGTAGATCATCAATTATGCGTGGGTCTTTATCCCAAAGTTTCATATCTAAAATAGTTACTTATCATTTTAAAGGTTGAATGTACAATTTGAGGCAATTAAATCAGGTCAAAATTTATCAGATTTTAAGATTTCATGCAAAAAATAAAAAGAAAAAAGGAAGAAAGAAAAAAGTAAAGAATGGAAAAAGAAAATCAGACTATTCTTCATCTCCTAAATATGATTTCTCATGACATCATCTTTAATGTAACAATATTAGGATTCAAATTCTAACCCCTCCCCCCACCAAATATGACTTTATCCAAATGCAAATGAATTTTCAGTTTACTTCAAGGATATTTGCTCCATTGATGATATTCATTCTGGCTCAGCTCTTTTGCAGATCACCAGCTTCTCCACCCTAACCAGATCCCCATAGAGCTCCAAAGGCACAGAACAAAAGCTGAAATCATAATGGAACTGACCTATGCACACATTCTCATCGTCCAGCTGTGCAGAAGCATTTCTGAAGTAGCCCAGCCTGCATAACTCACAGTGCTGCCCTCTAGTGTTGTGTTTACAGCTCACGCAAATGACTGTGTTTAGCAGATCGATATAACTGCACCGATTGGAGTGGCCGAAGCATTCACAGTCTTGCAAGGAAGAACAGAAATGTATACAGAATGTATACAGCAGCAGAGAAATAGCACGCTACATGCTTGAGTGAAATGAGGGATGGAGAAAGGATGGCAGAATGGTATTACATATATGGGAACCAACATAACACATGGTGACAACAGGTGGTTGTGACCAGCATGAAAGTAGTGGTTGTTTCAAGCAGGATAGAAAGGTCAGACAAACACCACTAAAGATTGCTAATTCTTGGCAGACACGATGAACAGAAGCATTTGCAGGTGTACACCTTTTAAAATTTGGGAAGGCTCAGTTTCAACTGATGCAAAAGTCTAATTTTGCATATGAAAAACTTTACTGACTTTGCATCATTTTTCCTTCCATCTTTGCAATCCTAAAAAGGGGGAGGGAAGCATATGAGCAGCAGGTGTGTGGATCTGCTGATTCCCATGGCTCTTCTGTCTCACTGCTTTCTTTTCTTTTCTTTCTTTCTTTTTCTTTCTCTCTCTCTTTCTTATTTTCTTCCTTCCTTTCTTTTGTTTAAGACTTAGGTGGGGCTTTATAGACATCATGGCAAGTTCATAAGGATTGAGGCAACAACATAATTCTTAATTTTGTTTTTTTCCAGTGCTAAGAGGAAATGCCTTTCTTGTCTCTTTCATGTCAAATACACATGATTGAGTGTTATAGAAAACACAAAATACAGGGAGATTATTCCTATGGAAAAACACTTAAAATTTCCTTCACTCAAGTTTCTTACTATGTCTAGTACCAAAGAGGAGTCAAAGACCGACTGTACCTCAAATTTATTTTCCCTTTTCTCTATAGAATGTCAGAGATGCCCATGAGGCTATAGGAGTGATTGCAGGATGAACTGTAGAGACATGAAGAGGATGGGAGCCGGTGGGGAGTGGAGAGTCGTTAGATTTTTCTCTCTTGCATCTCAACAAACACAAGAAATTACTTCAATCTAATTCAACCTTTAAAAAGAAATGGTAAAGACAATGCCTTCATTGGCATAAATAACTATTTAATAACTCATAAAATTGGGAGGGACAGTTCTGTGGGAATCAAAATATGGGGATTTGCCCAGCTGATATTTATAAGGAAAGTGAGCTATGATTTTGCAAATGGTGGTTGTCTATAAATACTCATTTCATTATTGTCTTATCTTTTATTTTACCCAATAAAGAAGCTGAATAAAGTTACTATTTGAACCCATTCATTCATTCTTTCATTCATTCAGTATTTTATTGAAACAGCCTCAGAACTCTTATAGGTGCTAATTTATTTTTTAATTTACATAAATCTTTTAAAGAAATATAACACTTTAATGATCAGAGTAAAAATGAATGTATAAATTAAGATAGAATAAGGAGAGGTGACATATACATATATATTCATATGCATACATCATTATATACTATATTTACTGTGCTTCCACTTATCAGGACAGTGTAGATTTGTTGATCTGAGATTTGCTTACTCCAATAGACATTGGAATCAAGGTCAAGATCCTGATGGAAAGAAATCCAGTTTGGCTAGAAGCAGAGGAGGACACAACATGGGAGGTGATGGAAAGTAGAAGAGAGTCATGACAATGTCAGTAACTCGTTGAATCTAGTTGCTTAAAAAAAGAAGCAAGAGCAAGGCAGGAATCTGGAAGCCATGTGGCTTCCTTTACTAGAGATTATTTATATAGATGTGTACAGAATAGGGCTCTGGATGAAAACAGGGAAGGACCAGGAGGAAGAAAAGGACCGAGAGAAAAAGGCTTTCAAGCTTTAGCCTGAGAATGAAAGGATAGAAGTCTATTGTGTAGGTAAGAAATGCCCCATCCGTTACAACACTATCAATAGCAGTCAAGTTACACATCTTGAAGTGAATTACTTTGGAAACAAGATACCCAACCCACAATACCTCATATATATGTGATGCCACTATTTGTGAGTTCTGTTTGAAAATCAAAATATTAATTTCATAGGAGAGTTGATAGTAGTTATTTAAGAAACCATAATCTGCTATACATGTACTATTATAAACATGTTTCCAAAGGTAAGTAGATATTAAAAATAAAAGATATTCTAGGAAGTAAACTAATGATAGCTTGATTTTTTAAAGACTTTTCTAGCCTGGTTCTGAGATCTTGATAAAGCTGCTTTCTCTGGCTATGATATATTTGAGAATATAAACTTAAAAGAGAATTTCAAAGTGACTTGGAAGACACTGGAATAATATATAAATAAAATACTTCATATACATATATCAATTATAACTGTATGTTAGTTCATTAAGTTATATAGAATTTGGGTCTTGTTAATTTTGGTGTGTGATATTTTAATTTATTTGTAAATATTTTTAAAATAAAGTTTATAAAATTATACAAAAAGAATAACTCATACATTATTATTATACTGTCCTATTATTTTTCAGGGATCTATGAATTTACCATCCTTTACTATCTTTTCCTACTCAAGCAGAGTCCATGAATAATCTCTAATGATACAATTTGAGTTGTACTGTTGTATTAAAAGTCCCAAGACATGATAATAACTATTTCTTAATTCCTTAGTTTTTCAAGTCACTGACCTACCACATCTTCTTATTTTTTTTCTTGTGAATCATAGAATATCTGGTAACTTCTTAGAATCTCACTTTCTTCTATAAAGTCTTTCTCCCACTCAATCTCCTGGGAAAACATTTTAATGATTAAATCAAATTTTCTACCTTACCATGCTGAAATGTTAGCAGCCATACATGGCTGGGAACATATTTCCCAACTGTTTTGAAATAAGTTTCATTGAAGTTTATACTCGTTAACTACAGTTGAGTCCTCTGGGTTACCACTCTATGTTGGATCTCCTCCTTCCACACCCATAGTTTTTGTGGTTATTTTATACATTGGCTTTTTGTCTTCACATTTTAAATGTCTCAGAGTTGAAGTCCTTGGAGCTTTATGGTCTTTAGAGGCGCCATTGGTATTTTTAAGAGTTAGAAATCTATCTATATGTAGATTTTAAAACCATCTATATGTAGAACACTCCAAAACACTATTTTCCATCCTGAACCGACTCCTTAGTAAGAGAGACTCCATTCAGATACACATGTTGCACTCAACAGCTTTCATCATCTCCACTAGGATACTTAACTAACATCTTAACTTGAAGATGTTTGAAATTGAGCTGTTGGGGTCCCTTCCTAACCTTGCTGCTCAGCAGATGTTTCCATCTTAAGAAGCAACAACTGCATCTTTCCAACTACATCCATGCTTAGGTTGAAATCCCAGGGTTGTCCTTGGTACTTCCTTTTTTTCCTTTCCCTACAACCAGTCGATGAATTGATCCACCTGGCTATGCTTTTATATTTGTGACAAAGTTGACCTCTTATCACCATCTCTGCCATCTCATCACCCATCTCAGATAACATCACCCTCATTATTGTCATCATCTCTAAGGTGCTCTTTCAGGCAGTGAGAATGACCCAATGAAAACTCATATTAGACCAGGCTACCCCACTTCTCACAGTCCTAATGGCTTCCTGTCTCATTCATAAAAGGAAGTTCCCTGATTCTCAAATTTACTGGCCCTTGACTTCCTTCCTCTTTCCACTTTGTTCCTCACTTGTTGCAGGACCCCTCCTCAGGGCTTTTAAAACACACCAAGCACATCTCAGTGACTGTATTGTCTATCGGCTAGGTTAGACAGATTCCTCTCCAGACAGCTCCTCAAACATTATTCAGTACTTATTTTCCCACCTGTGTCAAATCCCAGGTGAAAGAAAATTCTCTTAGCACTTTATCTGAAATAAGAGCCCCTCTATTTAGACACTCTCATCTTCCAATTTCTTAATCCTTTTTGATGTTTTTCTTAGCATTTATAACATCTGAAAATTGCATTTTAGAAAGGTCTTACTATACATTCAGCACAAACATGTGTATAGACCATGTCTGCTTTGTTCCCAGATATAACCACAGAATTTAAAGCATTGCCTGGCATATGCTAATCACTCAGTAATTCTATTGAATGAGAAAATAAATGAGTGAATGATGATCCCAAAGCACCCTCCCTTGGGAGACAGAGAAAACACAGAGGAAAGTTATCTTTAAATTTATTCTTCTACCATTCAAATCCCAAGAGAGTCTGACTATATCCTGCACATTAAGCAGTTTAGAAAAACAGCACCACACAATAAGATATAACTGAGTTTGTGATTATATTAGCTGAGTGAATACATCTATGTACAGACCAGTTTAGCAGAAAAAAAGCAGGTTTCTGCAAATTGTTGTGCCTTTATGTTTTTAAATTTCAAATCACGTTGTAATGTATAATATAACAGGCACGTGTTATTACTTCTGTAAACAGAGCTGAAGTTATTAAAGCACACATACATGACTACATGATGTGAGGGAGCAAGCACAGGCAACAAATTTATCAAGATTCTCCTGTACCAGGCACCTTATGTGAGGAGGTAAAGTGAAAGAGGTCCAGTCATGCATGAGTGTGATTGACACTCAGAGCCAAATACTTTGTTGAGTTGGTCCCGCCTTGCATTGTAGGAAAGTCAGAAGCATCCCTAGCCTTAGAAACAGTAGAAAACCCCAATGTGCAACAATCAAGTATGTCTTCCACCATGGACTAGTGATCTACTAGGAAGATATTTACATCTACAGTTATGTCTAGATCTATAATATACATGGTATATGTTCCATCATGCAATGTGCTTATGATAATGAGGTACTTATTTGTGGCCAGTTAGGACTAGGGCAGGCTAGAGATGCTTCAGAGAAGGAGAGAGCTCATAGTTGGTTTTCCATGGCAACTGAGGCCCACACCCCTCTGAAGTTTTCCACAAGGTTTCTTCTGACTGAAACTGGCTGTGGAAGACCTCAGCAGATAAGAATCACAGGAAAGCAAACAGTTGGAGACAAAGTCAACTGGAGAAAAATAATGTCAGGAAGAAGAGCAGATTGCATTTTCCTTCTATGTCTTCTTTTTCTTTATTATCTTCGTAATTATAATATTATATCACCCATGCGACTGTAACAATGACAACAAAATACACTCTAGGTGTATTTTTTTCAAACAAGGAAAGCCTATTCAAATCCAAAGCTGCTAAAAATTCATTTCAGTTATTCACATGGAAATGAATTGGGAAAGTCACTTTAGAAAAAAAGCAATGGAATAACAATTGTGGGAATTCTTTTCCCTTCATTGAACTAACAGTGTGACACTTCCTCTGAGATCTTTCCCAAGGTGGCAATAAAGAAACTCTAGAATTCTCTTCATTTTTCTTCACTCTACTCTGTCTTGCCTCCTTATATAGCTACTGAGCATCTTCTGCACATTTTTAATGATACATCTCTATTAGTTGGCTTCTTCATGCTTCTGGAATGTGTTTGCCACTAATTAGTGCTCTGACCTCAACAAACTAGAGGATACAGAGTTGAACTCATGTCAAGAGGCCTTTTGTATAATAAGTGTAAAAGTGAATAAAAGGGCATCAGTTCCCTCTGCCTCCTTTCTCCTTTATTTCTTTGGTTCCATTCCATAGATTTGCATATCATGGATGGGGAAGCTTTCTACCATACCTGTAATGACTGCTGTCTTATAAATCATGAGCCCAGATCAACTTCTGATATTCTGAACCTACAGCAGGTTGGTTCCTACTTATTTTCTCAAATTCTCAGTCTGGTTGGATTTCCCTCCAAAGAGCACCCTCAATATTCCCAATTCAAAGTACATCTTGAGGCATGAAGATAATAGTTTAAACACTATCATTTTCCCTTTCTCATCTGCTGACCAACTTTTTCCTTTTCCCTATTTGCTTCAAATATAAATTCAGCATTGACTGCAACTCTAAAAACAGTAGAAGAAAGCTCTCCTGGTATTTTACCAAGAAGATTAAACCAAGTTCAGATTTTGTCAAGAGATGTTTCATGGAAAATAAAATAAGAAACAAGGAAGAAGACATATGCCCAACAGCAAAGACTGGAAAACAAGACACACCTGTTACAGAGGACATTTAAAGGAAATTGGTGAAGAAATTAAAAAAGGATCTTCATGTTTCCTGAAAAATCTTCATTCTGTGAATGACAGATGCTAGCTGGAGTGGGCCATTCATGACTTACAGATGAGCTACTGCCCATTTTAATTTAAAGAAAGTGATGGGACTATTACTTTAGAACATGATCAATACTTAATCAAGATCAGATCTTCATGGATATTTTTTCACATTCATTAGAAACCATGTTTGGAATCATAAATTCTAAGGCATTTCTTTTGTCAAAAAGTGAAATGGGCACCATATAAAGAGTCTGCCCTTTTGGCTTCATAAAAAGCACCATTGAGACCCATTGCCAGTGGCTTTTCTTGTTTTCAACACAAAGGAGCATAAGTGTTATGCTCAAATTCCTGATCTGCCCGAGAACTAAACTGTTATAGTTCCTACTCATACATTAGTTTTTCAGAAAACAAAATTTGTAGCATCTTTAAGTGCAGTTGAATCTCTGAGTGAAGCCATTTTTCATAGATATAACATTCTCATTCCTCACTGATGCATTGGCTGGGATCAGTCAACATGCCTCACCGATAAGCTGATGGGTACACTTCACAGATATTCCAGATTCATACAGTGCAATGTTTCACAACACATAACACCATGAGATCACTGTATGAATCCAAGAATTCCTACCTCGCTTGTGGTTTGCAACTTGAACAGAAGAAACTGTTGACAAAGCTAATTTGGGAGCAACTGCATAGGTTTAAAAAAATGAACAGCAAATTAGAAACAGTGAAACGTTCAAACTGTAATTAATACCTTATTACCAACCCATTCTGTGGAGCCCTAAGTGAAGAGACTATTCATATATTTTCTTCCTGGGAATCTGTTGCAATTACAAGGAAGGCATCTATTTGTCTGAAAATGGTTCAACACTGTCGCTAGTAGCAAATTTTAGAAGCTTACTTTTTAGGGGGAAGGAGAAATAGCATTTAAATCAAGAGTCCAGTGAGCAAAGCTTATCCTCATCACAATATGGATGTTAGGATCCCTGAATGTCTGGCATCACAAGTAGCTGTTGTATTGTTGGGGTAATGAAAAATATCAATGCCTGAGTTTATCATGTCTCCCTGTCTCTCTACATATGAACCAGCTAAACCATTTGTTGTTGTTGAACTCTCTAGATGTCAGTTCAAAGTCAAGTGGTCAACTATTCAGCTGTATTTGATCTCAGAGGCACCTTGAACATGGATCCCTCTACAAATTGTGGGTTTTTCCCCCTCAGTGTGTACTGCATTTGTGCTGTGTACTTTGTTAATGACAGGGTTGTCTTCCTAAGGAAGCCTGCTGTTTCTTTTCCAATTATTCATGATGAGTTGCTTGGGTAAAGAACAAGAAACAGAATAGAGGCTGAGGGTCTTTGTAGATGTTGGCAAGAAAAATTATAGTTCCACAAAAGTGGCCTCTGCTAGACAGAGTGCCTTTCAAGTATTTCAAGTTTAAACTCTTAATCCAGCTGTGTTACGTTTTAAAGCAGATTCATTTGAGCTCCTTATCCAAATCCAAAAAGTACAATTGGCCTTCTCTAATGACAGTTCTGAAAGTTTTGGTTCCAAGACACCAAAAACATAGCAAAATGATCAAATGGGTCCATTTCAGGATTTAAACAAAGCATAGATCAAAACTCAGTGAGGAGAAGTACCAAGCCTTAGGTCCTTTCCTGCATATTTGTTGCACTTCTGAATTCAGTGGTAAATACTGTGTGCCATTTCAAAGATACTCTCAGGGAACATGTCAAGGAAAAAACCCACTACCCCCGCCCTTTCCTTAGAGAATTATATTAAGAGGGAGGAGCTTGATCTGTATTTCTTTTTCCACATCTGTACCCAGAAACTTGAAGAAATTCATTTAGAGCTGATGATTAAGGTAATTCTATTTGCTAGTAATATATGTATCTAGGGCAGTCTCAATTTCATCACTGATAGTGGACTGAAAATGCAGCCCTTCCAATTTGACTCCTCAACAAATTGCTAATATATTTTGTTTTGTTTAGTAGCTATTTCCTGGTTCCTCCTTTTGCTCATTTCCTCCTCCATCTGTATTCATTAGAGTTCAAAAGGAACATCCTGTCTATAACTAAGGAAGGCAGAAGTCAGTGATGAGTGTTTTATTTTTGGAGAAAGAAGGCAAAAGAACACTGCTTTCTATTTGAGATAAGCGCCTATTTATATACAAACGCATGCACATACAGGCGAGATGTCAGTGTGAATCTAACATTACCCTGCAACTTAAGGAGTTCATCATCCATTTGAAAAGTTCTATTTCTACATAATTCTACTGTCAGTTTCCTCTGTCCCATTTTCCTGCTTCCCCTTCTCTACTTCTCTCTCCCTCCCTCCCTTCTCTCCTTCCTTCCTTCCTTCCTTCCTTCCTTCCTTCCTTCCTTCTCTCCTTCCTTCTCTCCTTCCTTCCTTCCTTCCTTCCTTCCTTCCTTCCTTCTTTCCTTCCTTCCTTCCTTCCTTCCTTCCTTCCTTCCTTCCTTCCTTCCTTCCTTATGATGTCATTAGCCATAAAATAATTACTGTTCTTAGAACAGACAGAAGCCAGGTATGTTTTTTTTAAAAGCCAATAATAACAACAAAATGAATGTTCATTGGTAAAAGAGATGGAGGGATAATCCCAACAAGAAAATTTATTAGAATGTGTATGTATGCATCATCGTAGATATGTGAGAGAGGAGAGAGAAGAGAGGTAGAAAGACGGAGGGAGGTGAGAGAGGGGAGGGAGGGAGGGAGGGAGAAAGAGTGAGAGGAGAGAGAGAGAGAGAGAGAGAGAGAGAGAGAGAGAGAGAGAGAGAGAGAGAGAGAGAGAGAGAACACTAAAGTTTTCAAAGTCAATATAGAGCAATATGAAAAGAAAGCAGACCTGCTGGGAGATTCAGTGCTGCCTTAATCTATTTATCCTGACCCTCAAAACAATGGAAGCACCTGTGGGTTACTTAAGAAAAGCGAAAAGGGAAGGAAGGAGTTTGTGGTGCCCATTAACTTTTAAGATTTACACCCACGCTGTGATGACAACTAAACTCTAGGCTTTTCTTGGGAGCCTGTCAATATAAATTTGTTCAAGACTTACAAATTCTGTGCCATCTCCTCCCACCCACCCCACCTTTACTGCAACATTGGCTGGACAATCTTCATATTAGGAAAAAAAGATCCAAATTATGATTTGTTCAAAGACAAGGCATTCATGGTAATGCTCTATTTAGTGATAAGATGGTATGTAGGATTTTTTTTCCCCAAACATGGGATTTTTCTATCAGTAGGAATTTTAGACGCTCCTACCTTGTTTTGGGTTAGAAACCTCAAGGGAAGAAATATTCGGCCATATCCTATTAAACTTTGGAGGAGCTGCATGCATCAGGAAAAATCAGGGCATGTTATTTTCAACTACGATGTCATTTGGTCCAAACAAAACTATATCTCTATGGACAAAGACACGAACCACACACCTGTTTTTTAAACTTGGCTGTGATGCACTTAAACAAAACATGACTTCCACACCAAACAAGAGCAAGCAATTGACGACTCCCAAAACATTGAATGGACATTATTTATATAGCTACTTCTTTAACAAAGCTTTGCATTTACTTTGGAAATAAGTAGAATGTTCTTACACAAATAACCAAATAGGGACTTCAGCAATCCAAACTGATATGTAAAGTTGGAGCCTGAAGCTAGAAGATAACACTGAAGAAATCATTTCTCACTTGAAGTTTCCATTCTACTCAATTTATATTTACAGATATGAACTGGTTGCATTAGTCTTTCATGAGAGATTCTCTGTAGTATGTTTTATATTTTTGGTTGTGAGCCTAGCCTTTAACGGCTGAGCCATCTCTCCAGCCCTCTGTGGTATGTTTTAAGTGTGAGCCATTATCTCTGACAGGAAGTGGATCTATTTCCTGTTTTTATGCATGCAATTTCTCAGAGAAAGAAAGAAGAAATTGCTGATGGTTCTTGCTAAAGAACAGCGCAAGGGTCCTCCAGTCACATCTAAGCCTTGTGTGTATACCAATACAATATTTTCATGACGTTTTTGCCTTGAAATACATTTGTAAAGTACTTGTTATAAACCAAGGACATGGTTTTTGTTTGTTTGTTTGGTTGGTTTTTTTTGAGACAGGGTTTCTCTGTGTGGCTTTGGGCCTTTCCTGGAACTCACTCTGTAGGCCCAGGCTGGCCTTGAACTCACAAAGATCTGCCTGCCTCTGCCTCCTGAGTGCTGGGATTAAAGACGTGCACCACCACCGCCTGGCTATGACATGATTTTATTTAATAATATCAATTCCGTTTTAGGTCCAGAAGGGAAGGGAAGAAACCTTCCACATTTAAGACTTGATATTCTGAATCTGGTAGTTTTGTTAAGTAAAGAAGCTATTTCATGACTGAATCTCATTCATTAAAGCCAGCTCAGAAACACATCTGTGTATCATCCTTTGGGATCACCCAGTCCTCAGGGCAGCTGTGACTCTGTCCTGCCTCAGCACATTACTGAGGGTTATCCTGACTTCTAATTGGTAATGTGGACTGGAATGAGTTTTAATATTGCTAGTTAAAATTTCATAGATCTACTTTTTGTCTCCCTGATTAGATTGGATCTCTTCAAAGAAGGACAAAGCCTTTGAGAGACCTGCAGTAAGTATCTGATAATTGAGAAATTGAGATCAAGTGGCTGGGCTACTGTAAACAGGTATTATCAGATTGTTTCCTCCATCATTAGATTATAGCAAATATAATGTTCTAGCAAGACATAGAACTTTAATATTACTCTGAATAACTTGTTGGGAAAGCTGATCTCCCAGACCCATTGGTGCCACTGCCCCACTATCCTCCGCTTTCATGCATGTGGATGCCCAAGCAAAGAAAACCCTAATTAATATTACTACATCTATTAAAATCTATGACTAGAGAAAGAACGTATTTCTCTGCCATTGTATCTGGGCATTGTTAAATAACCAAATACGTGGTAACATGTATGCCACATACATGGGTGATCCATCGGATATTGATTTTCATGTCACCATTTTGACATTGGGTAGGTATTGAATTAGTAGAATAAGTTTAACGGCTTTTGATGATCAGCTTTGGGAAGTTGTACCTTTACATTTTGAGAGAATTAGGCCAAATTTTTTTTAAATACTTCAATTAACTAGCTTGATTTTTAGTTAGTCATATTATTAGCACCAGATTTAGTTATAAGTTTAGTGAGAGGCAAATAAAGGCCATCGGTGGGGAAACTATTGATAACTGTAATGGTTAGTATTTAATGGCTTTGTCTTGATGAAATAAACACAACCATCTAGTTTGTTATTCTGTCAAAAAACTTTTATTAAGAATTTTAAGCATTTTTTTCAGACATGATAGTGCATGCCTATAATCTGAGCACCTGGGAAATAAAGACAGGGAAGTTTTCATGAGTTACATCCGAGCCTAGGCCACCCAGTCAATCCTAGGCCAGCTGCGAGCTATGAAGTGGAAGTCGGTCTTAAGGAATGAAAGAAACTTAAGCAACTTTCTAAGTTTATAAATAAGTTTTAGCAATTAATTTCATGAATTAAATTTTACTCCCTATTCAAATATATTAAACATCTACTATGTTTTAGGTTAGGTCTTTCCTTAGTTTTTGTGATTTTTTTTCTGGGAATTTGAGGTTGCAGTTTATTGGTCTTTCTTGAACATAACAAAAATGGTGTAGATCATTTATCTGACCTGCATGGGATTCTCAAGGTGGACATAGTTATTATCTGTTGTCTACATATATTTCTGCATAGAGTATCATTTACCTCCGTATTGTGTCACTAAGATAGTTTCCTGGGCAAGGGAAACAATTGTTGTTGCCTGATAATGTAATTAGAGAATTTTTCCTAATAGATGTTGTTATGTAAGGTTGCTAACCTTCCTGAATGATGAACAAGTCCTTATCCAATCTTCCAATGGGGCAAATAGTATATGCTTTTTTTTTTTTTAAGGAGTAAAAACATCCCAAGAAATCAGTATTAATATATGTGACTTCCAAACTTTAATATCTGGTTACTGTCTATTCATATATGCTTAGATATTTGGCCAAACATGAGATTTTTTAGAAAACTTGATATCTCATCTTATATTTTTAAAAATACTTTGTTTTATAATTGCAAGGCCAACTTAGAAAGCAATAAAAATGACCATATTACTCTCTCATTCTTTTGCTTCTCTTAAGATCCTGGCATTAAGTTAAATATTCAATAAATACTAACAAATATTTAATCCCTGAAGAAAATTAGGCTCATTGGAAAGTATACAGAGACTATAATTGAGACGAGTTCCATCTTATCAAATCCAAATGTAATGACGCCTCTGAGAATTCTTAGCCATTGGGCTACTTGTTACAAGCAGATAAACCGTGCAGATAGCACAATCTTATACTACACCAAAAGACCTTGTATTGTATTAAGAAAACTACTGCAGATTTATTGATTTCATTTTATTCCCCAATCAGATAGGAGAATCTCCAAGTCTCAGAGTGGTGCTTCATTACAAGGCAAATGGCCCTGAGAGTCATAAGATGAGGAATTCGGTCTTAGCTGTACCACTTAGGAGCTATCTGGCTGTTAATTTGCCTGAATTCCATTTTTCTTACTTAGGCAAAGATGCTGGAGAAGTGGTCTCCAAGATTTCATTTAGCTGACCAGTTCTGTCACTCCAGCGGCTCCCTCATGGCTTAACAAGATCATCCTGAAGTTTACGGAAGCATGAAGCCTATTGGGATGACACATTTGCCCTTTAGAGTTCCCTCCCTAAGAGGGAATGACTGCTGCATGCTTTGGTTGTGAGCCTTTTCACTACCACAGTAACTCCTTCATCTGAGTTTAAAAAGCACTGCTGGGGAGAGAGAACCATTTGCAGATGGTCAAACACTCAGGAATAAACTTCTGTGACACTGGGCCATATGGGACAAGAGACTGATGTCTTGCTGTGCTATCTCCTTAGCTGGACTTCATAGACTGCCTATGTATATGATAAGGAGAATAACATATGTACCACAAAAGGCATCTTTAAAGATAAGCAATATGATAATATCTGCAATATCCATAGGTTACAATTATCCTATTATTATTTTTTATTTTAAATTTTATTTTTTAAGAGCCTAGAAAATAACTATTTAGGGGAAATTTATATAAAATATGGTACACATAAACAGATCTCAGACTGGAACTCCTATTCTACCACTTTACAAGTTCTTAACTTCTCTAAGCCTAAGTTTTCTCATTGGTAAGATGGAGAAGATGGCATTATGTGTTATGGAAACTGCATTGCCGTGATCATCCGGTAGCTATCAACTCTTTTCTATTTGTGATTACCATGTAATGGAGATCAATACTATAGTATAAATGTTCTTCCAGACTCAAAGTATAAAGAAGAATGTGCTCCCCTATTCTTTTTTTTGTCTTCATGTTTCCCAAAGCAAATTATTCTGACCTGCCTAAAGCTCATTAAGATATAGCTTGCTCTAGAGAATAATCTGGTTCTAGACTGTATCAATGGTTCTATACTGTTTAGAATGAAGCAAATTATCTCCCAAACTATGGTAAATATTAGATTTCAACCTTTCACAATATAAGGATGGTAATTTCCACATTTCTGTTTGGAAACTCATTAGCTTAGCACATGATTCAGATAAGTAGTTTTTCTGAATTTTTTTTGTTAACAAAACCCTTGTGGAAAATTGTAAAACAATTTAGTTGTAACTTGAAATCCATTTTCATGAATTGGAAAAAAATTATAAAACTCAGAATCTGGAAGAACATTTTTTTCTCAACTTTGTGCCCCAAGGGAAGAAGGTCTCTGCACTGTAAATTGAAAAGAACTATGCTAGAATAGCTAAAGCTGACCATCTAGTTCCGACACCATAGTGAATCAAGCTGTAAAGAAATCTTGAAGCAGAAACTAAAGAGTTTTGATTTATATAATCATGTTTTGAAGGTAAGATTGCCTTAAACTATTACATCCCATGACATTCACTAAGCAGAAATGGAAAGTGAGTTTCATTTTACTTGTGGACAGTCTTTAAGGACCGAGTAAACTGACTGTCCTTTCCAATCAAGGAGAAAATTTACTGACTTTTTCTAGAATATTCATCACATACTATCTTGTACTATGGTGTTTTAAATAACCAGGAGGCTATTTCTAAGGCCATGGTGAAGGTTTAAGGCAGGAGTTGGAAACTAGACATCATTTGATTCATGTGTAAGATGAAGTTAGATGAGTTGGTCTTCAAATATATTAACAGTACTAATGTTAATATAATATTTTGATTCTGAAACACCACCATAATATAAGCTGGTACTTGAAAGATGCTGGTGAACCATTATTAAACACGCATCCAAGGTAATATGGAAAACTGGGTGGAAATTTTATCACAGGACCTTTTTGTATTATAATAATCATTGCTAGTGTTCCTTGGGAAATCTTGAAATAGTACTATTGATGTCCCTTAAAAGTGTCTATAGAAGGTCCAAAGCTCAAAATTTCTCATCCAAAGAGAAATTTTCTTGGATGTTATCTTGCTGTCTTCACAGATACCAGCCTGCTTCTGAGAAATGCAGCATCATTTGATGGGAAAGATGAATTTAATGTCGTAGTAGGAGGACTGTCCTTGAGATGACACAGTTACCTGTATTTTACTGCAAGCAACTATTTCAACAGATAAAAAGTTTGTTTTATTCTCACAGAGTCTATGTAAGCATCTTACATGATTTGCATAGCCCACATACTGCTTTGTACTCTACAACAGCCCAACATTTATATACTTGCACTCTGCTGTGTATGCTGGGGAGTTGTATGATGGTAGAAGAAGCACATGCTTTGATAGGGTTAGAGCTGGTGATCCTTTTTCCTCATTCACCAAGCTTATATGTTCTGCTGACAGCACAATGAAGTGCCAGCAAAATTACTTCCATTTTTCTCCAAACTCTGTGTTTCTTTGTGCAGAAATGGGTTAATTTGGGAATCAAGGGGTTTCTTAACTACATAGAAATAGTCTTAGCAGGAGTCAATAAATCCAGATTTCTTTTCCTTTATGTAATCTTTTCCACTTCATTTAATGCTGTGACGTTAGATAGGCAGTCCTGCTCATAGTACATTGGGAAAGTTACTTGGCCACTCTGAGTCTCAGAGTTACCATTTGTAAAAGACAAGTCTATAGAAACTTGGGGGACATAGCCCTATAATTCAAATCACATATCTATGTATATCTTATCCTAAGAGGTGGAATGGTCAGTTGGTTGGCTACCTATTGGTACTCCAAGAATACTTATAACCCAAGAAAACTTCAATTGGCACACTCTGAAAGGGGCTACTGCAGGATAGGGATTCTCAGTAATCAGTTTGAGGGTTCATTATAGGAACCTTGGTATATCTTCCATCTAGAAAACATCCTATCCTGCAAAGACAGCTAGCAAAGGTAGAGATTTTAGCTCACACTTAAAAAGTGGATTGACATTCTAAAATTGACTAGGTGAAAGTTAAAACATAAAAAATCAATTTGCTCAAGATGGGCAATTGTTGTCAATAAAAATTGGTAAACCTCTCAAATTCTTCTTGTAAGTGAAAGATTCTTACCCTCTTGCTGGAATATTTGATTTTTTTTCAGGATTAAAAAGGCAGCTATGTCCTAATGTTCATTCAATTTTAGGATAACAACAAAGGTTTCATGAATATGAAATGCTAGTTACACAAATATGAAATGGATCTGTGATGAGGATACTGGGTACATGATAAACAGTCCCAAAAGGCATTACACCTGAGACCTTAGCTTTCTTTCTAGAACATCAGCAAACAGTTCAAAATTAATGTAGCGCACCATGCAATTTGCCATGTTGCTACACTAGCCTGATGATTTTTCCCTCATTATATAAAATCTAATTAGTTAAAGGGCAATTCAATGGAACTTTTATTTGGGGGATTTAGAAGTATTAAAACAAGGGGGAAAATCAAACAGACACTGCAGCTCTCTGAGTAGAGTGAACATGATTATTAATAACCCTTGGGTGGGCAAATGATTAACCTTGTTATTTTTCCTTCTCACCATTCAAATTTATACAACAAATTATCACTGCACAAAAATATTTGGATGCTGTACGGAAAACAACTTTTACAAGGTCTCCAACTGGCATCAAATGTTCTCAAGTATGAAAACATCTCTGGGCTTTCTCAACAGGCTGATGGATCCCTGCAGGTAGCATTTCCCTTGTTTAATAGTCCTGCCAATTAAATCAAATTAGAGATGAATTTTTAACTCTGTGATGAAGGCAATGCTCATTATAAGAGAAAACAGGAGAATGAGATATTTCCCTTAAGTGAATTGTTGTTTCAAATTCAATAAATGGGCCATGGGGGAAGGGGATGTCAAACAGCTCCATCACTGTTATATGCTTTGTATACCATCGCATCAGTCAAATGAAAGTTACTTAGGAGAATAATCTGTAGTCCGAGTTGCAAACCATCTATTTTCCCATTTTTCTTTTGTGTTTATTTAAAAATTTCAAGTATTTTTAAAATGGACTTTCTTGATGTCATATTTCATTCCCTGGAGGATTTACCTTTTATATTTGACTAATCTATCATCTGCCTTTGTAAGAAATAATAATCACCCCCACAAAGCTATTAAACATTAGGACAGTTCTTGCCAGCCTAATTATACTCTTTATATTATTTAACATGATTAATTCAACTCTTTGTGTTGCTGGACTGAGAATTAGATAATATATGTTAGAAGGTAATGATTAAGTTCTCACTATAAACAAAAAACACCCACAGTAAACCATCTATTAATTTGGATCATCAGCATCAACAAATGTTCACTTGAATAAAATTGTAAATTATATGTATATGAACTGCTGTCATATGAGGTTAAATAGAAACAATGGTCACAAAGCTCAAATGGCTACGGATCCACTTGGGGATTCATTAATTGCTGACAATATCATTAGCTTTTTTTTTTTTAGCCATGGGTCAAAGCACATCAAAAAGCAAAAAGACTGAGTTTTAGATCAAGTGCTCTTAGAATGTTTGAGGAGCCTATTTCCTAGTAGATAGACAGCAGCAAGTACAAATAACCTTAATGGCAAATTTGTTTTTAAAATATTTTTAACAGATGATCAGAATGGATAGCCACTCTGTCCATGTATTTGAATCTTAATGCTGATGGTGACAATATGAAATCTGTATTGAAGTCTATTAGAGCTAAATGCTCCAGTCATTATAAAATATAGCATATGCATATGAACTTATGGTTACAAGCATCAATATTTTACATCGATAGATAATATACATCATTTATTTTCCACAAAAAAATACTTTGATGGTCAGAGGCTCATGGGTGTTTCATTTGTTACAATGGGATCTTCCTAGACAGCCATTGGGATTGTATTCATTGGTTCCTTCTTTGGCCTGAAGAGAGCAGCCCTGGAAAATGCCCAGACTTAGCTAAATATCCAAGAAACTTCCTCTTCTCTATCTTGTATCTTGAATTCAACTGCCCGTACCCTCTGCACCTTCTAGGCCTGGCAATGAATCATCTACTCGTGAATTCTTTCCCTGTGGAGAAGAAAAGAATCCACCAGTGCACACAAGAAGCACTGTGCAAGGCCACAAAGAAGGAACTTTCTAATGCCATTAAAGACACCTGGGAGATAACGTGGTGTTTTATGGTGTTATCACAAATCTCTTTACCTTAAAAGTCAGGCAGCAGGCAAGCTAGTCGTGTGTGATACTGGATAATCCCTGAATAATCTTCCATCTTGCTTATTAGAAATTAAAAAACAAAAAACACCCATTGTGCTCTAAGGTGCATAGCCAGAGGTATTCAGACTACAGACTATTGTTTTGAGTCATAGAGTTTTTGTCACAGATATTAGTAGCAAAATTTTCTCAGGTTCCTGATAATAAGCATTAGTACATTTTCCAAAGGAACAACACAGCGTCCTTTCAGGTCACCACTGATTTCAAAAGGTAATTGTGCAAAACAAAATTGGAATTTCTTGATTCAATGTGTAAAAGGTCAACATCTGCTGATGCTCAAAGATGGGGAATGGGGTGGAGGCGGCCAAATGAGATGTGGAGTGAGCAGGTACAGTCAGAGGTCCATGCAACACACAACTGGCTCCCAGAACAGAAACACACCCCAGCACCAAAGAGCTGCTTTTCTACTCATCCATTTCTGAAACTCTGGCCATGCCAGATCACAAGAGCCCCTCTGGTTCCCTCTGCTTTAAAATTGTTCAAGGACAGTTGTCAAGGCCTGAAAGGAGCACGTTGGGCTACACACATAGACAAGTGCCAAGCACTGAAGCAGAAATATTAGAGCTGAACATGCTCATTGGAAAGGTGGCCCCAAGACCACTTTTGTGAGAACACAAAGACAGTGCTGATATTGTGGGTTTGTGTCAAAATGGTTGTCAATGCTGCTTCTGATTGTAGAGCAGCTGATTTTCATGGTGTTCAACATGTCTAATGCTAAAATTTGCTTTTGATGAGTGACCATCATAAGAACCAGTCTTCTTTCCATTTACAGTCCTAACTGAGGTTTCCTTAGTATTTTATTTTTAAACCAGTGAGTCAGTAGTGGCTCTAAGGTTTTTGCCATTGAATATAAAGGGCATGCTGTAAAAAAAAAAAACAAAAAAAAAAACTGTGTGAAATTATGTTCTGAAACAGTATCATACATGTTTGTAATGAACATTTCCAGCATTGGGTAAGGCTGCACTAATTCAGACAGGAAGAAGAGTTGCAGCCTGAGCCTCTTGTAGTAGCTGAAGATGCTCAAAGCAGTGATGTTAGAAAGGGTTGTCCAGAGAGTGGAGGGAAGATTTCTCTTCAATTGCTAGGATTTCTACTGAGAGATTTCTTTAGGAAGTTTTGGTCCCATGCATATATATATATATATATATATATATATATATATATATATATATATATATATATATATATCCCTTTCTTACCAATGAGAAAACAAAAGACTCCAGAATGAACAGACCACTGTAATTCTGGGGAAAGGAGTGGGCGGTGTGCAAACTGATTGCCTTTAATTTCTCAGGATGATTAATGATCATAAGCCCACCCCTTTCAGGCCTTCACAAAACCTACATTTTAATGCATTGAAAGATTTCCTCCCTGGCTCCATGGTGTTTTCCTTGAATTTTAATGAACACACTTAGGACGTTCACGGACTCTCATTCTCTGCTTCTCTCAGTTACATTAGGAATCCAAACTCGGTCCTACAGAGAGAGTGCAATCTGTTGTTGGTTACTAAATATGAAAACAGACTGTATATAAGATGAGATGTATTTATCTAAGTAGTTGCTTCTCCGTTCAGGTCTCAGTTCAGGTGGCCTTCACGTGTCCAAAGTCATTAGGAGAGTTGGCAGTGCATGTCTACAGAAGAGCTGTGCATGAGCCACTCACTATTTTATCTGTGTTCCCAGTCACTTGTACCTAAAACCAGAAGGGAACTCGAATTCCCATAGACAATGCTCTATTGCATCAGAAATGGACATAAGAAAAGAGCTCTGAGGAGCTGCACAACAAAGCAAAGCTAGCCTAGGTTGGGTTTGGTGATTGTTTTACTTACTACCAATACTGGAAATGCTGGGGATACCTGCAGAGACAAAACAAAACAGAACAGTGAAGAACTGTTAGCTATATATCAGGTGACATCTTTAACTTACTGTAAAAGTCTCAGAAATGTGACACTTGGTGACTCAGATGATCAGAAATTAGTATAGAAAATTTACATAAAATATACGTGTGTATGCATGTATACACACACTGCAATCATTTGCATTGATTCTCGAACTCTTCAGCTCATCAGAATTGAAAAGTTCATGTCCACTTTCAATCAGGAGTGCAAGGATGCCTAGTTACATCAAACATTTTGTGCTTATTTGTAAGGTTAACGAATAAATTCTATGTGGTTCGGAGCAGATATGAAGCTAGGGTTTTTATCTGACCACACTACTGAATATAAGCCATGTGCACTGGGTCTCTTTAAATCTGTTACAAGGTACATACATTAGCTGCTGAAAAATCATTTGACAGTTTATTTGATTAATTTGACATAGTCATCCCTTTTATTCCTCTTTTACTTGTCAGATATGTGGATTAAACTCTGTAATAGAAACTTAATTGAGCAGAATAATTCAAGAATACATTACATTGTTCATATTGATCATGGACTTCACCGATTATTCAGCTGCTCTTTGATTCACAAGTCGTGGTAAGTTAGTGAAGCCATTTCAGAGTTTGGCTTGATGTCTTAGAAATGTGGACACACCTTAAGTCTGCATCCGCATTATGACTCCTACTCACCAGTATAGTAGTTTGGCCAAGTCTCAGCAGCCAGGACATCTAAATCTGAAGGGTGGATCCAACTCCTAAATCCTTACGAACCTTGTAATCTTGAGCAAGTTTCCTATAATCTCAGTGCTCACTTAGTTTCCTATCTCTCTATTTGTTGTGGAAATGATATAAACTGATAGATGGAAAGCATCTATACCATTATTTCGTAAGTAGTGTTCTTGCAATAGTTATGCTTACTGTCTTAGCTTGCTCGTAAAGCAGGTCTGTGGTAGATATTGCTGATTAAATATCAGGGATTTACCCCCTGACACCCAGTTTATGGTTTCTGTATGGGTGACAAGGAGATGGAGATCAGGCAGTCCTGAGTGAGGGGCCTGCATTGCTACTACTGACTAGTTAGGAGATTTTTAGCTGATCCAAGCCTGTTTCCTCATCTGCAAAGAGGCCAATCATATCTAATGCATTGGGCTACTGTGAGGATTGAACAAGATAATCCTGAAGCATGTCTGACCCAAGGTATGCAACCAGTAAGTAAGAGCTGTCAATGAGTTGGTCAGTCATGTTCTTCACATCGCTGAAATGTGCTCACAGGTGGAAACTGTAAGAACTGTTAAGCCTCTATTTTAGCACTCATGTCCTAACAACTGCCCTCTTCATAACTGAACTGATCACTGTACCTTTTTTTCTGAGACCTCTAGCTTTGTAGCCTTTAAAAATAAAGCTTTATTTTTCTGTGGTAATGTGAGAAATGGAAGACTATACGATAAAGGGCTATTATTATGTATTTAGAACCCTGGAAAGAGGAAAGGTTAGAGTCTTTTCAGTTATCAGGTACACAAAAGATCTCTTTATTTTAGATGCTTGGAGTTTACTTACATTGTTATTGTGATTTTTGTATTGTTTGTACATGTGTATGTGTGTAGAAGAGGCACTTACTCCAGCCTTCACATGTAGAAGGCCAGTGTTCCGTTGTCTTCCTCTATTCCTTCCCATCACATATTTTTTAAGACAGGGTTTCACATTCAGCTTGAATCTCACAATTTTTGCTAGACAGATTTGCCAGTCTGGCCTTGTGATGTGTCTGTCTTGTACCTGCCCTCAGTGCTAAGTTTACAAGCATGTGTCACTGGGTCAGTCTTTTATGTGGGTACGGGGGATCTGAACTCAGATTCTCAGGCTTGTGCAGCAAGCACTTTGCCTGCTGAGCCATGTCCTCGGCCCCTATATACTTGGAGTTTATAGTAAGTACTTCAGCTTAATTACTTATTTCTGTTCAATCACAATTGGAAAACTAAATGTCCATATTTCAACTCTCTCCTATGAACTGAATTTAAACTGAATGTGATTTCTGCAAAGGATAGCTAGGCTCTGAGCCCAACACTTTAGTCAACTATCTCTACTGCAGTGTGACATTGACTTGGTACTGAACCCTTTTTTTTTCCATTTTTGCAAATTCCCCACTGAGTGAGGTGTGATGGCAGCATCATAATTTTAGTCTCAATTGCAGAAGCTCAGAATTTCCTCATGACTGAAAACTCTTTTCTCATGCAAGGCACTGCTTGCTTGTTGCAATCCATCAAAGAGAATGGAAGTTGAGATAGCAGGGAGAGACTCTTCATGTGTCTTCAAACTTCACGGAGGCAGAGGGCCATGCATAAATGCAAGGTGAACTGCTCAGGGAGTTCCACCAGACACAATAATAAACAAGCTTGCGAGGCAGTTTACTGCAGCGCTTGCTTCTGTAGAATGCTTCAGAAAGATGCAGAAGTGTTTTTGGTTTTGTTCCTTTGGGGCCACAAGTGCAGGAGAACCCTATTCATCCCAAGTTTCCACACAGTACCAACCATGACTATTCTGAGAGTTTATTTCCCTCATGAAGATGCTATTACCTAATGCTGGGTGCTTAGAATTCAGGCTCTTCTTCATTCTGTGCCTTGTTTTTTTTTTTTTTTTGAGGTATTGCCAGATGAGTCATTCTTCATTCCATGTCTGTAAAAATGGTAATTGCTCAGAAAAGATTTTGAAACTGCTCATTTGAATGAAAAGTTTTGAAATTGAATATATCTGAACAGTAAGGGATGTCCATTAATTTATTTCCAAGTGCTATTTTCTCCTAATGGTTCATACTTTAATGTCAAAAGCTCCTTAATTTTCATTGTCTGTGGGCAGCTGAAGAACTTAGTAAACCCAGTGCATCCACTAGAAAGACCACATGTAAGCTGTGAGAAATGCTTTAAGAACTCAAGAAAAGAATGCAGGAAGGCCTAGAAGTGGAAAGCTGGTGTCTTCAAGCTCCATAAACTTGAACCCAGGGATTTGATCCCATCTTACAATGGCCAATGCAATCACAAGTGATAGTATGACTCAGATTGTGTTGGAAGAAATTGTCTAGGTACATGTTGGCATTTTTCTTTTTCTTTGTAATGCTCCCTATAATGTGGTAACTTTTGTGTAAAGAATGTTTTATCTTTGGAACTGAGCTCATAAATGTTTTCTTCCCTTCTTTCTCCATATCCTCATGTTGGCTGTTCTCTCTACGATCTTGTAATTCTTTGTTCAGGCTTCCATGATGGATTTATCCACTTTTCTGCAATTCAGTTGTGTTTCTCTGAGAGCACTGATGAAGCAAGTCCACTTCCTTTTCCTTTTTGTGTCCCTCATATTGTTTTGGGACAAAGTATGATACAGAAAAGTTTCACAAGACATCAGTGCATTGGTTCTGGGGACTAGAAATGTGGTTTCATCATGCTTGGCAAGTGCTTACCACAGGGCTGTTTTACAGCCTTCTTTCTACTTTATGTTTTGTGATAAGGTCTCATTGAGTTGTTCAGTCCGATTCATTCCATGCTCCAGGAAGACTGTGGTGATATTTTATTTGTGCACCCCAATAAAGCTTCTCTGAGGATCAGAGGAAAAAGCCAGCCACTATATTATACATAGAGGTCAGGCAATGATAGCACATGCCTTTAGTCATAGCATTTGGGAGACAGAGATTCATCCGGATCTCTGAGTTCAAGGCCACACTGGGAACAGAGCCAGGCATGTTGGCACATGCCTTAAATTCCAGCACTAGTTAAGCATAGAGGTCTGGAGGTCTGTACAGACAGACAGGAAGTGATAGAGCTAGGTGGAAAGAGAAAAGTGATGTAGCTGTGTGGAGAGAGGAAGTGAGACGGCAGGCACAGAAAGGATATAGGTGTGGGTACACAGGAAGTAGGTCTCTTTTGGGCTGAGGATTTCCAAGTGGTAGGAACATGGCTGGCTTCTTTCTGCTTCTCTTATCTTTCAGTTTCTCCCCAATATCTAGCTCCAGGGTTTTATTAATAAGACCATTTAGCAATTCATCTTACAGAAGACCTTTATTGGCAGAACCAATACTGTGACCCCCCTGTCTCAGGATTCCAAGTGGTTGTGATCAAAGATGTAATAGGAAGAATTATTAAATGTACTGATTCCTCTCACGACTTTGCCATTCATGAAACTCACTTGGTCAAGTCCAGCATTGTGCTCAACTGAAGAATTAGCCTGACATTGAATGTCTGGCCTATTTTCTTTCTAGTTTTTTGTCTATCTCTTTTATTTTAATTGCCATTTTGATGCTTTCATTTATATTTTCCCCTAAATTACCTATGGGCAAATACAGTTTTTTTTTTAGGACACATTAGGAAATTTAAGAATTCTCCTTAATAATAAGCATATCACCTTAACGTTTAAAGTTAGATATTAAATTGAACTTCTTTATTTGAAGAACTTGAAATTTAGATGTCATTAGCTTTAATGATGCTCCAGAAAAATAAATAGATGTAGTACATAATAAAAATACACTAACAAAGAAGGAAGTGGGAAACCAACACAAGCTAATTCTCAAAGGTTGGTAAAGGTTTGAGACCTTAAAGGGATTTAACAAATCATCGTATTCAGCCTTTCATTTCACAGAAGTGTCATAAGGAGCTGCAGGCACCTAAGCTGACCCCTTCATATGTAGCACTAGAGCATGTGACTCCCAGTCTCTGTCTGAGCAGTGTAAACACATCCTGGGAAAAGAAAATGCAGTTGCTCATCCCTTCCTATTCCCACATGTCTGTTAATCTTTATTATAATGGAATTCTGCTGAAAACAGAGACAAGAATGTAATAGAATTATATAATGTTATAAAGTGATATTTTCTTCATTTTCAAACTGTTTTATTTGGCTAGCTCTTTCTCCATCAAGCAAATAGCTAAAGGGTATGTAACTAAGCTTAGAGAAGTCAACATGGTGGAGATTTCAAAAAAATAAATACCCAATCTGCAAAAGCAGAGTAAGTCAGTGCTAAAGTTGTAACTCCTGTGAGAACCAATTGCAGGCTTGCAGCTTTCCATCATGAGGGAAGCAACGTGATAGGATTCAGTGTGCTTCAGAATGCAAGTAAAAATTACCACTGTTGTGATAGATGATTTGAAAAACCCATGGAGTAGGTGAGTAGATCATCCCCCAGTCAGACTGCAGCCACTGGGAACACTTAGTCCTAAACTGCCATAAAGAAGAGGTCAGGAATGGTGCAAAAATATTCTGCAGACTCATTCATATTCCAGAGCAATTGCTTCAGTGTCTTCCAGTCTGAGTCGCTAGTCCAAGCTGTTGTTACTAGGAAGTGTGGGGTGTTGTCTCCCAGGAACTTAAAAGTGAGGGAAATTGCCGGGCGGTGGTGGCGCACGCCTTTAATCCCAGCACTCGGGAGGCAGAGCCAGGCGGATCTCTGTGAGTTCGAGGCCAGCCTGGTCTCCAAAGCGAGTTCCAGGAAAGGCGCAAAGCTACACAGAGAAACCCTGTCTCGAAAAACCAAAAAAAAAAAAAAAAAAAAGTGAGGGAAATTACATTGCCATCACAAAATGACACTCTAGAATTCTTGTGTAAATTATCCAAATTGAGAGTCAATGTCACCTTCCTGTCACAGGAGGGCTATGGGAATAAAGTATACAGGGCAGGCATGAAAGAAGTGATATTAACCTGACTTCCTGTATTAATGTATCTGAAAAATGGGAGAATAAACTCATCAAAGGTGGGAAACCCAGGAAAACGGATCACCTGAAAGGTAAGGTGGCATTATGGTGTCATTGCTACCTCAGGAAGAAAGGTGGCAACCTGGATACCCTCAGACTCCCCCTCCTCTTTGAAGGAAGACTGACTCTGGTGGGATGTGGATGTCAGGATGTTGGAGCCATTTAACTTCCTGCTCCTGAGCTTACAAAGCAGACTTTGGAATATTATCTGATGCAACATGCAGCCTTTATTGCTGGAAAGAGGATATAAGGCTTTGAGTATTTTTACCGGTCATAAGATTTTGAGTATTTTTAATGTCATAGCAGTTATTTTGTAGTGTGGGTAACAATGTGGTATTTGACCACAATTTATCTTTCCATAAAGCTATCTCCAAGGGGAACCTGCTGATCCTGTGCTAGCTCCCAGTGTGAATACAATAATTATAGCAACTAAATGCAATGTGGTATGTCCCCAGCACTCTCTTACATATATTAGTTAATTTAATATTTATGTCAGCTCTATGAATAGTCAAGATAATTTTATAGATGGAGAAAATGTAAATAGAAGAGGATGTGTCACTTGCCCAAGATCAACCTAGTTAACTGACAAGAAAACTTAATTTTGAACTCAGAACTAGTTTCGTAATTCTAGACCACAACCATCACTTTATAGTCATTCTATTTATTACAGACTGAAATCTCTTATCTACCATTCTCAAATTTAAACAGAAAATGCGAAAGTAGAAAGCTTTTCCCAAAGTACTCCTGAAGCACAAGTAATGTGATAAAAAGTAATTTGGAGAGAAAGCCAGTAACTATTATGTATTGTCTTCTCTTATTCCCTTGGTGAGAATAATCATATAAAATGCTTGATTGAGTAAGGCTGTTGATATTCTTCCTTGAGTACTATAACAACATAATATATGGGTACTGTCTTATCATTCAAAATTCCTGAAAGTGTTACATTCAAAACCATAACTGTCCCCATGAGTTTCAGATAAGAGCATGCAGGCTGGGACTTGTGAACAGTTTGGAATTCTGCTTATATATTTGGGTTTAGAAGTCTTTTGCTTGCATAGTTGGCCCTACACATTTAGTATCCTGGCGATTGAATAGGGGTTCTTGGCTTCAAGGGCTGGAGGTCAACGTCTAGAAGTGGTCCAGTAACCCAGACATGGAATTCTGCTCAGGGAGGCTTGTGAAAATCAGCCTGCCAGCATGCTATTTCTAGATGGCTGCAAGGGTAGTGAGAACCAAAGAGCCTGTTTTACTACTGGATTTTCTCCAAGATCTCAGATGGTCTCTCTCTGTTGGAAACTGAAGACTCTGGTGTTAGAGCTGATGGACTGTGAAGGCTACATATTCCAGAAGATATAAGAAGATGGATGCAAAGCCAATCTAGCCATGCATACATTATAGGATTATTTAGGATTACTCAATCATTTACCAAAATAACTGTTCCATAAACACTTAAAAGGATCAAGAATAAAGCATAGCCATGCTATCAAATGGCTAATGTTTCAGCTCTTGTAGTGAGACAGAGCTGAGTTTAAATCTGGCTTTTACATACATTAGCTGTGATATCTTAGGAAATCTTGCTCATTCTCTGTACCTGTGTTTCCTCATATTTCAAATGGGATAATCATAGTTCACACCAAATGGAGATATTGTGGGGATTTAAGTCTGTAATGAATATAAAGTTTTTAATGAAGTGCAAAAGCCTAAGAAAGCAGCAATAGTTCTCATTTTAACAGTTTTTGTTAGAGAAAGTCAAGCAGTTCCATTAAGTCCAGACACACTATCAAAAATTAGAGTGAGGGAGAAAGAAAGGAATAGCTAGTTTGCACAGGAGAATTTAGGCAGGCTTCATTGATGAGTTAGCTTGAGGCAGAGTCTTGAAGGAATGAATAGAATTTCAATAAAGAGAGAAGAGAAGATACTCTTGGAGAAAGAAATGAATTTTCTATGGTGTTGTGATCTATACAGACTACTGGTAAAGTTGTTCTGTACTCACTAAAAAGACTGGAATTAGAATTGGTTGATGACTGCTAAACCAAGAACTAAAATCATGGGATAGATTGGGATGCTAAAGGGAGCAGGCTGCAGAGGGATAACAGACAGGGCTGGGGAACGATGAACAGGTTCAGGGGAGACAGTTTCAAGAACAGGAAATAACGATTAAAGTTCGGAGGAGCAACGAGACTTAGAGAAGACTCTCTTGTTTGAATGGATGTCAAAGGGGAGCTCAAATCCCAGTGGAGACAGAGACGGCCACTCAGATAACCTGAGGAACAAACATGTGAAGTGTATAGTCATTAGAGGGAAGATAAACCCTGGTTTAAGTTTTCATCCCACCTAAATAAGTGTGTAAAACCTGAATCATAAGAATCATAATCACACGTTTCCGTACCTGAAAATTTAAAACCACAGCATCAACTTATAAGATTGGTGTGAGTCTAGAAGGGACTAATGCATTTTAAATGCTTAGGAAACTGACTGGATAATGATGCATCCATGTGTACATCTGGGACTATAGAAACTGGTCAATGCAAATTTAATATCAGGGAAAATAATAGAATAGTCATCAAATTACTTCCCATTACTCATAGGAGTGGGGGATATTGTACAACAATTCAAGTTGGATATCCAAACAGACAAATAATGTCAACATCAGATCAATTTAATTCTCCTTCCTTAAAGAATATTAGGCCAGGTCTTTTAGAGAAAGGTAAAAATATAGAATATAACTGAATTGACTGTGCTTTTGTCTGTGTCCATGGTGTTCTTTAGACCACACTGCATGAAATTGTTCAGATCAGTATGCCCTACAAGAGTAGAAAGCTATTGGATGTTCAACCAAATAAAAAAGTTTGGGAAATACGGAGTCAAATAGAGTACTTTGTGGCAGAAAGTATTTCTAATAATGTGATGTGAATATGTAAAAGTTAGTATAATATAATTTTTTAATTCTTCTGCATAGAATTTAAAAAGATTGTGTGTGTTTTTGTGTGTGGTGTGTGTAGGCAGGTGTTCACATGTATAAATTGGATAGATACTTGCCATGTTGCATGTGTAGAGGTCAGAAGACAGCCTTAGGTGTCAGCAGTTGCCTCCCACCCTGTTTGAGAGAGGATTTCTTGTTGTTTGCTGCTTCACATCCTTGGCTATCTGGTTCATGAGCTTCTACAGCAGTGGTTCTCAACCTTCCTAATGCTGTGAACCTTTAACACAGTTCCTCATGTTGTGGTGATGCCCAACCATAAAACTTTTTTATTGCTACTTCATAACAGTAATTTTGCTAATGTTATGAATAGTAATGTGTGTTCTGATGGTCTTAGGTGACCCCTGTGAAAAGGTCCTTTGACCCTAGAGGGGTCGCAACCCATAGGTCAAGAACCACCATTCTACAGTCTTCTATCTCCACCTCTCATCTCCACATAGGAGTTCTGGGATTACAGATGTTCACTACCATATCTGGCTTTCAGTTGTAATATGAATTACTAAACAGTCTTATTAATAAAAAAAAAAAAAACAGGAGCCAGATATTGGGGTGAAAGCTGAGAGATCAGAAGAAGAGAACAAGCCACAGCCACAAATTCTTACCCTAGGAAATCTCAGCCTAAGAGAGAGTCACTTCCTATATACTCATGCCTATATCTAATCTGTCGCTACCATCTCACTTCCTCTCTCTACCTGGCTATATCATTTCCTCTTTCTGTCCAGCTCTGTCACTTCCTGTCTGTCTGTATAGCCCTCCAGAATTTTATGATTAACTAGTGTTGGAATAAAGGTGTGTGTCACCATGCCTAGCTTTGTTACCAGTGTGGTCTTGAACTCACAGAGATCTGGATGGGTCTTTGCCTCCTGAATGCTAGGATTAAAGGTGTGTGCTACCATTGCCTGACTTCTATATTTAATATAGTGTCTGGCTTTTCCCTCTGATCTCCATGCAAGCTTTATTTATTAGAGCATAAATAAAATATCACCACATTCAGTGGGTTCTGTGTATCATAACTCAGGTCCTCATACTTGCATATAAATTGCTTTACCCACTGAGCCATCTACTAGGTCTGTTATAGAGTTTTTCTAAGGGCAGAAGAACACAGTTTGAGAAACAGATGTTGAGACATTACATTTTATTGTAAATACGGCTTTTACAGGGAGATTATTAAGTTGCATGTAGAAAAATATCATGCTTATGTTGCATATACCACAGGGGTAAGAGTTTGGGGATTGCTACTGAATACCTTTATTCATGATCTGGACAATAGGAATCAAGAGAATCACGGTTAGGCATTATGTTGGACAGAGCATCTCTCTACTTGGAAAATAAAAATGAAAATCAAAGGGCATTCTATTTATTAAAAATAGGACAAAGATCACTAGAGAGACAAAAAGATATTTTTTCTATAAAACAAGTTTTTTTTTTAGGAGAAAAGACAAAGATCTTTATGAACATTCACATGACTTTAAAAACACTGGATCTTAAATACATGCACAATGGAAAAAAATATCATCAGAGAAGTTCTTACTTGGCATTGTTCAAGTTTATCATAGTAAAAAAGCACAGAGTAGTGTGATATATCCAGAAGACTAGAGTGATTTTATTTTTTTAATGTTGGTTTTCTATATACTTCTTCCTTGGGGCTATATGTATCATGAGAAAGAGGCTTTGAGTTGCTCTAAAATGCAATAACTTCAAAGTTCAGGAACTCGAAGCAAGGTTCCAGTTTGAGTTGTTCCTAAATGGTAATGTAAGTGTCTTTGAAGTGGATCTTATAGTGAAAATCTCCTGCCTTTCTAGCTCAAACTTGTGCAGGTATACAGAATCTGACATTTTTCCTACCTATTTGTGATTCTAAGTGAAGAGATTATATATGACTGGTGGCATCTCCAGGCCACCAAAGTGGATGCTGAAGGTTTCAATCTCTTCTTTGTCATTCCAATGACTTGAAGTTTGTTATGGAGATGTGACCTCCTAAGAGTGCCTCTTAGACAGTTGACTCACAATGCATAGAATAAAGTCATGTGAGGGTGTACGTGCATGTGCTAACATATGCATGCATGTGAGAACAAGCAATATGTATGGAGAACCATGAAAGTACAGGAGGTTCTGGAAAACAAAATGAAATTCAAAGAACCTTTTTTATAATTAAATTTTATAAAAAATAGAATGGAGATCATTAAGGAGACAAGAAAGATTCCTTTTCTATAAGCTTTCTATAAGAAGAGAAGAGCTTGGTAGTTGGGTTGAAGAACCATAGACATTAACTAGAGGACTTCTAAGACACATATCCAAGTAAATGACATGGAAACATTTTCACATGAAGATGGGATATGTGTTGGAAGATTGTAAACCTGGAATAAATAAACCCAAGACAAATGGAGTTATTATAACATTTAGAAAGATATGAAGGGTCAAGATTAGGAGACATCCAACATTGAAGTTAAGAAATAAATTACATTAACAAAGCTATCTAACATAGGACAAAACTGTCTTATATAAAATTATTTTGTACATTTTGTGAAGGTGTTATGCAAAGCATATTTTGTGAATTAGGTTCTTAATCTTCTGAAAATTGCTGTGAAGGAAGAACCATTATCTTCACACCAAGAATAGGAAACAGGATGTTGGAGAGGGCAGATTATTAGAAAATAGAGGAATGTGGTTTGGTCTTGTAACACACTGCCAACTGTGAAAGTGTTTGTTGCCATTGTTGGGTGTTTTTTTTTGTTTGTTTGTTTGTTTTGTTTTGTTTTTGAGACAGTGTTTCTCTGTGTAGCTTTGTGCCTTTCCTGGAACTCACTCTGTAGCCCAGGCTGGCCTCCAACTCACAGAGATCCACCTGCCTCTGCCTTCTGAGTGCTGGTATTAAAAGTGTGTGCCACCACCGCCTGGCAGGTGTTTTAATTAAAGCCTGAAATGTTAGGAAATATTTTCATTTCAAAATTTTTCAATATCATTTCTAAAGTCTTTCATGAAGATTTTACTCTACTGATGACTGGAAAATTGAATTGACCCCTTAGCTACTGTTAGTCATTGGGTCTATATGTCATTTTGCTGCTTAAACACAGATGTGAAAGAATTCTAGTAGTCCATAGAAGGCCAGTTAAAAACAGGAGAGGGTATAGTTGAAAAACCAGGGCTATAGGGAAAATTAAAGGAGGTTATGATCACTTGGCCAGGACTAACTTGGTGGTATTTAATATGCAGAGGGATAAGGGAGTTAAAAAAAATCATCCCCTGGAGAATATAGCAAGAAACTCATTTCAGGGAGGGAGCTTCTCAGAATCAAGATCTTCTTAGAGAAAATATTATGAAAAACCAATTATTTGAGGCACAGGGAGTGGAACAGGTACAATGGGGTGGTGTAGGGTGAAGCCAATGTCTTTAATAGTAGACATTTTACCCACTGCCCTCCCAGTGACTTTGGCAAGATCTGACCCTAAGCATGAACCAGAATGCTAGAAAGTATGTGTGAACTTGGCCCTTTTCATATTCTCCCATTAAAGAATCATCAGGACCTAAAGGTAAAATCTGAGCCATTTTCATTTAGGGAGAGCCTCAAACTAAGTTTGACAGCTGTGATGATAGGAGTTCACAGGTAGCCAGACATACAAGACTGCAACAGATAACCTCAGGAGATCCCTTCCAAAGTCAGGATTCCATGGCTTTCAATGACCACAGAACGCTCAGAGTCCCCATTAATAAAATCACCTAGAAAAAAAAAACAACATTTCTGATTAACAGAGCTTTGATATATTATTTTTAGTAGTGAGAAGTCAGTTTCTCCTTTAACACAGAGAGAACTGAACATTCTTACAAAGGGATTCTTTTTAACCTCTGGGAGGACTCTTCTGCTTCATAGAAATTTATCCTAATTTCCTGTCCCCACACTTCATAGCTTGTTACCTGGTCCATTACTCTGACATGTAACTCGATAAAGCTTGGGTTCTTGTGATATTGGTTTTCAGCTCTGGCTTCTCCCAGCTGCTGCTTTGAAGTACCAGATAACATTCTTTGCCTTGCATGGAGTCCGTGGCTTGCTGTTCAACTTCTCATTGTCCTGTGGCTCTTCTGACTTCTTGCTGTGAGGTTCTATGCTAACCTTGCCCTTTCTCTGCTTTTTGAAGAGGGCAAACCTTAGGCTTTTCCAGGTGGCTAATCTGTCCATCCACAGAATCGTGCAGATTATTCAGGGAATAGTTCCTTTTCACCTTAAGCATGTCAAGTTTTGGTCTTTACATATCTAGGGGTGTCACTGGGCTATGACATGAGTCTTAATGGTGCATCTCATGTGGCTCCTGTGAATACAGATACTGACTATGCTCTTTCACAGACAAAAGCCTCTTTTCTTCATGTAGCACCCTGAGGTTTACAGTCATGCTTTTTATCCAAAGGCATCCCTTACTGAAAGAATCCAAAGCAGTCATGGCTCAATGTCTGGCATTTGGGAAAAGTCGCTTATCTCACTAGGCAACATTACGAGCTACCTAGAATTGGAGGGTCCAACCTTCACTGGATAAAGCATCTTTTGGCTTACTCACTGTGAGGAATAGAAATGAAACTGTCAATATCCAAAGATTTCTGGAACTTGTTTATATCTAGTCAGTATTGAGAATTTTCATGGCCTATGCTATTTTAATAGGAGATTAATTTGGGAAGGGAAAAATAAGCCAACTCCTGTTTCACCTATTTAGAACAAAATTACCTCTGCGATTTTAAAGAACTATTTTGTAACACAATGGGAAGGTTAGGTGACTGACTCTAACAGGTGATTACCGTGCTAACACATGCTTACAAATGGTGAAATCAGGAGTGACTCTTCTGCTGCATTTTGAAGAGGAAAGAAGCAAAATCATGATTGTAAGTGGAACCAAGGAAGAAACAGTTCATCATGCAAGGAACATGTTGCAATGGAGCGAAGTTACTCACAGGTGTTTGCTGTGCCTTTGGGGATAGGGAGGTATGAGCCTGGACTCCAAGGCCGGCCCTGATAATTCTTCTTGCATTTCCCACAGTCTGGACCTGTCGTGTTGTGCTCACATTCACATGTCAGTTTACTGTTGTCATACACACACACAGTGGCATGCAGGTTGCACTTGCACCTAGGCAGAGGAGAAACAAAGAGTTCTCTGTCAGTCAAGTTGGTCTTAGCAGTCTAGCTAGTAGGGGTCATGGGTAGCTCTCAAACCGTGCAGCATTTTTTTGTGCTATACAAAAACAAATGGTGAAATACATGGAAATTCAGGCTTAGTCCTAAGGATCTCTTCAACAAAGGTCTTTTGGAGAAGGGTCTGTTGAGATGTACTCATCTTCCCTCTCCATTCTGAGGAAGCCTAATACTAGTCTGTTCTACATGGGCCTGAAGCTCTCCCTGGACAGCAGTGCTCCTAAAGACTTTCTTCCAAAGCCATCTAAAATACTGTCTCCAGTGGATGACTAATCTGTGATAGCAGAAGTCTGACAATGTCACCAGTTTCTCTGACTTTAAAGAAAGATGCTGTCTTTTTCATATCATTACGACATTTCTCATTTGTTGTAAAAACCATGACAACCATTAAAACAATTTGCTCCTCAGTATTTTTCTAAGGACTCAGCAGCTTATGATCAGGTTTTCTCATTCCGGGACTAAATAATCACAGGCACTTTTGCCTCAAGTCCTCCCCCTGGCCCTAGGGGAGGTGAGATAGCAAACTTTATACTTCCCATTCTCAACATATAGCAAGAGGTGCTTAGAATCCTAGAAAACACAGAGCGAACAAACAAACAAACATGTATGTATGTGACAGTGATTTAAGGCCATTAACTGTGACATTAGAACTGTAACATATTAGAGGCAACAATGGAACACATGATTTCCCTAACCCATGCCTAAATTCAAAGGGTGAAGCTGTGAAGGCTAACTTGCTATTTGCCAAGGCAGCAGGTAATAAAGTGTTTTACATCCTTTTCAGGCCATGTCCTCTGGAAAGGTAAAACCTACATTGACAGAATGACCATGAATAGGAATGTGCCCACACAGAGCAGAATGACCATGAATAGAGATGTGTGCCCACACAGAGAGGGCCAGGGATAAAATACCAACATACGTCAGACTCAGAAACTGAAATGTCACCTGTGTGTAGGTGTGTTAAAATGAGAATCTTCTGTGAACTAGGTAAGAAAAACCAAACCCAAGTTTCATAAAGACAAATACTGTGGTGTTTTGTGTATTTTTCTTTGGAAGAAGATGTCATAAACGGGAAAAAAATAACAGAACACTTTTTCATAGGTGGGAAATGCAATTGTTTAACTATTGTTATTTCTACAATGTCTGCATGGCAATGGCTATTCTCGCTTGATGCAAATGGGCTCATATTCATGACAAGGAAGAAAACAAATGGGTATGACTATGACCTGGAGATCCTTGGCTCTCTTCTAAGAAGGTGTGGTTCCTGAGCAATGGCCATCCAGTCAAATCTCTCTGGGAAGCCCAGGCCTCAGCTTCCTAATGGCTTTCCTGGAATGAATAATACTTCTAGCTACACTTCTCCCCCTGTGTACCTATTATTTATGATAAGATGGAATAGTCACATTAAAATAATAGAAATCAAACTTGAATATATAAATAACATCTTTAGAGATTTGTATTTTCTCCATCTGCCTAAAGGGAAGGAGAAAAATAGTTTCTTTAAACAGATAGTGTTTAATTGTAAACTAGGCCCTAGAACAATCTCCAATGCATAGGCAGTTACGTGTGCAAGTGTATTTTATTAAGAGATCTTTTTCTTTCCTGCCATTAGCACCTTTATTTATGGACGTGTTTATACATATGGAGGATGTTTGAAATCCAAGCGCGAGAAGCAGCAGCTCCTCCTGATTTAACATCCTATCTGGTGTTAAAAATTTCAAATGAGGAAATGAACAGTGTGACCCCAAAGAATATGCTTGCTTCACGTTTGAAGACTGACAATGCAAACACTCAGTGGGAACTGGATTATCTATCCAGCAACTTTCAATGTGTGGATACTCATCGTTCTTCTTTGAGGTCCAGGCAATTTCCATTCTAAAGACATTATGTTAGCTGAGAAAGATATTCTCTGAATAACAAAAGGAAGCAAAAGGAGAATAGATGAATTGTTGCTACTATTTTTTTCTTAGATGTCTGGCAGTAGAAGACTCATTCTCACCCATCTAAAAGCTTTTTATTGAGGGTTCAACTCAGTACATAACCCTTAACCAAAACTCATATACATCTCCAGTATTACTTTTCTGATGAATTAAGTTACTTCCATGTGTTGGTTTGATAATTATTACTTAAGGTTTTAGTATTTTTAAAAAGTTATTAACTGAATATATGATCCTTTTATCCTCTGGAAAGAGTAGTGTCTACCTTGTACCTGGCCTTCTCCAGTTACTGCCTTGTCTTAGTTATGAGTTTCTGTTGCTGGGAGAAAACACCTTGACAAAAAAACAACTTGGGGAAGAAAGGGTTTAATTCATTTTACAGCTTATAGTCCATTATCCAGGGAACTCAAGGCAGGAACTTTAGCAGGGAAGAAATCTGGATGCAAAAACTGAAGCAGAAGCCAAGGAGGATCTCTGCTGACTGGTTTGGCTCCTCCTAACTTCTTCAGTTTGCTTTTGCACATACTCCAGGACCACCTGCTCAGGAGCGGCATCACTGACAGTGACCTAGGTCCTCTCACATCAATCATTACTCAAGAAAATGCCTCAGACTTGCCTACAAGACAATTTCATGGAGATGTTTTCTCATTTGGGATTCCCTCTTTCTAGATAACTAGCTTGTCTCAAGTGAACAAAAACAAAAACAAAACAAAACAATAAACCTAACCAGGACACTCCTTCACTCTTTTTGACGTTTTTTACATCTATCTTTATTAACTCACCTCCTGCTCACTCCTTCCAAGGAGCTAGCTTCTCTTGCTAAAATCACCCATGCCTTCTTTACTGAAATTCCAATGGCTATTCTCAACTTGCCTTGACTTCTTCAGATGTGTTGACTATGACCCACTTGTTTTACTTGCTAGCTGTCCCTACTGTATGTCTAAGCTTATTTTCAGGACTCTGTTAGATCTGGACAGGCTGTTCCTTTGGGTTCTAACTTAACATCATCAGCCTTGGACACTCTTGTCTAGAATTTTTCCTTCATTTTCCTCTGTGTTCCTAAATTTTGTTGAGTTACAGACTTTTTATCACCAATTTACAATTATCATCCTCACCAACCCTCAAATGTAAAAGTTACCTTGAATATATGAAAACATTTCAGGAGACTTGAATTCTCTATGTCCTATAGGGGTAGGGTTCACAGAAGCCCCTCCCCCTATTATCAGCAGGTAAGAATTTGTGATAAATATGTTGCGAAGGCCTCCATCTGTATCCTCATCACAGGTCTCTCCCTCTGGCCTCAGACATATTTATCAAAACACCTTGTTGACATAAGTTTGAAAGGTCCCAAACCAATCTTCTTGACTTTCCTCACCCACCCACACCTCTTTCTGAGTTTTTTTTTTCCCCCCTCAGCAAGTATAGTTTTTGTCAACTGGACCTCCTTCATCTCAGTTAACCAAAGATATTCTTCTCTATTGCGTTCATGCTCCACCTAGCTGGTCATCATTCCATATACCACCAAGTCTTCAGATTAATGCTCCTTCAGTATCTCTCCATCCATAGTTTTAGCAGAGATTATGTCCTTGGTGATGGCTGTCACTGTATGTGACTTAGACATGTACAAAAACTTCTAAACAGAAGTGAATGCTGCAGTTACACTTCTCTCTGCCAAACCCCAATACTAAGTTTTAACCAGTCTCTTACTCAAATACCTTTAGGTCATTTCTGGCTTAGAACTTCTGTAAGATTTTGTATTATTATTAGAGCAGAGTCTAAGCTCTATGGTATGCCTTCAAATACCTCTGCAATTTACCTCTTTTCTCTTTTCCAGCTTTGTTGTTAAAACTTCTAACTCTATTCTTGGTTTTTTTGAGCTTACACTCATGTACTCTTAAAAGTTATTTCTTCTTCCTTCAACATTTCATTCTCCATCCCATATCTCTTCCATCTGGATAACTCTTCCTTTCAGGTGTGAACTTTGGAAGCTCAGTGCCTGGTTCTTTGTTGATATTCAAATACCATTTGTCAGTCAACTAACTAAATGCCTTTTCTACCATGTAAAATGCTGATCTTCTGTTTATCTATATGAAGCCCATGATCTCTCTGCAACAGATACAGGTTGTATTTCTGTTGCTTTTCTGTTTGTGCCCTCACTGAGAGGCAGCACTCATGTCTGCCTATTTATTGCAACAAATTCAGCATATAGCAAGTTGCTTGACACATCATAGGTGCCCAAATGTATTAGATGATTAAACAAGTAACTAGAAAATGAATAGCCTCTCTAAAGGCAGGAACTCCACATGCATGTCATACTGTGTGTAGCATAGCAATGGATTAATAGTAGAGTTAGTAGGCACTGGACTCAATCAAGCACTCTATGATGTATGTTAAAAAAACTGCCACATACTTCGTTATGAGTTTTCACAAAACACACTCCCTATTTGGCAAAGAGAATTCTATCAAATTGGTGAGATCTTATAAACTCAATTTAATATAATTTAAACTATTGAGGATTTGCCAGATGACTGAAATTGAACCTAAGAGCTCTCCTATAATGATCCCTGAAGATCTTGGAAAATGACACAGCTCAATGGAGAGGAAAAACAGCATGGTATATAGCATTCTCATTGTAGAGCCTGCATTTTTTTAATCTTCAAGTCCTTGTGCTGAGATGGCTACCCCAGTTTAGCTGGAGCTTGGTGGAGCCCTGTTTTGACACTGGATAACATTTGTATGTCCCCAGAAGTAAATCTGCTGACCCTGGGTGGATTTTCAGCTGTTCTTCTTAGTCCTTGAAGCATTGATGTGCAAGGGCCAAGTGTTGAAAGTGCACACTGTGGCACCATGGCTTTGCCTTGTATTTGGAAGTAGCTCCCTTTCCTTTTCCACAGCTCACTTTATTCTCATCACTCTCATTCCAATCAGAAGCTAAAATCCTTTATTTAGAGCCCTTGCCAACCAGACTGACTTTTCCTCTAAAGGTAAATAAATAAATAAAAGTGCATTTTAGTGTTGAGAGATTGCTCTCAATTCTTGGTGTCATGACTTCTGGCCTTATTATAGATGGAGGGCGAATTTCTGAATCCATCCCACTTGTCTCTGACAAACTCATGGTTCATTTTCACGGTCACAGGCAGGAGAGGAACTGTACATGTGGAGATCTGTCTTTGATAATAGTCACGTATCTGATGCTCCGATATGTGCTATTCACTGGGGTTGTTTACATATAGAGAGTGCATATAAACATGCTGTAGATAGAACTAATTGACTTGCGTTTACCTTGAAGATCTATTTGTGTGCAAGTGACAAGTACCAACCACTGTCAAATGAGAGCTACTCTTTCCGACTTTTAAACAAAAATAACCTCTATTCTGTGCTCCAAACTTAATGAACACCAGCGTGTTCTCACTTTCAACGAGGTCTGTACTTCCTGTATTTTAGTGACCAGCTGTCATGAGTCAATTTAATCTTGCTTATAAAATCGCTCCAATGTTTAGTTCTGTGCCACCTGCCAGTAGGTATGAAAAACCCATGCAGTCTGCCCGGTTTTTCTTTATAACTTAATATATCTATTCTGGGCCAGAATTTCCTGCCAGCCAGAGGTCTGTATAGTCTATTAGAAATGTTTCCAGTGGCGACACTGGGACTAGGGGAAGCTTTCTATCTAAAAAGTAACACAGAAAGCAGGACCACGCTTTGTCTTGCAGTTCTTGGGTTTAATCTACTTTTTCTCCTGGAAGGATTTGTTACTAAGTAAAAGAAGTTTAAGCTTTACAGACATTTCAGACACAGAGTAGGACCTTAGCAGTGAAGCCTCATGGTCATATGCCTTTGTATAATTTCCACATGTAAGACATTATTTATGTGGAAATCAGCTCTTAGTGAGCTGAGTCTCAACTCCCTTCTCTAATAGCTATTCAAAGGTATGTTTTAACCATGACCAGACCTGACCTGGATCTATCCTTCGTTGTAATTCCCACTTTGGATCACCCTTGATTATATAAATTGTTTTTAGAAAATGTGTCAGCTTGGAGATTGGAGCACCGCAAATATCTTTTAAAATAGGTGAACAATTATATACAATGAGTATATCTTGCTTTTCTGCCTCTGTAGCCCCTTATCTCTTTTCCCATTGATACATGAATTCTAGGCTCTCACCTCAATTTGCTATTTGAAATGAGGTTTGTAACAAAGGACCTTCCAGATTCCATGTTCTGGTGTAAGCGTTTGAAAATGTGAATTCAAATGCTGACTTTGCCACTTACTTGTTATGAACCCACAGATGAATTGATGGAAAATCTTGATTATTAACTCAATGGGAGTTAAGATCACCATGAAAATGAGCCCTTGAGCTTGGTCAGTGAGGGAGTTTCTAGACCAGAAGATCCACTCTAACTGTGGGTGGCAGTGCTCCAAGGACTGAGGTCTTGGACTGACTCTAAAGGAGGAATGGAGCTGAGTAGCAGCATCCCCACTCTCTGCTTCCTGACTGTGGTTGTGATGTGACCAGTTGCCTCACACTCCTGCTGCCGTGCCTTTCCCACCATGATGGACTGTGCTTTCAAATTGTGACCCCAAATAAACCCTCTTTCCTTAAGTTGCTTTATTTTGGTGTTGTGTCACAGCAAACAAGAAAATAACTAATACAGATGACTAACTTAACAAATACACAATGACACAGAGCTAATGGGGACTGAATACTTCCAAGCACCTGGCATTGTACAAAGGTGGAAACCTCATAATAATCCCAAGAGTTTGGCACTAATAACTACAGATGATGCAATTGAATACTAAGGGGTTATAAAAACCTGAGACCAAGATGAAACAGTAATTCTGAGCATGGACAGCCTGCCTCCAGAGCCCTGCTCTTTCTTAATGCAAAGAGGGCTTCTCTCTTCCAAAGTTTCATCCAGCCTCAGTTATTTCATCAGTAAATCACAGACAACAAATGGATGTGTTTCAAAGGACTCCAGTGGAGACTGAACAAAATAATGCATGCCAGCTGTTACTATCTACCACAAAAGCCTTAATAAGTATCTTTTAAATATTACTGTTTCTATAATTGCTATATCTACTACCAATTGGGCTATCAATTCATTCTGTAAGTATTATGACATGTATGTAGCAACATGAAAAGCCTTGCAGGTATTCAAAAAGAACACATAATCTATTGAGTAGGGAAAAGGAGACAAAAATAGAACACAGACCACAAATAGTAATAATTGGTCTTTTTAATTGTGATGGAATAGGGACTTAGGCTAATGACACCATACTCTCTCTATGTTATAGATGATGAATTCACCTTTACCCATCAGAGGGACAAACTTGCTGTGGGATGGTCTGTATGTCAAATGTGTTGCTGATTGGTCAATGAATAAATCACTGATTGGCAGTGGCCAGGCAGGAAGTATAGGTGGGATTAACAGAGAGGAAAATTGAGAGAACAGGAAGCTGGGAGGGGAGACACTGCCAGCCGCCATCAGGACAAGGAAGATGTAAAGTACCGGTAAGCCACAAGCCACGTGGCAAGGTATAGATTAATAGAAATGGATTAATTTAAGCTGTAAGAACAGTTAGCAAGAAGCCTGCCACAGCCATACAGTTTGTAACCAATATAAGTCTCTGTGTTTACTTGATCGGGTTTGAGCGGCTTGGGACTGGCGGGTGAGAGAAATTTGCCCTGACTGTGGGCCAGGCAGGAAAACTCTAACAACACAAACTCTACTTTTTTATTATTAAGAAATTTTCTATTCATTTTACATACCAACCACACATCACCCTCTCTTCCCTCCTCCCACCCCCTATGTTTCCCCCAAAATCCATCCCTCATTCTCACCTCCTCCAAGGCAAGGCTTCCCAAGGGGAGTCAGCAGAGCCTGGTACAGTCAATTGAGGCAGGTTTAAGCCCCTCCCCCTGTAGCAAGGCTGTGTAAGGTGTCCCACCATAGGCACTGGGCTCCAAAAAGACCACTCATGCACCAGGGATGCATCCTGATCCCACTGCCAAGGGGCCCCTTAAACAGTTCAACCTAAACAACTGTCTCACCTATGCAGAGGCCCTAGTACAGTCCCATGGGGCCTCCACAGCTATTGGTCCACAGTTCATGAGTTCCCAATAGTTTGGTTTGGTTGTCTCTGAAGGTTTCCCCAAACTTTGCTATTAAAGTAATGTGGAAGAATAAAATCTACTGTGGTTTGCCTAAGCGACTTGAGGGTAGCAGATCACCAAATGTACTTTTTCAGTATAAAATATGCAAAGCGCAAGTTGAAGAACAATGTTGCTAACACTGAACTTTTTGAAATCAAGTGCATGTGTGTGTAACAGCAGAAGAGACTGGATCAGAGGGTTTGTCTGGATAGTTGCACAGTAGGGGAAGGCACCAGGAGTGTAGGAATTGCCTCTGCAAGTCACAAGGGCTGCTTTCCATCCAGTTCTAAAGGTTCTTCTGCTGCAAGGGTTTGCAGTCCTAACCAGAGTGATGGCTGCTGGGCTCTCTCTTATTCTGAGCTCTGTTCTTTAGAGAATCAGTTTTGCAAAATGATACAGACTTGCTTTAGAGGCCCAAGTAATGGCAGCTATAGTTTTCTTTGAGGATGTAAAACAAGGATCAAAATCTTGATCACTTCTTCACTAATAGCATGATCTTTTGATATAAGGTTATTTGCTTGCTTCCAGAGTGACAGAACAAGGACCAGAAAGTCTTTTCTACACTTACTAAGTAGAGTGACTTAGATACCTGCATCTTAAAAACCTTTTACAAGTTTTCTTTAATCCTTGCTTGAGACACTAAACTTGCTTACAGTGAATTATCTGATTACATGAGTCACTAAGCTGTTGGTTATTTTAAGTGATATTAAAATAGTCTTTTTCTTTTTCTATTTCTAAGCTAGCTACCAAGGGTAAAGTGCCATGACTGTAAAATAAAAATAGCAGCTTATACATTTCAGATAATGCACTGTCTGAGATCAGTGCACAGAAATGATGGTGCCATGTGACCTGTTACTAAACTCATGAGCATCTAGCTAAATGTTCTCAAAGAAATATCTCATAATATCTCTAAATATCTCAAAGAAAAAAGACAATACAAAATGAATCCCATGGCCCAGGTTGCCACTCTTCTCTGTTCTGAAGACTGGCAAGTAAAAAACATGTTAAATTAAAATTAAGATAACCCAAGGCCAAATTGTAATTAGTAGATGACTCCTGATGCTTGTTTTATTCACAGAGATGGTATGTAATATTGGTGTCTCCAGTCTCAGATATACAGATTCCAGATATTCAAGCAGCTCTAGGCTTTGTAAGAGATACTGCAGTGTAGTGCTAGGTGCTTGGACTCTGGAGAAAGGGGTATAAACTCACATTTTTGTTCTACCATGAATCTGTTGGCTACCCCATGGGACTGCTTACAGCATGTAACATAGGTTTGCTAATGAAGTCTACACTCAATAGGCTTACCAGTTAGAAGGACTTTTGATGCATTGGGATGTTTTTACACATACTCATCTATTCTGTGGCTCATACTAATCAGCTTCTACATCTCTATCTTCTTTTCATAGAATCACACAAGGGAACACTTTCTTTTACCTAGGTTTGGGCAGCTCTTGAATATGCATACTTGTTCTCTTAAAACAGGTCTTATCAGAATAGTTGTGTGAGACTTACCTTATATGTAGCAGGCTAGACTAATCGCTCTATGAAAAGAAGTCTGAACAGCAAAACCTATGTGAAAGAATAGCACCTACTTCATCAGTCTTATTCCACACTTTAGTTTTCACTAAAAAATTTGAGAGGAAATTGAATTAGATTCCTAAGGGTGTTATGGAAAATTGTGGGAAATAGGTTTCTTCTAAGTCTCCTTTGCTGAAAAATAAGATAATATCCACTAGAAAAGTATGGACCTTACAGAACAATTTTTTATTCCCTGTATTTGGTGGCCTAGTTTTATTAACCTCTAGAAAAGATGAAGTTTTAAAGGCAAAAACAATTACTAAACGAAAGATAAGAACAAACAAAAGGCAAAAAGAGAGGGAAAAAAAACCCTGCATCAATAAGAACATGATCCTACGTTGTGACTGATGACCCAAGATGCAGCTACAGTCAGACCTTCATCCTACTTCATGACCTAAACTGTGCCAAATTTAGAATTAATGATTGTAAAGCAAAGAAACAAAAGCTCTTGTGAAAAAATTAACAACAATAATGAACTATGAAATAGTCCAAAAGAAAGAGCATCATGAAAAAAGGCAACTAGACTGTGTCCACTGGGTTTATCAATACCACTGTTATCAGTCAGCACACAATTTCCTTTCATGGTTAAACAAACTAGATGCATGAGAACGTTTTAGTGCAAAGGAAAATTTTAACTAATTTAACATGGGTCAAAATCAGACTTTAGCTTCAAATGAAATATGACCAAGAAACCTGGTTCAGTTGATAACACTGGCTGATTCTGTTTGGGTAAGTCTACTTGAGTGATGCCTACAGGCTCATATAAGACTTCTCTCTAGAATATGAGTGCTGGGAAGGGGTGTATTCTTTAGGAAGAGACTATCAACAACATACCTTCAAAAAGAATAGAGGGCCATTGGCTCTTTCTTTCCTACCATCCTCCATTACTTCCATTCTTTTTTTCTTTCTTTTTTGTTATAGACAAGAGGTTAAGAAGTCTGTTATTATTTATACTCATCCATGATGAGCTACTTCATCATACGCCCAAAATAATAGAGTCAATTGATCTAGGACAGCAAAGTCTAAAACCATGAATAAAAATAAACCCGGGCAGTGGTGGTACATGCCTTTAATCCAAGAGCTCAGGATGCAGAGGCAGGTGGATCTCTGAGTTCAAGGTCAGCCTTGTCTACAGAGTGAGTTCCAGGACAGCCAGGGCTATACGGAGAAACCCTGTCTTGCACCCTGCTCCCCGCCCAAGAAAAAAAAAAAGAAATATTTTCTCTTTTAATGTTAACTTCACCAATAATTTGTTATAATGATAGAAATCTGGCTAAAAGAGTAGGCCAGGCAAACTTTCTGGTAATAATTTCTCTGCAGTGTGAAAGATTACTCCAAGTTTGACAAATGTCCTGCATTGACTACTTTACTGACCTCACCTTCTAGCAATATCTTAGCCATAATGCATATACAATCTACATGTAGGTCTTCAATTCCTTCTTTGTAACAGAAGTTTGGGCTCATCTTCCTTATTATCATGGTAAATTTAGGTAGAAAATTCCAACTTAGGGATCCAGAGGTCAGCAGAAAAGCCAGTTTATCTAATTGTCCTGTTTCATCTCCTGCAAAATGATTGGTTCAAGTATGAGAACATGACCCAATTGCTGTTGAAATTGACCTTGGGGTCAATTTAAAGGACAGTTTCCTAATGATAGTCCATTTCAAAACTACAGCAGCTTTATCAAAGACAGACAGGCAGGAATCGCTGCCTCTCTGTTTCATAGGTAAACAGAAAAACAACAATGGAATAGCCCCAAACCCAAAACCTCAGTCCTAAAGAGCCTGCATGTGTTAATGTTTCCTATGGAGGCTTGCTGCTCAGCTCAATCACCCCTATCCCCTGCCCTTCTCTTCCATTAACTGTATTAAAGTAAGACAACTTTTTTCCCTCCAAGAACATAAAACTGAGTTTATTTCAATTCTGCTTTTAGTTGCTAAACATTTCTATTCTGGTTTTAAAGGGTTATCAAAGCCATTTAGTGGAAGAGAAGGAGAGAGATAAGGTGATTTTTTTTTTTTTGCTTGAAAAAATAAAAAGTGTTCTGCAGAATCGTGATTTTCCTTTCAATGTTACTCCACTGCTTAGACCTCTGTTTCCTTATCTGAAAAACTGGTCAATAACAGTAGCTATCTCATAAGCTTATAATGCAGAACAACTATTCTCTTTGAACCATTGACAAACAAGGTCTGCTATCCTTAGCATCCCTACCATTAAATTGATCTTCACTGTTCTTGTCAGTATTTTTGGTTATGAGATGAAAAGCTAATGAAGCACTAGGAAATATCAAGGCTTCCCAAATCTTGGAGTGCAGTTTTGTATAACACCCTTGTTTTCAGAGGGACAGTTTCCTGATACAAAAGCTTCAGATTGATCTTCCAACAACGCTAATACTTGTGTTGTCCACAAACTGTAGGTCAGATATATTAAAATTCCAGGTTCTTGAACCAAATCTGAAGGACACTGTTAAACTCAGATCCCTGGAAGTGAAAATAAGTCATCTGAAACTAAGGCAGAAGGTTCCAGAAGTCCAAAAGACCCACAGTCTTTAGTCCACTGACATGACCATAGAAAGGAAGTGACCTGTGCTTTTCCTAATAAAAGTTCTATGATGGTGGCAGTAATGGTTACAATGCAGTCCTGGGCCTTGAGGCTTGCCTTCACTTGAGGGCCCTCCAGAAGAGCAGCCTACAACAAAAGCAAATGGAAATTGCTTCTCCTGCAGGACTGGAAATATCAAATGCAGAGCGTGGTGTAGCCTTTTAATCCACAGGGTAGCAAAGTAAAGGTCAATTACCTCACTTAGAGAAATGAAAGGCATGTAGTAAAAGTCAAATAGATACGGCTGTTAGATAATGTATTTCAAGCATGAAAATGAGGATTTTTCTATTGCTGGGTTATATTTAATGCCCTGGTAAACACAAGAGCTTTATGACAAAGAGGGAGATGCACGGCTGGGCGGAATCTGCCTGACGGAGTGCCCTCTGCTCCGTGTGTGGGTCAGTGTAGCCATCATTGATTGGTGTCAGGACCCTGCCGGGAAGCGGGAAGACTGGTTCCACAACCATCAGCCAGAGCCTGAGGAACAGCAGATGCTGCTGTGGGCAGCACTGGGGGTTTGAAGCGATCAAGAAACTCCGCAGTTCTATCCCTGTCTCTCTGTCTCTGAGTTATCTGACCTATGACCCTTGTCACTTGGGCTTTACTCTCTTCTGACACTCTTTCCGTGTCTCTGACACTGGCTGAGGCCCAGCTCTGCTCCCCTAGATGGCTGAAAAAAGTTTAAAGATCTTATGTAACTGCCTCTCCCCAACCCCCAGGTGTGACTCTAGTCCAAGGTTGTTCCTCCACCCTTTCTACTCCAGAATTGAATTTTCCCTCCAAACAGTATTAATGTGTAGCCTTCTTGGTTTCTGCAAATGTGGATAATCATATTTGGATTATTAGGTTTTTCATTCTGATCACCCCTCTAGGAAGGACTCTTTCCCTTAAAGCGATCACCCAAATAAATTTCTGGATATATCTCCTTCCTGATTTTTTTTACCTCATCAGAAACCTTCCCCAGGGTCACAGACAGTGTACTGGACTTGGATTGAGATGTGTTTCTGCTCTTAATTCATGTTATTTTACCTGAAGAAGCATCGTGAATTTCTTGGCCACTACATCAGATGCCATAACATTTTAGGCATGGTGTTCCATTTCTTTCAGCTGCATCTGCCCTTGTCTCAGACAGTATAAGTCTGCAAAATCATTCACTTTCTGTTTATTTTTTTCAAAAGAAGCATTGACATTCAATGAGTATATTCATTAAGAAGATATTTTAATATTAATTAATGCTATGAAATTCACTTGGTGGCTCTTTCAGAAATATCAAGAGTGGGTATTCTTTGTGGGATAGAATTGATTTTCATTCTACAAATGATACTTTAGTGAGCTTCTCATCCATGTGATAATACAAAATGATTCCTTCTTCTCAGGAAAGCCCTGCATATGGAATAGCCCAAAGGCTGATGAAATCTTTCTGTCTGAGTTAATAAGCTTTCTGGTTGCTCATGTAAACTCTGTCTGTGTGTGTGTGTGTGTGTGTGTGTGTGTGTGTGTGTGTGTGTGTGTGTTGCAGATGTGAATTTCTCAAGAATCTGAACATTCCTACCTACCTATAGGAAATGAACACATCATTTCTCCAAAGCACTCACTCATAGGAAATTAGGAGAGTCTGTGACAAAGGAAGAGTGTGGCCTCTTTACCTCCTCCTCTTGTTGGAGAAAATGTTCAGAAGAAGTGTCAGGCTAAGTTTAGTGCCTAACCACCTGTCCTAGATTTTGGAACTATAAAGATGATGGAATAGAGGAAGGGAAAGAGTTGAGGAAATATTCTATTAGATAGGGCAATTCTTTTCAGATGAGAATGCCTGATCATACTCTGTATAGGAGGGAAAATATCCTTTGCAGAAACACAATTTTCCTAGACAAACATCTTGATACTGGGCATTAAATGGATGTTCAAGATATCATAGAGGTTTTAGTCTATCTCTATAGCTAAAGAATAAGGAAGTCATTGTGTGTGTGTGGGGGGGGGGTAGTGACTGCATGACTCCCCAGGTGTTGATGAAGAAGCACCTCCACATTGATACTGGATAAAGCCTTATGGGAAATTCTCGTTATATAATAATGTTCATCCTTTATTGTCTGTGTAGTTCTTCAATGTCCCTAACACTTTCCATCAAGTGTTGCTAAATTTAATGACCTATTTTTAGCGAAGTATTTGTTCACATTTGGGGGAACAAACTAAAGCTTGATCAGCCCCATGTGAGATGGGCTGAGGGAACAGGTGCCGCACATCTCCAGCCCAGGTCCTTCAGGATGGCCTGATAGAGCCACACATTCAGTTTTCCTGGCCTCTATGTTCTTCTGATTGAGGATCTGCTAAACTTAAGTAAATGGGCAAAGGCCGTAATCATTTGAGGAGAAGCATTTCTCAGATAGTTTGGGATGGATAAACCTGTAATCCTGAAGAAAGAGTAGGGAACATTCTTCATATGTGCTCAGGGTAGAATCTGGGGAACAGCAAGGGAGGTGTCCAGAACAAAGAAAACCCAGAAAGAAAAAAAAAAGAAAACTCAGAAATTATTTAGCATATTTCACTCTAGGTATTATGTCTATAACCACAAAAAAAAAGTTCCCATATAGGGACAGATGTAGTGGCACATGCTTACTTCTGGCATGTGGGAGGCAGAGGCAGGCAGATATCTGTAAGTTCAGACAGTTGGGCCTACATATTGAATTCTAGGCCATCCAGGGATACACAGAGAGGCCCTGTCTAAAACAGAAAAGTCCCATGGTACATAAATTGAAAATCAAAATAAAGACTTAAAAGGAAAAAAAGAATTCAAGATATGAAAAATTCACTAGAAAAAACTAGAATAAAATAATACTGAATTTATATGTATTGCAATAGAAACTCTTTAAAGTAGAAATGTGCAAGGCATCAATAAAGTGTAAGCCATCATCATGTGACCCATGGTGCACAGTGAGAAAAGCCTGTAGGGACAAAGAGAACAACAGGCAGAACATCTGGGAGAAGTTGCCAAAAATATTCTAATTTTTACAAAGTGAAAGAAATGCCAAATGTGATAAGCTCCAAATATAAAGAAAATTGTACCAAAACTTCAGAAACAAACTGCCCCAAGTCTATGGCAGAGAACTCTCTAAATGCAAGAATAGAAGAAAAGACACATCGCATTCAGATATCTCCTTGGAAACGTTATAGCTGAGAAGGCAGCAAAGTAAAGGAAAATTAAGGAAGTAAAGAAAGTAAACATGTCAACTTGCTGTCCTTTACTCAATAAATTGTCTTTAAAAAATGAGGCAAGGTAAAAAACATGTTCAAAGACTCAAAAGCTTCAATATTTCATTCCACACTCGGAAAGGTTAATGGACGTTCTCTAAGGGCTGAGGTAGAAAAGAGAGGAGCAGTAGAAAGTGAGATGGACACACATAAAGACAACTGCACGTGTAAACCATGCTGATTAACATGTGCTCTGAAAACATAGAGATAGGAGAAATTCTATGGTGGATGACTTGCTAGCCTGCACCGGGAGTGCTACGGCAGCACCTGAGGTCAGACTAGGATGTGACAGTTTCTGTGACACACTTTAAAGTGATCCCCAACTAGCAACACACAAAGAAAGCAGGTTGAGCACATAGAAAGGAGTCCTAAAGATTTCCTTCATCTGCAGAATGCAGAATGGAATGAGAACACAAGTGGAACGGAGAGAAATAACGTAACGAGATGTCAGCCACAAGAACACTTGTTCAACTATGTTCACAACAGCTTTACTCATAATAGACAAAAACTGCTATATGTCTGTGAGAGATATTTCCTGGTTTGGGCTTTCATAATTTCGTAAATTTTCTTGAGATGTTGTTTGTTATTTATTCTGTTGTGGATATCAGTTATCAGTCAGGGATACATTTGAACTCATGATCCTTATGTATCAGCCTCATGAGTACAAGTCCTAGGGTAGATGATGTACCCCTAATGTGTGCTGTTTTGTCAATGTTTCCACATTGTTAGTGTTAAAATGCCTAATAGAAGAAAATATAAAAAACATTAAATATTCCAAAACAAAACAAAACAAAACAAAACAAAACAAAATAACGAGATGTTAGCTAGAAACCTAATCATATTAATAATCATATTAAATGTAAATTATATGAATACTCTAGTTAAAGACACATATCAGAAAGGAAGACTGATGTATATTGTCTAGAGAGTCAGGTCCTGTTCACACTGATGTATATTGTCTAGAGAGTCAGGTCCTGTTCACACTAAAAGGAAGCTGAAATGGAATCGTGAGTCAGACCCAGCAGGTTTCAGCTCAAAAAAAGATAACTGGGGGAAAGTGGGTAATTCAGCAACGATAAAGGATTTAACAGATCAAGGAAACAAAATAATTATCATCATTTATGACGCTAAGGATGGAGCTTCAACATATTTCTTAAAATTTTGGTTTTCTTTTCTTTAGAAATTGACAATCATCCTAGAATTCTAACATCCACATGGATAGATGAGGCCTAAAATGGCCAAAGAAATTCTGCAAAAAGAGCAAAGACTGGAGACTAACACTCTGTAGTTCCATGACTCACAAAGCTGCATTAGTTAAAACAGTGTGATATTGGTGTAAAGATAGATGAGAGAACAGAAGTGTCTAGAAATAGACACTTACATATATATGGACAACTGATTTTTTTTTCACAAAAATGCAAAGGCATTTCAGTAGATAAAGGGTACTTTTTTTTTCCCCAACACTAACTGGGTCTACAACAGTTGGTAACATAAAAATGAACTTCTATCTATGCCATTCGAAAAATGAACTAAAAGTTGATCATACAATTTAACATGAAAACCCAAAAGCATTAACTTATCAGAAGAAAACATATGAGAAAATCCAGATGACATCGAATTAGGAAATATTTTGCCAGTATTGATTTACATCAATAATGTAATCAATCCATAAGGAAGACAATGGAAACATTAAAATAATCTTTTCTCCAAAAGAAGATCATGTTCCACATATGTGCCAAACACATCCAAATACACACACACACACACACACACACACACACACACACACACACACACACACACAAAGGAAAATGGGAAAAGGATGGGAAAGGGCCATGTTAACAGGCAGAAATGACAAATTACAGTCTGGAAGGAAATGTTTGAAAGATACACTATTGACAAAGAAAGTCTATTTAGAATACATACCTCAGTCACAAGAAGACAAACAATCCAAGTTACATAACATTTTTCTTTTTTGCATGTATGTATGTTGTGAATGTATGTGCAGGTTCATATGTGTGAGTACATGTGTGAACAGGGGTGCGTGCATGTGTGCGTGCATGTGTGTGTGTGTGTGTGTGTGTGTGTGTGTGTGTGTGTGTGTGTGAATATGTAGGCCTGAAGTTGACATCAGGAACTTTCCTCAATTGCTTTCCCCCTTCTATTGAGGCAGGGTCTCTCATTTGAATCCAGAGCTTGCCTAGATGTCTCTCTAATCATATTTTCCAGTGTGCTGGAATTACAGGTAAGTCTCCACATCCACTCAGCAATTAAGTCAGTTCTGGAGATGTCAACTTCAGTCTTTACACTTGCAAGTATTTTAGCCATCTCCCTAGCCCTAATTTACCCAATTTACTTAAAATTAAAGGGAAAAATCTGGTTTCAAAAAATTGTTGAAGATTTTAAATAATACTTAATCAAAAAATTACATGTAAGCTCAGTAAATAGAAGAGTCTCAATGCCATGAATCATTTATAAAGTGTTAGTTATCACAGTGTGGGACCAGCAAGATGGCTAACTAGGAAAAGACACTTCCAAGCCTGATGACTTGAGTTCAATCCCTGAGACCCATGTGGTGGAATGAGAGAACTTACTTTGGGAAGTTATCCTCTGATCTTCTATGGCATGTACATGTATGTCCATGCATGTGCTCACATGACCAAACATAAAAATAAAAATATGATTTTTTATGAAACCACAGTGAGATGCATTTAAACACAGATGTTGGTGGGAGCATTATTTATTATAGTTAATTTAGTTGATAATTTTGGTTAGTCTCCAGAACATGACGGTAAGACTCTATTGCTGAAGCTGAAGACACCATATGCCCGAGTCTTAGAACAGAGAAATCAAGCTAGTATTAACCTTGAACCTTCATTCTACCTTTCATAGTACTGGAAAATATAATGGGGGGGGCTACCAGAGGATAAAACCATCATAAATCTTACCCAATGTTACTGGCTTCAAGTCTTCCTATCTGTGAGCTTTAACAAGGACCAGCCTGCCAGGATTATGCCCACTGGTACAATAGTGTCATGAACATTATAGGAGTAACCAACCACTTTCTGATTGGGCTTTTGGCTCTCTCCACAAGATGGAGCCCATTCCTGGCACTGTTATTGGGCAAATAACATGTGGTTGGACAGATCAAAAGCCCCAGGAGAGAATATACTACTATTATTCTAGTAAATAGACATAGTATTAAACCAACTCATAATGACTTATCACTATATGCATAAATTAATTAATAAATCTTTCAATCCTTATTAGAGAAGATAATTTTTGTAGTAGATATTGATTAACATGTAGACCCATAACTGGTTAAGTTGCAGAGAATAAGAGACTGTTGAATATTCAGCCTTAAGAGGGACATCTATATCATACCTCCTCTGCCAAAGTTCAGTGATCAATGCAGAAGATGGGGTAGAAAATGTGTTAAGAGCCAGAGTAATGGATGGCCACAAGGAAAGAGTGTTTTTCAGATATAATAGGACACTTTCACATATGCATTCACAGCTGTTGTGACAACATACACAAGCTCAAGTCATCCAAAATCCCAGAATAGAGGGAGAAGTTGGTCACCAAGTCCCACCTCTAGCTGTTGGAAACCGCTAGATGCTGGGAGAGGGAGAGATAGGGTTGTCGGTTTTGTTTTTAAGTTTTGTTTTTTTCAACAAGGTGAAGCCTTGGTGGGTCAGTCCCGATTCAGCGGGTAGCCCCACACTCAGAAATAATTGAGCAGCACAAATTTAACGCTGTATATTAGTTTTGAAAGGGTAAAAATGGAAGACATGAAACTGGAAGGAGTGGGGAGGAGAGGGTAGATCTGGGAGGAGTTAAAGGGAGGAGTGGGAATGTGATCAAAACACATTGTATGACATTCTCACATTCTCAAAGATTCAATGAGATTTTTTTTTAAATAAAGGAACAAAAAGTTAAACTTTCATAAAACAAGAAATTTTAAAGTAAACTAGAGAGCTGATCAGAAATACGAAGCTACTCAAATGATAATTTCACTGAAGTGTACATAAGTCAGAAACTTCAAATTGTAGAGTGCAAACATGCAATTTTCTTTCTGTCAATTACATCTCAATAAACTGTTTATGCGTGTTTCCAGACTGCCTGGAACTGAATCCTGACACGGCTGTACACCAGCTGTTTGACTGTGGGCAATTTGCTTAACCTTTTGGATCACAATTTTCTCATTCATCCGCCTGGGATGATAATCACACAAGTCTCCTGAACAGTGCTGAACAAAACAAATACAGAACAGAAGAATATCAGTCTATTGATGTAAACCCTCAGTGAATTTCACCATTACACAGTCATTTCTGTATCCTTGGGGAGATTGATTTGAGAATCTGTTTAGATATCCAATCATCAGCTACCAACACACATGTTCAAAGAGACACAGCAGATTTTACTCTATGCCAAGAAGTCACCAGTCTATGTTTCATGTCTATCTCCATTTATTTATTATTGTTACTTTTACTTTTGTGTGTGTGTATGTGTATGTGTGTGTGCGTGAGTGTGTGTGTGTGTGTGTGTGTGTGTGTGTGTGTGTGTGTGTGTGTGTGTGTGTGTTCTTTTGGAGGCCAGAAGAGGGCTTTTGATCCCTGGAGTCTGAGTTTACAGGCAGTTGTGGGTCACTTGACAACTGGACATGAGTGCTAGGAACTGACTCTGGTCCTCTGCCAAAGCATCAAGCACTTAGAAATGGTAAGCCATCTCTCCTGCTCTCTGCTTCCATTTCTTAAGGCTCTTAAAAAAAAATCAATGTGAGGCGGTTAAGATGTATGCTTCCTGCTTGGAACAGGAACCAGGTCTAGAATTGCCAAGTCTCCATTCAGTGTGCGGCCCCTTTGCCCATTACGTCTGTATGACAGGGCTGATCTATCATAGGGCCTTGATGGTATTAAAAGTTATTAAGCACCTATAGTGTGCTAGACACAGAGAAAACAGAGAAAAGGCATGATTTCTGCTTAGCAGCCCTTTGTAAAAGAAGACTAATGAGTATATATGTATATATATATATACATATATATTCAATAGATCAAGAGAACAACATACATTTTAAGAAATTTATAAATATTTAATCAAGATTTTGTACAGTAACTGACAGAGAAACAGACTTCTTGGAATATTAAATCTGAAATCTAAATGACTGAAAAATTACAGGTTCACAACTTTCATGGGCAAATGAAGTGAAGGGTTTTGAAATGGGAACTTCATTCTTACGCTATATTATTTCTTGGAATAAAGGTTTAAAGATCAGAAAGCATTCCTGAGAGACAGTGGGTTGAATTTATCATTTCAAACTCTATATAAAGTGTGGAAGCATTTCATTTTCTCCTAGTAGCTTTTGTGTCAATATTTTGGGAAGGATTTGAAGTATGAATTCATCCTTTTATTTTAAGTACTTTTATATATAACATTTCTCTCTCCTATCTCTCTCTCTCTCTCTCTCTCTCTCTCTCTCTCTCTCTCTCTCTCTCTCTCTCTCTCACACACACACACACACACACACACACACACACACACACACACACAGAGGGGGGGGAGGGAGAGAGAGAGAGAGAGAGAGAGAGAGAGAGAGAGAGAGAGAGAGAGAGAGAGAGAAGAATATTTTGTACAAAGAGAAGCAGAGAATCTGTGTCTACAGACCTATGACCCTATCATGTTAACGTTTGGTCTTTCAAAACATCATCCTTGACTCCATACCCCTTTGTTCTTAAGTTAATTTTAGCTCTGAATTCCCAGTCTCTGGAGAGAATATGTGACAGCAAACTTTGCAATAGATGTTTGAGTCTGTGTTTAATTAAAAGTGCCCTTACATCTGCTAGGATGCCATCTGAAAACTGTCTTCTGAGATATGAGTGATGACCTACAACTTCAAGTCCATTTCTGTAGGTAGTGTTCCATAGCAACAGCTGCCAGCTGGTACCCTGCACGTTCCTCCCTACTGTGCCTCTAAAAGGGGACCGATTTGTCCTGTGGGAGGTCTAAAATACTGGGGATTAAATTACCATCTGAGTGGACGTGGTTTCAACACCATTCAAAAACATTACTTAACTCCCTGCTACATTTCTGTCGTCTGCCCCCCCACCCCACTAACAGAATTATCCAGGTGAGTTACAAAAGATCTTGTGTCAACTGCTTTTGTTACACAGAACTGACAAGGATAGCAGAATCTTTTTCTGTCATCAGCTTACTTGGGAGAAAAACTAGAAGGTATTTTGACACAGTGGGGAACACAATACATTTGTGAACTGAAGGAAAATTGAGTTTCTGTTGAATTGTTTATGGATGCTGGAGAAAGAAGTGAGGCTAATTTCACATTGGTTAATTCTTTGGAAGGATGCAAAATAAAATAATATTTGAACATAACTGTGATACACTAAAAAACCTACCCTCCCCCAAGAAAAATAAACTGAATGTAGTTTTAGACCTTTAAAATAGATTTTAAATTCCTATGAATTCAGATCCTGAAGGATTATGTTAAGTAGTTGTTACAAATTATATCCCATGCCAAGTGACATATATAAAACTATGCAAAAATATGACAGTTCATTGAAGATTCTGTCTATCCTGTATTATGGCTAAATTTGAATTTGTATATTTAAGCATCATTATAGCACATAGGGTAATTGACTGTAAAAGATGCATATGTAAAAATTATGTTGGTTTACCTATATGCAAATGAATACACATTCTATGTGCATTTTTAAATTATCTCTTAAGTTCTAGAAAATTCCAGAATCCAGCTGTTTCTCATGGGATCTGTGCTGCAAAAAAAAAAAAAAAAAATGTACATATCACTACTCCATTTCCTGATTTTTAATTCTTTGACTGTATTTCATCGCAAGGGTCCATTCATTTTCTTTGTTGTAGGACACATAGTTTCTACTTCAGGCTAGCATTATAGAGTCATAGAGTGAGTGAAGACAAGATCCTGGGATTGGCTTAGACCATTCTTCATAATTTCACAGAAGAACTCCGCTCCAGGGGTCCAGACAGCACAGGTAGTCTCAGTGGTCTTTCATGTAAGCACTTTGTAGTAGAAATGTAATTCATGCCACAGATCCAACCCACACCATGCAGATAAGTTTAAATGTTCTAGCTATCTCCATTAAAAATCAGTAGGCACAATTCATTTTAACAATGCATTTAATCTATCTAAAGGAAATGTCATTTCGATATTTGTTCTAATGCTTCTTAACAAGCATGTACAGCTGTGCATGAAATAAAGTTAGTTCACCTCCCTCTGAAACTATAGGTGATGTATTTGAGAAACTACTTTTCTTTTTTTTTTTTGGTTTTTCGAGACAGGGTTTCTCTGTGTAGCTTTGCGCCTTTCCTGGGACTCACTTGGTAGCCCAGGCTGGCCTCGAACTCACAGAGATCCGCCTGGCTCTGCCTCCCGAGTGCTGGGATTAAAGGCGTGCGCCACCACCGCCCGGCGAGAAACTACTTTTCTAAAGATGGACAGAAGACTTACCACTCTAAGCCACTCTGTTCTTTAAAGGGAATTTAATGATACCTGCCAGATTCAATAAGCATTCAAAACTATTAGCACATTGCCTGGTGTGGTACAATGGCTCAATCAATGTTAAGAGGAAGGAGGGATGCTGATGATGCTTGGGACGAAAGCAGGGGTAAGTTTTGCCTAGCTCTCTAGGCTCACTTGAGAGTTGATATACACCATGTTGGAGACATTGCAAATGGTTATTGACTTCCCTTACAAAAGTGTAGGTGAAACTTAGTGAGGTGATGAAATGTAGTCTCAACACGGTAACTTACTTCTTCAACACAGCTGAGTGAAATATGAAAGAAAAAAGATTTTGTCATTGAAGGTTTTCACCACAATGCCACCTATGAAGGAAGTGGGAAATGACCAAAAGTTGAATGATGAGCGAAGAGACGAAGTAAGTAAGTAAGTAAGTAAATGAAAATTCAGAATACAAAATGGTAAGTGTGCTATAATAACAATATTGTAACATATGTATTGATGTGATGAAGATGTGAAAGGTAATTTGCAAAAATAAAAATAAAAATAGGATTATTTTAAGGTGAGTTAAGTCACACTTTAATGTTACATAATATTTTGAATAAAATAAGTGGAAACACTTTGCTCCAGAAACATGCATAGATTCCTCTTGCTCAGTTAATCAAATGTTTAGGATCTATTTTTTTTGTTGTTGTTATTTTTCTTCATTGGACACTGCCATGAGGCAAAAACAAGGGAATAGCTACACTTTTCTTTCCCCAAGATATTGCTAACAACACAAAATATTGGTGCGCAAAAGTGTTACTAATTACTATTGCATCTTATTTGATAATAAAAAGGCATGTGATGTCCCAGGATATATGTATGAGTAACTTTACAGGATGATAGAATGCTGTGTGGAATTGGGCTCAGGTAAGAGGCAAGAGGAAAAATAATGACCGCTATGGAATGGTGCCTCATGGTGGAGATTAGCTTTTCGCTTTGAAGGACAGGCAATTTTGTATAAATGGCAAGAGGGGATCTATATTTCAGAAAGTGGAAGAGTGAATGAAAGTGTGGGGTGAATGGAATGAATCATGAAAGAGACTGGGATCATTAGTAAGTTTCCTTTTTGGAGGGAAAAGATAGTGGGATAATTATTCTTCGTGCTTGATTACCATTTATTAAGTGCTAACTGCAGTTGAGTAAGGAGATGAAATTTAGCACAGTGTTGCAAGGAGCATCCATTGCGATTCACATCTCCCGTGTCCTGAATGAGGACTGGAGTGGACTGGATGTGGGTCCTTGTGACAGTCCACCTCTCACGGCTCTCTCACCCTAACACAGCAGCAAAGCTCTATCCCCTTCACACACGGAGGTGCACTTCTGTGTATTGGTGCTTGCAGTGGGGGCTTTCCACTCTTTCAGAAAATAACATTAACATTAAACCTTTCCTTTGCCCCTATTTTGTTGAAATTAAAATTCATTAAATGTGAGTTTGAGAGGCTTTGTTCTATTAATTTGCATTGACAAAATAAATAGAAAGTGTTATTCGAATCGTTGGGCAATTCTAAAGAAGCAGCCGTGTGGGATTCTCACAATGGATCTGACGAATGTCCCTCCAGGAAACCAAACTTTTGTATGACAAGAGAAAACATCAGAGAAGCTCAGGGACAGAGTGGAGAGAGTAGAAGATGCCCTAAGACCGACCCAGATCCAGAAAGTTCTGAGCTCATCCTCAGGAAACCAACACCAATCAAAACAGATAGCTCAAAAAAAAAAAAAAAAAAAAAAAAAAAAAAGATACAAAAACAAACAAATCTGAAAGGCCTTGAAATTCCATCTACCCTTATTCTATTTTTGCTCCAAATGAAAATAGCATCATTTGGCTTGTGATTTACAGTTTACAAAGTGCTTTAACATAATCCCTACGTTTAAGCTTCACAATAACTCCGCGATTTTTAAAAATATATTTTTGTTAATTATTTGAGAATTCCATACAGTGCATTTTGATCATTCTATAAATGATGTAAGACTCTCAATGGCAGAGGGACCTGCTCATATATTTTCCCCCTAAGTAGCACAGAGGATGACTCAGGTCACCAGGCTCAAATCTCTTGTTAGCTTTCCTCCTCTTGTTGGGATACACACCATGATATCACCTGGAAAGGGTTTGTTTCAACCTATGCATCCTGATCACCGTCCATCATGGAGGGAAGTCAGTACAGGAACTCAAGCAGGAGCAGAGACAGGAACCTCCAAAGAGAGCTGCTTTTGAGGTTGCTCCTTGTGGCTCAGCCTGCTCTCTTATACAGCCCAGGACCACCTGCCCAGGGATGGCAGTGCCCATAGTGGTTGGGTCCTCCCACATCAATCATTATTTAAGAAAATGTCCCACATGCTTTTGTATTTGTATTGACAGGCCAAACTGATGACAGTGTTTTCTGAACTGGGGATTCCACTTCCCAGAGGCTCGAACTTGTATCAAGTTGACAAACAAACAAACAACCCTAACCAACACAGTTCCTTCTCTTTCCACTGCACAGCATCAGGTATCTGGCTTTAAGTATTCAAAAATAACATTCATGCAGATTTATTTTTCTACTTAGGTCCATCAGTGAAGTAGTGGTGGCAGATGAGGAGTAACTGGCAAGCATCCAGCCTTCTTGTCATGAAGCCACTAAAACAATTCTGCATGCAACCAGGGTTTGGAGAGTTGGTATTCTAAAGGGTACATGGGCCTCTTCTCCAAAACTTTTCAGATTACCTGCCAGTACATCTGGACTCTCCACCATTCCAGTTATTCCTTCAATAAGACGGTAGCTTTTTCTGTAAAGGCAATCACATTACTATTGTGGAACTATGGCACACAGACTTGGTAAAACTTAGGAGAGAACAAGAGAGAAAGGGAGAGGAGGAGAAGGAAGGCAGAGAAGGGAAGAAAGAGACAGGAAAAAGAGGGGTAAAGGAGTGAAGAGTGCTCTGAGGGAAACGGAGAGGAGTCCCTGAGAGTCCAGTGGGTGGGCTTTGTGGGTTATCCACAGTCTCTGTGGTGATCACTCAAGAGTCCCGAGGTGGTGAGCGGTGGAGGTGAGATGACGCTTCATCTTCCTCAACCTGTGCTTAGGGCTCTCTCCCTTTCTATGTCCATGTCATTATCATAGTCAAACAAGTCTGATCCTGTCGAATGCTCTGTAGACCCATCCTCTAAGGCCCACACTCTAAGATTCTACAAATTAGCTTTCACAGAAGGCAAGATGCTAACTTGACATGGCTCCACAATTATTAAAATAGTAATCTTTCATGGGGTCATTATAGTCAGATGGTGCCTGGATTTTTTTCCCTCCCATACAAACATTGTATCCTGACTATCAAAATTAATATCAGAGTGAGGAGCTGTTGATAAGGACTAAAATACTTGATTTTCCATACCCATTTCCCAGATCATTCACTTTTTCCTTCCTAGAGCTCTGTACTCTTATAATGTAGCATAAGAATCTAATTATCCTTAAAAATGATGTAATGAATAAAAGAGTTAAAGAAGTTAACTAGAACTTCCACTAACACTAGATATGTGCACAATGCATATTAATTTCTCACATTGCTAATGTTCTTAGTCCTTTTGTCAAACATGGCAAGAAAAACTAACATTTGCTGGTGATCAGCTCTTAAGAGAAATGTCTAAATTCCTTGAGCGAAAACTCATGTTACTTGATCCTTCTACCCTAAACAAATTAGCACAGGACTTTATATATAGCATATACACAGTAAGTGTTATCTAGCCTATACTGATGATCTGAGTGATTAGGAATGTAAATTAAGCTTCAGTAGCATTATTATTTTTCAAATACTTTAAAAAATTAAAATATTTATGCATTGCTTATGAATTAGAAATTACCTGTCTATTATCATAGAAATTAAATTACTTGATTTCCTTGCCCTAAATCTTCCAGTGGATTCTCAATCTCTCAAATTAGCCTGTAAGATGTAATTAATACACCATCTATCCAACTCCTGACCTCAATTTCTACTCAGCTCACTTTGAGATCTTCTCACTGTGTTTCTTGCTTATCTTCAGGGTCATGACCCTTGCTATTTCTCCTTTAGAAACATTTCCCCCTAGGTGTTTGCACACTTTATTCATATCCATCACGTGCCCTGATATTCTACCCTTGGAATAACCCTTTCTGACTACCCCTTCTAAAGTGGCTATATTCTTGATCTTTTTCTCTAAACCTAATTTGCTTTTATTTATGGTATCACTGGTAAAAAATATGTTTATTGTTTTGGTTGTGTCAAGTTTAGTGTCTGACATGTTGTATACCCAGTAAAACATCTGAGAAATCCCACAGAGAATTGGTGTTTTCTTCTCAGTCTTCTGGGCAAGGCAGTCCAAGAAGTTACAACTAAGACAACTTCAGTGCCAAGCAGTTAAAAATAAGACAAGTATGATGTGATCCACATCCATGTGGACAGTTCAGGCTCCATAAGAAAGTATTTAATTAGATGACGAGGCATTTGGCTACCTTAAGAGAATCATAGTTACTCCCACCGTTTACCTGTGCTTCATTGAATTTCTTTACTTTGACATTCAGAGCACTGGGCAGAAATCACATCATGTCAACATCCGCTGAGGGCCTTCACTATGCTTTGTTTTAATTAAACAGTCGGATTCCCCTGGTCCGCACCAGTTCTAAGTCTGTCGGTGGGCTGCTAGGCCCTGGCCAGGCTCCAAAAAACCCCCTCATTCTCCCCACGCAGAGGGCCTAGTTCAGTATCATGCAGGCTCCACAGCCATTAATCCAACTTTCATGAGTTCCCACTACTTTGGTTTGGTCGTCTCTGCAGGTTTCTCCATCATGATCCTGATGCTCTTGTTCATAGAATCCCTCGCTCTCTCTCTCCTACTGGACTCCTGGAGCTCTGCCTGGTGTTTGGCTGTGGATCTCTGCATCTGCCTCCATCAGTCATTGGAGAAAAGTTCTGTGATGACAGTTAGGGTACTCACCAACCTGATCATTGGGGCAAGCCAGTTCAATTCAGGCACCCTCTCCACTATTTCTAGTAGTCCAAACTGGGGCGGGGAAGGGCTTAGACTTGCCTCTACTGGATGTGCCTCCCCATGGGAGGCCTTGCCTTCTTGTCGGGGGTGGGGGAATGGGGGAATGGGGGAGTTGGAGAAGGGAGGCTGGGGTCGGCAGGAGGAGGGAAGAGGGGGATCTTTGATTGGTGTGTAAAATAAATGAAAAAAATTCTTAATAAAAAAGAAAGTATTTAAATAAAACTATAATTAAAACATAATGCTGACCAATTAAAATGCATCTAAGAACCAAAGCACACTCAACTACTTCTGATTTGGATGCTTCTGATTTCAATGGCGATGGTCATCTGAGGAGAATTTTGAAGCAAGTACTGTTTCCAATCATTATTTATTACCACTTCTTTCCATCCCTTTCTTCGATCCTTGCATCCTCAAAATTTCTCTCTAAGATCCCAAGGTGAATTAACTGGCATGTATTCAGTTCTGACCCTTTAGCTCCTTAATGATGGGAATAGTGAATATTAAAAGAAGAGAAAAATCATAGAAAATGCCACCATCCTTCTGGTGCTCACTGAAGTCTGCAGAGGGGTGAATCCCAGAGGTACTCATCCTATGACTTCACAAGGTGAATAAGGATATAAAACCTTTACTTGCTCATTGTACCTGTCCACTCTGCTTTCTTCCTGAGAAGCTGAGGCTTATCCTATGCCATGCTCTAACCCCAGTGGCCCAACATCTGTGACAGATTCAGAGTCAGTCAATATATCACCACCCACTATTTATATTTCTGTGCAATCAATGTCCATGTTATATTGCCTTAGGCTGTGATTCATAGTCATAAACTGTAGTTTATATTTATCAATTTCAGTTATGAGAAAAATTGGGCAGGCAGGATGTAATTACAATGTCATGAGTTACTAGGAAACAAACACTGAGCCTCACACATCAGTGACCACAGAAGTCAGGAACATTCTCCCCAGTGACTTCCTTTGTGTTTTCAACTCTCAGACTGTAGTTTTGGGTTTTTTTTTTTTTTTTGTTGTTGTTTTTGTTTTTCTTGGTTACCTTATTCAGATTTCTGCTAAATTGCAGGAACATTTTGTGATAGAGATGTCAGCATTTTCGACAGAACTTTATTAGACAATGATCATCCTTGAAGAAGAATCTTGCCATAATTTAGACTAATTTATGGTTGAGCTGTCAAGCCTAGAATTAACAGAGAAAACCTAGCAAACACTAATCTGTCAGTTCAAGGCAGAGACTTGAATCCTTTAATCACAGCTAAACTTTTTTACTTCTGGGGCAACAAAGCTGTCCTCTCAGCAGGGTGCTATGGCATGTTTGTAATGTCTAAAGGGTAGAAATATGCTCAAATTGCAGTTCAAATGGTGTGTTCTTAAGCAATAGCAGCTTGTAGAGGCTGTTGAATTCTCTGCCTCCTCTCCACCCCATGCTGGGATGATTTGACTAGTGCCTTAAGGTGTTCATGGAATTGATTACTTTCAAAACAGATATCATAATTTAGGCTTAGAAAAATAAAATACCAGTTTAAGAAAACTGGCCCAAATACTCAGTGGGCTAGACCAGAGCCGGAATGCAGCCAACAAATTCACGACTGAAAAACGTTATCTGAGATTCATCCAGAAAAACAAAGCAAAACAAAACAAAGCAGAAAAACCCTCTGTGGCAGGATACTTGATCACACTGTGAACCCTGAGATTGTGTTATTTACTGGAAAAAGCTATTTCCAGCTGTGGCATGGTTCAACCCTATCACACCCCTTTAAAAGATTAAATAAAATCAACCATAGATCCAGAAGTGGGGCAAACCACCAGTTGACAGAAAAAAGCCATCGAGAGAGGGAAGAAGTCAGAGCGAGTGTGGCCAGGCTTTTTGGTTTGGGACAGCTGAAGAGAAGCTCTCTCTTTGCAAGAAAGCGGTAAAGGAGAAGCAGATGTGTGCTTTCTCGGCCTCTGAGCTAGCAGGTTTTCATCCCAGCATCTGGCTCCTGAGTCTTTATTGGTAAAGTAGAATGATAGAGACTTGGTTTAAAAACTACATTTGGTAGCAGCGGCAGAGGCACTGGAGGCAAGGGGCAGAAGTCACCCTGGGCCTCAGGCTGAGCAGTAGGTTAGAGCCTGGAGCCACAGTCGGCAGGGGAGGCAGCCGTAGATTTGGGTGCAGCCACTGTACCCCTGGTAAAACACGCCCCCGCCCCCTTGCAGCCAAACTTATGTGTAAGTGGTCAGGAGCTGTTGATTGATTCTATGATCTTCAAACCGAGAGTCACGAGTGTGAATGGCAAAAGATCTGCATGCCATCTCCCCACAGAGGTCTGTTTCCTGGGATCAGCTTTGGAGTGTCATCTGTGTCAAGACTTGAGGAACAAAACCTTCAAAATGACCCCAACACAATGATGTCAAACAGCTCTCAGGGAGGAGGAGGAGATTTCCTTCCAATCATATTTTTAATGCAAAAAAAATTTATGACTTTGATATTTACTTCCAGATTTTCCATATTGTTTTTACATAAAGCATCTCCCCATTCCATTCATAGGACACGTGAACATTTTCTCACAGTGTCTTAAGTTACATTATAAAGTCAAGCATGAGGATTCATGCCTGTAATCTTAACATTTAGGAGGTTAAGGCAGGAGGAATACTTGAACTCAGGGCCAGCCTCAGCTACATGGTGACATCTAGGCCAGCCTAGGCTATTAGAGTGAGACCCTATTTCTAAAAATTGTGGTATAATACAAGTATTATGGAATTTAAGGCATTTCAATATCTTAATCATGTATTTGAGTAGAATAATCAATTATTTAAGAGGACTTAGAAATTTTAAGGAAGTAATTTGACTCATGCAGTCAAACAGGATGGACTGCTGTAAATCCTGCTAGAGTTTCTAAATGATCCTTGACTGTCCAAAACACAGTGAAACTCCATCCGATTTTCTAATGTTCCTAATTAGTATCTTTCTTCATTTAGCAGCCAGCCATTGTAACCAACTGTAACTGAAAAGCAAATACCATAGAACCCATTATAAATAACTTAGAACTGTCATTGAAAAAGGAACTGTTAAATAGTGTTCATGTTTTTATGTTTAAAAATTGGTTTTATCCCAGCTTCTCTCCTACTTTCTTAACCTGATCATCCATCTCATAATCTTTCTCTGCTAATTTTATAATCCATAATTTATGGTCAGTCAAGTCAAGGATGAAATTATGCTCACTTTAAAAGGAATTATGAGCCATCTTTGAAAGAAATGAACTAGTTAAAATTAAAACCGGGCCTTCATGTCTGTGAGAGATTCAGGGCCCATGCCTTTAACAGAGATGTTAGGGTAAAGGAATTCAGAAGAGGTGATTTCCCCCTGATTTAACCTGTTCAGCCCTCTTTCTTTCCTCATTCTTTTTGGCATGCTGTTTTTCTCCAACTCATTGAATTATAAATTTAGGTATTTGTTTTAGTTGAGATCATTACTCAATAGAAACAACGTCAAGCACTGGATCAGGCATGTAGAAAAGAAAAGTTCTTTAAAATAACATTTATATGCTATAAGCTGTCTCTGTTGTGACCAGGGGACAAACTCCTTGTACATAATTGTTTGATTGAGGGTGTCTGGAAGACAATATGTCTACAGATCATATTTAGTGATTCACAGAATGTTGTCTCTTTAAGAACTACTGATTATACCCCAATGGAGAGCTTCATAGAATCTTCCTATCTATTGGACTTTTATAACAATACCCAGAGGACAAACACATCTTTCCAGTGACATGACTCCCTTCAAGAAATAGCCCATTCATCCTTAAAATAATTTTATTTTTTAAAAGGTCATTACATCATTCAATAATATTTGTTGAATATATTTTGTCCACCCAGGATGTTGTAGGTCAATGTTTTTCAGTCTCAGCTATTCACTAAAGTTTCCTAAAGAGCTTTTAAAATATACCTATGTTGTACTGCATGCCAGCTGCACAGTTGTTGAATGTGATCTTGGTATGAGCGGAAGAGCAAAGCTCTTCCCAGGCAGTGGAGACGTTGACACCTGTGGTACTCATATTTTAGTGAAAGAAACAACCTAAACATGGAAGCATTTCTTTCTGCCTTGATAGCAGTCTGGAACACATAGAACCTCCTACAGCACATTATTTAGTGAACATTTTTAGGCTACAGAAACATGGAACATTCACTGAGGTCAGGAAGAAACTACAAAGCCAGAGAAGTGGATGAATAGGGAAGACACTGATTATCCAATGTCTGTGACTCACTGACTGAAGAAGCTGAACTGACACTGCACTAAAGAGAGGATTTCAGAAAGGGTTGAAGGCAAAGGCTAACCTAATGTGGGTACACACACACACACACCACACACACACACACACACACACACACACACACACACACACACACACACTCATCACCACATCCCACTGCCTGTAAGTGTTCTAGGGATGTTTGGCAGCTGACAAGGTTATTTATACTGGCCAAGTCCCGAGTAGTGGTCAGAATAAACAAATTTTTTTTTTATTGTTTGTGGTTACTGCTTAGTCTCCATGGGCTCCAAAGTCTAATAATATACCTGTTACTTTTATGTTACTTAATACTACAGAGTTATCATTTTAAGTAGAATCAATTTATGTTGCTCTTAGATAGCAGAAAGAAGAAAATTTAATATGTGTCATTATTTAAAAAGTTGGTACAAAAAAGTACTATCATTTCAGCTAAGAATTAAAAAAAAAAATCTCACCAACCAAACAGTAAATTACATTTGAGAATCCAGGGGGAAAAAGTAAAAAGAATAGTGTGAATTGAAGGAACTCAGTTGCCAATTACACAAACAAAGTGAAAAAGAATCAGAATGCAACGATTTCAGAAACAGAAATAACCAGGACAAGTATAAATACATATTTTGAAGGCTGGTGAGATGGCGTAGTGGGTAAAGGTGCTTGTTGCTGGGCCTGATGATCTGAGTTCCATCCTTGAGACTCACATGATAGAAGAAGAGAACCAGCTCCCACAAGTCGCTCTACAGCTTCCACACATGCACCTTGGAGCATGTGTGTCCTCAAGGTAATTTAAAAAATGTAATATAAAAGTACATGTATTGGTAGCCTTAAGAAATGAACTGAAAACTTAGCAAGTCCTTGTCTAAAGTGTGTGGTGTCTTCAGCAATAGGAACTTGCCTTCAAATTCTGGAAGGTAACCAAAAACCACAGCAATGCCCTATATCGTTTTCAAAGATGCTTGGAATTCCCTGAACAACATCTCAAGAGGAGTGTCTTTGTGGACCTGTATGTGTGTGTGAGTGGTAAGGAGTCACAATTACTGTCCTCATAATTTTATGTTTAAATACAGTGTTCCCCTTAGTTGTACATTAGATCCTCAGACCCTACTCAATCTGAGTAACTGAGATTGCACCCTTTGAGTGCCTTTCTCGCTTCCCCGCTTTCTAGCAACCACCGTGTCACCCTCTGCTTCTGATATGAGATTATGTAGTACCTATCAGAGCAGCGCCGCTTAATATGGTAAAGGGCTGTGCTATGTACAGGGGACAGTGTTACACACCGATAAGTGCCCAACAAGGCTATGCCTGATGGCATTGCCTCCTAGAAGGAGAGGTGTGTGGAGGATGACAGCTGATCACCTGAGATTCTGGCCATTCACTCTCTCTGATGCCCTCTTTTGTATGTAATTCTGCCCCTGTTGCACATGCTCTCTAGAGATGCTAATAATTGAGAGGGGAAGACCATCTCTATAGCTTTTTGGAGGTTGTCATCCAATCTCACCTGAAATTTTGGTGATAAAAATATTCTGGAGATACACACTTTCTTATAGGTAACATCTCATCAGTAAGGTCGGTAAACTTGTTGGTTTACCAAGACAGACTGAGCTAGAATAATATATTTGTTCTGTTATTTGCATCCTGTATGGAATAAGTGGTCATTTGTTCACATCTCCCCAGGACTTACTTTTACTAAGAAAAAAGGTTCTGTAGGCTTATTTATGCTCATGTAGATGACAGAATTTTGTATTTTTAAGGCAGAATAATATTCTCTGTGTGTAGTATGATATACATGTGTGTTTATGTATATGTGTGTATTTTCTTTGTTCATTTATTTGCTATTGGACATCATGATCGAATCTATCTATCTATCTATCTATCTATCTATCTATCTATCTATCTATCTATCTCCTATCTATCTACCTATACCTATCTACCTATCTAAATCTATATCTATATCTATATATTGGTTTTTTTGAGACATGGTTTCTCTGTGTAGCACTGGCTGTCCTGGAACTTGCTCTGTAGACCAGGCAGGCCTTGAACTCAAAGATCTGCTTGCCTCTGCCTCCTGAGTGCTGGGATTAAAGGCATGTGTCACCACTGCCAGGCACAATATTTTAAAAATATATAATGCCTCAACAAACAGTGAAGTGTTGTTTATTGAAATACTGGTTTCACTTATTTGGACTGTATTCTTATAAGGGATAATGCTTGGTCATATGATAGTTAAACAAAGACTGAATTTCTTAAGTGAAATGCAAAAGTGTGCCACTCATAAAGGAAACTATCTGATGTATTTGATCCGTTAGAATTTACGAACATGTGATCATTCAAAGTCGCCGTAAAGGGAGTGAAAGTCCAAGCCTTAAATTGGGGCAGAGGGGACAAAATTGAGGGAAGATTAAGATCATGATTGTATGTTCCCATGAGTCAATTAAAAATGAAAGAAAGTTACTTCATAGAAAAATAGACAAAACACAGCAAAAGGCATATCCCCAAATACATGTGAGTGATGAACATCTGAGGTGATGCCTGTCTTTATTAGTAAAGAAACTGTTAATTAAAAGCACGACTTACCATTTGCATTCAAGGGACTGAAAAAAATCAGTAGGTTTAAAAATAGCAGGTGTTTATGAGGCTGTAAAACATTTAGCCTAGTGGAAATATAAAGTAGAGTAACTATTCAGGGCAAACTAGGGGTTGTCTTATTCTATTGACTCTGGGCTACATACCCGATGGTAAATTATTCCCTTCCAAGGCAGTCCCTAGATACTTCTTGCATCCTTGTACCAGAATGTTCCTAACAGGAGCATCAATAAACACAGTAGTTGAAAATAATCCAGTGTCCATTGACAGAAGAGTGGACAGAATAACAGTGGTGGCTGCATACAGTAGAGTATGATTTCATTGTTTATAAATTCCAGGAGCAAATACTGAGTGAAAAAAAGTATCTCAGAAGTATGTATTCAAATATGGCACCTGCAACCAACTGAACCTGACATGGTTTGGGATACATATCTTTGTCCCAAAATACAGACCAAAGGAGGAGAATGAGAAAGTAACATTTCAAGATGACTATTGCTCCAGAATTGAGTGTAGGAACTTGAAATAGTCAAGGGCACAGTCACTTTCTTGTTGCTGTTGGAAGGCCAAGATGAAGAATTGTAGCACGAATCTTAAATGGTCTTATTAATAAAATCAAACCTGAAGCCAGGTATTGGGGTGAATGCTGGAAGATCAGAGAAACAGAAAAAGTCACAACTTCCTCACCTCGCCAATTCCTCAGCTGATCCTGTTTCCTCAGACTGGAAGCCTCTGAGTCCTCATCCAGAATGAATCTCAGCTGAACTGCTGCTCAAAAGCCTAAACACTTAACCAGGCTCTAGTTCCTCATCCTCATGCCTACATGCCTTTCTGCTTCCTGCCATCACTTCCTGGGATTAAAGGCTCTTGTCACCACACCTGGCTGTTTCCAGTGTGGCCTTGAACTCACAGAGATCCAGATGGATCTCTGCCTCTGGAATGCTAGGATTAAAGGCATGTGTGCCATCATTTTCTGGCCTCTATATCTAGTGACTGTTCTGTTCTCTCACCCCAGATAAGTTTATTAGGGTGCACAATATTTTGGGGAACGTAATATCACCACAAAGAATGTAAGCAATATTGCTAATGTTTGATCTCCCAGATTTTGTGGACGCTTAACAGGTGACTAATTTTCTTATTCATCCCCCCTGCCCCAACTTAGTTGCATTTTGTATGTATTCTCTGTGTGTGGTCATTCTTGAGCATTTTCTATGTATTTTCAGTTCTATAAAGACATAACATCTTGAATAGACATCATTGTGACTCTATCAGTCAATGGATAGACAGTTCCCTAAAGCACAGCAGACAAAAGAATACAATTTCACTTGCCATTTGTAAGTGTATTATTGGATTCTCTACTCTCTCTCTACACAGAGCATGCATGTAGACAGTAGTTTAAGATCACATTTCAGTCAGGTAAGGTGGTTCACATCTGTAATGGCAGTGACTTGGGTGGCTGAGACAGCAGCATCTCAAGTTCAAGGCTTTTCTGAACAACTTAAGGAGACTCTGTCCCAAAACAAAAAGCAAAAAGAGAGCCAGGGGTGGAGTGGGGAGTGGGGAGTTCAGTGGTAGAGTGCTCATCAAGCAAGTGGGAGGCCCTGAATTATTTGTCCTCAGACTGAAAACACACACACACACACACACACACACACACACACACACACACACACACACACACATTTGATGTAGGAAAATAGTAATGAGTATTTTATAGAGAAAACCTCAAGGAATGCTTAGTATATTTCTTTACTGACTGACAATAGTTTCATTAAATATTTGCACATATGACTGATCAATATCCGCTAAAATTTAGCTTTCAATTTTTTTTTAAGAGTTGGTATTTTTGATAAAAATGATGTGTTATGCATTAAGTTGAGTTACGTTTTCATGCAGGGGTCAAAATGAACTAAAATAAAAAGAAAGCCAGTAAGGAAAATCCTTGACTACATAAAGCTAAGCATTCTGAAGTAGCAGCCTGAGCACGGGGCTGCTGCTAGGGGTGTGTCTCTGCTGTGGTAGTGTCTGATCAGTGGGAGGATTCTGTGAGTGCTAGGAAGCTAGAGGCTTGAGGAGAAATCCTGAAGAAGAGCAAGCATGGCATTTGAGGAACAGAAAAGCTTCTGTGACGCAGCTAAGAAATGAGAGGGAAAATGCCATTGGACAAGGCCAGAAATGAGAGACAGGCTCAGTGCTAGATGCCAGAGGTCAATGCATGTTATCTCAGACACTGGGGGGCCACTGGACGGTGTTCAGCATGACCATGGTATGATTTAAGTTTCTGAAAGAGAACTCTGGCGGCATAGTAGAAAACTAATTTTAGTGAGATCTAAGCCCTGCTGACAATGATAACAACAGCATCCAGGTTTCGTTGTAAGCTTTCTATGCCCTGGACATATCACATTTCCCTAAATTTCTTAAAGTGAAGCAAAGTTTGTCCTCGTCACTGTGACGGAAACTGATATGCTTGAATTAAGTCATTTGATTATTGTCACCTGTTGCCATCAGCAGGAGCAATGAGAGTCATTCAAGGACAGTGAACAGAGGTGGAAGGAGAGAGGTCATTTGGATGGGAGGAGGCAGTGGTGGTACGTCTGACAGAGGAGAGGCACATTAGTACACAGCCCTTGGTAATAAGAACATGGCCCTCCATAGAACCTGGGGAAATTGAGCTATTAATAAGACATTTAATAGGAGTCCCAGTTAAGGGATAGAAGATGTTGGGGAATCAGAGGGCCAGCATGACACAGCCACAGATGAACAGTAACAGATTTCAGCTGCATGCCATGCATGTGCCTGGCACCCCCTGAAGCCTTCTAAGCTAGGTATTAGCTCTCCCATATGAGAAATAAAGACATCTTTCCATGTTACACAGATAGTATATGATGGAGAGACAGATGAAGGGCATGCTGTCTGATCACCAAGGTTCCTGGCAGAGATCCAGATGCCCTGGTGGGACCGCTCTGCTCTCACTGCAGGTCTGTATCCCCTGTTTCCCCTTCCTTGTTCCTCTTCATCATCCTGTCTTCTGTCCCCACATCATGCGACAACTGCTCTTTCTGCTCTCCCTTTCTAGGTTCAGCCCCCCTCCCAAAAACAAAACTAATTTTTCCAGGATAAGAAAGAGATTATGTCTGGGGAGATGGGGACTTAAAATGAAACTGACTTTAAAAAATTATTTATTTTTATTTTTTTGTTTTTCAAGACAGGGTTTCTCTGTGTAGTTTTGGAGCCTGTCCTGGATCTCACTCTGTAGACCAGGCTGGCCTCGAACTAACAGAGATCCTCCTGACTATGCCTCCCGAGTGCTGGGATTAAAGGTGTAGCACCACCACCACCTGGCTAAAAACTTATTTAAAAAAAAAATTCTGACTATGTTTTGGTTCTTTATAAATGAACATACAATATAAAACGCTAGCTATCATATAGCAAAGTTAAAGTGATTTTTAAGCAATTTTGAGGGAATGTGTAAAAGTAAGGGGTGCTTTGCAATCAACCCCCAAATGCTATTCTAGTTCCATAAGCAGATCAGCTGCTTTTTAAACCTGCTTCTGAACATTTATCTTGGATATAAATATTTCACTTGTTTTGACATATCTGAAGAGCCTTTTTTAACTCACCAAAGGGGGAAAATCTAAATATATATAAAACACATTTGTGAGACTACCTTGAAAGAAAAGTGTTTGAGATCCAGATCAGACTCCACAGCCGGTGCAGTCAGGATGTCAATCAGGGAAAGAGCCGCAGGCCATGTCTGGGCCACTGCCTGGGACATTCTTCCTGGGAAAACTCTCACTCGGCCTCCGGGCTTGCTCTCAAATGAATGGGTCTTTTCCTCCAGCTTACCTGGCGCCCAACTATCTTACAGATTCACCTTCGTGCCCTGGCTAGCCCATTCTATCAAACTTTCTAGGTAAAAGGAGGGTTTCCTTAGAGGACTGAAGCGTCCAGTGTCCAGGAAGCAGTCTTCCTCCAGGGCCACATTCTCCATGGAGAAAAAGTCTTTCTTCATCTCTGGCTGACTGTAGGTCTCTATTGCGCAGTCTCATGCATTTTTTTTTTTTCAAGACCTTGACAAATCAGGGTGGTGTTCCACCTGAGTCGGTCACACCAGCAGAGGCACTGGAGACTGCAGCCCCAGACAAGGCTTTGTGGTTTGTTATTGGTGTTAAAACGGCACTTTCATAAGTATCGGGAGCATTATGAAGACCCGGGAGACCCATTTTCAGAAAACAGATCCGCAGCTTTCACAAGGCAGACTAGTGAACTTTGACCAGGCCCTATTCTGAGAAGACTCTACTCTCAATCTTAATAACCAATACACAGTGAGGAATGAAAAGTTTCCTGAATGTTTTTAGAGTAAAAGAAACAATAGCGCAAATCCAAAGCAGGCAGTTCACTTTTCATGTGGGGTTTCGCTGGGGACCAAGGGCTCTCTAGGGCACCCTGAAGGTTGCATATAAAGCAGAGTGGATGACATTCAGGATAAGGACGCTATCAGTCTGCAGGAGGGTTTTCTAGAACAATAGATTGGGACTGATGGGCTGCACTCATGAATAATATGAAATACCACCTGATTCCCTGCCCCAGGGAAAGCAATGCCTTTTCCAAGAAGAAAGGCGAACAAGCACGCTTCCCTGAGATGCAGAAACTTCCGCACCACGGCAGCTCACAGCTGGCTATGGGCCGCTGAGCACTCTGCCTTCCAGCACATTCTACAGACTTTGAAAGTCATCCTCTGGGTTCTTCAGAGTTGCACAAAGAACAATAAACACAAGCTGGTTATTCTGAGCATTTGCTAGTGAGTGGTTCCAGCCTATAGTCTGCTTCACAAATATTAACTCCTTTCCATTTTCATAATGTATTGTGGTATCTAGCAATACAGGCATAAGATATCCGGTACCATCCCGGATCTTCATACAACTCTTGAATATTAGGTTTTGGTTCTCAGGTAAACACAGGGGGCTAACATAACACATGTGGAGGGATTTTCCTGATGAGACTCATAACACAATGGCATCCCCATTCTCTCTTGGAATTATTGAGTCTTTTCCTTCTTAGAAAGACAGAGTCATTAAATATGTTTTTAAACAGCATTTTGAAACTACTCCAACAGTGTCAGTGCTTGATTATGAGGGAAAGTTTTTCCTGATAGTAAAAAGAATACAACCTTTTTCATTTCTGTTAAAAAATGGTATTTTATCCACAGGTCAAACTTTCTCTTATGCTTTAAAGTGCTTCCTAGAAGGAGCCAAAAATCAAAAAAAAAATTATCCTTATCTTTAAGCTGGGGATATAGCTCAATGATTTTCTCAATATTACTGTTTTCTCAATACCCATCAGTAAATATATATATATATATATATATATATATATATATATATATATATATATTTCTTGTTTTTTGTGTATTTACGGTGTACATATGTTTGTATTGTGTCTAGTGTCTTTCTCAGCTGGTCTCCATGCTAATTTTTGGAACAAGGACTCTCACTGGACGTGGAGCTTCCCAGTTCTACTAGACTAACTGGCCCACAAGCCCCAGGGGTCCTCCTGTCTCTGTCCCTCCAGCACTGGGATTACAGGTACATACCACCACACCTAGATTTTACAAAATGCTTTCTGGGCAACTGAACTCTGGTCCTGATGCTTCTATGGCAGGCATTTCACCAACTAAGCTGTGTCCTCAGCACCTCCCTCTAATTGTTCTTGTATTTGTCAACAAATAAATGCCTGCCTTTGTTCAACGATCCAGCTGGCACTCTGCAAAACAGAGAAGTTTCAGAACAAAGATGAGAAAGTGTTTTGCAATTAAGGACACTGATTAGTCCCAGAATTTGGGAGGCAGAGGCAGGTGGATCTCAGGGTTTGAGGCCAGCCTATTCTACAGAGCTAGTATCTGGACAGCCAGGGCTACATAGAGAAACCCTGTCTCAGAAAACAAAAAACAAACAAAATAAAACAAAACAAAAAAAGCACAAATATTAAAGGGGAGGCTTGGCGTTCTCCTTTGCATCTCTTGTACTATCATTGGGCCTAAGACAATGGTCCAATCCTCAAAAAGGTAGCAGCCTGACTATTTTGCTGACAAGGAACTCATCAAATGGATTTGAAACAAAAATTAAGACACCAACAGATGGGATATGTTTAAACTCTCTCCCCTAGGGTTGCATGTGTCACTAACTATCAGCAGAGTGCACCAAAGAGGCCCCGCAAGATCCTTCCATGACAACAGTTGACCCCAATACACTTCCCTCTACAGAGGACCGAAGGTTGATGATACAGCTGGCTTTTGTTGGCTTTTCATACCTTTCTAGGTGGTCTGTCCTATTCTTAAACAAAAAGAAGAAATTAAACGATAATTTTAGATCGAAGATACTGTCCATTTATATTTTGATAAATACTTGGTGTAGATTCTAAGAATCAATTCTCCTCTTCCTTGTAATTAAGTGGGAAAATGAATTAGTGAATGTTTCCAAACATAAACATTAAAAGCAATAAATATGCCTCTATGGTAAAGTTTTACTTTTGGAGGGGAAGAAGTAACAAAATCTAAATTAAATTAAAGTGGTGTCACGGGAACCAGAGTGGCAATACAACTCAATAAAGGAATGTAATTAGACAATGTAAGTTTTCTTTTTCCAAGCTGCAGTCTAAAACATGGGCTCTATCCCTGCTCAGGATCACTGTTAGAAGCCAATTCAACATTGGAGCTTCTCAAATTCACAGCTAGCATGCGCTGCCTTTTAGGTATTGCTTGTCTGATTATGCCGCTGGTCGGTCTCTCCATCTCCGAAAGGTTTTGTGTAACTTTCAAGTGAAGCAGCCCCGTTTGGAAACAGACAAGTGTTCCATTTTGAAATGGAGTCATCAAATACTTGCAGCCTTCAGGAGGCTCCTCTTTTCATGAGAACAAACAAAGGGAAATGTTTTTAGTACAAAACCCCCTTTTTAACAAATACAGAGCTTGTATTGCACTGCGGGGCTGCCCACCTCCACAAAGCCCTGGCTCCTTTTTGGTGGCCCTCAGAAGCAGCTTTTCATTGTATAATTCGTCCAGGGATAGAGCATCTGCAGGGCTAATGAGCTCTCCTGCAGCCTCTTCTCCCGCAGGCGAATCCCCAAAAGCACAGTCTTAAATCAGATACTATAAAAGCAAAGGAACAAAAAAAGGGGAGGGAGGGCGATGAGAAAGAAAAAAGCAAGGTCAAGAAAGCCAAGTTAGCAGTGCGCCAAGAATCATACCTGTGTCTGGCTTCGGAGAAGTTGTGTGAGTGAAGATTTTCATCCACATAGTTAATTTCTAAGCTTGTTCTTTCATGGCCAAGATTCTGTTTCATGATTGCATCATTTGAGTACACTTCCAATGGGGATTAATATAATAGATCATCGTGGCATCTTGCTCTTAGATATCTGGATAGCAACCTTGACCAAGAGCTGATTAGAAAGGGCAGGATTGAGGTTTGCTTCCTTTTGCAGCAAAGCAGAGCTTGACATTGGGAACCTGAAGGCTTTGATTCCTGTCCTATCACTAATATTCCCATGTTTTACAGTGTCACTGGTGAGTCCGATGGACATTATTAGGATGCTCTGTGACAGCATCTAATAAAGCATGTTGGGAGAGAAATCATTGCTCCCCTTTGCACTGATGATCTTTTGGAGAAATACAGTATTGTAGATTACAGGAGGTGGAGGTTGCAAACACTGATGATACCCATGGTAATTCATCATCAGCTAGCAGCAGCATGCTAGTGATCTACAGCTTTAAATGAGTAGCTTCCAGGAGGGACAGGGATGGAGGGCCTGTGTTATTCATAATAGCAGAGATGCTTTGGAGACGACAGTTCGATTATTTATTGGTTGTTCTAAATTTCTGAGCACAATTTTAAGACATTGCAAGTGTCTGTGCCGTGTGATACATTGGTGAGGTATTCTGCCTTTAGAAGTAGCCTGTGGGGTTGCTTTAAACAGCACAGGCTGTGAGGAGTTGTTTTGGGATGCATTTGTAGAACTTGAAAGGCCAGGAGAGTATTAGTAATGTTGGGGTTAACAGAGGCAGCTCATTTTAGAAATTTGATATTTGAGTTTTTCAACATTATCCAAAGTAGGCTCGCCACATTCTTTTGAACAAACTCTCCAGCACAGAGCAGATGGTTCCTCTATTAACAGCCATTTGCATTTAACATATTGCAATGATTTATGTACCACATGCCACCGAGCAAAGCAAAAACATTCAGTAGCAACTAATTAGTTGAGTGTAAAGACACATATCTCAATGTGCAGAGCCCTCCTCTAACTATGTTTTACAGTTTTTATAGTTTAGCATTTTATTTGTGCAAAGTAGTTAAATCTGAACTGTGACATTCCTCTTATGATTATGGTAATGCCTCTGCAATTATGGTTCTATTAATGCTTCAGCCAATCTTGTTCCTTTATTCATCCAGGAAGCAAGCACTGGCATGTTAGCATTTTCCAGACACTGATAGGTCAGCCACATTTAGTTTTCAATGGCCAGATTGCTTGTGAGTTATCCCCAAGCCCTCCCCAATGCTCGTTTATAAGCAGTCTACTGCACCTGTAGAATGGGCTACCCTCTACACAATATGGATCTGAAGTAAGACTGCTAATGAAAAAGTAATTTAAAAGAATGGCTCCTTTTAATTTGGTTTTTGAATGTCACATTTATCAATAGCATAATTCCTTTTTAATGTTGTCAACTGTACACTCTAATGGACCCATATAATTGTACCTTGTCACCTGCTCAAACTCTGTTCCAGTTCTCTCATACCTCATGGATTCCCCTCTATTTTGGATGTGCTCCTCAAGCTAGTAACCTCTGAGTCTCCCTTGGACACTGGAATTTTGCTGCCTTTTACAAGCATCTTTCCTAAAGCCAAGGGAGAAACAACTAAGAACTGCATCCTATGAAAAAGCAGTCTCAGAATCTTTTTCTCTCTTAGAGGGATCCTGAGACATTTCCCCCTCCTTTGAAATGACCATCAGGGTCAATGCATATCATGATACTGTCACTGTGAGTCAAGGTGACAATGTAAGGACTGTAGAATGAACCAATGAATCTTTTATAAGTATGATTTTCATTCTCAAGAGCCATCCATGCAAAATGTCAAAGGAGCCCATCCATCATCCGTAAGGATAAATGCACGCCTGTGACCCAGAGGAAATGGGATATGTCTTAACTGCATTTACCCAGGACTCCAGGAGCCATCTCACAAAAATGACTGATATTCTCTCTTTTTACCTGCAGTTTTTAATTTCATAAGAATTTCTACAAATTGAGTAATCTACAAAGTCAGTAGTGATTAACCTGAAGGTACATATTCCCAAGTTGATGGGTTAAAGCTTATTAATATAAGTGAAATGGAACTATATAAATATACACTTTATTTTACTAAAACACTCATGGATGCAGCCAGAATGTACTGTCATCACTTTGTGGTTTGTTTTTAATATTATTTCTTCCATTCATCTCACAGCACATTGTCTTTACTTCATTAATACCTAGTGGTATTAATGAAGATTCAATAGAATATTAATGATTATAGATTAGTATAGTTTTAAGCTCAGCCCATCATGATAGAAAGGTGGCAATAGTGGTGAAAAACTAATCATTAGGTTGAGGTAAAGACAATGTGCTGTGAGATGAATGGAAGAAATAATATTAAAAACAAACCACAAAGTGATGACAGTACATTCTGGCTGCATCCATGAGTGTTTTAGTAAAATAAAGTGTATATTTATATAGTTCCATTTCACTTATATTAATAAGCTTTAACCCATCAACTTGGGAAGCCTTTGTCCATCTTACAGTTAAAGGGACTAAGACACTAAGATAAAACTTAAGTTCTATGATTTTCTACATTCTATCTAGCAGCGAGTGGAGGGTCTAACTAGCAAAAAGTCACCCACTGCAGCCTTTTCATTAGAACCAGAGCTGGTTAACAAATAAGAGACACTGTGTGATATTTTCTTACTTTACTATGTATAAAAAAAACATATCTGTGGCATGTAATTTCCCTTGGCATCTCAATTTAGAAGTAAAACAATACAGGAATCTTTGCCTTTGCTGTTGTTTGTAGGAAAAGGTAATAGAATAGTCAATATCAAGAACAGGAGGAAGCAGCCAAATTGAAAAGAAGTTTCTTGTTTAAAACGCATTGATTTTAAACAAAGATACAGCATGTAACCCTGAGAGAGATCCCTCTGCTTTTTCAGGATTCTTGTTTTCCACAAAGAACATTTATATTTAATGAAAACAGGATTAACTTTGTATTGAAAATTGAGCCTATTATTCAGTGTGATTAAATAGCATGTAGACTTGCCAATCCACACTTTACTCACTGCTTTCCTATATCTGAGACAACCATACCATGAGCTAATTTTTTAGATATGCTTATATTAGGGAATGGGAACAAAAATGTATCTAAGTTTGTGTATTTATCTCACACAAAAATAAAACAATAGGTATTTTAATCTCTATATAATATTTTTTTTACTTATTAATCATGGTAATTTCATATAACTTCACTTCACTGTAGCGGTAGTTTACAGTGATAGCCTTGATGAGGATGAGAATATCAGCTTGTCTTTTGGCCAGCATCTCTCATCCCAGAGGTATGGATTGGCATCCCTCATTCTGTTCACTGTTGCCACAGAAACCTTATTATGACACAGGCCATGTTGCTTTATAATTTTCTTGTTGAAGTATCTGTCAGTCCATGCAGATGGTAGCATCTTGAAGACAGGAACTGTGGCCATTCATCTTTCTCTGTAGGAAATGGCACATTGCCACAAACTAGCAAGAACAAAATATGCAAGTGCTTATATCTGTTTTTTTTATATTTACATTTAAAGAAAATTCATCAAATGGACATAGTGAAGATGTTATGTAGCCAGAATGTTACTTTCCACATTACAGTTCTGGGATGAGATGCCATGGAGTCTGAATCCCAGCTAAAGGACACTTCTTTGTAATCCACCAACTGCTGTGTTCTCACATAATGTACAATATCATTTCAAGTAAACTAAATGTAATGGGTTACTTTTTTGTTTCTTAACCCAAGACCAAGCTATTCTCTTTTGTATGTACATGTGTTGTACATGCATGTATGTAGGTGTGTTTGAATGCATGTGAGTCCATATGTGTGTCAGTACATTTCACAAAAGGCCCAAAGTTGACTGCAAGTGCTCTGTTCAATCCATCTCTACATGATACACTGACACAGGGTCTCTCACTGAATCCTGTGGCTATTCATAGCCAGCTTGATGTTGGGACTCTGTCTCCTCCACCAGAGAACTGGATTACAGGCAGGCTACCATACTGGCATGCTTTTTATGTAGGTTCTGGGGATCCAAACTGGACTTCCAGCTTGTGGAATAAGTGCTTTAGCCTCTGAGCCATCTCTCCTTTCTCCCAAAAAGTTATGAAGATAGAAAAAAATATCTATAATAGCTTTAATCAAATGGTTATTGCACCATGCCCATTCTTTTTATACTTACAGGACATTTCAGACTTCTCATCCTTTTGTGTGTGTGTGTGTGTGCGTGTGTGTGTGTGTGTGTGTGTGTGTGTGTGTGTGTGTGTGTGACAGAGAGAGAGAGAGAGAGAGAGAGAGAGAGAGAGAGAGAGAGAGAGAGAGAGAGAGAGAGATTGATTCTGTTATACATTTCAACTTTTCAGGATTTTATATATTTTACATCCTCTTAGTGATGAGATAAAGAATCTGCTAATTAAATTGTTCTTTGATACCAGCTCTACACACAGTTTAGGAGGTTTGATACTGCGAGTCTTCCTGGGGTGCAGAAAAGCCCCATCTCAAAGTCTTTGACCTGGTGACTTCCCAAATCTCCAGTAACTGAAGTAATGGGCAGAACTCTGAAAACTAGAGAGTATCTGAGGAGCCCTGGTGGAGCTGGAGACCCATTCTGCAGCAAGACTTTACAGCTCATCCCCTCTGAAGACTGCAGTATACTGTTTTAGAGTCCTCCTCTTTAAATTTTCCCAGAAAACATCTCTTCCTTCACCCCTCTCTCTGTCCTCTTCCACTTCTCTCTTTGCTTCCCTCCCTTCCTTTCTCACACTTCTTTCATCCCAAAACACCTTTTCAGAAGAATAAAACATCACGAGTTTATTTTTGCAGTGTATTCTCTACTCCAAGTCCTGTTCTTTCAGCTTATACTATTGGTGTGGTTACCAACATTTAAACTCTTTCCATGGGCTGACTTTCTTTCTACTCGGTTCATAATGACCTTTGAGACATGCAGATTTTTGATTTGACAAAATTCAAATAAATTTTTTTCTTTACTCAACTGTTTAGTGCCTATCCAAGACATTTTTGCTGGATTCAATGCCGTAAAATTTTGCTGTGTTTTCCTCTAAATGCTTATTAGTTTCAGGACTCACTTCTACATCTTTGGTTCATTTTAAATTAATTTTGGTGTGTGGTGTAAGACTGAGGTATAACACCCTTCTCTTCCTCTTCTTCCTCCCCCCATTTCTTTTCCCTCCCCCTTGCTCCTTCTCTTCTTCATATTCTTGTCTCCCTATTTGTTAATGTCTAGTTTTGGGAAAACCATTTGCTGAAGCCTGTCCCATCCTCACCGGATAGTCTGGAAAGGACCAGAAACAAAAATGGTGTGTCATGGTATTCATTTACGCACTTGTTTTGACATTTACATTGATACCTGAGGTAATTAAATTATATTCCTTAAATTTGGGCAGTGGATTGAGATCTGAAGTAGATGCATGGTGGAGTTGGACAAAATAGCATTACAAAAAATATGTTTTTCTCCTGTTCACTTGGTCATAGGTGTGAAATATGCAATGGTGGCCATAGGATGCCAAAAGGGCAGAATGCCAATATGCCTAATGACTATTCATGTGTCTTCTTGTCTTCTTGCAGAAGAATGTCCTAGAAAAATTCACTCAGGCCTTTAATACTCGTCTACTGAGTTTCTAATATGTGTAGGTACATACTTAACAGTTCTAGGTACAGACCAACTAGTAGAGCATAAGTCCATTTTGGGCCTAAGATTCTAGTTACACAATAATATTATTCTAGGCCAATTCACTTAAGTATATTCTGCTTCAGTCTGAAAAAGGGAATCAGATGAAATTATTTCTGTGATTTCTTTCAGTTCTAAAATAAATGATTCTTGTGATGTTATGACTCCCTATTTGGCACACACACTGCCTATATAAATCCAGTACAGGAGTTCACCATGCTGGCTTTTCCTAACCTGCCAAATCTCTGACCTCTTAGACTCCCCCTCCCACCCTTTCTTGGCCCACCCTCCCCCCATCTGTTCCCTGTTCCCAGCAGCCCTGCAGGATCTATAATTATACATGGATGGCACCAATATGTTGTAACAGTGCTGCCTCCCTGGTATTCTGGTCGCCTCAAACAACTAGAAGCAAACAGGACAGCAACATGTTTCCGAGACAAGGAGAGACCCTTAGCTTTGCCTCCCTGGGCTCAAATGTGTGTATTTAACTAAAATAAGCTTGTGAGTTTAATAATATCACCCAAATCAAGTGGAAGTGTGTATTAATTACTAGTTAATCTCAATTTCCTTTAAAGATACAATTTTAACTTACTGCAGTAGAGTGTGAGGAGCTCACTTCTAGAGAGATCAAAAGCCTTTAGCATCTCTATTTATCTCAGAATGTACCAGATTGCACCACTTGATAGTTCATATTTTACAACTATGATGAGGCTCCCATCATAATTTCTCTAGCCTAAACCAAAACAGCAAAAACAAAAAGTCCTTCGTTCTACTCCAATTTGGTAATTAATTTCTTATGTTTTTAAAAGATATCTGGTACTTTGCAATGTAAAAATAAAATGCAGCAAAAATTGATGAAGTCCATATCAAAGCTAGCCTTTCATTTAATGTAGTGACACTATAGAGAGGATGATAGTTAAAATTAGTTTGTGCTGAAAAAAATCAATCTGTTCTTAACTCTATTTAAACACAGACAAGTGCATATGCACATACACATATGTATACATACACGAACAGTCTATAGATGTTTTCTTTTATCACAATAAAAGTCCAATGATCTAGTTTTTGAAGGAACTGTGTTACCCAACATGATTTCTGTGAATACTAGTTCTTTGGGTGTATTAGTACACACATATATGTGCACATACACAAGGACATGTGCACACACACACACACACACACACACACACACACACACACACGAGAGAGAGAGAGAGAGAGAGAGAGAGAGAGAGAGAGAGAGAGAGAGAGAGAGAGAGAGAGAAATCAGTTATGTATGTTTTGAAGGCTTAGGTTTAGATAAAATGGTAATGTTTACTGTGGTAATATACTCAACATTATGATTTTCATTGAAAGAGATAAGTGTGAGGATTTTCAAATGTATTGAGAATTAGGGTATTTGTAGACTAATTCTTTGGAATATAGGAAGATAGTCTTATTTTTAGAAGGGAGACACTGCTTCTGTTTCTTTTGACTGAACCTGTATTCTCCAGGAGTTATGAGTACAAGACCTACTTCTACTTTTGACTCATAACCAATGCTTCATTGACATAAACAATTATTTTGAAAACTCAATAGTTTATATCATTTACTCTCTTTGTATTTCCAGCTCAATGCCTATTTTTCTAGGTACAACCAGAGTATCATAAAGGACCATCAGTGTACCTATCTCAATTTTAATGCTTTGGGTCAGGATCTTTGGGTCAATATGATTTTTTTGAGGTTATCATACCATATATTTTAAGACTGTCTCTCTATATAACAACAATTTTCCAAATTAGAAACAAATTCAACAAAAGCCAACAAAACAATTTCTAAGTCATCCCCTCTTTGCCACTTACTGTTAACTTCGTTTGGATGAAGTTTCCCTATCTATAAAACGAAGGCAGGAACCAGCAACAACAGGGTTGTCTGTACTGGGGTAACTCCTGATTAAACTAACATATTTAGTTCTAAGAGCTACTTGGTAACTTAACATATATCAACCCCCACAATCAAATTGCAGCAATAAATTTCTATTCTTCCGTTTGGAGGCTAATGGGAAAGTTTTTCTTGTAGCTAGAGTTCTCCTGCCTGGGCCACAGTCAGGACAAATCTCTGTCACCCGCCAGTCCCACAGCTGCTCAGACCCAACCAAGTAAACACAGAGACTTATATTGGTTACAAACTGTATGGCTGTGGCAGGTTTCTTGCTAACTGTTCTTATAGCTTAAATTAATCCATTTCCATAAATCTATCCCTTGTCGTGTGGCTCGTGGCTTACCGGCATCTTCACATGCTGCTTGTCATGGCAGCAGCTGGCAGTTTCTCCCTCTGCCTTCCTGTTTTCTCTGTTCTCCTCTCTGTTAGTCCCGCCTATACTTCCTGCCTGGCCACTGGCCAATCAGTGTTTTATTTATTGACCAATCAGAGCAATTTGACATACAGACCATCCCACAGCATCTTCTTACTGAAGCATTGCATATAGATCTACAAAACTATAATAGTAAATATTAGATCATGACCAACATTTCTAAATGCATCTGGAAATGCTTCTAATCTCCTTCACCCCACCTCTCTCTTTCTGCAAGACTGTTGGGGGAAATGACCACACTAAATTAGGAAATTGGATATAGAATGTGGCTCCACATATTAGATGGAGTTCTAAGTCCATCCCCAGCTGTTGGTTAGCCCTGCCCATGTGGCTGCATTATTTTATACAAATGCTAAGTTAAGTAAGATGAGAAATTTTTTTTGTTTGTTTGGGTTTTTTTGTTTGTTTTGTTTTTTGAGACAGGGTTTCTCTGTGTAGCTTTGCACCTTTCCTGGAACTCAATCTGTAGCCCAGGCTGGTCTCGAACTCACAGAGATCCACTTGCCTCTGCTTCCTGAGTGCTGGGATTAAAGACATGAGCCACCACTGTGTGGGAGCCTATTTTTTGGTTCCTAGTGGCTTTTTTCAGCAGGTATGCAAAGAGAGGATGATTGGACCATGGGCCTCAGTGCAGGTGTCTGAGATGGTCTGCACTTAGCTGTGCTGGGGGGAGGTCTTTTGCTCCACCCCTTGTCGTTTCTATAAATACCCTGGGGCAGAGACAGTCAGGGCCTCTATTCCCAGAGTTTATAGTTTAAATGAAGGCATTATTAAATATATCCTCTGCTTTTAATGTCAGAAAACTCAAAGAAAAATGACACTTATGAATAGATTCTCTTTATAATTCAAAATTTTCAAAGATTTAAAAAATATGTTTGAAATCAGAATGGCTACCAATTGTCTTCCAAAGTGAGTGTATGTAACCAACTTTATCCCCACTGCCTAAGTAATAGCCAGGATCAGTGCTGCTTTTTATTTTTAATTTGTTGTCATCAAATCTTTACTTTGAATATTCTTAGTTATGGGACTTCATTCTTCTTTTAAAACAAGAGCAATGAAATTTTTGATAATGGAATAGTTAGAAATCCATTTAGCTTGAAAAAAGAGACTTGTATGAGAGGATCACTTAATATAAATTTATGAAATTGCATGTTACAAAATAGGCAGTGCATTTAGTCTATGATCTTCTAGAAGGCAGAATGAGTAAGTGATATACAATGTCAAAAGGAAACCCAGAGGTCCTCATGTGAAGGATGAGCTACCTTTGAAAAAGGCTAGCATGACTCACCATTTCCAAGTTCCTCCATTAATATCAGTTACCTGTTGTATTTTTTTGATGATTTATTTTACTGAAATGCAGTGGGAGGCATTCAAATTTTCAGAGATATTTGGGAGAAAATATTCAGAAAATTCATTTCTTCTCTCAGAAAATAGCACAGTATCACCACAACTGGACTTCGACAGTAAAGTTCCTATGTCTAATACAGTGAAGTGATTTAGCTCAGTCACAATTTTAAAGTTCATGAAAGTAAAGTTAAGAAGTTAGAGAGCAAACAAGAAGAGAACAGACAGACTGTATTGTGAAAGAGTAGGCAGGAAAAACTCACGGAGCCCGTGACTCCAGGACACACCGTGAGTGGCAGAGATCTAAGAGGTAATGGTTTGTTTTGCTGTTTACAGGGAGATCCTTTAGGGTTGTTCTGAGTCTCCTATGTCTATCAAGCTCCATTCAGGCTACCGTGGCTGCAGAGACTTGGACTACAGACCACTCCAGTCAGGAGGGTGACTTTGACTCTTGATGGTGTGAGTGATGTCAGATAAAAGAAATCATGAAACATCACTGGCCCTCTCTTTTCTCACCTGTAAAACAATTTAAACCTACCTGTCTAGCAAGCCCCTTGCGAGAATCAATGGAAGTAAAATAGTCAACAAGGATCTTAGAAGCTGCAGGTTACACAAAAGCTAAAGGTCATTACTCCCGTATTGATGAGGACGAGCACGTTTGCCTCTAGCTTGATTTTTCTCAAATTATTTCTCAATTTTCTTGTATTTCCCAGTATTCTATGGGGTTCAGGAATAATTTATAAACGAACTTTTTTTTTCATAAATAGATGTGTCCTTTGCCCAAGTTTTACCCACTCCACATAGTGTGAGAATTAATAATTCAAACCTCTTTGAAATAGTAGAGTGCCTACTTAAGTGTCTGAACTGAAATCTCACCTTGGATTCCTGCTATTAGACAAGGAATGGTACAACACAAATACCTAGCTAAGCCACTAATTGCTTAAAACCCTGCTTCAGTATTTATTCACTATGTTAAAGCCACCATCCACCAGCCCTGCCACCCTTCAACGGACTAAGGAATCTCTTCTCGGTCCTTGCTCAGGCTGTAATTGGTTCTCAGGCCGTATTGCCTCTACGAGAGAATCTCAAACCATCACCTTGTGCTGGCTTCTGAGGATTTGAAGAGCTTTTTTTGACTTTCAACTTGAGCACCGTGTCTGGGAGTCATAATTGCTCCTAAGTTAAGAAATGTTACAGCTTTCAGTATTCACACAATGGAATATTTTCTACTACTGTCTTAAAATGTTTCTCCTCAGTAGTCAACTCACATGTGAAAATTTATAAATTTAGATGGATTATAACATGAGCAACTGCAAAAGGAAGATGTAGAAATCCTTTAGCACTTCTTAAAGATGATGACGGTCCATTGGGAGAAGATGGGAGGGAATCTCTCAGGATTCTACACTTCCTTTCTTGTTTGGAATTCCTTAACAAGCCCTGCTGTTTTGTGCATGATTCGTCTGCCCAGAATTCCAGTTTGTCCTGGCTGCCTGGCACACTACATCACACATTTCAAGATACCATACAAATGTTAGATCTTATCAAACTTTTTACTAGTCTTCTCTCATTAAATTAATAGTTCTTTTATCTCCTAAGAATTCATGCAGTGCTATGGATTAGATATGGTTCGAATGTGTCTCCTGGGACTTCATGTACTGAACTTTAATCCACTGTACAGTATTAAGAGGATAGAAATAACTTAATGATGGCTTTTAGAGATGAGGCTTTGGAAGTGGTTAGGATTAGATAAGGGGATCAGAAAGAATGCCCTCAATTGAATACCAGTGGCTTTACAGAATAGCAAGACCAGAAGAAATGTACTCCCCATGTTTCATACCATTCAACGTCCTAGGCTGCCTTGGGACCATGCCCACAAGAAGGAAGTCATCATGTACAGCTCCATAAACTCCCATAATTGAAATATAAGTAAGCCTGTCTTCTTCCAAAGTAACCCACTTTCAAATTTGTTATAATAATGAAAAACATAAAAAGCACATAATAAGAGCACTCAGTCCATATTGCCTATGCCCTTCCAGGTTCTGAGCTCTTTGAAGGCAGACACTATGCCTTGTGCACTGCCATGTGTCTACTGCTAAACCCAGCATCTGCCCCATGACGGAAGATCGATGTGAATTGATAACATAGTAAAAGGAACAGGCTAAAAGAGCAGAATTTGCTAAGCAGTTGCAAAGCCCAGCTTCAGTAATTAGGACTGACTGAGGAGGAGAAGACAAAGACACACACACTTGTGTGTTGCAGTACGCTTCCTACATGAAACGTGAAACATAAATTAGCCAGTTTATTCTAGTTGTGGCTAAGAATGACCGTTAGAGAACTCACACAAAAACTGACACACCTTTTGTAGCTGGCAAATCAATTTCGCATGATACTGTTTTCCAAGTATTTTTAAAATTCAAAATTGTCTGTATACTTTAAAAGTTTCACAAATGCTCTTTTTTAAATGGGTGTTTTGGCTGCACCATGTGTGTGCCTGGTGCCCATAGAGGTCAGAAGAGGGGACTTCAAGGGATCCCCTTGAAGTGGAATTATAGACAGTTGTGAGCTGTCTTGTAGGTGCTAGGAATCAAACCTCATGTCCTCTGGAGAAGCAGCCAGTGCTCTTACCTGCTGAGACATCTCTCCAGCTCCCTTCACAAATGTTCTTGCTTACTCAAGGTTACATATTTTGGTACTAACTTCTTCACCTTGTCCTAGTTACAGAAAAACTCAAGGTGGTGACATTTGAACAGTCAGGGTTTGTGGCTGTTAAGTTTGACTCCTGAAAGTGAGAAAGTAGGGAGTCTTTCTCACTCTATCACCCTGGTGAAGTAGCTTTGTCATTGGCCTCTTATGCCCTGCATTCTGGAAAAGAGACTGAGTGGGGCAGTTAGGAACGCTCAGAGAAGTGTGTTGAAGTAGAGCTTCTGTGCTAATGTCCTCAGACTCCTTTCTTAGGGGAAATCAATGAAATGAGGAAAGACAAATACGTAAATAAACAAATTTCACTTGACTTCCGTAATTAGGGCACGGTTATATTTCAAAACCCCCAAGGGTGTCTAAAATGAAAGAGAGCACTGAGTCCCATACGTACTATGTTTGTCTCTTATGTGTACATACCTATAAAGTTTAAGTTAAAAATATGCCACACAGTGTTTAAAAATTATAATCTATAGTAAATATAATTATAACCATATTCTATAACAAAATCCAATTAAACTTATTAATTATTTCTGGAATTTTCTTTTTTTTTTTTTTTTTTTTTGGTTTTTCGAGACAGGGTTTCTCTGTGTAGCTCTGCGCCTCTCCTGGAACTCACTTGGTAGCCCAGGCTGGCCTCAAACTCACAGAGATCTGCCTGGCTGTGCCTCCCAAGTGCTGGGATTAAAGGCGTGCGCCACCACTGCCCGGCCTGTTTCTGGAATTTTCTATCTAACATCTTTGCACTTGAATCAAAGAAAACCTCAGAAAGCTAGGCTAGGGATAAGCTAAACTGTAGACTGTTATTTTGACAGCCAGCCTTTGAAGGAAGCAGTGTAGACACTGAATGGGATGCAAAATGAATAAATACCACTGAAAAGGTATGAATTGCCTTTACGAATGTATTGTAAAAGACAAGCAATTGAGATGTTGATCAGATTTGAATATTTCTTTCCATTCTACCTTCCTGTTTATGTTGTTAGAGGAGAAATTCTATTATCTAATGTCCAAAGCCAGTAGCTTGATACATTGCTGATAATACATCTCAAAAAACAAATGGGCTTATTACCAAGTGCTCATTTATCTTTTAGAGTTAAAAAACTATTATAATAAATCACACTACTTCCTCAGTCTTACCTCAAAGAAACAAAAAGGAATGTTGAGTTTATATTCTGATAAAACCTGTGCATCTGACAAGTATTCAGGTTTTAACTAACTTAATTGTGGAAAGAAAGCTTAGAAGGAAACATGGTACTTGAAAATCTAAACCTCCCACTATGTAACTAAGGAACCTTTTGGACATTATATATTTAATGACTTTTGGATTTAACCCCCTGTCTGTGTGAAAAAAAAAAAAATGTTCCGAACAAACATGCACTCTTCATTTCCCCTCTCACCTTCCATCTGGGTACGTTTTATTTATGCACTAGATGAACTTTTGGCCATTAGAACCATCTTGCTACAGCAGTTAATTAACACAAGTACCATAATTTAATACAGTTAATGCTACTTGATGCCCTTTAATGTACCTTCCATTAGTGATATTATTGTAGTATTACCCTGTAAATTAAAATGAGATCAAGACTAAGAGAGTGGCTCTTTAATTAAGGTACTGGCACACGGCACTTCTCTATTATTCACCAGAGAAAATCACCCTGATTTACTGAAGCAGGACAGCCATAAGTCAGAATTAGTCCATGAAGATTATTAGGTTTATTGAACAATGTAAGTGCTATGGAGTTACTGAGATTGCCAACAGCATAGCTTCCTCTTTTTCCTCCATTATCTTGATAAATACTCAAGAGGAAAATGAAAGCAAAATAAGCATGTAGCAAAAGAGAAATACATTTTATGATAATATTAGAATTTTTGTCACCAGCTCAGTAGATACTGGATATATCCCGTGTTAAAAAGGTCCTAAACCAGTGGTTCTCAACTTCCCTAATGCGCAATGCTTTACTATAGTTTCTCATGATGTGGTGCCCCCCCACTGCCATAACATTATTTTGTTGCTACTTCATAACTGTAATTTTGCTGCTGTTATGAATTATAATGTAAATATCTGATATCCAGGATATCTGATATGTGAAATCCTATGTGGATCACAAGCCACAGGAGAACCACTGTCCTAAATGATCCATTAATCTAATGACAGTCAAAATGTTGCTTTTACACTAAATAAACTAGTCATTGTAAAATCTACATATGTATATTTACATTATATCTTCAACTATTTCCATTTAATAGTTTAATATTTCAAGATGGAAAAATATATTTTCTGTGGACTGTGTTGTAAATATTTATATCTGGTCTCCATATAAAATTTATATAACAATTCACATAAATTCCTACATTTTTGCTTGGATGGTACTGAAAGTGACAAACAGAAAAATGTCATTATTCCAGGAAAAAGACCTGTACAGGCATATAAGATTGTGTGATTGTGAGACCATGGGATGGAAAGTCAAGATGCAGGAAACAATGCCCTTGCTTACAGTTTGGAAAATTTAGAACTTCCCCATAGAGACCATCAACTAATAGACAATCTAATCTTTCTCTAGATGATTTGTTGTTTCAAGGAAAGACAGCCAAGGGCATGAATCCTGAAATTTTCAATGGTAAAATAATCAGTTTCTAGGCTGAAAGGCCTAATGAACCACCGTTGCTCAGTTTTCCATTTAGTGACTCCATCATGAGCAAATATTCCTTACATAACTTGAAAGCTGGAGACATGCCGGAGCCATCAGGACCTTGCTTCTTTAGTCCCTCCCCCAGGACTAAAAATACTCCAGCCATCTGGTGCCTAGTGCAGTACGTGCCAGCATCGGTTTGCCCCGAAGGATTTGGACAGAGTGTGGAGGTGACGGAGCAGCACCGTATGGACCTGCCTCACCTCCACTGGCCCTTTCTCTTGTGCCCAGGTGCTTCTCACCAGCTTGCAGCTAACTGGTGAACAGGAATGACAGTGGAGGTGAGACTCGGGGGCCTGATGAAATCTGGGTCCTGCTAACTCCTCAAGCCAGTGAAAAGCAGCTGGAGGTCATGGCCAAGGTGAGACTTAAGAGAAAGGTGAGAAGTCTGGAGGGATTCAATGTTCTTGGCATGCCATCCTTAAGAGGTGGCCTGTCTAACTCCAGTGGAGCATGCATAAAGCTGTCCTTAGTTTGAAAATGTGTTTTATACTTTCTTTCAAAGAATCACAGGAAGGAGAAATGAATTTCCAATAGCAAAAATAAGCTCCTGCTGTGGTTATTTCATAACTGAAAACCTCCAAAAGGTTGCCTTCCTGACAGAGCCAAATCCTGGTGTTTGGGGTAGTGGTCTACAAAAACTTAATATCAGATTAAGGAGTCCTCAGACTGCCGGAAACTGACCTAACTGAATTTAACATTGCAAAATCACACAAATCTCAGGCTCTTAATTTAAAGCTTTATTCTTTCAGCCATATTGAATATTTGTCATTTGATGTCGGTATGCTGTCATTAAAAATATTAAGTATTTTCATATAGTATATGCACTTGAGATTGGAAAGGATGGCATTTTAAACTGATAGTCTTTTACTAAGATGTTCCTGAACATAATGGGGCATTTTGGTACAACACATATTCAAGTCTGATAAGACAACTTCCCATTGCCCATTCATAGACTCCTGCTAATCCAGGCACTCTTCTTTAAACACAAGTGGTCCTAAGCTCAGTGTGAGTATCGACACACTAGGATACAAATCTCTAAAATATTAATTTGTTTTCAAGATGTTGCCATCATCTGTCACTCAGACCGTGGTTAAACTCGGACAATAAGGTCTGTAGCTAAAGATTCTTCACTGGTCATGAGGAACACAGGAATAAGCAGAGGAGATGGCCACAGACTCAGGTTCTCTCTCCATTGTTAGCATCCTGAAACCTTAGATGCCATGTTCAACGGGAAAGCTTACCACCCTTTCTTTATCCTCACTGTGACCCTCATCTTAACAGCAGCAAACACTTATTTCCTCACATGTGGCAGGCAACTCTCTAAAGGATCAGAGTTCCAGCACCTCCAGTTTCTGAGGACTGGGCAGACCCAAAAGAATCTGAAAGCCCGTCAATTGAATGAACCCCTGATTTTTCTGTTTAAATTTATGTTTACCTAGACCAATATGCCAGATGTACCATTTACACGCTTATCCTCATATATTTTTTGCATTTTGAGTATCTCTTTGCTTATATTTCCTTTTTTTTCTGCCCACTATCTCATGCTTCCACTCCCATCATGTCTTGCTGAATGAAAATCTCTTATGCTGGTAGTTTTTGTTCTCATTGGAGTTTTTCATTCAAACATCTTCACAATTCTTGATAACTCAATTGTAGTTCTGGTATACTATTAAAACAAGGTATCCCTGATTAGAAACCACCGATGTTACAACGCTTATCCCTCTGTCCTTGACCTACAAAGTGAAGGGTTCCCCAGCCCATATTTTACATGTGAAATGTTGTTTTAATACAAAAGAGTCCAAGACTTTAAAAAAAAAAAAAAGGAAGCTTAGCACTCTTACAGAAACACATCTTATTTCTCAGATGTTTTTGATTCTAACAATGTAAGGGATCATTGCATGGTGACTCTTGCTTTCATGGGGAAATGCAAGACATAATCTTGTGTGTCCCCCCACCCCCACCCCCGAGCAAAGCAACCAGCTTCACTGTCTTGATGACTTTAGCTTAACCTCACCAGGGAGTTCCTGTGCTTCAGGCAAGATACTTACCTTTTCTTTTATTTAAATTCTAAAGATGCCTGAAGACTGACAGAGAGTGTGGGCTTACAAATCATTGCTGGACCAAAAGATCTCAAACACCTGTAGAACCTACTTGCATGTTTGTGCTCCTCAGAAAGTAACAAAATAAAAATTGACCATTGTCACCAGCTGTGGGTATATTTTTTTTGGACACAGTTATTTCCATTCAAGACGGACAGGGATTCTCTTACCTTCCTCGCACCTTTATGTCTGAGATAGCATAAAAGTAACGTGCCAAATGGAGCTCATCTACAAATATTTCCCCAACGGCAGGTCTCAATAGCCTGATCCTCAGGTCCGTGACTGTGAAGAAATCTCTGAGTTTCTTGGTTGTATCCAGCTGTCCATAGAGGGAAGCCATATTTCGTAGTCGAGGCCCAGCAAAAAACGCAAACCTGTCTTTGATCTCGAAGTGAATTATTTTGCTATTCGTGGAGTACCCGGTGGAGTACTCTTCTGTGCAAATGATCTCTAAGACCGAGTGCTGGGATAAATCCTTCACCGATTTCGGGTCCATGTGAAAAGCGTCGAGGCAGTCTGTGGCATAATACTGATAGGGTTGCCATGTTCGTCCGTAATCGAGAGATTTCTCCAGGATCATTTGGTCTGGTCGCCCCGATTCAAAGGTAATAACTATGTTGTCTGTGAGCTCAATGGTTTTGCTCCAAGACAGAGTGATGTTAACCTGGAGAGGTTTGGGGTACTCCTTCCAAGTAGCAGACTGCCAAAAGGTGGAGGGATGTCTTCCTTCGAAATCAAACATCAGCTCGGGAGGGTGTGCCAGTTCAGGAGTGCTTGCATCACACTCGTTATTGCACATGTAAGGGTTGCCCTAGGGAAGAGGAATAAAGGAGGGCTCATTAAAACGTTGCCTCAACACAGTCTTACCTTACTGCTGGTTGTTAACAAGTTAAAACAGAAAACAGCAACAATAACAAAATCACTAAACATTTCACTTTTCCCAACTGGATTCTCTATAATAGCCTTTAAAAAAAAAAAATTACTACAGGGAGCTGGAAAGATGACTCGGCAATTGGGAACATGGACTGCTCTTCCAGAAGACCCAGGCTCAATTCCTCCGCACCTACATGGCAGCTCACAACTGTCTGTAACTCTAGTTCTAGGGCATCAGATGCTCTCTTCTGACCTCCATGGGCACCAGGCATGCAAATGGTCACAGACATAACAAAACACTTAGACATATAACATAAAAAAAATAAATTTGTAAAATTAATCTAGTAGTTTTCTTGTCTTTCCATGGGCTTCCAAGTATAAGAAAAGTTTGTTTATCTGTGTGTATTAGACCCATAATGTGATCCCAGTGGCACAAAGACTTGGAACTGCCTAATAGCCCAATCCTTCTACTTCCTTCTAGAATGGTCTTGCAGCAAAGCAAGGAAGGCAGGGGGAATCCCTCCCTGACTTGACATTTCTTAGAACATGGTTCCTTTTCATTATGACTTTTTTGAAATTAAAATATGATTATATGATTTCTATCTTTCCATTTGCTTCCTCCAAATCCTCCCATGCATGCACCCTTGTTCTCCCAAATTTACAGCTTAAGAAAAAAAAAGCCAGCTCTGTGTGTTTGTGTGTGTGTGTGTGTGTGTGTGTGTGTGTGTATGTGTGTGTGTGTGTGTGTGTGTGTGTTTATTCCTAAATCTATAAATACAATCTGCTCAGTACATATAATGTTACTTGTATATGTGTCTTCAGGGCTGATCACTTGGTACTGGGTAATCTGTGGTGTGCTCTTCCCTGGGAAGGCTATTTCTCCCACTCTCAGGATTCCTTAGTTGCCTGGAGTTCTTTGTCTAAGGTTGAGGTTTCCTGAAACTCCCCCTTCCACTGAGTATGTCTACTGATGTCATCCTTATTCAAGTCTTATTTAGGGATGGTTCTTTAACAATTCACTTTTCAAGCAGGGCTTTAGAATTAGCCATGAATGATAGATGCTAACCCTTGTCCTCTATAGCCAAGGATATCCTCATTAGCATTCAGCTTTTTCTTGGCTTTGCCCCCAGTCCATCATACTTAACTGGGTCCCTGCTCCATAAAATCTGGTTTAAAAACGTTTACTTTATTCACCACAAATCATTAAAATGTGGTACACTGCAGGCTCTGGGGCTTGGTCCAAACATCTGGCGTCCTAATAGCCAGATATGAGATGAGTGCTCAGGAATGTCTTGGGCCGAGGATGCATTCCATGTAATGGAACAAAGAAGCCCACTATAGTTATGCCTCAGTATCCTTGAGGTATTGGTTCCAGGTCCCCCATGGATACCCAAATCTGCCTAAATTTAAATGACATAACATTTGCATATATCCTCCACACACTTCAAATCATCTGGAGATGATTTAAATGTAAATGTTATGTAAATAGTTACTATACTGCATTCTTTTGGGAACATGGACAAGGAATAATCTGTACGTTTGCAGTGCAGATGCAACCATCCTGGACTTGTCTACACAGCACCTGAATGCCATCAAATGAGGAGCATTGAAAGCAGAATGAGAACCTCCGGGTGGCAGGAGGCTGCAGCATTGTACCTGCATGCCACTTATACTAATGAATTGAACACTATGCTCTACATGTGGCAGAGTCATGTTTTGCCACTGGCAGCTTTCTGCCTCCCCCTCCCTGCCATATCTTCACTCCATGGTTGGTTGACTGCAGATGTGGAGTCTTCAGATTGTGGAGGACCAGCTCCGGGCAACAAAGAAGGTGCTGTACACCAAACCAGACACTTGTGACTTTGCATCTGCCCATAGGCAGCTCTCAGTGGATGTTAATTATTATTCTTCTTACAAATGCTACTTCCTTTCCAACCCACTCAAACAAGAAGCTGGAAATAAACCTCCTTGTCATGTTGCAGGTTGTAATGCTGCTTCTGCTACACTAACTGCCTCTTCTCAGTTTTCCCTGGTAGAATCTGGAGAGAATGACTTGGTAGTTCTTAAATCTTTCTTTAAAAAGAGAAGCAAATAATAACACCCAAAGTCACTATTCAGGTATAGTAAATGGTTATAGTTTCTCCTTATTTTCAGGGAACATATTACAAGACCCTCAGGGAATACTTAAAGCCTCTGGTCACCCTAAGTCCAGTATACATGTTCTTTTTTTCCCCACATCTACTTAATCTATGAAAATAGTTATTTATAATTTTGTACAATAAGGGCTTAAGAATGACTCCTAATAGAACAATGTGTTATAATGAAAACTATGTGAACGGGGTCACTCTCAAAATATCTTTGTATACTCTTCTTCTGAGACTGATATAGACTGTACAGTGAATTGGTGATGAAATGATGTAAATGGGTGATTCGGTGGCTGTTCTTGATATAGTGCTAGTGGAATATGAATACTGTGATGCTGGGGATTGCTGATCTGAGAGCAGAGACTGCTAGTCAGTGACTAATGAGTGAGTAATATCTATAGTGATAATACAAAGGTAAAGGGCTATTCATCCTCACAAATGGTGGGATAGAGTCAAGAGATCTTATCACATTACTTATAACAGTGAACAATGTAAAACTTAAACTGTTTATTTCTAGGTTTTCCCATCTAATATTTTAGATGCCAGGTGACCACCAGTAGCTGGCACTATGCAGAATGAAACTATAGATAAGAGGGGATTGCTATATCCCCTCACCCTCTTCTAGGCACTTGTGAACATGATTGTTGAAAGAAACTACCTTCTCTGACTGACCTCAGTCTTTCTTTTGGAATTGCACTTACAACTCTTTTCCTATTCTTTTCATGAACTGTGAGCTTTTGATCAAATCATCTGTTGGATATGTGAGATGGATCTCAAGTAATTAATTTACACTGTAGATATAGACACTCAGTTACCTGCTGACTCCTATGAAATACAAGATGAGCACTGAAGAATTGCTTTGTCCTCCCTAGAGGCACCTTGCTCCTACCTAGTCAGCCAATACTCTCTTTCCCCCTTTCCCATTAAAGCAATTGAATCTGAACATTGGCAACAGGTTTGAGAGACTCAGGTATAATTGAGATGAGGCAGGAGAAAGGAGAGAAGGGATATCATGTGAGGAACAGAACTGTTTTAAAAATATACTCAAGAAATCAGTGATAATGGAAATGTTGCTGTACTTCTCTCTCAAATTTCAATTCCCTATTCCTGATCCCAGCGTCTGTGGCACTATTTATAGGCATCCCCTTCAAAATGAGCTGGGGCGGGGGTGGGGTGGGGGGGCGGATAACTTTCTGTTCCAGGTGGAATAAATCACCAAATTTATTATTATTTAAACTCTCTTAAGCATACCAGAGCGCCAAATGCAAAGCTCTGCAAACTGGCAAAGGCTTTTTATGGAGGGCTATAAATATTGTGGAATCTGTCAGGATTTATAAATTCCAAATATATGTAAATGCACATTCTACCGGAAGGGGTCAGATTTACACAGATCATACCTTCATTTGAAATTTACTTTTAGAATATGGTCACTTTGAAACCTGTCAGCATGCAGCCATCTGTACAACCATGAACTTGGATGCTAGCACCTTTGTCCTGACAGAAGCATCTTCATCTGTGGACAGGAGTGTGGGGACAAAGGAAGTTGGCCTTGTTCTATACAGTAAAGGGAGTTGCCATACATTTGTATTAACTCTTGGTGGGACACAATATTTGTTCACCTTCATCCTAGGTGTGCGAAGATTCTCAGATGGGGAAAAGGTACTGGGACCAAAGGAAGAGGAGGAACATCAGGCTAATTCTGGGGATGCATCAATAAAAATAAACCTTTCACCAAAAACAATGCTAAAGAAATCTGTCTAAAAGGCATTCATCCCTTTATGGAATAATGGTGATGTCCATACCCACCCACCCCTCATTCAGTTTGCACTTAGGCACTTTACATAACCTGGGCAATCTGTCATTCCTCCTTCAGAGAAGAGGGAATCAAGCATAGAGAAGTGTTAAGAACCTTGCCAAAGTCACTTTGTAAGAAGTGGAGCCAGCAAGTCCCTCTGACATGTTCTACACCCAAGCCAGTGGTGGTGCCCGCATCCCAGCCTTGTCTTAGAAGCAGCACTGACTGGCCAAGAGAAAATGGACAGGCAGCTCTGTGAAGGCTGACAAAACGTGTATTTTCTCACAACTTCACACAGACCCGGAAGATAAAAGTTTCATACGTTCAACAGTTCCTATTGATCGCCCTCTCTATGACAATATGAGACAGGCTTGTCTTGGCTCCTAAGATACGGCATGGAACAAATTCCAGCCCTTGCTTCCCGTGGAACTTCCATCCCAGGTGGAGGAGATGCACTAAGCAAATAAGTACACAAGGCCGCATGACACTGTGTGGTGATAGGTGCTGCGGAGAAAATAAAGCCAACTGACGGAGAGCAGCATTGGCTGAGCGGTGCTGATTGTAATTTTATACAGCGAGGTCAGAGAAGGTCTCGCTGATAACATGACATTTGAGCAGATTAAGAACAATTTGTAATTTACACAGGGGATCATCAGAGGAGGTGACCAGAATGACAGGTTTGTCCTTCATCTGACTCTTCTCTTAGGGGGTACTTTCAGCAGCACAGCAATTTATTGCAATCGATGGGTAAACAAATCATTTGAAATGAGAATCTACACCAAATGACTGCTGATACCAAAAAAAAAAAATCAATCCCCTGTTTCCCTTATTTCATGGCAGTCATACTCTTTTAGGAGATTGATGATTTGATAGCCATTAACATAATTTACCAAGAGACGGTGACACTGGAAAAGAGTCAGCAGAGGAGGAGATAAAGGGAGGTAGGAGAGTATTTCATTCCTGTCCTGTATATAGGTGAGAGAGAAGGAAAACAAAGAAAGCCAAGGAATCGAAAATCTTGCCATTCCCAACAGAGCTGACGGGGAGATTATATGCTAAAATATTTAGTGTAAATATTTCACGTGGGTATGATCTATAATACTGTTGTTACAAAGAATTATCAGTATGAAAACAATTCTTGTTAAAGGGATTAGGTTAATTAAATTTTAGACTACTTCAACTCCACCCTAATCCCTCCTAATAACATCAAGAATGAAATTTATGTAAGAAAAATGCAACTTTTCCCTCCTTATGAAAACAAAGAGCATTTTCTTGCTATTAAATCTCACAGATGCAGGCATCAGCATTATAACTAGTTACTCCCTGGCCTGGCGGGCAGTCTTAAATAGTCCTTAATTTAAGATCCTTTGTCTATGGGAAAGCAGAAAATATGTATAACTATGTAGATAGTATTTACACCACTATGAGATGCTTACATAATTAAACCAATATCACTATTAAATATTTTATAACAATTAGAACATCACATGTGATGTTTACTTTCATTTAAAAAATATTAGTATTTTACTTCTGGGAGAATTGAAATTACTTATTAATTAGCCATGAGTTGGCACAGGGCACTGCTGTTATTCTTTCTTAATGTGCTTTCAGGATTCAAAGGATAAGTACAGTTGACGACATGTGTTCCCTGTTTCAGTGGATGAAGGCCTTTCCCTTCTGCTGATTGGTACTTTGAAAGAACATCCTTTCACCTGAACTCTGTGAGGCCTCTTCAGAGTGAAAGAGAAATCCTGTGTGCCCAGTATTGCTGTAAAACTTGAAGACCTGTCAGTTTGACCTGATTTACCTATTCTCAAACAAAAAGCTTCCAAAGGTTTCCCTATTATCAAACGAGAGGGAATTACTATTGGAAATGGAAAGAGTACTCAGGGCAGATTTGTTGGTTTATGTTACCATAAGTTACACAGCACATGTTAGCAGGAGGCTCTGAGAAACATTTGGGTTCACATTCACACCCATCCTGGGAAACAGAGAAAGCTACTGACATTTGTATCTGGCTAATCCTTACTCCTATTGATTAGTGAAAGTCGAACACACAAAGGCAAGAAGCAGCACTGTAGGAGGGACCTCCCACCCCGTGGTTGTTGTATTTCAGAAATAGACATCACTAGGAATTTGCCAATTCAAGGCCTTTAGAAGGATCCCAGAACTGGCAGACCCAGGGAGGAACCACCATCGTAGAGTGTGCTCTAACTGCCAGGCTGTGGCACCATCTTCGGCAGATGACTCTCCTACTTTCACTCATCTCCCTGGGAGCTCACTAAACTCCAAGTTTCACAGAGGCTGGTGATTGGCATTTTTATATGAGAGTTATAATCGCAATCTTTCCCAGCCCTTTCTTACAACTTCCCTATCTCAACATTCTTCTACCTCAGATTCTTTCGCAACTCATACATGGAGGACCCAGGCTTTATGGCTTTTCTGAAGATACTAAGATGTTGCTGAAATGGGAGACAGGACTCAGAGGCTGTTCTGAACTTCCCTCTTTTGGTCCAGCAGTTCTGCTACCATCACTGGGAAGAAGCAGAAGGAAGCTAGAACCAGAGTAACAAGATCCAAGAGAGAGGATATTTTTTCCAGAAGTCTGAAGGATATGTATCAGTACCACCAGCATGGACATACTTGTAAGCCCTGGTGAGCCCAGATATAAAGAGACTCTGTCCTCAGAGAGGAAAAGCCCACAAGGAAGCATGTTCCCTTTGCTCCAAGGTCTTTAAGAAATAAAGTGCTATGATCACTACAAACAGCAGTACAATCTCAATTAGTAAAACTTGCGGAGTTAGTACACTGGGTCTTAATATAGGGCATTTTTATGGTGACAGTATAGTCTATTATAGTATTAGACTTCCCAACAGTGGATATGAAAAACCCCTCAAACAAAATTATCTATGCATTTGTAAGTGCATCTCAAATTTTAGTTTGGAAAATATAGCACTCCAAGAATAGTAGGAGACAAACGGGGTTGTTTAATAACTTCATTTGTCGAGAAAGGGCCTTACTATGTAGCATAGGCTATCCTGTAAATCTCTCTGTAGCTTAGGCTGGCCTCAAACTCATGATCCTCCTGCCTCAGCCGCCCAAATCCCTGGTTTTATAACTTTGGAGTTAAAAAGTGATTGCTCCATTTTCGAAGGAAACCCTCTGTTCACCATGGAGTTTTCTCTCCAGGGCAGGCACAGGCTTAACATCTGATTGAAGTTACAGCTTGTTTCAATCTGTTCTCTGACAGTACTAACACCTTGTGGACATTTTCACTCAAAAAAATAAAGTCAGGATAGCTTAACCTTTCCACAGTGAGAATACTGGAAGCCATATCACAGGGTGTGGACCACAATAGACAGCTGCACAAATCCCCACAGAAGATTATGTGCAGGACTTTCAAACTGGTGAGGGCCACAGAGGTCAAGAAGACACATTTCTAAAAAGGAGCTAAATGTGCTCCCTAGTCACAAGCCACATAAATGGATTCCTGTATGGCAGTCTACACCAATGCTTCCTATGTTCTGGGGAGGAGATAAATATTAACAGAACCAAGGCAAATGGAAAAGGGATTTCTATAGATAAACATTGAACTAAGGCAACATGATGTATGGGATCGGGAAATGGCTTTTTAAAAATTACTGTCTTAAAAATGCACAAATATTGGATGAAATATTTTGCTGTATACATAACCAGAACACAGATACAAAATAGTAATAACTCAAACTGAAGAGGGCAGTGAACACTTAAGTTAAAGCAGTTTGAGGAAAACAGGGGTGTAAGACATCACAAAACGGGAACTCCTGAGCTGAAGGCATTGGGAGAGGCAGCTTGAGCTGTGATGCTCGAAATCACGTTCTTTCTTTTCTCACATGCGGGGAAGGGTCCAAGCCCACCTGAAGCTTATTTCCTGGAGGCCACCAGGTGTGAGAGAATTTGGAAGGACCAGTACTATCCTTTGCTAAAGGTCTCACTTGATCATAAGAAGAGGGAACAGATTACTAATTATGGACTTCCAAAAGGATTAACTTCTAGAGCCTGAAATCACTACACTCCTTATTTATTTTAATCTCTTCCAAACTCATCCTTTGCTTACTGGATACTAATAAAATAAGGATGTTTTCTTTTAAAGGGGGATTTTGAAGAACATAGGGATAAGAACATAGCAAGAGGGTGAGGAAAAGAGATTTCACAAGCGCAAACACTATTTTTACTCTTAGAAACAGCACTGTGTGTCCCTGTAGGTAAATAAGGTATGGACACCACAGTGTAACTCCCAGGAGTGACTGTTTCACCTCCCAGCAAACAATTAAGTATAGTTTTATATAACAAAGGGTATTTTCTTCAGTAACATACAAAAAATAATTTCAAGCACTCTCAGGATAAAACACAAAGGTGTTTCATGCTTGGGGCAGTTTGGAGGTTTATGCTAAAACCTGACAAGAATATGAAGAAGGAGGACTCTGAGGCTCCATAACAACATGCTCCTTTTCATCATGCTTCTGATTCTGTTACTTTATCCAGCTACCTTCAGAATTGTGAGTTTATCTATCCCACCATCAAATCATTAGTCAGCAAAAAACTGCTGCACTTGGCCCTTCGACAATCCTAGTAAGTCTCCACAGAAGGTATGGACCTGGAGCCCAACCATGACTGGAAATGAACCCAGAGCACAGCCATGGCTGGACTTGCCCTTTCTCTCTCCTTTGTCCATCCTCATGGTAATAGGACTTGATGTCATAATCATAATATGAATTCCCACACTTTAGCTCCAGGACCCCTGAATATTTTTTGTTTCTGAGGATAAGCATTGGCATTTTTAAGACAGATATTAGAGAAAACTGTTAATTAAAAAAATCTTTATTTCAGTGGCCTTCTCAAAAAGAGTATTTCTGTGATGATATATTGTGTACCCCAATAAAGCTTACCTGGGGATCAGAGGGCATAGGTAGCCAATGGATTAGACATAGAGGCCAGATAGTGGTGGCACACACCCTTAATCCTATCCCTCAGGAGGCAGAGATTTGTCTGGATTTCTGTGAGTTCAAGGTCACACTGGGCTACATGAGAGAAACAGAACCAGGCAGTGGTGACACATGCCTTTAATCCCAGGAAGTGATGTCTGGGCACAGAAAGGTATATAAGGCATGAGGAAACAGGAGCTCACTCTCTTGAGGCTGAGGATTTTGTAGAGGTAAGAACGTGGCTGGCTGTTCTGTTTCTCTGATCTTTCAGCTTCCACCCCAGTATCTGGCTCTGGGTTTTTTTTTTATTATAAGACCTTTTAAGATTTGTGTTACACATTTTTGATCTTCAGCCTCTGAGGAATCTTAAAAGATCCCATAGCAGTTGCTCATCTATACATCTTTTACCCACTCAATCATTCATTTGGTAATTATATATGTTTGTATGTGTCAAATACTGTGCTGTATACTGATAAAGAAACACAGTCCCTATTTCAACCAGGCTTCCAGCTTAGTTGGAAAGGCAGACCCCAAAACAAAACAAAAACAACTATATAATTATAAATGAAACTAATCACTATTAATTAGTTTAGAAACTAATCACTAGAAACTATTCAACAGAGGATAATACAGTTTCTCAGAAGAAAACAGGTACAAGGTCACTTGAACAAGGTGGGATGGGCAGAGTTCTTTTCGAGTAATGGTTCTCAATCTTCCTAATGTGACCCTTTAATACAGTTCCTTATGTTGTAGTGACTCCCTAGCCATAAAACTGTTTTTGTTACTACTTCGTAACTGTAACTTTGCTACTATTATGAAGCATAATGTAAATATCTGATATACAGGATATCTGATATGCAACCACTATGGGGGTTGTGACCTCTAGGTTGAGAAGTACTGTTTTAGGGGACCACACTTAACCCAAAACTTAAGAGAACAAACTTGAGAGAGAGAACTTTATAGACAAGAGACAGCAAATGCCAAAAATAGCCTGAGCTTGGATGGAACATGGGGATCTGTAGCAACCAACCTGAAATGATTGTTGTAACTAGATATTTGGTGGTAATTTTTACTGAGCTGTGAAATAATAGCTTTGAAGTTGTAAGGTGATCAGGAGGTTTAAATTCAGAAATGCTGGATATGATATTCTCATTGGACAAATGATAGAGTTAAGCTTACACATTGCTTGCAGTGTGTCCAACACTATTCTAAATGCGTACTCACATTAACACACTGGGATCTTCATAACAGTAATTTGAGGTAGATACTTTGCTTACCTTTTGTAGATACTGAAACTGAAGCACAAATCATTTAAATAGCTTGTTCAGAATCACATAACTGCTAAGCTTCAAAATCATTTTATAACCCAGTCAATTTGTCAATAGAGTCAAACATGCTCAGCTGCTGTGTTGTGTGCTGTCTCCGTCTTTCTCTGTCTTCATGATCTTGTGTCAATATGAGCTTGGACCCTCAGGGCAGAGATGATCAATGCATGAGACATTAGCTTGTGAAGATATTTAAAACTGAGGATGGATGAGAACACTGGAAGTGGAAGGTTTAGGATGATGGCTGTGTCCCTGTTAGACAAATAGCCAATGCTTATTTGTTAGGTTCAAGGAACGATTTACCTCTTCCTGGAAATCGTCTCCTAAACAAACGCATATAGCTCTGTCTTTAAATTTTAAGTAGATTTAAGTGTAATGATCCTAGATTATATGAGATTTTATAAACTGAAAAAGGTAAATTTTAATTTTAAAACAATTGGTTTTTCTTTTATATTGGGAGAAGATAAACTCTCTCTCTGACCACCAATGATCCATGCTGCCACTGGCTATTATGGGCAAGGAAGCTACTCTTGCAGTGGTATTGATGACTGCAGACTGACAGTTGAGAATGAGAGACATTGAAGGCTTCTGTGACAACCTCTCCCCTCACCTCTCCCCAAATAAACAGTCTAAACAGGAAGTCACCGAAGAGAGCCCTTAACAATTGCGATAGGGGTGCTGAAGTGTAGCTCTTCACCGTTGATGGCTTCTGGTGAGTAGGGGTGGTGGTGGAGGACTCTTTTTTCTTTAAGGGGCTGGCAACTGGCAGTTTGACCATGTTCCAATGAATATATGGGCAACACAAATTGGACTTAGTGTATTTTTTTTCTTTATTCCTGTTTTTTGGGGGAGGACACAAGGGTGGGAGGTGGGCCTGGGAGGACTTGGAAGCCAGTGTGATCATCGGGGTGCATTGTGTGAAATTCTCAAATAATCAATAAAAATATCATGTTGGAAAAAAGAAATGATATTACAGTGCCTGCTATGGGGAAAAAAATCTTCAAAGATAAACTGTCTACAAATGTATTTTTTTATTAGGTTATTTATAACAATGAGAAAAGAAGCAATCTTCTGTCCCAAAGAATCTGTATTTATTTATTTATTTATTTATTTATTTATTTATTTATTTATTTTGCTTTTTTGAGATAGGGTTTCTCTGTGCAGCTTTGGTGCCTATCCTGGATCTCGATCTGTAGACCAGGCCGACTTTGAACTCTCAGAGATCCACCTGGCTCTGCCTCCCGAGTGCTGGGATTAAAGGCATTCGCCGTCACCACCCTGCCTGCATCGTCATTTAAAGTGGAATTACAGCTCTGGATTAATGTGGAAGGGTGGTTCTGAGAAATGTCAATGGGAATCCTACTGGGGACGAAACTTTCATACTGATTTGTTTTCCTGATCATGTCTTACTGTTTTTAGTCTCCCAGCATCCTTCTTCTTTGCTTCCTTTACATGTTCTTCCTTCTTCAGGTCCCTAAAATGAACATTTACCCATGGCCGTGTCTTTTGATGTTTTCACTTCAGTCTCATGAAGTTTCATAGATAATTCATGCCGCAGCTTCAACTATCATTTATACTTCGATAAGCCAGAAATTCTGTCTCTAGTTCTTATTTCCCAGATTAATTTCAGACTCAGCTATTCAACTACCTATTTGAATATCATCTAAATGTTGATTCATAGGAATCCCTAACACAACACAATGAAGAGTTAACTTTCCTCCTTCCTTTTCTTCTCTTTCCTAGAAAATCACCCCTAAACCTATTAGGTGGATGTTGTGGCTTGGATGTAAAATATTTACCAAAGGCTCCTGTGTTTGAACTTGATGCTGCTTTGGGAGGTCATGGAACAATTAGCTGGGGTCACTGGGCATAGACATGTTTTATAACCTGGTTCTTCTTTTTCTACATCCTCAGTTTCTTGACTACACATGTAGAATGACCAGCCAATTCACCATTCTTGGCATGATGGACTCTTTCTCTTAACATATAAGCCAAAATAAACCCTTTCTTCATTAAGTGGCTTCTAGTCAGGTATTTATCGCAACAGTGTTGAAGGTGACTAACACAGTTGTTCTCAGCAAGGACGGTTTGACTTCTATAGTATTCCCACTAAAGATATGCAATCTGAACCCAGGAATGAGAAATTACCAGACAAACTGAAGATGAGGAGGTATTCTACAGATAAACTGCTCTTATGAAAAATAAGTTCTCATGAAAAATAAAGGCGTGTTGCCAGATGCCATATTTACGGAGACTAAACAGGTCTCACTGATAATGCCATGAAAACCAACTGGTCTGGTATCAAAACCATTATTGAGACAACTGATAAAACCAGAATAGTGGTTGAACAATATATGACTACAGAGGGTCCATATTAATTTTCCAATTTTGATGGTATAATTGTAATTATATAAGAAAGTGTCTCCATTTCTGTGAGGTTACGGAGGCATTAGGTTGACAACTCATTGACAAATGATTCTGTTAAAAATAGCTGTTTATTCTCCTGGCCAGCACAGTAGAACTGGCTGGTTGGCGGGGACACAGTTGAGGCTGTCCTGTGGGTGGAGAGCAGAAGAACTTCCCTCTCCCTCTCCCTCATATACCATGTGGTCAAGGGTGAGGGAAATATCCCCACTCCCTACCCCTTGCCACCGGCAGCAGGTGAGAGAGCTGGCCTTAGGGCATGAGAACAGAAGAGCTGGAGCTGCCTCTCACCAAGTGCAGCAATTGGGAGAGCGAGTCCTGCACCTCATTTGGACAAAACAGTAGAGCTGGTCCTTGAGAGCAGGAGAACTGGCCCCACTCCTTGCTGCCTGCTACATTGGGTGACCTAGCTGGAGAGCTTGTCTGGGTGGTGATGATGAGGGAAAGCTGACCAACCCAGCCACCACCCATGCTCAGAACCAGAGCTATGAGTTAGCCTGCCCCAACATTCATCTCATCTATGAACTGCTAGAACATGTGAAGGGGCAGGACCTGCAGATACAAAGCTGCAGAATCTCCACGACACAAGACAACAATACGATAGCCAAAAGGAGTCCTGGTGAGGGCCCAGTATTTGTAGTGTAGCAGACGTGCTCATATCAGACCAGTGACTTATTGCGATGAACACTTACAAGTAAAGATGTCTGGACTAAAGGGTAGACTGTGTGACTCACTGGACCACACTATATATAGCTTCCAAACCAAGATTTTTTTCTTTTTTCTTTTTTTTAATTTGTTTTTTGGGGGTTGTTTTTGGTTTTACTTTTAAATTTTGTTTTGTTTGGGGGGATTGCAAGGACAGAGGAAAGAAGCTAGGGGATGGGAAGATAAGTAGAATCTGGATACATGATATGAAATCCACAAAGAATTGATTTAAAAAGTTAAAAAGTAGCTTGTTTACATCATGTGCACAACTTCTGTAAGTTTGAGACTTAAACAAACACAATGACAGTTATTATGTATCAAGCAAGGGAAGAAAATTCTTAATTTTAAAAATAAATATTAGTATTAAAAAGATTTTCCCCTCCAGCCTGGGCTACAGAGTGAATTCTAGGAAAGGTGTAAAGCTATACAAAGAAACCCTGTCTCAAAAAGCCAAAAAAAAAAAAAAAAGATTTTCCCCACAAACCAGAAGTATAAATTTCAAAATGCATAAGAAAGAAATGCTTGATGAGTTCAGTCCCTACATTTCAGGAATTGAGATGGATTCAAGCACACATATTTGGAAGTTCTTAGACAACACTCCTTCAGGTGGCTTCTGGACCTGTTAACATTGGGATACTTCTTAATGAAAACTAAGGTTCTGTGTCTGGTTGGCTTCTGTTTAAATTCAGCTCTAGCACTTTTCTGCCATGTAATGTTTCACAAGCTAGTTTTTCAAACCCCAATTTTGTCCTTGTTAAAGCGAGTAACACAATATGTACTTTATGATACCAACTTGACATAACAGTACATAGCACATGTTAAAAGCTTAATGTCTCCTTGGCATATAGTTGTGCTCAATAAATAGTACTTAGCATTAACATGTTCTGCCTGTTTCCCTTGACTCACAGAATAACACCCGTCTGCTGAACAGTTTCCAAAGGCACAGTCCACTGTTACAGCTCTGTTCAGACCTCCACTGCCTCCTTCAGTTTTAAAAAACATTTTTCTCCTAAATTACTGATAATAGCCTTAAAATTATCCCCTGAGGTAGAGTTTTGGCATTTTATAATCTGTTATCTGCAGAGTTGCTAGACAGATCTTTTAAAAACACAAACCTGCTTGTATCATGTTCCCTCCTAAAGCTAAATTAGTAGATTTCTCATCACTTTGAAAGGAACAGTTTAAATTCCTCAGCTACATGTAAAATCTTTCCGGGTGTGCCCTCTGAAAGCTGATGAAAACCCTTTCATCTTGCTCACTCTTGTTCGTATTCCATGCTGTGAGTCATACCAACCTGGGAACACGTACTATGGACCATTTACCCAAGAACACAGATTATACAAAGTTGCAATTAGCTTTTATGTCTCCTCCCACATAGAGTACTTAGCACATGTATGCTCAGCAAAATATTTACTCATTTAAAAGCAAAGTAAGAAAGACAAACAGGAAAGCAGAATGAAAATAGGATAAACCATGTAAATTTGATAGAGAGGGATGAAATGGATGACTGTGAAGAACTAAAGAAATAGCCAAGTTTAAAGAAATAATGGATCTCCCTAAGTTGCATATGGAATTTATGTGACGGAACAGACATTGTAAATAGAAAAGGAGTCCCACTCCAAGTGCAGAGTGTCTATGTGTGATTGATATAGTCACTCAGGCTCCTTGTAAGGTTATGGGACAATGACAAATTATACGAGCTGCAGCTGTCTCCCAAGTCCTTTCCTGGTGTTCATTTTATCCTCATTCTTCTCCATCACTCAGAGCAGTGTTTCTCCTATTGCTCTTAGAGTAGAATGTCTCTTTTCCTAATCCCATCTCCCTGTACCGACCCCACCTGCTGCTGTCTTCTGGACTTATAGAAGGAGCTCAACTCCAAAGACTTGATTTGTTCTTGAGTGGTTGTAGAGTAAACTGTGGTGAGACAGCAATGAATGGGGTGGTTGTAGCTTTCTAATGCCCAATAATGAAGTAGCTCAGTGGGGGAGAATCCTATGTGAAGCCCTGTGTAAATGGGTGTATTGGGAAAAACCAGGCATGCTTTGCTGCATAAAAGAAAGGTGTCCTTTGTTTCCTATGGCTATTTAGAGGGGGTCTTAAAAGTTCTGCCTAGGCCCACAATTTGGTTCTTCATGAGTTAATTAAATTTAACTGTCAGGACCACTAAACAACATGAACTACTTCCCAGGCTTGTATGTGGGATTCTACATATGGTTTTCTAATTTTTTTTTAAAAGAGGGTCCTGAGAACTGTATAGGATCAAGACCTATAAATCTTTGTCTTTCCACTACCTGGGACATAGATAGCATATTCCAGGGATTCCCAAGCTTGAAAACCCTTCCTCCACCATAGCCCCTCGTTTCCTCCTCTTCTTTTCTCTACTTTTGTGTTTTTTCAGTTTTTGAGACAGAGCCCCACTATGTAACCCAGTTTCACTTCCAGCTCACAGCAGTCGTCATGCCTCAGCCGCCTGAGTGCGGCAATTACATGTGTGCACCACCAACCAAACCTGTTCATTCTTTTCTAATGTAGCCAAGACTCCCCTACCCTAAATACTTCATTCTTAGCATTTCTGACAGTGGGATACATTCTCTAAATCCACTTTTCAGAATTTTACTTTCCCAAATTTATTCATAGTTCATAATATGCTAATATGTCCTTAAAATATGAGTATATTTTATATAGCTCAATAGACAGATAGTTATCATGGTGCATTAACAGCAATAAATACCACATTCACTTATTTGTAAAGGCAAAGTAGGTGTTATTCTACCAGGGCCACCATCATAAACCAGATTTAAATTAAATGACTGGTAGTATTAAGCAACTGACACGTGCCAGACATGCTCAACGTTATAGATTAAGTCAAGATAAGGTTAATACATCCTTAGCAGTTGTGGTGTAGTAGTATGACAAGATGGAGAGAATATGCCATCTTGAAAACAGGAAAACAGGTATAAGAGGACATTGGGTTATATGGAAATAAAATAATAATGCAATTCCTGTTAGCAGACCATATGTTCAAATGTCTACTGTTAAAGAAAAAAATTAAAAGTTAGCCATTCTGAAGTATTTAGATGAGGTTAAGCATGGGTTTTGTGAAATGTCTGTGTTTTGTTTAGGTGAAGAGAGCACATTCTCTACTGGGAAAAGATAGGGGATCCAGGGTCACCCAACACCACTTTATTGTAAGGAATTTGGGAGGGATGTTATGTTTGTCAGTTTAATATGATTTCATAAAACTCAAGTATTATCTTAATTTTACTGAAGAAAAGGACTGAAGTTCACGGTGTCATGAAATCTAGTCAAGAATCAGGAATATTTTATTTTGGAGGGTCATAATGAGCTGTAATGAAATGAGGAATCAGTTTAAATATACAGTGGAAGCTGGTTTTAGACAGCATAGAAAGCTAGGCAGGAATTCTTGAGTTCATTGAGCTAGAGTAAGTAAGATCAACAGTGCTTTTAGTAGCAGACATATCACATACACTTAGCCTTTTCTTAAGAGTAGTTTCCCAGGTTTTCGAGAGAGAGAGAGAGAGAGAGAGAGAGAGAGAGAGAGAGAGAGAGAATTCATTCAAATTGAAATGAATTTTATGAATCACCACAATCAAGCTATGGAGAATTATTGGAAGTGAGATTCTAATAGAATTTTGGTTGTGAACATATAAATGATTCAAGATGTCATCGTTATATCTATCCAAACTTCTACCACACAAATATACAACAAATGTTGAACAAATGAATGAATGCAAGCTATTTTATGACTAACTTTTCTCCACAATATTAGAGAAGCAATTAAATGTCTTTGACACTTAATTATCAATTATCTGCTGTGTTAATTGTTTCTGTAATGTTATGCAAATATGAAGCATGAATCTTGTTGTCTCTTCTTTGATAGTCTTCAAATGTTAGTTTACCAAATTCAAATCATGTGTTTATCAATTACACATCAAGAGATATTGGCATGTGCTAAGAATGGGTAGAAAAAACTGACCTAGAGCTGGTAACTAGTCCTTCCAAAGTCCAAGGGACTGGGGCATCTTTATAACAGCAGAGTTGCATGGCAATTGCTTCTCATCAAAGGGGTAGATGAAGGTAGGAAGGCTAACTAGGAATTAGTTTGAACTAACTAGGTATCAGAACACGTGGCTGAGCTATGTTCATTAACAAGGTGATAGACAGTCCAGCAGGAAGTAGATTGATTGGAAGTAGAAACTAAAGTAAAAGCAAGAATCAATGATGCCTAGAAGATGTAATGCCTGAAAAGCATCAAAAATAGTGGTGATGAAGCTTCTGTTTGAGCCTAGTGGAAAGCTGGGACTCACTGCTCCATCCCAGCAGTTCAATTTGAGAAACATTAGTTTGACATCAGTGTAATTGAAAATCAAGAAAATGCCACAGAGATCCAATTTATAATGCACAACAAAGCAGTTTAAAATTCTCCATCCTCTTTTTCTCTCTAAATATCCCATATGCATAATTACTGACCTGTAAATCTTCCCTTCCTCTCTCAAAGCTCCCATTAGCTCAGGCCCAGGCTCAGCTTGCACAGGCTCACTTCTGTCTCTTGCTTTCTTCGTCCTCCTCTTTTTATCTCCTCTTAGTCTGTTCAGCTATTTTATTACAAAACCTAATGGCCCCCTCTGTTTCTTCAGATGGTCTCAGTACACATTACTCTAGTTTATTAAAATATGGCTCAGGAGCCTAAGAGGCAAATCAAAACCTCCAGAAATTAGTGCAAGCCGCTGTAAATATTTTGAGGAAGTAAGTGGCTACAGTGATGTTTTGAAGGTGAGGCATTGAAGTCCCAGGAGGTGACAAGGTGTGTGTCCTTCCCTAAAGTAGTATAAGAAGGTAGAAGGCGAAGAACAAAGCGAGTGTGAGGCGCTAGAGTGGGAGCACGTGTGAACAGGGCTAAGAGGTGAAAGGCAAATAGAAGCCATTAAAGACAGAAGCAGGCTAAAACGAAGCTGAGCAGGAGCCTTGTTAGGAGGAAACTAGTAATACTGGTGCACGGACAATAGCTCTGGGCACAGGTGGAACTATTGTATCTGAGCCTGGTCAACTGGAACATATTACGACTCTAATAAGGATTATAATTCTCACCGTTACTGAACATACAGAATGCCTTTCTCAAGGTTTACATTCCTGCTCTGTACTAATCCTTGTGCCTCAGTTTTCTCATCCATGTGGTAGGCCCAGTAAAGGTTCGGATTTCCTAGAAGGTTTGAGGGAACTAAAAGAAGTAACCAGTTGCTTGAGACATGATGCTTCACACATGACAAAATCCCAATGAGTGCCTGTCGATTACTGTGATCAGTGTCACTGTTGTCATTTATGTTTGTGAATCTATGGCTTTTCCAAATTGTCACCTCCTGACAGTCTTCCTTTTAGGGGCCAGTGTACCACTTAATAGCTTAGAAGAGGGTTCTTCAGATTGGATGAACAACAACAACTGGTGAAAATAAAGACCAGTGTGAGAGACAGAAAGAGAGGGAGTCTATTAAGATACCCGAGTACTATGATTTTCACGGCTGGAAGTAGTTAAAAAAATAATCAAACTCAAAACACAAAATTTCAGATAATATCAACAGAATGGATAGGAATCAGGCTACTATGGGGAGGGATCTTTTCTATGTTCAAAAAATTAATTAGAAATTCCTCAACCATGATATTAATGAACTGGAGTAGAAAAGGGCCATCCTAAATGTACCTCTCTTAGATCCATTATACAGAGTTGGTCATGATCAGCTTCCCTAGAAGAAGGAGTCCATGCACCTGTTCATAAATGAGAAAATGCCAAACTTGGTTATAGCTGACTTTATTGGCAGCTAACAGCCAATATTTGAGCAACTGTACATAATTTAGGGCACTCTAGATAGTCAAAAGTCTGTACACAGAGAGAAATAAAAATTTAATCTGACCTCTAAAAGAATGAAAAGGCAATTCGTATCCTAGAGAATAGAGGGGAAAAATTCTTTTGAAATGTCAGAAGGGAAAAAAAAGTATGTGTGATCAATAGGGCTAGATTTGAGAGCAGATAAGGAGTAAGAAAAGTCTCTCTATTTGTCTTGAAAGTGGCTGTCAATGTCCTGGAAGTGTGTGTTACAACAGGGTGCCGAGGCAAAAGCCATTTCACTAGAGAATGGTGTAATGATCTCTTTTAAAAAGGGAAGCAGGGGTTCAAAACACTCATTAGAGAGACCCAAAAACGAAGGCAGGGGAAAACGGGATGGTAAGTTTCAGTTGGGGACTAGATGAAGTGATGCGCTGTGATCAGACTGATCAATGTCTGATGACAGTGCAAAGAAATGCCAAGAGAAAGGAAAAGAGAAACGTGTTCATGACAGAAGGGTTAAGTGTGCGGTTAAGTTGCTAAGATCTACATTGTAACTGGAAACGCAGGATGCATTTCTAATACAAAAACCTCTCTTATTTGCTGGCTAAATCATTTTAGTTAGGAGCCAGAATGTTCTATGGCTAAAATTATTGGGTAAATGTCCCCTGTTTCCTCACCTTCTAATCCCATTAATCTGCTCTGGTTAACTCTCACTAACAGGAACCAATATAAGGATTGATTTTAGGCAATTTTAAATCTTCCTCAATATTAGTTCAGGTCCATACCAGGAGAAAATCCACTTGTCCTGAATGGATTGCACGAGGCTACTCAAGTGATTTCAAAAGTGGGAAATCAGAAGATATTGAATTTTAAATATTAGATTATTTTATATTGGACTTTGGATCTAATATTAGATATTAAAGTGTAAAATCACATTGCCCTTATTGCTAGCCTTCTTCTTTATCTTGCTGCAGGATCAGTATTGTTTTAGTACAGTATTTGACGGCTCATGAGCCTAAAGCACAAGGGAAAATATTTGCACCACTTATTGAATGGTGGACAGTCCAAGCCTTAAAACAAATGTTGCCAAACTTTAAATGCTATCATTTATTAACGTGTGATGGCAAAGTCATGGTTTACTATGGTAGCAACAGAAATCTAAAGCAAAACAACAATGAAGTGAAACCCAAAGCTCATCTACAAAGAAGTGAGCAATTCTGTTTGTGAGTTGTCTGCAATCCTGCCTTCAAAAGAAATAGTCTTCCAAGGAGGGCGCCTCTGCATATTGGGGTGAGCTAACACCACAACAAAGACAACATTGAACAAAGCAAACAAAGAGGAAAATTCTGGGGACTTGTGCCCATCACTGATTTTCAACGACACTATTTTTACATGTTATTTTAGTGATTATTTGAGTAATGCTTTGAAAACTCTTTAAAATCAGAAACAATATATATGCTGTTGAGCCCTTAAATAAAACCTGCATTTGCCCCCATAGCTCCCTGTGTTATTTCTATACCATATGTTCTATCATCCACTCATGTTTCCTTGCACTTGAATTGTGAGATGATCGTTCTCACGTAGCTGCTCTATGTGTACTTCCCTTGTTGAAGCCTTCTCTTGCCTCTCCATTCCATCAGCCTTACCACTCCACTACCTGTCTGAAAAATTCTGCCACCAGTACCCCCCTTCTCTACTTTCATTACACTTAAATTTCTCTATTCCCCCCCCCCAAATGCATCCTGCCCACTGGTGGCCTGTTTCTAGTTTCCAAGCTTCCATATGTATTTCATGCTAAACACATAAAACACGAGATTTAAAGCTAAGACCCTCGTATGAGAGAGACCATGTGGCATTTGTCTTTAGGGGGCCTGTGTGACCTTACTAAGTATGCTGTTTTCCAGTTCTACCTATTTACCTGACAATTTCATGGCTTCATTTTTCTTTACCTCTCAGTAACACTCCATTTGCTGTATCTACCACATTTCTACTCAATAGTTGATGGACATTTAGGTTCATTCCATTTACTAGGTACTGTGAATAAAACAGCAATGAATGGATGTGTAAGTATCTCTGTACTAAGATAGGTTTCTTTGGGTATATGCCCAGAAGTGGTATAGCTACATCATATGTTAGACCTATTTCTAGGTTTTTTAAGAAAACTTCAGAGTGGATTCACTACTTCACACTCTCACCAAAAGTATAGAAGTGTTTCTTTCCTGTTCCATACATCCAGACATGTATTCAAATGTCTTTTTGTAATCCTAATGATGGCCATTCTGGTAAGGGTATTTATTATGGAGTATTAATACAGTTTTAATATGCATTTCACTAAAGACCAAGGATAATGAACATTTTAAAAGTATTTGCTAATCATTTGTGTTTCTTCTTTTGAGAAATTTCTCTTCAGTTCCATATCCCATTAAAAGTGGATTTTCTTGTTAACTTTGTTTTCTTAATTCTTTAAATATTGTACATACTAATCCTTTGTTAGATGTTGTCTGTGTTAGAAAGACTATTGCTATGATGAAACACCATGATCAAAAGCAAGTTGTTGAGGAAAAGGTTTACTTGGCTTACACTCCCACATCATAGTCCATCACTGAAGGAAGTCAGGACAGAAGCTCAAACAGGACAGGAATTTAGAGGCAGAAGCTGATGCAGAGGCTGTGGAGGGATGCTGCTTAGTGGCTTGTACCTCATGGCTTGCACAGTCTGCTTTCTTATAGAATCCAGGACCACCAACCTAGGGGTGGCCCTACACACAATCAGCTGAGCACTCACAAATAAATCACTAATTAAGAAAATGCCCCATAAGCTTGTCTACAGTCCAATCTTAAAGAAGTATTTCCTCAATTGAGGCTCCCTCCTCTCTGAAGACTCTAGCTTCTGTCAACTTGACATAAAACCAATCAGGACAGATGTATAACTAACAAAGTTTTTTTTCCCATTACATGGCTGCCTCTTCACTTTATTGCTTCCTTTTCTGTGCAGACACTTTTTAGTTTCATGAGATCTAATTGTTTGATTCTTGGTCTTACTCTCTGAAATCCCAAAGTCCTAGAAAATCTCTTACATGTGTCTATATATTAAAGTGTACTCCATACTTTATCTACAGTTTTAAGGTATTATTAGGCTTTAGGTTGAGGTCCTTAATCCAGTTGGAGTTGAGTTTTATTCAAGGTAAGAGGTGAGGATCTAGTTTCACTTTCGTGAATGTTGAAATCCAACTTTTCCAGCACCATTTGCTGAAGATGCTGCTTTTTCTCAAGTGTATAAGATGGGGTTGAGGGTAGGGACACGAGGCATAGGGATAACCAAAGCTAAGGCTCTATATTATAAAGGAAGCTTATAAAAACCCACTAGATTATAAGCTAATTAAAAATGTAACTTAAAAAAATTGAACAGAATTACTGTACATTAGTGAAAAATGTCACTCCCAGAAGACATGGGATGTTAAATGAATATCTCACTGCTGGGCACAGATACCTCCATGTAAATTATTGGAAAAAGAGGACCTAGAAGCCCCACAAAACATCATTGGCTGTTGCCGTTGCTCTCGATTACACACTATAACTAGATAAAAGATCCTATTGCTGAAGACATCACACAATTTTGTTATAGGACACAGAGAAATTAATCTTGAAGTAACCAGATCCCTGCTTTCATGGTGCTGGAAGATACTACAGAGAATATTGGAAGAGAAAAAAATCCATCAATGATCCTATTCAGAGCTGGACCTTGCCTACTATAATCACAAAACTAAATACTAAGTTCATCTAAAATGAAGTGAGGAATTCTATTTGTGAGTCATCTGCAATCCTACCTTCAAAATAAACAGTCTTCCAAGGACTCCTGTGTGCAGTTAGTTGTGCTGACATCACAACAAAGGCAATGTGAAAAAAATCCAATATAAAGGGAGATTAGGGAACTCATACTCATTGGCTCACTCATCAGGCAAGACATGTCAACCGGACCAATAGTAACAAGACTGTTTATAGGAATAACCAACTATACCAGTGATTGCATTTGAAGGAAGGAAAGTTATGTCTGGTACTGTAAAGGTGATCCAAAGCCATGGCTAGGAAAATCATCGGTCATAGGGGAGAATCTGTTTATTTTCTCTAAAAGATCATTTTTTTTTCAAACTGTCTTGTAAATATCCACCACCATCACCACCACCACCACCACCACCACCACCACCACCACCACCACCACCACCCAAAGGCTCTTGGAACATTGTGAAAGTGGGGACCAGAAGTATGAAGGAGATGGAAGGTGAGGGAGGGTGCTGTGAAATACTGTCCTGTGGATAAGACATGGCTGTCATACACAGGAACTCACAGCAACTGTGGTCATCAAGACAAGGTATGCAGAAGATCGAGTCAGCTAAATTGTCCAAATGAACAGAGCCCAAGCTGAGAAGCTATTAGCAGTTGATGGCTATTGAGAGAAAGGGTCACTATTTATGAGTATGGCCACTGGTGCATTCCCTATTCTCAGTGAATGACAATACACCCATGTGCAAATGGCCATCACTAATTAGGCACAAAGAGTTAAAAATAATCAATTAATTATAAATGGAAAAAGCACACATTTAATTTCATTGACTTATAAAATAGGTCCAACTTTCTTGAGAAAAAGACCTAGGGCATTTATTTAAAACAGTAACATTAATAACTATAAGAACAACAGTAAAATAATATTTACTTTTTTTTAACCTCCTATGTATTGAGGCTATTCTAGGTCCTTTACCCCCAAGTACTTGTTCATATATGAAGTGATTTAAATCTTGTAACAAACAAAAAACACAATGAGGGATATACTGTGAGGAAAGCTGAATTTAATTGACGGCCAAGGCCTCAAGGTTTATAAGCTACAAGATATAGAATTTGAAATCTGACTAGTTCACTACATCAGACGGGCACAGAACCTAGATGACGCTTTAATATGCATATTCTTTGAACAACAGATGCTTAAGATGTTCTTGGAGTGGTCAGATGTCAGGTAGGTGATTAATAACTTGGTCACCAACAACCAAATATGAACTGCATGCAGACTGTTTCCTAGGAATGGGACAATTATTGGAATTAGGGTTTTAATACATGATCAAAACAAAACAAGAAGAGTGATTTTCTGTTGCATTCCATATTGGGAACTACCTGAGTCCATTTAATGTCAGGCTGGTATTTATTCTAAAAACTGTAGCAAAAGCAGTTGGACAGGTTTTATCTAATTTCAAGATACCCTGGTTACATGTGCAAGAAGGAATAAAGGCTTAGATGGAACTTATCCATCAAGATTGTAGGTTCTGGATGCAGAGGAATGAACATAGGTCCGAAGAAAGGAAAGAAACGCCAATGAGCTGAAAACTGTAATACAGCAAGGGTGAAGACTGCTGGGGCAGGTCTTCCCTGGGGTGACATGGACACTCCCTGGAAAGAAGTGATAAGCAAGAAAAGATGACCTTCAGAGAAATTGGGTGGAGCAGGATTTGCCAAATTTATCTCAGAGAAATATTAGTCACAAGGATCTTCTCCCTTAAAGGGATTCACAACAGGATTCTGAATTTAAAATGATAAGGCACATGGTGAGGACACTTGCCTCATTATAGCCTAGTATTTCTCAAACTCACTTGACAAATTGAACCCTTTGTGGAGCAATGGTTATTTAAATGGCATTGGTCTGACAGTCAGTGCCCAGAATAAACCCTGGGAAACAGCTGGGAAAGAAACAATGAAAAAGAACCACAAAGAAACCCACTGGGGGAAGTGAAGCAAAACATCTTTTTCTGTTTTTGTTAAGTCATCTTTTAAGATGCATTATTTCAATACTTTTACAAGAATGTATCAGCGCACAGTAACACTTATTTCTACAAGTTGATGGGCGTATACAGATAAACTGCGTACCAAACACATTTGGAAATAATCAAGGTAGAAAGATGACCATTTTGAGGAGTAGACATTCCCAGACAGAATGCAGCCCTAAGCTTTACAAACCTGGAGGCAGTTCCTTAGTTCTCCTCTGCGTTAGTTTCTTTTGATATTTTTCCAAGATTAACTTTAGCTTCTATAGTATCATGCTAGCAGCCACTAAGAGCCGTTCATTGTAAGCACCAGCAACAGTTGGAACAACGGCATATGAAGATTTTCAAAGTTAATCTAAGTGCTTTCCACTTTAGAGTAAACAGGAAAACAAATCTAGGCACTATAGGGTATTTTTATTGCTATCAAAAAATTCAAAAACATATACAACAATTCAACTATAGGTCTTTGAACTGTAAATCAACAATTACTTTCTTTCTGATATTAATATTTACGTGGTGACCAATAGAGGATTTTTATAAGCCCCCCAGCTACTATCCCCCAAAGGACTGATAATAAAAAGCCCTCGGCTTTTAGGTAGAAAAAAAATGAGAAAAGAAAAGAAGAGAAAATCCTTTCAGTCACTGTATTTATTTGGATTTATAAAATCCCTTTCCTCCAAAGCCCTTAAAATTCTCTCTAAATAAGTTTGCTGACGTGCGTTTAAAAATACAATCTGGATTTGCCAAAATATTATTAACCTTGAAATATCCAATCATGCTTAAGTTCCTAAGTCTAACAATTTTAACACGGTAGGATTTTAATAAGATATGAAGGACTGGGAGACATCTAGTAAAATGCCTGCTGTGAAAGCATCAGGAGCTGAGTTCACATCCACAGTACCCAGATCAAAAGCCAGGCGTGGTGTCTTGGGTCTGTGATCCCAATGCTGGGGAGATAGATACACAAGGATCCTTGGACCTTGCTGGTCCTGCCAGTCTAGTTAAAACCATGAACTACAGGTTCATTGAAAGACCATTTCTCAAAATAAGTTGGAGACATGATTGAGGAGGACATTCCAGTGTTAACTTTGGTCTACCACATCCTTCATAGGTGAGCACACATATACAAATATAAAAGTAAAATGTAAAATTTGTTAACTTTTGAGGCACACAAATATGACTCCCAAACCTAGGAAGTAAAGAGGTCATTTCTTGACATAAATTCTCTTCTAACAGGCAATAAAATTTAATTCTGGTCACAAAACAGATCAAACAGCTCCTCCTAACTTTAAAATCATCATAGTTGTCTATAATGACCACACTAACTCTTCTTGAACGGTTATCTTAATAATAACACTCATTTAAGAACTGAAGTCATAGACTTAAATGAATCAGGCAGGCAGAGGTGTTCAGTGTATTAAAGGGACAGACAGGGGTGTCTAGAAGAAATCCCTGAGTTCCACGCAGCAGATAAGGAAGCAAGAGATACTCAACAGAAGTTTCCATTCAGTTCTGATAAATTCTCTGATTGTATTTTCAAGAGAAAACATAGAGCACTATGTTTGGATGACCTCTCAGTTCTTGAAAAGTGACACAGTTTTTAGAGAAGCCACTGTGTGTGGCTCACGAACTCTATCTAAGGGCACAGTCCAGCTGTAATTGACAGTTGAACTTGTGCTGTGGTGACAAGCTTCCTTCCAGGGATTAGTAATTGTGTCTAATTGTCTTTGGAAAAATCAGAGTCTAGGCTTCCCAGGAAAATCTACCTTTGCTTTTGACTCTTGTCCTCAAAGAAGTCTAGAACTTGGCACAAATTCCTTCTCTTCCTTCTCTTCAGCTGTGACACGGATGACAGTGACAATAGCCTTGGAGCATTATTGCGGTGGTTAGACGACAGAGGAGTCAGGGGCCCCTCCAAAAACACACTGCATGCTTTCTTGACTTTTTGTTGCCAATGACGGAAACCAAAGGAATTGTGTGGAGCTGGGGCCTTGTCTCTAGGCTTTGCTTGTCATTATAGAATGCTTTTGTTGACGTTTTGTGACAGCTATAAGATGGAAAGGAAAGGCTACATACTGTCACTGACTTCCTGCATGCTTCTTTTGATAGTTCTTAACTTCTCCAGTCCAGGTTCCTAAAGTCACTTTAAGAAACTGATAGAGTGGTTAGAGTTGAGCCAGACTGGGTTGGAATACTAACTGAGGCTTTCGGGAGGCATGGGACACATAACATCTTAATGAAGTTAAGATAGTAAGATCTGCCTTATAGGGTTCTAATAATAAATAAATGACACAAAACCCTTAAAGTTATGCATATGACAACTGTATACTAAATAACAGCTATTTCAGTACCCCAAGCCTGATAAATTTATTATAGGAAGTGCCATTTTGTGTTATGACCAGGAGAAAAAACTATTTCAAGTTACAATGCTTTGTTTGTAGAAAGTTTATTATTTGTGAATATTAAGAAGTCTCTAGGCCTATGTATTTAATTGCATTAGAAACCATTTGTGTACATATATAAAAGGAACAATGCATCTTTAACTTGTTATATTATTTTTGCTGAATCACTTTGCAACTTTGAACTATCTATACCACCACTTTTCTATCCAATATGAGCCAGTCAGGAGAGTCAGAAATACATTACGTTGTTTTTCTCTTCTTCTCTTGCTCCTCATCCCTCTTTCAGTTAAAAAAGAACATTTAATTTAAAATTTTTACAAGACACATACTAATATAAAGAGTAATACAATATTCCCATAACCCAAAGTGACCCTTTCCATGAATACACAAAATCTAGGGCAGCAATCTTCATAAAGGGCTTCTTTGCCATCTGCAGGATCTTTCTTCCAAGCTGTTAACGGCATTTTGTAAGTTTTGATGCTTACATTTTTGTTAACACAGTACAAAACCTTCAAAGGAAGGTTTTCGGGCAAGAATCTGGATTTCTATTTTCTCCCAATCACCCTGATATGATTTGGTTTTCAGACATCAAGGAGCTGTCCTGCTCAGTTGTGTCCACAGGCCTTCCAGCCAGGCTGGGGCACGTGCAGGTAATGACAGACACTCATGCAACTGTCAAACAGCAACCACAGGACACCAGGGATGGGAAGGGGCCGCTTGCCTTAGTAATGGAGAAATGAGGGGCGCTGCTGTGCCTTCAATTTGATGCAGTAGAGCAACATCATTAAACAACCCGGGAGACTTAAGACCTTGATATCTCTTTCAGTGCTTTAGCTGTATTTATTAATGACTTTGCCAAAACAAACTCTTGAATGACATACACTCTATGATGTAATATATCAGGATGCCTTCTCATATCAACAGCAATTTATAATCCCCCGTCCCCATCTCAAGATACTTTCATTGTCTTTGAGCCTAGAACAACGCAGACGAGAACTAAGGAAAAAAGTTAACCAGTAGAGACACGGTACTACTGAAGAGAGCAGATTTTTCTCCTCTTAAAGCTGGACTTCATCATTACTGTATTCTATAATTTAGAAATAATAACTAAGTGCATTCTGTGCCACAGATTGATAACTAATATTACCTGGCATGATAAACATAATGTTATGTGTGGTCTTTTTAGTCTTTTAAATTTAAATTTTATTTTATTGTATCTTTACTGTATAATTAAAAACAATTTATCGAGTCTATTGTTTTGATCTTCATGACTAACCTCTCAGCTCCTTATATCAGAAATCATTTTTAGTCCATGGTTTCATTGTCTTGGTATCCTGGGTATGGGAGATTTGATTAGCTGCAATGTCAGGCCTGGTTTTTTTTTGTTTTTTTTTTTTACCATTTTCAAATGAAATTTTTATTTCAGCATTGTCATTTTTATTAGGCAGCATGTTCTTCTTCTCCAGATCTGCTTTTTCTCAATGAAGGCACTGACCTCCCTTATTTCATTAGGAGTCAAACACAGGTGATTTCTGAAAGCATGCCTTCTATCTCATAAGACAGACAGACATATTTCTAAGAACTTATAAGCTGACTCTGTTGTGATACAGAATTGTGGCTATTGTTTTCATCTCTGAGACTGATATCTTGATATTTTTGCCCTTGTAGTTAAGTTTTTCATGGACACCTTAAATAGTAGCAGTTGCTATTTTGGGGAGAGAAGGAATAATTAGAGAATTGATTCTGCCACTTTAAATCTCAACTGGTAGTACTCAAATTTCAGAACAGATAAGAAATACCTGGAGAAATGTAAGAAATACCTGGAAGAATGTAGACTCTAGGAACTTGTGGTGATATTTTATCTGTGAACCCCAATAAAGCTTATCTGAAGATCAGAAGAAAAAGCCAGCCACTATGTTAAACATAGAGATCAGGCAGTGGTAGCACATGCCCTTTAACCTAGCATTTGGAAGGCAGAGATCTGTGGTGGTATTTTACTTGTACTGAAATGTGATTTTAATTGTATGTTAATAAATAAAGTTGTCTGGGGGTCAGAGCTATTAGAGTCATAGCAAGTGCATGGCGGCGGTGGCGCACGCCTTTAAGGACCTGGAGGGCGGTACATTCAGGCAGTGACGAGGCAGTCACATGTTTGGGTTTACAACCAATGAGAAGGCAGAACAGGAAGACTTTAAAGACAGACACACAGGAAGTAGGCCTTTTCGGAGAGCTCTCTTGGCTGGAGAGGATCCCTGAATCAGGAAGGGTGAGGCTCTTAGCTCTGACCTCTTGGCTTTCTTCTCTGAATTGGCTCTGTGTTTCTTATTTTATAAGACCGTTGGTTACATCTACAGAGATCCACTCGGATCTCTGCGAGTTCAAGGCCACACTGGGGAACAGAGCCAGGCATGGTGATACGCGCCTTTAATCCTAGCACTAACCATAAAGGTCTAGAGGTCTGTATAAACAGACAGGAAGTGATGTAACTGGGTGGAGAGAAGAAGTGAAATTGCAGAACAAAAAGGCTTATAGGCATGGGTATACAGGAAGTAGGTCTCTTTGGAGACAGGGCTGGTAAGGTGAAGTTGGCTGTGGCTTTTCCCATTCCCTGATCTCTCAGTTTTTCACCCCAATATCTGGCTCTGGGTTTTTTTTTTTTTTATTAACAAGACCGATTAGCAATTCATCTACAGGACCTGTTCCCCTTTGCCCATAACTCAGTGTAATGTTAATCATGCATCCAGAATCATCATTTGTTATGGTCTTCATATGAAAATTTCAGTCATACACAAAATTAAAACGATAATGTAGGGGACCATTATGTCCCTATCACTGTTTCAGAAAACATCTACATTTTGCTCATCTGGATTCTTCCTTCATCATAGCCCCTGTTTTTCTTTATTTTTATAAAAAATATTTTGATGTAGTATTGTAAAATATATCTCACGTGCTGTATCATTCCATCTTTAAATGTGTAAAACATCCCCAATCTGATGAGAACTTTTTCTTTAGACAATAAACTTAAAAATGATTTCTAATATCTCACCAGGAACAACCCCTTTAGTAATCCAAGAGTTCTGAAGTTTGACTGTCAAGTCAGTCCTACACAGTGCCCATGCGCATCGCTGAATACAGTTATGTTGTTCATCTGTATACAGTTCTGTTGCTTATGTCAGGGCAGCTCTTTAAAGAGGCTCTCAAATTTCCATAAGGCCTGAAAGAGTTTACAAAGGGCTTCTAAACACACAATAATGGAGCCCAAACAGCTTTCTACTTCATGTTTCATGCAGGCTGAGATACAGAGATGCCAAGGTACAGAGATGCCTTGGTGTGTGGACTTAAGCTACAGTATGGCGGGTTCTCAGTGTGCAAGCTGAAACACAGCATGGGGGATTTCCGCTGTAGTACACAGAGGCATCTCCAAGCTGCACAGTATGCTGCATGGTGGATTTAGCTTTTGCCAGTACAAAAAAAAAAAAAAAAAAAAAAGAGGTGTCTGGGCTACATACTGCTCTATGGAGGCATGGACCCACTGCCTCCTAAGAGTCAGCAGAGAGCATGGCCTCCAGGGCTGGCTGTAAACATACCACCGTCACCATATTGGGAAGCTGAGGTGGGTGGAATCAATAGCCAAGGCTGCCAATTTTTGTATTAGTCATGCAGTTTAACAATTTAAAACCTCTCCTGGTCAGAGAAAGATTACAGATTCACAGTAAGACAGATTCAGATAAAATAAAACCTAAACTGTTTACAATATGTGTAAAAATGTACGTAGGCTTGGAAGAGAAAAGAAAATGAACATGGACAGCTATATAAAAAATAGTTTTAAAAAATAAAGTCTTTAGCTGGGCAGTGGTGGTGCACGCCTTTATTCCCAGCACTTGGGAGGCAGAGCGAGGCAGATCTCTGTGAGTTCGAGGCCAGCCTGATCTACAGAGTGAGATCCAGGACAGGCACTATAACTACACAGAGAAACCCTGTCTTGAAAAACAAAAAACAAACAAACAAATAAACAAAAAAAGTCTTTAAAGAGACAGTAAAGGCAATATAAAAAACAAATCGTGTAAAGATGGATTTCACACAGAGTCTGGGTTATATTGTCTTTGGGATTTTTACTACAGAGAGACATTTGATTGTAAAAGCTGCTGAGTTAAATCAATATGTATATTTTAAAGATATCTTGATTTCAAAATTTATGTCTAAGGATATGTTACTTTGGAAAAAGAGGTTCTGCTTTTGTTTCCACAAAAAATGAGAACCTGTGGATTGCTTCCAGGCTAATATGGTTTGATCAAGGAAGACCCCCTGAGAGGTCTCCAGAGATCTAACATCCAGAACAACTTTAAGACAGCTGGCTCAGAGAATAGAGCATTACAGACTATTCCAGTCAGGACTTGACCATAATTCTTAATTTTTTCAGGATCTCCATAAGACTATCAGTCTCCCCTATCAGCAGGAAGTAGTCTAGAACACCACACCCACATTCCCAAAAAATGGATTATGGATATTTGTCTTTGTTTAGAGATTGGTTACAAATTGTTATTGGTCATAGTCAATATATTTCTAAAAGAAAAACATGGGATAAGATATAGATATGATAGGATGAAATGGTAGATTATTGAATCTACATTTAAAAAGCAACAACTTGTTTAAAATGTTTTACATTGCAATAGATTTTAGTTTATTACAAATTTAAAGTTAACTTTGTTATATTGTATGTATATTTCTACTCTTGTTTAAGGTATTATGTTTGTGCAGCTCATCTGAAAATGTAATGTGCAATTAATAAATATAGATTAATAATTGGTCTTGTATGATAGTCAAACTTATAGTCATGTTAAGTTTTCTAGGTATACATAGATATAATTCAGTTAGGTAGGTAATCTTCAAACACTTCAAAGACCTACAGAATATGGTATTTAAAATGTTTTAAAAACTTAGACTTTCTGGACAGTGAGACATGTGTGCTCCTGGCAGCACCAATTTACTTCAAAGACAAAGATGGGCATTGAAGACACTCCATATGGAGTTTATCTTTTTCTTGGAAAAAAATAGTCATTTGAGCAAGAAACTGTTCTTGCCTGGACTGCTTGACAAAATGTATCAACTGGACATGCAGGACCCATAGGAAGGCAACCACTAAACTTTGCAAGGCAAGATGATCCTTCAGGTTCCTACTTCGCAGAAGAAACAGTCAGACATTCTACAGGACACAGAGAGAAGTGACTGAGAGACTCTAGGCCTGTGGGCTGAAAATGGATGCTCCAATGTTGCAGAAGAACTTTGGGTAATTGTCCAGGCCGCCAGCTATCTCTGTCATTCTAGATTTTTGGAAGTTGCTTACAATGTTCTTCCTGTTTACTTCGGTAATATTATATCCTTCTGGGGTCTTTGATGTAGTTGAACACTAGATACTTATAATTTTCCTTGATTATGATAAAAGATAAGTTAGATATGAAACCTTAGACTCACAAATATAAGATAGATAGAATATTTTCTTTGAATTTGCAAAATACAAATAGACTAGATATTGTAACTGTAACTCTTGCTTGATAATTGTTCTATTATATGTAATTTTACTATGTTAGAATTAAAACCTTCTGTTTTGTTTAGACAGAAAAGAGGAAATGTTGTGGAATAATGCTCTTGTATACTGGTTTAATAAAATGCTGATTGGCCAGTAGCCAGGCAGGAAGTATAGGTGGGGTGAGCAGGTGAGCAGAATTCTGGGAAGAGGAAGGCTGAGTCAGGAGTCACCAGCCAGACACAGAGGAAGCAAGATGACAAGGCAGAACTGAGAAAAGATACCAAGCCACATGGCTAAACATAGATAAGAGTTATGGGTTAATTTAAGTATAAGAGCTAGTCAGTAATAAGCCTGAGTTAATGGCCGAGCAATTATAAATAATATTAAGCCTCCATATGCTTATTTGGGTCTAAGCAGCTGCAGGGCCAGGCAGGAGAGATTCGTCCCAACCACAGGCCAGGTGGGACACAGGAAATCTTCCAACTACAAAGACTTGTTCTCTAGGTTCTATATTAGATTTGAGCTTCTGATCCTTTTCAGATGAAGATGTCTTACCCCCCCCCCCCACACACACTGAAACAGTTCTTATCTTCTAATACTGATGGAAATGGACATAGATTATCTGCAAAATATGAGCCAGAAAACATAATATAGAACTAAAAAGAAATCCACAGTCCATTTTCAGTCTATAAAATCAAAGATACTGACTGCATAACACTCATACAATTAAATGTATAGTATATAAGTGACTAAGGAAAGCTGACATAAGATAACCTGTCATTAAGTGCAAGACATTGTTATAGTTACTTAGTCATACAGAGTCTTATTTGGAGACCTAGTCAATGATTGAAAGCAAAAAAAACAAAAGCAAGTAGAATTTATACATGTTTTGTGATATACAGTGCAGAATTTTGTGGCAGGTAACAAAGGAGAAATGCAAAAGACAGAGCTGAATGGGTAAATAAAATACAGGCAGTATAGCAAAAAACAGTGATGAGCCATACAGGACAATATGCATGGTGCTGTCCACCCTCTCTGGTGATCATAATTGATGTAGTTGTGTAGCAGACATAGTGGAGTTCAAACTTTGTTCCCATTTAATTGTTCAATTCTTTTCCCACATATCTTATGCTGTGGAAAAATCCTTTTGTACACTGTGTGAATATAGTCTATATTATTTGTTTAATAAACAAGCTGACTGGTCAATAGCTGAACAGGATAAAATTAGTTGGGAAAGCCAAACTGAGAAGGGCAGAGTCAGAGGAGCTAGTCATTGAGGAAGGACATGTAGAAAATGAGGTAATAAGCCATGAACTATGTGGCAAAGCATAGATAAGAAATATGAGTTAATATAAATGTAAGACTTAGATAGTAACAAGCCTGAGCTATTGGCCAATCATTTACAATTTATGTTAAATCTCTGAGTCAGTTATTTGGGAAATGGCTGCCTATTACTTAGGAGCAGTTGGCTGGGACAGGAAAACTCTTCCTACAATCTTATTTACCTTACAAAGATAAAATACAATAAGGATAATGTAACTAACACCCAGATCTTCATACTTTCTCAGCACTGTGTTAGAAATGAATTGTGGGAAGACAAATAAGGTTAAATTCATGTTTTCCAAGCTCTAATAGTCTAGTGAGTGACTTGGAGTACGAATTTGTGAAATAGTCATCATTAAAAATTATGAGATATAAAGTAGATAGAGGATGGAGAGTACTATAGACACTAAAGATAGGGAACTCCCCACTTGGCCTGGGAACAAGTGAGAGGACTATGAAACATTATCCAATCCTTTGAGAATGAAAGAGGTTATTCCTAACACTTAGAGAAAGGCAGTGTGTGTGAGGTATTCAAGGCAAACTGGGATGTATGGGCAGCTAGGTAATGCCAAGGAACATCTCTCTAACTCAGGTGACATATTAATTCTGCAGGAAAAGGCTGCATCTGTCAGGAAAGAACAAGTTTTCAAAGAGAAGGAAATCTAGATAAGGCCAGAGAGGTGTCAAAGCCCTGAGAATATATGGCTACAGTAAAAGGTTTAGAAATAGACTATAGAACAAGGAGCATAAGACAGACAATGTTGACAGATGAATACAAATAGACTTGTGAGAGATCTGCTGTGCTAAACACAGTTTTATAGAAATGTTGTACAGAAGGTATTAACAGGTAATTTAATTGAAGTTCTTTTCTAGCATATACATTTTCAAATCAAATGTTTCTAACAATGTGGCATGCATAAGTGTTATCTGCATTTTGTAGTAATCTAAGAGTTAAGTAGCTTGACCATAAGAGATAGAAATGGTACTTAAACATGGGTATATCTTGTTTTAACTCTTGCTGTACTATTTTGCAACAGCAATATTGAGAACAGTTTAGCACAGACACAGGGCTGAGAGGAAAGACTATGGAAACCCATAGAGAAATTATGAAAGGAACAGAAGAGGCAGGTGATAATCAAGAAAGAAATAGTCATACCATGTCATGAGAAATAACTAAATCCTTGGACTTGATTGACTTAATGAGTGATAAAAGCAGATAAACAGAATTCAGGAATATAGACATCTTGTTTATGCATAACAGTAAATGGTGATGCAACATCAATTTTATGAAAACTCAATGATTTCTCTTTGGGAATATTTGGATACAGTTGGGCTATAACAATATGCTATATGGTTCCTGTGTTTATCAGTGAATTATAGTCAAACCCATGAAAGATTCTAGGAAAAGGCAGATCAACTGGCTGTGGATGGAGCCTGAAGAAAACCACCACTAAAAGCGTAAATATAGGTGGAAAAGACGTAGAAATGGATGGGCCAAAAGAAGTGAGAGGCAAATGAAGAGTGAATGAAGGGAGAAGAAAGTTCCAATAGTCAACAAGGACCAATACATAGCACATCCCAGTGAAACAAGAATGTTAGGTAGAATATCTCCTGAAGTCAGCGATTAATCACCCACTTGTGGAGCCTAAGTCGAATATTTGTTAAATATTACAGTTTTTGAAAATTATGAATCTTTTCTGTGTTAATTTGTATGGTTCTGGAAATTGAACCCAAGGCCTTTCACAAGTTATGCAGGAACTTATGCTCCACCCTCAGTCTGCTTTTTGCTTTGTGATTTGAAACAGGGTCTAACCAAGAGACTCAAGATGGCCTCATACTTACTTAGTAGCCCATGTGGGCCTTGAACTTGCTTTCCTTCTTTCTTAGTCTCCTAAAAGACAGGGATCACAGGCCATCTTTATTCTTTCCTGTCTTACATTAGCTAATGTTTCCTGCTTACGCCATCTGCATAATTTATACATGTGTATTTGTTTTGCTTGCCTTTATAGCAGTAACTATAAATGACAACCCTGAGTTTTACATATATTGTATACATAAATCATCCATTTACAAACCTGTAAAATCCACATGATCGCTTTTACTTTAAAAATGGAGAAACAGTATTTCTATAGTTTCTGCAGTTGTAGTGAAATAGGGATATGTGCCTAAATCTGGAAGATGCCAAAGTCCCATTCACTTTTTCCTAACACCACAAATGCAAAGTGGAAGTGGGGACCTATAGCAAAATTCAGGGATGCAACTCCCTCCACTGGGCTCAAATTTACAAAGCAAGAACACAAACAATGCATCCCATACTTCCCAATCAACTCTAGTATAATTACACAACCACTTTCTGACATTGAGAACTGAACACAGTGTAAAATCCTGGGGATGATTTTTAATTAAAAAGTATTTTCAAAAGCAAACATGAATGGAATTTGCAAAAGGGCCAGTGAAAATTAGATGTATGAATGTTGCAAAGATTGCATCCTGGGTGCTCTTAAGTTGATTACATTGGGTAGAAAGACTTTCAACTTTTATCTGGTCAATTGATCTTCTGTGTTGGGATGTTCTGGACTTCAGATGAATTCAGAATTCAAAATACACAATACATTTAGGCAATGTTATACATAATGCATAACTAGATGGAACCAACATAAAGGAAATGCTGAGGGAGGTTATGTGCAAGCACTAAGTGTCTGTGGACTCTCACCGATACCAATACGTCTAAAAATCAAAGCTACTCTGCTCCCTCAAATATCAATCCCACCACACGGACCAGCTTTTCAGACCATCTGCTTTCAAGCCATGTCTCCTTAAGGCCTGGCAAAGACACTGTTACTGATTCACTGACAGCAGCCCTTACTTTCTGAGTTATTGATTTAGAAGAGTGGAGAAAGATATGGAGATGAGGAGGATAATCGCCTTCGTATTCATGCACTAACCTGGCTCTGGTGTGATGAGACATATGACAGTAAACAGGCCTGCAGCCTGCAGGCACTCAAACATGCTCCCCGTGGAAGTCCCTCGAGGATGCAACATGGGACTTTGGCTGCATTCATACCATACTGTGGCCTGGGGCTGGGGGTGGAGCAGTGTTCAAATTTTGGTATGAGTTAGAATCACAGGTGGAGGTGTTATTAAAAATTAAAGCTCGTGTTCCACTTTAGTCCCACCATATGAAAATCTCTGGAGGTGAGCCCCTGGCATTCTGGCTCCCCTCAGCTCTGCTCTTGGTCCTGATACTAAGCACAACTGCAGAACCACTGCTCTGGCCATCAGACCCATCCCCTAGCCAGGACTGTAATCATTTGTTGTGTGGCAGATGGTGCTGATGATGGAGGCTCTGGCCCGGTAGTCCAGGTGCTGGCAGTGACTGCTGCCTGCTGCATTTACTCTTTCTTCTCAAGACCCTTTGTCTCTATTCCACTTGGAAACAAAGCAAAACTAAAGCCAAACCTACATACTTTAAAAAACACTGAAGTAGAAAAAGCTGGAAAACGTACCCAAGAAAACTAGTGACTGATTATTGCACCAGTCCATGGCAGCTACTGTTAGTTTCGTAGTATATCATTTGCATCGTGTTTTTAAACAGTTATAACAACCCATTGTGGACTCATGTACCCCATAAAAGTAACAGTTAATTCTTATTGAATATGTGCCTATGGAATAATTAACGATCTTATGTAATCCTTACATTACAGCATCCTTGTATGGAATAAATAATTATGTACTATTGTTGTGGCTTATGAAGCTGGAGCTTAAGGGAGCCGTGGAGATAATAACTGAGTGCTAGTTGGTCATAGGAATAGCATCTTATCATCTTTCCTGATTTCTCTGATGCTCCACATATGTATATTTTCAAGATACTAAAAACCATTATAGTTAACACATATAGGCAATCACTTATTCTTGCACTTAAGGCTGTATCATTTGCTCACCAAATGCTCATAATCCAACAATGGATTATGAATCGTTCTAACATTTGGATAAATATCTAGATGAATTAGCTTTCTATGTATTCCCAACTACCTCCTTGGGAGAAAGTCCTAGAAAATGAATCAATATACCAAAGAATATAAATATATTTAAAATGTAATTATTTTTCTTTTTAATGGAATTCTTGATGTATATTGCCAAATTACTTTTTAAAAAGGATTATAGAAATTATTTCAAATGTTTAGGTACCCAAATTTTATTTTTCCTAATTATCAGTAAATAACAGATGACCATATCTTTTCAAGCATCTGTGGTAACAGTTCTGATTGTTTCTTGAGGGTAATTCCTAAAGGAATTGCTGGATCAATGGGCATACACATTTTCAAAGTGTTAATATTTAAGAATCCTTCTAAACTGTTAGGAAGGTCACCTTTCTGCTCCCACCAGCAGAAGCTATGAATGACTGTTCCTTTAAACCTTTGTCAACAGGAAACATCTTGTTTCTATCTACATATTTAAGAGCGAACTGATAGATTAGTTTTTCATGCTTGTTGGCCCATCACTTTTTTATTTTCATTTTTCAAACTTCTTGTGGTATTTTACCATTATTTAAAATATATTTTAGATATATTTTTCTCATTAACTCAAAGGAGTTATTTAAAATAAGATCATTAACTTATACATGTTGTTAAATGTCTCTAGTTTGCCATCTATATGCTTATGGATGGCTTTGAGGTAGCTAAGCTCAAATTTTAATACAGTTATGTCTGTAAGTATTTTCTTTTTGGCTTCTAACTTTAGTTTTAGATAGAATTTAGAAAATTTATTCTCATTCTGCTAAATATAAATATTCATATATATTTTTCTTTTCAATATCATTTATATATTTGGCATCACTATCTTTGGTACATTTGAAGCTTAACTTGGGGTAGACAATAATTTAAAAGTATTTTATATGTCTGCTCTATTTCGCACAATCAACTAAGTCAGCAATATTTCTTGAATAATTCAGTTTTTTACTCTGTGAAAGGATGCCCTTGAATACATGTATGTGTGTACCTCTGAAAGATTTTAAAATATGATTTCAAGTGCAATCAATAAACAATCTAATTTACTGATTGATCCATCTGGTCTCATTCTTTCCATCTATGCATATTCATGAGCACTGTAGCAGATGAGGCACATAGTTGGAATTTTTTCTCAGTTTTATTATTGTATATATAAGCAAGAAATCCCACCAATTAATGTCAAATTCTACTTTGGTCTTAACTCCAGAGCATGGATGAACTCTTTTCTTTGTTAGGCACTTTCTCACCTCATATACAACAGCAGGTTTTTACGTAATTTTAGGGCTCTTTTGTTTGTGTCCATATAAAGAACATAACGTGTTGATGTGTAGGGATTGTGCACGTTTTAGCAATATCTTTCACAATACTTAACTAGTATATATCCAAGTCATACAACAAATCAGTGACTGTGTTAGGATTGTGTCCAAGATATCCCCATCATCATTTCAAGGCTCTTACTATCATCACATTTTTTTAAGTGTTTTCATTTGAATCTGCTACCAAGGCTGCTCTGCCATGCATCTTGATATGAAGGTGAGTCCTTAGGGCACTTGAGCCAAAGTTGTGTAAAGTAGGAAATGGTAGACAAACTCACTTTGAAAAACACTTCTCTATACATTTATTTAACATTATATGTCTGGCTGAATGAATAATTAATGGTATAAGAGGACTGCATACAGAAAGTGAAAAATCAAACACATATGGCAAAGAGATAATGCTCACTGAATTAAATACACAAATGCTAAGGATTGTTTTACCAAATGTTGAGGTCAACACGTTTTCAGTGGAGACATATTTGCAGTTATAATTGTTTTCCATGGGGATGTGATTTCATATAAAAATAATTCCTTGCTTTACTGTTAAATCAATGTATGAAACTCAATGTAAAAATCAATTGAATATAAATCTATTTTTAGGCAAATTAGATCATAATATATGATCTAGAGAAACTACCTACTAATAAGACTGTGCAATGAACATTCACCAAAACCTTTATAAGAAGTTAGTCTCTGTTAGGCTGTATATAGCACTCGATACATAGGAATGAGTAAGAAAAGGAAAGAGGCCTTAAGCAGGGAAGAGGATAACAGAACACATGTGAAATGAAAGTGGAGTGTGACAATACTGATGAGGGTGGAAAGGTTTAAGCAGGGCAAGAGCAGGGAAAGAGGGTGAAGAGAAGCTGGGGGAAGGGCTTAATCAAAACTGACAATGCCAATGCCATGGGCTCTGAAGAGCTGGCCTAGCCCCTTGCCAGGCTGCAGCCAGGCTGCATCGGGACCCAGGCTGACTAACTCAGCTACCAGTCAGGCCTAGATCCAGGGCTTTGAGTTGGTCCACCCCAACATCTACTACTAATCTATAAACTTCTAGAGCTCATGAAGGGGCCAGTCCTGCAGAACCATAGACACAGGATCTCCAGGACTCTGGGCAACAGCAGGATATCCAAGAGGAATCCCAGTGAGGGTCTTGTATTAATGGTGTAGCAGAAGCCAGAGGCCTTGAACCAGACCAATAACTCATAGCAATGAACATTTCCAAATGAAGCTGTTTGGGCAAAAGGGTGTACTATGTGACATATTGCAGCTTCCAATGCCACTACAATGAATGAATATGTGATGGAGAGTCGAGACTGATGGAGAAGAGGAGTGCTGCTTGCAAGGCAGAACTGGAGATGAGACAGCTTGATGTGTGTGAGAGAAGGCTGTGGTTGATAGAGGAGTAGGTCATTGCCCAAAGGGGTCAATGAGATGGGGTTTTTTTTTTTGTCTTTTTGTTATTGTTAATTATTTTCTAATCTTCTTTGGGAGTGAGCCAGATACGGAAAAATTGGGAAATAAGTAGGACTGAGGTGCATGATGTGAAATTTCCAAAGAATCAATAGAAAAAAATTATGTTGGGAAAAAAAACCCTGACAATGTTTGAAAAGTATTAAAAAAAACCCTACTACTTTGTAAACATACACACACACACACACACACACACACACACACACACACACACACACACACTTGAAGGAGTTGAATGTGAATATGCTGCATGGGTGAGGAGTGTGACTCTCCAAAACTCTGAGGGGTTATTAAATAAAAGTCATCGTGCCAGGCAAGAAATATCCCTTTAAGAGTGTTGGTCATAAAGGTATCATAAGCTTCTCTCCCCAAACAGTGCAGGGTACTGCCATTGCTCTTGGTTACCCACCAGAACTAGATGGTAAGACCACTACTGCTGAAGACAATGTATTCTTTGGTTATTGGATATAGACAAACTTCTTCCCTGCTACTTTTCATATGTTCTAGGGGGGACTTGCTACTATTGTTTTGTCAAATGGGCATGTTGTCAAGCTGTCTTCTAAATACTTATGCTTATAACCATAGATTAGTGCCACTCTCAGTCTTAGGGAAGCTTACATTTGCATTGGGCAATGGTTAATGCAGAGACTCATGACAGATCAAAGTGCTGGGAATAAGTGCCTGTTGAGTGTTCAGCACTAAATAAACATCTATAAACTTCTACCACCACCAGGGCTCAATGAACATCATGGAAGGGGACAGAAAGAACTCAAGAACCAAAGGATGTGGAAAGTGCTGCAAAACACTGCTGTCTGGACGTGATATGGCTGTTATACTCATAGCGGCTGAGAAAACCTGCACAAGACCTGCATAAGAACAAGCCTCTCAATATCTCAGCATGAGTGTGGGAGGAGGATAAGAAATCTCACCCCTAGCTGAGGAACTTTCAGCATTAATAGAGAGAATCATTCTTTTTCAGGGATATAGCAATTTATGTTACTCATTACCCAGAAATTTACATTGCGTTCATGCATGTGCAAACAAGCTTAATCTAACTACATGGGTTTTTTTAACACATGAAAAATAGGAAAAGAATATGTTGAGGAGAAAAAGAATTTCAAGAAAAGTTGTAATACATTAAACATTATACATAATACACCATATCTATCTATCTGTCTATCTATCTATCTATCTATCTATCATCTATCTGTGTATAGGCACATATATATGTATTCAAATACAATATGAAAATATCAAAGAAAAATAAAAATTATTTTATAAAGAAAAAAAGAAAGAGACATCATCTCTCCACTGAGGAATTTTACTGTCCTTTAGTTAATAAGTACAAAAGGTAATCCAAAGTGTGGCAGACATAACACAAAAAAGAGCCCCATGAGGAAAGTTATTCTACAAAAATGATGTCTAATTGAGGCTGAAAAGATGAGAGAAGCTTAAGGGGGAAGAGGCATATGAAACAGAACAGTCAACATATAGGATCTTGCAAATACAAAAGGCAAGGAGAGATTTGTGTGTCAAAAATTGGCCCAAATCTATGAAGCTATGGAATTAACATCTTCATTGTAAAAGGAGATGAAGGTAGAAAGGTCATGGTGGGGGGGGGTTGCATTTCAAAAGTTTGGCAGAAGGTTGTGTCCACTTAATTATTGATATAAGAAGTCAAGTAAAACACAAAAGAGTGAAAATGAGGAGAGGAGTGATAGTACAGAGTTCTATGAAGAGACAGGAAAGCCAAAAGTAGCAGGCAAAGAGATTGGCCTCCTCAATTGTGAAAGAACATGGAAAACACTGCACATCCAGACCACACACATTTTTAGACCCATGATACAAAGATGGAAGAATCATCACCTCTGGTGATTTGTGTTTTCTTACTGAGTAGATTGATGGGAATAAAAACATCGAAGAGTTGTTAGGAGGAATTCGATATTTTTTAAATTGTCATTGAAGACAGTGGAAGAAACAACTGACACTTTATTAATAAAACCAAGTCTCTTATGTATACATATGAACCTCATCTTAACTGTTGTATGTGAAGTCGCTTGAGAAATTAGAGAGGAGGAAAGCTAAGACAAAGAAAATCATTGAAGCTTGATTCAAATAAGACTTCAATTAAAACAATTAGTCGAATAAGATTGAATATTTAACCTTCCAATGCAAGAAACTAATTAAACACTCTCAGAAAATGAAGCTTTCTTGATGTCTATTCAGCACTAAATTTCTTAGTTTCACACTAGGTTCCTGCCAATCAATTTATTCTTCAGTTCCTGGCAAAGGAAACTGAGGTTTCTGAGAATTAATATTTCATCACAAATTTATTAGCTTCATCTTATTGTGGTGATATTGTGTACCCCAATATATTGTGCACCCTAATATATTCTGCACCCTAATAAACTTATCTGGGGTCAGAGAACAGAACAGCAACTAGATAGACATAGGGGCCAGAAAATGGTGGCACACACCTTTAATCCTGTCTCTTGGGAGGCAGAGATCCATTCAAAGCCACACTGGAAACTGCCAGGCATGGTGACATACACATTTAATCTCAGGAAGTGATGGCAAGAAGCAGAAAGGTATATAAGGTGTGAGGACAAGAAACTAGGGTCTTTTTAGCTTTTAGGCTTTTAGCAGCAGTTCAGCTGAGATCGCTTTCAGGTGAGGACTCAGAGGCTTCCAGTCTGAGGAAACAGGATCAGCTGAGAAGTTGGCAAGGTGAGATTGGCTGTGGCTTGTTCTGTCTCTCGGATCTTTCAGAATTTACCCCAATAACTGCCTCCTGAGGTTTTTTTTTTTTGTTAATAAGACCATTTAAGATTCATGTTACATCTTATTTCACCTTTCCTCTGAATGTGACATCTTTGAATCCCCTTCCTCCTGCCTTCTTGAAATGCTTCCAATGACTCTTTGAACAATTTCCATCTCTTAATTCTCTTCTTGCTCCACCATAAATGTTGACATATTTCTATGTTGTGACTTGGGGATTTTTCTTTCTTCCCATACAATTTCAAGTACGCATGTTATACATTCGGTATTTTATCATCGACCCCTCCCAAATAGACAACTCAAAAAGTGAGCTTGTCAGTGGCCCTCAAGTCGTTGTTTCTTAATGACCCTTCTAGAAAGCCTGCTGTGGCTGTGCCTATGACATTTCCAAGCCCCGCTTCTTTTCATTTGACTTTGTTTGTTAATTTGTGTCAACATTCTTCTGATTCCTTATATTTTATCTTTTCCCTCACAGGCATCTCTATGATTCAACCTCAACGGATCCTTTGCTTTTTATAACACATCTATTTGTCTGTACACTGTTTCTGCAGTCTCTCAAAAACAATTGATTGAATAATTGCAGCATCATTTATACTTCTGTTTTTTCTTCCCTCAAACTCCTTCCACTCTCTCTTCTATGTTATTGTCAGGGTGATCTTCCTAAGATATAGGTATGATTGTTTTTTCATGCTTAAGATTCTTCCACGTGTAAGAGCTGTCGTTTATTAAGTTCTTCACAAGTGCCCGGCCGATTGCAAATATTATATACCCTTACACGGTGTACCCTTCTCTCATTGCCATAATCTAAGACAGGAGCATTGTCCCTCCTGTCTTCATTTCACAACTGACTGATGCAGGTTACAGAGATGAACTACTGGTGCAGCCCTGACTCAGACAGAGTATCTGTTTAACTTAACCAGACAGTGCCTTGTAGTGGGTAGCTGCTCCAGCTTTGACCTGGAAGTACTACCCCCAATGAGGCTTCCGGTAACTGTCACATCTATGAGGCGGGGCCAAGACAGGAGCCCCTAAGACCCGAAATCCAGATGTGCCGGCTCTCTTGGTTCCTGGATCCTAGATGCTGAATGTAGACCAAGCAGAGTTCTCCAGAGGACACCGCTGGATTGCACTTCACCTCTCCCAGACCCTGTAACCTATCCCTTTACTTGTAAGTAAAACCCCCAAGTGAACCTCCCTTTTAACTACGTGGAGTTTTTGTAGCTGGAGAATTTTTCTCCAGCTCCCACCACCAAGTCCCGCCAGTCCCGGAGCCCACTTATAAAACAAACACACAGACTCTTACATTATTTAAACTGCTTGGCCATTAGCTTAGGCCTATCATTGTCTAGCTCTCACTCTTATATCCAACCCATTTCTATTAATCTTTACTTTGCCACGTGGCTCGTGGCTTACCGGTACTTTACATCTTCCTTGTCTTGGCAGTGGCTCCAGCTGCTCTCTCTTTCCTTCTCCTTCCTCAATTCTCCTCTCTCCTTGTCCCGCCTATACTTCCTGCCTGGTCACTGGCCAATCAGTGCTTTATTTATATAGAGCGATATCCACAGCAGAGTTGCCTTAATACTTCCCCCAATAGTGCCTGTGCTCCTCACCATCACCTCCTCAGCTAGATAGGCAAGGTCAGATCTCCTGGATTCACATCCAGTGTTTTTAAGATGAATCCCAAATATCCATCTATACTATTTTGTCTTACCACCACTACTCCAAGTTAGAATGAGAGTCACTACATTTCTGAAAACAATGATAAGCAGCTGAAAGTCTTGGAGGCACCAACACTCCAGAGAACATGACCTTAGTTTCCCAAGGGCTCTGTGGCTTTTATGGTCTGTGTAGCATCTGATTAGCTGTGTAGTAATGAATTGACAACAGAGTACCTTGTTTAATAATTTAAAAAATTATTTTACGTGTTTGGGTATTTTGCCTGTGGAATGCAGAAAAGGGCATCAGATCCCCTCAAACTGTTATATGGTTGTGAGCTATCACGTGAGTGTTGGGACTCAAGCCTGGATCTTCTGTAAGAGCAATCAGAGGATCAACCAATTTACATGATGAGATTTACACTCTCTTAGGAAAATCTTTGGAGTTGGAGTAAAGGAGATCATAGACGTCACAGGACATTACAACGAAGCACATCAATTGTGAAGAAATGATAATTATTTGTAAGTTTCCCTACCCAAAGAAACCTATTAGCAGACAAATGTTTTTTGTGTACTTGCAAAGATGCATATTTTGTTGAAGTGTGTGTGATTAAGAGGTGAGTTTCAACTCATTTCTCTTCTTACTTCCACCTGTTCATTAAATAACCCTATTTGCTTCCCTAAAGATATAGCTACTACAACTATTCATACAACGCCTCTGTATAATGTTTTGAAAACCAGGGATAAATTACAGATGCACAATGACTAGGGAGCCTGAGCTTCTCCATGCTATTCATTAATTGCTGTTTGTGACAAGATACTGTCAGCTTCAGTTTACTAATTTTTCCTTGAATGGCTCCAGTTTTCTCTGCAGAAGGCTTAGGGATCACTAGGAGATCTCACCACTGGAATCAACAGTGAAGTGATTTACTTGTCAGACATGTTGCAAAGCAGAGGGTTGTGGCTGGAAAATACAAATGAGGCCCCCAGGTTTAATCATTTAGTGAGGACATGAAAATCACCACCCCGAATTAGATGACGACGCCCCCCCCTTTACACCTTCAACCGCTTCTCTACCATTGAGGGTTTGCCATTTTCCCATGGCATCTGGATAATTAAGGAATTAAGTGTTTGGGGGTGGCTTCTAGATGAATTTAGAGATGGAAGCTAAAATATAAATAGCTCTCTCAACCTTATACACCTGCTTAAGGGAATTTGCAGCAAACACCTTCATAAATGACAAAGTGACTGCAGGTCTCCCGCAGCTGCTTCAGAGCCTCTTTGATGTGTTCCTTCTTTGCAGAGGGAGGGCTGACATTTATTCTTTATTTTTAATTCTATTGCTAATTCCATAGGGTGGGGTGAGGAGCCACACATCCAGATGAAAAAGAGAACAAAGGCAAAACCAACAAACGAAGACTCCTTTCTCATTTGGGATCTCTGTGAGCTACAGCCAGGAGTGCCCACAGTTGTGAGCACTATTCATCAGCTATCGATTAGACACCTGTGGGTTCCACGCAAAAGAGATTTCTACAGCAATCACAATGTCAAGGTGATCATAACGCTTTCATTGTGTTTGGCAGCTTCTGACCGGCTTCTATCCTGCCAGTGTGACTGCTGCCATTTTTAATAAGCTTGAGAGTTAGTGGATTAACCGAACGTCAAGCACCACAATTAGAATTTCTGACTTTATTGAGAGATGTTGCATTCTACACTAAAAACATGCCTTATTCCTACCATGAAATTCCACCCTTGCATCTGTTGTATTCCATCATTCTTTCACGTACCTTTTAGCTATCAGTCCTTGTGAGCAAGAGCCTTTGAAAGACAGAAGGTTAACATGAATACAAATGACAATTTTAAGTGGGACTTAACTTCTTGCTTTTTTTTTTTTTTTTTTTTTTTTTTTTTTTTGGTTTTTCGAGACAGGGTTTCTCTGTGTAGCTTTGCGCCTTTCCTGGAACTCACTTGGTAGTCCAGGCTGGCCTCGAACTCACAGAGATCCGCCTGGCTCTGCCTCCCGAGTGCTGGGATTAAAGGCGTGCGCCACCACCGCCCGGCTAACTTCTTGCTTTTGTAAGAGATGCATTCAGCTGTTTGTTTATTGCAGTGATACATAATCAGCAATTACAAGATCCCAAACTTATGACAGAGGAAGTTAAAAGTCTGGACACAGCAGAGTTAAAGGCACCTCCCAAGCCTGAGTTGATGTTGGGCTTTTTTGTGTTCTCAAATTATAAAGCAAAATCTTTAGGAAGACACTGTCTTATCATCTAATCTCCTTTGTATTATACTGAATAGTTATGAAGAATCATGCCTGAATTTAGCTTGTGTTTTCCTACAGGATCAAATAGCATAAACTAAATTTTGAGATAAGTCAGTACTTCCCAAATAGCCCACAAAAATGGAAGATATGCCAAAATTTTTTTTGTATATGTGAGTAGCAATCAATGAGATACAAATGACTCATTGAGATGTATCCATGACTAACCCAGTTAAAATTACATGCCATGAAGAATCCTCTGCTACTCCTAGAAGTACATTATTTCCTATTCTTCATTCCAAGCCAAAGGGCCAATGAGCCATCAAGAATTACTAATGAGTTAGATTTCATTCTAGTAAGTGTTTTTATTTCTAATTTTAATTCATTCTTTTGCATACTGATCTACTGTATTCATCAAATAAAATGCAAAATGTGTAAAATACAATTACAGAGAAACTGGCACCCATAGTTATAGCAGAATAACTATGGTCCTCTACCATTCTACAGCTGATTCAATTAGTCACTCAATTCTTACTATATATGTATTGTTTTTAAAACTGCAGGCTGCCAACAGAGAAACCTGGACAACAACCGAGCCACAAAACCGTTGGTGGTGGGGCAATGGTGGTACAGAACTTGTGGGAGTGGCCAACCAATATCTGGTTTAACTTGAGGCTCACACCAGGAGAGGGAGCCCATGCCTTACACTGCCTGGATGGCCAGGAACCAGAGACCAGAGACCTAGGGTAGAATCAAACATGACCAAAAAAAAAAAAAAAAATTCAATGAAATGACTCCTAATGATAAGAATATCAGAAGCAATACTCACAGATTGGCACCTTGCCCAGTCATCATCAGAGTCTTCCTCTTGCAGCAGATGGAAGCAGGTACAGAGACCCATAGCCAGACATTATGCACAGAGAGGGAGTCTAAATTGGAAGTCTCTAGGGCCTCCCTTAGAAGCTCAGGGAACCCCATAGAAGAGAGGAGGAAAGGTTGTGGGAGTCGGAGGGGATGGAGGACAGCAGGAGAACATGGCCCACTGAATCAAAGAAGCAGGGCTCACATGGGCTCACAGAGACTGAAGCAGCAAGCACGGGCCGGCATGGGTCTGCACTAAGTCTTCTGCTTAAAAGTTATGACTGCTAGCTTGGTGTTTTTGTGGGACTTCTAACAGTGGGTGTGTCACTGACTCTTTTGCCTGATCTTGGGACTCTTTTCCACCTATTGGTTGTCCTGTCCTGCCTTGATATGACGGGTTCTGCCCTGTCTTTTTATATCTTGTTTGGTTGCTGTTTCTTGAAGATTTGCTCTTTGCTGAAGGGAAATGGAGAGGGAGTGGATCTGGAGGAGAGAGGAGGTAGCAGGAAGCTGGGAGGAGTGGAGGGAGGGGAAACTGTTGTTAGGATATATTGTATGGAAGAAGAATCTATTTAAAAAAAAAAAGCTTCCTTACTTTATAGTACTCAGAGAAGTTTTTTAACCTGGTATTATATATTTTACATGTTACTACAAACTGAAGTATAAATTCTTTTAATTATTTTTATTAATTTTGTTGTGTTTGTGAACAAAAGTGCCATGACATACCTGTGGAGGTAAGGAGTCAACTTGCAGAAATCCATTATTCTTTCCACATATAGATTCCAGGAATTGACTTAGGTTGTCAAGCTTCATGGCAGCTGCCTTTTACCTACTGAGCTATCTCCCTGGCCCAAAGTATAATTGTTCATAAAGTGACTCAGTCATGAAGCCGATTTTCTTAAATGTATTTAATGAAAATTTATAAACAAAACAGAAAAGTTCCTAAATCTAGTCCAAACTCTGCTATTTGCATATTGCAAAGAGTATTTCTATAGGTATCCATGACTCAATCATTATGCTAAGATACACTACTGGAGAGATGTCCAAGTTTGTTTTTAAGTGTCATGAGGATTAGGTTTAATTCACCAAAAGGAGTTTCATTTTTCCTTGCCACAGTTCTTCCAACACTTTCATAAATCAGTGTCTTGAAGCAACCACTATATGATTTCTTGGCCCTTCCTTAATGTATAATAATAATTTGTTTGATGTTTGTTATCTGCCACATGAAAACTTTGTTTTAATATCTGTGATATCACATCAATTGATAAAGGAACAACATTTATTTTCAGATAGCTAATATCAAGAAGTTGAGAGCAGAATAGTAAATAAAATAGAAGTTCAAAAGAATGAATGTAACATTTGGCCACAATTATTAAGTTGTCTCAAAGAAAGAGCATATTATTTGGGTTTTAGAAGATAAAAATTGAAACAACAGAATACAATAAGGCAAATCTAACAATCAGAACAAAATCAAACACAACAATTAAAGATATATGACTGGATAATTGAAAGACAGCTAAAAGTCAATGGCTTACTTTATGACATGACTTAATCACCAGAAGTTAATTCTTAGATTAATATCTGTTTTTGCTATAAGAGGTCATTATAGATGCTTCAATACAAGTATGAGAATTTATGCAGAAAATTAAAGAACCAAATTATAACATTTTAAGAATTGAACTGGCTGAGAATGAGTAACAAGATATCTGGGTCAGAGCTAGTGAAATGGTCTAGCCCAGACAAGGATAACTCATTGAAAATGGCAATATAACAATGAATTTTGATATGTTCATTCCAAGGCATCATTGCATACATAAAATTAATATTGATGCATTGGGATTACCTAACTAACATGAGCCAGGATGATTGGTGGACATTGTCTCAGTGCTTGAGCAGAGTGATGTTTGCAGGGAAAGCCCAGCAGAGCTTTGACAGCCTCCCAAGAAATCCTAACACAGACAACCCAAGGAAGGAAGAGCAAGTGCCTCCTAAGAGAGAACAGAACTGTGGTTGGAGTGGACAGCTAAGGAGAGCATAGCTAAGCTGTTACTGGAATATCTTCTCTAGTGAAAAGGTTATCTCTATGAAGGAGGATTGGGTGCTGTTCTTGGAGTATGAAACCAAGCGGGTCACAGCCTTGCTATGGTCTACATGTTTGTGCTCCCCAAAATTACAATGTTCAAACAACTTCCTCTCTGATGGCTTTTGGATGTGGAGGCTTTGGGAAATGAGGGAGGAGACCTCAGTAATAAGATCAAAATATTTAAAAAGAAGGCCTGGAAAGAGTTGCCTCCACTACCCACCTCAGAAACTTATAAGGAAAGAAAGTCATGGAAGAACCAAACAGTGGCCCTTCACCAGATTCCAAATCTGATGGCAGGTAGATTTGGGATTTTTCAACTTCCAGAAGTGTAAAATATGTTTCTGTTGTTTTTAAGATACTCAGTTTTTGTTTTCATTTTGTTTTGTTTATAGTAGACTGAAGAGACTAAAGCAAAATTTATCCAGAAACTCAGTCTGTTATATAAGGGAGTTGTTCTACTTGTTCTAAATGAGATTGAAGAACAAAGCTATAACATGCCCTATGGAATCTGGCGCTAGCTAGAACCAATGGTAAATTGGCACCGGACACTGAGCTAGGGTTAGGGCCTCATCCTGAGGCAGAATACTAAGGAATGAAGCCAAAGAACTGAGATTGTCTAGAAAAGAGTGCTGACCTATGGCTACATAGGCCACAGTGCAGGGTCAGGAGATAACATTTCAGACCTTTACACCAACATGGTGCTTTGCACCAGAAAATGGGTGAAGACATCATTTTCAAATTAGAGGGGGTGCAAATGTTGATCTATTTATTTATTACCTATCTTGATAGCAAAAAAATACACCTGTTCCCAGGCTCCAGGACATTAATTGGAATCAGCTGGCATGAAGTCCGAGGATGACGACTCTCAAGAAAGAAGCCAGAATAGACAGGCGAGGGTTGGCAAGGAGAAGGCGTTTGAAACAGTTCTGGCTGTTGTTTCCTTGGCAACTGAGATTGTTTGCTATTGAATAAACCAAGAGAGTTTCTGGGATTTTTTTTAACCACATTAAACAACAGAAAAACAAACAAATACTCTACTATGGGAAATTAGTCAAACTTCTTTTACTGTCTTAGTAAAAAGACCTATAAGCAACCATCCTGTGTTTTTGGATGGTCATTTCAAATTTAATATCAGAATAACATGTGTCTGACTCAACTAATTTTTATCCAATGTTTTCTCTGACATTTCTCATGCTAAGTCATATCTACCAGTGTTCTCAAAGTGTGCTATAAAGGCTGTACAGATCTGCACACCATTACATATCTCCAGTATGGTATGTAACTTTTGTCAAAATGTTAATCAATTCACTATTTCTTTTATTGTGAGGGTTTTACTAGGAAAAAAATATCAGCCAACAACAGAGTGTGCTTAATAGCTTAACCTGATTTGCAAGTTTCTTATCTTGTGAATGAAACAGCTCGATATATGCAGAATGTACTGATCACATTTTAGGCAAAAAAGAGTTTTACATACTCTCTGAGCAGGTACAGAAGTTAAAACTAACATGTACCTGAGGAAAATAGGAAAAAGCAGCTATTTAATTTAAGATTAGCTCATTACCACATAGTCCTATATTAGCAACCTGAAAATTATACAACTCTCCAACATTTGTGAAATCTCTCAAAATCCTTGCCTTGAAAGTTCTTGATCAAAACTATCAAGATGTATGGAGGATAGACAGAAGAAATAAATGCATTTTTTTTGTTTGAGAAACTCATTCACGAGTATTTAGTGTATACGTGTGCAAATTTACACATCTATATGTAAATATGTGCACATGTATTTTATTTTGTTTTTTATCTTTGCTCAACATAAATTTCAAAGGCACCAAAAGGACTCATGAGACAAGAAGGCAGGCTGAGAATAGTCATTTGTCTCTAGGGAACCTAAACCAACGGTATTTTATTCATTTATCGTTTATGATAGAAAGAAAATTCTCTACCACTATGCCACATTCCTAGCCCAGTGGTATTTTACATGTATATCAGTTGTATGGAACTGCAAAAATAGGATACATACCAACACAGGTACAGGATTTCAGCACCATTAAGGAAGACAACAAAGGAAAATTATAAGAGGTAAGAAAAGAAGGGAAGGCAACATTTCGAGGGAGTTGAGGGGGTGAGAAAGTTGGAAGTACAATAGCTCTAGACTCAGGGTTTGAGAATTACATGAAAGCAAAGGTAGGAACTGGGACTTGAAAGAGGGAAAGAAAGAATAGGTTTCATAAAGAGCAACTGGACTCTATTACCCAGCATGATGGGCAGCCTGGCATTGGTCCCTAATCACATTTTAAAAGTAATATTATAAATAAACAAAATAAAAGACTCATTTTTAATTAAATAAACCATCTAGGGACACAAGTGTTAACACTCAAATGTCAATCCTTTCTTGTGTTGGCATTTATGATCCTGAGGTTCGCAGCTGTTATTCTTGATTCTTTATCAAGTTAGCCTAAACAAAAGGCTACCAGTTGGGAATACCTGTCCAACAATAGAGAGAGCTCCAAATTAGACTTCTTAAGAAATATATAGGGTATTGTACTCATCAAATAGCCAAAGGAAGTGATGATAACTTCCCAAATCTTAGTTTTTATATAAGAATGAGCAACCAAAAATCAAGAAACATTAAAGAAAAATATTAGAGAAATCACGACAAACAAAAGAAAATTGACCTTTAAGGAAACAGAAATAATTCAGGAAGCAGAGAATGGGATAAAAATTGTAATTAATGTACCCACAGAGTAAAAGAACAACACATACACACAAACACACACACACACACACACACACACACACACACACACACACACACACACACAGAGGTGAGGCAGTAATACAGAGATCAGACCTAAGACATCCAGAGTAAAGATACTAGACTTTCTAAGGAAAAGAAAAGAGTATGAAGAATAAGAAATTATAAATTTTTTAAAAGTTTTTTTAAACATAAAGAATGAAATTAATCTTTAGTTTCAAAGGCCTTAGAGAATAATTACATTTTGTTTGTGTTTTTTTTTAAGAGCTCAAGCCATTATTCATCTTTAGCAAGTCAAAGAAAACATTGTAGAAGAGGCAATGGAAAGACTGGAAGAGCCTGAGGATCACAGAGCTTGCCTTGAGACTGTGTCTCCTAGGGATATGAAGAGCCACACTCATAAAGCCTTACCAACATAACTGAACAACAAACATGAGCTGAGCAAGGATAACAATAACAGACATGCTAATGTAGACAGGGGAAAGACCATGATACCTCAGTCCCACACAAAGAACAGGCAACTAAGGAACGCTGAGAGGGAGAGAAACAGTCTTCCCAGGGTCGGTTATCTAATACAACATGGTCAGCCCTGAGAACATACACACAAGTAACATTATAGAGATCAAGCAGGTTTCATTTAGGCATGTAACAACAACTAATGAAAAAAACCACAAGATGGAGTAGAGCAAGGATGGATAAGAGGGTTTAGAGGGAGGAAATGGAATGGTAGATGATACTATTGTAGTATAATCTCCAAATTAAAAATGAAGGGGGTGGGGACCCAAGCCACTACTTATATTTAGCAAGTGGAAAATATAGACTATTATCCAGAAAAATAAGTAAAACAAGTACACACAGACAGATAGACACAAACATATGTCTATTGAGGAGCAGGCATTCAGAAGGCATACTAGAAATTAAAAGTTAATGAAACAATGCTTTAAAATACTAAACTAATGCTGTTTTGAACCCAGAATTCCATTTCCTGCCAATTATCAACTAGAAGGGAGGTAATGACTTTTCGTTCTTATAAGATTAAAGTTCCATTTTACCTTCCAAGGAAGCTGAAGAGGTATTCCAGAAAAATTAAGGAAAAAACAGAGCACAAGAGAGTCAGGAAATTATTAAATCAGCCCAAATGAACAGGAAGGACAAATGCCAGAGTTATGCTTCAGTAGCTGGCTTGGCTCTAGCTGGCACACTGAGGGAGAAAAGGGATGCTGGTCAAATACCTACGATGCCTCCATTGGCATTCCTGATTGGTAAGTGAGCTTTGCCTTGACTGGTAAGCAATGATGTCCTGCTTATTGTTTACAATTCTACTTCAGTTGAATGCAATAGGGCAGTGAACATTTTAAAAAATGAAAAGAATAACAATGTTCAATAGATTTTATGACTGAGTAGACAAAACTTCAGATTATGGTGAAAACACATTCCGTTATGAATAAGAGAACAAAGAAAGAAAGCTGTATTTTAAAAAGTAGAATTTTTATATAAAGTAGATATGGACGAAACCACATTCTTTTAATCAGTTAGAGGTTATATTAGAATAATTAATTTGATCTTGCTGATTTTGAATGATTGAAGAGTCATGACATTGGTAGTATAGATAATAGAATGTAATCTTATTATTAAATTATACCCTAATACCAAAGTCGACTTTGTTTGAGTGAAACAGATGAGGGTGAATTACCACTTCCTGGGGCATATGGAAGGCATTAAATATTGTTACTAAAACACCACAAAATCTCCTTAAATCACTTATTGTTTGTGGGAGTTCCTTAAGTTTTTACTGTAGGTATTTCTCATGTTCATTTCTTGTAAATAAACAAAAGTCCTGGGATACAGCACAATTTGAGTCCCTAATCGGCAGCTGTAGGTCTCTGCCTGATTGACCTAGGACTCTCAAACAGCAAGGGCTACTACCAACAATCATCATTACAAACACTTCCTGGGACACAGTCAGAAAACTATCCAATGACCCCACCTCCTAAGGCACACTTTCGATTAGGACTATTTTAAAGATTTTTTTTCCCCACCCTGGGCTTTTTGGTGTCATACCTTGGTGAAGTCTAGATAACCCTGCAACCGCCTCCACCTCAGTCAAAGGTAGAACACTGCCCCTGGTGGCCCAGCAGAGGGACTGCTGGTGCCGGTGCTGAAGAGACAGAGGTGTGATTGGTGGAAACACAAACCTTCGTTTTGCATGTGAGAATCCCATGACCGGTACAAATATCTCTTCTCTGTCTGTATTGGAGGCTGCTTCCTCTCTTGCCAGAAAGCTGGGAGACCCTTTTTCTATGCTTTTTTCCCCTAGTATTGGGACATTAGGCCCAATTAAAGGCTTCTCTGGAGTTGGCTCTTCCTGCCTGTTTCTAGCTGTGCCTCTCAAGCTGAACGAAGAAGAAGCTGTAGAAACAGCAAAGTGGCGGTTGGGGCAAGTAGCAGCAGGCAGTGGTGACAGTCTGCCAAGATGAGGACGCTGTGGGCAGGCTGGCTGTTGGGAAGCTGAAGACGAGGTGAAGCTGAACAGATGGCAGGCCACGCTGCGCAAGTGTCAGAGTGGCTAACTACACAGACAGCTGCAAAAGAGGTCAAGCTAGAAGAAAGTACAGAAACAATACAAAAAAAAAAAAAAAAAAAAAAAAGGCAGTAGCTGCCTCTCAGCGGCAGCATCTGTGACAGAAGCTGTCCACCAAAAAGCAGTTGAACAGTTAAAGAAGTTAGAGCAGGGACGAGAAGTAAGCAGGAGTAAAGAGAAGACAAGGAGCTGAGGCCTAGAAAGCAGGGGCGGAGGCGGGGGGGGGGGGGGGGGGGGGGGACGCTACAAAGAGCCAGAGAAGGAAAAGCTACAAGACTTAGTCCCAAGACTTTCAGAGAGTAGCCAGCCATTCAGAGTCAAGGTGCTTAGACACCCCAGGCCGGAGAGCTGCGACAGTCTCCATCCACTACCCGGGGCTGAGGATCCTGACTAGCTAGGCCTTCCCAGAGAAAGATGCAATACCAGCTGCTGTCAGGGCTAAGGAATCTTGTCACCCCAGGTCCGCATCAGTGCGGTAACACATGGACTTAGGGCCTCACTGCCAGAGGCCTGAAAGAGAGTTGTAACACTCCAGGGAGCTACCGGCAGCTGCCCCTTCAAACTTGCTGCTGTCAATCACCAGAGGTCACAAAAAGCTGCCAAATCCGCAAAAGAAGAGCTTCTCCTTGCCTACCCATGAGCCCTATCTGTAGAGAGCAAAGGGTAAAGCATGGATGCTTAAGAGGTAGATAAGGCATGAACTGTAAAAACAGCTAGTCTTGACAACGTAAGAGTAATTGAGAAGCTGGTCAGTGGAATGAAGAAAGGGAAAAGAAAATGTATGGGCAGGAGAGTTTTTCCATAAGGAGATCACATTCACTGAAGTTTGTAGAGCAAAAAATTGGGGAGAATTTCTTTTAATGCTATACAAACTACGAGTAGAGCACTTAACACCAGTAATGATCAAATAGTGGGGGAAAGAGAATTGGTCAGAATAATAGCATGTTCTTATTTTTTACTCATATTTCACAGTGGAGAGCCAGCCGATATTAGGCAAAATTTCTAATGAAGAAAGCAAGGTGAATGCACATTAGGATGGAAATGCCATAAAATCAAAGCCCCAAAATGATTAAAAGGGTGGCTCTGGGCAGCGAGAATGAATAAATAAAGCGTCCCCCAACCTTGTGTTGTCTTTTCTTGAGCACTTATTCGGATTTTTAAAGAGGTAATAAAACAAGCAGAAAGGCGAAGCTCTTGCTGTCAACCACAGCCTGCATGAGAATGAAGTAGAGGGAAAAAAAGTCATCAATTTCCCCCAAAATAGTCCCTCTCCAACTCTAGGAGAAGCTAACAAGTGAACCTGGACCCAGCACAGTGTACTCAATGAACCTGTGAGGGGCCTGGGAGAACAGAGAAAGCACTATCTCATCCTGTTTCTATAACCGCTGAGAGAAAATTGGAAAATAGTTTATCAAGAAAGAGGGCAGTCTTTTCCAGCTCAAGGGATCCTTAAGGAAATAATGAATTCACAGAGGAGGGGGAAAGAAATGGAAAGGTTTTGGTCAACAAGGTGAAACTCACGAGAAAATTTCCAAAGGGGCTTCATACTGTGGTCAAGTGCAGGGGATGGCAGGCTTCATCGATACTGAGCAGAGAAACCACGCTACACAGTTTTTCTTCACCCAGCTACCTTCTAGAAGTTATACCATGTACTATCTTGAATCATTTCTTTCTGGCATGAAAGTCACTATATGAAATAAGTGTTGGGTTTTATTTATTTATTAGACTTAAGGTTGCTTCTAAGAGAAACTGGTTTATTCATAAGAATGCAAATTCAGAAAGCCTCCTGGAATTTAGAGAAGGCTTGTCATTTAAACCCCCTATAAATTAGATATGCTCTGCCCCACACAACAAACTTCTACATGTCCTTTATCACAAGGCATGCAGCATCCACAGTTTGTTAAATGTGCTCCTTTTGAAGAAGTCATTTGAATTTAACCTCTAAGATCCAAAAATACATGACCTCAGTCAAATCCTACTCATGAGAAAGTGAATTTTAAAACAGAAGCCCTTGATTTTTTTTCCTGACAGATATCCATGCTCAAGCTACCCTGCAGTATTTTAATTTTATTCAATATTGTATTTCTTTTCTAAAATGCCAGAATTAGCTAATAGCTAAAGTATACCTAGAACTCCAGGTGCTTTCAAGTGGATTTAGTACCCCTATCCACACCACTTAACCTGTCTCGTGTATTTGGGAAATGTTTCAGTGCTCCTTTGTAGTGGTTAAAAAAGGACCATTCCTGTCTCAAGACATTCAAGTTATTGTGGCCCTGTGATAATGTGAACTCACATCTCTAGCTACAGAGATTGTCACCAGCCAGGTACTTCGGGCACCAGATGGGTGGTCAGGATGCTTCCTGACCGAGTCTCTAAAGTGACAGGATGCTAAGCAGTTGAGACTTCACAGTCCTTCCCTGCCCATGTAGAGGCAAGTGTTGGTATCTTAGTTGGCACTTACAAGCCCTGAGCAGGCTGCTGGCCACAGAACACAACTTGTTTCCAGTGCTTTCCTGCCCACTGCTTGGAGTGAAAGGCCATACAGCAAGCACATTTTGCTTGGTTCTTCGTAGAGCTCCTAACACACCTCTTTCTGCAGCTAGACATCGTGTGCCCACTCTGTGCTCTGGCTGACTTTCATCAGCAGCACAGGCCAGGCAGGTATCTGACCACTCACAGTCCTCATCTGTAAAATGAAAGGATGATCAGCACCTCCCTCCCTCGTGTGCGTGTTTTGTGGTGTACACAAGTGAGTTGTGGTCACAGCACAGGCTAAGTGCTTCTTAAGCGTTTGTAATCATTTCCCTGCTCTTATTCAAACACCGGTTCTACCCATTCTGCCAATTCTTCCAGACAGCACCCTTGTACAAGTCCTTCAGGTTCCCGCTCCAAACTTTCTGTGGGTCCTTAGCACAGAATCTCTTGCCACTCTCCTAGCTATTGTCCCAGAATGGCCTCCAAAGACAGCCCACCTGTGGACTTGGAGAAAACTGATCCCCAGATTCTAAGCCCCTTGATCTATAAATTGTGATTAAATACTATCTGTCTTTGTGGGTTCTTTTTTAAAAATTTTTCTTCTTTAATCTTTTTTTAAAATTTTATATAAGAGATTTTCTAGATGTTTTACATATTCACCATGGATTCCCTGTCCTCCCTCCTCCCACCCCCAAGCCTTTCCCCCCAACCCACCCCCCATTCCCACCTCCTCCAAGGCAAGGTCTCCCCAGAACTCTCATCCAGTGACTGATGGAAGCAGATGCAGAGATCCACGGCCAAGCCCCAGGTGGAGCTCCAGGAGTCCAATCAAGAGAGGAGGGATTGTATGAGCAAGAGATATCAAGACCATGATTGGAAAAAGCACAGGGACAAATAGCCAAACTAGCGGAAACATATGAACTGTGAACCAATAGCTGAGGAGCCCCCAATGGAACTGGACCAGGCCCCCTGGATAAGTGAGACAGTTGATGAGCCTGAACTGTTTAGGAGGCCCCCAGGCAGTGGGACAGGGACCTGTCCTTGGTGCATGAGCTGGCTTTTTGGAACATAGGGCCTATGCTGAGACACTTTGTGGGTTCTCATACAACCTCACTTAACAAGTGCTTACTAAATGTTTGATATTGGTAAGTTTTAAGCTTCTAGAGCACAGACAGAACTTTGACCGAATTCTCATACTCATAGCATGTAATCTAGTTACTAGACCCTAATGCTAAATCACTGTAGAAATGTGTAAGAGAAGAAAATGCCAGGAAATAAAACATTACTGCAGAGTAAATCTACAAAGCTCACACTACAAATCTACAAATTTACACTGCCTGTACTCAGTTTGCTGAACACACACCCATGGAGCGGTAGCTGGATACTGTAGTCTACATGACTACAGCTGGCATGCAGTTACCAAGAAGGCCACAAACAGGAGCAGCGACAGATGTAGCACAACCATGATAAGCAAGTATGGAGCTCATAGTGCCAGGTCCAGAGGTGGGAGGACATTTTTCTTCATTCTTCAGATACATATTGCATAACTTTCAAGCATCAAATAGTGAGTTAAACCATTCTGTGCAAGCTCCAGGAGAAAGCTAGAGAGGGGACCAGAAGAATAAACCTTCTGCATATGAGGAAGCAACAACAAACAGCTGTTGCTTTACGTTATACACTTTCTGAGGGATCTCATCCAGTTCTCAAGGGCTGACGTGTGTGTGTGTGTGTGTGTGTGTGTGTGTGTGTGTGTGTGTGTGTATGTGTGTGTACACAAAGTGTGTACACTTATGCATGTATGGAGGAGCATGTATATGCATGTGTGTGGAGAGGTAATGTTCTTAAGAAGACATCACCTTGGCTTTTGATATAGGATCTCTCATTAGCCAGGAGCTCCCTTAGTAGACTAAGCTGGGCAGCCAGTGATCCCCAGGATCCACCTGTGTCTCCCTTCCCAGGGCTGTGATTACAAGCACACGCCACCACATTCCAGTACTGGAGACAGAAGTATGTCCTCACACTGTGTGTCAAGCACTTTACAGATTCAACTATCTCCTTATTCTGAGAGGCTGAAATTTTGACCATTCCCTTCAATTCACAAACTGCCAAATTCAACCACCACCGGGATTTAAACAACTAGGCACCTGATTTTTTTTCACTTACAGTTCCATTCACTTTCTGCCACACAGCTCAGCTGTTTCCTTCTCCTGCTTCTCTCCCTGCTGGGCCACACCTTGATATGGCTATCAGAAATTCCTTACCTTCACATGGGCTTCTGAGTTACCCATAGCATGTAGCAAGGCTTTCACACTGTTCAATAAATAAGTACACACCATAAACAAAACCAGTAGCCTTCACTGAGGAGGAAAATACATTCACATTAGATTTTATTTACCAATAAAGAGGAAAAGCACTGATCTGTGCAGAAATGATTGTTTGTGCAAAAGAAAAAGTCTTTGAAAACAATGCGAGGAAGAGTATGCAAAGTAATTGTTAAGTATTTATGATGCTTCAGATTGGTTTGTAGGATGGACAACTTTAACAGGACTTCTAAGTGCATCTGCCTTTAGTGCTTTAAACTACTTAAGCTTTTATACTTAATAGTTGTACCACGATAAAGCCTGCTTTTTTAATACATCAGCACTGGAAGCCAAATTTATACACTACACACAATTGCAAGTTGTTTTTTTTTTTTTTTCTCCTTTCCCCAGATGACTTACTGAACACTAATGAATCTCAGGACTGTTCCTCAATTACTTTCTCTTAAAATCATATTACATTGTAGTTGCTCAACTATATAGATATACATGTAAGAGCATTGGTTCATTGAGGGTTGATAGCTGCCTCTGATGGTTTTCAGCAATTCTCTCCAGCTAGGCTGAAGCACATAAATAACCTTCCCAAGGGAGAGCCCCAAGGGAGCTGTTCATCATTGGGCTCCACATACCTGGGGAACTCACTGGAACAAAATGCCCTGGAGGTCTAATTTGAGCATCATTTTCATAGTGGATTTTTTTCCCTAAAATGCTCATTTATTAACTGCGAAAGATTCTGATGCTTGAATCAGCCTAGTAGAGAGCTAAAAAAGTCATTGCTTACATGCAAAGAATCACTAATTTAGAAGATAAACTCAGAGGAGAAATACAGCTTATTAGTCTATGTTCTTAAACACTTTGATACAAAGAAAAAGAAATGCTAGCTAAAAGGACTGAGTGAGCCCCTTGTAATCCCTTCAACAATGTTATTAGTTATGTTGTTAATGACATTATTTGAAACTACATAGTACTGCTGTAATTGAGTCATTTGGAAAGCAGAACACTGATTTGAGACAGTGCTCATTAAGTATTTGTCAGATAGTCACTGAGAAAACCCAAAGATACTTCAGCAAAGCTGACTTCCACTTGACTTTTAAATGTTCTTTACATTGCTGTTTGGTCAGAAGGAAATCTTAACTGGAAGAGACTGCTTTAGTTTCAAATTCTGAATCATTGTTTTTAAAAGAGCTACTAAACTTGACAGAACAAGGTCTTACCTCCCCATAATTCCCTCTTTTCATTAATATCAGGTTTTTCAATGTATTTAAAAGACAGTGCGTGCCCCAGATTCTAGAGTCCCTAATATATATTCATGAGGTAAACACGAGTGGGACTGTTATCCACAGTGCTCCGTGTGCCTTGTCTTATTCTTGTCATAGATTAGCACCATTTTGACCTAAAGATAAGGATATATCTATCTAACAAAATCTGAAAGTCTACAACCTTTCTCTGTGTAGTAACTTATATATAAGCTTATCTCTGTTATCTCCTTTTATTTAAGTATCAATGCACAGAAAGAAAGAAAAAAAAACTTGTGATACAGTGTATCACTTTGGTATTACATTCGGTTGTTTAGAATGTTCACCCACATGCTCACTGGATTTATTTGAAGTGTTTCATGTCTGGCAGTTAGCAACAAGCTTTTGTTGTTTAAAACACAACTTCTGAGTATATAATGTTAAATATTCATTAGCTGGATCTGGAATACAGTGGGAAACAAAAACACAGGAGACATAAACAAACAAACAAACAAATAAATAAATAAGTGCTTGAAGAGGATGTAGTTGTTGAGGCTGGATTTATTGACCCAAATTAAAATGAATTTGGGACTGATTATATTAACGGGAATCTAAAAATCGCAGCCTCTATAGAATTTTAGATTGACATTTAGTACTAGGAATTTCACATTTTCAACAGATATTTTTGACAACGCTGTTGTAATTAAATTTCCTTTGCCTTACAGTCTGTGTCTAAATATTTTTGCCTACTTTTTGTGGTAATGTGACCTGCTTTTCACGTCTTTGGGTTGGGCATGTTTATATTTGCTGTTGAAAGTTTCATACTATTTTCCTTAGTATTAGGAACATTGTGTATATAGAATATTATTGTGAACAAATGGTGTTTGAGCAATAAGAGTGTTGTTTCCTAAAATCCATAGGATGTTGCTGGGCGGTGGTGGTGGTGTACTTCTTTAATCCCAGCACTTGGGAGGCAGAGCCAGGTGGATCTCTGTGAGTTCGAGGCCAGCCTGGACTACAGCGTGAGTTCCAGGAAAGGCACAAAGCTACACCGAGAAACCCCCAAAAAATTAAAAAAAAAAAATCCATATGATGTGAAGGACTGGTTTTAGCTCAGTGGTAGAGCTCTTGCCTGCCATGCTCAAGGTTCTATGTTCAGTTCCAATACAGTAAACTTAATACTAATATATGTTAAACACTGCATCATGCTAACTTGTGTTCTTTCTATAATGCGCTAACACTGACAAAAATCAAATTTTAGTACAGAGAAATATGCCAGACCTCCACTAGGAGAAAGTAGCAAACATTTGCATTTTGGGAAGTAATTCTACATACTCAGAATCATAGTGTGTAGAATCACATTTACAAAGTGAATGGGACATTTATGTCCTGCAGACGAATCCAGCCCCCAATTAAGGCCAACCGAGAATAGCTCTAATTACAGTATAATAGAACCATTAATAACAACAGAAATGCTACTAAATGCATATTGAATGGTAAATGTGATTTGCTTATTTCAATCACCACAAAACATTATTATTCCTATTTCCCAAAGCTTAAATTTTGAAATCACAGTAATAAATGAATAAATAAGCCTGGGGATACAGTTTTATGGTAAGGCCCTGGGTTCAATCATCAGCCAGTGAAGGAGAGGAGAGGAGAGGAGAGGAGAGGAGAGGAGAGGAGAGGAGAGGAGAGGAGAGGAGAGGAGAGGAGAAGAGAGGAGAGGAAGCACCAAATCATCCATGACTATCTAAAATGAACTTACAATATTTTTCAGAAATTATAACACAATTTTTACTATATTATCAGAATCCCAACCCAATCAGAAAATACCCAGAAGACACTAGAATAATATGGGGCTCCCATTGCCGAACACACTGTTTTCTGTTTTTTAAAAAAAGTTAGTTAGTGTTTTGTATCTGCCTTTCTGCTTAAGGTGACTTGGATTCACTTTTCACAAAATTTGGAACAGTCTGCTGTGCAGAAGCCCAGTTTGAAATGAAATGGCAGTTGATGATATTTCTCACACTGGCATACTTTGTGTAATATTCATTGGCTTTTCAATGGCATTTGGAGCATAAATAGAAATTCCCGAGCCGGCTATACTAAAGGCAAAACAACTGCTTAGGCCGCCATTGTGAGACCATCAGGATGCAACCATGTTAGAGCTGCAGATGTCATGTGTTTGATTAAGTATGTGATACTTAAAGGCAAGGTTTGAATATGAAAGAAATGCCAAAAAGTAAGTCAGAAAAGCTGTATTCTAAAAACAAAGTACAGTGCAACACACGTAGTTCACAGGCATATCTTTCCCTAAGGTAATACCCTGTCTTAGCTTTCCACGGCCAACTAGGGGGCTCATTCATTCATTTGTTTACACAACACATTTTCTTCTTAAGCATGTTCCATGTAAAGATACTTCGGAGGCCTGTGGTGTCTGTGCTGGCCCAGAGCTACTGTCATGCAGTAGCCAATAAACAAACAAATTTACTATATTAAGGAACAACAAATGCTACAATGGTGTGGAGGGCCACCCCTCACCCCTACATTTTCCCAGAGTACTCTTGAGTAAGAGCAACAGGAAATATTAGTTAGAAGGATAGAGGGGAGAGAAACAGATAGAAAATACAGGACAGCCTCGAGAGGACCTGGATCCTAATCCATCAGGCCCCAACTATCTCTGCCCTAGGGTATTTAAAGGAACTCCCAGGGGTGGAGCAAAAGATTTCCTCCCAGCACCACTAAGTGCAGACCATCCCAGATACCTGTACTCAGGCTCATGATCCAATCATCCTCTTTACGCAGACCTGCTAGGTAAAGCCACTAGGAAAAATGGGCTCCAACACAACAGGGAACATAAAGCAGAGCAAGCAGAATTGGAAATGCCAGTGGTCTAAAAGTCTGCTAAAAGAGGTGGGCGATGGTGGCTCATGCCTTTAATCCCAGCACTTGGGAAGCAGAGCCAGGCGGATTTCTATGAGTTCGAGGCCAGCCTGGTCTACAGAATGAGATCCAGGACAGGCACCAAAACTACACAGAGAAACCCTGTCTTGAAAAATTTGCTAAAGCAAAGTTTCATTGAAATGGTGGGAGACAGCAGAGAATTGGGAAAAGTATATAAGAAACAAGGAAAGAAATGGAAACTGGCTCTTTCTGAACATACTCAAATGGGAGATTATGGTAGCTTGGATGGCTGGACTTTATAATATGTTGATGAGATAAAGAGGAGATGCCAAGCCACTATTTTGGGTGTAATGGATGTAATAATGATCAGGGTGAGGGCTGTAGTTCAACAGTAGAGCACTTGCCTGGCCTGCACAAGGGTCTGGGTTTTATCGCGTGCACACACACGCGCACACACATGCACGCGCGGGCACACACATGCACACACACCAAGAGTTTTGTTCTAAGCAGCAAGCAGAATGGAATGAGATGGACATGGGATTGTCAGTGAATGCAATGATTTAGGGCAAGAGATGAGAATTATTTTGCTTTTGGGTAAGTTTAGTCTTGAAATGGTTAGTACTTACTGAGCAATATGAAGTGGGCAGTGACTCCAGAGTTCAGTAGTAAGAAGTCAGACAGAATTATCAACAAACAGTTCACTGTTAAAGGCAGGTAACTAGTTTGCTCAATATATAAAGAGTAAAGAGAAAACAATGTTTCTTAAGGGCCTCAGAGATACAGTGATGTAACACACAGTGATGTCAGTAAAAGACAGAAAAACATGAGTCACTGGGAAGAAGACAGGAGGCAACAAATCACCAGTGAAGAGAACTCCAGCAATGAAAGATAAATCATCGTACAGTGTGTCAATCAACAAAAAGATGAAATCTTAATTCTCACCATTGCCTTTGGTTTTGGCAAGAATTGTTTTCTTACAGTTTGGGGAAAAAAAACATAATTAAATTGGTGTGAGAGAGAGGTCTGAAATAAAGGCAGCAGAGAAAGCAGGTGTGGGCAATTCCCTCCAGGATTTTATTCTGACTACTAAGAAGTAGAGTGCTGGTGAGAAAATGGGAAGAGAAGGGAAGATCTGCATTTTCTCTTAACTTTGAAGGGTTCTATCTTTTGCCTTTTGCATAAATGGTGTATTTTAGGAGAGGAATGATGGTAGGAGAAAAGAGAGCAGATGTCTGCACTTTGGTGAGGTGGTCTCTGGATAGAAAAAAAATAGGCAATGCAAGATTGAGACAGGCCATACAAGGCCAGGAAAGGGGGCTAAGGGTTAACATACATGTGCTTAGTGTGCACTCGGAGAGGAAAGGAAAGCCAGTCAGGGGCACAGTGCTGCATGCTAACTGTTCAATATGTTCAAACACCTCAGGGCAAGACAGTCATGACTCTAGGGAAAGAGAGTTGCTGGAGGGATCGTGGCGGGAGAGAAGTGCTGGGAATGGAGAAGTGCAGTGAGAGTCGAATAATTCATGTAAGTTTGAAACACATTTGGAAGTCACAGTTGATAGAATTGGGCAGTAAAATGAAAGGGAAGGGTAAATATCAGACTGAGGAACAACCTACAGTTAATAGCAGCTTCTGGTATGAGTGAGTGGATTTATGCTGTTTGCATGGAGTCTTTACTCATTATTGATCTCAATGTAAGTTGACATCTTTATTCTTCTTTTCATGTGTGTACATACATGGTGTGTATGCATGTGTTGGGGAGTTATGCATGTTCACATGTGTAAGCATGTGCAATGTGAAAGCCTATGGTTGATGTCGTGGATTTTCCTCAAAGACTCATTCACTGTATTCTTTCAGGCAGCATGTCTTAGTGAACCTTGAGCTTTCCAAAACCGGTGGTTTGGCTAGCCATCTTGCTCAGGATATTCCATTTTCTCCTTCTGAAGCTGGAATTACTAGGGGCTTGCCACACCCCAGCCTTTATATGGAATCTGGCGACCTGAATTCCTGTTCTCTTGCTTGAAGGCAGTGTTTTAACTCTGCCGCCATCTCTCTGTGGGCAAACAGAACTTGAACACTCACATCTGATCCATTCCCTCTCCCCGAGTCACCCCCGGCACTCTCACAGGCCACACTTGTCTCTGTCTTCCTATAGTAATAATTCAATTTGTTGGAAGTCTTCTGACAACCAGGTGATTTGTTTATGATGTTTAAAATGTATTATCTTACTAGTCTCCAAAACAGTCTCCAAAATAGGTAGGGTCTTACCTCTTTTTTTTTTTTCTTAACAGGAGAAAACTGGAGGCTCAGTGTAGACATTTTATATGTCTATCACATTTGATAATGCAACTGAGAGACAGTTTCTGAGCTTCTCTCTACTGTCTTTCCTGTACATCGTGCCATTGGGTGCTGTGATCTAGTGATACTGTAATTTCTAATGGTAAAGTCAATAGCTTTTTAACTAGTTAATCCTTTGATGCTTTAGACACAGGAAGATAAACAACTTATGTTAACATGAAGTGAAAGAAAGCTGCAGATGAGACCCAAAATTTGAAACGAGGTAAAACAGTGGTTTTCACTAGACATGCTGGGGGAGAGGAGGGAGACCAAGGAGTCCTCCCATAAGCTAAAATGCCAACATAGTAAAAGTAGTGGAACAGCCCTTACAGACCGCAGGCAGCCCACACACCATCTTCATTTGATTTTTCTTTGTGACTTTTCTCATCATCTTATGAATAAGAAACTAGGTCAGAGGGCTAAATGACTTCATCAAAGTCACCCACTTGGAACACCGACTCTAAAAGAAGGGGAAAAGAAGAAAGTCTAGCCTCTTCTCTTGATATTGCTGTTAAAGAGAGTGATTCTCACTGTCCCCATTTCTGCTCACACACTCAGGAAGTTTCATTAGTTGTTTAGGAAAAGAAGATGAATGAGGCAGGTGTCTCCCGGGCCTCATAAAAAGAGGAAGACAAGCAAGGAAAGGATGCTGGGGAATGGGACCCGTGTGTGATTAGAGCTGGAAGGACAATGCTGAGGGAGTTTTGGGGCTGGGATGATTAATTTTCAGCAAGGTGAGAGCAGAGAAATTAAAAAAAAAATTTCAATATTTAAATTCAAATTATGCTTCTCAAATATGTTAGTCACTGCTGGATGTAAAATTAAGTAGAAGTACCCAATCAAAATACCAGTAGAGTGCTCTGTCTGTGTCCTTGCTGTGTTCTCAAAAGTCTGCGTAATTCCTTATATTTCTTAAGTAACTCATTTCTTATACTTCTCACAAAAAAGGAGTATAACTCAAGTGTTATATGAGAATGCCTGGACCCATAATTCTTGGTCCTAATATTTAAAATTTATCAGAGCACTCTATGATTTAGAGTAAATAAGGTAAACACGTGGTTTTAATAATTAGTCAAGACAAAGAACTCATTGCTTTTCAGACATCTCAAGGTAGCATTGATCTCCTTGTCTATGCTTTCTGAACTTGCAAATCTTAATTCTGGATGGAAAATTTTCAGTACCTATAATTATCCTACTAGTCATAGTTGACTATTATTTGATTTCCTTTTAATGAGTATTCCCACTTCCACCATTTCTCACCATCGCATCCTGTTGCCTGGCTAACATTATCGAAGATAAAGTAGTATCATGGTCGAATTTTATTAATGGAAATCCTTTCTCTCCTAGAAAAGTACCAGGAAGGATGAATTTATTATAAAGGTGTGCCAAAGCACCTAGGTAAAACTTTCTGGATTTCCTTCCTTATTCTGCTATGTATTTATTATGAATTTTTCTATTTCCACTGTTGTATAATTCTTGAGGGAAGTCAAGAATCTATTTTTTTTTTCAAGAGAACCTACTGAGTTAGAATACTGGTACAAGGAGGAAAACAAGACAGGATTGCCATGCCATGAGTCATCTTCAAGCATCACTCATCCGTTTACATATTGGCTCACTCAGCAAATATGTGCTGGTGTCTGCTACAAAAAGCGCTAGAAGACAGAACAGTGACTAAAGACACAAACAAGATCAACAAGAAAGAAAGAAAGTGGTTCAAATGTATGTCAACCTGATGTAAATATATAAAATGTTGATATCTGTTGAAGATCTTTAAAAAAAAAATGCTTTCTTTGCCTCAAATTGCCAGTGTACAGTGGTATAGGAACAAGGAGATATAACCAAGAATTCTCTTCAGAGATACGTGGTCATATAAAAACTGTCTAAGAAGCACTTACAAAAATCAAAGAAAAATCCATATGTAGGCTTTTAACGTCATAGGGAAGGATGGAAAACATCAGTTGTCATAAGCTTGCAAAGGATTTGACACTGAGGCTAAATAGGTTCATCTACTAGAAGTTTGGAGTGGCTTTTTTTTTTTTTAAATGAAACAATATCTATAATGAATGGGCCCTTTAGCCTCCACAAAGGAAAAAAAAATGGCAGAGTGTGTCAACCTCTAATAAATTGTGTGGGAGATAAGATTATCAATAAAAAGTCTCCCTCACTGTCACCTTAAGGAGTGACCACTTCAGAAATGCGCAATAGAGTGAAAAGATGTGGTGGTGGAGGAGAAAGTGTTAAGAATTCTGAAAAGGAGAAGAGTGTGTGTGTGTGTGTGTGTGTGTGTGTGTGAGAGAGAGAGAGAGAGAGAGACAGAGAGAGAGAGAGAGAGAGAGAGAGAGAGAGAGAGAGAGAGAGATCTACAGGCAGTAAGGAAAGACAGTAACATGAATATGTTTAAGTAAATTCTAAGCGAGCTCAGAAAATCTTTTGTCAACTACTGACAGCTATCAATTTCAAGGCAGCCTACAATTCTTCTGGATGTGGCAATGAATTATGATATTCTTTTCCCTAAGATATATAACTTATTTGAGAACACTTAATCAAAGTTAATCAAAATACATATGGGTCATGATTTGTGGTCTTACACTTTATATTTGTAAAATAAAATGTAACAAAATTTAAATCCAAACAGACAACTTCTTGACTATCAAAACATAAAAATAAATGTTAAAGTTGTGGGGTTTTTTTTCCCATAAAATTAATAAAGGCAAGTGCGAAAGCGTAGCTTTCAAATACATCTTTCCCATGGGGAGTATCTTGGATTGCCTCAGGTTATACGGCTTGTAAAGAGACAAGAAATGCTAAGTGGGAAGTTACACTGTACAAGACTTGGAAAGATTTTTTTTTAAACTTGCCTTGTTAAGGCTAATTACCATGGATGAAAGGAGCTGGATAACTTAGAGTATTCATTAGCTCTTTCCCTCCACTAAGCAGCTGTCCCCAACGTGCTAATATCTTTCCTGTTACATTCTTAAAATGCTTCATATTCACTATTCATGATTCACACTTCTAAAAGACCAACTTCCTGATTAATGCCTAAATGGAAAGAGTACAAAATGTATCCTGAAAATTAGCACATGCCTTAGGATTTCAGCTTGCCTGTCTTAAGACTTCAGGAGGCATGGAAGGGAGGAAGAAGGGAAGGGACAGAGGCAAAGACAGGGGTGGGGAAAAAGGGGAGGGGAGGGAGGGAGGAATGAGGGACGGAAGGCTGGGGGGAAGGGCTTGAAGGTGCCAGACACAGAATTCTAAGGAGCCTCCCCTCCACGTTCATCCTCATTCATGCATCCTTTCTCTAAAGAGCTGTTACAGTGCAGTCACACATTCTGAGTGAGCACATGGGAATTTGCCGTGTTTGTCATCCTTGGGGTTCTACACACTACCATTTCCCTTCTCAACAAAGACAATAGTGAGTCCATTGCTCTCCTCGTCTTTCAACAGACTTATTTGCACAGTAACCCATACATGTACAAGCAGCCAAGACTGCCTCATTTTATGGTAAAGAATGAGCTCATTCCTTTGCCACTGAACCCCTCAAGTTTCTCACTTCAGTTCTTAATACAGCAATGGTTCTAATTATAAGCATTCATCATTATAGTTAAAGTTGTGCACCAGTAAACAAAACAATGTTTTAACTTTGTTGACATAGCCAACAATAGACCACAAATGACCCTCTTTGTCCATCTCCCTTTCCTGCATTTGGTGGGTGAAACAAGGCATACTTTTTTCAACAGAAGGGAAATACCAGGAAGTGGGCATACCGTTGTCACAATTCAACAATGTGAGTGATTGCAACATCTACTTCATGTATTTATTTTCTCAATTACCAGCAGCTACTTTTAGTAACTTACTGTCACCACTGTGTGGCCAGACTGGTTTCTACTTTGATCTACCACTCAGCTGGCCTCCATGCCTTCACTGGTACAAACTAACAAATAAAGTCTAAATCCCATAGCTGGGTATTCAAAACCCACACGGCTCTTATTGCAATTTCTTTACAATAAATGATATCTCCATTTAATCAAATGACTTCTATTTGCTTTCCACACACACCTTATTCTTTTGTATTTGAAATACCTGTTTCGGTGCTTTTTTTTCTCTCTGAGATGACCTCATCATGTCATACCTACCATGACGCTCCATTTTGGTCTTCCGGCCCTGTCTCCCTCCCAGTCTGCTTTCATTTGCTGTGAATATTCTGAAAACACTCAGATTTCAGTTGACTTGCTAATTATATTAAAACATATACAGTAGTTTTTGAAAATAGATTTTTAAATCCTTTTTGGCAATTTATAGTTCAAAATACATCAATCCATTAGTTATGATTTTCAACCTTAAATAGGCAAACAGCACACGGGTACGTTGACTTCCATGTGCTTCACCTTATGTTCTTGTTTGATGATGTTTTGACTGGACACCCATTTCTCCTCCATGCACTTAAATGCCTAGGATGAAATTTGTGTGTAGTTCACTCTGTCCTGGCAGCAGACTAATTAAAAGCTTGTGCTTACCTTACAGTTTTGAATGTTGAATTATAAGTGATACATTGTTATCCAGTTGTTATTAAATGACTTAGATGACTGATGATAAATATGACATCTAAAATCAACAATGGAGAAGAATATTTTGCTAATTTTAATAGTTATTTGAACTTCTATGGAGAAGAATTTTAACCGCCAGCATTTTTTTTTGATACTACCATTTTCATTTCTTGCTATCAAGCTGACTCCTGAGAGTCATCTGATTACTTTAAGAAAAATCTTACATGCATAATAGAATTTACCACTTGTGTAATTAAATAATAATTTTATATCCATCTTATGTCTTTGTTTCCCATTAGATTGTCAGTTTCCTGAGGGCAGAGACTTGGTCATCTTCATAAATTCATGGACTAAATAAATGTCTGTCACATGGCAGGAATATGCATATATTTGTTGGATCAATGAATTAAAGGATTAATAACATAAATAAATGAATTAAAAACAACCAAGGTCACTTCCTCTACTTCTTTTGCCTCCAACCCATCATAACTGTGCAACGCTTTGGATATAATTACCTGGGTTGAGGCTCTAATTCTCCAAAGAGGTCTCTAGCACCCTTCCTTGATTTTCCTTAACTCATGAATCAAGCATTGTATTATTAGTTAGGATCTCCTTTCTCTATGCAAAGGACTCTCTTTGAATCAGTGGCTTCCATCTGTCAGTCCTGTCAACAGAAGAAACAGAAATGGGCCCTGGAGAAACCAGTGTGTGTGTGTGTGTGTGTGTGTGTGTGTGTGTGTGTGTGTGTGTGTGTGTGTGTGTGTGTGTCTGTCTGTTTGTCTGTGTATGCAAAGGGAATAACTGAATCCTTGTGGTACTGACTATCAGTGTTGCGATAATGGCACCAATGCTACTGGAGCTGCTGTTGACCCAGAGCTCATAGGTAGGAGTGTCAAACAAGGGCTTGCAGCCCTAAAATTTTTGGAAGTAATATGTTCTAAAAAAAGAAAAAAAAGTTTTCAGTGACTGCTGTGAAAGACCCTGGTGGAAAGCCACAGGCCAACTCTGCCACACATCACGGCTCCAGCTGCATTTGCTTCTGCCTCATCCCTGATGCGAAAACAGAACTTCATGCTGCAATAGCCGTCGTTCCTGCTATCGCTGGTGTTGGAGGGAGGGCATGCCTTGTCCCTGCTGAAGAAGGCTGGCTGTCAACTCATTTAGCTTCTGAGATAGGTATGAAATGGGAAGACAAAGAAGCCTCAGAAAATAGCCAGCAAAAAAGAGAATCAGCCTCTTTATGGTCTATATTAGCAGAAATCACTTAGGGCCAGTTCAAATACGGTGTCTGCAAATCTGAGAGACCAAGGAGCTAACTGGTTTTTATATGATGTGGCCGTAGAAAACTACAATTTAAAGGGACCAAATGAGTGTTTTCACTTTTCAATCATTGTTTACTATACTGGAGGCAGAGACAACATGCTAATCTCTAGTGTGCATCTCCTTGTTCATCCCAGAGTCCTTTTATACAGAACCTATAATTTGCATTCAAAAGGAGAGAATGAAATGGCTGAACAATCATAGTTCTGTGGTGTCCCTTTCACCTAGCTCAGAATTTATAGTGAATTTCTGACCTAAATAGCAAATTTCCATTATTCTGGAGTGTGAATCAACAGGATGATATTAAAATGACAAAATGCTGAGTTACATTTATGACTCAAGATATAAAGGAAACTATAAAGATATAGAAGCTCAGTTAAAGATGAAAATAGATACCCAATAAAAAAACATCTCTGTAGCCTAGACCTTTGTTAGCTGTAAGACACACCTCCCACACTCTAGAGAAAAGTAGTTAATGAGTGAATGAAGTAAATAGGAAGTCTGGATTTTTATTTCATGGAAAAGAACATATAATAATGATAAGACAAAAGTACAATGTGTAAATTATTTATGACAAACAGAATAATATTTTGGAGAGGAAAAACAGAATATAGCTTGAGGGAAACAATCTAGAAAGGAGTTCCAATAGGTTTTATATCTTTGAAAGTTATCCGAAACAAGTTCAGAGTTGAACTCAATAACTTATAAGGTATTTTGTGCATCTGATTCTGGCTGTTATGTGGGCTATTAACTCTAACCTATCCACATTTCATTCCTTCCATAGCCTGTTTCCTACTACTAATGAGTTTCCTACTACTAATGACTACTCAGAGTCTTGCTAGTGTGTTCCTGTTATTTATAGCACTGAACTTTACCCAGTGAACATGCTTTCTAGACAGTGAGTAAGGGTCAGGAAAACAAATGAGAAGAAATTAAAGAGGTAAGTTTCAGAATGTCTTAGATCTTTGGATGCATAAAAAAAAAATCTACCAAGAAAATAACATGGAAAAAAGAGGAAGAAGGAAAGTGAAACAATGAAATTAATATAATATTGCTCCACATAATAGGAGCTAGACATGATTAATCATTGAATACATATATTGCATTGGTCCTTTTAGAAAAATGATTTACAGTTTTGTATTGTGGGGAGGGCGTTTTATTTTTGTTTATTTATTTTGTTATAGGATTTCACATATGTGACCTGAAATTTTTCTGTTTTTTTTCTTGCACTTAAAACACTATTAAATCATAATATACTTAGCAACACACACACACACACACACACACACACACAACATTAAATTTAGAGTAAATTTATTGCTACATAAAACAAAGTATGCTTTTTAAATAAAATAAGTAAATAAAATGATTGAAATGTGTAGAAACTAGTGCTTGCAATCTTGATGGCTTTCTGATTTGCACTCGGCCATTTCAAAGGTCCTTTTGTTTTAGATCAATCTTTCCTTTAAGTGCTTTCAGATCCATTAAATTAGGACAACTTTCAAGTATTATATTACTTAGTTTGTTTTCTGTTTTCCTTATGGACTTTGTACATAAGATACATCGTATTCTTTGTAATCCTAATTTTTCTTCTTCCAAGAATTAAAATATGTAACAATAAAAATGCTGTATTCTAGGCATAATTCAGTACTGAAGTCTCTGCCTTCTGTGCCTGGGCTGTCAAAGCGCACCAAGCGAGAGGAATTTCAAAGCCTCTTTATAAAAAGGCATTCTGTGTGGCTACCAATCAGACCCTATGGAGATGGGCAACAGATTGTGTGGACGTTTTTATAATTAGAAAATCAGGTGGTGACTGTATTTCCATGCCTCATTTTTCTTAGTTTGGAAAAGAAGACAGAAGTAGCATCCTTAAAGAGCAAACACAAGCCGGGCGGTGGTGGTGCACGCCTTTAATCCCAGCACTCGGGAGGCAGAGCCAGGCGGATCTCTGTGAGTTTGAGGCCAGCCTGGACTACCAAGTGAGTTCCAGGAAAAGGCGCAAAGCTACACAGAGAAACCCTGTCTCGAAAAACCAAAAAAAAAAAAAAAAAAAAAAAAAAAAAGAGCAAACACACAGACAAGTGCTTGCCACACTAAATGTACCTTTGGAGTGTTAGTCATATTTATGAACCACACCTGGATGAATATGCAGGACCCTAAGTTCTAATAAGCAGGTCTAAGTTGGTGCTGGAGAGATACTGAGTGCTTGAGTCTGTTTAGCTCTTCCAGAGAACCAAAATCTGGTTTCCAATAACCCACGTTGCCTAGCTCACAACTGCTCATAACTTCAACTCCTGGGAACCCAGCACCCTCTTCAGGACTCTGTGGGTACTTGCTCTGATGATGTGCATATACACTCACACAGACACACATGCTTAAACATAAAACATAAACAAGTTTTTAAATATCTAAGTTGATATTCCATTTTAGTTTCCTTTCTTTTCAACGAAATGCATTATACACAGCCTGTTATGCAGCGAAGTTTTATTTTTTTCTTTCAGTTTCATCTGGCTTGAGTATGAATTGTGAATTCAGAGAGAGACCCTGCATTGTTTAAATGTAATGACAGTTCCCCCAGCAATACCACGTGATTTTCTTCTCCCCTCAACCTCTATTAAAGAGAAACAAGAACGTTTGCTGACCATTAAAGTGCTTATTAAGAATAACCCTGGGCAAAACATTAAATAAAAGAACTTATAATCCCAGCAAGAGCATTCAACTTAATGAAATTCATCCTATAAGCTCAATTGTAGATGATCCTTCTACATAGGCTAAGACTGCCAGTGTCATGGTAGGGTAAGGGATTAACCTAAGAGTCTTGTTTCCATAATGTTAATCTCATTTGTTTGAAAAAAAATTAAATGAGATAAGGAATCCTGCTATCACTGACAATGTTCTAAGTAATAAAATGATACTGAATGAAGAAGGTTTCCTGGGTCACTCCAGGCCTGAGGCGACCGAAGCAGAGAGAAAGCATGGGAAGGGAATCGCACTGATTGAGGTGGGAATCTAAAATACTTGCTTACTGCTGAGGTCACAGGGAAAAGAAACTTTGGTTCCCTACCTGTCTTGCATCCACAGCTATCTTCTCAATTCCAGGTCCATGCAAAGAGGGCTCCAAACCTCCTTACATTGTGCCCACCCTTTGACCAGGTTGACCCACAGAGATCAAATTGGTTGGGCAAAGTCAAGCTGGTATTTTTGGATACATTCTCAAATGATTGCAAACTAAGTTACTAGAAAAGCTGTGTAGCCAATCAAGCCATGTATGAATCATCAAAAATGATCACATTCTCAGCTTTTGATTTTTTTGATTGTCTTAAATTAAAATGAGGCAAGGGTTGGTGAGATGGCTGCCAGGCAAGTGTCTGCGGGGCAAGCATGAGGACCTGAAGTTGAATCCCCCAAATCCACATAATTATCTAGGCATGGTGGCTGGTCTCTATAACTCCAGCGATGGCAGGATGTAGAGGAGGTGAGGGACATAGGCAGATCGCTGAGGCTCACTGTTTGGTCTTCCTATCCTAACTGTTAGAGCTTCAGGTTCAATGAGACACCTGTATTAAAATAAAATAAATTGAATTAAATGTAGACAATGATAAAAGAAAGACATCTGATGTCTATCTCTGGCCTCCATATTTGTGTGCCTTTACACACACTGACACAAAGAAGCACTTATGCAAGACATCATATACATACATCTAAAGACTGAAACACATTCTCTACCTCTGGGAAGCTGATAGGTAGATGGAAACAAAACATTATATGGTTAGGAGAGATTCCCTACTTGTTTATCCTACTTAACACAAAATGAATATTTGACACAGGCACTGTCTTAGAGCGATGTAAGAAGGGGTTGTAAGTTGAGGAATTTCGTCGATCAGATTGACTTGTGGGCATATATCATGGAAATTGTCTCATTGTCTTGATTATTAGTTAACGTAGGTCAGCCCAGTCCACTGTGGGCAGTAGTACCATCCCTAGGAGGCGATTCTGTGATGTAACAGAAAGTTAGCTAAGCCTGAGAGCAAGTCAACAGTGTTCCTCTGTGATTTTGCTTCAAGTTCCTGCCCTGACTTCTCTCAATAATGGACAATGAAATCTTAAGGCAAAAAAAATTATTTTCTCCCATAAGTTGCTTTGGATCAGAGTGCTTTATCACAACAGCAGAAAGGAAACCAGAGCAGACACACATTAGAAGCAAGATTTCTAAATCTTCTAACTATGTCTCCAGCATTGGACTTAGCCCCTTCTCTTTGTTTCCTGACTGCCATGGAGTGAGTAGCTTTGACACAGCACAAGCTCCCAGAGAGGAGGTTCTGCTTTGCTGTAGATGAAAGAAACCATCAACTGAAAGTTCTTAGACTGTAAACCAATATAAACCTTTCCTCCTTTTGGAATTGCTCTATTCAGGTGTTTTATCATAGTGACAGAAAGCTAACTAATACAATGGATTTCAAATGTCTTCTCACAGTGAATTTATAAAATTTGTTCTAGTTTTGATGTGATGAACTATAACCTAAACTTGCTTCTACACTACCTCTTTGATCCATGCAGCAGATGTTATATGAATAGTGTTTTATCTCATTTTAACTAATGTACAATTACATTTCAAGGCAGATTTACCTTTCTAATTTAGCATGGAAAATAGATGTCTAACAGGTAGTTCCAGAAGGAAAACAGAAGTTAGAAATTCAGGCCAGAGAGGAGAATCTCTGGGTCTTTCTGATGATCCAAAACATTTCAAAGTCAAATCTGTCAGAAATGGAAGCTAGCTCAGAGTAGACAATGAAGAAAATAACAGTTTAGACAAGTTGACAGGTATAGAGAAGGCATAAAGTGTGGCTGATTATTTCTGTTAAAACATGACACTAATTAGACAGAAGCCATTCTCTTGATTACACCCTTCATTTACACTCCAGTTCTTTGCAAGGAAAAGCCACAAGGATAGCTTGCACAGCCTATCCAAGGGCCTCTCTGCCAAGCCTTCCTCCCTCATCTCTACTCACTCTCTTTGTCCTCTCTATGCTTAAGGAAATACTTGAACAAGGGCCTCTCTGTAGATGCCAGCCAATGCAGCTATTCCAGCATGAATATTCCCTCAGCCTTCTGACTTCTTGTTTAGTGTCCCCGGAGACAGGCTTCTAACCTAGCTCAGATACCTTAGTTAGCTTTAGATATTCTTTTCTAATTTATCTATTATTTGTATGTGTGTTTGGTGTGGTGGTGGTGTGTGTGTGCTCTGTGTGTGTGTGTGATGTGGTATATGTGTGGTGTGTGTGTGCTGTGTGTGTGTGTGTGTGTGGTGTGGTGTATGTGTTATATGCTCTGTGTGCATGTGTGTGTATGTGTGTGTGTGTGTGTGTGTGTGTGTGTGTGTGTGTGTGTGTGTGTGTGATATGTATGCTCTGTGTGCAAGTGTAGTGCAGTGTTTGGTTGTGTGTGTGTGTGTGTGTGTGTGTGTGTGTGTGTGTGTGTGTGTGTGTGTTTGTAGGTAGTGAACCCTGAGCCTTGCAAGTATTGGATGAGTGTTTGATGACTGAGCTATATCCCCTTGTTTCAAGCATTCTTAGTGTTATTATTTGTTTCTTTACAGGTTTTCTCACAAAAACCTAATGTTTTGGAGATTTTGGAGAGATTAAGCCTTTTCTTCATACTAATAAATAAAAATAAAAACTTGGGATGTAGAGTCTAGTAAGAGTCAATGGACAGAGCAAATTACATTTATTCTTTGAGTTAGAACGAATGAGGATATTTAGCAACTTGTGGCACTAGAAAATACCCAGAACCTCTCACCCAAGGCACATCTTTGGTTACATGATGAAACTGATGAGAGGCCAGTAGAAAAGAAGAGGTACTTCATCTAAGTTTGGGTTGGGAGTGACAACAGATCAACAAGCCTTTTCATTTATGAGGGACAGCTAAGTTGTGCTATGAAATACAGGACCTTTAGATGTTTGAGGTGTAATCAAAAAGTCACGAAAAGACGTTAATAAACAACACATGAAAGATAGTTTCATTAACTTTAAGTCACACTATCACAGATTTAGTATGCTGCTTTTACAAGTAAGACAATAACAGCTTATGAACAAGCCAATGACTTCCCAAATGTATGTTTTTATTTTCTCAAAAATTAGTTATATTTCAGGAGCAGAGTTATGAGTTATTTATTTTTATCAAAAGCTATCCATTTTGGTAGAACGGGTTTTACTCCAAAATGACACAATCATGTATGGAAAGGCCAAGGAAAGTAAGAATTCTGGATATTTTGACAAACTGAGTTAATTTCTACAGGTTCCATGTTGTTTCTAAATATGCTGACCTTGAACTTTCAAACCACAGAAAATTTGTTTCATAGGCAATTTCATTGTCACACTAGTCTTAACTCAGCTTCCCATGACAATAGTATGTTATGATGGAGAGGTGTCTGGGGTAATCGCTTAAAAACTTGAGTGACTAGAACTGCCCATTGGTGTTGATCTCAGATCAGTGGCCTCAACAAAACAACCGCACAGTTAATGAGAAAGGAAGCCATTTAGAGAATTCTTCCCAGTCCAGTTCTAACTTTCCAGTCACAGAGGAAAAGAAGAATTTAATCAAAAAGGCCCTAAATATTTTTTTCAGCTAGGCTAATGCATTTTCTTTTATTTCTGCTCTTTGCACAACCGTAGAAAACGGTTTCAACATTTTTACTTTGGGGGTTATTTTCTTGTGTTGGTTGGGAAGAATATTAGTTAAAATGTTCTGTTAGTTTAATCTATTATATTAAAAGCCTCACTGTTTCCACTGGCCTATTTCTAAATATCTGCTGCCTCTGTTGTCATTTATGACTATGATTAATGGGCCTAAATGACGATGAGTCAAATGTCTGGGAACACAGAAATAATCTTCGGTCTTTCTCTTCTGGGCAGAGACATAATATATTTTCCTAGGGATATATGAAGCTTCTCGGAGTCCCCAAATTATTCCTCTGATATAATGACATACATTCAGAGTCACAGGTAAACGTTAGCACACAATTTTGCTTAAGCAGTCAATTTTTGTGGCCCATCGTTGAGTGCTTGGTCTGGCCTTTCTCAAAACAAATGGCACTTCTAATTTTAATCCATAACTCATTTATTTCTTTCAAAGGTGTTCTTCATTTAAATTGGCAAGATTCCTAACAGCATAAACCTTTCCCCACCACTGGCAGTGAGCCCTTGGACACAGCAGATAATGCATATTTTTGTATGTGACATAACCCTTGCCGGGCTGTCCTGTGAGCTCTTCAGAAGAACACTGTGGCTCTTAAGCCCCTTCACAGAACTTCCTGGGAGAGCAGTAGCAGCATCTTCTTTGGTGGCTGACTGCCACCAGGAAGTGGGTATCCAGCAGTGAAAATGTTAAAAAAAAAAAATCTCTGTAGGTTTGCTATTTTTACCTTCTTGTATACTGAGACAATCCCACATACGCATGCACCCCGGCCTTACAATCCGAATGCTGTGCTGGGTGCTCAAATCGCTCAGTTCACATTAACTCAATTTTACCATCGATTGTTTCTCCTGATGTTAAAGAGATGTGATGGCTGCTCTAGCCACCACTGTAGGTGTTTATTTAAAGAACTCATTTCCCACAGCCAGTTCCCCATTTTACAGCTGCACTGCTGCATTCTCATGTCAACCAAGCCCCCTGGGCTTTTAGAAGTGATGAATCCTTAAAAAGATGTTTCCCCCCACAGAAACCACAAGGTAAATGTAACAAGTAATCAGTCTTCCAGGCAGCAATCAGGCAACCACTTAACAAACATACCACACAAACAAAATAATTAATCTAAGCACTGTCCTGAAAAGTAATTAATCTAATCTGTTCCAAGTGATGTGTTTGTTCATCGTACACTATTTTGTTTCATAGTTGTCATAGTTAAGGGTGTCAGAGAAGGTACAAATGTGTTAACCAGCTTAAAAGAATACTAATTTCAAGAGGGAAGTGTGACACAAATGTTTATGCAGTGTGGGATGTTTGTTCCTTTGTTTGCAGAGGGGAACAGCACAGATCAATGTCAGAGTAAAACAAAAAGGAAAATACTGTAGAGTAAGAGAGGAGCACGGGAGAGCATCAGGCATGACATTCCAAGCCTGAGAAAAGTATGTGATCTAGACCAGTGTTTGTCCCCACGAACGAAATTCAAATGAGAAGTAGAGTCAAAAACCAATGCCTCCCTGAGACCTTGCCATGCAAGTTGAGGAGAGTCAGCTATCTCTGGAGAAAGTGCACAATAAAGAAGCTAATTCTGATAATTTCCAATCAGCCTTCTCAGCTATTTCTGTTTTGGGATCAGAAATTCCAGATGCTATCAGTTACATATCGTCAATAAACTTCACATCACACAGGCCAAATCTCTATACTGTGACTACAAATGGAAAGACTGGATTGCTCTTAAATCTGAAGTATGGTTCATGAGTATCACAGACAGTGATTGTCAGCATCATCCTACGTCAGACCTCCTGCTAAATGACTGCTTTTTCAGACGGTGTTTTTAATATACGGAAACTGAGTGAGACGCCTTTTGTTTGGAGGAATAACCTTGAAATTGAGACAATATGTTTCAAAATCCTTGATCATAAAACATTTTTATTCTTGGTTGGGAAAAGGTTATAAGCAAAACAAACATGCTCTAGAAGGAAAAAAATAAGATATATTTGATATGTCTTTCGACAATAGTGACTGCGCAGCATGCATGGCTGTTCTGTCTGCACTTGACCTACCTATGTGTCCTTCCACACACACCAGCTTCACTGAAGGGCTTTCCTAGGTGTTCACATTGATAACCAAATATAGATATGTCTTTGATGATAGCTTATCAAAAGTGGAGTGGGTACAGGAGCCAGGAGATTAAAGAGCCCATAAGATGCCTTTTGTGTAAGTCTAGAAGTCAGTCACTGAGACTGTGGTTTGCAAGTTAGGGGCCACTGATGCAAAGTCAAATGTAGTTAATGCAGGAATCATAACTGGACAAGTCAAGTTCATTTCCCATGTGCAAGAAGAATATAGGAAAGTAGTAATATAGGAAAGTAGTAAACCAGCAAGTGAATATAGGAATATGTGCAGAATATGGATCTACTAAGGCATCTAGGACAAAGACTCAGAGGTAGGCCAGTGCATCACGAAGTGGCCTAGGACTTAAAGGCGGGTCTCAGCCTCACCTTTGTCACGTATACTCAGTTTCCTCTTTCAGGATGCTAGCATGATTGCCTCTTGGCTCTAGCTAATTCATTAAGCATGGTGTAGACAGGCATGGGTCTCTGTGACTTTGAATACAACACAATTACAATGGCAAAGAATCCTTTTTTTTTTTTTTTTTTGATGATTTTTCCATTCAAAAAGGCAGGGACCAAACATGGAACAGTCAAGTAGCAAATTAATTACCGGGCTTAAAAACAGTTCACTGGCCAGGTGTGGTAGTGCAGGCCTGTAATTTCAAAGGCAGGAGGATTACAAATTTTAGTGAATCTGGTCTGTTTAGGAAGTTCCAGATGAGCCAGGATTACATAGTAAGACCCTGTCTCAAATGACAAAAATAAAAATAAAAATAGAAGAGAACAAATCCAAAACAATGTGGCATGTAACAAATTTTCTTAAAAGATTCATACTAAAAGGTGACAAAGGATTACTGCTATAGTTTGGGTCTTGAATATCCCTTGATGTTTTATGTGTTAAAGGTTTAGTCACCAGCCTGTGGTTCTATTGGGAGATGGTCAAGCTATTTGAAGGTGGGGCTTACTTGGTCGAGGGTGTATCCTTAATGGGATGTTAAGGTCCTCTCTTTTCACTTGCTGGTTGTACTAGGAGCAGTTCCTCTGCCAGGCACTCTCCAGGGGGCACTGTGCCACCAAAGTCCACAGCAACTGTGCTAAGTAGCCAGCTCTGTCAACCTCTAGTACCCAATCAAATGAATATTTTCTCTATTGAAGCTGTCTGCCTCAGGTACTAGTCACAGCAGTGGGAAGCTGCTTAGACGCACTTACTATGAGACCCATCAGTACTTCAATCTTTAAACCATTTTATTTTGGAACCATTCAATTTCCATTCATCTTCTCTTCAGTGCCAATGATATTAGTCCAACTTTGCAAACAAGCAAATGACGGACTACCAAGTTAAGTAGTCACACAACTAAGCAACAAGCAAAAATGACCTATGGAAGCTGTTCCAGGGTCGCCTTCCTAAACAACACATGTTTCTGTCTTCAGGATTTTAGTGTGTGGGCTTTGAGGAGCACAGGTCATAGAGCCAACAAAGATGGAAAGGTGTAAGCTGTGTTTAAGAAATAATACAGAGAGGGAACTTTAGGTTGAGCCAAGAGAGGGAAAGGCCTTTTGTGTCAGGCTAAGGATTCTGAGAAGTAGAGGAAAAAGATCAGGTTTGAATTACTGGAGAGGTTGGTTTGTAGAGACAGCCTCAACTATGTATGCTAATTTTGATATCAGTTAACTAGTTTGCACAGAGTTTTAATGGTATTTCATTGAAGCCAGGGAGTAGATAGATAGTAGTACAGATCTTAGAGACAGTGAAACTACAGAAACTATGAGATTATTGAACAATTTGGTTACTAGATACTAAAGGGAAGAGGCCTTCAGGGAATCTAAATTCCCTCGCTGATTAAAGCCTGAGGAACTTTGCAAATGGAGAGTCTAATAAAAAGACTAAAAACTAAAGGCTTGTTTTGGGTGGAAAACACATGGGCAGAGAAAGAAGAGGTTGTACTGGGGTCATGTGATGAAATGAGTGTTCACATTTTGTTTGAGGATCCAAACCAATGGGAACATTTGTCTATCAATGGAATGTTCTATTTTGCACAATTCCATTTTCATTAAAATGTAGATTTATGAGAAATATTTTAGTAACAGTCCCATTAAAATAGTTTTTAAGTTTTGGCACTTCCAGAGATAAAATCATCTACTAGAAAGGTCTATCATGCAGAACACACTCTTTTTGGTGATTTTATGTGTTTTGAAGCAAGACTACATAAATTTCTTTGTTTTTGTATTCTTTTAACATTATATATACAAATACACACACACACACACATATATACATATATATATATATATATATATATATATATATATATATATATATATATATATATCGTGAATGACTGCAGACATTAAAATATAAAGACCTGCATAAAGATAACCACTTATTAAGGTATGTTTCTTAATATAGACATTTCATTTTAATAAACAAAATTTTGCCATTTGGAGTGAAGTTGCTGGAAGGTTGTAAGGTGATGTTACCCAAATACCCTCTTCAGGACTAAGATGCACATTTCACCAACTGCCTGGAAGTTGGCTTGGCGATGTGATCAGTGTCTCTCTACCTCCCAGAGCAGCTTTCATCCACTGAAGGGCAGGGATCTTAACACCTACTGGCCCTCTTGCTTGGATTCTGACATGTCTAGAGGACCCAGGGTGTTAGGTCAAAATCAGTCTTACAAAAGTACTGAAGTTTGACATTTCCAGTTCTCTTTTCTTCTCTTTACTTCCCAGTGCCTATCTGTCTTCCTTCCTTGCTTGCTTGTTTTCTTCCTTCCTTCTTTGTGTCTTTCTTTCAATTTTCCTCCTTTCGTTTCATTTTCTATTTTTGCTTATTTTTGTTTGTTTGTTTGTTTTTAGAGACAAGGTCTTACTCTGAAGTGCAGGATAAAGTAGAACTATTTATCCCGGGGTGGTTATAGACTCATGGCAAATTTCCTGTTTCAGTACTGGGATTATGAATGGAAGTCACCATGCCCTTCAGAGGGTACCTTCTTGAGAAGATTCCACATCTCCTTTGTGTATCATACTCTGATCCCTACTGCTTCCATTCCTGTCAGCACTAATAACCATCTTCAGTTTGGTGTTTAAAGCTCCCATACAATCCACTATGCTTCTACCAGAAGAAGTTTCTGTTTTCTGTATTACTTTTAAAGCCAACATACTCAACATGTCATCAATCAGAAAATTCCCTATGTTAAAATAATTGTTTAATTAAGTCCAAAGAGCAAGGAATGATCTGAGCATAAGTGTTTATATTAAAACACTTAAACTCAGTTTATACTCAAAGTATAAACTGAGCCAATGAACATTTACTCAAAGATGAAGGACAAGTGAATTTCTTGAATTCATATCCAATTAAATAGCATTTCTCATACCTCCCTGTCACCAGAGCTTCTCATTGTAAGAAAAGACTACTGGAATGAATTGACCTATGAAAGAAATCTCTTGGACTTGTTGTCCTATAAAGACACATGGAACTTATGGTTGAAAATGGGTGATAAAAAGAAAATACCATAGGAGTGCATACCATAGTAAGTAACATTTCCCAGAGTGTATCTCATGGACTATTAGTTCCCAGAGGATGGCCATGATTATTATTATATAGCTCTTGACAGTCAGATACATTTGTAAAATTCTAGGTCAAACAATGTAGAATAAGCCCAGTTTCTCCATATTATACAAAGTCATTCATGTGCTAACATACAGCATAGATTTTCAAGAGGAAGTGTTTTAATATAAAACACTTGGATTGGGTTCTCTAAATCAAATTTGAATATAGGAGCCTTTTCAAGGTATCCCCATTAAAATAACAATCTCCTCTTGGATATAGTATGTAATCAGAATAAGATAACTGAACAATAATTAACAGGTCAATAAAATTGATGATATTGACATTGTTATTATAAATCCAATGAACTCAGCTTCACGGCCAAAAGTTTGAAAACATTTCCTGTAAGTCATGGACTTGAGGATAGTGAGTAGCGAGGGTATCCACAGTGAAGGATTGAGTACAGCTATACATAACCCTGGTTCCCTGAGGAGGTTAGCTCTGTTACTTTCCATATATGCTGTACTGACAAACCTATAAGCACAGCTGAGAATCCCAGACTTTTCAAAAACAAAAACTGGCTGAAACTCCGTCTGTTCTAAAACTCGACAATGAAAGAAAGCACAGTATTCTAAAGTCAGTTCCTCACTTAGCATATGACGCAGTCATTGACCATGACTGAAGTAATCATGAATGAACACTCACTATTCTTGCTCTGCCATCAACAACTCTCATTAACAAAGTCAAAATCACAGACAAAGTCTGTGACTGCCAAGAGGCCTTGGAAACTCTTATTTCCTTTCCTTAACTCCTTGTACACAAAGACAAGGTACTATATTCACATTACACTATACAGTGTTTCTCTCTAAATGGAAAGTCACGCTGTGGCAAAGTACTGTGGTCACAGTACTTGGAAGGTAAAAGCAAGAGTTCAAAGCCAGTCTAGGCTACATAGTGAGTTTGAGGACATTCTATACTGCATGAGATCCTATCTCAGAGATGGGGAGAGAAAGAGAGAGAGAGAGAGAGAGAGAGAGAGAGAGACAGAGAGACAGAGAGAGACAGAGACAGAAAGAGGGAGAGAGAAAGATATTAGTTGTTGATAGTGATAGCAGTATACCTAAAGAAGACAATAGTCCACATTAGTTACAAGACATGACTTTGATTGACAACCCCTCATTTAGTGGAAATTATAAAACTGAGTGAAATAAAGAAATATCTAGATAGTTAATGTTGTTGGGGTCATGTTTTTACTCAAGACCTCCCCTGTGAAACATTCATCTTTGACTTCCCTGTTTGTGCCACACTTGAGAAGGTTATACTAGACACATCTACCCTGAGCAGAGGACAGCAATGCTTCTTGAGATCTGGAGGACCAATGGAGCCCCATGGTTGACACTTGCTCACTTGCTTCTCTTGTGGGAGGAGTTGTTTTTCAGTAGTAAGATCCTCTCCCTGAAAATGCTTCCATTGCAACCTTGACACCCCATAACTTAAGGCAAAACTCCTGACTATAAATTCAAATTCACAATTTCTAGGCAGACATGAGAAGACACAGCTCATGTTTCTTGTGTAGAGCAATCTAGAAAGTCACATATGTACACAGAAAAAGGGCACCAACTAGCACATAACCCTTCTAGCAGCCAGAGGGGAGTATCATTTAACTCACTCCACAGAAGAAGAAATAATTGTTTGATATTTCTTAGAGACCATGAGTTATGGAGGACCCTGGCCTGTCTGACTCTAAACTCTGTGTTGGCCACAGAATGATCCACTTTCCTTGTTTCTATAGCACTCTTGGATGGCTTTGTGACACCACTTTTAACACAGGACTGGAAATGATGGGGAGGGAACAAAAGATCAGCAAATGAAGTGGTGGTTGTCTCTCACTCTCAGGATGCGATGTGCAATCTAAGCCTGGGTATGGCTTGGAATCTCCTACTTGGTATTCAGGAAATGAGCAGGCTTGTGTGCAGATGGGAAGCCTCAGAGTCACAGGAAAGTCACCATTTGGCTTTCTTTATCAATCCCCCCCATCCCCCCACCCCGCTTTCCTGAAATGTACCTCAGTGAATAGGTGAGCAGAAAGCCAGTCTTGTTTCTGAATTCACCAGGTTTCTAGGGTGACAGGCACATCAATAAAGCCAGAGAGAAGTGGCAAGGAATGAGACATGCCTTTCTGGGAACCACCCTGTGCCTGGCTGAAAGCTGTAATTCTCACCAAAAGAAGCATGGGATGGATTTTACAATTTACCCCTGGGTGCTCTGTGATATGAAAACAGTAGACTCAACTATAGAGATACGTTTACTTCTGTTACAAAAAGATAAGAGATCTGATCAAATTTACCAAAGACCTGCAAGTAACCAATTCACTGTATTTAAATGTATTTATAATATTAACCAGTGCTTTGATAGTAGGAAACTCTGAGATATTAGCATTTACTGAAATCAAATTTCAGTGAAAATAAAAATGCTTTTAAATTGTAATATATTATAGGAAATGGAGTAGATAAGAATATCAGATTTAAACTCCACCTCTTAAGATTATGTTTGCTACATTAATAGAAGTCTATATGTGTTTCCCCATTTGTGAAATGGAGATTAATGAATTTGAAATATTAGGCTTTTTATAAACAATTACACTTATGCTTTCATTTTCCAGAAGGGCCTGGTTCTTTTCCTCAAACAAAGAGAATAGAACTGTGATAGACTATGAGCTGAGAGAGTTGACAGATCTAAGAGCACTCTTAGGCTACCTCCCTACACATGAACATGTACATGTCAAAGAATCACAGACAAAATCTCATGAAAACTGTGTTTCCGGATGCTCTGGGCTCAGGGGCAAAGAACTGAATACATTTGCATATCACAATAAGTATGCTGAACTATCAGCTGAAATGCTTAGAATTTGTTACTAAGGTGTACAAAATAAATTCTACCTTAAATGAAACAGTTATAATACAATGAACGTGTATTGTTTATTGTTCACATAGTATTGCCCACCTCTAAATTAGATTTTATTTTCATTCTCATCTGAACTGTATGAGATGTGAAATATAACTGTTATGGCATAGGATTATTAGTCTCTGTTTATAAATTGGAAAATAGGGACTTCATACTAATAGCTAATTTATCCAAAACACATTGGTGTTAACACATGACAAGGCATTCAAAACCTGGCGTCCTTCTGTAACAATTGTTCCCTACTTGTGTGCTTCTCACCTCTTTCCACATAAAACAACCACAAGGAAAGTATTGGCCTAGATTAATATTCCACGAATCATTTAAACTAGAACAAAGAGACGGTATTGACTACACACAATTGTAAAAATCAACACAATAAATGTTAATGAAAATAAATACATACAGATGGCAAAAAGCAAATTAAACTTGAAAAATCATTTCAATTTAAAAATCGAGCAGTGGTGGTAAATATGGGGATTTTTTTTCTCTCTTTCTCTCATAATAGCCAGATAGGCTGATGGCTCATTTCACTGTGCAGCAATATTCTGACTTTTCTCCTAGAGCTGAAAATGCCTATTTACCAGAATGAGAAAAATACTTACATTCGTGTAAACTGCAGTGGTAAATTATGCATGCTCAATTAATCCACAAGTACAGCCTTGGGTTTGCTTAAAGTTCCTGAGGCATAAGATGCAGATGCTATGATGATAATTTATCAACCCCTGGATTTTTAGGCGTCTGTTCAGGTCAGGCCGATTGTGTAGGAAATGTTCACTGTTTAAAAGGAATTGTGGAGATGAATTCCTCCGCTTCCCCTCCCCGTAACATGCTATTCATTACAGAGCTCCCTGGATTTGAAAGACGAACACTTCTGGGCCTTTTTTGATATAGTTCTGAGAAAGTACTGTTAGCTAACAAATCCAGCCCATAATAAATTTTCTTTATTTACTGCCCACCTGGCTGCAGCTCTATCAGGATCAGCAGGAGAAAAGGATAAAATCTTATCAGTGAACCGCACTGACACCACATGCAATTTCCTTTTCAGGACTTAGGGGACGTGAATTGCACACTAGTTCTTTCGGACTCCCAAGTGACAGCTGCGTTTTCCAGGGAGAGGTGTGCTGTCCAGCATGTGCAGTTTCACTAAGGCCTTATTGTGTCCTCCCCTCACTCTTTACCTGACTCAGAAAAGCTTGAGTGATGTGTAAGAAAGCTCAAGACTAGGAGGGGGACAGAGAGACAGAAAAAGAACACCTTGACTTGAAGGGGAAGGGACAAAGTAAGAAACCTCAGAAATATCACGATGTCCAGAACCACCAAAATAATGGATTGTTTATTCCATATGAGAAACTGAAAACAAAGAGCAGAGAAACTCCACATTCTAACTCAAGGCCCCATAATGGCAGTCTTCAGTAAAGAATGAAAGAGAGCCTGTTATTACCAAGACGGCAGCACTGGTGTGTACAGAGGAGCAGATGTGGGAACACAATACAGGACACATCACGTGACCCGGCTGGGCGTTCACTTGGGAAACCAAATTGTCAAGCTTTCACATCTTCCTAAAATGTGGGCTTTGAAGTTACAGCAACACAAGGGAGGTAGACCTTCTAAGTTTGATCTATCTGGATAAAACTTTTGTCTCCACAGGATAGACAAATGGACACAGTGCTGAAGCTTTTCTTTGTTGGTTTATGCTTTATAAACAATAAGTAATTCATACACGAGGTTATTAACCTGAACTTAAGTTGCAATAGTAGGTTAATGTGCAAGTTTGCTTTTGTGCCAAACTGTTTTCAGTCTTTTAGTCATTATGGACATGAGTTCAGAGATGGCCAATTGGTAAACGGTTAGCTTACCTCTAAGTTTGTTAGTAAATACAAAAAGTTTATATCAAAATAAAGCCAAGGCAATAACCTGTTATACATTCTCCTTATACTTCACTGATCAAAATGTATAGTTTAGGTAGCAAATAAGATATAAGCAACACATTCAAAGGACTTCAGGACTTCAATGGCTCTTTCATTTGGTCTCTTATCTAGCCTGGTAGTGAGATGATTTAAGTAGAAAGGATCATATAGATGAAAACAAATCTCTCCTCATTTTCTTCACAAAGTTTCCCTTCTACAAAAGCAAGATGGCCAACTGTGTTAATTACTGTCTCATTGCTATGATGGGACAGCTGTAAAAACAACCAAAGGAAAGAGGTTTGGCCTTGTCTCATGGTTAGAAGAGATAGAGACCATTCTAGCAGGAAAGCCACAGTAGAGTCCATGTGCCAGGCACATGCTGTTCATGTCTGCATAGACTGGGAAGCAGACAGGAGGATATGGGCAGAGTGCTGGCACTCAGGCAGCCTCTCTTTCCTGGGTTATTCTGTCAGGGGTCTCAACCATTGGGGCATCCATCTACTTTTAGGATGGCTCTTTCCTCCTCCACTAAATCTCTTGGGCTTGCCTTAAAGATACTCTCAGAAGTGTATCTCTAGGGGATTCCAAATCCATTGAGGCCCAGATACCAACCGATCACCACTCTCCTATGCTATATCATTCTTTGAAACATTTTCTTTGTGTGGGGATGTGAAAATAACGTAACCAATGTACTTAACTCTAAGAGCTCTCAATCTATCTTGACTGTGATCTTATAAACAGGTAACTAGAATTTCATTTTATGGTCGTGTCGTGCTTCAGTTGAATAGTCCTTATTCTTGCTTGTTTAGGTTATTCATACTCATTTTCAAGCTTTAAACATTTCTAGAGCCAACTTTCAAGGTCTCTTTCCCAAAACTTATTGCTTTTCCAGGAATGCCCAAATTCAGTTCAGCTACTGACATTACGCATATAAAGCCTGCACAGGAGTAGCTACAAAGGCTACAGGTAGGGAAGTGGTATACCGAATATAAATGTGAGCAAAAAAATATTTTGTATAATTTTTCAAAAGAATGAAAGTCAAGACCCCTTGAGGCAGTGATCAAACCTTGGAAATTTAAATCAGAAGCCCTCTGGCAACCTTCTCTCTGAGTAATCAAAGGCTCCCTTTCTCTGTCTATGACATATTGACACATAGTAGCCCCTTATTCCAAAGAGTTATTTCTTCTCAAATAAGGTTTTTCATTATTTCATTCCCTGGCTGCATTTAATCCTTCAATATAAAATCCACCTCCTTTCCTTTCATTTGGAAGTTTCTAAAACAAAGGTGATTTGAAGCAAAGTCACTGTAGCGACTCTGAGACCCACCTCTGAGGAGAGGTGGGAAAGAGAAACGATCTTTTGGAATCTGCAGCAAACTAGCCATTTTTCTGTTTACTTTTTTTTTCAACTGAACATTTTTTAATTTACTAAAATTTTTCATTTATTTTACAACCCATCTACAGTTCCCCTCCCTCCCCTCCTCCTGTTCAATCTCTGCTCCCGCCTCCCCTCTACTGCCCTGTCCACTCCTCCTCCATCTCCCTTTCAGAGAGGGGCAGGCCTCCCATGAGTGTCAACCAAGCATGGCATATCAAGTTGAGGAAGGACCAAGCTCCCCACCCTGCATCAAGGCTCAGTGAGGCAACCCAGCATGGGGAATAGGTTCCCAAAAGCCAGCTCAAGCACCAGGGACAGGTCCTGATCCCACTGCTAGGAGCCCCACAAACAGACCAAGCTACACAACTGTCACACACATGCAGAGGGCCTAGGTTGGTACCATGCGTGCTCCCTGGCTGTGGTTCCAGAGTCTATGAGCTAAGGTCAGTTATCTCTGTGGGTTCCACTGTCATGACTGAGGAAAAGACAAACAAAAAAATTGGAAGAAATCAATAAATCCCCTTTCTGTTCACTTTTAATAGAAAAGTACAGCAACTACTTTATGGGTATAGGGTAGCAGTTCTCAACCTGTGGGTCATGACCACCACAGGGATTGCATATCAGATATTCTGCATATCAGATATTTATATTACAATTCACAACAGTAACAAAATTACAGTTATGAAGTATCATTGAAATAATTTTATGGTTGAGGGTCACCAAAACATGAGAAATTGTATTAAAGGGTTACAGCATTAGGAATTTTGAGAACCACTGGTATAGAGGAATTTTAGAATCAGAGAGAATCTTGAATTTTAGGTACGTTCACTTTGTAGCCTACAAACAGAGGTACATGGGCTATCTTGCTGTTTTATTCACTATAGCTCTCATGATTGTATCTGGCATTCTGATAATAGGTGAATAACTCTACAGTGGCTGATTAGCATTTATTATTCTATTTACTACAACCATGTCAGAAAAAGTGCTCCTCTTGCCTCTAATTTTTAGCATTTTTAAATCTTAGCACTTGCAAATTCTTCAAGGAATGTGGTGATATTTTGTTTGTGCCCTGACAAATAAAGCTTGCCTGAAGATCAGAAGGTAGAGCTAGCCACTAGTTAACCATATAGGCCAAGCAGTGGTGGCACACACCTTTAATCCCAGCACTTGCTGGGAGGAGCAGGAAGATCAGGAGTACAAGACCACTGATCTACATGAGATTGATCCAATCTAGAGGAGAAACAGAGCCAGGTGGTGGAAGCTCACACCTTTAATTCCAGCACTAGAGAGGTGGAGACAGTAATATAAGGCAGGAGGAGACAGGCACTCAGTCCCTTTTCCAACTAAGGAGTTTGAGAGGTAGGAGGTGACTGTGGCTAGTTCTTTTACTTCTCTGATCTTTCAGTATTTACCCTGATATCTGACTCCAAGTTTTTATTATTAAGACCAGTTGGAATTTGTGCTACAAAGGAAGGCTTCTTTTGTCATCCATGCATACGCATATTAATGTCAGTGGCTATTTGGATGAGATTAGCCCCCATAGGCTCATATAGTTGAGTGTTTGGTTCCCAGTTGGTAGAACTGTTTAGGCAGGATTAAGAGGTATGGCCTTCTTGGAGACTATGTGTCACTGGGGGTGGGCTTTGAAGTTTCAAAAGTCCATCCTAAGCCCAGTCTCTCTTTGCCTCCTGCTTGTGTATCAGATAGTTGTAAGGTCTCAGTTACTGCCTGCCTCCTGCCCTGCTTCCTACCATGATGGTCAAGGACTCACCATCTGAAACTGTAAGCAAGTCCCCAATTAAATGTTTTGTTTTATAAGTTACCTTGGTCATGATGTCTCTTCACAGTGATGGGATAGTAACTAAGATAATGTCAAATGTGTTTGCAGATATACAGATATAATAAAAGTTTCACTGACAAGCCAATGGTCATTGTTATAAGGACTACCTCCATGTTTTCTCTAAGATACGTTCACAGCATTATGCTAAGCCCCAAATCAAGTGAGCAGTCAAGTTTATTTAGATGTGGTACAGTAGTAATGTTTTTTAACATTTCTTGAGTAAACGGTGTGGGTGTCCAAGGGAGCATTAGGTAAAATACAGTATTTACCAGTTCATTTGGCTTAGACCACTGCGTCCTGGGCTTTGTCTGAGTTAACTTACTAACTGAATGTGAGAGTTGTCATTGGGTCAGCCAACCAAATTTTCATGGATTAAAGCTCATTTCTGGCCTCTACTAATGTCCTTTCACAAGTGCGATTCAGTTATATTTTGACATAGTTTGTGTAGAACGTTAACTGGAGACTTCGTTATTCTGTTCTGTAAACATCATGGCTTCCTCCTTTCCATTTATACCCATATTCATCTTTTCCAGGCGGCCTCTCGTCCAAGAACCCATTAGTAATTTATCAAAAGAGCAAATGTCATTATGCAGGAAGCCAAGGGACCTATTTTGCATTTGATTTCTGGTTCTGATAGCATTACTATTGATTTAGTATTCTCCGGCATGACATGACTAGACACAACAGATCATTGTACTTTTGAACTGTCAATCACAAATGATCCAAGATTCCCCATGATATTTGAGCTCATGACAGAAGAAGGTCCATCCCAGAGCCTGAAATTTTCCCTGAGATGCTCTTGCCTCAAAATAGTCAGTAGGAAATGGCTATTTTGTCACTAAATAGGAAGAGTTTTAAATGAAGAAATTTCAGTAGCTATTTCTAAAAAAAAAAAAAAACCTTTAAATTACGAGCAAGGTGGGAAAGCTGTGAAAAATCATAATGTAATTAACACTTTAAAAAATAAAATCCTAAGTGATTTTAAAGGAGGTTGGTTTTTTTTTTTTTTTTTTTTTTAGATCAGTCATCTGAGAAAAGAAGAAAGTCAGAACACAGAAGGTAGAGATAGTGGCCCATTAAGTCATCTCAAAATCATTGAGAAAGCTAGAGATGTTACAAGAAATCTTTTAATTGCTTAAAATCATCAGTTTCCATTATGTAACATGCTGAGACTTTGTAAAATTTACTCATCTATTTTCACTATCTGATTAAAAGAGATCAAGTGGACAAAGGAAAACCAAATAATTGTCTGATTATTAATGAAAAGTACCGAAAGCACATGATGTTTTGCCAAAACGCTTAGTGGCACATGCCTAGCAAATTATAGATCTGAAGCCTTCCTGAGAAACTCAGTGAAAACCCATCTCAAAAGAAAGTCATAGAAGGTTAGTCTCTTTGCTTACTGAAAGAGTGCTTGTCTAGGACAAGCAAGGCCCTGAGTTTAATTCCAAGTGCAAGAGAAGCAGAAGACATAGATGTTTGGGCTGAAGCAATATCACAAAAACATCTAACAACTGCAAGATACCTTCACACACAGTCAGGCCAAACTCACTACAGATAGAGAGGTCCCCACTACTAAGTCCTCTAGGGGCCTCTTAGTCCTAGGTATGGCCTGGGATGCACGGCACACAAAGTTAAGTAGCTATGCTTGGAGATAAGCACCCTGAATTTACTACTCTTAAATACTGGTGTAAAGTGTGTGACAAAACCAAATGTCCTCATTTATATAAATGAGGATATTTTATTCTATCAGGAAGTGTAGAGGAACCCCACTTCCGGTCATTGCTGGCAAAGTTGAGCCATAATGTTGTAAGAGGCTTACTTGAGTCAAATAATTTGCCAAAGCTGATTTGTGGTTGTTTCTGGAAGAGATGAACTGTATTTCTCTACTATGTAATCAGAACCCATACACTACGGAGCATAAATACCTTACAGAACTCTCTGTATTGATGGGCCTGTTCTATTTCTGTGATATTGAGTATGGTAGGCACCAGCTATGTGGACTATTGATGAGTAATGGAATGTCTAGTGCCACTGAAGACCAGAGTTTTTGCATTTGTGTAATTTAATTAAGTCAAATGTAAATTTAGGTATTATGTTCTGGGCAAGCATTTCCTTGACATTTTATAGCATTAATGTCTAGCATTGCATGTTCTGGACTCAGTTTTCCTTAAAAGTCATCTCCTATTGAGCCCCACCTCCACTGTCAAGCATCTGGCCTATTTTTTTTTCTCTTTTACATTACATCTCCAGTTAGTTTCAAGCTTAAGCTTTTGTGCTCCCCACACAGTGAAACTTCAACCCTACCTCACCAGCAGCATGCCATTGGTGGCCTCAGGTTCTGTCTCCCATATCACTGCATAGTCCTGTTCTAATGGTTCCACAAAGCCATTTGTCAGTGTCTGGTCTGATGGGCTTTAATAACACATATTGAGCACTCATTGGTAGGGTTCTATTCCGTGTATCTCAGAAATCATTTTTCTATAAATCACTATAGTTTCAGGGGAATGGGGGGCAACTCCCCGGATAAGCGTTATCATTTTTCCAGAACTGAACTTCTTACTCTTGGATTAAGGAAATTAATGGGCTGAGGATGTAGCTCACTTGGTAGAGTACCTGACTAGCATGCATGAGGAACTGGATTTGATACCTAGTACAACATCGACTGGGTAGTGGAGTGCCACTATAATACGAACACTCAGGAGGTAGAGGCAGGAACATTAGAACTTCAAGATCTTCAGGGCAGATATTTAACCCCCAAATGAAATGCCAGATACTGGCCAACTCTTTAACCCTATTACAACATCGTATTTAACAGTCTCATCTGCTCCTGGGCCTTGAGTTACATGATCCATGAGACTGAGCTGAGACAAAGAAGGTAGTATTTCGTTAAAGATCCAGTTCTGTTTGAACATGTTAGAGCTTCCTGTCTGATGTTCAGATTCCTTCCTTCTTCCAGCTGGGGTTGCTGGCCAGTTTTCAATCGGGTATATTCTGTTCTTTCTACATCTGACTCTCCTGTTACTCAGCATTGGTAGCTTTTCTTCACAAACCTAGATGCTGTTATTTGCTCTCTTACTTATAGATTTTTATTTTCCCTCTTTCCTTTTGAAATATGTACATTGCTTTCTCTAAGATGTTCAATAAGTACATACTCAATACACAAATGAGCCGGATTATTGTAGTTTATTGTTTATGCCATATGTATTACAACTTATGTATCCTTTTTACCACTAATCTAAGTACAGGAAGCATTAAAAATGATCTCTTCTCATAGAAGACATGCTGAGGCTTTCAGCACTTCTTTTTTTCTGCCCACACCGTGACTAGATTTCTCAAACTCTGGGTATCTAGTTTATCAACTTTTTCTCTGCCTTGTTATTCTCTATGCTTCTAACCCTTGGCCCTAAACAATAATAACTTGCAGTATGTCAGCTTTTTGGACCTGTGACCTGTTGTGGGTTTGTGTGGTGGTATTGTGTTCCCCAAAATATTGTGTACCCTAATAAACTTATCTGGGGTCAGAGAACAGAAAAGCCACTAGATACTTAGGATAGGCAGTGGTAGCACGCCTTCAATCCTAGCATTTCAGAGGCAGAAATCCATGTGTTCAAGGATACAGCCAAGCATGGTGACTCACACCTTTAATCCCAGGGAGTGGTGGTAGAAAGCAGAAAGGTATATAAGGCATGAGGACCAGAAACTAGAAGCTTTTAGCTGGTTAAGCTTCAGGCTTTTGAGCAGCAGTTCAGGTGAGAGCCATTGGGATGAGGACACAGAAGCTTCCAGTCTGAGGAAACAAGACGAGCTGAGAAGTTGGCCAGGTGAGGTTAGCTGTGACTTGTTCTGTCTCTCTGATCTTCCAGTGTTCACCCCAATAACTGGCCACAGGTTTGATTTTATTAATAAGAACTTTTAAGATTCCTGCTACAGGTTTGAACAGGAATGGCTCCCATACACTCATGTGTTTGAATGCTTGGCCTATAGAAAGTGGCACTAGTGGGAGGTGTGGCCTTGTTAGAGTAGGTATGACCTTGTTGGAGGAGGTGTATTACTGTTGGAGGTGGGCTTTGAGGTCTCACATGCTCATGCTATGCCCAGCGTGGGACACAGTTCACTTCCTGTTGCCTGTAGGTCAAGATATAGAACTCTCAGCTGCATTTCCAGCACCATGTCTGCCTGCATGCTGCCTTGCTTCCTGCCATGATGATAATGGTCTATACTTCTGAAACTGTAAGCCAGTCCTAATTAAAAGTTTTCCTTTATGAGAGTTGTGGTGATCATGGTATCTTTTCACAGCCATAGAAACCCTAACAAAGACAGAAATTGGTGCCAGGGTGGGGTCTTGCTGTTATAGGCTGGACCATATTTGTTTGGAGGAATATGGACTTTGGAGCTCTGGGTTGGAAAATCAGTTGAACACTTTAAGCACTGCTTAATGGACCATACTAGTAGGAGCACAGAAGACAGTGGTGATAAGGGTGATTTGAATTGTGGGGGTCTGGCTCAAGAGGTTTCAGAGGAGAAGAATTTTAGTGTTTCCTAGAGATTATTCTTGGGATATTTTGGTGAATAATGTGACTTCTTTTTGCCCTTGTGCAAAAAGTCTGCCTGAGGCTAAAGTAAAGAATTTTGGACTAATTGCATTGGCAAAGGAAATCTCAAATCAGCCTAGTATAGACTCTATCATGTGCTTATTAGTGTTAACTCTAAAAGATTTATAATGAGGAGGAGCGGGCTGAGCAAGTAAAAATATAAAATGTCCAGATTGAGGGTTAAAGGGTCACCAGGATGTAGAATGAAGCTAAAGTCCAGCGTTCAAGGAGAAAAATAGATTAAGAAATGGAATAAAGGGAGCGGTGACCTCAGGGCAAGACCCCACCCAGCTAAGCTTCAACCTTGTGAAAAGGAATTAAAGAACAGTTTAGGTCCAAGCATGGTGGTGCATGCCTTTAATTCCAGTACTCAGAGGCAAAGGCTGGCAGATCTCTGACTTTGAGGCCAGCCTGGATTGCAGATATAGTTTCAGGACAACCAAGCTTAGGCAGTGAAGGAAACCATCAAAAATAGAAAGTTGGTGAAGATATAACTGAATGAGGGGGCATGTTCCGGCCCCAGCAAGCAGCAGAACTTAGCAGCTTAGCACATGGGCCATGTGATTCCAGCTTTAGAGTCAAGGATAGAAGAAAAGGGTTATGGAATCTCCATGACTAAAGAAAGCTGCTGAGGCCAAGTTTATGGCATGTGTGTCCCTGAATGGAGGCTCAGAGAGGCTAGTGTGTGAAGCTGTGAAGGCAAAGCTGGATTGCCTTGGAGACCCAAAACGTTGGAGATGCCAGAGTCATGGGAGACTTGTCACGGAAAACTGCTAACAGGGAGTGGAACCAGCCCAAGAGAAAGACGTGTGTTTCAGTTAACAAAGCTGAAAAGAGTTGGGGATCTGAAGAGAATTTTGTCATCAGACACAGAGATGCAGAGTTTGGAGTTTGCCCAACTGGTTTTCAGTCTTGCTTTGGTCCAATATTTCCTTACTATGCTCCCTTTAGTCCATTTTGGAACAGTAAAGTATATTCAGTGCCATTATATGTTGGAGATATGCGATTTGCTTTTTGCTTTTGATTTTATAGGGGATTACACTTAAGAGATTGCATAAATCTCAGAGACTTTGAACTTTGGACTTTTAAACATTGTTGATACTGTGATAGACTATGGGACTTTTGAAGTTGGACTAAATGCATTTTTGAATTATATTATGGTTACAAGCCTATGGGGATCAGGGAGTAGAATGTGGTGGTTTGAATAGGAATGGCCCCCTTAGATTCATGTGTTTGAATGCTTGACCTATAGGAAGTGGCACTGTCAGTCACTGGATGAGGGCTTTATGATGACAGTTAGGGTATTCAGCTATCTGATCACCAGAGTAGGCCAGTTCAGGCACTCTCTCAACTATTGCCAGTAGTCTATGGTAGGGTCATCCTTGTGGATTCCTGGGAACTTCCCTAGCACTCTGTTTCTCCCTATTCCCATGATGTCTTCATTTATCATGAGCCCTCATCCAGTGACTGATGGAAGCAGATGCAGAGATTCACAGCTGAGTGCCAGGCTGAGCTCCAGAAGTCCAATCGATGAGAGAGAAGAGAGATTCTTTGAGCAAGGGACATCAAAACCATGATGGGAAAAGTAAAGAGATAACTAGCCAAACTAATGGAAACACATAGCTGAGGAGCCCCCATGGTACCAGACTAGGCCCTCTGGATAGGTGAAACAATTGTTTAGCTTGAACTATTTAGGTGGCCCCCAAGCAGTGGGATCGGGACCAGTCCCTAGTACATGAGCCAGCTTTTTGGAGCTTAGTGCCTATGGGAGACACTTTGCACAGCCTTGGTGCTTGGACCTGCCTCAACTGAATGTACCAGGCTCTGCTGACTCCCCATGGGAGACCTTGACTTGGAGGAAATGGGAATTGGGAGTGGATTGGGGTAGAAGGCTGGGGGGCAGGAGGAGGGAGAACAGGGGAATCTGTGGTTGGTATGTAAAATGAATAGGAAAAATCTCTTAATAATAATAATAAAAGAAAGTGGAAAAAAAAGAAGGCGGCACTAGTAGGAGGTGTGGTCTTGTAGAAGAAGGTGTGTCATTGTGGATGTGGGCTTTGAGGTCTCATATGCTCATGCTATGCCCAGTGTGGGATAGAGTTCACTTCCTGTTGCCTGTGGATCAAGATATAGAACTCTCAGCTATCTCCAGCACCATGTCTGCTTGCATGCTGCCTTGCTTCCTGCCATGATGATAATGGACTAAACTTCTGAAACTGTAAGTCAGCCCCAATTAAATGTTTTCTGTGGTGGTATTGTGTTCCCCCAAATATTGTGCACCCTAACAAACATATTTGGGGGCAGAGAACAGAACAGCCACTAGATATAGAGGCCAGAAAATGGTGGCACACACGCCTTTAATCCTAGCATTCCAGAGGTAGAGATCAGTCTGGATCTCTGTGAGTTCAAGGCCACACTGGAAACAGCCAGGCGTGGTAACAAGAGCCTTTAATTCCAGGGAGTGATGGCAGAAAGCAGAAAGGTATATAAGGCGTGAGGACCAGGAACTAGGCTGGTTAAGCTTTTAGGCTTTTGAGCAGCAGTTCGGCTGAGATTCATTTCGGATGAGGACTCAGAAGCTTCCAGTCTGAGGAAACAGGATCAGCTGAGGAACTGGAGAGGTGAGGAAGCTGTGGCTTGTTCTGCTTCTCTGATCTTCCAGCTTTAACCCAGGTTTGTTTTTATTAATAAGAACTTCTAAGATTCCTGCTGCAGTTTTCCTTTATAAGAGTTGTGGTGATCATGGTGTCTCTTCATAGCAATAGAAATCCTAACTAAGACACAACTAAGACACCCGTCCTGTGACATAATTAAAAAGTATTTTTATTTTAGCATCATGTAAATAAACTCATATTTTTAATATCATATAATAATTGTGCCTATTTATGGGTTGCATTGTAGTTTTTAACACATGTATACAATATTTTAGCATTTCTCTTTGTTATTGTCTACTTTAAATTTATTTTTTCTGGTTCTTTATAAAAGTGTGATAGACTTTTGTGAACTGCAGACACCCACCGTTTTCATACTCATATTACCCCATCCTACCCTGCCTTCCCTTTCCTCTACCCTTTCTGCTTTTCTCTACTACTTCAGTAGGTCTACCTATTAATTACTTATCAGTTTGTATATTTATGTATTGTTCTCAGGACTGGAACTAGGGCCTCCCCATGCCAGGCAAGCACCCTACTATTGAGCTATGTCATCTTTGAACTTCCTTAGTAGCCCAGACTGACCTTGAACTTGTAATCCTATTGCCTCAACATTTCAGATAGTGGGGAAGACAGGCCTGTGCCACCAGGTGAAGCTCAACAAATACTCACGAAGCACCTGATTTGTGCCAGCCACATGCTTGGCATTGGCTCATAAGCAGCTCAACCTGTTTATCACAGATATTTTAACCGGCAAGTGTTTAAAAGTATGATACTTCTGTTCGGACTTTGTTGAATGATTTTATGGTTGATTTAATTTGGTATCCTGGCTCTGTCTTAATTTTGAGTTTCTGGGTAAATAAAATAGAGAGCAAGTACTCCTGTGATGAGGTCTGTGTCCTCTGCTCCTGCCTGACCCTCCTTCCTTTAACCCATTTCTTTTTCTGCTTTCTCTGTCATTAATGGAAACTTTTTGTATGATCATATGTTCTATCCTTTCAGCATATTAATTATGTATCTTTTAAATGAATTCAATGATTATGATGGACATAAGGATGCTCATGTTAAAGTGATCTAAGTCTATCTTTAAACCAAACTACCTAGCTTCACACACAGTCTTATCACATGGCTCACTTCTACACCTGTTCACATTGCTGTCAATCACCTCATTGATCCACGTGCTACAGTCACCTTGTACACAGCTAACTTGTGGCCTTAAACTGTTATCCCACAGTAGGAATAAGGAAAATAATTTTAAAAATATTTAAAATACTTACCTTCTCTCTTAGTTAGGGTTACTATTGCTGTGATGAAACACCATGATCAAAGCAACTTGGGGAGGAAAGGGTTTATTTCATGCACAGTTTGAAAGCAGTGAGGACAGGAATTCACACAGGGCAGGACCTTGGAGGCAGGAGTTGATGAAAAGATCATGGAGGGGTGCTGCTTACTGCCTTATTCTCCATGGCTCACTCAGCCTGCTTTCCTATGAAACTGAAGACCACCACCCTTGGGATGGTACCACCCATAATGGGCTGGATCCTCCCCCATTGATCACTAATTAAGAAAATGCCTTACAACTGGACTTTATGGAAACATTTTCTCAACTAAAACTCCTTCCTCTCTGATAACTCTAGCTTCTGACATAAAACTAGCCAGTACATCTTATTTTGTTTTATTGTAGTGATGCCCTTCCTGTATGTATATCCACATTTCTACTCTCATCCTCCTCCTCCTGCCTAGAGAATTTATATCTTTACTTTTGAAGAATAGTGTTAAACATTGAATTCTCAACACTTTGAATATTTCACTCTATGATTTTCATGATTGATCCTAATCAGACGCTCACTATTGTTATTATATGTTTCTCTGTGAGTAAGGCTTATCCCCCTTCTGGGTGTTTTCAATAGTATGCCTGTTAATGGTTTTCTGAAATTTGAATGCTGTGTGCCTTGAGTTTTCAATCTGTGAGTGTGTGTGTGTGTGTGTGTGTGTGTGTGTGTGTGTCCTCTGAAGCTGTTCCTCAGAATTTCCCTCACATATGCAATACTAGGTGAGCAGATGACTAGAAACCTGATGTGTTTCTACCAGATCACATCCAGCAGCATGATTTCTATGTAGACAGATATTGGCTGCTTCTCTAATAGTGTCTGTCTCGGCAGAACTTGGGTTGGGGTTTTGCCCTCTAATCTCATCTCTGAAAGGCCTAGAGAAAGACACTGGTTTTCAGTTTGTCCAGGTTTTTCTTCTAATAAGGACAGGACCAATGACTTCAGAGCTCTTCCCACATCAGAACTGAAACTGGAAGGCCTAAAGCAGGCCCTGTGCATTCAACAGTGTTGGAATTGTGCTGTTGTCGGTAGCAGCCAACCCTGGGAAAATTACCTAACCTTTTAAACCCCAGCTGCACACTGGTAAACTTGGAATAATTATAAGAAGCTTAAATTAAACAAGGTATTGCTTTGCATCAGATCCAGCACACACGAAGTGCTCGAACAAAAGTTAGCTGATGTTATTTCCCAAAGGTCATTTTCATTTCTGCTTATGCCTGGTCCTCAGCTGGAGGCTTGCCCGGATCTCCATGCCCTCCCTTGTGCTGTGTTTGTCCCACATCTGAGCGTGGTACTGTCTGAGAAGTTCGAATGTTGAGGCGTTGGAAGCCGTAGGTGTGACCTGTCCATTTAATAACTGGCTTTTCTCCAGTGAAAGATAGGAACTTGTGGAGTGCCAGTGTTTTGCACATGGGATCAGCTAAAGTTGCACTTGGATGGGAGTTAGAGAGCAAGAAGACTTGGTCGAAGAGAACTCTGAGGTTTCTTGCATTTCTCAGCTGTACAACCTCAGGTACATTACTTTTCCTGCCTGTGCAACAGCTTTCTTATCTGCACAGGAACTGTAGAATGTTTCCCACTTCGTGAAAAAGCTGTGCAGATCAAACGAGGGGCCCTGTTCACTACTGAGGACAGTGACTAGTACAGAAGCACTCATTCAGAGTTAGGCAGGATTAGCATTGATCACACAGATCTGGAAATAGGCGTAAAGCTTTCCTTGACCATTTCAACAATGACAAGTTCTTATTTCATTGTGCTTTCAGATGTATTAGTTATTCTTTCTCTAAAAGAAAATTTTAATCCATGGAAATGCAAAAATATCACAATGGGCAAAGAGTCTGCCTCAAAAGTATGAAGTCACAGAACAACACAGACAAAACGAGTGCAGGCCGCTCCCTGCCCTCCCTTCCTTCTGATATACCTCATGCTTAAAAGCAAATGCTCTGTCCTGTTTTCGTTTTATAGCAGGAATTAGAGAAGACAGCCATTTGAGAGGAGGAATTCATGTAGATCCAGCGAGACAAAACTAGGGCACAGGAGAAAACATTATAAGATAAAATATTAAAAATCAATGGCTGCTAAATATGTATAAAAGTCAACAAACAAATGTACCATAGTTGAAATCTACAAAGGATATTCCATTCTTAAGCGCACTGCTGATTGCCGTATCTACAGAGGAAATCTGGTTTCCAGCTACAAAGGATGGTAAAGAACATGGTTGTCAGGGAATTTACTAAAAGAACCTGACCACTATCCTGAATGTTTTCCAAAATGCCATGAGCGCATTTCTTTCCCAGTAGAGGATACAATCCATCAATTGTTAAGATTGATTTTCTAAGCAGAGTGCTTCTGGACAGGTTTTGAAATTGTGCACACTGCATTTCCTTTTTAGAGCCACAATCAAGGATGCTTACTTAAGGACCTCAAAGTGTGAGCAACCTTGAATGATTCAAAAGATCTGAAAGGTACCCTAGTGAGATGCTAATGCTTAACAGATTTCTCTAGAAAACACCATCATTTTGGAAATATTTAAGTTCAATAAAATTATTTTATGAGAAGTACAAATGCCTAAAAATAGTTAAGAATGTGTGTCTATATGTGTGAGTGGTGTATCTCTCTCTCTCTCTCTCTGTGTGTGTGTGTGTGTGTGTGTGTGTGTGTGTGTGTGTGTGTGTGTGTGTGTATGTAGCCCCGGCTTGCCTTCAACTCTAGATCTTCATGGGTTGGCTTGCTGAGTGCTGCTGTTACAGATCTTTACCACCATGTTTAGATTTAGCTGGTAGTATTTTATTTTATTTTATTTTTTTCAAGGCTCCAAGGCCTTTCTGATTTATGTAGCGCTGAAGTTGTAAACTGTTATTCTCAGCACAGGTCTATGCTCTCATAGTGATGAACTTTAGGCAATACATTAGTCATATTAGAGAGAAGCTTGAAACAAATGTAAACCAATGTTCATGGGCTCTGAAAGGGAAAGCAATTAAAATGATAAAAAAGTTAATAAAATTATATGATTATCCATAAAACAATAAAAACATTCTATGATATTTGGCAATAAAGTCTATCCTACATAAAGTCCAAAATTTGTTTCCAGCTTTATTCTTCTCATTGTTGTCTGAACTGTACATGCTATCATTACCAGATAATGTTTATGAACCTGAATCCTCCGTTTTGACTAGACTCATATTATAAAACATTAGATCAGACAATTTTACATCTACTCCTTTTATTGATTCTAACTAGTAACTAGGCAATCAATGGTGATTACAGGATGCAAGAATTCTAGAGCAGAATGAAAATTAAATTTGGCTCATCACTCTCTTAACTATATAAATATAATAACCTCAAGATGAACAGCAGGCAGAGTTTAATATAAATAAATATACCATTTATGATCTCAAATCAGCAAACAAATTTATGAGGCCACTTCAGAATGATGATTCATTTAAAAGGAGATTGTATTTTCAAAGCAACTCCTCTACGTATACTGTTAGCAATTTAAGTACATGGTGACACTAATTAATGGGTGAATTACACAGGGAATATTTATTAAAAGCAAATGAAGAAAATACAGAAGGCACAATGTGGAGAGCTTCTGGTTTCTATGGAAGTAGGGAAAGCTACCCAGAGGAGAACCTGGTGTAGCAACTGTCATTCTGTGCTTTCTCTAAGCATGGGGGAGAGCCAATATTTTGTAAGACATTTTTCCCCTACAAAGAACTCTATTCTCTGTTAAGTGTCCTTTACACATTGTTATTCTTGATTTGTATTTGCCTGTTCTTGAATAAATACTATTATAGTAAAAATGGACCTGATCTTGAAATGTTTTATTTGCTAGGAAAGGAAGGTTGCACATTTGATTCTTTATTTCATTCATCTTGACTTAAGGCTAAAAAGACAAAATGGCTTTAACCCTGGAATTTTAAGTCATATAGCACTAGACCACTATTTAGAGTTTTTGATACACAAGTATTCACTATTATTTCCCTCTGGGAAACAAAACAAAGCAAAAGAACACCCACCACTATCCAAAGTATGAATTCCCATGGCGGGGCTACTCAAAACTGCTTGTAGATCCAATTGCCAGGGATCTGATATCCTCTTCTGGTATCTACAGGCACCCACTCATAACACACACACACACACACACACACACACACACACACACACACACACACACACACACACAAGAAATACAATCTTACAGGTACATTAGAAATGCCTGGTGAGTTTCCAGTCTAGTTTTATTTGAGACTTACTAATTAGATTGACCAAGATATGGATGATGTTTGTTTTCCCATCACATTCATATTATAATTTCATCCTGTCCTCTGAGCTTTGTCTTCCAGAGCCTAGCATTGTTCACGATGGTAAAAAAGGACTAGTTGTCACTGTGGACCAACTTACAAATACTGAGATTTTGCCCGATTTAATCTGAAGCACCTATTGAGCTGAACTTGACAGTTACAATTCCAAATTCATTTGCCCTTTTGTGCAATACAATGTTGTTTAGGGGATGAAGTTTTCAGAAAGAAAGAAAACTTAGGGATGGAGAAATGGCTCAGCTGTTAAGATCATGTACTGTTTTTCCAGAGGAGCCGAGTTCAATTCCCATTTTTCACATTAGGAAGCTCACAACCACCTGTAATTCCAGAACCAAGTGGATGTGACTCCTCTGCCTTCTACCGGTACTCACATGCATGTGGACATACTCCCCATTCCTACCACACACATAATTTTTCCCCTTTTCTATTTTAATAAAAAGGAAAAAGGAAAAAAGTTATAACTAATATAAGAAAAACTACATACAAAAGTACAATAACTATATACCATATATACAAGCAATAAATACCTAAACAATGTCTAGTCCATTTGTATTTGACAAATTCAGAGAAAATAATTCCATTATCTATCCTATTTTGGTAAGTCCAAAATGTACCTGATTCACTTTCTATCCTAACTTATAATACTAACAGAACTATCTTATAACGTCTTTCAACACACACATAATTTAGATAATAACAATAATGATAATAATAAAAAGAAGAAAGACCTAAGGCTAACAGTAAAAAGGAGAAGAAGATCAGAACTCAGAGTTTTAAGATATTTGTTTAACTAATACTTTGATAATAAATAATCAAAATCTACTTTATTGATCTACCAGGATCAATTCTAAAGAATCTCTCTTGGATCCAGCTTCTAGATGGCAAGTACAATGTCTTCAGGCATTGTCTAGAGCCCTCTGAGAACAACTTCTTCCAGGAATGCAAATGGTCTGGTGATGCCATTCAGCTGCTAGACTGACAAGACTCCGTAGTAAAGGGTACCACAAGTGTCCTTTCCTTCACCCTGTCGTTGTTATATCCAAGGATTCCAGGACAAAACATATGCTATGACATTCCTGTTTCTTAGAGATATGATTTCAAAGTGACTTTAAATACTTGTAAAATTAATACAATAAACATACAAACTAATGCAGCAAACAATGAAGCGCTCCCACGTTTAGGAAGAGAACTATGCTTTCATTTACTGGTGTCACACAGTTTCCTTGAGTTATATTTTATACTTTATCTCAGCGATGAATTCTAGGATCAGTCTTCTCCATCCTTAAAAGCAAAAGAAATCCCAAAGACCATAGAATACTGTATCTAGGGAAACAAATTCCATTTTCAGAGTCATTAGCATATTTCCATGGGTCTACAGAGCGGAGCAACTGTGAGGCAAGATGCATTTGTTGGTTTGTTTTTTTGTTTTTTCAGGAGAGAAACTGCCATGTATTTTTTTTCTGTCCCCTCCCATAGGATCATCATCATTACCAATAGAACTCACAGTAAATGTAGAAGAACTCAACAATGTGACTTGAGTAAAAGAATTACTTGGGACTCTGGGAAGAATATTTTAAGCCAAACAAGGATTCCCCAAAGTTTCTGCAAACTGTCACGACATAGTAAACTTCTTAGAAGTGAGAAGGGAGAATAAGGTATTACTGAGTTTGACTTGCCAAGTCCCCGAAGGGCAACCTGACACATCAGTATGTCTGCCCCTAAGTCTTTTTCCAAGTTGTATCTTTTCCATAGCAAATTTTCCTTAGAAATGTTCAGTTAAAACGTGTAAAAACAACTTGAAGAAACACTAAACACATCATAAATTCTTGTGATGTAAATGAGGTGCTCTGGACAGACAGGAGTTAGGAGCCTGGACGGATGGCAGTGAAGTCTGCTCATGGTGACTTTGCATTGTATTCTGTATCTTTCAGTGAAACCATTCTTAATGTGAAAAGGACAGCAAATGCGTGTGATGTCGTGATGAAGGCTGATGCCAGGTCAACTACGGACATGTATGTAGTAAACAGAACTGAATGTCCTTCAGGTGATTAGTATGTAAGGTTGCCATCCAAAGAGTCTCCTCCTTATGACGTTCTGAATCTCCAGTATTTGCAGTATCTCAAGTATGTGCTCGATACGAGTAGTTCCAACCTGCTCATTTATATGCTAGGCTGGGCCTCTGGTTATGCTTCCTTGACAGGTATCTATAGAGAAGCCACTCTGGAGTTCTAATCATGCATACTCAGGACATTCTTATCCATTTCCTGTTTGAGAGGAAGGTCATTGGTCCACTGAGATAAACTATGCCAATGTCCCTAATCATAATCAGAGCAACAGAGGCAGGAGGAGCAGTGATACCACCCTCAGTAGGAGAACCACAGAACATGGCTTGATTCATCACAATCTTGCCTTGTTTACAAACACAATACTGGTTTTTACAAGATGCAGACTGGGATGCCTGGCAGGCTGACACTGGTGAGTGTATGTGTGTACGTGCACATGTGTGTATGTGTGAGTGTGTGTGTGTGTGTGTGTGTGTGTGTGTGTGTGTGTGTTATTGATCCAAGTTTTATAGTCTCATCAGAATGGGAGAATACTATTAATTCTGGACATGAATTCACATCGGTGCTATATTTAATTTCCCCAAATCTCAGTTTTCTTATTTGTAAAAATGTAATAACAACACACATTTGTACAATTATTCTAATCACCTCATCCAGAGGTTGCCATGCAGTCATCACTCGGCCGGTGTGAATGATTGGTAGCTTAATTTCTCACCTTCTCTAAAGATGTGCTGACCTCAAGCCTCTGAGTTATCTTAACATGGAAGTGATTGACTGCCGTGCATAATCAGGAGGGAACATCTGGCTGTTGTAAACATGGAAGACATTTACTTTTACCAAGACTAGGAATTTCCCCATGAATTAGATAAAAAAAATGAACATACGTGTGCATTTTAGAATCCTCAAGATTTTAGTTGGGCCTGACATTGTAGGTTTAAAATTCCCTGCCATGTAACAAGTGAGTTCTGAGAACCTTTTCAATATTGAGAGAAATCAAGAAAGAGAGAAGAGTAACAAATAGATATTTCAGTCCACATGAGTTATGAGTGAAAAGATAATGCATTTGTTTCTATCTTAGGGGTGTTCTTTCAATTTTTCCTTTCTAAAGGAATCCTAGTGATTTATTGTACATCTAGGAAAATAAAGTATATCTCTTAAAGTTGATAAAGGAACAGGTTCATGTGGATTTCTTGGTGCTTCTGTAGTGACTGAGTGAGTGCAGAAAAAGCATGGATGATTCAATGTGAGGAGCTAACAGAGGTAGATACTCTTTTTGTTTGTTTGTTTTGGTTTTTCAAGACACGGTTTCTCTGTGTAGTTTTGGTGCTTGTCCTGGATCTCACTTTGTAGACCAGGCTGGCCTTGAACTCACAGAGATCTGCCTGGCTCTGCCTACGGAGTGCTGGGATTAAAGGCATGCGCCACCACTGCCCGGTGATATTCTTTAATAAACAACCCAAGTGAATATTTTCACTAGGAAACATTTTGCAATTCAGTCAATAATTGAAAAAGAAACAATTAATATTATGAAAAGATTGGGAAGTTTCATGTAAAATACCAACATCTCATAGTAATGCTTTGTTGAAGCTTCAGTAACAAAAATACCTTTGAATGAGATTTAATAAGAAATCAAGATTATCTAAGCTGATGTAACAGTAATTGTGCCGGCAATGGCAGTGGGGCTTTCAAGTTCTGAAATATGAATTTGTGTATGGGGGGGGATGAAAGAAGAGGGATGGAGAGGAAGAGAGGTGGGAAAGGGATCTGAGTGCTTATTTCCACCTTGAGCCAAAATTCAATTTAGTCAGGAATTCCAACATCAGATATCTTGGTGTTTTGGATGCTCCGGGATACTTGTTAGCCAGTTCCAATAAGAATGATTGGCAAGAGTGAATCCCAAGGAAGGAATCATTAAAGCACACAAATGTGATTTAAGGGTAGAGCTAAGGAGTTGGAGAGAGGCTATTTCTGAAAATATCCAAATAGTACTAGACACACACACACACACACACACACACACACACACACACACACACACACACTCCTTGTTCGTGGTGAGTGCCAGGGACAATACAAATATAAATCTAGAGAGCAGAAGAGCAAGCAATCTCTCTATGCTTCCTGAAGGTCAGTCAGAGTGTTCTGGATTCCCATATAGTAGCGATAGTGACCAACACAGGCCAAGCTTCACAGGACCAGGCTGGCCTCGAACTCACAGAGATCTGCCTGCCTCTGCCTCAGGAGTGCTGGGATTAAAGGTGTGTATCATCAAGCCTCACTCTTTTTTTTTTTTTGCAATACAATTCAGTTCTATATATCAGCCACGGATTCCCTTGTTCTCTCCCCTCCCGCCCCTCTCACCTTCCCCCCAGCCCACCCCCCATTCCCACCTCCTCCAGGGCAAAGCCTCCCCTGAGGATTGAGATCAACCTGGTAGACTCAGTCCAGGCAGGTCCAGTCCCCTCCTCCCAGACCGAGCCAAGCGACCCTGCATAGGCCCCAGGTTTCAAACAGCCAACTCATGCAATGAGCACAGGACCCGGTCCCACTGCCTGGATGCCTCCCACACAGATCAAGCCAATCAACTGTCTCACCCATTCAGAAGGCCTGATCCAGTTGGGGACCCCTCAGCCATTGGTTCATAGTTCATGTGTTTCCATTCGTTTGGCTATTTGTCCCTGTGCTTTATCCAACCTTGGTCTCAACAATTCTCGCTCATATAAACCCTCCTCATTCTCGCTAATTGGACTCCCAGAGATCCACCCGGGGCCTAGCCATGGATCTCTGCATCCAGATCCCTCAGTCATTGGATGGGGTTTCTAGCACGACAATTAAGGTGTTTGGCCATCCCATCACCAGAGTAGGTCAGTTCGGGCTGTCTCTCGACCATTGCCAGCAGTCTGTTGTGGGGGTATCTTTGTGGATTTCTGTGCCTCACTCTTAACTAGGCCCAACTCCCTAAGGGCAATGCTTTCATTAATCCCAGTTTACAGGTTAGAAACCAATCGATGAGGAAAGAGAGATTAAGAAATGTCCGAAGTTACACTGCAACCAGAAGGATTGAGACACAGATTCATGAATGAGGGGGCTTGACTCTATACCCTTACACTGACCCACAGCTGTTTATGGAGTACAGCATTCAGGTAGGGAAACTGATTTTCTATCACAATTTGAAGCATGTGGAAAAGGAGTTAATGTTTAAAAAATTCCAGAGAACACTGAAAGCTATTGATGGACCATGAAGTTTCCTGGAGACTTTATTTATGTATGTATGTGTTTGTTTGTTTGTTTGTTTAGAGGCACCTGGAGTAGAGAACAAATCAAAGATCTCATAGGTCCATAGTGTGGAAATTAGCACGTGTCAGAAAGAACAGCTGTTATATCTGGGAAGATTCTGTGTGTGAACCAATCTCCCTGGAATAGCTGAGGAAATCTTTACATAAGCATGGGTTGAGCTCACTAAGTAAGGAGTGGGCAATCAAAGAGACATTGCTTGTTACTACCATCCTATCAGTCTGTCACCCCAGGCTGATGTAGCTTGAGGAAACCTCCTGAGGTTCTAAGGAAACTAGAAATTGAAGTTGGATAGGGACCTGCCATTTAGGTACCTGCTGGGCGCTAAGCTGTGCACCTGCACGCAATTGCCCTGGAGGCATGTAGATCTACACGTGTTTTATTTCTGAGAAATAAAACTTCTGTCACATTAATCCCCAAATTCTTCTCTTACACAATGGGAAAGTGGTGAAAAGTAACAGGAACACAGCATTTATCTCAGATGCAGCGTTTTCTTTCTGTGTGAATGGCTGTGCGTGTGAATGGCAGGGAGAGAGACAAAGACCCAAAGCAGTGCCTCCCATTTAGCACCTAACATCTGGGATCAATTCAGTCAAATTAAGATTCCCGAGACTGCAGCAGTGCGTGGCGGGAGTTCTACTGTTGTTGTTCTGCAGCAGTTGTACAATATAACATCTCTGCATTCTACACAAATGACATTGGATGCAAAGTTTCTTTAAAGACAGTAGACCAGAATCCAGGTCTTGCCTCCCTTCACTAGCTGGGAAAGTTTGGGCAAGATGCTTTCAGCTTTCTGAATCCTGTTGTATTTGTCTATGAGTGCAGATGATTGACAGCTGCCTGTTCAGAACACTAAAACAAGGTTTGCAACAAATTATTTCCTGGATACTTGCTGGGTACTCAGAGTTTGTGCTTCCAGAGCTCTGGCCCACCCACTTCTTTAGTATTTAGAGTTCAGTCTCTAGTGGCCATTTCAAAGGTGCCAGTTATTTGGAAAAGGTCTACAGAAAATATTTTTTTAAGCTCTTGATTATTTCAGTTTCTATATTAATAGTGTAAGTGAGGGCTGAAAAACAAGTTCTCCACTTCATCTTTACTCACATGAGAATTTTCTCGTTATAAAAAGGTTTCATCTGCCTAGATACACTCCAAGGTCATGTTCTCATATATAGCAAATATAACATGTATCGATTACTTAGCTCATGGTATGCCCTCTGTTAATTAGCTCTCAGCCTCAAAATTAATTCCTGCAAAAGGAAGAAGATATGTTTGCAGAAAGTTTTATATCTTGCTTATGTGCCCATAGCTATAAAGTGACTTATCTGTGATTCAAACCAAAATCTATCTAATCCCAAAGCAACATTCAAACTGCCAATTCATGTTGTCTTAACTACGCAGAAAACTTGCAGAGGTATTTTACAGGCAGCAATCACCATTGAAGATAGGCAAGATTGGTTTTAATGTGCAGCCCAAATTCCTTTGTCCTATGAATAGGTGCTTCTTGTCCACCTTAACCTATTAAAGGGACATACACAGCATTGACTGTGATATGTCAACCCCAGAGAGCATCTTTCCAAAGTCAAGGTTTTATCCTTGGTTTCTGAGCACCAGAAGGAAATTGCAGATTCTTCCACTCCCATCCTACCTATTTCTTATGCTCTGGTTGAACAGTACATTCATATTTTCCCTTGAGACAAACTTTTATTTCCTTGGAGCTGTGTTGTGTATATGTGTGTACTAAGAGTAACAGCAGTAATTAGTAATCACTGACATTTATTAAGTTTTATATGCTAGATATCAGATTAAGTAGCAAATGTGCTGTTTCATTTGCGGCTCACCTTGGCCTTACAAAGAAAATAGATGGAGGTGGATTTGAAACAAGGCTCTGTTATACCAGCATACATACATTTAATGCATGTGTGTATACGTGTGTGTGTGTGTGTGTGTGTGTGTGTGTGTGTGTGTGTGTGTGTGTGTGTTCATGTGTTTGTGCATTTGGTATTTATGCTTGCATGTGTGTACATGTGAAGTCCAGAAGACAACCACTGATGTCATTCTTAGAAGTGCATACTACTTTCTTTGAAGCAGAGTCTCCATTAGCTTAGAGGTCATCAATTAGGCTAGACTGTCTGCCTAGAACCCCATAGATCCTCCTACCTCCACCTCTGAAACACTGGAATCACAAATGCACCAGATCTGGCACTGCTTCATGGGTTCTGGGGCTCAAAATGAGGTCCGTATGCTTATTAAGGCAAGCACTGTACAAAAGGAGCCATAACCCCCAGTTGACCAAAGTTTATATCTTTAAGCACTATAGATTCTGCCTCAGTAATAAAATAAGAATTCAGATGTAATTTAATTTTTTTATTAGTCCTACATAAATAAATGAATACACTGAAATCCTACTGCTTCTGTTAAATACCATGCAATGTCTCAGAATAAAAGAAGACAGTAATCCTGGAGGGAGCACTTTGAACAGCAGTATCCCATGCAGGAATACTGAATCAAATCCATTTAGCAAAATCTTTAGAGACCAAGAAATGTCTAACTACAGAGTGTTTCCCAATAGCTTCTTCAAGGGGGTGTGTACTCTGCAATCCTCTTGGGGGGTTTGCATTGAGGATATAGACAAGGTAAAACAGCCTGAATACACAGAAAAACTGGGGCTCATTACATGAGAGATAGTGTCATAAATCATCAGTCTTACAGTTCAGTGACCAGTGCACTTAAAGCATGTGTTTTCCTGAAAATGTGTTTCTTAGATCTCCATGGGCAAATATTTTTACTTCAATCCCTTTCAGTAAAAGAAACTTCCAGAATGTAGACCTTGGTTTATGATTTTGTATCCTCAAACTTCAATCTTCAGGTAAATCTAACGTTCTTCCCTGTCAGTGGATATCATAATTGTTTCATTGCACAATGCCAATAAGCTTGGAGTGACCCATGCATCCTTTCATAGAGGTGTTGTTTATGGCTCTTGGCATTTTTCTGCAAAACAGGTGTATTATTATTTAATCTGAAATATCCCCCAAAGGTTCATGTATTAAAAGGCTTAACTGCAAGCTTAAAGGCTTTAAGGAAATCATTGGATCATTAGAGATCTTGCATTAATCAGTGAGTTAATGCATTGATGAATTCATCAACGGATGACATCTCCCGGCAAGTCAGGTAAACCAGGCACTAGAGAGTGTTTGGTAGAAGTTGGTCACTGGAGACCTGCCATGTGTGGAACTATCTTGTCCAGGGGGCCTTCTCTCTCAATCTGTTTCTTGTTTATCATGAGGTGAGTAGCCACTACATACTTCCCATCATGAGGGTCTACCTTAGCACAAGCCCACAGCAATGGGGCCAAATGACCAAGACCAGAGCTCCTGAAATTGTGAGAAAAAGTAAATTTGTACTTTGTTAAACTGATTTTTATCAGATATTTCATCACAGTGATAGAAAAGAGACTGATACGAGGTATGGTTCCTTAGGGTGAGTTATATTGCCTACAAGAATGACATATCATTTGGCCCAGGTTAGGAAATCAAATCTATGATTTCTCTCCCTAATATAAACCTCTTAAAATAACATTTCAGTCTAACATTTTCAAAATTTCTCAATAAGGGGATAATATCATTTATTCCTCAAACTATTGATAGTTCCTGTCATCAAGTCTTTATCCAAAGCTTTATAAAATCTCTCCTTCCACAATCTAAGGTCCACTCCTCAATCTGACAAAATTACAGATTTATTTCTCCAGGATGCTACACTTGTCTCATCTGCCTCCTTATTTAACAACCCAGCAGAAATATTCTCTGGCAAAACAAACAAATAAACAAACAACTCCCCCCCAAAATAAAAACAACCAACCAAACAAAAAACCCCAACAAACAAACAATAAAACAGCATTTCCAGGCTTATGTTATCTCCTTCCCTTCTCTCAGAGAATTCATATTCTAAAGCCAATAAAGAAAATTTGACAAACACAATTGAACAAATTAAGGAAATTAAGTCACCTATGATGCAACAAAAAATAGGGTCATTGTAATGTTATACTTTAATTTAAAATATTATTAAAGCTTTTCTCTGTTATTATACATTCTCCTTTTCTATAATACTAAGGAACAAGTGTTTCTGGCCCCAACCTTTTTGTGCCCTAAAGTCTTTTCCATGGATACAGTTTACTCCTCTGTAACTTCTCCTTATCAAACTCTTTAGCATCTTTCATCCTTTCTTTTCTCCTTCTTTTTCGAACATGATACCCCATGGAATAGTATGTGATGACCATGCTTTCTTCCAGAAATTCTTCACTCACTCAACTCACCCTCCACACACACTTGCTCACACACATACATATACAATAAACAAATAAAATAGAATGAAAAAAAAACTTAAAGAAAATGCAAGATCTTATTGCTTTCTTAATCTCTGAAACAGAATGGTGATCTTTCTATTGGACCTATAACTTTGGATGCTCCCATGTGACCCTGAATTAACCCTCTGTTTTCACCCCATCTGTCCCTGTTCTAAAAGTCTCTATTCCAAAAGTCACCTCCTGTCTCATGGTTTCAGGTCCTACCCTATCTTGTTTGCCAACCCTTTAAATTAGGTAAGTTTTTGAGTCTCATGGGCTTTCATTGGTAAAGCATTTTTCACATCAACACCTTCATTACACAGGCAGTTTTCCATTCATCTGTCAATATCTGGCACAAGTTCCATGCCTCGTAAGTAGTGTGTGGCTTTGCAGCCCACTGGGATACAATTAGGTGACAATCAGCAACCATGTTTTAATGAGTGCTTACAATGTTTTAGTTGTATTCCACATACTGTCCTAGGAATTTGTCTGTGCTACCACATTTAATTCTAACATCAACCTTAGAAGTTAGGTCTTATTGTTATCCCTACAGTACACGTGAGCATCAGCTACACCAAGCCTTTCAAGTACCTGATGGCAGAATCAAGGCACACACCCAGGTTTCTAATATCTATATTGCCCAAATCTTGCTTACACTATTGTATTTTATTTTGTGTATGAGTATACGTGTATATAAATGTTTATATGTGTGCACATGTCTCTCTCTCTCTCTCTCTCTCTCTCTCTCTCTCTCTCTCTCTCTCTCTCTCTGTGTGTGTGTGTGTGTGTGTGTGTGTGTGCATATGGAATTCAAAGGACAACCTTGGCTGTCATTTCTCAAATGCTGTCCACCTTTAGGGGGTGATTTCATTGTGCTTATGTGTTTGAGAGTGTATGCACACCTAAGTATATGAGTGCATGCATGGAGACCGGAAGAGAGCATTGGATCCAGTTACACTTATTTGCAGGCATCTAGCTTTTTTTTTTTTTTTTGAGACAGAATCCCTCACTGGACATTTAGTCACCAAGTAGGCTAGGATGGCTGCTAGTATGGCTGTGACTGCCTAGTGAACCCCAAGGGATCTGCCTGTCTCTGTTTCTCCAGTACCTCAGAATGCATGGCTGCATCCTCTGCTTTTTTGTTGTTGTTTCTACATTAGTACGCCAGGATAAAACTCAGGCCCTCATGCACTCATGCAAACCAAAACCTGTGCTATCTCTCAATTCTCATTTTAAAATAGGGTGTGTAGTGCAGAGTATGACAAAGCTTGTAGTCTGTAGTAGTCAGGAGATAGGTATAGGGTCACAGAAGCTCAGATTACATGTGTAAAATTAAGCATGTAGAAGTATAGAGTGCAATCGAAGTCCCAAGAAGGACACAATTTAAAATTGTCATGTCATGGGTCTTCTGTAAAAAGTGATTGAATCAATGAGAGGAGGCACACGGACAGGAGACAACAGTATCTGTGAAGGCTTAAATTAAGAAATTCAGCAGAAAATATCTCAATGCACATGGAGAAGTTGGGCTGATGTGTAACCAGAGCCTTCACCTTTACTGAATAGTGTTCATGGTATTGGAAGGTACTCTGCATGATACAAGAGGAAAAGGGTAAACACCAGCCCAGCTACAAACCCTCTGATCTACCATGGTGATCTGCCTACATGATCAACTGCTCCAATAGTGGCACAGAAGTTGGGAGCAACCAATCACTATCTGATTGGGTTTAAGGTTCACTCCATGAGAAGGAACTCTAAGAGCCTAACCCTGCTCTAGGGGCCAAGAATCTGAGACGAGTGAGGCCATGGGCCTAGGGAAATCCAAATACTATTGTTCTGCTAAAGAAACGTAGTGATAGAATAACTAACTCCTAATGACATTCTGCTATCTTCATAGGTCAGTGTCTTGTTCAACCATCAGAGGAGCTGCCACCTGAGTAGATGGGAACACACATGGAGACTCACAACTGGACAATGCACAGAAGGGTGAGAGATTTTAGAATGCTCGGTCCTAAATTAATGTCTCCATCAAACCTTTCCCCTCAGGTCTCAGGGAACTCTTCAGAAGACAGGGCAGAAAGATTTTTAAGAGCCAGTAGGGAGCCGGGCGGTGGTGGCGCACTCCTTTAATCCCAGTACTCGGGAGGCAGAGCCAGGCGGATCTCTGTGAGTTCGAGGCCAGCCTGGTCTCCAAAGCGAGTTCCAGGAAAGGCGCAAAGCTACACAGAGAAACCCTGTCTCGAAAAACCAAAAAAAAAAATTAAAAAATAAAAAGAGCCAGTAGGGATGGAAAACACCAAGGAAAAAAGGCCTTCTACATACAACAGCATTGAAGTACATATGAACCACAGAGATGGTGGCAGCATGCACAGGTCCTGCATAGGTACCAGCTAGATGGGATCCCATCACTGAGTGATAGGAGTAAACATGATCTCCCATCCCTAACTAAGAAGCTATCTCCAACTGATAATCACTTACAGAGAAAACATTAGTTTTCTCCAGTGGAGTCTCTTTGGGTATATAAACCACATTTATGGGTTACTATTCTATACCCAGCAGTAGACAGCCGGGGTGACTATCCCATGCCCAGCAGTAGACAGCCGATGCAAAAGAAACTCAACAGTGTTTTTGGACTTTGTGTGTGTGTGTGTGTGTGTGTGTGTGTGTGTGTGTGTGTGTGTGTGTGTGTCGCATAGTGCTTTGTCTGGGAATGTTATTTTACTGGTCTTTTCTTATACATTATGATTTCCTATTTTGTGTCTTTATAGGTTCTCTGTGTGTGTTTCCTGCTTTTTTGTTGTGTCCCCTTCCCCATTTGTTTGTTTTATTCTATTCTGGTTTGTTTGTTTTTTATTTGCCTATTGACTTTTTAAGGAGAGAAAGAAGGTCTGCAATTGGGTGGGTGGGAATAGGGGGAGGATCTGGGAGGAGATGGGGAGGGGAAACCTTGATAAAAATATATTGTGTGAAAAAGAACCTATTTTCAAGTTTTTTTTTTAAAGATCAGCACGTTGAAGGAAATAAGCAGAGTTAAACTTTAGGTCAAGGAGGAGTCAGCAAGGGAGAAAATGGAAGGGCTGGAGATGAGGCTGAATTGAGGAGGTCTGTTGTCAGGAGTTTCACTGATAGCTTCTACTGAGGCATCCGCATTCTGTCAACTCAACTTTCCAAAGAACACCATTAATAATATCACTTATTTAGTGAAAGATACCCCAATGTCTTTGCTTCTTGAGCAGATCCCACATCTCTTAGTATGCACTGGGTGGAGCATCACCAGAGCCAGGTCCTGTGCTGAGTGGTGACATTCGCTCAAAATGGACATAATCAGTGAATTTGGGAGAAGAGAGTCCTGAGAAGATAGGACTCCTGTTTGTATAGACTGATAAGCTATAGGAAAACTCTTATTTCAGGGTACAGATGGCCTTTACCTTGAACAGCAGCACATCCTAATTCATAGACAGCTAGGATATTAGTCCCTAGCCCTAAAGCCATCTCTTAAAGACAGTAGATTTGGAGTAATCAACAAAACTGCAGGTATGACTTGGTAGCTATATCTCCTGGTGGCCAGGATGCTTTTTTATGACATTATGTGCTTGAGGCTGCAGATAAATTGTTCCTTCTGTGTCAGAAACTAAGACACCATGATGTTTTCCCACACGTGCACTAACAAAGGGTCTGTATCCTCCAAGGACCTCAGTCTGACTATGTCATTTACATTGTGGTTTTGACCCTCCTTTTTAGAGAATTATGGGAGGAAATACCCTTAAAGGATATCCACTTCATCATGATTTCAGAAAAAAATCCAGGTCACCTTACTCCATGAGTATGGCCTATAATTCATAAAAATACCTTTCAAATCCACAACATAAAACTCACTACGTTCCTGCTTTCCCCACCTCTAACCCTCTCTAAGACAGTGCATTTCAGTTCCATTCGGAGTGCTTACTCGGCCGTGTTAAATAAACTTCTGCTTACCCTGCCTGTGCCCCTCAGCTGACTCCTTTTCTGAAGAAGACAAGAACACAGAAGCTCCAGCAACAGCAACCCATATGAACTTTGACTTCGCTCCTGTCTTCATGTACCCTATGGCATAACCAAATACACTCTCTGCTCATCTGTGGCATTTTCTTTTCTTTGAATATTGCCTGATCCCAGGCATCCCTTTTGCAAGGTGTGTCTCAGAGTCAGGTCCAAATGACACTCTGTTACAGGGATCCCTGTTCCTAGTCCTTCCTGATAGTGATAATCTATATTCCTTGGAGTGTTCTGACACTTAACTTTTACCATTGTTACAGTGTGTCAGTTTTGTCTTTTAGGCTTTTAAGGCCTGAGGACCCAAGCCAACTCCCTCTCTACCGTCACAGTCCTGCATCATCTTATCCTAAAATACAAGGAGCATTGGCAATTCCATGTGTCCTATCCTAAATATATATGCCAACTGTTGGGCTAGGAACTTAAAAGGGATATCTCAGTCTTTGCAATAGCCCTATGATGTAAGTGCTGTAATTAAATTCATGTTATAGACACACTGACTAAAGCTTGAAGAAGTTAAGTAATTTATTCAAGGTTCCGTTGATCAAGAGTGGAGGTATTTGAGTTTTAAGAAATGATTAAAGTGAAATACATCAAAATGTTATATAAATTGCCTCTTAGTGGTAAAATTAAGGAAACAATTATCTTAACTAGTAGTTTTTTTTTCCTCTATTTTTCTATTTTTAGCAGTGGATGTGCCATGCCTACTTGTGAATAAAATATGCTATTAAAATCCCTGAAATGCATAATATATTAGGAATAAAGTCTTATCAGGGACTTACCTTTGATCAACATTGTTCTCACTCCTTCACATTATTTAGTGCTCACAAAAGTTTATGAAGTATATCCCTGACAAATGGAGAGACTGAGGCAAAGAGAGCTGAAAAGCATTGCCTATGACTGTGTAGCCCTGAACCAAGTACTGAAGCCAGGACTCAGCAAGTAGCTTCACTGCAGACCCTTCTCTCTGCTTTCACACCATATATATTCACAAGAGCTGATACTACATATGAAGGATGTATTTTAAATGGTGAGAAATACACACATATGTTAATCTAAATCAAAGTTAAGAACACATGCAAAAATGTGAATGAATTTGGTACCTCAATTCCCACTTGTTCTGACTGCCATAAAAATCACAGGCTGGCTCTTTTTAAAATGTTGTATTTTCAAAGGCAGTTGTTTACAAGCTTGTTCAAAGAATGATGATTAGGAAAGCACGGGCTTAGAGCCCTACAGATGCACATGTGATGCTTCAGAAGAAGAAAGGTATCTTGAGTCTGTCACACAAATTGTTAGCTAGATCTAATTAGCTTCAAAATATCACTGAGGAACAACTTGCAGCTAATTCAGTACTAACCTCAGAAAGAAAAACAGTCAAGGGGGGTGGGGAGCCGCAAGGCACAGGTACCAAGAGAAAAATGTATTTTGAGAAAAGCTATTCCCAAGTAGTGCTCCCTTCTGCGCATGCTCCATCCCTGTGGCTGCTCCCATATGAGGAGAAGGCAGAAGCAGAGGCAGCCCGACAGGAGCTGTAATGCCAATGGTTAGTCAAGTCTTAATAATGTGTCCTCGTGTAGTATTTCTTGTGACAGTCTCTTTAGACAGTCTGCTTCGCTTTTCATCGCTTCCAGATGCTGAAGCCGTGATGCAAAAAATTGAAACACGTGTACTGGGCTTGATTGCACAAAATCAGATCGATTCAGATTAGTTTACGAGCCCACTAAACGTTAGAATTCAATGAGTTTACAAGAGATTAAAACCAAAACCAGCACTAACTACCGTATTTCATGACAAAATGAGGAATTTTTATTGAAAATAGATTTTTTTCATACAATATATTCTGATTATGGTTTCCCCTCCTCTACTCGTCCCAATTCTGCCCCATCCCCCCTCCCATCCAGATCCACTCCCTTCCTGTCTCTCCCTAGAAAACAAACAGGCATCTAAGAAGTAATAATAAGACAAAACAAAAACAAACAAATCAGAAAATGGAAAACAGACAGAAGAAAAATAGCCAAGGAAAAAGCACAAGAAACATGCGGAGACATACATTTTCACCGACAGGAGTCCCTTATAAACAAAAAGTCAGAAGCCATAACATATACATAGAAGACCTGTAAAATTAAGGGGAAATTATGTCCTGATTCAACACTATGAGAAAAAAAACCTCCAGGGATGCTGTTGAGTTCCTTTTGTGTTGGCTACCAGAATGAGGAATTTAATAGCGAAAGTGAAAATATTTCATTTCATGTTGATCTAGTAGTCATTTTCAAATCTCCTTGGAATATGTTCAGCAAGAATCATGGCAGACACCACTGTTTCTTTAAAGCAAAATTCCAAGAGAATGAGTTGTGCTGTCCTGAGGTGTTCCTAGTGGGCATTGTCCCATAACATGTCTGGCTTCTAAATGATCACTTCCATTATCATAAAGCTTGTCCCAAGTGAGTCAATATATACTCAAGGCTGGACATCAAGGGCACACAGTAGGTATTTATTATGTGACACTCTCTTTCCATCTATTTCCTAAGTCACAAGACATAAAGAATGTTGTGCCTTGATTACTGTAGGCTTAAGTGGACACAACAAAAAATACTTTAGGTGAAAGGGTCTTGGGCACAGCTGGAGTATAATGTGGGTTCTGGAGAACACATATCAGCTGCATCCAGAAGCCTCCATGAATAATTCACTATACAAAACTCAATAGTGTCAAGATTCTCTTAAGAAAACAAGTTATGTCTTGCGCTTCTCTTATGTTTGGCAACAAAGATCTAACAAGTAGAAAAACAGATTGATGTTTCTGTGCATGTAACAAAATTAAATGAGCAGAGATATTAAAGCCAATGGCCTGGATTTGAATCCTAGTTTCAATATTTCCTAGCTCTGCAACCTTGAGTAAATCCCTTAATCTCACTGGGAATCATTTCAAATGAAGCATTACTTGCTTAAGAGTGCTGTAATTGGGATTCAAGGTAAAATGTATCAAGTGCAGGCACCATCCCTGGAAAAATAGCATGCCATCACTAAATGATATAGAAGTATTTCAATGGATATGCAAGCACATGTGCTCATCGTGATTATGGTTTATTTTTAAAAAATGTAATATTGTTGGTGGAAAGATTTGTGGCAGAATGTGTGGTCATGTTGCTGCAATCGAGAGCAAATAAGTTTCTTGCTTCACAGATTTGATTGATTCCCATAAGCCTTTGAGTTCCCATATAGTGCTCTCCTCCAGGAAAACAATAATATCTAGTTCTGAGTTCCCCTCAGAGATTTATGAGTATTAAATACATTTTAATATATCTATAAAGAGATTTAAGCTCTTTCTGGAAATAAAGCTGAAGGATCATTGATCAGAATTTGACATGGGAATAATTCCACTGCTGGGCTACACTTCTCCAAACACATTTCTTCCCACAAACTGATGAGAAATTTGGTATTTCATTTTCTGACTATTACCCCCAATGAATTGCGGAAGTCCAGCATAAAGTGCTGATTGTACTTTCATTAGACTTCTTTTCCTTCAGGCCATACAGGTGCGATGAATGAAGAAAGAAAATTAATTAAATTTATGGGCATGTTTATACCCTCCAGGTGTCATAAAATGTACTGGCTCAGACATTTTTCAAGTAATTAAGCAGGCATCTCTGTGTTTCCTAATGAGTTGCTGCCCTTACCTTTTTAATCTGGTGAGAGATCTCATCACCTGCTTCTGTCAGGTGACAGGCATATTCCCTTATGAGCTCGCCCTGCTCCTCCTGCTGCGGTATGCTAATGGGACTCTGTGGATACAGATGTGAACTCCTCTTCCCCACAAAATCTTTTCAAGAGTTGACTAATAATTACACTGGGCATGGTGGGAACTTAGGAATATTAAAGTGACCTGCTTGCTTCCTTATAAGCATCACTGGAGATGCATCATTTTATAATTTGAGAAATGTTATGACTTGGTATGCCCAAATATTCAAATACATGATAAATATAAACACATGCATATATACACAGAGAAAAAGAAGAGGATAGAAAGGCAACAGGAGCAGGGAGAGAGAAGAGAGGAAACTAATTCAGTCCGGAGCTAAGCTTCACAGACAAGATAAAATTCAAACTGCTTTTTAAAGGATCAATGAAATTTCCTCTGGATAAAACAGGACTGGGGGAAGGATCCAAGGAGAGGGGAAGACTGCCTGTAACTGGTCTATATGATACTTCTAGAATCCAGCCACCACTATTCCAGACACCAAAGACTTCTATGGGGCACTAGCTTCACCAGAGAAGCAAACTAACATATGAAATTATCAGGGCCTACCATTACAGGGATAAGAAAACTGGATTGTATTCTATAGAAGTTTAGTGCTGATGGATGCCCAGATAGGATGAATGAAGCCTACAGTCCACAGCAAACTGTGCATAAAGAAGTGATCCCAAAGGAAGGGAGGTTCCCTAGAGGATGAAGAGACGGAGAAGGGATTTCAGGTGAGTTAATGAACTCAGCTCTACAGGATCTCAGAGGAACTGCCTTGTCTAGAGCAGAGGGTGTAGCGTGGGAATCATCCATAAACAAGATTAGAGAGGTACAGGGAGGCCAAATTAAAATGGAAAGGGGCTTAAAAATCAGCAAGAAAGGTTGGAATTTGAACCTGTGGGCAGATTCCTTGGCAGTGACATATAATCAATTCTTTTTTTTTTAAATCACTTTAATTCTTAAAGAGACACTAATCTAAACCATCCTCCCTACTAATCTTTTCATAGAAGAAGAACCACATTAAAAATGGTATTTTATTAAGATCCATCTAGCGATGAAATCAAGATAGCGTAAGTTAGTGACACTCTGGGAAAATATCCCACTTTCCTTCCGACACTCTCCTCCTCCCACACGCCGTCTCAGGGAAATGAAACCCCACCTCCAAGGGTGGCTGGGGCTCCTCTGCCTATGCTGCCATTGCGTTCTCTCCTAAAACTGCCCCTGTCTTCTGTCTCCAGGGCCATAGTCTTAACTCAGGACTGCATCATTTCTTGGACAAATGCAGGAGTTCTTTAGTTTTTCTTCTTCATTTTTATCCCATTCCAGGTCAATGTTCAAAGTAACCCAAGCAAAAAACAGATTACAGTGTCAAGGTCACCTTTCTAAAATACAGTATTTTATTTTTGTCTTCAGGGCAAACCCTCGATGTCCTCTGCATGATCTTGCCAGGCAAAGGTTTTACTGCGTTCTTGCAAAGTTCAGGCTCCTTTCCCACTCCATAGATGCCATCACCATTTGGATTTCCATGTCATTTATATAATTTACAAATTAATTGCATGTCACTACAGACTTTGTTTAATATGGTCTTCATTTCTGTAATACTCTTCTTCTCCAGCACTCAACTTTTGCATTATCTCCTTTTGGGCATATTTAGATTATATCTCTTACTTGCAGTTGACTGAAATCCCAAACATTGAACTTGAAGCAAATTAATCAAAAGAGGGTCATGTTGATGGGAAGAACAGTGATGGAGTTGGGCTCAGACACTGCCTGATCTAGGGATACCACATGCTTTCAGGTCTCTCTTTCTGTATCCTCTTCTCCTCCCACCTCACATTTTAATGCCTTGATTTCATCCTACAATAGACAGGCTCTCTTTGTGTGCAGACAATTGACTCTATAGCATGGGAAAGGGCATTCATAGGAATATTCCATAAGGATGATTTTAGCTGGCCAACTTGAAGTCAAATGTCTTTATGTGGCTCTATCATTATGAAAAGCACGACATAATCAGTGTTATATGCCAGGAGCTGTGACTGGGATAAGGCAGGGAATGAATGAATGTCCTTCAGCCAAGTGGCCCAAAACAGTAGCTGATTGAAGATGACTTTTCTTACCTGTGAACATTATCACACCTCATGGACGCTGCTGCACTGGGACTTATTACATTGCTGTCTGAAATCAGAACCACATCATCATCTCCTTGGCTTTTGTCTTCCTCAAGGACATACTCTGAGGCAAGTTACCATGCTTACAGTACTTGGCAGAGGTGGTGATATTATGAAAACATTCAGTGAACAACCCCCCCAAAGTCTTCAACTATGACTGTCCAAAAGTGAATAGAGCAATTACCAAGAGTGGTAATCAAAACAGTGGGTAGCTTTTCAAATGGGGGTAAGGCAGACTATCAGAGCAAGAACTCAGCACTAATGTCATGAGGGTCTCTGCAGTTGGACAGTGAACAAGGTACACATGAAGCCAAGGATGAAAACAACCAGAAGGGTGAGAAACTATCAAAGGCATTTGGAAACTTGAAAAGCAAATAGTCTTATGTACATAAAATATGAACTTTATATTGGGGAATACAGAGAACAGGGGATGCTGGGGAATATTATTTTAAGGTGTATTATTTTTGTTATGTGATATTTGTTTAACTCCATGTAGCTGTGTTACTGTGCCTGTCTAAAACACCCGATGGTCTAATAAAGAGCTGAATGGCCAATAGTGAGGTAGGAAAAAGGGAGAAAGATAGGTGGGGCTAGCAGACAGAGAGAATATATAGAAGGAGAAATCTGGGAGAAAAAGAAGTAGCCAGAGAAGGATGAAGACTCCAGGGGCCAGCCACACAGCTACACAGCCAGCCATGGAGTAAGAGTAAGATTTATGAAAGTAAAAGAACAGGAAAAGACCAGAGGCAAAATGTACATGAGATAATTTAAGATAAGGAAAATTGGCAAGAAACTAAGACAAGCTAAAGCCAGGCATTCATAATTAAGAATAAGCTTCTGTGAGTGATTTATTTGGGAGCTGGGTAGTGGGCCCCCCAAAAGAGCAGAAAACAAACAACCACAAGGGGATATTCTATGTTTTTAAATAAATGTATTTCCTGCCAGTGATAGGAATCTACAAGTAAATGTCATGCCATGTGGGCACATGTAGGTATTATTGGTTTGGGTGTGTGTACAGGGCCCCAGCAAAAGCCTGAGACACTGTGAACATGGTTAATAGCAGATTTGTCCATCAGATGAATTGGAGGGTAAGGGCTCTGATAGACAGGATTGACACTTTAACTATTAAAAAAGAGAGATGAGTGTAGCATGGATTTGGTCACCTGTATGTGTCTCAAATCAGTGGTCTAAGGATAGGGACAACAGATGAGAATGCAAGTTTCCCCATCAGGCCTTTAATGGTAGTCATGTTTGTCAGTACATGTCTGTAATCCCACACCTGAGGGAGTGAGGTAAGAGGACCTGAGTTTGAGACTAGCTTAGGTTACATAGGAAGGCCCTATCTCAAGACAAAGAAAAAAATAGTGTGCAATGACAGTTCTCTAAGCAACTTGTAAGCTGAGCTTTAAATATTGTTAACTATATTCCTCTGTGTGTGCGTGCATGTGTGTATGTTTGTGTGCGTGCGTGTGTGTGTGTGTGTGTGTGTGTGTGTGTGTGTGTGTGTGTGTGTGCATACCACACAGTATTCAGGAAGAAGTCAGAGAACAACCTGAGGGAACTGGTTCTCTCTTTCTATCATGTATACCCTGGGGTTAGAACTCAGGTCATCAGGCTTAGCAGGAGAAGACTTTACCCACTGAGCCATCTCACTGGCCCCCAAACTTGGCTCTGTGCTGGCACCATTTCAGTCAGTCTTCTTCCTTGGGGAAGTGGTTTTGTGATGTCTGAAAGGCTGTTGTTTTCCAACCTGAATACCTACTGGATAACGTCTACAATTCCAAAGAGGAGCTTTTCACAGATAAAGGAAGAAGATTGGGGAGGTGTCAAAAGCAAAGTGGCATCTCAGAGTGTCACAATAGACTCCAGTAAGGGTGTCTCTGCAGGGTAGGGGCCTCAGCCCGGATGGTACAAAAGCTGTCCCCGACAAGGTCAGAAATTCTCAATGAAGCCCACATGGGCACTGGAGACTGGCTAAGGTTTGGGTGGAATTAGGAACCAAGTAATTGGGTGTTTTCATTACCTAAACATATTTCATACTACTTTTTAAAAAAAAGTCACTGAAGAATCTTTTTTTCCTCCTTGAAAATTACTAGGCAGACATTTCTGAAGACCAAATTTCAAAGTAATCTCCGTGTTCATGTCCTTAAAATACCATATATCAGTTTCTGCCTATTCAATTGCACAAGAAGGCTGAAAGAATAGACACTGAATTTCTACATTAAAGGAGAGTCGTTAAAAACCAGCACTCAATCTAGGCTGCCAGAGAATCTAGATACTTCCTGAGAAAATGCATAGTTTCTGATTCACCTCAAACCCCTCTTCACATGTAGCCTCATATAGTCATCAATAAATATTTATTACCACTTTAGTTCTTAAAAATTAAGATGTACATACTTGATTCTCTAGGAATACCCTCTGTAGCTCATGATATCAAAGGTGAAACACCCTACTTGTTATATATGCTTCTTCCATCAAGTAGGCACCTATGCAGCACTCGCTGAAAGCTACATTAAGAGAAGGAATCTGTGGCATATTTGGAGATATTCAAAGGTGAATGCTATCAGCCTGGTCTATAGAGAATTCTCAGATGACCTAAGAAGATGGGCTTGGTTAAAAATTCATCATAAAAAAGTGGTATTTTCAAATAGCCAGTAAGCCTGAAAAGATGCTCAACCTCACTATATGCCAGGGAAAAGAAAATTAAAAACATAATGAAATCTCAGTCTAAACTCCGGGACAGCAAAAGAGAAAAATGAATAATGTCAAATGTTGAAAAAGATGTGGAATACTCAGAAATTTGTCATGCTCTCAGTGGTGTTGTGAGACACTGAATGAGAGAGTTCAGGGAGTGAGGGAAGACAGGTAGGCCAATTCAGAAAAGCTCTTTTCATCATTATGATAAAATAAGCAGATATTATTATCCAATAATTAGAATCCTCTCAGGTATAAACCTAACAGAAAAACACATGTGCACAAGCAAAAACAAAGCTGCATAATGTTAGCCGAAAGTTCTGGAAACTGTGCAAATCTTTATCTATTTTAAGATAGACAAGTCGTCACAGTGTGCAATAGGATCAAATGTTCTATACCTACATATAATGCAGCTTAATTCAAAAATAACATTAAAGAAGCAAGTTAGAGGTAGAGAGCATATACTACATGACTTCATTTATATAGAGTACAAAAGAAATGAATCCAAACTATGCAGCAAAATGCCAGAAGAGCAGCTGTATTGGGGGATTGGAATCAGTTAGTGAAGCTGAAATAGTATACAAATGGTGTGACAGCTACTTCCGGTACTTAATATTCCCAATGTGGATACTAGCTGTACAGGTGACTTTCAGTTTATGAAAAATTCCTCTTCTGTGCGGTTATGATTGGGATACATTTCTGTGTGCATAGCAGAGCCGTTGAACAGTCTAACAAAAAGATGGATTCACATAATGAAAGAGAATTATGAAGAAACTTATTCTCAAGATGTGTAGACAAGAGGCCACTAGCACTTCAGACTTTGAGGCTCTGGTCCAAACTGTGGCACTAATAGATATGTCACAAAAATTACCATAGCATCTTAAAATTCAAAAGGACATGTCTGACATCTGGCAGGTGTTCTGCCATGCAAGGAGCCTGAAGTCCCCACTACCATCATTACAAGGAAATCCTAAGTATAGTGACCTTTTTTAAAAACTTACCAGTTTCATGCTGTTATGGTTTGGATGTAAAAGGGTCTCCACAAGCAAGTGGTCCCAAGCTGGTGTCACTATTTTGAGATGTGATGGAAACTTTGGGTGGTATGGCCTAGCTGAAGGAAGCAGGTCCATGAGCACTTGCCTGGGGAGGGCTTACTCTGCCCCTGACTCAGTCCCATCTCTTTTTCTGCTATCTAGTTGCCATGTGAGCAACAGGCTCCACCTCCCAACAGCAAGGCAGTCTGCCTCATCTTAGACCTGAAGCAACAGAGCCAGCTGCCCAAAGAAACCTCTGAAACCGTGAGCTAGAATAAATTTCTCCTCCCTTCAATCCTCTTAGGTTGTTACAGAGAGAAGCTACCTAGCACCCAGGACAAACCACCATTCTTAAATTTAGAGAAACAGACACATCCAAAGAGAAACAGCTGGGCTCTGCTTATCTAAAAGAGAAGCTTCTGGAGGCACAAATCAGAGCATGTAAAAAGGGTTCGTGATGAATTTCTGGGCACTCAGTGTTGATGAGTTTGAAACTGAGACACTCCTGGGAGACAAATCTTAGTGGAGCTCCAAACTTCATGGAATTTACTTCCAGAAATCCCACAGGTTCTTGCTAGAGTGATTCTAAATGTCTTTGGCAGGGCAAAGGACAATAGTGGGGATGCCACATAGAAGCCAAGACTGGGTCAAGCTGCCTTTCACTCAGGGACTCCTGAGTGCACTGTTGGTAGGATCACCTAAAAACAGATTTATGGTTTGTGTCATTACTGGAGGATCTCAAAACCAGCAGTGAGGAGGGGTATATGTTATGACTGTGGGGGAGTAGGTAGGGTGCAGGAAAATAGATAAGATGCTCTAGTTCTGTATAGCAAAGCGCTCTAAAATGCTGTGTCTTTGAGCAGGTCAGAACTGGCTGATTCTTTTGCTTCACCTGATGTGAGTAAATAGATGGTGGCTGGGCTGAGTATGAGTTGTCAGGGAGCTTCACTCGCTTACCTGATTCCTTAGACTCTAAGTGGTTCTCAACCTTCCTAATGCTGCGACCCTTTAATCCAGTTCCTCGTGTTGTGGTGACCCCCAGCCATAAAATTATTTCACTGATACTCCCTAACTATAATTTTGCTATGGTTATGAATCATAATGTAAATAGCTGATATGCAACCCCAAATGGGCCATGACCCACAGGTTGAGAACCTCTGAGGCTTAGTGGCATGGTTGCAAAGCTGGGATCAGCTGGAATTATTGCCCTGTCTTCATGGAGTATCAGGCCTTGTGGTCATAAGTGTGACAGACTAATCACAGAATGGTTTAGGGCTTTCAGGTGACTGATAAGGGAGATAAGGACGAATCATTTCTATTGAAGTCTTTCTCTCAGACCTTTACAGATGAAAGAGGAAATACAGATCCACACTCAATGGAAGTATAGGCAAATAACTTTTGACAACCTTTAATCTACAATAGTCCTAAAATCAAATCTCCAAAAATAGTGATAAAAATTTATGCAGAAAATTACCAGACTGATGATTGGGAAATAAATGTATTCCAGATGAAATGAAATGTTACAATTTCAACATAAAAATGCTAAGAATATTGAAAGATATGAGGGAGCAATGATAAAAATATTTGTAGCAAATTGTAAAATACAAACAAGTAACTGAGAAGACTAAGTGTATTAGAAATTATGGATATTAAAAATAGAGACTAAAATTTTATGAAGCCCATTATTTTGTATGATTCATATACACTATTAAACAATGGTAAACCACAATCTTCAGACCAACTAATATACACTAATTAAAAAATAAAGAGACTGCATCACATTTAATGGAATGAACTTTAAATTGGTTATACTCAATGACAACTATTAGTAAATGGACATATGACACTGAGAAGCACACCTAAAATATAATGAAGAAACACATTTTTTAAAAATATATACAAAAACAGTTAAGAGATATAGGTCAGTTGAAACTAATTTAAAAAATCTAAATCATAGAGTAAAGAGAATGGATAAAAGTTTCTAAAACAATGTTAGCATATGTATTGGTATTATATTTGTTTGGGTCATTTTTTTAGGCAGCCATATAGTTAAGGTATCATTTGTGAAGCTTCCTTGTCAGTTCTAGGAGACACAGCTTACAATCAGTCAGCCCTGAAGCCCTATGCATACAAGTAACATCACTAAATGAACTGAGCAAGTTTTATGTATGTGTGTGTGTTTGTATATATGTGTATGAACGTGTGTGCATGCACATGTGTGAATAACAATAACAAAGAAAAAAAGACCATGAATTTGAAAGGGAGAAAAAAATTCTACAACCAAATAAAAATATTTATTGACAGGTACAAAGTATAAAGCAAAGCCAAACTGCAAAACCAAAAACTAAACATGGAAATTAAAAGAAAAAACTAAACAGTTTAATGAGAGTATAAGAAAGAATGAGTACATGTATATGTGTGTGTACATATGAATATGTGTGTGTACAAATAAATATGAAAATATCCCAGAAATAAAGTATTTTATATTAGTAAAAAAGTGAATAAAAATATTGTAGTAAGCTATTTTTTAACAATAAGTTCAAATATAATAGAAAACACCTAGCAAAATTTAAGTGGAAATGAATATCCACCTGGAACTCTATCTGTGGGTATTATAGATCAATAATATAGGGGGAAATATAAACTGACAGTGGAAGTGACACGGGCCTATAACCCCAGATTCTTAGGAGCTGAGTCAGGATGCTCACGTGCAGCCACAAGTTTGAAATCAGTCAGGGGAATTTAGTGAGCTCATCGGTAATGAAAAATTTTTACCAGCCCCTTGAAGGTTCAGGGTACAGTGAAGCAAAGGGGTAGGACATTAGAAAAAGATCTGTGAAACACCATTCTCTAGACTAAAAACCATCACAATAATTAACTCATGACAACTCCGGTTAGCTGCATTGAACTCACACAAGACCTCTACCAACAATCAGGCTAAGAAGCAGGACGGGCTCCTGGCCACCCTTCACCTCTGCACTATTGGCTAACAATAGGTTCTGGGACAGGGAAAGTCACTGTCTTTAGCTGTGGCCCCCCCCCACACACACACACCGCTGAGCCCTGCAGGCTCCAATGGATAGCAGCAAATCCACAATCATGCAATCATGCGGATGGCCCTGGTTCCCCTTGGTGGGTCATAAAACAAAATGAATAGACAGGCACAGGAGGGTGAGATTTGTGGGAAAGAGAAAGGTAGTCAGTAGGCATTGTGCACATGTGCAAAAAATGTCTAAGAACAAATTTAATTAGTCAAATAATTTTAAAATGTAAATAGGTAAATAAATAAATATGATACAGAAGTGTAGGGGATCCAAGAATAGGAGTTGGCAAAAGGATTGGAAAATGTTCTTGTTAAATTTAATTCCATCCCCAAAATGTAATATTATGTTTTTTAAAAGTAGAATTAAAATATAGGCAATAGGAACAAAATCAGGAAGAAGATGAAGGTACTATGTTAACACCTAAACTGTTATTTTTTAAAAGAGTGTAGTGAAACTAAATAACATTTAATTTGGATTGAATTGTCATTACTAGTATTTAATATATTGAGGTCCACATAAATTAATGTCAAATAACTTATTCTATATGAAAGAAATTAATCTTACAAGAAATAATATAGAAGAAAACAGAAATATTTTTGTTTTGGTTTGGTTTGGTTTTTTTTGTTGTTGTTGTTTTTGAGACAGGGTCTTGCTATGTAGCTGCAGCAGGTGGGAACTCACAGTCTACTGCCTAAGCTTCCTATGTGTTGGTATTATAGGTGTGTACTGCTATACCTGGCTCCAAAACCAAAATATTTGAATGGAAAATATCTGTAATTGCCAGAGGTTAGTGGTATAAAGAGAGTCTGCATATGTAGATCACCACAAGAAAGAACTGTGAAACACTAGGATTCTGATTGCAATAACTATAGTAGTCTACGTGTGCACTAAAACTGAGCACCGAATAGCCAACCACTATTGTAAGTAAATAAAGTGTAGAAAGCCAAAAAGAGTTACAGAAAAAACATAACAAATAAAAGCTACAGTGTCAAATTAACAGAGGGGTGAAAAATAATTAAAAAGCTAATTCAAGGAGAGACAAGTGTAGTTGAGTCTGGCCACTCCCTATCTGTGGGCCTTGTCCATGCATGCTTGACCACAGAGATATGCGTTTAAAAAGAAAAGGAGTCACAGTGGTCTTTCCAAGCAGTGGAGGTAGGAATGGTTTTACATTTTTTATCTTGCTCTTTTAAGGTTCTTATTTTACGAATATATGTTTCTACTCATTGATGGGCTGTGGACAGTTGATAACTTCTGGGAGAAGGAGAGAGAGAGTCGGTTATCTTTAAGGGTAAGACCCCTGGTAGATTGATCATACTCTAGTGGAAGACCACATAGTCAAACGTATATGGACACCACAAATTGGGCTTGATGTGTAGAAGTAGGAGAGGAGAGGAAGAAGAGAAGGGGGAAGGGAAGGAGGCAGAGGAGGCAGGGAGAAGTACTCAAACTTGTGTGGGTAGGCAAGCAGGATATTGATCTGGGAGGAGTTGGAGGAAGAGAGTAACATGGTCAAAGACACTGTGCAAAAAAAAATTGAAATTAAATAACAATAAAGTTAAGGGGTCTTATGAAATAGAAGACACAGTAGCAGTAGCATTGTTTGTAGTAACAGTGCTCATTAGGTACTTACTGTGCACTACTTATGCATTTTACATGTTCAGAGCAATGTCAACTTCATAATAAGGAAGGTATTATTATTATTATTATTATAACAAATACTTTCCAGATAACAAAGTAAGGTATATGTGGGCCAATCACCGAGACCAAGTCACATGGTCTGTAAAGATCAGAAATGAGATTTGAATATGGGGGAGGGGTGAAACGACTATACCAGATGTAACAAAAAATTAAAATTGATTAAATACCTCTCTGAGGCTGGACTTCACAAGAAAGAAGACCACTGAAAAGGAAAATTTGCATGGAAGTGCAGAACAAAGAAAACAGAACTAACAAACTATTGATTGCCAAATATGACGTAAGAAAATCAAAGTGCAATTGCACTAATACAAGATTAAGGAAAATGAAAAACTAAGGCCTGTCAGTCTTTGTCGAGGACCTTCTGAAGGAGGCTGACAGAGTGTTACAACTGAGAGCAGGAAGGCCTCTAGATGAGACCGCACAAGGGTGGAGGTAGAGTGAGCTTGGGAGACTGAGCTGACAGCAAGTTGAAGCACAGTGTAGAATGTAGTCCAGAGATGTGTTTGTAGAGTCTAGAAAGATGATCCTGGAAAGAAACCCAGTCACACGCGTGTCCATGAAGAAAAGTGATAGCTGCCCCAGAGGAAAGCCTAGCCCATCAGTGTCTGAAGAAATGAGAGAAGAGTAAAGAAAGCTAAAAGTGTTTTTAGAAAATGAGCAAACATACATATTCATCATAACAAGAAGGATATAATGAATACGTGAATCATTAGTTTTATTATAATGAACAAAACAGTAGAATGATCTGCACTACCCAAATTAAGCTCTTTCCCTTAGAAGAGACAAATAGAAATACTGTAAGTGTTTAACACACATATGCAAACTGAGAGCATACCAACAACAACAAAAAAAACTACTTGTCAGAAGAAAAGGAGTGGGACTTTTCAAGAAAAGTAATCTGACTCATTTTTATATCAGCAGTGCTGTCACCCATGAGCATTTGATAGATACTTGTTGGATGGGTGAATAAGAGTCCGTTTAGATGATAGCCAGGAAGAACCCATGGAAGAGAGGTAATTGGTTTCTGAAATTAGAAATGAAGTCCTCTTCTCATGAACAAGTTATGTGAATGTTTAGAGAGCTATGCTGACCAGTGATTTTAAGTATTTTTAACTTAAAAAAAGGGGAGGTTCTTTGAGCTGTTCCTCACTGCAGATTATTAAAAAGACTATGAAAGAAAATAATCACCAAAGAATTGGCCAGAAAGAGGCAATAGTTTGGACAAAACTCTTTCTGCATCCTAATGTTCTCCTGTAGCTTGATGGGAATTCTGGTAAAAAATGTCAAAGACTCAAATAGAAAATCAGGTACTACAAGTAGTGTGTTTAACCCAACCATAAAGCACATAATTAGTTAATAATACATCAAATTATGATAAAGAGAAACATGATGTGTCATGTGGTGGGGACTGCTGAGGCCATTTTTGCCATATTTCCTAATATATCTAACACAGAGAGGGTGCTCAAAAATACTATTGAACAGAAGAATGGGTGAATGTTAATAGCTCACAATGAGGGTGCATCAGTTAGAAATTACATGATAAAAAGAGGCAAACAGAACACGGTTAAGAATGTGACATAGTTATTGAAACATAGCTGAAGACTGCCTAAAGAAGACATAGGACCTATTACTTGCTGGGCCCAATACCTATAAATAGTTGATAGAAAATTCTAAGTCTTTATGAAATCAAACAGAATTTACCTTTGAAAGACTAAAAAAAAAAAAAAGCATCACCACTTCTGTTACTTGACAGAAACAACTCAGGGAGTCATGAGGTCTTGCAGCATGGCTTGTTCACACCTAGATGGACCAGAGTTCATCTGGAAACTGGGGCCAGGCTGTATCCCATAAAGCCCATCGCTAACAAGCTACTTCCACCAGTCAGTTGCACCTCCCCAAGTTTCCATAATCTTGCAAAATAGCAACAACAGCTGGGCAGAAAATGCTCAAATACATGAACTTGTGGGGAGCAGTTCATATTTTAATAGTAATATCCACTCCTAGCATCCACAAGTTCGTGGCCACAAAATAAAACAGATCAGTCCAACTCTAATAGTGTCCATAGTCTTTGCCAGTCCCCGTAGTGTTCCAAAGTCCAAAACCTAAAATCTCCTCTAAGACTCATGATCTCTTGTAATATTTTAAAAAGACAAGGTACATGCTTTCAATTTTGTGGCACAGACTTCACATTCCCATTCTGAAAGGAAAGAATGGAGAAAGACTTGACCAAAGAAAGACTGAAGCTCAGGAGGACAAACACCAATCCATGTAGCTTCATGTCTAGCATCTGGAGTTTATGGTAACATCATATGGCCTCCAACATGCTTGAGTAACCCCATCCCCAAAGTTCTGTTTCAGAAGCATATGTGGACTCTCTCTTGGATCAGCTCCAATGAATGTCTACAGTTTTCACACCTTCACCTCCCCCTCCCCCCACAGTGTAAATCCCACATTCTTGGCATCTCCAACATCTTTAGTATCTCCACTACAACTTAGTTTTTACCTTTGCAATTCCATGCACAGTGTACTCAGGAGCTCCATGCTGGGATTCTGAGCCTGCTGCCCATGGTTCAGCCTAGAGGGATTTCTGGAGTCTTAGTGCAAGTCTGTAAGACTCAATAACTTTTTCATCTTGCGAAATCACCGCTATGTGAATGAGGATGCCAAGTTATATTACAAACTCACAATGTAGCTTGGGTCACTTGGAGCACATCTATAGCACCCTCTGCAGGTCCTCATCAGCCTTGTTTGTCTGAGTTACCAGGTCAGTGCGCCTTTCCTCACTAAGCTATACATTTTTCACATCTTTTGGCCCCACATCCTGACTTCTGTCACTGTGAGCATAGCTAAAAGCATTGAGCACTAACCATGCCAAAGGTAACTGTTATGCTGTCTCAAAATTTTCTCTTCTGATCAAATAAGTCCATTAGTTTTTAATTCGGCCTCATTCAGAATTTCAGGAAAAAGAATGTAGGCAGAGTCTTTGCAGGAATACAACACAAATGGCCTCCGGCCAATTCCTGAGAGAGTCCCTGCTCCCCTCTAAACCTTTGTGAACATGGTGTTTTAATTTTTTTTTAATTTTTATTTTACTTTTTAGATTACGTTTATATGTGTGTGGCAGGAATGGGTGTTGCAGAATATTTTAAGGTGTGTTACTTTTGTGTGTTGCATTTGTTTAACTCTGTGAACCTGTGTTATTATGCCCGTCTAAAACACCTGATGGACTAATAAAGAGCTGAACAGCCAATAGCGAGGCAGGAGAAAGGATAGGTGTGGCTGGCAGGTGGAGAATTAATAGAAGGATAAATCTAGGAGGGGAAGAAGGAGCAAGAGAACAAGAAGAGGAAGATGGTAGGGACCAGCTACCTAGCCACCCAGCCAGCCACAGAATAAGAGTAAAAGTAAGATTTACAGAAGTAAGAGAAAGGTAAAAGCCCAGAGGCAAAAGATAGAAGAGATAATTTAAGAAAAGCTGGCTACAACAAGCTAAGGCTGGGCATTTATAAGTAATACTAAGCCTCCCTGTGTGATTTATTTGGGAGTTGGATAGCAGGCCCCCAAAGAGTAAAGGGAAAAGACCAAAAACAGCCAACAAGTGGGGATATGTGCACATGAGTGTAGGTGCCCACAGAGGCCAGGAGAGAGCAGCAAGTTCTCTAGAGCTGGCCTATACACCACATGGTCAGTTTTGTCACAGTAACAAACCTACACCAAGTACAAAATTTTTCTGCATTGACTTGCTTCTTATCACGGTGACATAATGTCTAACAGAAACAACTTAAGGGACAAAGTATTTATTTGGGCTTATGTTTTGAGAGGGGACAAGCTATTATGGTAGGGAAGGCAGGGTGACAGGTAGTACCATCTGTAGTGGCAGAAGTTTGCAGCATGACTTACTCACATCCTGGAAGCCCAGAAAGGAAACAAACAAACAAACAAAAAAAAACAACTGGAACAGTACCATGGCCAGGTTGTAATGTGTAATGCCAGCAATCTGCTTTGTGAAACTAGGTCCCACCTCTAAAAACCCACACAATGTTTGAAAACAATGCAACCAGCTAGTTCAAATACATGAGCCTGTGATAGATGTTCTGTATCTAAACCATAATAATCATTACATAGAGAACAAAGAAACAAATCCATGCCCAGAAGGTTATTGATTAAAAGAAAAAAGAATTATCAGAATGATACTGAGTATGCAGAGATCTGTTTTGAAAGCAGTTGATAAAAAGTTTCTTAAGGGTACTATTCCATCATGGCTTCCACTAAAATAGTCACTTCACTTTATGAGGGCCAGAGTTGGGACTGTGAATTAATTATGATAATTTTGAAGTATTTATGCAAAAGGAGGCCTATGTGTATGAATAAGTAAGTGGCTCTTAGTAACATTTTCTGATGAATAAGTCAATTTAAAATTGGAAATCTGTGTCCTCTGGTAATTTCTTCTAAGCCTTCTTTACTGTGAAATCCCCTTTCAAAATTAACACACCTAGAAGATATTCATTAAACATTTGTTGAATGGATGAATTTTGATGTGACATTGAGATAATACTGTCAGTTTATTATTACTTTGAAGTAGTGCCCATTTGCTTAGTTTTCACAACCAATTTTCTTTTGCAATGATTACAGAACTGCAAGGAAATCTGATACTCAGGAAGAAGTTACAAAGACAAGGGCCTGTTGTGAGTTAGGATCGGGTTTCACAATTCCAAAGTTCTACCTGTTTCTCAAAATTACATAACTACAACCTGCATTATATGTGCAAAACTACAGAAGTGTGAGTGAAGACAATCTTCCATTAGATGAGAAATGTGCAGTAATTAATTTAAAAGGCTAGTGATGCATAAAATGGTGAATGCTAGATAAATAAACTACTATGAAGATAAGCTTGGAATAATAAGTACCAAAATACTCTTTGAATTTGAAAATAATTTATTCTAGCATCACATCAAAAAATGCTAATGTTTCAAACGGATAATTTCTATAGTTCATTGCTCAGTAGACAATATCAGTAAATGGTATCAACCAATTTGAGGTGATTAAATAATAAATTCATGTACATGAACTCTACAGGAAGCAAACAGTATTGTGGTGTTTCATTCCCAGTATCTTTAAGTCAAATCAGCTGCTCCCAGACTGCAGCTCATTGCTGCTATAATGGAACAGAATACAAGACCAAACACACAGAGTGCCAGTTGTACAGTGGAGCTTTAACACCCTAGTGTGACGGCAAATTAAGTAATTTTAGAGCTGAATCTCTGGGCAACCACATAATATGGTGTTCTCATTTTACATAATGAGAAGATTGAGGCCCAAAGATATTATCTGGCCTAAGGTTTGCACAGTCAACAAGGAGCGGAAAGCTGCCTCTACCCAGACACCGTATCACAGCTTCTAAGTTCCTTTTGTTGCACACTGACTCTCACAAAGATGAGGAAAGGAGGAGACAAGTACAGAGACAAAAACTGTTTCTATCCTTTAAATAGGAACATTAAAATCTTGTATTTCTTATGCCAGAACTTTATTGAAGCTTTGTTTAAACAGACTAAAGTTTGGAGATCAGAATTCAGTTTTAACTCTTCTAGAAATTTGTAAGCATTTACAAAAGCAGATATAATAATATAACAGAACTGTCATGTATCTGCTATATATAATTTTGAATCAAATTCAAAAACTTCATTCATAAGTATATTAGCATGTATCCATAAGTATAATCACATACCTTTAACACACCTAAAGAATTAATATTTTTCAATGTTGCTGTCAAAGTCAATGTCCAAATTCTGACTTATCCAATAAATATCACAACTTTTAGACTTTTAAAGAAGAAAACCAATTTAAATTCAACTATATTATTGAAAAATACAGGAAAAAAATATTCTGAGTCATGATAGTCACATTAGAATCTGCTATGGATATTGCCTCATGAAAAATGGTGAGAAATCTGAGGCATGATGAAGACCTGGGCATATAATCATTACTATTGGATAATCATATCAAGTGGCCCAATTTCAATGACTACTTTAAAAGACATGAGTTTGTAATAAAAATGTGTTGGCTAGGTAGACAGCAGTGTTTATCAAATTATCGATTCCATACACACACCAAACTGATCTTAGATACATGGCAATATGGAGATTCTACAGGGAGCAGTGGTGGAGAACCTGGGGAATCGTCAGCTGGACTGGAGTCAGGGGCTCCAAGTCTAGTGCTGGCTCAGCCAGAGTGTTGTGCACAAACCTGCTGGACTCTTGAGTGTCAGTGTCCTCATGGCTTCAAAAACAGAATGGACAAGATGACCTCTGAAGTCCTTTCTATATTTAATAGTCAGTGGTTATAAATATTGATTGAAATTCAAAGGCAGCCTTTCATTGTGTTATTAAATGTTGATGTCTCACCTGCCACATATTTTCTGTAGACTTTGTCTGATGGTGACTCTCTGTGACTATGTAGGTTGTACTGCAGAGGGCAGCATTCAGGGGTGAGCAGAAGCAGAAGCCTAGCAGGCTGCCTAACCCCACATCATTTCCTGTATCACTCGGAGAGACGCTAGTGCCCCCTGTTGGTTGGTCAGATTTAGCGTGCTTAAATTTGACTTTGAAGTAATGGGTAATTTCGTACTTAAACATTTTTTTTTTTTTTTTTTTTTTTTTTTTGGTTTTTCGAGACAGGGTTTCTCTGTTTAGCTTTGTGCCTTTTCCTGGAACTCACTTGGTAGCCCAGGCTGGCCTCGAACTCACAGAGATCCGCCTGGCTCTGCCTCCCGAGTGCTGGGATTAAAGGCGTGCGCCACCACTGCCCGGCCCGTACTTAAACATTTTAAATGGCAATACTTATTATTTATGTAAAATGCAAAATTAACTAGATGTCCTTTATGGCAATCCTAATCTTCTGAGTTTAGCAGGTACACACACACACACACACACACACACACACACACACACACACACACACACATTGTCAATTTGCATTGAGATTAAAAGGGTTGGGGAGAAAGACAGGAGCAGGAAATCACAGAGGAATCTCCTTCTGGAATGCAGGTGATGGTGACGCTGATTGGGACAGAGAAAGAGAAATTGTATTCTGGATATATTTTGATGATAGGGAATATACGTCTTACTAATAGAGCTGATGCAGGATGTATGAAGACTGATTCTTCATTTTAAAGATGAACAACCTGAGATTCAGGAGGCTTCCATGAAGAATCACACACACATACAAATAGTGCCACGGGAATCCAAATCCAGATAACTCTAAGTAAAAGACTTACATTTTTCATTTCATTCTCATTATTCTCTAAACACATTTGGGAAAGCCATTTAATTTTTCTTTAAATATACAATGAAACTTCAAAAATTTGAATGTTAGAAGACCACAGCATCCAGAAGAGTTATGTCTCAAAGTAAGACAGCTATTTCAGCTTTGGATGCCAAATTTCTCCCTCCTCCAAAACATGCTTAAAATGTTTCATTAGTTTCCCAGTCAATCTATAAATGCTTGTGTAGTCCATATTCTAGCTGAACCTTGAAAAGAGATTTGAATAAATTATAGTAGAAAACAAGCACATTGCCATATTGATGATCAACCAACACTAAAAAAAAATGTCAGGAAATATATTTATCTCTTTTTTCATGGGGTTATGGAGATAAAGCTGATAATACCAAGAGAGGTCAAAAGTTAACATATAATTAACACATTCTTCTAGAAAGTTTGAAGACACTGGAAAGGTGTGCTACTGGTCTACTATGCTCCTGCCTCTTATAATATTTGTTTGTTTGTTTTCCCTTCAGGGAGGCTGTCAACTTGCCTATGCAGACCTTGTCTTGAATTGCCTCTAAGGAAAGACTCAATGACGTAATGAAAAGAAAGCAAAAAGTATGCATCTACGTGGCTGAGTCAATTGGAAATGGCTTTAAAAGGAAAGGGGAAACATGTATTTTGATTTCTGTGAGGAACTACTAATTAAAGATGTAATGAAGTAATGATAAAGAAAAATCCAGTAAAGATAAGGAAAAAATGCTGCTACAAGTAGCAGAAAGGATGAGATTTCAATCTAGAGAACTATTTGCAATGGTCATCATCTGGCATAGCCATCCAAAAGCATTGTTAAATGTCCCACCGCAGTGTTGAGATCCTAAGCTGGAATGTCACTGTAATACTGTGGCCTGGAAAGTGGGGAATGAGCAATGTAAGAGGCTGAGTTAGAGAGAGGGATGGGGTTGACCAGGAGAAGAGAAGTTCTGAGCAGAAGAGAAAGTACATTTGAGGACACAGATACCAGCATGCAGGGCCAATCAACAACCTGAAGCCACTTGGCATACATGGGAGTAACCAATAAAGAAAGCAACAGGTCCTGGCGAGTCATAATCCTGAGCAAGGATTTCAGAAACCAAAAATAAAGTGTTACGGAATGAAGTTTTGACTGCAAAAGCAAGGTGGAGGCTTCCAAAGTTTAGGCAAGAAAGAGAAATAATTGGTTTTTCTTTTGTGATTATTCAAAAGGAAGAAGAATGAGGATGGAAGAAAAGGATGGAGAGAGAGAAAAGAGGGAAGAAAGAGAGGGAGGGGAGGAGGGCAGCAAGTTCAATAATATTAGTCACTATATTGCTACTAGTTCAGTAAAGAGGGCCTCGGGACTAGAGTTTGTAGGACATCTCAAGAATAGGCAACATGGTGTAAAGAACCAGGCTCTGGTGAAATCACTAAAATGTCAGTTTATTATGATGTGGAAATGTTCAGGTGGCAGCTAGAAATGCAGCTTTGATGACCATAAAAAAGGCTGACGTTGAAGGAAAGACAGTAGTTAGATGAAACAGATAATCGTGTTAGGAAGACTACAACAGACGAGAAGAACAGTGAGAAAAGCTATAACATCAAGAATGAAGACATTGTAGAAGGCTTTCCAAGAGAAGTAAGAAGACAGAAAAGCATTATGGGAGAAAGTTCTACCATTTCAAGGGGAGGCCATAAGCCTCCCATCCAGCCACTTTTGCTCTAGGAATTTACCCAATATTTAAAAGGTATGTGTTCAAGGGCATTTAGTTCACTTTCACACACCAGTGTATTTTGAATTATATTTCTTCTGTAGCTTATCACATCTTACCTATTTGTCTCTGTTTACATTGTTTATGAAATACATGAAATTTAAAAGAAAGAAAATGTAATTATTTCCAACATTAGTCAATGAGTCTCTCTCTCTTTTTTTCCTTCAGGAAAGCAGGCATTTAACTTCTATCATTACTCAGAATCAGTCAGGTTTTATTGTATAATATGAGCCAACTGAATTAAAATGAACATTAGAATCCAATCCCATGGCATCTCTAGTAATTTCCAAGCATGCCCAAGGTACACACACATATGGAATGGTAATTGTAGCAAAGTCTGCTGCACCTGCACAGGCAAAGCATTGTATCTTAAAGTTTTTAGCAAGATAGGGAAAGAAAGGTTCAAAACAGAGACAATATATGAAAAGAGAAGAAGATCCCAAGACAATAAATAATGAATGTGTCTCTAGCGTTTGGTGACTTGGAAAGAGGAAGGCAGGGACCACACCGGTAACAAAACAATAGCAAAAATGTCCAGACTGTGACAATTTAGATCAACAATTGGGATGCTGGGGACATCAGGTTATGAGAAGACTCTTGTTAGCTTAGCTGTTGGGATAAAGATTGTGAAAAGAGCCCACTCAGTTTCTCATAAGAAGCACTCTGAGCAAGTGCGTCCATCCAGGATGGTTATGTTCAGGGGAAGCCAGTAGCACACAGGAGAAGTCAGACATACAAATTACTACATGATGCACAAAAATGCTCCTGGATGCTTGGCTCCTTCAAGACATTTTGCTTTTGTTGCTGTTATTTTGTACTGCTTTTCTTTGTTGTAAAGTGTATGTAACACAAACGTTTAAGTATATAACTTAGTGGAATTAAGTACATTTGTACTATTATATCATCATCACCAAAAATCTCTCTCAAAATTTAATTTTTAAAGCTTTTACTTTTCTAAACTGGACTCTATACCCATTTAACAATAACTCCTTGTGCCAGAGAGATGGTGCAGTGGATAAAGATGTTTGCTGCCAAGCCAGATGACCTGAATTTAATCCCTGGAGGAAACCCACATGGCATAAGAACAGAAGTAACTTCTGCAAGTCATCCTCTGACCAGACATGTGTACATATGCACACATATGTACACATATACACATATTACATAAATAAATGTAAAGTTAAAAGATAACTTTAAAATATCACCTTAATCTACTTTTTCTCCAACTGAAAGCTGTCACTCAACTTTCTATCCTTATGTATTTGATGACTGTAAAGTTCGTTCATACAGGTAGCAACCACACATTATTTATTTGTGGCCAGCTCATTTGGCACAGCACACCATCTTTAAGACTTGGATATGCTGTAAATCTGTATCTGAATTTCATTCCTTTTAAGAATAAATCATGCTCCATTCTGTGCACACATCACATTTCTCCATTCATCTTCAGGTGGACTTTTTTGGCTGTCCTTATCTTTAACTTTTTTGAACACTGCTGCCTTGAGCATTGGTACCTGTTCATGGAAGCCACAATGAAACGCAATTAAGTCATTTTAAACTTTTGACTTGTTGGGCATACCTGTTTATTCCTTCTTTCACAGAACTTGTAGAACACCTTGTTGTCAGGTGTATTTAAGGTAAAACCATCTGTTGTCCAGACTGATCTACAGGGTTCTGATACCATAGATAATGACCAACTAACTAATTGTACCCTTAGAATAGTTTTGAGTGTAGATTATTTAAAAAAATATTATGAGCCTATTCATACTATAATCTACTATGCTCAAAAGCTAGAGAACAAAACTGAGTGAAGAGTAAAGAATGATTTGACAGGACTGGTCATTTTGATTCACACTTCTATTATAAAGAATACCAGTTGCCTATGCTCCTCTAAAAAAAGTGTTGTTGTTGTTTTTTGTTGTTGTTGTTGGAAACACCCTCTTTCAATGCCCCCAAATATGACCAGAAACCAATACCCGCTTTTTCATATGTTGATAGGAAGTCCCTCAAATGAGATAGAGTTAATACTCTTGCAAATTCAATTGATTTCTATGCCACTATTTAAAATGAGATCACCAGGAAGGACGATTTTAAATTTAAATGAAGGCTGCCTTGGGTGGAATAACTTTCTCTTGATCCTCACGTTGTAATCAATAGGGAACTCCGGCTGAATCTGATTTTTTGCATTTTTCAGCAACGTCAGGAATCTGAATGCAAAAATCTGCTCTGTTATGTGGATTTGTGAACTGTCTGGAGGGTTCTCGGTCCATTAACCAAAGGATAGATTACCCAGAGACACAAATGTAATGTTTTTGTCTCCCACTGAGACAGTCTTACTCCAATATTATTCATGTGATTTCAGGAAAAGTGGTTTCTGTTTTCTTTAGGTTCACACCTGAACATTTATAAACAGCAAGGCATTCTCTTGGTGTTCATTTAAAATTCTCCAGCAAAATTAATTGCACATGCACTTTAAAAACCCTGGATTCCAGAGCTAGCAATGAGGACATTTTAGAATTTATTCACTCAAGCTCCCAAGTGAATGACCATAATACAACATGTTACTTAGGCATAGTGTGAAGGGCTGCAGCACCTGTTGCCAAGGAACAAACCTGTCAGTAAAAAGAAAGACACGATACACCCTGTCCATGACTGGGATAAGACATCTAAATATTAGCCTTGGACCTATCATCCTGATGTTATAACTGGCTAACATTTGCCTAACTTTCATAACCAGTCTAATAGAGACAAACCTACTTATGATGCTTCCATTTCTTACTTATGCACTGTGCATGTGTGTGTTCATATGTGTGTAGGTACATATGTGTATGTAGGTACCATGGGTTTGCAAATGCGTTTGTGTATTTGTAGAGGCAAAAGGACAATATTGGGTTTGATCCTCAGGAACTCGGTCCAACTCCTTAGAGACAGAATCTCTCATTGGCCTGTAGCTAACCAATTACATAAGACTGACTGGTCAGTGAGCTCCAGGGATCCTCCCCAGTGCTGAAATTATAAGTGCGTGCCACCACATCTGGCATTTTTGTCGGGGTCCTGGGAATTGAACTCGGGTCTTCATGCTTTAAGATAAGCACTTTATTAATTCACCAGTCTCTCCATCCCTTGAATGATTTTTTTATTTATATTTTAGTGGTACTGGGAATTGAACTCATGCCTCTGCACATGCTAGGCAGACACTCTATCACTGAGCTACATTCTTGTGTTGGTTAATTTCAATTTCCAGCAATTGGAATGGATTAAGAAATGCCAGAGGTTATTAATGCAGCATACCTTTAGGTGTGTCTATGAGCATGTCTCTAGAGAGGTTTAACTGAGAAAGGGAGTCATACTGAATGTGGGTATTACCATCCCCTGGGCAGGAGTCCCAGACTGAACAAGGAAAGTAAAGAGAGAAAGTGAGCTGAGAATTGAGATTTCTTTTGAGCCACTCCTACCTCCCTGCCCTCACCACCATGATGGACTGTCTACCTCTGAACGGTGAGCCAAAATCACTTTTGTCAAGTATTTGACTACCAAGACGAGAAAAGTAACTAACACACCCACCAAGTTCCTGAAGTTCATTCAGATCTATTGCTAGACTCACACCAATCAGAACTACAGGTCTGTGGAAAAAGAAAATGAACCTATACTTTCATAAGTTAGAATTATCAAATAAGATATTGTCAAGAATGCTAAGTGGCAAATGCTTTTTAAAAAATGCTTCTACCATTCCCTATTATGCACAGAGGTAAACAATCAGAGCACTTATAAATCAGCCCTTTGTCTGGACATGCAATAAAAATCTAATATTCTCAAGGAAATTTCTCCTCCTAGCCAGAGCCATAATCATGCATTTTAAGCATAATATGAAATATTAATGGCTTTTCTTTTCCTTACTCTCTTTTCATTCTTTTCTGCTCCAGTCCTGTCCATCTTTTCTCTTTAAAGGGTAAAACAAAGTCATTCTGCCCTTGCTTCTGAATCGTGTGTCCTTGCCAACACCTGAGGCAGTGAAAAAAGATGAAGAAATGACAGTATCTGGTCTCGCTGACTCTCACTACATTGCTGGAGATATTTAGTAACTCAGACACAGTGTTAACTCTTCCTTGTCCCTGGGCAGCCCTGGTGATAGCTATGCTCTGGTTTCTCTCATCAGTGTATGTGGTTTGTTTAGAGTTAAAATTATAAGGACCAGTGGAGTAAGGGAAGTAGCCCTCCCTTCTTGGAAACTAGTTAGTGAAGATGAGCTGCATTCATTTATTCATTTGTCCAGAGATATGTTAATATTTGATTCAGGAATCCTGTAATATTGTTCAGTTGACTCTAACCTAAAAGTAGCTGGAGGTAAGGGTGTAAAAATTCAAAGAAGATTTAAATTTTCCTCCAATCCCCATTCTCCCAATATTTATTGAATGCCTCCTGCATGCCACATACTATGCTGGGTGTTGGGATATAAAACAACATTCACCTTAATCTAGTGAAAATAAAGTCAATAAATAAAGTAATGCTTTTTCCCACTCAGAAGATAATGATACAAACTGAAAAACAAAGTGGAGGAAAGAAGCAGATGTTGCAACAGGGTAACACAAGAGACAAGCTTCTCTTAAAGGGCTGCCAACTACAGTGGTTTAGAGGGCAGTCCCCAGAGTAAGACAGTCTAGGGTGTAAATTCTGAAATCTATGGCACATGATATATGGTACTTAGTCTATGTGCTAGTGATTTGCCTCTGAGAACATGGTTTAACATCCCTAAACCTCTCCAAATAGAATGTCTAACTCCAGGATCTCACATTTATTTTGAACTAATTCAAAAGAATCATTATTACTATTAAATATAGAAGTAACATTTAAATGAAACCTGGAGTATACCAAGTGTATATTCATGGAGAAGCAAGAAAAGAGTTTTCTAGGCAAAAGACAATGTCTTTGAGTAACAAACATTCTTGGATCAAGAACTATTAGGAGGTCTGATTGGCCAAAGAAGTCAAGCATAAGGAAGGAAAGGCTTTCTTAAAATAAGATAAAAGGAAAGAGCTAGGGAGAGATCATGCGGTTGACACTAAGGGCACTGGACTATATCTGGATTTCATTCTATAAGCAACTGGAAGTCCCTGGAGAGATTCAACCAGAGGAATGATAGTAACTAATTCAATTCACAGTGTTACCAGCTCTCTCCTTTCAGTGTGGTGGCGAATGGTTAGAATAGTCAAATAAAAGGGGTTGGAAACATGGAGAGACTGCCCAGTGATTAAGAACACTGACTACTCTTGCAGAAGACCTATATTCAGTTGCCAGCTCCTCTATGGTGACTCAGAACTGTGGGTTACTCTAGTTCCAGGACTATGACACCCTCTGTGGCCTCCATGGTTACTAGAAATGCATATAAGGCATTTACATCATGCAGGCAAAACACTCACATATGTTAAAAAAAAACGATTTTAAAACTCAAAATCAGATGTAGAAAGATCAGGTGCAATCATTCTCATGAAAGATGGTGATATTTTGCATGACTAAGGTGACAAGGAAAACAAGTGAACAGATTTCAGACATATTTTCAAAGTCAATTGATTTTGATCATGAACTAGATAAAGATACGGTAAACTGCATTCTTCAAAGATGACCATAATACTTCATGTTCCCTAAATATGATGCTGGAAATCTCCCATCTCTGAGTTCAGTCAGATTCTCCTCCCTCTCTAACAGTTGGTGTCATTGAGACTGCACCAGCCTTACACAAACTATGCTATGCAAATCTTCAAGGGTCTGGTTATGGGCATCTGACCTTGGACAGACATGAAAAATGTTTCACACACACACACACACACACACACACACACACACACACACACACACACACACAAAAAAAAAAAAAAAAAAAATCACATCTCCCTAAATCTCAGAATGAAACCTTATTTAAAAATAAGCTTTCTGTAGATGTAAATAGTTAATAAAAATGGACCGGATTAGGACACATTGTAATTATAATCTGTCTGTCTGATTACAAGAAGAGGAAAGGACACGAAGACACAGATACACCCAGAGGGAGGAAGCCCATGTGACAAGAAAGACTGACATTGAAGGCACGAAGCTGCAAATCAAAGAATTTTGAGGATTACCAGGAAACCAGCGGATGCTAGGAACTTCAAGAAAGGATTTGTCTATGAAGCCTTTAGAAGGATTACAGTCTTGAACTTGACATTGCCATATAGAGACAAAATATTTAAGAACCTCACTGGCGTCATTGATATGAAAAATTGAACATAAGCTGGTGGAGATATTTTCAATTGTGTGTACTGGGGCAGAGGTGCTACATGAATGTGTGTGCTAGCATCCACCCTATTTGGATGTTAGGAGAGCCCAATTAGTATCTTCAGCAAGAGCAGTATATGCTCTTAACAGCTGAGCCATCTCTCTAGCCCCAAGCTAGTGAATTTTGTGTAAGTACAGTTCTCAAAAGGGCCAACCTGTTTCCTTTAACACTTATACGTCACAGAAAGACAGATGGAAAAAAAAAACAGAATTGTTCAATTTTTAGTTAAAATGTAAAGGAACTTTGAAAATCTTTGATGGATTTGGAAAAACAAAACAAAGAATAAAAGTAAATTCAATGTTCATTACATGTTCTGTGGCCTGAAACAGAAGAGTCTCAAAGAGAGATGCAAAATTCTAATGCAGGACTTGTTAGGAAACTGTCTCGATGCTAGGACGAAAACAAGACTGTAACTGTAAAACTCACCACTACAGCACCAAAAAGATTTAAGGTGGTACCTCATAAACCCTTCAGACATACACAGAGCCATCAGGATTTAAGAGTCTGCCTTTTAAATCAATAAGCAACTAAGCTTCTTAAGGGTTGATGCCCACAGCAACACACAGGAAGCCTATGATAGAAAAAAGGCTCACACTAAAAATATCTATGGGGTGTCTTTTGTCTAATAGAGTAGACTTATAAATAGATACATATGAAGTCCCAAGCTTTCTAAAGGAATTTCATGAACTTGGGCAGAAAGGAACAGGTAAATCATACAATGAAGAGAGCGGGGTCTCTGATTACATGAACTGCTTTGGACATGAAGCAGAATAAAAAACTTACCCAACTGCAAACCTGGACCACTTGTGGAAAAGGAGCCAGGGAGTACAAAGACTGGGAAAAGTAGGGTCCACTGGTCAGAAAAAGTATCCTCTAGGGAGTAGTTCTGAGCATTTAATGAAGAATGGCCAACAACTGGATTTCAAAAGTGTGGTTTGACCATGACTGTTGTGTCTTTAATGTCTTCCATTTTTTTAATGAGAATGTGGTTACTCTGGACTGCACTCCATTGCATGCTGGGTGAGCGGGAGACAGGTAATTAGAATATTTTGGTCACAACTCTTGAAAAAGTAAGAAGAATCATGCTGAAGGTCTGGAGACAAGAGTGAAAAAGGAGGAGAGTAGAAACCCTAGTCATCTTTGGCCAAGTTAACTGTGAAATGTACATAAGAATTTCAAATGCAATCTCCTCAATTCATTCAGGAACCTAACGTCACAGCATGTCTTCCACCAATGACATTTTTATGAAGCATGGCCCTAGAAGCCACTGTGGCCTTAACAAAAGCAGATTGTTGGTCTTCAAATGATACAACATACAATACCAGCACAATTCAGCTTAGGCTGACCAAATATTTTAATGCTCATATTTGTCACTTTGAAAGAACCCTGACCTCATAAAAATAAGTTAAAGACAACTTTATTCATTGAAAATGTATGAGTGTTTAAAGTTTAAAAAAAAAAAAAAAAGATACATTACCCTTGCAGACACATTACCCTTGCAGGAAAAAAAACAAAACAAAACAGAATTTGAATTTGATCTGATCACTTGCCAACAGTGAAATCTTGGTAGAGACTCCAGTTGCAGTCCAATGCAAATGAGGACTATTTCAAAATGGTGTTCCTATGGGAATGCCAAGAGACCTTAAACACCTCAGTGTGCCAGATACAGCCAGGAAAAGAGGTAGTCATTTTGCAAAACTGTTAGGTAATGGGAACCAGCAAGAATAAGCAGCACTTGGATGAAAGATGACCGTGCAATAAATTTCTACTACGACTCCCTCTACCTCTGAATTAAAGGCTTGGGGAAGCCAGACAAAACAGAGAGAAAGATCCAGCTCACCCCTCAGTAACCTGTGCCGATGAAAGCAGTGTGCGGGTTGCAGGAAATCTCTCCTAAAAACAAACCATTCCAGCATGCCAGAAAGTATGACTCTGGGTTAAATGCCATCTCTGTGTCATTGGAATCCTTTCAGTTTGGAATGTTGTGGCTTCAATAGAATACCATTACATTTTTAAGAAGCAACTGGGCAGCACTCAGAAAGGAGCAGTCTCTGCCTCCTCTGCCCTGGTCTCTCCCGAAAAGGATAAAGAAGGGCACCATCAAAGCTGCAACCTGCTTCGTTTTGCAAACAAGCCAATGGTTCCAACCGAAAGTGTAATTATGGATCAGAGTCTTCTGTGTGGCTTCTCAAAAACCCAGCCACCTGCTAGAAGACATTTAATAAATCCCCGTGGGCCAGGAAATGCTAAGTACTTAGACGTTGACAGGACCATGGGAAATTGAAACTATAAAGCATAAAATAAATCAAGCTTTCAATTATTGTTTCATACTTAGCACGAGAACTCTAGGGGGCAGTGCAGAGTCCCACATATAATAGAACACCAATGATTATATTTTTATAAGCTACAGGTTATGAGGCTACAGGTTACAAGAAATAACCTTAATCTGCAAAACAATTAATAAAATAAGATACAGAGCAATCTTTCAACACTTGGATATGGCCATCAGCAAGGGTTTATTACTGGTAGTACCTTCTAAACTGTGGCAAAATTCTGCTGCTAGGAATCTCGCTCAAATGAGATTTAGGGACTCATAAATGCTGTACTTGGGACTATACTTGTTTTTCCCACTTCCTCCCCCTTCCAGTTCCTAATGTTAGATACAGATCATAAATGTCTCATTTTGAATTTCAATAAAATATATTTATGCATTCAGATCTATCATCAAATGTTAAAGCTTCAAATATCTTAAACACAAAGAAGGAAATGCACATTGGTTTAGGAGTTTAAAATGTTTAGAGTTATATATTTTTTTGTTTGTTTGCTTGTTTATATTTAGAGAAACTGCAAATGTACTGGACAAAATCTAAGACAACAGTCATGCCTAAGTCCCTTAATAATTATTACTAACATGAAACATTGGGGGGACTTGGAGAATTCTCTGGCACTTTTTCACCTAAAGAGGAAAACCAGAATGAGATGCAAATCAGTACTCTTATCTAATGAATAATGTAAATGAATGTTCTGCATATAGCAAGTCAGTCTGCAGGAATTCTTTCTGCCTCACCTCACATTTCTTGGGGGTTTAAGCACTGTGTGTCACAAGAAATTAGAAGAAGGGATTGCCAAGTAATGGCAGAGTCCTTGAGCCCAAAGTTAGTGTAGACAGTAAAGACATTAGGGTGCACAGAGCGCAAGGCAAGGAGGAAGCTGACATTTAAAACAAACATATTGCTATTTTTCCTTTGCTTCGTTAATGGAGTTATACGGCACTGTAACCTGTAATTATTTGTGTGTCTATTAAAGGGATTAAACAATACCTTTTTGCAAGGACTAAGACTAACTATGAAAACTCATCTTTCTCCCAACCCCTAATGCATGGCAAAATAATGTTGCTAAGAGTATTTTGCTGTCTCTTTCACATATCCTAACACTTAAGACTTTTTTCAGTTAGCGTGACAGAATCCATTTAAAACTGTAGTTTGTGCAGCTTTCTAGTTCCATGAGCAGTACTCAGTTCTTCAGACAATAGCTGCAAACAAGTCCTCGTTTATGCAGCACATAATCGATTGATATTAACCATGGGTGTGCTCAGAGTTTCCTTTCAGTCATAGGTTATTTCATTGAAATGTATTTTTTATTTAAAATTCACTGCCATTGTATCTAGTTTTGAGAAAAAAAAAGCTATAAATACACGATTATTTTTCTTGTGTTTAAAAACTGCACATGCCTTGGTTTTTGTTTTTAGTCGTTGTCGATGTTAAATGCTTTTATCTTCTATGCCCAACGGAAGGAGTGTCTAACTAGCCTTACAACAGCGTGGCAGAATCTATTTTTCATCAGATATTTAGCAGATTTGTTACTGCTCTTGATGCCATGAAAAACTACCTAACAAAACCACCTGAAGGAGGAAATGTGGCGTGCATCGTGATGGGGATGGCATGGCAGCCAAGGGCTGAGGTGGTGGTCACATTGCCTCTTCAGTCAGGAAGCAGGGAAAAATGAATACTAATACTCAGCTCACTTTCTCCTATTTATCCAGGCCAGGACCCCAACCCATGGGATTGTAACACCCACATCTAGGGTGGGTTTTCCTGCATCAATTAGCCTAATCTCTAAAGTTCTTCACAGAGATGCCCAGTGGTTTGCTACCATAGTGAGGCTTTTGGCATAGCTGAGCATCAGCTATCTCTCTGGATTGTTGTCTTGAAGCTGTCTACAGCCATCTTTAGAGAGACCTCTGAATACAGGGTGGATGAAATTGAGCTGTAAAGATTAAATTATTTGATGGAGGGTCTTTGAAATATGTTTTAAATTCAATGCCATAAAAACAAACAAACAAACAAAAAAAACAAAACAAAACAAAAAACCAAACAGATGAGCCCTATTTCCTGTGCTGCGCTGCGGCCTTTCTCTTTCTCTCCCGGTCCCAGGCGCTTCGGGAGCCGCTGGTTACCGTTTCGACATGGCCAAGTCCAAGAACCACATACACACACTCACAACCAATCTCGAAAATATGGTACAGAAATGGTATCAAGAAACCCCGGTCACAAAGAAATGAAACTCTTAATTAAGGGGGTGGGCCCCAAGTTCCTGAGGAACATGCGCTTTGCCAAGAAGCACAACAAGAAAGGCCTGAAGAAGATGCAGGCCAACAACGCAAAGGCAGTGAGTGCGCGTGCAGAGGCCACCAAGGCCCTTGTGAAGCCCAAAGTGGTTAAGCCCAAGATGCCAAAGGGCCCCAGCCGCAAGCTCAGCCATCTCGCTTTCATCGCTCACCCCAAGCTCGGGAAGCAGATTAGAAGCTACATGGCCAAGGGTGGTAGGCTCGGCCAACCAAAGCCCAAGGCTCAAACCAAGGCAGAGGCCTCAGCTCTAGCTCAGACTCCCAAAGGTGCCCAGGTCCCTGTGAAGGCCCCATAGAAAAGGTTTCTGTCTGCCAGACAGGTGGACTGGTGTGACACACCTACACACTATTTGCAGATGATCAGGACCCCATGCTGTTTTTACAAATAAACTTGAGGCAGGATCTGTTAAAAAAAAAAAACCAAAAAAACAACAAAAAAAACAAAACAAAAAAAAAGATGATGCTGACCACACAATATGCAAATGAGAATAACAGACAACACAGACTTATTACTATACTAAACGATTACTGGATCAGTTCTGCAGTTTAACTTTTGTGTTGTTTTTTCCTAAGTTTTCATTTTGGAGACAACAAATCTTGCTAAGATTTATGTTAAATACTCATACATAGGCTCTTATTTTTTAAAAAGTAATACTAAAAAGTAAAGTTAATGCCTTTAGCATAAGGGGTTGGTGACATTTATTTGAAAACCCAGAGCACATTCTTATTCCCTTCTCAAGACCAGGCTCTGCAGCACCTTTTATACTATAAAATTATCAGTAAATCATAAGATCAGTGGAGTAAGACTTGATCAGAATTTAAAATCTGAAATGGGAATATGTAGATATACATAAAATCCTTGAGTAAGGTACTTTGTGAGCTGTGTTCCAGTTAAATACATATTTCTGTTTATATATGTTTACTCAGTCTTCAAACTACCTTTAACTTTCAATTAAAAAGGCTTAGCAATCTGAGCTCTAGGGTCCTTCATCAGCTCTAGGATCCTTATTTAACATTCATAATGACATTGGAAAGGAGCATAGAGAAGCTAGACCAACTTGATTATTATGCTTACTAAGTAAAGGGTTGTCTGGGACTTCTCTTCCAATAGGAAACAGAAGCTATGTAAAATTTACAACCTTACAGAAATGCAAATACATTTTCATTTCCTAATGGGCTCTAGAAAGAGAGGCATAGGTTTTATTACAGTTCCTAAGTTACTGCCACAGGTGGGTATCCATCCACAATTACATCTTCAGACAGGAAAACATAAAGCACGCTCCATCACGTAGCTGGTCCTTGGCAAAGGTAAGACTCTCATGAATATAACAGAGTTTCAAAGTGCAGCCTTTGCATTCTTGCAGGTCAGACAGCCATTACCTGACATGTTACTCTCCATAGCAAAGCTAGACTGTTCCCTCACAGTACTTCTCCTCAGTAACTCCTGGGGGCTGGAGAGATGCATCACTAGTTGAGAATGTTTATTGCTCTTGCAGAGGAGCAGAGTTTGGATCTCAGCTTGGATTTACCCACATGGCAGCTCACAACCAACTTTAACTCCAGTCCTGGGTCATCAATGCCCCCTTCAGGCTTCCACTAGTTCCTGTATATACGTAGTACCTATAAAAACACTCAGGCACACACACACATACACATAAAATAAAATAACAACTACTTTAAAAAATATTTTATTTTCTTTCACTTTCTTCCCCCCTTTTTCTTTCTTTCTGGCTGAGGACTAAACTCAGGGCCTTTTGTACACTAAGCATGGTCTTTACCAGTGATCTACAGACTGAGTCCAAAAGGTAGGATTTATTTAAAGCAATGCTAAGAATTGAACCCACTAATTGAACACACACTAAACAAACACAATACTATCATACCACATCCCTATTCTAGTCAGAAACTCTTGTGATGAGAACCAAGATAAACAAACAGAAATGTTCATTTTGAGGGAAACAGAGACAACTCAAAAAACAGAAAACAACTTTCGAACAATCCAACTCCTCAGGCTGGGATTGTGGCTCAGTGGTTAGGTGGTTGCTTTGAATATATAAGTCCCTGGGTCCAATCCCCAGTATGAAGATTTATCATTCACCTGTTATGTGTAAAGCTCTGAACTCAGTCATAAGCACAGAAGAAAATAAGGCAATTATTCTACTCAGGGAAGTTTGAGATCATTTAATATTCTTAAAACGTAAGCAAAGTATTTTGAGCAAAAATAATTTTTTATTAAAATTTTACAAATCTATTCAAGTGTATATGCCTGGAAAAATATCATACAATGAAACAATTAAGTATATTATTAAAAATAAAGCACTGAGCAGTGGTGGAGCATGCCTTTATCCCAGCACTCAGGAGGCAGAAGCAGGTAGATCTCTCTGAGTTCAAAGCCAGCCTAGTCTACAGAGTGAGTTCCAGGACATGCTGCACAACTACACAGAGAAACCTTGTCTCAAAAAAAAAAAATAAATGAAGCATAGAGCAGACATATGAAAACAATTCAGATGTTTTGTCTTTTAGGAAGAATGAAAAACAGGATGAAGTTATTAAAAAAATAATAAGGAAAAGCTTTCCTATAAGAAACATTTGGGAATATCCAGAATATTGAATGGATTAAAAAAAAACTGTTAGCACACCATCATAGATGCTCAAAAAGCCAAGAGTAAGGAAAAAGTCCCTAAATCTATACAGAATGTGATGTGTTGCCTTGTTGATTCTAATTTTCAATATTCCTCCCCATGAGGCTGGTCTCTTGAGGCCCTGCTTGGGGTTTTTTGGAGGGGTTGGGGGTGTAGAGGATAGAATCTCAGATCTTGAAGAAGAGGCCAGTAAGGACTATTTCCTACTCCATTTGTGTTAAGCTAGAACATGTGACTAGTATACTCAGTGTCCAAGCAGCTTTAGATGTCATTGTACACTAGTCCCCCATATTCCTTTCTCTTTTTAAGACTTAAACATCCCTAGGACAAGCTACCCCTTTAGTCTAGACAAAGACTTCAAAAGACACAACTTGACCAAGTGATGGTCAGTCCACAGCTAATAGTACATTGCAAGCTGCCAAGATTAAGGGGTTGTATGTCATCACGACCTGACTTAGTAAAACCTAATACAAAAGAATAAAAATTGTTACCTAGAAAAGAAAAAAAAAAGCATACATTTTTCTCAGCAGTATCAAGTCTAATTATGCCTTTGGAAATGTGAACAGAAACACTTTTCTTAAAATTTAGAATTCTAGGACAAACTGTCAATCACGGTGGGGGTATAATAGAGAGGGCTTTTATTATACAAGGACCTATGAGAAGTTCATTTCCATTATATTTTGTTAGTTACTTGAACCTATGCCTTAGGAAAATGAAGATAAAACCAAAATTACAAAGATATAGAGTCCAGGAAACTGTGGGTCCTGTCCAGAACAATGAAGAGAAGTTCTATGTTGGGGGAGAGTTGGAATCTTAGGAAATAGATTGACAGGATACAAGTGAGTCTATAAAGAAGAAACATAGTCAAGTAGAGCAAGACAAGGTGCACAGAAGCTCACAGGAAGCTGCATACTGTGAATCAGTGTAAAGTACCATGTGATGTTTCACAGCCAATGACAAGTGTTGAAGACAGAAGGCTTTCTCTGACATTGACCTTGATGGCACTCCCTCAGCTCCTGTAAGGATGATGGCCTTGGAACTGCAAACAGAATTGCAGCTCTCTCCTTGACCTGGTGATGAAAACATGCCTTCATAGTTGGAATAACAAAGATTTGGTGTAACATGTTTTAACTAACAATAGAGCTCATGGAACTTGGTTGTATTTGTCAGGCAGAATGAAAATCTCAATACACTACAAATAAAAACCATGATTGAGAGGAATCGGATATAGAGGAAAGGGTAAAAGGAAAAGTTTTCAACTTACTAGGGAGGAAGACTTAACGATTATCTCCTGAATCTCTAGTCCCATAATTCAGGGTTGTAAAATTGTCATCTGGAAAGTCAATTGACCAATAATGACTTATTTTTTAAATATTCCCCCAGGGGACTAAAGATCACCTAAACATCAAAAACTGGAGAGGCAGAAAGGCAGATTACACAATTACAATATCACTGAAACAGAACAAGAATCAATACTGTCTAGATATTACCTAGTATTGGTAGGTCAAATAAATAAGTATATACATTCATGTGTTTTGGTAGATCAAATAAATGATAAATGTAGTAGATTTACGGAGAAACTGCTAGAGGTAAGTTAAAAGCATTCTGTTAGATGAGAGTAGAGAAGTAGAGCAGACAACTTGTTTTCAAAGCTCTTCTGTATGGCTTTGTTAGCTTGTGCATGTTAGTACTTGCTGAAAAACACACACACACACACACACACACACACACACACACACACACACACACACACACAGAAAAGACAAGGTGAAGCCAATAAGGGGCCTGGAATGTTAAGGGGAGTAGTCACTGAGCATCTGTGGATATAGCATTGGCAAAGGGAGTTCACTGAAGTGATGTCTTCACATCGTTTACACAGAACCTGTGAAGAGAGGGGAGGTTGGTGAACAATGCTGAGGAAGCTGACTGAGGCAATTTTTCTAAACAGGAGATATTTGGGTGTATCTACAGACACTGTTATTTTGTCAAAACTGGAAACCCAGGCTACCGGCTTCTCACTGGGAGAGGCTAAGGCCATTGTTCCACAGCCTGTGATGTACACGACAGCTCCCTACAAGGATTCTTCAACTTGGACCAGCCATTGTGCCAAGGTTCAGAATCCTTGCCTTATACTGTTGACGAGAGATCAAAGGAAACAAACCGGCAGCTGTCAGAAAGAATTGAATGAAAGATTAGAGGGAGTGAATGAAAGAGCAAAAGATGATTGGGAAGAAATTCAAGGAGCAAAAAAGATATGGTAAATAAAACTTAAAAAAAAACCCACATCTTTGAAACTATGGTTTATGAAGAATATATTCTGTTTACCTGGACCAGTGATTTCCCCAATGTGGTACAACAATGCATTTAACTTGTCAGTTTTCAAGGCACTCCATTTCAGAAAAGCAACACAGCATCCTGAAGCCCATTGTGAGTGCATCTGCAATTCATTCTTGCCAGCGCATGCACTTAACACTGATGTTAATATTTGTGCTTTACTAAACAAATGGGCCTCGGCAATCCTTGAATTCCTTAGCTGGTGATCGATACAGCTGACTTATTTATAAGGGTTAATGCAATGAATTTTGCCTAAGCATCTAAGATTCAGAAAGAGTGGAACTTTTTTTTCATGTCTATGGAGATGGACAGCAATTTTCACTAATTCTGGGGACAAATAATGGATACACATTTTCCCAAGCTTCTTTTTTCAAATGAGCTACTGAGACTGCAACTAAATGGAAAGGGGAAAAGAATATTCAAAGAAGTTAGAACACAACTTTCTCCCCAATATTGTCTAAAATTGTGCTACTCTAGACACTTGTTTTCCTTTTAACAAACCTTTCCTTTTCTAGTCAAAAGCTGCAGGACTTTTACAGAACAGTAAGTTCCTTGAAGGTAGGAACCTTGTCTTGTTCAAGTTCCTTCCATGCTAAATGCCCAGTTCTTAAAATAAGAGCCTCCAACAAGTAAGCAGCAATTAATTTGATTTCAGAGAGCCCCCAGCAAGAATCGGTACTTGTCAACACTAAAATCTCTTAGGATCTCATACAGACATGTACCCAACTGACGAATTAATAAGTTGTTACCATAATAGCCTTAAAAATCACTCCATTTCCTGCTGTGCCTATGCTACATGAAATATGGTCTTAGGTATATGTTTTCTCCTGGCCCACAACATTCCACTGTTAGGAGAGACTGACCTTTTGTTGCAAATTTTGTAACAACTTTTAATGACACCTATCTTACAACTTGCCTAACTATCTTAGGAAAAAACACAAAACAAAAAACAAAAAACAAACGAACAAAAAACAGAAAGCAAGTGGAAAACAATTTCCTGGTGGCATTAATTATACCAAAGTGTCTCCCAGTACTTTGAAAGGAGGACTCTGAGCATCGACTGCCATTAAACATCTACCTGGATATTTGACAGTCCTGAAAACCCAGCTCACTATTCTTAGGGAGCTAAGAAATCTAGTAATATCTTGGCAGCTACCTAGGGAAAGAATTGATCTCTCCTATGAAGTTGCCCAAGGCCATAGCTTGCTGTGCAGATGCCAGGATGTCTTTACAGAGTGTTGCATTCTAGAATGTCTCTTGTTTTCTGATACTAAATTTGACCATGATACAATATACCAGGAAGCAAAGATCATTCACATCTCAGATAAACACTCAAGGAAATCTCATTCTGGTTGTATATGTACATTAAACGTGTTTCTTCTCAATAAATTGTTTTTTCTTGAATTTGGGGACTTCTTAGGAGTCATTATGGAAGGATGGCCGTGTCAAGCTCCAGTAAACAAATACAGCTTGGTTGTGTAAATCATAAATTAAATTAGTATTATAACTACTTTTAAATATTTGATGATAATCTGCCACTTATACATTCATTGACTACATATTGATCAGATAAATGAGTAAAATATTTGGTTGCAAACATATATGGCAAATTGGTGTCTTATAGTTTTGGTTGTGAGCCTAGCCTTTAATGGCTGAGCCATCTCTCTAGCATCAAATAACATCACTTTACTTCGATGTTAAAATTGGTATTTTAAAAAATCATTCATTCACTTATTAATTATTTATTATTCACTTATTATATATTATAGATTAATCAAAGCTCTGAAAACATGACTGAATTATCCTTGTACCTCATGAATTAATGAACTAAATAAAAAATTCTTGTTTTTGAACATGTTGTAATCACTTAGATGATTACAAAAAATCATGACAACTTTGTCCCTGAAGGTAGGTCCCAAATATTGACATTTTCTTAAAACATCCTAGGAGGCTCTTATATAGATCTAGAAATAAAAGTCCTTGTTCTAACTGGTGAACTGCATAACCAAACCAGAAAACACAAAAGTGTGATCAAATGTCACTGCAAGAACAGATGTAATTTAAACACTTTGGGAGGACATAAAACTCAATCTTTGCAGGACATTGGTTAGGGAAAGTGTTACTAATAAAAACAGCCCTACAGGTTCCATAAGGGAACAAAATTAAAGCGGGTCAGGGAAGAAGGATGAAGAAAAGAACATAATATTCACATGAGCAAGAATATGCTGATATTTGAGCACCATGAAGTACTTGGCAAGCATCTACCCAGAATGCTGCATTCCACAGTGGAAAGAAAAGAGGACTGGGTTCAGACATCTGTGCTGCGTCCCCGGGAAGGCGACTGACCTTCCTTGACTTTTATCTCCACTTACACATTGGGGATAATAAATACCTCATAGAGTGTTTATAAAGAACAGGAAGAAAATGTGATGTGAGCTAGAGTATTCATGGTCATCACTCAGGTTGTTCGATTCTACCCCAGAAATGACTTAAATAAAACTCTGGAGTAGTGGCTGGATGAGGTTGAGCGCTGAAATTTAATGCCAACAGTACTGACACATTTTTCTGCTGTGGGATGGAGCTTACATTCCTTTGTGTGCCACATTCAGCCACTCCCAGTAATGATATTGACTAGTTCAGTGTGCTCATTAATCGATACCAGGAAATCAAGATGAAATTTAAATTCATTTAGAAAAGGAAATCCCAAAACTCAAATCTCTCTCCCAGGAGAGAGAAGGTATTCTTACAATGTCTTTTCTACGTGAAGTCTTGTGATGCTTAAGTTTTGCTTATCTGTTTTTAAATTATGGCCAAGAAAACAAAAAGCGACATTTTTTTTTCTCCTCACCTCATTTTACTGTTCCAACTAAGCTCCTAAAAGCACCTCACTATTCTCCAGGTTGAGTTTAGTCTTTTGTAAGAACAGAGAGCTGTAAAACTTCTCTTGCAAGATGGTAAGTATGATGGGCCTTGTTGAAGCAAGCTGGCTTCAGCATACAGATTGTCAGGCAAACCACAGAGATTCTGTTCAGGCTCATAACTTGTTGTCAGAGGAAATTTAGCCCAACTTTTGTCCCTTCTCTGCTTCAAGTGGGAAGAAATACATGGGGTTGTTCAATTGTTCGATCATTGAAAATGAGAAATACCAACCCATTTCAATCAGAACTTTAAAATGCTATTTCCAAAGATGTGCCAGTCTTTCTGCATCCTAGGTTAGAGTGCATTTGACCGTGAGTGGGTGAAAATAGAGCACAAAGGGATGAAAGAACTCAAAATGGAAAACAGCACGAAAACAAGGAACTGGGAGAGAACATATTAAGGCGCACTGAGCAAAGTAAAGAGAAAAAAAGGGCAGTACCTTGTCTGTGTGTATCTCAATTAATCCCCGAAATAGTGCTCTTAGACTCATATCACATAACGGCTTGGAAGTGAAATATAATTTCAATCTGTTCTAGAAAGCCATTATGCTGCTCTCTTGGACTGGTTAATTCATTACTGGGCTCTCCTGCATCAATCTCATACCAGTTTGAAACAGAAAAGCCATCTGTCCTGAATGGTGTGATTTCTCTAGAAATGGTAGCTATTCTTAAGAGTTCAAGTTCAGGACTTGATAATCACAGAAGGATACTCCCAAATCCTGTATTCTAGAGTTTACTTGGAAAACTATTTTCTTCTATCGAAGATGTTATCGAGTGTTTTAAAATGCCAGATTGCTTTATTTTTCAGTACAGCTCAATGAATTTATGTCCATTGGAATTCCACTTTGGAGCCCCCACAAAAAAGAACCCAGTGACTTCATCAACCAAACATCTGAAGGGGAAACCCTGAATTTTAAGTTGGAAAGCTCTGTCTGTGCCTTCTGCCATTCACTTCCAGAAGAGGCTGCAAGGTTGAGGGGAGGCGCAGACAAACGCCCAGAAGCCATGACATCTGGACAAGCAATCTATAATCACGGCAAATTCTTAATCAGGTTGATTTCCTAAAAATTTCACTTCCTTTTCAGACAACATTTTAAAGGCAAAGACAGTGTGTCTGCCACCTTCTGAGAATGCCTTAACCAAACCACACTTGCTTTGTTCCTTGTGACAGTTTGAAGACAATTTTAAAATCTTAAGTTTTGAAACTTGACTTCACACATTATGGCATACAGGTTAAATGTGAAGATTCTGAAACATATTGCCAAGAATTTTGCTAATTGTGTGACTTTGGACAGATTCCATAGCTCTTTCTAGTGTGCATGTGTGCGTGTGTGTGTGTGTGTGTGTGTGTGTGTGTGTGTGTGTGTGTGTGTGTGACAGTAGAGGCAATAATTGTACCCATACATTGAGGCCATTGTGAATAAACTCATGAAGGTTTTACAGTATCTCTTGACACTGTGTGTTCAACTATCAGTGTGTTGCTGTAGAGTTCCCAAGTGTTCCCTCAGCACAGTAAGTTTTGGAATTGGACGTGGATCCTTCAGTAGCTTTTTATATGCTGTGTGTTTGAACCATTTCATCTCTCTGAGCTTCAGTGTTCTTAAACGCAAAACAAGAACACAAATGCCAACCTCTTACAGCAGATGAAAACAAGCAAAGAGCAGAATGCTTGGCATGTGCAATCTCGTGGACATACCATGTACTCTAACTCAAACAGGAAAATGGATGTTAATATTTCATTCTAAAGGAAGATAGATCTGTCAATTGTCCCCCGCCACTCCCCCCAAAAAACAACAACAAATAACAGCGAAAACAAAACTACAGACTGTGGTTAGAACTCTCTCTATATGTCAGTATAAATGTGAGATTAGAAAATCAGTGATGACAATGACTGGTATGTGATTAACAATTGTCATTTCAGTTTCAAGGCATACTGGGAGTTCTTAGTGAGTGGATGAGCAATTCTGCCTCCAAGGGGCAGGAAATTGGAGTTTAGAGCAATAAACACGGCGGGTGCACAGCACCTGCCTTGAGAATGGCTTCAGTGGCAGAATCCCTGCCGTTCACTTGGCACAGGGCAGCCAGGAAGCCTGTTAAGCCCCTGCTGGGGCACACAATGGCAGACCATTGCCACCTAGGGGACCAAAATAGGAACCCAGTGTTTTTAACCTGAATCCCAAGTCTGATGCCTCTCTTTCTCAGTACCTTCTGCCCTGGCTTCCAAAAATGCAGCAAGGGTAGAGAGAAGAACAAAAGCTGTTTGCTGGGAGGTGCAGACTACAAATTATTATATGTGCATGTATTCATATATGTCAAAAGCACACATACATACATATATAGTGTGTATATATATATATGTATGTATCTGTATATATAGAAAGAGAGAGGAAAAGAAAACTATTGTGCATTTGCAAACATCAAGAACTCAGGCATTAGTATATTAAAGAAATAAAGACACAGTGTTATTTTATATTGGTTCAAAATATAAAAAAAATGATCTAAAATATATATCTCATATCGAGTAAATATAATCAGACTAGAGGATCCAGTTTCACACTACACCAAGGGCCAGGTTCAATACTGGGACATTTTGTGCTATGAACACAGTTTGAAGCACTAGTTAGTATCTGTTAGCTATGAGTAAAGAGATGGTCACCATTTTAAGACACAGAAAATGTGTTGCCATGATCTCCCATTCGTATTAAAGAGTTTCAAAGAAGAAAATTGAAGTTGGAGAATATTCTTTAATATGAAAAATGGCTGACTATATTTAAGTATCAGGCCAGCAGTGATAAATATAAATTATAATGTGTTTTCAGAACCTGACCCATAGTAGCTGCTGTTAAAACATTTAAATAAAACCAAATAATTCATTCAATTATTTAATTTCCAAATGTTTTAAACAATCAGTATCAATAATTATGCTCAGTTTGCATCTGCTTACTAATCTTACTAGTAATGAATCTGGCATTTAAATAATAATTTTTATCAGTGTCACCAGTAATAATATTTTCCTTGTTATTAGTTGATTTATGATTTACAAAGACAATTAATCATTTTTGAACCTTGTTCCTTAAACTTACTAAATCATCACATATAAGATGATTAAAGAAATTAAATTATTAAATAAATATTGAGTGGATACTGAAGTTTCTCTCTTGCTTGACTAACAGGACGAGGATATAACCCAAGACAAAAAGAAGTGTCTCAGTTATCTTTCTTAAACTTGAATCTTGTTTTATCTCACTTTATTTCTTTAAGGTCTAAAGGGTATTTTAAGCAAGAATCCTAAATAGTTAATTGAATGGGAAAAATGGCTCAGTCAGCAAAGTGCTTTCTTTCCAAGCATGGGGATCCACTTTTAGAAGTCCAGGACTCGTGTAAAAATCAGGGGATGATGGCATATGCCTGTAATCTTAACACTAGTAAGGCAGAGAGACAAGAGGACCTCTGGGGCTTGCTGGCCAGTTAATCTAGCTGCCTTGGTGAACTCGAGATTTGTTAAGAGACCCTGTTGGAGAAATTGAGGAAGATGCCCGATGTTGATTCCTGGCCTATACCCACCATGAACACACACACACACACACACACACACACACACACACACACACACACACACACACACACTGAAGAAAAAAGAAGCATAGCTAATCTATTTTGAAAATAGTTATTTTAGTATTCCTACAAACAGATGTGATGGTCTAGTTGATGTATCAGCTCTCCCAGGCCACCACTTATTTATTTAAACACAAATCTAGGTATGTCTGTGATAGCATCTTGTAGAAGTGATTAAAGTCTCTTGTCTGATGACTTTAAGTAACTGACGTTATTTCAGGTTATGCAATATTTGGTTCATTTAAAGACTTAAGAACAAAACTGAAGCTTCCATGAATAGGGGGAGATTCCAGCCATGGACAGCAACTTTGAACCATCACATCTACGCTTTCAGACAGCTTGTCATCAAATTTGGACCAGTCTAGTCAGCCCACAGTATTATAAGCTGATTACCTGCAAAGAATCTATCTATCTATCTATCTATCTATCTATCTATCTATCTATCTATCTATATGTATGTATGTATGTATAAAAAACTAGTTCTGCTTCTCTGGTTGCAGAGAAAATAATCAGTTGAATGCATGAGGGGTTATTAGAGAATATAAAAAGCAGAAATGTATTCCTTGGATTAAAACATCCACCATAGCACTTTAAATTTCATTATTGACTATTCATTTACTTTCTTATGAGTACCTATAAAATGGAGATATTCTAGATAGAGCAAAAGAATTAAATAATCCTGTGGAGACCTTCATTATTTAAGGGTCTCTACTCCTGCGTAAAGAATGAGAGTGGAACCCATAAAGAAGAAACTCTAGGCCAGGCGAAAAGGAGGCACCAAAAAACTCCATTTTGCTCTTAAACTCTATTAGGCTCTTTTCATTTTCTCTAGAACAAATACTAGCCTAGTCAGAAACAGTATTTCTCCACCCAAATGTCATTAGAGTCCTGCTCATTATAATCTTGCCTTCACTCAAGAGTTCAAACTTGACCAGAATGTGCACCTCATAGGATTTCATTATGAAAAGGACAGCTTACATCACATCTCAAGAGGCTCTACAGTGACCTTCCGTCCTTTGTAAAGTCTACAAACTCAAACAAGCAGAATTTGGATGAAATGACTGGTTTTATTTTTATCATTCCAATAAATGTCTATACAAATGCGTCTTATGAAAGAGAAAGGAGGAAAAAGCTAGTCTACATATGAAGTTGATCTCTACACATTTCAGCCTATCAAAAGCAAGCATGGTATATAATTTAATTTGGTCATCAATTCAATCAAATTTTCAAATTCCCAGGAGATCTCCAAATAGAATTAATAATTTCCAGGTGTCTCTCTAGATTCTATTGCTTTATTGTTTCTATAAGTCAGTCTTCTATGGCTGAGAAACAGATAAATACATTCTGAGCAGAAAAGAAAAACAAGATAAACAGCCATGGGGTCATTGATATCATCACATATATGAAAACACTATAAAATGGTCTTGCCCTCCTGTTCATCCAGGAGGCACCTCAAATTATAATTATATAAGAACTGACTCTGCCTGCAAGATATGCTGAGGCAATGGTGGCACAAAACTGGTGGGAATAATCAACTAATATATGATTTTGAGCATAAAAAACAACTGATCCACTACTGGGTTTATTTTGTTGTTATTAAATGTCTCCTCAAAGTAGATGCAATCCTATTTTCAAGAAGATGAGTAGAGAGGCTCATGAGCAGAAATAGAAGCATGTCATCAGTCATAAGATACTGGAAATTTCTACTTAGAGAGAAATACTACTGCCTAGCATATTAAAAAGAAATTGGATTTACCTATCAGAAAATAATCTTATGGATGTAGTACCTTATTATATAGGTTAATAACTATTTAATTATAAACATGGATTTGCAGATTCCTGACATTATTTTTATTTGAATCTTGGGCCAAGGTCTGTTCTTGCCTGGGCTATTATAAAATGAATTGAGGATGTTGCCAGTGACATCCTATGTGCATAATAAAAAGAGTGGGGATGAAAGGGTTCTTAGTAGAGTCACATTTGAGAACTGCCTTGTTCATTTCAGAGTGTGGCTGCTTGAGTCATCTCCTGGTTGCACAGTAAAGTTCCCATTAGTTATACTGTAAAATTACACAGCACTTTACCTCTAGGGATCTCAAAGTTCTTTTCTGGTATCCATTTGTCAATAGCCCAATGCTTCTGATCCTGTGGTACCCAGAGGAGTCTGTTCTAGCATTATTTCTGTAGAAGCCTTTCATAAGCTTTATGACAACTCAAGGTAAGAAGCATCGATAATGACTGCAGTGTTCTTTTGCCAATTGCTTTCTTAGCTAACAAGCAACATGTACATGAAAAGAACAAAGAATGACTTTGCAGGAAATTGCAAACTCAGTGGTAATATATTTACATCCTTCTGAAATCTACACAAGCTTTCATTCAAAGGCTAAGTTAATCATGCTGGGCGGGCACTTAGTGCCTGTTACAATACACTCAATAAAGGTTAAGTGTAAACTAAAGTACATATGGTAATCCAACAACCTTTTATTAGTTATTGTGACTTAGAACAAATCGTTTATCTTCTCAACTCTTGGTTTTTCTATTTTTAAAAAAATAGGGTACTTTCTACCTCTATATGGTAGGTTTAATGAGTCAAGATTCATGAAAGCATTTTAAAATTGTGTTTATTCAAATACAAATTATTATTTTAAAAAATATCACCTTTAGCTTTAGAACTTAATAATGCAAAGGATGATAACAATTAATCATATATTTTCCTAGCTATTTAATAAACTAGGTAAACGTAATATTGATGTCCTATAAGTTATGGTTAGATTCTTCTGGAGTAAAGTTTTTAGTGATAGTCCATTATTGAAGGCAGACTTAGAGTTAGGAAGTTCCAGTTTTCAATAGTGTCCTAGGTACTTTCATCTTGCTATGATGAACATTCACCAAAACCGAGCTGGGGTGTAAAGGGTATATTTTAACTTACAGGTTACAGTCCATAATCAAGGGAAACAGAGTCAGGAACTCAAGACAGGAACCTGGAGGCAGTGCAGGGGTGACCACAAAGGACAGTAACTTACTGGCTTACTCAGCTACTTTTTTTTAATACAGCTCAGGCATTAGTGCCCTGGGATGGCACTATCCACAGTGGGATGTTCCCTCCTGTATCAGTCAGCAATCAAGAAACTGCCTCCAAAACCATGCCCACAGGCTAGCTGGTGAGGCAATGTCTCAACTATGATTCTCTTTTCCTAGGTATGTCTAGGTTTGTGTCCAGTTGACAAAAACTAATCAGTACACACACAATGGGGCAAATCAAGGGGAAAGGCTTTTAGGTAATTTTATTAGAAAACAATAGAAACACCAACAATCCTGTATCATTTCATTATGCGTCACTGTTCTGGGAAAAAGAGGGAAAGGAGGCTAGGGTTATAGAGGACACTCTTCCAGAGGTTGTGGATCTAGGTGAGATCAGCTTGTTTATATCTTAATTCTGTTGCTTGCTTTGACTATGTTAAATCTTCTTGTTTCTAAGTACTGGGCACTTACACCCATTGCATTTAATGACAGTACTGGTGACTTTGATATTTGCTCACTTATTTGTGCATTGTTATATAACCATAATTATGTAAATCTCATCTCTGCAGCAAAATTTTTGGTAGACAAAGGCTTGGTCAAACCAAGGATTTGTTATGTATTAAGAATGTCTATTGGCGCCAGGGACTGAACCCAATACCACTGCCAGGGTGTGTGTGTATGGGGGGGGCGTTTCAACAGATCAAGCTATACAACTGTCTTGCTTATGCAGAGGGCCTACTCCAGTCCCATGGATGCTCCACAGCTGTTGGTCTAAAGTTCATGAATTCCCACTAGTTTGGTTTGGTTGTCTCTGTAGGTTTCCCCATCATGATCTTGATGCACCTTGCTCATAGAATCCCTCTTCTCTCTCCTCGAATGGACTCCTGGAGCTCGGCCTGGTGCCCGGCCATGGATCTCTGCATCTACATCCATCAGTCACTGAATGAAGGCTCTATGATGGGGGGACACCCTGCACAGCCTTGGTGCAGGGGGAGGGGTTTGGACCTGCCTCTGCTGAATGTACCAGGCTCTGCTGACTCCCCATGAGAGAGGCTTTGCCTTGTTGGAGGAGGGGATGGGGGGGTGGACTGAGAGGGGAAGGCTGGGGGTGGGAAGCAGGAGAAGGGAGGAGAGGGGGATCTGTGATTGATATGTAAAATGAATTTAAAAATTCCTTAATAAAACAATAAAAATAAACAAACAAACAAACAAACAAACAAACAAACAAACAAATAAATAAATAAATAAATAAGAGAAAAAATAAAACTGTCAAATCTTCCTGCTTACACTTGAAAATGTACTTAAAAGTAGGTGTGCTTTCCTGGAATATATTTTCTACAGTGAAAAAGCTTTTCAGAAGGAAATGGCAGATTTGGAGAACCTGCCTATCATCCAGCTCAGGTGTTCTCCCTGGGTGTGTGTTTAGGGATCTGTGCTCTTTCAGTGTTCTGAACGTAACATTTTTTTTCTATCGCAGTGTCAAAGCATGTGGAACATTCCAGTCTAGACATTATTAATTCCCCCAGACCTGTTCCTATCTTCACGTCATTGAACACAACACCTGAGGTGTTTCAGATGTTCATATGTTTTCTGTCTTTCTTAAGCTGTTGAAAGAACAAAAGCAAAGTGCTACTTCACAGTACATGAAGGACCAAGATTTAGAATAATTAACATTCAAATCTCATCCAAATTAAATAACAGATAATTTAAAAAAAAAAAAGAATGGCTATTTGGAGGAATTTTGCATTTCAACATTAATTATTCAGTCAGTTGTCACAAAACAATCAGGCAAAAGAAGCACAAAATGTATAGTTACTTTGCCCACAGCTAGAAGCTAGGCTTCTGTAACTGTGGACTAGGTAGAATCTTTCTATTTTCTGTAATAAACCTGTGGCTTGTGGTTCCTGAATTCAAGAATAAGAATATAACATAGTTAGCTTCAACTGTCAACTCTACAGAATTATCTGAGGAAATCTCAGTTGAGGAACTAAGTCAGACTGGCTAGTGGACATGTCTGTGGAGCATTTCCTTGAGTATTAATTGTTGTAGGAGGGCCCAGCCTGCTGTAAGCAGTGCCATCCCTAGGCAGGTGGACCTGGATTGTATAAGAAAGGTTGAGGAACGTGAGCCAGGGAGCAAGCCAGCAAGCAGTATGTTTGTCTCTGTGTTTTTTTTTGTTTTTTTTTTTTTGTTGTTGTTGTTGAAGCTTCCTGCCTTGGCTTCCTTTGATAGTGGCAGATAACCCATAAGATGAAATAAATCCTTTCCTCCACGAGTTGCTTTGGGTCATGATATTTGTTACAGCAACAAAGATCAAACTCAAACATAATTTAAAAGCCCAGTGCCATGTAGAATTTACCTCTTTTCAAGCTGTTGGTCAGTGAGGTACCAAATACCAGTCCCCCAAAACGTTATAGGCTATTGTTATTGTTCTTTGCTACCCCTCTTCTAAAGTTTGATAGTAAGGCCCTATTACTGAACACATCACACACCTGAGTCATAGGTCATAAAAGGAAAATACCAAACTTGTACCAACCAAAGATTTCCATCTCTACTGGCTAGAATGCATAGAGATAGAAGGTTCTATGTAAGTTATGGTGGAGTAGTCATCAACAATCTTATATAGCTGTGAACTCAGCCGTCTATAATGACTGGTCTGATAAGATATGGTTACTGGTATAATAATGGCATGGATGTTATAGAAGTAAGCAACTATTTTGTTATTGCATTTAAAGATTATACTACATAATGTAAACCATGCTTGGTACCATTAATCAGGCCCAAACTCATGGTTTAGGATAGAACCTATTATTATTACTCTGTTAAATGGACATAGCAATAAACTGCCCCTAGATTTTTTATCTTTCTATCCATAGATTTGTGCATCTTTCAACCCTCATAGGAGAAACTGATTTACTCAGTAGATGGTGATTAATACAGAGACCTACTGTGAGTCAGCATGCAGGAAACAAGAGGCTGTGGGTGCTCAATTTAACTGGGACATCTATATTACAAACCCTTCCCATAAGGCTCAGTAATCATTGCAGAAAAGGGGTCACAGAGCTTGTAAGAGCCAGAAGGGATAGATGTCTGAAGCAAAAAAAAATACTTGCCAGATATGATCGCACAGTTACACACATGAACTCACAGTGACTTGCACAAGATCAAGCTAACCTAAATACTAGCATGAACAGGAGGGGGTTTTATGAAGTCCCACCCCTTTCTATAGGCAGTTGATGGCTGCTGGGGAAGGGAGAGTTAGCTTCCTTTAGGGATACAGGCCAGGAGGAGCTATTCATGCTCTTGTAGGTGACTCCACATTTATGCACCTGTGGACAATGCTAAATGGACTTAGAGGGTGAAGGGGGATGGTGTTGGATGCATAGGGAAATAATTGGACAGGAGAGAATAGGTGATGTATAAGGAGTAGATTTGATGCAAACACGTATGTACCTGTGGCTATTAAGCATAATATTTTCAAAGAAACATACAAATTACAGTAACCTAACTTTATGTACCATTTCCCCATATTTTATATAGTGCTCTGCAGCTTAGATAGTTTCTTCATTTACATTATTGTGGATAACAATTAATAAATAATAAAGTGGAAGAATATACCAAATCTGAGAAATGATGCTACTGCATTTATATACTGGAAAACCTGAGGATGGTAGAGCATGATTCGATAAATTGATGGATGGCAAGGTCATAACATTTATTCTTGTTAAGATAGATGCAGAAAGGGAATTTTTTGTTGTTGCTGTTTTGAGACAGGATTTCTCTGTGTAGCTTTGGTGCCTATCCCGGATCTCACTCTGTAGACCAGGCTGGCTTCGAACTCACAGAGATCTGCCTGGCTCTGCCTCCCGAGTGCTGGGATTAAAGGTGTGAGCCACCACCACCCGTCGGGAAATAATTTTTAAAATAAAGTAAGAGACAAGTCTTTGGAGCTTCCTTGAACTGGAAAATTCTGTGGTGTCTTCCATCTTTGAAAACACTAGCCTTTCCTCAAGGCCCAGCTCAAAGATCTTCGTGAATCTAACACTGTTCCCCTAAAGTTTGCAGTAAATGCAGCTTTCTGGGCTCTGGAAGCACTGTGGCTCCTTTCCTCATCTTTCTAAATACTTTCTTTACTGAGGTTCTTGAAGGCAGGGCCTGGCCTCTCATCACTGTCTCCCATCATGTCCAGCACAGAGCTCCACAGAACAAAAAATTTCATAAGTGCATGCAGAACTGGACTAACCTGTGGTGGGAACACCAGCAAGTAAAAGAAGAGGCAATTAAGGGGGGAGTGTAAGTACATCCGCCAGCATTCTGTTAGCATAATAATATACCTCAGGGCGTCATAATGAAGAAAATAAGTTTTATTTAACCCCATTAATCAAAATTCCACAAGAAAACACTTCATTGCTTTCAAAGGCAAGGCCATAAGGATCTTGAAGACTTCCTTACATTCCCTGCCCCTTGAAAGTCCACACCATCTTCCAATATTGTCACAATATGGAATAAATGTCCAACATGTGAATGATTGGGAACATCCACACTATGTCTAAATTAGGACATACACACACACACACACACACACACACACACACACACACACACACACACACACACACACACTATTCCTGAGTCCCCTTCTGTGAGAGTCTTTTTGAATCTTTATATTAAAAATGACAACAAGATAACAGGGAAAAATTCAAGTGGAAATAAAAAAAATTGAAAATGAAAGAACAAAACTTGGTGGAGTAGAAGTTTTGGGAAGCAAGCTGGTAGGATTCTTTATTTCATAGTCATGTATTAATGGCCACCTATGTCCCAGACACTATATTAATTTCTAGGAACACAACAGAGAAAAGAATCCATTGTTATTGTCCTCATGGACATTATAATATGCTGTGGGAGGCAGACTAGAAACAAAAAATTACAAAATGAGGTGGTGGCGGATGCATTACTAAGGAAAACTGCTTACTACATCAGAGAAGTTTCGTCAATAAGAAACTTGCTATTAAATTGCTGGGAAAGTATAGTTCACAAAAGCACAGAAGATAGTGGTTATATTTCTACTCCTGAGAGCAAAGCTATTTTATTGTGGAAATTTCAATTATAAAACTGTACATGCTAATAGCTTTAAGAATAAAAAGTGAAAAATCAAAAGCACTTCTGAGCAAATTTAGCATTTGACAACATGCAGACCTCCCTGAAGGTGAATAGTCTCTCCTTAGTGAATAGTGTCCCTCGGTGTTACGTTATATACTCCCCTAGGCATTTCAATTTCTCCTCTATCATTGTATCTCTAGCTCAATACATTGGTCATAGCAGGTGTTCGGTGCAGAAAATTATGAACACTTATTACTTGTCACCCAATGTTGTAACAATAAAGTTTCTCTATAGCCTGCCAGAGAATTTTCTCTTTGTGTGATAGTCATTCCAAAAGACAGTGTAAGTCCCACTAAAGATATAGTCTTAACTGAGAAGTCCTCATAATACACAGGACCATTAAGCAGTTATCCAACAGTTTTGTCCAACCCAAGGCTATCCAGCTGAGCTGCAGGTGGGATCTGAGTTCTATACTATTTGCCTTTTGAATCCATACTGCAAGGTACAGTTTTTAAGGAAACAGCACCTCTTCTCAATCCACATAGTCATCTTCATAGTACAACTTGGTGGTGTCTATAACGGACTGCATTATGTTTAAATAAGAGGAACAATAAAAACAAATAAAATGGGGCTAAGTAGAATTTACAGAGACAAGGTTTCAATCAACAGTGTTTAATAGGGATGTCTGTAGAGATCTGTGGATGCTTTGGATAAAAGGGAGAAGATGAATAACATGGTATCCAAAAATAATCAATTTGAGATCAAGCATTTCCATCTACCATCTGGAATTTCTTGGACTTGCTAAGCTTCTGACTTCATCCCAAACTGCCATTAACAAAATGAGCTTTTATTTATTTGCACAGTAGTTTATTTTGATAGCGTTCTTGTATTTAGAAGTAGTGGTGTTTGTAGGCATGCTTAGTGCAGTTGCTAACACAAGAAACCATTATAATCTCAGTGCAAATGCCACTGCATCCATGAATGATTATTTTAATACTGTGTTATTTAGAATACATTTCATTTACTTTAAAACCACAGTTCTGAAATTATTCTGATTTTAAAACGCTGGCTTGGAGCCTGAACCTCATAAGCAGTTAGTTATTAAATGCCATTAGCAGCATCAGGGGAAGCCAGGCGGTTTGTAGAAAGGGGAGCTACAGGAAAACACTCAGAAGACACCTCTGAAGCAGAATGGAGGGTCCGAATAACCTGAAACTTTGAGCAAAAGTAGTGGTCATTACAATGATAAAGACAATTACTATGCACTGAACATTTAGAGATTCACAGACACGCTTACTAAGCATGCAGTCATCTTACTCCTCAGAACAAAAAATAAATAAATAAATAAATAAATAAATGACTTCATTCAACTTTAATTTAAATCCTCATGGCTATTTTAATCCAAGTAAAGTATCCTTGAAGGCATGAATGCACATTCTTGGGTTAGCTCCCCTATTTATGAAACCTATTTCTAAGGAATCAAAACTCAACAAGTGCAGAAAGGCAAGTGGCTTTTCTTAGGTGAGCACGGCGAAAGATTAAAACAAAAACAAAACAATGCTCTATCATACTTCCAATACCCCTTTCCCCCCTCCCGCCCAAAACAAACCAGAAAATATAAAAAATGCATGCTGGTCTACCTCCCTGTCAGGCTAAACGGAAACTTCCTGGCTGTGGTTTTAATTGAAAATAGAACCTTTCCCTTGCTGTCTAAATTTATTACAGTTACACATCACCCTCAGATTTTCATCTAGGAGGCAAGTCATTCCAGTGATGGATGAGGTAATGTTTGTATATCATCTTGCAAAGTAAGCAATGGGACTTCCAGTTAAAAAGCACTATAAAGCTATTGTTAGGCTCCAGTAATGAAGACAGTGGATATGAAAAAATAATTATGTATGGCTAACCACTAAACATGATTTAAAAACTGTAATTTAAACTTTAAATTTAATTAATTTAAATTTAATTTAATTTAAAATTTAAAAACAAGAAATATATATAGGTCAAAGCAAGCATCTTTCTAGTCAGATGGTCAGATCCAAAGGTACACTCTTAAAATTTGTTTTCTGATATGAAGACTCAGTTAAAGTTTGCATGTGTTTGGGCTAGATGTTTAGGCCAAATATACCCTTCTGGCCTGTTGGATTGCCATGATGAATATTTATTAGTGATGCTTATACAACCTCCAAGTGATTTACTATTAAATAATTTAAACACATAAAGATCAATAGTCACGGTCCATATAGTTTTATCAAGAATTCTGAGTCAATTGTATATTCTGTGATAGTTCATAAACCCTGGCTATGAGTTCCCTCACAGCTAAGGAAATAAGAGAAACATAATTTCCTAAATAAATTGAATGACATAATAAGAAGCAGCATATAAGTAATGAATGCAGAACAAAGCTTAGAATATTTTGTTAAGGAATATACAACATCACATCATACACATGTGATGAAAATGCACTTAGTCTCCAACCCAACACACTGGGCTCAGGGTACATACTTTAGCAAAGTCAAAGAAAACTAAACTCTTTCTAATATGAACCACAAGACTGGTGAGGGTCTGTTTGTGAATGTGGGGTGGCTTGTAACAGATAGGGGAAAGTAACTAAGAATTAAAAATGCAAATTTCTTAAACTCCTACTGAGAAGTATATTTGTAAAAAAAAGTTATAAATTTGTAAAATATGTTTATTTATATACACACATGTATATGTATACTACTCTTCTACAGTATTGTTAATGTTAATAATGAATATTACCACATTAATATGTTAATAATAAATGTTAATATGAACAAACTAGATTATATAGATACCATGAATAATTTAGAACATAATGTTGAATGACAAAAATCAAACTACTAAATAAATTTTTAAAATACAATATTAAAACTATATATTGTTTTTAAATATATAAACTCTGTACAAAAAGCATAAAATCAGCTGGGCAGTCAGTGGTGGCACATACATTTAATTCCAGCACTCGTGAAACAGAGGCAGGTGGATCTCTGTGAGTTCGGAGCCAGCCTGGTCTACATAGTGAGTTCCAGGCCAGCCAAGACTACACAAAGAAACCCTGCCTCAAAAAAACAAAGCAAACAAACAAAATACAAAAACCAAAACAAAAAGTATAAAATCATGGATTTTTAAAGCAAGACATGGGTTTTCTCTGGATGGAGGAGGGAAGGAATGGATCAAGGTTAGGGGCCAAGACCTTAATTCTAACATTTCTATATTTTTAATCCCCCCAAAAAAACCACCAAAAAAACAGAGAACATGTTAACAATGCTAATTCTAAGTGGTGTGTAGACATACATTGATTACATTGCTTAGGTATTTTTAATTTAAAAATAAAATGTTCATGATTTTTTTCTTTATTAAGAAATTTCTTATTCAGTCCCCTCCTCCGAAAAGGTAAGTACTCCCATGGAGGGGAGTGGGGACAACAAAACCTGATACATTCAGTAGAGGCAGGTCCAAGCCCCTCCCCCTGCATCAAGATTGTGCAAAGTGTCCCACCATAGGTAATAGGCTCCAAAAAGCCAGCTCATGCACCAGGGATGGATCCTGATCCTACCACCAGGGGGCCCCTGAAGCAGGTCAAGCTACACAACTGTCTTGCTTATGCAGAGGGCCTAGTCCAGTCCTGTGGAGGCTCCACAGCTGTTGGTCTAAAGTTCATGAGTTCCCACTAGCTTGGTTTGGTTGTCTCTGTAGGTTTCAAGTACCTTCAAATTTTAACAGCTTGCAGCACAGTCAATTCTGTCCCAGCGAGCAGGTGTGTATGGAATAATAATCTTAGATATGATTAAATTACCAAACCTATGTTTTAAGTTACTTCATTCCCTCAACAAATGTGTATTAAAGCCACCATGGACATACATTCCTGTCCGTAGGAATGTGTATACTGGAAAGGAAAAATATGTGAACAAGTTGGTCAATACACGACATAGTAAGCAGTAGATCACTATCGCTGGACTAACATCAGTCAGAAGGGAAAAAATAAAGGATAGCCCCTAATGACATGACTCTTCTGATTGACTGTGCTGTCCTGACTATTAAATGTTTTTAATCATATCCTGCAAGAAATATAATGAAACACACACACACACACACACACACACACACACACACACACACACGGCAACAGGTAAGGATGAGAAGAATGTTAGATATGAGCATCAGACAGACTCCTTCAAGAGGCTTCTTAAAGAAGTGACTTGAATTAATGGTGAGAACCAGCTACAGGAAGCTGCTTAGAATGCAGAACCCCTGAACACACCTTATCTCGAGAGATCATGAAAACCGAGCAGGCACCAACCTGATTGGTTCTAGGATGAAAGAATATTCTCTTTGGAGACCTGATGTTCTTGAACCACTTGGACTGAATAAGAGCCCATGATGTAGTCTGGGGTGTAGGGTGTCCCCAGCTCCCACCCCCACCAGAGAGCCAGTGATAAACTGTTAGGAGGGACAAGAGAAAACAACCTAGTGAGGAGGGAAGAGCACTGGAGAGGTCAAAGTCCTACGTGGTTATGCAGAGCCTTTCAGGCAGTAGGAAGAGGTTGGGTTTCATTTTGAATGAACACAGTGTTAGAGGATAAAGTTGAATAAGGAAAGGATGAAAGGAATCAAGTTTTTAAAGTTGCAGTCATCCCTCTAAATTCATGGGAACTAGTTCTAGAATTCCTTGTGGGTACCAGAATCTATGGATGTTTACATCCACGATATGAAATGTTGTAATGTTGCGTGTAGCTATTCACAGTTCTCTGCATATTTAAATCAGCTTTAGACTAGCTACCATGTGAATACTTTGTAGGCAGTTGCTCCACACTATTAAATATCTGTACATGTTTAGGACAAACAAGACCTTTGAAAAGGTTTTTTATTCCAACTTGGTTGAATACTTATATATACAACCTTCAGATGTGAAGAGCCGAATATATAAAAATACACACTTATATATTATATCACATATCACGGTATATTACAAAATGTATGTAATTTTGTTAATAGAACAAGAGTTGAAAAAAAGGAGGCCAATTAAGAGATACTATAGAGTTCAGCTTAGAGAGCTGGTTGAGATCAGTTCCTGCTACCAGGAATGGTGAAATATGGTCAGATTTACAATATATCGTGAAGCTTTCACTAATAGGACTTGCTAGTATGTGTTATTACAGAGGAAGGGAATTTCTAGACTCTTTTCTCTGAGCAATAGATAGATGCATATAAGCTGCCATTTACAGACATGGAACAAACGAGAGCAAAATCGATTTGGGAAGGAAAAAAAAAACAAGACTGCTATAATAAACCTGTTAGATTTTAAATAGTAGACATCCAAATAGAGAAACCATGTAGGCAGTCTGCTCTAGGACACCAGTTTTTATTGAGGCTGTAAAACAAACAGAAGCATCAGGCCAACTACTTTTCTCAACACCTCACCCACTATGATATGTTGTTGCTAACTAGTCAACAATTGCTGACTTATTATTCCGGAGTGAGACAGTGTGAGTACAGTATGTACTCATCTCTCTGTGTTTCCTAACAGCCTATTTCCATTTTTATGAACACGTTAAAGGGAAAGAAAGAAAGAATAGAAAAAAACTGTTGATTGGCTCCCTTACCCCTGAATGAAGACTCCCATCACATTATATGCATTTCCAACATTCTGTGCACTCTGTTTACAGAATCCAATTTTCTGACTTTATTTCAGATAAAAGGCTTTCTAAATAACAAAATCATAGCATTGTAACTCACAGTCCACATCACAAATATACTTTTTAAAATGGTGTTCACCACGGTTTTCTTGAATATACTACAAATAAAATTAAGAGGGAATAGAATAGTTTAAGAGAAGGCCATGAGTGTCAGCATGCCCACATCTATTGCATTCCCACTCCCTAGATGGAAAAATTACTTAGCCTCATGCTTCAATTACTTTACCTGGTACACAAGGGTAATGATAGGATTAAAGATTATAGGAGCAAACCATCTCAAGTGTTTAATACAAAGCAGGGCACCAATAAGTTCTTTATCAAATCAGTATCAGCTACAAGTCAAATCTGTGAAGTGTAGTACAAACTCAGTTCAAAAAGCATGCAGTAAGCTCTACTGTACATATTATACTGCATCAGCCATTTAAAAAGCACCAAGCCCTATGATGGCTAAACACAGTATTATTGTGATCCAGATAATATTCATATTAATGGAAACACTCCCTAACACCTCATATAAGAGAATCTGCCAAAACTTTAGAATAATAATCCATCTGGCACAGTCTTTGCATACATAAACACCTTGGATTAACATATCGGCCATGAGCTCATTTTCTCTATATTATGACATGTATAGATATCAACTGTATTCTTTTCTACTCATACAGAGACTTCAAGTGGTCCATAATTTATCAAGCAGTTCACAACTTTTGAATTCACTTCCAAAAGAATGAGGAACACTACCGTAAACTTCATGTGACCTACAGACCTCAGCTCTCCATGTCAGTCAGACAACTTTCAGTTTTACACATCCCACATTCATGTCATCTGGCACCTATACACACACTAAAATATCTTTCTTTGAAATACAGAATTCGTTCTCTAGGATGGTCTTCTATCTTCTCAGCTGGCTTCCCATCTCTCACACTTGTTCAGTTTTTTTCAACCTACGTATTAATTCCTCCCTCATACAAATCAACACAGAAGAACCACAGCAAAGCTGAAACACAAGATTAATTTCTAGGACATGCTTGGAAGTGTATTTGATTTCTCCATTTTATCATTTCTAAAAAGGAACAAGATCAACAGCAAAGGAACAAAAAGTTACACATGGTGGTGGAAAATCATTGGCAGACATGACCTGATGATAATGTCAGAACCTGGACCTCTCCACAGACATCGACCTTCTGGAACAAAAGGGCTCTTTCTTTGTACTGGAGCAATACCCAGCTCAACTCTTCATTTAATATTTTAGAAGTCAGCTTCAAGGTAGGTCAAAGAGTGAAAACCAATTCTTGTTTCTTTCTCAGCTCACACCTTTAATTTCCATGGAACAGATACTATGTGAATCTATCTCTTCCCAGCATGATGAGAAGAAACTGACCACCTGCCAATCTCAGTAACTTGTTTTCAAACATGATGCTTATAAAACAACTTTCAGCATTTTTTCCAAATGTAAGAAAAGGAATTCTGAAAACTTAAAAAGAAAAATGTCACTTTAAACAAAAAATCTGTATTCTCATTGGTCTGGCAAATTAAAACCTAAGCAAATTTCACAACAACAGCTTTATACAAAGAATATGTTATTGTTTTCAATTGTTTTCAACAACGCAGATTCTAAGAGAAAATAAACTTTCTGCTTAAGGAAAATATCAACCTTGGGAAGTTTTTACATCATGAACAGAGGAGACACAGATGTGGACTCTCCGAAGGATCTTTGCTAGCCCAGGACTGTGGAAGCCTGCCATCAACATCCAGGGCAGAAATTCAGGGTGTTTACAGACTGAAAGGCTTGGGAAAATCCCTGAAGCAAGCTCTTGCCTTTAGACAAAAAGGATGCACACTCTTGGAACTGATTAACAAAACAGAAGTTTGTGTGGAAAGGCTCACATTTACATATATATGCACACACACACATATATTTCTTTTTAAATTGGTGGCTTCTATAGAAAAAAAGGTAGAATTACAAGCAACAAAACTACTATAGTTAGAAATAAAGGCATGCAAATGGACAAGAAACTCAGGCATCAGCCTTCACAATAAGGAAATAAATGCAGTAGATGCATGCTTAATAAAATTAAGTGCCACTTGCACTCCAAAATATGTCCTTATCTCAATGTGAAATTTTAAATATTCCAACCATAGCTGAAAGAGTGGAAGGAATTGGATAATTTGACCCTCATTTTCTTGGCTAATTGTATCTCCTCTTTTATCTGCTAAAGCCTTGTAATAAGAGAATTTAAGAACATTTTCAAATATTTATAAAGACCTGAATATGCTGATGATATTGAATACAGTCCTTAAATAACGTTCTGGTGGACAATTTAGCAACATTTGTCAAGTGTCTTCAGGTATAAGAACCAAACCACCTAAATGCCTATGTATGGAAGTATAAGTGAAAAAAATCCACAGAATAAAATTACTACACAAAGGTATATGTAAAAATATAATGTTGAGTTAAAATAAAGAATTATGCAATGGTATATACAATATTTTTTTTGTAAATGTTTAAACCCTTAAGCAAGTTCTGAAGACCAATACCACACATAATATGTGGTTCAGATTCAGGAATAGAGATAGCATAGCACATGGAAAGGGTAAATCCTATATTGTAAAACTTCTGTTCTGGCTATGATATGGATAATGTATATTTACTGATCTAATATAAAATGTAGTTATCATTGTGGGTCTGTTTAAAGCTTCAGACACACAGTAGACGTCACATAGTTTGTATTCAGCATTTTGTTTGGAAAGAGGGCTCCTGATTTCATTCTTGACCACGTATGCGAGGTCATCACTTCTACTTCTATGGGATCTCGAAGTCCAACAAAAGAGAGCAAAGCTCAGAGACAAGGACTTGTCTGATTCCCAAGAGCCTTCTTTCTCATGACTGAGATGCAGATGGGTTCTCCAGTGAGTGACCATTCCGTCCTTGAGGACATAAGAAGATGGCCTTTCCACTCGATTTCTACTCAATAACACACACTTTCCTTCAACCCTGAAGTCTTGGTATGTGGGAGACAAGTCTTTTAAGTTAAATCATACTGTTCAGATGAGCATAGAAATAATAATTTTTCTAGGTAGGAAGATACACTATGGCAAAGATCTATAATAGCTATTAAAATCACATTCTAGCCGGGCGGTGGTGGCGCACGCCTTTAATCCCAACACTCGGGAGGCAGAACCAGGCGGATCTCTGTGAGTTCGAGGCCAGCCTGGTCTCCAAAGCGAGTTCCAGGAAAGGCGCAAAGCTACACAGAGAAACCTTGTCTCGAAAAACAAAAACAAACAACAACAACAAAAAAAATCACATTCTAGAGACAACTACTTCCTTTGAGGAAAGTCTCTATGTACTGCTTGGTGTAATTCTCACCACTACCACTAGGGTCGCATGCACTAGTTATACTTCCTCACTCTGCACCCAATGATCTGGAATAATAAGGGTGAAACATTAACATAACAAAGAGCACTTATGCACCTAGAAAATACTAACAGAGCGCTGGCCAGACGGCTCAGTGCATCAGTGGGTAAAACCACTTGCTAAGTAAGCCTGAAGACCTTTTGTTTAGTCCTAGGGACCCACGGTGGAAGGAGAGACACAGCTCTCAAATGTTGTCCTCAGACCTCCACAAGTGTGCCCACCTGTCCCCCCCAACCTATAATATTAATAATAATAAATAAATCCAATTTTTCTGAAAGGGAAATGCAACTATGTAACAATAAATAACATGAGATTATGTTAATTTTACGACCCTGGCCATAATTGTTGCCATCTCCTGATCATGACCTCCTCCATATCTGTAAACCATTTCCAGCTATACCAAACCAATGCAGCTTCAGCTCAACTGCAGAGTTCCTTTCTTATCCGGTTGCTACCCTTAAGCCCGACAGAGATACAGTAAGGACCTAACGAGAGGTACTAATAAACTGTATTTAGCCAGTTACGAGGCAGGTAGAGTACTTTAGACTTGATACCCTAGATAAAAGGGAGCTGTTGTGAGCTCCTCAACAAGAGGCTCCTTGATGAAGTGATAAATCAGAAAGATAGATCTCAGTGGAACTTAATCATTTCGATGTAAATTAGTCATCTCTGAGAAATAAGCCTAAATAATGAACTAATAATAAAGAAGTGTTAATAATGAAAAAACAAACAAACAAAACAGAAGTTTTCTTAAAACTCCATTCTGCCCTAATTTAAGAGGTAAATCAGTTCAAATGAAAGATGTCACTGTTATTTAAACTCCATTCACTTATCAAATTATGATTCATGTAAAGAGAGTGCATTTTTTAAGACTATTCAATTATTGTATAAGTCAACGTCACTTCCAGTTTTTGGAAAATTGATATTAATCCCTTGTCACTGCAAAAAATATAATCGAGTTTATCAAATTAATTTCTCAAAGGCCACCTGATAGCCACCAGATGGGAACCCAGGACTCTGTCAAATCAGAGCTATGAGCTAAATGTAGTCCTGAAGACTCTGCATTGCCAACTACCTGCCCCACAGGTTCCTTTGAAATCACAAAATGTAAAAGTTTCCTATTACTTTTATAAATTTCATTTGACTCTAATGAAACATGTCCTATCCACAATGCTTACAATAACTATTTTCTATTACAATAACTATATTCCACACAATATGGAATCATCATTAACAGACCTGGTAAGGTCCTTGAGTAAATGCCTATTGAGAGAACAGGCACACATTAATAAATTTTCTCAAGAAAATCCATTTCCATTTCAAGGTCTGACATTTTATTTAGAAAAATTATGCCCTTTCTTTTAATTATTCCAGTAAACATAATGAGGGTGTCGCTAAATACACCTCAGAGGACTTGATTTTCTCCATTTTTTAGTCATACGAGTGTATTTGTAATTAAAGGCATGCTGCATTAATGATGCTGGAAGTCTCCATGGTAAACATTTAATGTCCACCTCATAACATTATGCCAAAATTACATGCACAAAAGACTTTTTAATAATCTTTGTTTTCTCATTTCGTTTTGATTGGCTCTGAAATCCGTGGCAGCACTGGAGGGCTCCTATTTCCACAGCCATCAGCACTTCTGCCCCATAAATTGTACAAATGTACATGGCGCCTTTCGTCTGGAGGCTTCTTTTCCATGCTTCTGTTTAAGTTATACAGAAAATTGGCTGCAAGCTGGAGATAATTGCAGATAATTTTTCCATTTTTAAGCCACTGGGGTGTTGCCTGGGGGGCACGACAGCTCTGTTTATCTAAACACAAAGACCAAGCCACAGCTCTGTGTTGTCACTTGGCTTTACACACAGGATCAGATCATCCTATCTGCTCCTTATGCAAATTAAATCATTGTCACTAGATGACCTGTGTCTTCTGATAGAGGCATGCCACCTGAAGCTTGTATTATGGCTGAAAGAACAGGATTGACACAAATAGGTTACTTCCGCTGTAAAAGCAAAAGCAGTCAATTCTGTGCCTTGCACATTTCTCCCCATTAACAAAAACAGTGTTTGTTTTTAGGCACTCTCAATTTGGAAAGGAGTATATTAAATTAAAAAGAAAACAAATATTTCACACACACATACATATATGATATTCACACACATATATGCTCTATATTCATTTGTAGTCTCTATTACACTATCATAGACAGACACATTTTTCCAATAAACTATTGTTCGTGTTTGTATAATTAATATATTACCATGTCAAATTACTTGACATAGAAAATTTGACATAGATAGGACATCCAGGTTAGCAAGCAGAGACCTATTATTAAATGGAATCATAAGCTATTTTTTCCCCTTCAAATTCACTCTGCATTAAAATAAGTGCAATATTCATGGGTGGTCACGGGCATATACTGACAGAGAAAATACAGAAGGCAGCACCATGGATTTTCAGTGCAATACCCATGAACCTCCACTTTATATTAACGACATTAACCCTGGGAATTACAGACTATTTCTATGGTTGAATGTATTCTCTGTGTTCAGAATCCCTGGAGTCATTACTAATAAGAGTGTTAGGAGCCGAGGAGGCAAAGCCATTTTACAGTAAACATTTACATATAGGGGCTAAGTAGTGGCTGTGTCTATTTGGCAGCCCCTGTGATGTAATAGGCCATAACGACTCTGGAGGAGCTGGAATGGAAGCGAGTGTCAGGGAGCGGAGGACCCATAAGTCCCAGCATAAGTGACTTTATGGATTCCCATTAGACTGGGCTAAGGAGCTCCTGAGCAGACCTGATATGACAGCATCCCGAGATGCTTTTACAGCCTGTGTCAAGAACTCTTACACTGAGGCACTTTACAGAAAATCTACAACTACGGAAGCGAAGTCGGGCTGTATTTGGGCCATTATCATTGTCGTGGCATATGATATGCATACTAATAGTTCCAAAGTTCACATTTAAAGGAGATTATTAAATCTGCTATGCTAATCATATGCACATTACATTACAAATTAATGACTGATAGGTAGCTCAGAAATCTCACACCCTGCCCAGTGACATGCTTAAGTCTACCAGCGCTTCCAAGGGCCTGCACTGCATTCCAGTGCAACCTGGGTGGGGTTTCCTATGAACAGATATGTGTAACACAGGTGTACTTAGGGCCAACCTAGGAATTTTCTTTTAGTTATCTTTTCTCATGGTTCCTTTACCATCATTTAGCCACTGACTTGATAGGAATTAACTTACTTAAGGACCTTAGACCATGTCCCTGTGAAAAGCTAGTCTGGAAGTTTGTGCAATGTGTCCTTTCCCGCTTCTACTGGGAGAAGCAGGCGTGCTGAACATGGGAATTCTTTACATGTTGGGCAGGAAAGATGCTGAGCAAGTGTTCTCTGGCCAAAAGTGAATTCAGGGAACCAACACACACACAAATCCTACCTTGAACACATCCTACAGCACTTGTGTGAGTAGAAACTGGACCTTGGCAAAGGACATTAAGTACTTCACTTAGATCTGCAAATTATTAAGCAATTCCAAAAGAGGCACATTGTTCAGAGCATCACAGAAACCAACAGATAGGGCGAGAGTGCTCTTGATGAGAAAATCTGGCCAGAATGCAGGCTCCTGGAGCTTAGATCACCTATAGCCAAACAGTAACTTCATACCACATTTGCAACGAAATTTTAAATTTGATCTTTCATAAGAAATTACTACTAAAGACTTCATATAAGGCCGACAAATGTCCCTGCTCTTTCATAGATTTATTGGAGTTTTAGTGATACGTTTGAAAAAACTCCACTGGAAGCCCGTGGTTTCCAAAATGCAACTTCTTTCAGAAGTACATACCTGTTACCCAGAGAGACGGGCCCTCTCTTTGAAATATTTAGTCATTTAGGGCACTTTAGTCATAGTGACACCTAATAGCCAAGATCTTTTTCTCACTCTCCACAAAATCAGGTTTAGACTATAATTCAAAGCAGTCCCCAAAGGCACTTCTGAAAAATGGCAAGCCCTTAGCTTTTAGGTGAAAACACTCTTTATTGCTCAAAATTGTTTCCTGCTACAAAACCTTTTCTATAGTGCTCCGCCTGAGACAATCTTATGTTAATTTAACTCACTGGGGACTGTGAGCAGATGCTACTTTGATTAATAGTTTCACTATCCTGAAAATGCCAGGCCAAGTTCAAGATAATAAAGTCAGGTAATATACTATTAAAATCTGCCACATGGTTATATCTGTTATGTGGATTAAAATGGGGTCACGGTTCTTATATCAAATAAAGACTGCCTATAATAATAAAAGCCAACAACATAAACCAAGTGGACATACTGTCTTGATTCCTTACCACTTTAACTGACACTATATTAATACCCATCTCTTTAATAACACTTTACAGGTGTATTTTCGGCTATGATTTTAGTTGTCTATTTGGAAATGCAACATGTTCCTCCAATACTACCTTTCTCCTAGCAGATGTTCTACCTGGAATAGGTCTTAAATACACCCCAAGAATAAAGAATGTTATAACTCCTCTTATTGTTGTCTGAACTTACATGCCCCCAGGTCATTGTTTTCAGCAAATGTGTTTTCAGCATTTCAGCATCCACCCTCAAAATTTCCACAGAAATGTCGTAAGGATATGCATGAGTTGGTAAATAGGATCTCTGGAAAAGTCCCTCAAGAAAGCCTACTGTCCTTCCTTCTTCTTTTCCTCTTGCTGGTCCCTTATCTGATGAAACCCTATTACAGATCCTGTCGGGTAAAGGAAACAGGAGATCTCAACTAATCTTGATTTACTAACTGATTTTCACCATTAATGTAACCCAGCTGACCTAATGCTCCAGTTTCTGAAATTTAGCCATCAGTTTGGCTTTTTGATTTTTAATATTTACCCACTCCATCTGTTTCACTGAACCCTTTGGCTTGCCGGCAAGCAGGAAGTCCCCACATATCAATCACATCATATATATTGTAATCCCAGACAGGACAAGCTTGCCTCCACTGAGAACGAAGCCAGCCTCTCAACACGCATCTGCCACCTGCAGATTTGCCTCTGCCAGACTGAGCCTTCACACTCCCCACACGGGGCTGCCTATGAGATTCAACACCATTTGTGTGAAATACTCTGCTCGAAAGCAGTGCCTCACCATTGCACAGAATGACTCAGGAGGGTCTCCACAGGTAATATCCGGAGGGTCCAGTTTCACCTTCAGATATTTTGTCATGTCCGTGGATTCCGGCTGGCAGGCCATATAATCCCAAACTTTCCCTTCTTCTGTGTAAATCTGAGTTTTACATACATCGTAATGTCCCCACACTAAAGGGTAGGGCTGCATCACAGAGGACACTGTAACCCACAGGGCATGAATCGACAGGAATCTTGACAAATACATCTCTAAAATCTTGGCAGTCTTCGTGTCTTATTTGCAGTCAGTGTCTCCGTTACATATACATGAGTATTGTGTGTGTGTGTGTGTGTGTGTGTGTCTTTATGTAGGTAGGTCTGTATATTAAAAAAAAAAATATGCTGAAGTCTCAAAGCAGATTCCAAAACCAAATGTGATAGATTGAAATACTGTGTGTGGTCAGGTACGTTGAGGACTTTGGTGGAAGCCTAATGTGCTTCTGTGTTAGGCGTTAACAGCTTGCAGCCTTTTCTCCTCGTAGAACATATCTATTAGACTTTTGTGAAAGATGTCCAGGAGAAGATAATAATTTAGCAAAGTGATGGCTCTCCCGTTGTACATTCGATAATCCTGAGTGATCCTCAGCATTCAGGGTTCACTGGGGCTGCTCAGGTGTGAAGATGGATCAGTATCTGAAGCACAAGGATGAGTGTCTATGGTCCTGTGTCTGTTTCCCAGCAATCATTTTCCTTTTTCTTCTGGTACCAACACCTTTTTGGAAACAATAAGAGTAAGAGTTATTGCCCTGGAATCAATACATTAGGAAATGTATGGTACGTGGACATTTCAGAGGCTCGGTGTGATATAAAGCAAATTGGTGTAATATGGACAAGCTTCAGTTAGATGACTTGCTAGGATGATCAGGGTACCTATCCACATTGGGGAGGATTTTGATATGGAAGATCTGACTCTTCCATAAGAAAGGTAGATGAATATGTTCTGGGAGAGTTAACAGGTTTTTTGCTTCAAAAATTTTATTTCCATCTTAACTACTGAGAGCAAGCTTCTGGATTTAAACAGCTCTCATAGCTAGCTAAAAAATCTTCCAAGAGAACAATGGGGATAAAGAGAGCCTTTATAATAATGACAACTACTTATGCCTTTTTTCTTTTGGCAAAGAGACCCTAAAATTCTCTAAATTCCTTGCAAATTTCTTAGCTTTTGTTAGGGGCAGGTGAGTGAAAACTGGTCTTGTTGGCACAAGCCTGTCTCTGAATTTGCTCATTATACTGGAAGAATTTAACATCTTTTATTTAGTTGCATTTACTGAAAAAGATAATTAGACTCTCTGAAAATACTCAGAAAATAGAACCAAAGGGGCATATATTCCTTTCATAAGAATCTTCTATTTTCTTACATCTTTTTATAGCTGTCACATCTGGATTTGCAGTTACTTTCTGTAACAGAAGAGAATTTGTCCCAAAGGTGGATAGTATATGCTGCTTTAAAAGTGAAAGCTTCGTAGTAAAACACACAGTTTAAAATGCACATATAAAAATAGCTGAGGGTGAGCTGACAGGCCATGAAGCAGTATAATAGGGCACTGATTCTAAGAGAAAATAAAAATTTCCATTTCAATGTGCTTTGGGTAAACCGATAACACAGCCTACATAACTTACAGATGCAAGTCACTGGTAAGTTCCACTAGCAACTTTTCAACTATTCAAATATTAACAAATGTTAACATTTGAAACCCAGATGTGAAAGTATACTTTCTTAGTTATTTAGTTCATATTCCTAGTTCAAATTATTAAATACTTTTCAGTTTTAAAAGAACAACAACAAAAAAAAACTATAGCCTTGGAAAATTCCATTATAGACTCTTTGATTCATATTAAACAGTTTAAATAAGGAAGTTCTCTATCTTCAAGCAATCTTATAAAGGGAATGCACTATATTTAAATAATGCACCATCTTAAAATGAACGAAGCCACAGAGACTATGAAATGCCAACAGATGGTTGAATTGTGTTTCCATAGCAAAGTAATTTATAATAATTGCTTTATGGATGCAAGTGCAATTTTCATTATATTCAATTCATAAAATGTTATCATACAGCTGCAATTTGTGATATTTTCTATTAGGAAAAGTGTTGAATATTTGAGTTCCCATAAAACAATAATTAGCAATGTGTCTAAACATGTGTAAACTACAGATTTAAATTTGCTTCTTTGTGACTTTGACACTGTTCAGTGGCATGCATTTGGAAATCTTAAACTAAAAGGAATAGAAAAATAAAACATTACAGGAGCATGTGTTGTAGCTACTCGAACTTGTCTGATTTTTTTTGTTTGTTTGTTTTTGGATTCATTAAGTTGGTATTTTCAGAAATGCCCAACACATTGACGATTAATAATCTGAAAAGGCATTGAGACGAAAGAAATGTACATTTCCTAGACTAATTTTTCAACTATGTTTACTACATCCTTAAAAGGAAGCAGACACTTTGGAAAGTGAAGAAAAAGAGCATTAGAGGTGAGGTAGTATAAAATCAACCAGTTCCAAAATTATTAACAACACTTTTTTAGTTTCAAAACCCAGCAATTTGTAATTCAGGAACAATATAATTTTAAAGACTTGGAACCAATGCCTTTGAGTTTGAATTGAGTGAATATTTGGTTAATTTGTAATATTATTTTTAAAAGACCTTTTCAAGTATATAGACTTAAATGACCCTCGAGATTACTCTTCATCCTTTTTAACCAGTCCTGTTCCCTCAACCACCTACCCTTTGTTACTCTGTCTTTGTGCCTAGTTTACCTCCATGACCTCATCTGGTATATTTCTACATGAAAATGTGGGCACTAAGGAAATACATGTAACTGTCATCACGCCCTGACGACAGCACTTCCAATGCAGCGGCTTCTCATTAAAGTCTACCAGACTGTAATGATGGCCATTACACAGAATTATGGACTACATCATTGATCGAAGTTAGAGAATTGACAGGGGAAAATGCAGAGGGGTGCAAGATATTTGAATACGAGGCCGTTGCAGGACTGTGCGGCACACATTCTTGACAAGAGGCAGCCAATTATAGCTTAAATTTCTGGCACCTAACCAGTTGTGATTAATAGTTTTCCATTACATTACAGACATATTATTAATGTATTAAAAATGTCAAGCTTTGGCAAGCACTAATATGGTGTGGCTCAGTTGGTCTGCAGAATTTACATTTAATGAGCTCCCATTGACACGGAAAAAGGTATTGACCACAGTGTAATGCAAATCAGAGTACAGTCATAAGCTGTTCTTTAACATAATTATATTTCCCCTTCTAACTTTTAAGTCTGTAGCACCCTCTCTTTTAGACCCTTCATATCAAAGTTGCCTTCCTTCCCACTATCATACAGGCTATCAAATAAATCCTTCTACTTCATATTAGAAGAAATTAAATCTATAAACTTTAGTGACAAAGAGGCCTTATAAGAATCAGAAATTTGTTGTAAAAGTATAATTATGGGATTTTTCAGAGAAAGTAAATATTATACAAAGAGAATATTATTTACACCACCGCATCCAACACTTAATGCTGCTGTTTTCCAGCTGGCTCTCCTCTGAACCGGGTTAAAAATATCAATATCTTCTTAAAAGCTAGGCCATGACTGCAAATGGCTAGACAAACTGATTAGAGGATGGGCAGCCAATGACATATTTGGGGACTTAGTATCCTAAATGCATCCCTTCCTTCCGGCACATAACTGAACTAAATGCCAACTAGTGTGAATTTATCTCAAGGGTCTGGATCATCCAGGTAAGGGCAACTTCAGAAGAGCTCTGGGCAGTTCCAGGTCTGAATCTGCACTTTCTCCACCTGGGAACTCAGAACAATCAAAGACTGCCATCATCTCTACCTATGAGCTGAAGTAGTAAGAAATCACTACTAATCCTTTGTGTTTAAAAATTTTCCCCATTAATATGTTACAAGCCCACAGATCTCTGGCATACGAATTTGCAGAGCCAATGAAAAAAATGCAAAACTACATGGATTTCAGGTTGATAGGTATTATTGATCAGGGCTAAAATAGACTGCAAAATGGCTTTGCATCCATGGAATGTACATTTTTTCCAGGATTCGATAACTAATTCCCTTCCACCTTGGATTAACTTTGCAGAAGGAATTTCAAAAACCCTTCTCGTCATCAGAAAAAGAGAAAAAAATGGCTCCGAAGATATTACACAAAACTAATAATGATTAAAAGGATAAGCCATTATAGTTCCAAAGAATTGCCAGGGTCATCAACTAAGAAGAAAATATTGCCAGTAAATCTACCAACTCTCACTAGATTTTAGCATTCTTTTTATTATATAATCCCACTAGGAAGTGGGGGTGTGGTAATAGGCTAAATATTCCATAAATATGCAGCTCATCGGGACACCTGAAATAGACAGCTATTGACTCATTCTATGCAGACATTTAGATTTTTATAAAGCTACATGTTTCTGAATGGATATGAACAGAAGGAAATTTGAAGATAATCATATTTCATTGACTGAAGTAAATAAAGGGGAAACAATATGCAAACTCCATAACCTGTCAAGACTAGCAGCTGTGAACATAGTCACAATGAGATCACACGTTAGCATACATTTAATGCTCTTTGCACATGTCCATTTGTTGTGAAAAGGGAATCTTTTGATTTCTTCATGAGGGACAGAGGCTCAGGCCTTTTGGCTAACTATCTCAAAAACATAAGGAATCTAACATGTAATGCAACAATTCTGACATGTCTTACTCATACTTGGCTGAGTTTTATAAAGAACAATCATGGAAGTCTTAATAAAAAAAACAATTATCACACACTGTATTTCAAAGGTTTCTATTTTTATCAAAAGATAAATTGATGGAAGCCGGTACATATTTTCCAGGATGTCTGTGGAGGGGTAATACGTAAAATTACTTCAGAATCAACTAAGCCTAAAAGAAACCTGGCATTCAGATGTCATATGAAGGATAGAGCCTTCTTTCTAATATAGGGAAGTTCAGAAATACAACCTTCCACATACACAGCTGAAAAATTCTACACCCACTTGAAGTTGGAAACAGAACTCTAGATTCTAAAATTAAAATTACTTTCTGGAAGTATGTTGAATCGCTTACTTCCCCATAATGCAACATAATTCACACATACACAGGTGTACACGTGTAAATACTAACATGTATTTGTTTTCCTAAGTCATATGAAATTTTATTCCCTTGCCAGTGACTTGGTACTTTTGTTACTCACAAACTGTCTCCAAACCCTTATTTACAATATCTCCCAGCTAAATGCATAATGGTTTAATTGTTTAAAGGTATTGTCTGATGCTTTGCAGACAAAAGATAGAAGCAAAGACAGGTTTTTGCTCCCCCTGGTAAACACATGAAGGAAACTTCGACATGTGTTAGCTGCCTCCTAAAAACAACAAAACAAAACAAAGCTAGCCTGAACCATTTGAACCCACATGCCCAACTGACAAAGCTCTCAATGGGAACACAGTTGTATATCCAAATAAAATAGTTCCTTTTAAAATAAGTATGGAGATTCCTCTTAGAGAAAACTATAGGAAATGCCAACAAATTAAAAGCCGTATACATGAAACATTGACTGCCTCCATGTTGGTACTTAGTGATGAAAGATTTCTCATGTCATGGTATCTAGAAGAAAAAAAAAACATCCCCCTTATATATATGTAAGTGGGACAGCGTGGCATGTGAAATGTCAGATGTATTTCTTCTTTGCACCCTGGTTCTCCTTGCAAGGATCCAGGTTCTAATGAAAGATTGAAAGTTTCTTATGTTTAAAAATATTCTTGGACAATTATTGAGCTGATTTCCCTCTGCCAAAGAGAAGAGCTGGTAGGTAAGGCATTCAGAAAGACAAAGTACAAAATACTTGCAGGCAGACCTCCTTGCAGGTTAGAGGTACTTTCTTCTCCAAGAACCACACAAATCAGGAGATCCTTGCCCTCATCAGACGTCGATGCAAAACTTTCTAGCAAGCTTAATCACTATGCATATTTGAACAAATGATTTTGAGGGAAACGTCTTTGCTTTCTTTTTTTTTTTCTTCTTCTGTTAAGATAGGAAAACTTTTAGTGTTTTCAGTCATAAACCGAGGCCTGATTTCCAGAGCAAAGCTGCTGCCAGATTCACCATATGTTTAGTGGAGTTCTGAGTCTTGCTCAGAATTTTCCACTCGGAAGAGTGACAAAGTGTTGTGCTGGGAAGTTATTTGCTTGCTTACTCCTTTGTAAGGAAACGGGCACTAAAGAGGGCACAGCTAGAGGACCTGTAGTCTACAAACCTACACCTGGTGCAACTCTAAGAACTCTGCCTGCCACTTTTGCAAATGAAGTCGCTTTAAAATCCCCCTCCCTTCTCCCCAAGGCTTTTCCTACCAGGCCCTGTAAAATGACAGCTACTCTTAAAGAGATATGGGGGGGTGGGGGGGGGGGGGGGGGGAAGAGTCCCTGGATGAGGTTACCAAAATAAACAGCAGAGGGCGCAGTTTCTGTTTTTAAATCCAAGTTTTCTCTCCTATGAATCACTTAATTGGTTATTTTGGGCCCAATAATATTCGGTATTATTTGTATTATATATAGATATTCACAGATCCATAGCAGAGAGAAACTCCATGTCCCTAGCTGAATCCATCAACTGATAATGCGAAACCAGTAGGGGAGGAAAGGCTCCCCCACCAGCTTTCCAATGCTGTCTTTCCCTCCTTCCACGTTCTTCTCTCCCCAGCTGCACAATGTGTGGTAGTAACGCTTTAATCTCGCACCAATAAAGGAGATTAAAAGAGGGGACTTCAAAAGCTCTCCACAGGGCGAGCAACAAGGCAAGTTTTTATTTATTTTTTTCCCTGATGAGAAAACTGAAAAAAAGGAAAATTAAATTATTAAAAAAAAAAAAAAAAAAAGCCTGTGCGACGCGTGTGGTCAGGTGTGTGTGTGGGAGACTGAGAGCTCGGCGCGTTGCGGGTGGGTGGATGGAGGCTCCGGATGCAACAGCCAGCGACCCTGTGCAGGGCGCACGCCAGGGATGGAGTGTGGGTGTGAGCGGTACGGGCTCCGGAGTGCGCACAGGCTCCGCGCTGCCTCCTTAAGGCGCTTTCCAAAGTTCCTCGCCCACCCGGATCTCCCCTCCCGCCCTCGGCGGGCACCCGGGGTTGACAGAGAGAGGGATGGCAGGAGGGAAGGAACTGATGCCGAGGGGCCACCCAGAGAGGCGCGGGTCGCTGGAGGAGAGGGGAGTCAGCTAGCACTTACCCGAGCCCCCCTCCGGCCCTGTGCCAGGCGGGAGCTGAGCCGTCGGCGCGGGGCGGCGGCCCTGCCCAGCTTGGTCCCGCGTGGGGCGGCGACCGCAGCTGCGGGGACCCGCTGGCGGCGCACGGGGAGCGGGTGGAATGGGAACGCGGCGGGTGTGGACCCGAGTCGCCGCCACCGCAGCCCCGGGGTCCGTATCCCACCCTGCAAGCGCCCTGCGGGCGGAGGGGAGGAGGAGTCCACGGCCCCAGACCCCACGGCGCCCGGCGCCTCCCGTCCCGCTTACCTTGGCCTCGCGCCCCTGGGGCAGCCTCGTCGCGCGTCGCCCCTCTCGGAGCCGGGACCCGGACAGGGGGAATTCCTTCCCGTTGACGTCCTCTTCCAAAATGCAAAAGATCAGTGACTTTGACAGGTAGATGAGGGGGAGGGAGAGGGGTGGGCGGAGAGGAAGGGAGGATGAGAAAGGTGCCTCTCCCTCCAAAAATACAGTGGGATTAGGAACCAAATCGCTGCCTTCCAAGGTCTCGCCAGCCGTCTCCGCTCGCAGCCTCCCCGCGCCGCCGCCACCGCCACTTCTCGTCTTAAACTTTTACTGTGGGTTTTCTCTCCCTCTTCTCTATTTCTATTCCTTTCTTCTTTCTTTTCTTTTAAGCCGCAGAACGATTTTTTTTTCCCCCCGATCCCGGGGGATCAGAACCAGCGGCCGGGCGGTTCTATCCCGCTCGGCACCGCTTTCATTTTATTTCAGATGAAGATGTTGGGTCTTTTTTTTTTTCTTTTTTGTCAGAAGCGACATAAATCAGGACAATTAGCCTTGGCGCCAAGAAGAGCCTCTCGAAGCAATTTTGCCCCGGTTTCCTTCGCGCATTCCTCCACTCAAGTCAGAAATGTCACTGCACATAGCGTTGATGGCTGCGAGACGCGACGCACCCAAAGTCCGTTTGATGAAATATACATGGCCCCAAGATGCTTCTGGATTGCGGTTCGCGGCTTCCCAGCCCCCGCCCGCGGCGCCCGGCCGGGACCCTGCTCCCAGCCCGCAGCCTGCTCTCGGCAAACTTAGGGGCGCGGACGAATTAGAGAGTGAGCGCCAGGGGCCGGCAAAGCGACTAGCGACGAAACAGCCCCGGGAAGCCGCAGCCCTCGGAGGGGTGGCGTGTTCTTCTCACTTAAAAAGCAGATCTTCTGCAACTGCCAGCGAGTGGAAGGATTGCAAAAAACCTTATACTACCTCGAGACCTGGGCGCTCCGAGCGGTCCTAACTCCGTCCCGCTCGCTGATTGTACGGCTGCTGCTCTGGCCACCGCCGCCACGGCTGCCGCCTTGTAGACACCTCGGGGTGCTGGGACAACAAGACCACCCACATCCTTATCTCCCACCTTTGTTGATCCACAGCAGCGCGGTTTCTACTGGCTCCCTCTCTTCTTCCCCTACTTCTGCCCCCTCCCCTTGCTCCTGACTTACCTCCCTACAGGGTTCCCAAGCACACCCCCTTCTTGCTAACTGGGAGCACGGTATTTTTTTAACTTGCAATTAGTTTGCCTAGCCAGAGCCCCCAAGCTCCTTGGTGTGAAATTCTTCCCACTTTAGAAAGTTGAAGTTCAAGTAGGAGCTTTGCTTCACAGGCGTCCTTGGTTTTCCCCGATGACAGACAAAAGCCACCTGGCCCCAAGGCTTTCTTTCCTACTAATGTGTCTCAGACTCTCCTAGGAGACCCCTTAGCTTCTTGTTAATGTTACATGCAAACCAATCCGACTTTCAGGAAGAGGTAGGGAGAGATTTTAATTAGAAAAAAAAGGACACTGCGATAGGGAAAATATTGATCTCACAAATGCACAATCATCTCCATGACAGCCCCCTAAACCGGAGTTTTCCTATACTGTAAAGGAAACAAGCCACGTAAGAGAGCGGGCATGCAAGGGCGGGTAAGCTGGTGTTTTGACTAACATGTGATTTGATTTGACAAGCAACCTTGTCTCTGTGGTTCAAGGCTTTGAGGGAGAGACTGACAAGAAGGTGCTTGCTCAGGCTGGTGGGGGTAGGAGGTGCTGCTTCTGAGGGAGACTGGAGTAGGGATGTTCAGTCATTGTAAAACAACAGGTCAGAAATGGGTACCTGTGAGCATCAGGTCACTAGCAACATGCTCCATAATGAAGGCAGGGCGCTAAGATTGGCAGGGACGTTTTTTCAGCCATGGTTGAGAATGGTGTTGGCAGAGAGGGTATGTGGTGAGAAGACTACTGAATTGAGGCCTGGACAGGAAGGAGGCTGGGATTCCACACAGCAGGACCTGTTTAGCACCTTGGCCTCCCCTTAACACTGGAGAAGACAGGGAATCCCCCCTCTGTTCCACTCAGAGCTAGAGTCTGGAATTTCTCTTCTTTGTGGCTTTTTCTTTGTTCTTTGACCCTGAAATTTCAAGAAAGGAGTCTCACCCTTGGGGGATGAGGCTGCTGGCAAGCCCGCAACCCTTGTTAGTTAGCTCTGCCTCCAGCCTGTCTCTTCCAGGTTCAAAGCACATTGATGTTGTAGAAAGACCGCCTACCCTTCCAGTCACCAACCAACTCTCCCTCTCTGCCCCCCCCCCCCCCAGCCCTGTCTTTTCGTGAGGTGCTTCTGTTCGGCAGGACTGATACAACATCCACAGTGGCAACTGGCCTGGACCCTGGACCACTGACAGCTATCAATCAGCCTCTCTTCTCCTCACCGCCCTTTGCAATCAGGCCAAAGGAGCCCCTTGTGAGTTCTCAGTCTCAGCACCAACTGACGCTTCGACGTGTTTCTCCAGTAAAAAGAAGCAGATTTAGACACCAAGAGAATTTCCACCAGAGAGATATTGGGGTCTTTGAAACATTAACCTCCACAGCTAACCCTTCCTACCGTTCGGATACCTGTCCTCGTGCCTAGGATTCTGGGTTCTGCTGAGTCTTCTGTGAGTTATAGACATCTGACTACTTCTTGAAGCCGACAACAGCCCCCACGGTAGATCTGCTGGGGAGATGGGGCCATTTCATGTCTCCCATGGAAACAGTAGATCTTCCAGAGTTGAGTTTTCTCTCCCCCGTGTGCCTGACCTCTGCAGAGACTTAGAATACCAGGCACTGCACACTTGGGTCTGAACTCTGGGGGGCACGTCGGGCTCCTTGGGGACTGACTTTTCAGCACCTAATTCAGTTCTCCGCAGTCTGGTTTCCTCCTGTCCTTCAATGGGAGTAGAGCTAGAAGAGGTTTGGCTGTCAGCTCTGGTATTTTGTTGTGTTTCTCCCAAGCAGAACTTTGAGTGGATGTGGCAAACCCAAACTGAGCATCCATGAACTAATATATGCATGTATTAAACTTGATTTCCTGAATATATCTTTTCATGTTTGTATGTAGTAAGAGTCAATCAGAAACTTACTTCAGGTATCTCATTGACATCCTGGAAAATAGTATAGGACATGCTTTACTTTTTGTCTTTAGTAAGTACACACACACACACACACACACACACACACACACACACACACACACACCTATATATTTAGCTTTCTTTGGACAGAATGGTTTTCTGTTTTGATTTAACCTTTCAACTTTACTTTTCTCTCTTCTTTTAGAGGTGAACTGTTTGATCTTTTAGCTGTCTATAGCTTCAGCTCTCTGGCTAGTTTCCATGCACTTCTCATTCTTCTTCTATTTAGATATCCATTTATTTGTAACCCTGTTAGATCTCTAACTGTTCCTCATTTTTCTAGGTTGGTAGCTTCTAAAAATCACTTTAGAGAGTTGGCAGGGTTGTCTGAATACTTGTAACTCTGGTGTGCCAAATGCTAATGATGGCAGATTTGCAACTTACCTGGTCCAAGAAGACATGTGTCTTTTTATAACTACTATATAGTACCAGATATAAAGTGGGTACAAGATAAATGTTTGTTGGTGGTGTGAATAAATTTTGACCATTCTCGGATTCTAATGAAGTCTATCAGGTAATGGGAACTAACCCCCACCTATTAAATTAAGACTTAGACTTAGAAACATTCAAATCAGGCATGTCAGGAATTTGTGGTGGCTGTAAAAGAAATTCCACAAAGTTAATGGCTTATAATAATAATAATAATAATAATGATAATAACAATAACAATAATAATAAATACATGTTTTGCACTGGTCTGGAGGACAAAAGAGATTGGAGTACCAAAACAGTTGGGTTCTAGTTAGAGGCCTCATGTGTTTAGATACCTAAGTCTGAATTCTCATATGGAGAGAGGAGGGCTGGTGTGCTCTGGAGTCCCTTTAATAAATGAACTAATCTTATTAATAAGGGCTCCACTCTTGTGACCTAGTTACCTCCTCGATTCTCCACCTCCAAATAGCATCAAACCATCAAGGTGGGGATTAGAATTTAAACATAACATGTGAGAGTGGACAGAAAAACTTAGCGGGTGGCCAGGGGCAATACAAGCGCTACTTGAATCATTATGGACTATGCTGTAAGTGCTTTCTACAGGTACTGCCTGTATCCAATAAAAGTATCCAGCTGGCTGTGATCACGTCTTTTGCACTCACCCACCTTCTCCCATGTGCTCAGGGAGGGCATGTTTGTTACAGAGCCATCACCAGTCTCATTTTGACAGATTTTGAGGTTCCTTTACCTGGAGCTTTACCTGCTTAAATTTTTTGACCTTTAAACCTCCAATGAGCTCTAAACATTTGATCGGGGCTCTATCATTAGGGTATGCTGGCATTTCCCTGCTTTTGTATTGTAGACGTACCCAGAAAGCTCTGTTTTAATGTTGTAAGTTTAGAAGACCGTTTCATTTAGCTTCTCTCAGGGCCGAAGACAGACCAAAGGAAGAATTGCATGATGTAAGGCAAACTTCACACACTTACAGGGTACTGATACGGGAACACAAAGACTAAACTAATGGTGTAAGCCATTTGGTGGTTAATGATTGATGCAAGGAACATGACCCCCAGCAAGCATGCGCTTCTTAATATATGGCACTGCAAATGAAAGTCGGGAAATAATAAACTTTGTAATTTCACAAAATATAGCTTTGGGTTTCTTTTAAGAGAAGGCACACTAACTAAAAAAGATGGGTATTAGTCAAATATTTTATCAATCATTTCTATTCTAACCTGAGGATGCCAAAAGTGCTTTTATAGTGTTCTTATTTTTGTTTACCCTTTCTCATCCATAAAAAGCCGGTAGTAATCATCTGGTAATTAATATATGACCTTAGACATTTTAATTCAACCAATTAATTCGTTGAAACCAGGACACACTGAGACCCCACTGCCCACTTTTTATTCTTTGTTTCTTCTTTGCTCCCTCCCGAAATTCTTTCTTTCTTGTACTCATTTTTTTCCACGGTTTATTGTTCTTCTACATATATAAGACAAGCATGCCACCATTAGATTTGGGTTATGCTATGATCTATACACACTAAGTAAGATCGTGGGAACTGTTTTGTTATGTTTAGTTTGCCTGCCTAAGGCCATTAACCTATTTCTTAAAAAAAGATGAGATCACATCATTCATTTGGTATAATGGCTGAAAACGTTCACTATCAAAAGTCAGCAGCTGTGACCATTTTCTCAAGTGAAATTCTCATATTTTCAGTTACTCTACAATAATAAACAACAGAAAAACAGCTTTATAAAATTGAGAAGGACAGTGCACGGGTGATGGCTGAGTAACTTCCATCTTAGGAGATCCTCCTATCAAGCCCATCCTAATAGTCATTCTATTCAGGGAACCTTGGTGGAACTCACAGTCATTTCTGGGACATTCCTGGGTACTGAATTAAATACCAAACTCAAGCACTGTGCTCACAAATCACCTTGAAAGGGGAGCTGGGTAACTACAAGTGATGTGCAGTGTTAGTGTGGTCAGACTTAACTTAAAGGAAGAAACACTGCAACAGTGAAACCTAGAGACTCATTTCCTATCCAAAGTGGGATAAAAGTACACAAACCACTGCCTGGCCAGCGATCCAGAAAAGAATGAAATGTGGCATCATGCCTTTGTGAGATGTCATGGAAATATAGAACAGAATGCAATTATAGACCAGCTCCACTTCAGCAAACCACTGCAGCGAGAGTATTCATGATACGAACTAACCCAACCGGGAATAAAGCAGGTGCAGAGGGAGAGCTGGGATCACAGGGCACCATTTGGTTTGAGGTGTTCTTTATCCAGATCTGTGTCCCTTCTTTTTTTGATTTCTTCCTTCTGAGTTTAGTCTGAGGTTTACCATTCTCCAGCCAGGACTCTCACTGCCTTTGGTGCATCTCTACTGCTCCGTCCTTCAACCTGAAGGCAGGCAGTGGGTGGGAGCTGGCTGCTGGCTTCTGGTGAGTAAGGCCGATTCATGCCAAGTGGCCTTTACTTCCTAGTGGGCTGCCTTCTTTTGCAATAAGGTTCCCACTGCTAAGAAAATGACTAAGTCTCTTAAATCCTGTCTCCATTTGTAGGGCAAAGGAAGGAAAGCAAAGGCATTATGAAGCCTTCTTACTTCAATAAGCCAGCATGACACCCAATTGTCAGTTTTCTGAACTCTGAAATTCCACAGAAAATAACATAATGGTCAGATTCCTATGATCTCACAGAATTTATTTCCTGCTCTCTCCCCCTATTCGTATTCTTCTTCCTCAGACATGAATTTCATGTCTACTCTGTATTAGAGACTGTGGTGGAAATAAGATTACTATGACAGCCTCTTGTGTGCCTTACAATATGTTTAGGAAAACAAACTTGTGAACAGACCATGGCACACCGCCACAGGAACTGAATAAGAAGCCCACGAGAAATGAAGGAGCTCCAAAGGGAAAGATATGTGATCCCTCTTGGGGATCCTGGACGAAGCTGGATCGACTGGGTGATTCATGCAGCATACCTCAAAGGTACCCACTAAACACACAGAGGAATGCAAGGCTTCATTCTGACCAAGAACTAAGGAAAGTCAGGAATGTAATCTGACAGGAAGTATTTTGGGATATCCAAACAGTTTGTAACGACTGCAGCTTACAACACATAATGATAGCCTTTGTGATGAACACTTGTAACCGTTTTGCCATCAAAAACCTGTAACAAAAACTGAAAGGAAGAGAGGCCAACAGCAAGGAAACAAGTTATGTTAGGCCATTTAAATCAAAGCCTATGATATGAATAGGGATACCATTTTCCATTAATGACCTGAAATTGACAAATTCTTATGTCTCAACCTAACATGATTAAACACTTCCCACTCAGTTCTTAGTAATTTCTATTGAGAAGAGAATGACTTAAAGCCATAAATAACCTTATTTATCTTATATCTGCTTTTGGAGTAGATCGTGTGTTTTTTTATTTTTAAAAGCAGGCACTACGGCTTCCTAATGAAGTTTTGTGCTTAGATTGGTATTAAAAGTAGTTGGATTTTCCTGAAAGAGCACCAGCAGCACAACAATGTGGCTGAGGAGCAGACTAGGGACTAGAAAACTCAGGTCCTGACACAAGCACAGTGGATAACGGAGAGTTGGATTTGGATAACTCATAGTCCCAGTCACAGTGAAGCCACAGGCAAAATGACCAGGCTCTGCTCACTCTCTCAGTCTGCGCATATGTGCCATTTTAAGTCAGCGTGCTTCATTTCAAGTCCATCTTTAAAAACACCGTTAGCTGGGCATGGTGGTGTACACTTCAAATCCCAGCACTCAGGAGGCAGAGTCATGTAGATCTCTGAGATTTTGAGTCCAGCCTGACCTACATAGAGAACTCCAGACTAGCCAGGAATGCATAGTGAGACCCTGTCTCAAAAAAAAAAAATCAAAAAGTGATAATTCTTAAATTTTAAAAACCTGTTTGTTGAAACAAAGGAAGAAAATATTATAATATAGGAAATGGTGCTGAAAACAAAATAAAATTAGAAGTCATTTGCAGAGAAAGGAAGTGGTAATTGATTGATAATAACACTAACCAATGTTTGTTTAAATCAAAACAGAATTCAAAGTTCTTTTCGTCTTTTGTGGCAGCAAGTTAATTAGGCTCTTGCACAGTTTCTGACCAAAAGGTTGAGAACTGTACATACTGGCAATGTGGATGAAAACTAAATCGTCTTTTATATTTTTTTCCTGCCCTGCTTCCACACTCCCACTGCCTTCTGCATTTACAAACTTCAGTTTTCTTGATAGCTGTGGAAAACGAGACTTTGGAATCACCCATTTCATCAGCCTGAAATTATATCTGCCCCTATTACCATGAAGGCTGAGTCTGCAATACAGAAAGAACGCTAGGTAGTCAGTTATGGTACAGCAACACACACACACACACACACACACACACACACACACACACACACACACACACATACACACACACACACCTGTATTGTTGCTAGTGTCTCACAATAAGCCTTTGGTTAAGAACCGATAGGCAAAGAAAGCTGGACATTCAAGGCTCCTTAAAATATTTCAAAGTAAGCTGTGTGGTAGAGGCACACACCTCTGATCCCAGCACTCCAGACACAGAGGCAGGCAGATCTCTGTGAGTTTGAGACCAGCCTTGTCTACAGAGTGAGTTCTAGGACAGCCAGAGTTACACACAGAGAAACCCTGTCTTGAAAAACAAAAAATAAAATATTTATAAGTATAACCTTTTACTTTCAAGAGAAAAAAATAACAGTTTGACATAAGAACACGTTCAGCTTGAAATCTATAAGACAGACAGACAGAGGAAGAGATAGATACATTTCAAGGATATTTTTTTCCAGAAATTACGTGATACAGGAAACATAGAACTGAACAAGGGGCTTTGAGCCCCAGTCTGTGTTATAAAACTTTCTTCCTGTGTGAATTTACGTGTCATTTCACTTCTTCACTTCTCAATGATAAAACTAGAAGTTGAATTTGATGACTCAAAGGCAGTCCATAGGCTTCCTGCATCAGGAGCACCTTGGTAGTCTGTTACAATACAGGTTGCTGGGCCCATCGACACCAGCTGAGTCAGCATCCATCTGGATGACTCCTATTTAATCACAACAAAATTTGGACATCACAAGCTTAAACTATGCTTCACATTTTTATATTTTCAGTCTAGCTTTGAGGTTGAGATTAATTTAAAGCTAAGATAGAAAGAAATCTAGCCTTCACATTCTTGGATAATGGATAGAATCTCTGATTGTTAAAAAGTTGTATATCAATTTCTATATATTAGAATTAGGTTGGATATAAGTTTGATTCCCTGGAAGATTAGATGGAATAAAGGCCAAGGACTTTGAGATCATATTTTTTAACGTAGAGAGAAATCAGGCATTTGCCACATAATACAGTTAATTTGTAACCCTGCTCACCGAGGCCCAGTTTCTAGAATATATGTATTAACTGTAAGCTGCCATAATCTCTCCTAGAAATTTATTCCTAGACTAGTAAATACCAGCTCCCTGAAAGCTACCCTGAGTTCCAGTCAGGAGATGCTGAAAGCTTTTTGAACATTTCATTCTGGTTGAGTTTTTCAAAACCAGTCAATGATTACAGACCTCTTTTACTAGCATTAAATAAAACTCGTATGTAAAATGCCCTTGAAAATTACCGCTGCCAGACTTCCAGCCTCAGGTCTGAGCCTCAGACACACTGCAGAATAAAAAGTCAGTGAACTATGAATGTGTATATTTAATATATTATGTGTACATTTATGAATATAATACACAGGCAAGTGTCCAAGTCCAGAGGTCAAGCACTGGGTCTGAGACGTTGCCAAGGTACAGCTGGCTTAACCATTGTCAGCTCCATTTTCTCAGCTGCAAACCAGAAATCATGGGAATAAAGTGGAGCAGCCTGTGGGACTGTTGTGAGGATTAAATGTGATATTTGGTATTTAAAAAAAAAAGATGCTTCGCAATTATTTGCTATGGTTTATTTGACACATTATTACAAACTTTCCATTAATGCTGACATTAATCTTGACATTTATTAATTTTCTTAACAAACATTTTAGGTCATTTATTATGCAAACACTCTATCAATTACTCTGAAAAATGGATTCAGTGCTATCAGAAACAATTTTTGTACTAAAGAACTCACATTTTACTTGAGGACTCTGTCAGGGTATCACATAGTGTAAAGGTGAAATTCACCAAACATAAATACCATTCCTGTTCTAAGATAGGGATTGTTTCCCTGAAGCAGGTGGGACAAGGGGTTAGTTGTTCCAGGGTTGAAAGATAAATCATGGAGGGAGTTTAGCAGGAAACAGGGCAAATTCAGAGGAGCTGGTGATGGGAAGCCATTCTCAGGAGACTGCAGGCGAACTTCAGAGTGGTTGTGATTAAAAACTATGTTAGAGTATGCCTGGCATATGTTTGAAAAAAGTACATAAACACATAGATTCATGCTCCTTGAATTTCCCAGTGAAGAGTTTGAAATGTATCCAGGAGATAATATTGGTCAAATAAAGTTCCAAGTGAAATTCCCATTGTTCTGTTAGAGCTGAGGATAGGGGCCTGAGAAGGGCTGAGCCAGTGAAGTCCCGGTAACACCTCTGTAAAACCTTGGGCCAAGAACTTGAATTCTGGTCCTTGACACCTTCTGGTACATTGGATCACATTTCACAGTAATTCTGAATTAAGCACGTGGAAACATATTTATAAGTGTGCAATAAAATTAATTATCACAAGTCACATGATACATTTTATAAATTTATTTGAAATTAATATTCATAAAGAATCAAAGTAAAGAAATATTAGATGCAAGGACACTAAGATGATGCTGAGATTTCTCACAAAATTTGTTACAGAAAAATATTTTTAAGCTAAATATTCTTTTTGAATTAGATGACAATAAAAATAGTCTCACAGAAGCCCTTATATTTTCACTTTCATTGAACTGTTCGAGACGCACAAAGTTGTCATCAATTTAATGAAATGTGAATTGAATGCATCATATGTGAGCTGTTTTAGACCTTGAAGCTTACTGATGCATTCAGTGAAGGCAGCTCATACTCCAGCTGGGAAGCAAAGGGTGGAGGCAACGAACATAATAAGTAAGGGATCTATTACATTTCCAAAAGAAATAAATATGTAAGTGAGAAAAAGCAGGATAGGATATGAGGGATTTGGAGTGATAGATTTAGGGTGGGTTGCAAAATGAAATGAGGCTTCAGTGTAGACATCTCAAGAGGGAGGCACTGGGCAAAGCCTTAAGGCAGAAAGAGAGCTGGGGCCACGGAGGGAGAAAGGGTGAATGCTCTAGACTAAGGAAAGAAAGAACACAAACACCCACCTAGGACTCACTGGCAGCATGGCAGAAGAAACCAGTGTGGACAGAGATTAAGGAATGTGTATTGAAATTTGTTGAAAATTTACAGACAATCACTTTTCAGATTCAAGTTTTTATAATTCTTAAGGCATAATCAAATTTGGGCCTTGTGTACATGTTATACAGCCATTCAGAGGGCAGGTTTTAGGCTTTAGGGAAAAAGTATATATTTCCAAAAGACTCAAAAACATATACACATACATACACACACACACACACACACACACACACACACACACACACACACACACACACACATGCACACGCGAGCAGAGGTAAGTCCAAAGCATGGAGAATACTGTGTTTAGTGTTTTACTCATGATGTTGGCTTATATTACTGAGTTTATTAGGATCATTAATTTTGGGGGCTGGTGAGATGGCTCTTCCTGAGCACCTAGATTCAATTCCCAGCAACCACATAGCAACGGTCTGTAACTCCAGTTCCAGACGATCTGATGCTTTCAAACAAACACACATGAATGTAAAACAGCAATGCACATAAAATATAAATAAAAAATAAATAAATCATTAAACATACAAAATTTTTGAAAACATCACTATTTTATCTGGAGATCTCATCTTCTAATTTTTCTGTTTTTTTCCTCTTTTTAGTTTTTTAATTTGTCCCACCATCATTAGCTATAATGGATTTTTTTAGTCACTTATAAAATATATATAAAGTATGACTCCTCCCAAAAAAGGAGGAGGGATGAGGTTCAATTGGGAATAAAGCTTAAAATATGCAGTATAGTGTTCATGTACCACCAACTTTCCCCAGTGGATTAAAAAACAAAAGAGTGATCATGTGAGATAATTGGTAACCTCTATTAGACAGAAAAAAAAAAAAATCCTAGGGTTGTGAAGATAATACAGCTAAGCACAGAGGCTCATCCCTGAAGTCTCAGTGCTTAGGTGAGAAGATTGAGAGTTCGAGGCTGACCTGGGCTTATAGTGAGGTCCTGTCTAAAGCAACCAAGTTTAATTCTCACTTTGATATGACTGTAAGCAAACTTTTCCTGGACTCCTTCAAAAGTAAATTACGGCAAGGTGAAGCAACTTTTTTTTTTTTTTTTTTTTTACAACGTTGTTCTTGCAATAGACATGAATATAAGAAAACCCGTTTCGTGGGGAAGACAGTTCAATTTATAACTTACCTTGAGTGCCTTGAGTACCTCTGGGAAAGGCATGGTGTGCACGTGAAGTGTCTGTATGAGCAAAAAGAACCACATTTTCTTATTTACATACATACATCTACAAGTTCAATAAATTACAACTCTGCTCCTTGTTCCACAATTAGGGAAAAGTCCAAACCGAGGGAACTTGGGTGTGATTTCTCATTTTATTATTTGTCTTTACAAGGACACCTGAGAAGAAGTCTACGGTTTGGAGCTCAGAAACTTCTGAGCTTCTGAGCTTCTGCTCAGTGTGTTCGAGGGAACAATCAACAATAACTGAACTTTCAGTTTTGAATGAGTGAGTTAATTAAGTATATAGCAAGCAAAGTAAAAGTAAAAGACTAGGTAAAATAGCAGGTAGCTACCAAAACATCATCAGATCAGCTGCTGATACACTCACTTGCCTCTGCCTCCTGAGTGCTGGAGTTAAAGCATGTGCCACCATGCCTGGCCTCTTTTTTTTTTTTAGTTTTAATTTTCAAAGACAAGCTGTCATGTAGCACAGGCTAGTCTAGAACTTGCTCTGTACCCAAGGACGACCTTGAACCACTGATCCTCCCTCTTTTATATCTCAAGTGCTGGAATTACGGATGTATGCCATCATAATCAGGTTTATGCTGTGTCAGGAATGGAACCCAGGGCCTCATGCATGCTAGGAAAGCTTGACATTGGTATTGGGTTTCTTCCTGGATTGCTCTCCATCTTATATATTGGGGCAAGGTCTCTTATTTGAACCCAAAGCTCACCGATTTAGCTAATCTTGCCTTCCGTCTCTACTTCCCACATGCAGCGATTACAGGTGGGTCACCATCTCCACTTTGCATTTATGTAACTGCTAAGAATTCAAGCTCTTGTTCCCATGCTTAGATGTTAATCAGTTTGATCACTGTGCCATCTCCCCAGCCCCATGATTGATTTTCATATATATGAAGATAATCACTACTAATTAATTATTTCAATAATGCTGAAAGGATAGTTTTTTTTTAAAAAAAATACTATCTGTGGGCTGGAGAGATGGCTCAATGGTTTAGAGCATTTACTGAGACACAGGTTTAGTTTCCAGTACCCAAATTGGGTGGGTCACACCTGTAGCTCCAGTGCTGGGAGAATCCAAAACCTAATGCCTCCAGCCTCCATAGGCACCTGCAAATAAGAAAATCAAAACCGTTTTCATCCTTTGCCAGAGTTTGATAAAATTAATTTGTCATCATAATATACATAAAGGTGTAGGAAAGAAGATGTTGATCACAAGTGATTAAAATGGTTAAGAGAGGGAAAGAGGGTGGGAGTGACAGCTTCATACTTGGAACCACTTCTTACATTCTCTTCCTTTCACAGGGCACATGCATGTTGTGAGGATTATAATGGCCTTCAAATATGCTAGAGCTGTTGCTGAGAAAGGGGTCTGACTGGTGAGCCTTCTTTTTTTTTTTTTTTTTTTTTTCAAGACAGAGTTTCTCTGTGTAGCTTTGCGCCTTTCCTGGAACTCGCTTTGGAGACTAGGCTGGCCTCGAACTCACAGAGATCCACCTGGCTCTGCCTCCTGAGTGCTGGGATTAAAGGCTTGCACCACCACCGCCCGGCAAAAGACATTCTATTAATTTATTATTTATTTTCTGAGCATGAGTGTTTGTGCACCACATGTCTGGTGCCTGGGGAGGTCAGAAGAACACGTTGGATCCTCTGGAACTGGAGTTACAGAGGGTTATGAGCTACCATGTAGTGCTGGGATTTGAACCCTGGTCCTCTGGAAGAGACTTCTTATAGGTAACGTAAGTCTCCAGAGGCAGAATGCCTTGCTATGACTTCCAAGTTTCTTAAGATCCATAATAACTGACTTCAGTCTCCCAAAAGCTGAGTAGATTATTCACGATTTTGATAGTGTAAAACTCATACATTTGCTAGAAGGGTTAAATGCAATGCCTAGGTGGCAGAGACAGTTCTCCTCAACAGGGTCTCTGGTAACTCTCTGGCTTTTATCCCAGGCAAGAGAATGGCTTAGGACATTTGGAGGATCTACGCTCCACTTGATGTCTTCCTGAGTAAACACTGTCTTATTCCATTCGGTCCAGGAATGGGTTATGGAAATATCTATAGGGTTCCCTCTGTTTGACACCTGAGGTACTCGTTAAATAGCTTGTGGGTCTCTGGCCAGAAAACAAAAGAATATAGAGATGAAGGAAACACAACCAGTAGTGCAAGAGTAAGCAGGTAAGTGGTTGTCCAGTAAAACTTGCCCACATTGCTTCAGAGAAATCCTGGAGAACCCCCCCAAAAAGGTGTCGTCAGACACTGCGTAACACAGCCATTAAAAGCTTGAGGATTCCCCTTTCTCCTTAGCGACCTCCACTCAAGTGAAGCTAGATCCTGGAATATGCTACTGAAATGGTTTCAGGATAAGTCAGAGGGAAGTAAAATCAGTGAGTTTATTAAGTATTTAGATAGAATTATATAGAAAAAGACAGTACACGATTCTAAGACTTGAGTGTAAGCTTCTTGAGAATCATTCTTGAGTGTCTTTACTCAGTGCACCAGTGTGTACATGCGTGCGCATGCACACACACACACACACACACACACACACATACACACACACACACACACACACACACACACACACATACACGTGAATTTCCAATTTACATTCTCAGAAGAAGGTTCAAAGATTGAGGAAAGCTTAATTTTTTAATTTAATTTTTAAATGGCAAGTGTCTGTAAAAACATTATTTCATATGAACATACAAGGCAAAGAAACAATAGTCTCCTTACTCATGTGATATATCACTTTGTATTGTTAAAAACTATGTGGTGCATTTATGACCCTATAAATGCATTAAATATCTAGTCACACAAGCACTACATTTAGTTATAATACTAGAATTAAAATTTGCCGTATACTATTTTTCTATTTTTAAAAGGAGGATCACTGAATTTTCTTTTAAATTGGAAATCTTGGAACTGAAGAAATGTCTCTATAGTTAAGAGCACCAGTATTCTTCCAGTGTACCAGAGTTCAGTTCCCAACATCCATGTGTTGGCTAAGAACATATTGCAACTCTTGTTCCAGAGGAGCCAACACCTTTTTCTGGCCTCCATGAGCACTGCATGCACATGGTGCTCAGACATACATGCAGACAAAACACTCATACACTTAAATAAAACATAAATCTTTTTTAAAATGGCAATCTTATTTGAGGTGATTGATCTTTATAGGCTTTCAGTTGTAACAACTTCCTGAAAGTGGAGCCTGATGCCACAACTCTTGCAAAGACGCATGAGGGTCATCTAGCTGCGCTGGTCTTGCCTTGCTTTATAACAATTTTCACTTGGGTTGAATGCCAGGAATATGTCCTGCTCAGTAGCAAATGAGTATGTCTCATGAAACTGGTAAAATTTTTACAATTTGAAATAGCTTCTGACGGAGTGATTTTCAACTTGTGTCATTAGGATCCAGAACCCAACGTGCATTCTGCCTCTGTCATAGGTGTCCCCATCACCCTTTTCTGTCCTACCAACAGAGTTTTCACTGAGAATGGTCACTGGCCTTTTTAAAAAAAGTATATAAACTTTCCAGAAAATATCCTTGAGGGAAGGAATCTGCTTTCCTCATCCCTATTCTCCTTCCCTTTAAACGCAGGCACATCAGGAGCTAGAGCAACCATCTTGAATTATCTTGGAAGCCAAATGTGGAAAGCTACAAAGTAAAAAATAAACAACCCTGTCTTCCTGATGTAAAAGGCTACTATATAAGCCCTGGACTGTTGTGCTCAGATAGTTGTATGAGGTTATTTGAGGACTTGTTGTAGTTGGACAAATGTAGCTTAAAATATACAAAGTTCTCTTACTTCGTTCCCAAATTTGAATAAATAACAGTCAACCAGATCAATCATCTCCAATTATGCCATATCATGTCTCCATTGCTGATAGTAAAAAATGATGATAATTTGGGAGCTGAGAGGTGATTTAGAGGTGAATGTGTAAACTTCAGTGCTGGAGTTTGGATCTTTTTACATAAACGCTGGGAGGAGACTTTCCTGGAACTGAGTGCTGAGAAGACAGAAGCAGAGGATTCCTAGAGCAAGTTGACTGGCTTGACTAGCTGAAACAGTGAGCCCTGATTTCAACAGAGAGGTGCTGCCTCAGTTTAGTCCAGAGCAAGTTGACTCCAAAGTCAACCTTTAGCCTTCACTCACATGCACACACAAATAGAAGCACAGCTACACACAAATGTGTGCCCACCCATGTGAGCATGTATACACACATACCACGTACACATGAAGAAAATAATAGAAGTAATAATTACACTCAAAATTATGGTTTGATTTTGGTGTTTGGATTTTCTAATACACATTGCAGTACAATGTATTCTTTTTACTCTCCAAACTCTCTTAAGTTAATTTCTGCCTAGCTCTTACTCTTTAATAAAGTTATATGATAATGAAAGGAAAAACTAATAATAGCTTTTTGTAGGGATTTAATTCTAGATTTTGAGTTATGAATTTACAAAGCTGATTAAAGGGGTAGTTTAGTCAGTAAAGTGCTTGTGATGCAAGCATGAGGCCCCAAGTTCAATGGACTCCCCAGAACTCAAAAAGCCAGATATGATGACATACACTTTGTATCTAGAGACAGGAGATTTCCTGGGGCTTGCTGTCCAGCCAGCCTAGACTCTTTTTCAAGCTCCAGGACAAAATAAAGAATTAAGATGGGTCATGCCTAAGTCACAATATTCAAGGTTGACCTCTGACTTCCATATGCATAGTGCATGATCACCTGTACACACATGTACTGGTGCACAGATAAATATGCAAACATGCATGAACACATATACATGCACATCCAAAACACTAATCAGAAAGTATTCACCTATGAAACAAATAATGAGCTACTTCTGGAGCCTTGTTCATTGTTCATTTCACGATTTCCTACAGATGTCTTCTCATTGAAGTTGTACCTATGTGGTATATTGTAGAGTTGTACAGAATGTCATTAACCATAGTGGCCACTGTCAATGACCAGATTTCTCTTACTCTACTTTCTCATAGTAAAGGCTTCACTGGAGCAGATTTATCCAGCCTATGTTGAAGAGAAATTCTGGGAGACTGTGAGTGTAGAGAAGTCAGCTAAAGCAGAAGCTCCGAAGACAGCTATGTCCATCTTTAAATTCTGCCAGTGACAGGTCCCTCATTCTTCTGGGTTCTGTCTTTGGCTCTCTTGAGCCCATATCGATAAATTAGGGTAACAACATCTTGTTCACAAGCCACAGCTCTTGTGCTTCATTCCTAGTAGGCACTCAATGAATGTTGACTACTAGTTGTTCCTAGAATATTATGATGTAAGACCACAAGTCCATGAAACTTTTGCCTCCTGATAGTGAATAGTTAGCTGTTGTCAAAACTGGGGCTGTTGCTGACCTTGTTAACAGAAATTAAAGCAGTCATACTTTTGAGTTGTGCTTAGTTGGCCCTTCATGGAGCCAACCAATTATATAGCAAGAAATATTTAGAAAAAAATGTATTTGCATTGAGTATGTGGGCTGTCTTGATATTATTATCAGCCAAACAACACAACAAAATAATGCCAATTATTTACATGCTATTTACATTGTATTAACAATTATTAGGATTTGAGAGATGATATAAAGTATATGGAAGGATGTTTTCAGGGCCTTAAGTAAGTACTAAACTATTTTATATAAGGAACTTCAGCATCTGAGATTTTTGGCGTCTGTAGGGGTATCTACAACCTGATTATACAGATACCCAGAGTCAACTGAACAACACGATTTCTGGGGAACAAGGCAATGGCCTTCAGCACTCAGAGGCTGCAGTACCAGCAGCGGGCTGTCTTCTGTTCTCTGTTCCTTCTCTCCACTGAGTCATCCAGAAGTCCTTTGGCTGCTTGTGCTCCCGTGACAAGAATGACTTTGAGCTATCTAGGTGTAGTGGCACAAGTCGGCAATCCTGGCCCATGGGAGGCAGAGACAGGAGGATTGCTGCAAGTACCTCACTATCTTGGTCTACACAGTGAGTTCCAGATTAGCTAGGGATACATAATAAGACCTTTTCAAAAACAACACAAAACAAAAAATATAGTGAAAAGCCATATCTCAGCTCTTTTAGACACTAAGTAAGGATCAAAAGCCTTAATGATCCTTTCCATTTCTGATTAGAGGTATAAACAAGGAAAAGAGGCCAAATGGTCTACAATGAAGGCTCCCTATTTACCTTGTAAACATCAGACAGTGGTGGCATTATGCAATACCATACTTACACCTTCATATTTGACACAAAAAGGCTCTCCTGTACTAAGTCACCTTCCCTGTCTTACCCTGCCCTGCCCTCCTCTGCACTGAATAATGAAGTAACACTTTACTTAATCTGGCCCTGACCATCTGCAAATCTCTGGTCATATGGTTCAATGAATGCTACCATTTTTACCCTTACTCTTTCTTCCTTCTGCAAAATGCTCTGGGATAGTTGTGCTCTAAAACTCCTCATAATTGCAAATCCTATAATTCCACCCTCTTTAAGTGTCTGGATATAAAACTTACTAAGCTTTTTAAAGGCGCAATAAGTCATTCTCAAAAAAAAATGTTCACACTGTGTTTGACTCATCATTGTAGGTCCTTTCGAAAGTGGAAGACACACAAAGAGTAAATACATATATAATTTGGGCTAAGAAGTGAGGAGTTAGGTACTTACCATTTTCTGTATGTAGTGTTATTTTTTTTCCACTAAATGACTGCTTAAAATCTAAATACTCATCGGTTTATTATTTTTTTAAATTCTGATTATGCAACAGAACACAAATGAAACAATTCAGAATGCATGCTGTGTTGAAAGAAGAGAGAGATTCAACAAGCACAATTGAGCCCCACAGGAGACACAGTTACAGACATGCCAGCAGTGAAGGAGCCTTGGGTACAAAACATTATTAACTTAACTCCATTTTAGTCTTCCTGGGCTGGCCGGGCAATCAACACAGCAATATCTAACACTTATCATCCTTCATTTGTAACACACATTTTAAGTTCAAAGACGCGAGTCTCACGCTGATTTGGAGGAAGAGAGAGAGGGGCGGGAGAGAGAAGGGGAGAGAGAGATTTCTTTGCTCTCTTTGGTACCATAGTTTTCCACTTCCTTTCTCTCTTGAGAAATGTCAGTTCAGGCAGACTTTATATGATCGTGCTGAGGCTCAAATAGAGTAAACTTCAAGTGCCAAACTGCATTCCAGTTAGCACACACCATTACCTTAGTCAGAATCGGAAAACCTCCTTCTGGGTCACCAAGAAATGTTGCATTTGGTTGGGATTTATTATTTCTTCTTTTTGCTCTTTGTGTATGTATTTGAACAATGGAATAAAGGGAGTAGTGACCTAAGGGCAAGATCCCACCTAGCTAAGTTTCCAACTTGTGGAAAGGAATTAAAGAAAAGCTTAGAGCCACGTGTGGTGATGCACACTTTTAATCCCAGCACTCCAGGAGCAGAGGAAGGCAGATCTCTGAGTTTGAGGCCAGCATGGTCTACAGACTCAATTTCAGGACAGCCAAGCTTAAGCAGTGAAGAAAACAGTCAAAAAACAGAAATCTGGTGAAGATGTAATTGAACGAGGGGGTCAATTTCCAGTCCCAGCAAGGAGCAGAACTTGGCAGCTTCAGCAACATGGTTCTGGCTTTAAAGTTAAGGATAGAAGAAAGCAGTTATGGAATTAACCTTCACGACTAAGGAAAGATGCTGAGGCTAGGCATGTATCAGGGGTATCCATGCATGGAGGTCTAGAGATGCCATTGTGTGAAACTGAAGTTGAAGCTTGGTTTTTCTTTGAGATCCCAAGATGTTAGAGATGCCAGAGTCATGGGATACCTGCTGAGGGAAGCTGCTAACAGGGAGTGGAACCAGCCCAAGAGAAAGAAGTATGCTACAGTCAATAAAACTGAAAGGAGTTGGAGATGTGGAGAGTGTTTTGACATCACACATGGAGATGCAGAGTTTGAAGTTCGCCCAGCTGGCTTCTGGTCTTGCTTTGGTCCTGTATTTCCTCACTATGGTCCCTTCCCTATGTTTTGGAATGTATATTTTGTGCCATTTTATGTTGGAAGTATGTGATCTGCTCTTTGATTTTGATTTTACAGGGGATTACAGTTAAGAGATAGCATGAATCTCAGAAGAGACTTTGAATTTTAGACTTGTAAATAAGTTTGAGACTGTTGTAGACTACGGGGACTTTTGAAGTTGAACTGAATGCATTTTTGCATTATGATGTGGCTACTAAACTTTGGTAGCCAGGGAGTGGAATGTGGTAGTTTGAAAAAAAATAGCCCCCAAAGGGAGTGGCACTATTAGCAGATGTGATTGTTGGGAGTAAGTGTGGCCTTGGAGGAACTGTACCACTGTGGGGGTAGGCTTTGAGGCCTTCTATGCTCAAGCCATATCCAGTATGACAGTTCACTTCCTGTTGCCCGAGGATCAAGATGTAGCTCTCTCAGCTTCTTCTCCAGCACTATGTCTGCCTACTGCCATAGCCTTCCCTGAGGATAATAGACTAAACCTCTGAAACCATAAGCTACAACCAGTTAAGAGTTTTCCTTTATAAGAGTTGCTGTGGTCATGGTGTCTCTTCACAGCAATAGAAACCCTAACTAAGGCAATGGTTTTCATGCATGTGAGGTTTCCAGTTAGCCTCTCATGTGTTATGAATTTCAGGCAAGAACAGATGACTCAACTATCCATCTAAATGGAATTGTGGGGCCCTTACCTGCCTTCCATGTTCTACAACAAATCTGTCCCACAAGTGTGCTTTGGATGTATTCTTTGTGCAAGGGCACAAACACTATAGAATGGTTTCTGAGGTCACTTGATTTATTAGCAACTAATTTCAAGTCTTCCTAGCTTTCTTTTGAGTTTTGTTTTAATTACAAATGTTTGAACACCTGGCGTGTGTGTGTGTAGGGGGGAAGGCTGACTTAAAGATGTAAATGCAAATGAAAAGGTAAAAATGACAATAACATTTCCTTCTGCTAATCTATGGTTCCTGCTTGTGCTCTGGAAGGTTCCTACACACCACTCACTCAAACAGTTCCATATGGAGGCAGGGGTTCACACTGGTGCTAGCATTCCATAGTTATTAGTTTCATTTTTAATGATGAAGTCAAAGAACTACAGAATTCTGCTTTAAGCTTATCTTAACAACCACCATCACCAGCAACACTGAGTGAGACTTTATACTATGCTAGTATAATTCTATGCCTTTATTAATATCCTCATGCTTAATTCTCCTGGAAGCCCACACCGGGAAAGGCTGAGTGTGAGACAGCTTGAGTGTGGTCTTCCTGCCCTGCTGTGTACAAGGGTCCACTGACCTAATAGCTACTACAAGTGGCAATTGTCATTTGTCCCTCTTACGACTGTGGAAATGGAGTCAGAGATGCTACAATGGAAGTCTAGATTTGAGTTGTCCTCTAAAAGAAAATCTCATGATTTCCCTCCAGCTCCCCATTTCTGCCACCACAACCACATCAGTTATATCTTTCACCAAACCACTGAAATAGCCATCACTGTTCTCCCTCACGTGATCTTTTGTCCAAGCTCCTCTCATTCTGACAGGCAGGGTGATCTTATGAGCACATCTAACTGTAGATGAGGTTTTACTTAACAACTCTTGGGGCTCCATCTTGCTCTGTATGTGAAAACAGAATCTTCAACATGTTCTGGTCAGGAAGGGAATACCCTAGTACCTGTCTTCCCAGTCAGGCTGACCTCTTAACACTTGGCCTCTTGGTTTATCTAATAAGTAAAAAAAAGAAAGAAATGGGGACATCACTTTCCAAAGAGAAGCTAAATATAGATAATAGCAGATATAATTGACTCTTTGGTTCTGATCACACACTATCTGATTCAGACTGTCCTTTTTAAAACATTTTTTTTTTTTCGAGACAGGGTTTCTCTGTGTAGCTTTGTGCCTTTCCTGGAACTCACTTGGTAGCCCAGGCTGGCCTCGAACTCACAGAGATCCGCCTGGCTCTGCCTCCCGAGTGCTGGGATTAAAGGCGTGCGCCACCACCGCCCGGCTGTCCTTTTTAAATGTGTGCATTTACCCCAACTGCTATAAATTGATGTCTTGAGACAGAAAATGTGGTTTTCCAGAGCCTTTGTATTATAAAAGTCAGTTAAGTTCCAAGTCCACAAAAGCCATTTTGGCTACAAACTAGCAAAGAAGCACCATACCTGCTCATTTGAGAAAATAAAAATATGTGGCTTAACAGTATTTGATAAAATAATAATAATGAATATTTACTTCCTTCCTTCCTAAGCATCAGGTATATAGTCAACATTTGGTGTATCCTATTTACTGACAGATTTATTAAGTAATTACTTTTAAAACTCCCACTGTATAAATTAAAATATAAGTCCCATGTTGATTCCAGTGAGGAAAAATAATTCCAGTTATGGTAAGTATAATCCTAGCTTCTGTAAGGAAAACCATGTTCTCATGCCTTGTACATTTTCTTTAGCAAGAGTAGACTACTCACCCAAGTTTCAATAACCTCTAGGACTTTGGGCCTTTTCTTTCTCCCTATTTCATACTTTGAAAAAAACAAGCAGAAAAGAATCACTTTCTAATTAAAGATCTGACGTTTGTTGTCAGCCTTTGAAAACTGTCCCATGATAATATAACAGTCCCAGCTTTTAACCGAGTTACAGTTTGCAGTGTGGAGTCGAATCTTTGGGAGCCACTACTCTGATCTACTTGTCCAACACTTTCTGTTAATGTTTGAATAGATGATCTTAAAAGAAAAGCATCTACATGGTCAAAAAATGCACAAATCATAGAGTTCTTGTGCACTGTGATCACCTAGGACATAGTTTCTTGGAGTTCACAGAAGTGACAGTTATGCATCCTATGACAGCCTTGTTTCTTCTCCTGCCAAGCTGGGGTTGTGCCTCACAGTGTGTGGCTAAATCTCTGTTTAGCTTCTTTTGTTGTTAAAATTTAAGTAGATTCTACACGTTTAAAAAGATCAGAACTTGGGTGATTAATATTTGAGCAACTGCAAAAAATTAAACTAAAATTTCAGACATCATCGTTGATTCATTTTCATCTATTGCCTTTGTTGTTTTACACTTCGGGGGCTGGGATCTATTTGAGGTGGAAGAATTATTAAAAGTGTTTTTATTGTCTACAATGGTTTTCAATATTAGGTCAGCAAATGGAGGGATTTAAATACATGTTTTATTGAAAGTATAAAGTATTTTAGATTCAATGGGATCCTTGAATATAAATGGAAACATCTTAAAGATGCAGAAATTTTGGACTATGAATTAATATAAGCAAGGTGTATAATTGCATATTGTTTATATACTAGATATTCTCAGTGTGGATTTTAACCAGGGAAACATACCGTCTTGGCTTTTCATTCCACCTGTTATCCTATTTCTCTCTTCACACCATTACTTCCATGCTGTCCTTCAAATAAATATTATAAAACATGTAAATTATCACACTGCAAAAGAAATGCTAGTTGTGTGCACTTAAAAATAAAGCCAATATATATCAGTATATGTAATTTGCCATAGTCAATAATTAAGTATAAGTTTGTTTTTTATTTTTGTTTTATTTTATACTGTTTATTTATTTACATTATTTTTGAGGCACATTCACTATGCAAACCTGGCTGGTCTGGAACTCACTATGTAGATCAGGCTGGCGTGAAACTCACAGAGATCTGCCTGCCTCCACTCCTGAATGGTGGGATTAAAGGCATGTACCACCCATGTGGCCTAATCTTTACAGTTTTTTCAGTGAACTTAATAGATTAAGATTTTTCAAAATGTTAAACAACTAGTACAGCCTAACTTCACCCACCAAAACCAGCTTGGTGGGCTCCTGTTTGATGCTGTGTCTTTAATTGGGACAATGGGACATAAGCAATTGGATGTGCAGATGCTCATTAATCAGGTATGTCCAGTCTTTAGACAGTACAACATGACCTCATTATCTACAAGTTCCACACTCAAGAACCATGCAATTGAATTACAAAAACAACAAACAAACAAACAAACAAAAAACTGAACCAAAAACTTACAAAAAATATAATATCTTAATTAAGTTTGCAGTTCTGTGTTAAGCTATATTTGGTGCATTTGGCATGCCACAGATTGGATGCACTTGATGGCATCTATGTAAATATTCTGACAATTTAATCAACCAAATGTCTTTATAATGTATAATGGCAATGACTGGAATGAAAGCAGCTGTCAATATTCAGCCTAGGAACCAAAGCACTTCACCTTTGCCATCTTAATTTCTTTCTTTGTATTGCTAGGAGGTCAGCTTTCTGTGACATTACTCTCAGTCCTGACTTGGAGGGAACATATCCAGTGAGCTACACATGACGCCAATGGCCTTCTCACCAGATCTGTCCTTGTTGCCTGGGTAAATGGAATGTTTCAGATGGTGGGCAGACTTTCAGGCTTTAGGCAATGCATTGCCTCCTGTTTGCTCCCTCATTGAGTACTTCTCTTCCTTCTATTTTCTGCCATAACTGCTTTGATCTTATTCTGATATATGTAGTATGGGCCACTCCTAAACCTCTTCACTTAACCCAGTGGGCTAAGCCAAGACACAAACTTGTACCTTTAGGCCATATCTCATGACACACATCAGAGCATACCTCTTGGCAGTACTTTCTGGCACAGAGAGTTAAGAGGCTGTCTGTTACCGGGTGGTGGTGGTGCATGCCTTTAATCCCAGCACTCGTGAGGCAGAGGCAGGTGGATCTCTGTGAGTTCGAGGCCAGCCTGGTCTACAAAGTAAGTTCCAGAAAGTCTCCAAAGCTACACAGAGAAACCTTATCTAGAAAAAAACCAAAGGAAAAAAAAAAGAAGCTGTCTGTCCTGTGACCCTGACTATGATCCTAGCCTGTACCAGTTCCTCCATGTTCTTTGTCACATCGTCTGTTGAACTAAATTATGTAATATGAAGCTTCCCACCACCCCTAAAAGGTTATAAGAAGTCAGGCCTTTCCTTTGTTCTAGAGATTGGCCTGAAACTCATCAGAGGGACTGTTGAGCTCACTCTGAATGGGCTCCTCTGGTCTCCCCTGTCATTCCTCTCTTGATAGCTCTCCCCCTTCCTCCCTACCTTTCTCTTAAGAAAGCTACTCTCTAGGGTTTAAAGGCTTCTCCTTCCCTTTAAGCCTCCACCACGTTTAGATCTCTACATATCCTATTATTTCTTCCAAATGTTCTCCAGTCCTCCTGGAGGCTCAATCACTGCCTTGGGGGCCTTTCATTATAGCAAGCTTCATTGAAGAAAATTGTGTCTGCTTCTGTGCCTGGCTGAGTGTTGTCTCCCTTGTTTTATTATGATAGAATTTACATTCCACATCCAACAAAAATCAACATATACTCCCTTATGTAGCCTGTCTTTTGTCCCTCTTGACCCAGTACACTTGGCATCACAGTCTCATTACTTCTAATGTTAAAAATGTCCTTTATTTCACTTTCTTCTATTTTTGGGCTTCACACTTTGCTAGCCAGGGTCATGATGTGATTTTAGCTCCAATGGTTACTCTGGATGCCTGAACATATTTATAGATAGCATGATGTCTCATGATGCTTAGGCTTCTGTGTCACCTTACACCAAAGGAGAAGTGCTAACTTTGGGTAGAGAGGAGAGAACAATTTATGCAGATTCAGAAGGTTACATGAATACCTATGGCTCCATATTTTCTCTTTTTGTTTAATTATATTTTATTGAGAGAGAGAGAGAGAGAGAGAGAGACAGAGAGAGAGAGAGAGAGAGAGAGAGAGAGAGAGAGAGAGAGAGAGAGAGAGAGAGAAAGTCTGTGTGCACTAATGAAACAGAATGTGTGGAAGTCAGAGAACAATTTATGGTTGTCAGTTGATGAAACTCTCATGTAGGATTCCAGATGCTGCCTCCTCCTCAGCTTCATGTGATCTTGGGATACTCTTGAATATATAAGTAGTGAAATGTTAGTAAAAAGCAGGACTCCATGTTATAGTTTCCATGAGGTGGTCATCCATGATGGGGCAGGACTTTGAGAGCTGGACTTTGTTAAAATCATACTCTGATCTGCCACTGATACCCATCTAGGGTGGCTGAATGTTCATTTGTGTCCCACAAGAAAAAGTGAGCACAATGGTGCCTTGGCTGCTGATGCCATCAGGATGATGCCATCTAGGATTGTAGGCAAAGCTTCTTCTTGGGCAATGCAAAGACCAAAAAGCAAGATCTCAACACTCAGCAAGAATTTGGTGAAAGCGAAACGAGACACACACACACACACACACACACACACACACACACACACACACACACACACACACACAGAGAGAGAGAGAGAGAGAGACAGAGAGACAGAGAGACAGAGAGACACAGACAGAGAGACAGAGAGGGACTTCCTAGGTCAGATGGAAACCCAGTGCTGGTGTCCAAGGAAGCTTAGAGGAAAAGATTTTTGTACATGCTTTGGGATTGGGATGAGTTCCCTTTCATCTTCAGATTTGTCTGCCTAGGGCTATTGCAGGAGATTGGTTAACTAAGACAAAAGTGGGAAACTGGTTGGACCCTGCCATAGGAGGCCTCTAGTGGGAAATTTGAAAGTCCCCCTAAAACAGTTACTTGAGCCCACCAAGACTTTATGCTAGGGAGGAAGAAGAACCAGAAAGTCACCCATTTTACATGTTTAAAGGAGAAGCACATTAATCTGCCTAGACCCTCTTTTCCCTGTCCATCTGCCTACCAGGGATCTGCCGGACTCCTGGTCCATCAATCTTGCCAGCCCCACCAGAGCAGATTTTATTAGGTAAAGAATTCAACCTTGGAGATTGGATCCATGCCTTAGTGTTCAAGAGTGCTATTCTTCCAGAGTTTAATTCTTAACACTGACATCAGGGACAGACAAACACACCAGACCAAGGACAGTATGTAACACCCTTTCTTGGGTCCCACAAAGCTTGAACACCTAAAAATACCCCACACCAACTTACTAACTGAAAACTGATGTGTATGTCAAAGACTGAGGAGGACTTAACTTGTCTTGGTCCTCTGCTGTTGACAAGCCTAGTTCACCACATGTCTATCTGCCTGTTCGTGCATCTGTACGTGGACCTGACCCTCTTCTTACTGCTCCAGACCTAGTTGAGTTTACCTCACAGCTGGGCTCAGTAGCTTCTCTCTCAAACCTGACATCAGCAGTTCCAGCAACAGCCCCTTCCTAGCACTGCTCTGGTTAATCCTGTTGATGCAAACTCTTACTCAGCCCACTTCTGAAACCTCCTGAACTCTGCACCAGCTGTTCTAGTTTGCATTCATTCTGTAACACATATATAGGTATGCATATATGCATATAGAGATATTTACTATTTGCAGTGTGACATACAATATGACAGTGTATATTAGTCATTAAGATGGGACTAAAAGACCTTGTAATCACCTCAACCAAAGTAGCAGGTTTTATATATTAAAAAAAAAATGCTATCATTGAATGTGCTAAATCTAGTTAATGCATTGTTATTTTAAAAATTCTAAAATTGTGGAAAAATACAAACATATTCATCTTCTGGCATAGTGTACTCATCCAATTCATACATACACTCACATACACAAATAAAAATAAATCTTAAAAAGAATTCAACCTTCTTTGAAGTTCTAGCACTTAAAAAATGTTAAATTTGGTGTTTTGCTTTTAGCATTTTTTCTTGACATCAGGTTCTGAGGTATATGAATCTGTTTTATTGCCAAAGCAGACATAATGCTTTGATATTTACAATAAAGTTGCTGATGAACTACTCTTAGCCCTTTATTGCTCTTCCAAAAGTATCAGCTTTCACCATCAATTACCAAATAATTCCATTTTCCTTTAAGTCATCCCATATTTCTCAGACATCTACTGTGTTATACCCTGTAGTGTATCACTCTTCCTGGTTACATCAATCCCACTTACTACCAGTGAATGGAACAGCTTCACTACTTGCCTTTATCAGGAGTCCATGCATCTCCAGTGAGGGGTTGTCATTGCCAGAAGACCAACAGTTGATCAACCTCCAATGCCCCCTGTAGCTCTGCCTTCTCTATCCACTTCTTTCCTGATCTGGGCCTAGTTCAGCCTTTTACCTCACAACTTAACTCTGCAGCTTCACTTTCACCCTGACTTCTGCAGCTCTAGCAACAAACCCAGCACCGGTCTGGATTGGTATCTTACCAATATAAATGTCACCTGCGGCAAAAATCTGAGAAAGAGATTAGTTCTCAGGGCAAATATATCTATAAAAAGGAAAGCAGGCACAACCGAGAAGTTAGTCTATCATCCGATCTTCAAAAAAGCCTTTGTTGGCCCATAAGCAGTGCTCAAACTGAGTCCTTTTAGGGCATTATAGGTCTGGATGAAAAGATGAAGACTTAAGCCTTGGTCAAGGTAGTTGCTATAGTTGAGGCCACTGATTCTCAAACTGAGCATATGTCACAACTGGCTTTCAAGAGCACTTCATAAAACCTAGATCCCCTTGCCAGCATTTCCATTTGAGCTATGAGGTGGCCAGTGAACCTGTCTTTTCAATAATTTCTCAAACGATGCTCATACCACTATCTAGGGATTTCCCTCTCAGAATCACTTCTACAGGTCATTTCAAGAAGGGCTTGCCAGCTGATATCACTTTTAGCAGCTGAGAAAATAGGTTCCTCTATCTTAATGGGTGTCTGGAAAGCATCTCATGGCATCTGCCGCCAGCAGAGGGTTTGGGTGAGTCGCCGATACAATCCCTTAGATTTCATCCCACTTATCAGATTTGTTTGCCTCATAACGCTGTTTCACTTTTCTGATCTCATTTCTGAAATTGCCATAATGAAACCTAATTTGGGGGCTATTATGTGAAAAAGTTACTTGGTGACTTTTTTTTTTTAAGGAACACCTCATTTGTTCCTTAACTTGGTGATTGACAGTACTATCTGATCAGTTGCCTAAGAGAATATGGGAAGTCATTGTTCTGACATCTGGTTACTACACCAAATCTTGGCAAATCTACCATCTTAAAATCTCTGGATCTGTCTATTCCCTCTTAAGGCCATTATACATGTCTTGTGAATGCCCTAATCATTTTCTACCCATGAACCCGCCCTTCTGTCTCCATTGTTTCCTTTCATGTTATGTTGTGTAGGTATCCCCCATGATTTTCCTAAAAATGTTAGCTTGATCAGGCTCGCTCACACTCAGCAACCTTCAAGCCTCCCTGTTGTTTTAGGATACAGGGCACTCATGCATGGCTCTGTCTAAATGTCCTTTCTTTACTTTCTCTCCCCAAACAACGATCTGCACTGTGTTTGCTTGTCTACTTAGAGCTTCTTTCAAAATTGTTTTTATTTTTCACCTTCTAGAATGCCTTTCTCTTCATCACACCCAACTCAAACCTACCCTTCAGATCTTCCTTCAACTGAAAACATCTCCTTGAACCCATTGCGCTTGACTGCACATCAATGCTTCTGGGGCTCTCTCTTCCTCTTGACTCCACATCAATGCTGCTGGGACTATGCTTTCCTCTTGACTGCACATCAATGCTTCTGGGGCTACCTCTTCCTCTTGACTCCACATCAATGCTTCTGGGGCTATCTCTTCCTCTTGGTGTTGCTGTGTTCCTCACATCTTTGTGTTTCTCCTCGTTACTCTACCTGTCCACAGGGTGGGATGGTCTATGAAGCCAATCTTCGCCATGGTACCAGAAAGAGAGCTACTCATACACCTCCTCAGTTCCAATTACTGGCAAGGCAATGTGCTTAACACATGAAAATTACTCAGCAGAAAGTAGTTATTTCTCTTGGAGTTGGAGAAAGATAATTTTGAGTGAATATGAGAAGAAAAAAATGGGACATGCAAGTAGCTACTTGTAAGTGAAAAATTAATAACTGAGACAGTATCAATCATGCTTACCTACCAAATATAAAAATGGTTTAAAAACTTTAACCTTTTCTAATATCCTCTTTAACATTAATGTTGTTTGTAAAGATATTAGTAGCATAAACTTAATTTCTTATAATTTATAATGGAAATGAAAATCATAAATAATATTAAAGAACTACAATAACTTCCTTCCTTATTTCCTCTCTCTCTTTCTCTGTCTCTGTCTCTCTGTCTCATTGTAGTTCTGAGGATTGAACCCAAGACCTTGTATGTGCCACACAAAAGCTATACCACCAAGTTCTATAAGGAGACTATATTTCATGATTAATTTATCTTTTAAGTATTGACAATATCTTTTACAAAATTCTATATTTAGCAAGCTCCCAGAAATGATATGTACTTAATTCTATTACTGTTTTTAAATGAAGAAGTATTTATTTAGGAATATCTCATAAGAACGAAGGAGGCAGAGATCAAAGTCTGACGTTTTAATCACAGGGTTCGCATAACTCACCTACAACTGCCTTCCTTGAGGGAAAATCTTTAAAAGAATCTGTGAGAAATAAACATGTAGTATCATTTCATTGAGATATCAATAGAGGGAAATAGAAGTCAATGTAGTGCAATATGATAAAGTGAATTAATTTGTGTTTTGGTTCACAGAGTCCTTTATTCAGCCTGTGTTCACTAGTAAAGATATTTGCTATTTGCTTCTCAGTCCTTTTAGCCTCAGGTTGTCAAATTTAGCCTCCCAATTGTCAAAAGTCTTTTTAACAGTTACTCAGAGGCTAGGCCAGTTACACAGATGGCAAGTTAAGGGCCAGTCTGGGAAACATAGCCAGACACCCTCAGAAAATTCCTACATAATATTCAGGCACATGAGGCTTTGAAAAATGATAAAAATGACCAAAAAAAATCAGCTGAATTCAGTCTCTCTAAGGTTTTCTCCTTTGTTTTTGATTGCTAGTCAACCAACAGAAGGTTGGCTGCTTCTCTGAGAACTAGAAGACAGCAATGAAAATGGCAGCCATGCTGGAGTACATGTCCATCACTCATCTGCTAATAGGCAGTGCTGACATGAGAAAGAGGTGGGGCTCCTGGATCTTCCTGGTGCTTCTCTGAATCCTGGGGTGGGTTGAGACCAAATTCCTTGAAGATGGTTCTGACTTCTACAGGGTGCTCATCAGTCAATCAGAAGCAATGAGAAATTCAGGCAGATCTGATACCTGTGAACTCTGGCGGCTCACTTTTGTAGATTCCAATTTGTTTTGTGGGTTCTAACTTCTTATACTCCTACATTTCAAATCTGTATTCTCCATGATACTTTCTGCCCTGTAGACCTAAGGACCAATCATCAAATGTGGAAAATAAAGCCTCATAGAGTCTGCTTAAACAACTTCAATTCTCACAATTGGAGGGATCAAATCCTTATAATCTATCTATCCATTCATCCGTGAACTATCTAACCATTTATCTATATATAAGTTATTTGTTAATGGTCCACTATGTTCAAACTTGATTGACTCTGACCTAATCAACAGTGTTATCCATGGATGGGTTCAAAATTTAAATGTGCTATTGGGAAGCAGCGAAACTGTGGAAGGGAAGCAGATTGTTTAGAAGACTTTGGTCATTGTGTCTTCCATGGGAATATTGTCCTAGCCAGTCTGTGTGTTCTTCTCTTTGCTTCATGGCTGCCATAAGACACATGTTCCCACTCCCTGCCTTGTTGTCAGATTAAAGCAATGAATCCAGTCAACCTTGGATAGAAACATTTTAAATTATTAGCCAAAACAGATCTTTTCTCTTTTAAATTGTTGATCAAGTATTGATATCATCTATTAACATAGTATCTATATATCTACTGATGGTTTTATTTCTCCTATTAAATCCTGAGAAATAACCATTTCTTAGTAATGAAAATGGGGTAAGTTTTGAGCAACACAGTCTCAAGAATGAGTTATTTATGTTGGTTCAGGGATGTTGAAATTGGTTTTCTGCTATGGTTAAGTTTAAAGGCATTGATGATAATGTATTCCATTTCCAAAAGGATACTGGTAATCTATGGCATTCATGAAAAATGTTGTTGTTCAGTCTATGACCTGTGAAATCAAGTGTGTTTAGAAGGCAAGGCAGGACTAGGTATCCAAAGCCTCAAAATAGGTTAGTGAAAATATATAGTATAATAGTGTTTGCTGGCTGCGTCTAACTATGCTAGAAAATATGAATCAAGAAAACAAGCTTAGTGACTTAAATTCCCACCTTAAGGTCTATATAAAGGATTTGAAAACTTCATGAATGTTCTGAGAGAAATTCATTTACCTGTCATGGTTGGGACATGATTTCCTAAAGAACAAATGCTACAGATAAGTGAACTATTCTATAAATGAAATTTCTCAACACTACGGAGTTTCTCTCTTAGGGTTCCAAATTTACATAAGATATGTGATTAATTATGATGAGTTGATATAAAAAAAATTCCTTTATTTGTCAATTAAAGTAACCTCTTCACTCCCGTTTGGTTATGCCACTTTTTCTTTTTCCAAAGAAACAGAGATGACTTCTCCTGGTGTATAGTTACCTTTCAGAGCATTGCTGTGAAGTCTCAGACTCCAGCTTGCTCTTGCCATCTCCCCAGTCTGTAACCAGACTCAAGACTCAGCAAGCACAAAAGGAAAGCTATAAATTGTAACTTGCAATAGGCAGAATATTCACGAAGACACATGATTGACCTACTTATTTTGAAGAATAAATTTATTTGGAGTCCATGAAAAGTATCTTAAGGATGTGAGAACAGAGTGGAAGGAATAGTTATGTTAGAACTCATATACTTCCAGAGACCAACTAATTAAAGACTGCAGATTTAATATTTTAAGTACAATAGCTGGAAATGGCTCTAATTGGTTTTGTAGGGCTGGTTGATACATGGATTCAAAATATCCCAAAGCAAAAAAGTTAAAATGCTGGAAGTTGGTAGAATATTATAAAGAAAGGCATCCAAATAGTTAGATTGATTGGCAGTTTTCTCACTTAATGTACCCTATGTACCACAGAGATAGATAGAGGGTGCTCCACCAACTTGTAAGAAATAACTTGTGAATAGATTTGTGAAATTCTTTAAATAAGTTAATAAATAAATGACTTATTTTTTAATAAGTTAAAAAAATAAATGATGGCAACTGTTATGTACAATTGAATCCCTAAAGGCAGTGAGCATCCCAGAGAATAAGAAAGATGAAGCACTCAATCTCCAAAGTAAAAATGGTGGTGGCAAGGTCACTGAAAGAGATTTTTGGAAGAGTTGTACTGATCAAATTGGAGAACTTTGCTATGGTACACTTTACTTCAGTACCCCTCAAACTAAATAAAGGAATACTCAACTAAAATAGTTGATCATTACAAACAGACAAGTTCTAGGTGTAGTCAGCAGGATTCCTCAAGTAGATCACAAACCTTCTCCCAATGTCCAGTCTCAAACTAGTTTATATACCAAGTACCTCACCCACTTCAAGTGAAAGAAAATCTAGTCCCCCTTAAGAAGACACCTTGCTACCTTATGAATATTTATTTGGCATAGTAAGTGGAAAATAGCAACTTACTAAATAGGTTGGTAAGACACTTGCATGTCAGAGACCAGGGAACAAATTCCACATAAATACATGGGAGCTTGGTGTGGTGGCTTGAGACACAGCTAGCAGTCCATATAAAGTGAAGGAAACATAATTGTGTAAGGCCATTAAGAAAGCTGCACATCACTTAGTGAAATGCTTTCAATCAGGAAGAATATATACTTGATTTGAATATGTCTCTCTGACTCTTGAATGATCCAAAAAACTACCAATTTTGAGTCTTTTTCAGAACAGGAGAATACTCTGTGATAGGTCCAGCATGCTGTGGCAGCTCTCTGTTGCTTCGATTATACATCTTAAAAGATACAGTAGTAACAGGGATGTTATTCAAACCATTTTTCAAACCCTCCCACAGTATTTATCCTTAGGATGTTGAGATACACCCATGTCATACTGTATCGGCAACTTTTTATGGCAATTTCATATTTTCATTTTTAATTTATTAATATTATTTCAAATTTATTGAGAATGTAACAAATGTATGCAATGAAATATGATCATATCCATCCCATTTCCATTCTCCAAATCTCGCACCCTCCCAACACATCTTTGTTTTTATTTTTTCATAATCTGTTAGTTTAATTAGTGCTGCTTGCCGGTTTCTACATGGATGCCACAAATCCATGGAGCATGTGCAAACCACCAGGAAACACGTCACTCTAAAAGATTTTCCCTCTTCTGGAAGCTACCAACTGCCAAAACCTCCTCAGTTAGGGATGGATTCTCATGACCCTCTCACTTCCATGCTGGACTTTTGAGTAGATTGATCTTGTGTAGGTTTTGGGCGTGTAACCATAGCTGATGTGAGTTCATGAGTGCAACATTCTAACTTCTCTTTAAAGATGAAAACAAAAAAAAACCCAAAAGAACCAAAAAAACTTTCTGGCTCGCCCAGGTGTATAATCTATGATAACGCTTGATTACTGACCATCAGATTATCATGTAAACAGAACTCTGAATCACCTATCATAAGCTACATATGACCCTCAGCCACCAAGTATAAAGTTGGATATATATATATATATATATATATATATATATATATATATATAACAGTATTTCATTATCAAGTGAAAAAATATGCATGGCCATATTCAGGTACTGAAAACAAAGTAAACTGTATGAGGAAATGGCCAAAACACAATTTCCATCCTCCTACCCTACTACCGCCTTCCTTTTTCTTTAAACTTATTTTATTCTTTGAGATCATAATATAATTACAACATTTCCTCTTTCCCTTTCCTCTCTCCAAACTTTATCCCCTTGTGCTCCTTCAAATTCATGGTCTACCCCTCCCCAAATACATAAATATAATACTTCTCAGTCTATGTAATGTTACTTACATGTATATTTTCAAGGCTGACCATTTGATATTGGGTAACCAGCTGGTGTGCTCTTCCCTAGGGAAGACATTTCTTTTTCCTTTTTTCAGCACTCCTTATCTTTTGTGAGTTATGCATCTGCACCCTCAGAGGGAGTTCTAATAAACATCTGATGGAGGAAGAAAAATCTTGCACTTGTCTTACATATGGTTCCTTGACTGCGTTGTTACCATCTCACTTGGAGCATTCTGAAAGACTGTAGGTGACAGGGAGTCTTCCCAGCAGTTGGAACTATAGCATTACCAATGGCTGTTCATTTTCCCTGCATGCAAAGTTAACATATGTGGGCCCATAGCAATTTATGAACTGGGGCTTCAAGTTTGGCTAGATGATTAGTTATGTCAGATGAACATATCTGGAAACTCACATGTTAGCAGATTTGGGGACTATGTAAATGGCTGACTTTTATAAACAAGCAGAGGTTGAAACTTTGTGTTCTTTGTGAATACTCAACAAAGGATGACCTCAGTAGGGAATGGTTTTCATAATCATAGAGAAGTTATCCTGCAGGCAGAATTAACTCAATGCTTTGGCCATTCTTGTTACCTAGAGCACTCATGAGGAAGTGACCAGGGTGGTAGAAATATAGGTATGATGTGAACTTGGCTTTGTGGACTTCTTTTCAAGGCTAATATGGCTACACTTGCTGTGTGTTATCAAGTGGAACAAAGAACAGATGCCAAGACCAACATAGAGCTATAGAATTCTTAATAGGGATCTATTCCCACAGGGTACTGTGCCATAATATTTACATTCACCTATTCCCATCACAATAGGGGTAGATACAGAGTTGCCTTAACCAATTCAAGGAAAAAAATTATTGCTATTACATGATATTCCATTAATAGATACAGGGACAAAAGCTTTAGAGAGACTTCATGACTAATTTAAGTAGGCATATTATGTAAGGCCACATCTCTGAAATATCTATCTATCTATCTATCTATCTATCTATCTATCTATCTATCTATCTGTCGGTCTGTCCGTCCATCCATCCATCCATCCATCCATCTATCATCTATCTATCTATCTATCTATCTATCTATCTATCTATCTATCTATCTATCTATCATCGCTCTGCCATTATCTATCCATGCGTATAGTTAGCTAGTTGTATCTATCATCTGTTTTCATAAAATCTATGTGGGTTTCTCTTATTGAATCTTAACTGATGGAGTTTATAAAGATAAATGAGTTTAAATAAGTATTATAGGGATTGAATCCTTAAGCAAAGTGAGAAATATTTTGGAAGGAAACTTTGGGTTAAATTACTGCTAAGGTCAGATTATCAAAAAGAACAGCTGTTTCCCCAGGAGCAACCAGCACGTGCTTTCCAGTGAAACACTGTACATTAACTTAACAACCCCGCAACTTTTTTTCTTAAACAGATACTGCATGCTGCAAAGTCAGTAACTCTCATTAGTCTGATAGTACTAACTCTTAGGAAAATGTGTTCTGAGTCTTGAAACACGTCTACTTTAGGACCTCTAATATGTTTAATTTCATACTGAGGATTGTTTTTCTTGAAGTAATTTATGTTAAGAGCCAGGTGACTGTTCAATAGAATGGATAAAATAAAAATGAATTTTTGAGGAAAAATTAACCTGTGTTCTACTATACTTTGCACCAAGTGAGACTGTTCATGTATATTAGATTTTTAGGTATGTAAATGATAAGGAGTGGTCAATTAGAATTACTTGGTAAGACAGACCTCAAAATCCTACTAATGTAAAGACCTTTATAACCTTCCCCATGTGCGAGTGCAGGTCCGTACCCACATGAGAAGGCTGGAAGATAAACTCATGTGTCATTCTCAAGAATACTGTCCATCTCCTTTAAGATACATTCTTTTCATTGACTTTGTGATCACCAACCAGGGTAGACTGCCTGGCCAGAAAGCCTCTCCTGTCTCTACCTTCCCAGCTCTGAAATTACAGATATACACCATCAAACCCTGTATGTTTATATGGGTTCTGAGGATCGACCTCAGGTCTTTATGCTAAGGGAAGTACTTACTGACAGACCAATCCCCATAGCCCTTTGTAAAGAGTTTTATTCTACATTTTGTAGTGTCAGTGAGTGCTGAGATGCATGCATGCAGTTATTCTAGCAAAAGTCATGTGACCATTCAAACAGTACATAAGGGATGTTCAATAGCCTCAGAGCCCTCAATTCAGGATGCTCTTGATTATAATAAATAAACAAGGACATCTAATTTCATCTCAGCTTCACAGTCACTTTACAGATCTAATTATTTTAACTGAAAATTCACGAAAACAACTTATTTTTGTCATTTAACACATTAATGTTCAATTTTCAGACACCTAGTTTTATGGGTTTCTAGGGCATTTCTGCTCAAAAACAGGAGCAAAGTTGTATATGTTACATTCAACCTTTCTCTTCAGCAAGAGGACCTTCCAATGAACCAACCAAGTCTGTAATTTGCATCATGTGGTGAATTACAAATGTGTGTAGGAGCTAAGAAGCAGGAACCTTCAGAAACATCAACACTTCTGATCACAAAATAAACTAAATATATTTCGACCTCTTCTTTTCACAGGCTCTGTGGATCAATGAAACTGCTGAAGCTCAATAGCACCCGGAAGATGCAGTCAACAGGTATTCATTGTCAAAAGATGCCTGAATGGCCTCCAACCTGAAGGAATTTCAACCCCAGAACTCTATTTCCAATAAGAGTTACAGCATTATTATTTTTTTTCAAACCTCCTTACCATCTGCCTTTGAATACTGTATCCCCAGGTATTTTGCTTTCCACTTCAATTCTGAGGAACAAATATATTTTTTTTATTTGGTTGGTTGGTTTTTACTCTAAGTTATTTTCACAGCAGTGAGCTGCTTTGGTTGTTGACAAAAGTAGTTGCTGCTCTGAGAGAGTCATGAAAGCCCTATTTGCTGAAGGAGAAAGCAAGAGTGTGTATAGACTTAGCAACAACGCTTGAGTGATTTGATATGAAGGAAATTTAGCTGTAAATTGCAGGAGCTGTAGTTCCTGAGGCAGCCATAATCTGTTTCTCTAACATCTGCCTCCTACTGACCATCTTCTCTCCCTTTTCCTGACTCGGGAGTAAAAGTCCACTTATGAGGCCAGAGAAATTAAGCTCTGCATACACACAAATGCAGACAGAGTTTGAAGATCTGAAGCTTTTCTCAGTTTGAAGATTTATGAACCCACTTCAGGTGAACTCCAAGCTTGGCTCGCATCTGCATTTTTTAATTACTTACTTTTTAAAATGTGTATTAGTGTTTTGTCTACATGTATGTCTGTGTACCGTAAGTGTGCAATACCCATGGTAAGGCAGGAGTTATAGATGATTTGTGAGATGTCATGTGGATGCTGGAAATTAAACCCAGGTTCTCTGAAAGAGAAACTAGTACTCTTAAGAGTGGAGTCATCTCTCCATCCCCTCCTCTGCATTTTTAAGAACTCGGAGAGTGGCTTTCTCAGCATGAAGAATCTAAAACACATTTTGAAGTAAAATCATTGAAATTATTGTTTTCTAATATATTTCATAGCTTATCCATGCTGAGCAATTTAAAAAAAAAAGATTAGAATGGAGAGAAAATACAACAAAATGATTTCCCCCCGAGACTATATGGATAATTAGAATATCATGAGGCTAGTGAATGACTTGAAGGGGAGTTGCCAGTTTCATTGTGGTCTGGCACATTACTGATCTGTGAGGTGCTATTGTGTTTATTTAAGTTACTAATTAGAACTGCAACTACTGCCAGAAAAAAAATACACATCACATGGCAGCTTAATGACCAAAGTCATTCTATGGGGGAATCCGAGAGGGAATTTTAAAGACATACTTTTGAGTTGTCTTTTCTTACCACTGGAATATGAATGTAATATAGCATGAAAAATGAGTAAAGACAAGATGATTTTGCTGTGAAGGGAACAAAAAGCTATTTCTGCCTCATTGGAACCCATTTGTCTGTTTGGAATCACAGTGATCTTCCGGGAATTCACCAAATCAAAGACATTTCTGAGTGGCAAACATCCTCTTTTCTGGTCTATATTGCAATTTAAAAGATTGCTTGCCTCTGAATTTCCCCAGTTCAAGTATTTCATAAATGAATTGTGAAACTGTGCTAAAAGTCTTCTTTTTGTGGTCAAGAGTAATTAATGGTGTTTGATGTTTTTCTTCAGAACACAGGCCTTGATGAAAACTCAACTATCAGCCTTTACTGTGCTACATGTCAGTTAGACAATCCTGGGCAAATGTTTTGGCCCCTCTGTTCTTATCTTCTTTGTCTGAATTATTAAACTAATGCAACCAGGCCTATTCATAAAGTTGCACAAAAGTTAAGTGATGTAATACATAAAATGCTTAGCACAATGTCTGGCACATAATAAAAGCTCAATAAATATTTGCTATTTTTAAAGTTGCAAGCTTTTACAACCTTGCAATATTTGTAGTGAGCTTCTCAGATTTAAATCTCTAATAGGTTGGTTTTTATGTAGAGCAAAGATCCACAAAGGTACACCATGACTATGTGAAGGAATTTCAGACAGGGTCAAATGAGATAGAAGGGGACTTCCAGAATTACGCAGAAAGGTAGATCTGCTGACAATCTGAAGCTATGTGGAGACAGTGGATATATAGCTAAGCAGGAAATCCGCTTAAGGACAAGCAAGGAGTTTGAGAGATTGAAATTGAGAATGCCCAGAATCTACAAGAGCATTATAAGGAAGAATGCTATGCTGAGCTACATGAATATTAAATCAGGGTCTGTAAGAATTCTGATGGCTAATCTCAATTGTCAACTTGATAGAAATTAGAATCACCTAAGAGACAGCCCTTTAAGCATGTCTGTGATGATATTTCCAGGGAGGCCTGCCTGAAGTTAAAGACCCACCCTGGGTATGGGAACACCACTTCTTGGGCTGGTGTGCAGGACTGAATTAGATGATAGAACAAGTGAAGCACCAGCATTCACCTCTTTTTGCCCTGTGGTTGGGCATGCAATACAAACAGCTCCCGCATCCACTTGCCACCATATTGTTCATACCATGATGGACTATTTCTTCCAATGGTGAGCCAAAATAAACCTGTCCTGTCTGAAATTACTTCATATGAAATATTTTGTCATGGTAACTATGGTGATATAGTGCTTGTAATCTAATAAATAAAAGCTTGCCTGAAGATCAGAGGACAGAGCTAGTCACAGAGTTAGCCATAGAGGTCAGGCACATACTAGCACTTGGTAGGCAGAGGCAGAGGCAGAGGCAGAGGCAGGGGCAGGGGCAGGGGCAGGGGCAGGGGCAGGGGCAGAGGCAGAGGCAGAGGCAGAGGCAGAGGCAGAGAGATCTGTCTGGATCTATGTGAGTTCAAGGCCATACTGGGCTACAGAAGATTAATCCTGTCTAAAAGAGAAACGGCCAGACAGTGGTGGTGCACTTAACTCCAGCCCTTGGGATCATAGACCTTTAATCCCAGCACTGGGAAGGTTGAGATAGGAAGTGATATGGCTAGGCAGAGAAAGGAATATAAGGTGGGAAGAAATAGGAACTCAGGTCTCTTCAGGCTCTTGCAGGCTGAGGAGCTGGTAAGTTAAGAAGTGGCTTGCTTTGCTTCTCTGATTTTTCAACTTTCACCCTGATGACTGTCTAACACATATCAGATCCCATACAGGTCTGCCAGGACCTCTAGCACAAGGTAATGATGAGATTGATCAGTTACTAATAGGTAATGTGCTAGAAACCTCAGAATTTCATAAGAAATACCATGTAAATAGCAAAGGTTTGAAGAAGGATTTCTCCATCACTTGTCAACAAGCTAAGGATATTGTGAAAAAATGTCCTACTTGTTCCATCTATAACCAAACTCCATTACCTGCAGGGAGCAATCCAAAAGGTATACAAAGGAATGAAATTTGGCAGATGGATGTGTTTCATTTTGGAGAATTTGGAAGATTAAAGTAGGTACATCATACCATTGACACCTATTCAGGATTTCAATGGGCAACTCCTATGAGTTCTGAAAAGACTGATTCTGTGATTACACACCTATTAGAAGTTATGGCCATCAAGGGGATACCTGTACAAATTAAGACAGACAATGCCCCAGCATATGTCTCCAATAAAATGAGACAGTTCTTTGCTTATTACAATATAAAGCATGTTACAGGTATACCACACAATCCCACAGGCCAAGCAGTCATAGAAAGATCCAATTGAACTTTAAAGGACATGCTAAATAAACAGCAACGGGTAACAATGACTCCTAGAAATAGATTACATAATGCTTTATTAACCTTGAATTTTCTCAGTGCTGATGAGAAAGGAACAACAGCTATGGAGAGACATTGGATGACAGACAAAACTCCTGAGCTAAACCAACCAGTTTATTTCAAGGATGTGCTGACCTCAGAATGGAAGCCTGGAGGAGAAGAAAAGCTATAGATACCAACAAAATTAATAAAAATTTGATTTGAACAGGAAAAACCCCTTGATGAGGAGAAGTAAAAGATCATCCACCAATGTGACATCTCTACAAGTTATAAGAAAAATTTAACAATCAAAGGTTGGGGTAGGGTTCTGTTTTTGTCTTTTCAGGATAATGGAAATACCCATCTTCCAGAAATCATAAGGCCTTGGATATCCAGGTGTTTACAACAGAAAGAAAGAATCTATTGGTACCAATCTACACAGGGTAAAATCTCACTGTCTAACATCTATATCTCTATCAATTTACATGAAGCCTTAGTCCTTAGGTTATTTCAGTAGATAAGACTTATAGATTTATAGTCACCTATGCTTGTCATCTCTATAGTTACGTTAGTTAGGTTATCCAGATTTACAGATACATAGGTCAGATGGACAAGTAATCTTCAAACACTTCATAGACCTAGAGAATATGGCAATTAAATAACTTAAAATTTCTGTTGACATGAGACACAATTGCTCCTGGCAGCACCAATTTGATCCCGAGAGAATGTTGGGCTTCTAAGACATTTCCAGTTGGAAGTTTGTCTTCTTGGCACAAAATGGCCTATTGGGCAAAGAACTGCCCTTGCCTCAACTGCTGACAATATGAGTGCTGTCCTTCTGGGCAAGCGGGACACAAGGAAAAGTGACTTCTGAACTCTGCCAAGACAGGGTAAGATGGTCTTTCAGAATTCCTGCTTCTGAAAATGGTCTATCAGATACTCTAGGCCTGTAGCCAATTTGAATGCACCAACAATGCTGAGAAACATTAGGTGACTGTCCAGGCTGCCAGCTGTCTCTGTCTACTCTTGCAAGATTCCCGAAAGTTGCTTACATCCATCTTCCATTTCTCAGGTACCATTATATTCCTTCTCAGGTCTTTGATGGGATTGAAGACTAGCAGTTATAGTTACAACTTAGTATATATATAAAATCTTAGAACATATTAAGTATTAGATTCAGGTTCTTTAGGATAGGACACCTTTTGGAATGATCTTTGTAACATGCCATTTACCTATGCTCTAGACTTCTCTGGATTTTAGTATGTGTTTCTTGCTTGATATTGTTCGCATTGGTTGTAGTTCCATCTTATCTAGGTCATTAACCCTCTTTACCCCTGGACAATATTTGATAACCTTTCCTTATATATAGTCTTGTATTAGGTTAGAACCTTCTTATTTAGACAAAAGGGGGAGATGTAGTGGGTAGCCATTCCAACCTTGATCTGAAAGTTCCAACCCCCACTGCAGCTTCGATAACTGTCCCGCCTACAAGGCGGGGCCAAGAGAGGACCTTGAAGACCTGAGATCCGGATGCTCCGCTTCTCCTGGTTCCTGGACCCTGGACGCTGGAGGTAGACCGAGCAGAGTTCTCCAGAGAACACCACCAGACTGCGCTGCGTCTTTCCCAGATCCTGTAGCCTACCTATCCCTTCATTTGTAAGTTACGCCACTAAATAAATCTTCCTTTTAACTATGTGGAGTGGCCTTAATAATTTCACCAATATAACTGGCTCCGGGTTTTTATTATAAGACCATTAGGATTCGTGCAACAGGTAATGATTAAAGTAACAAAAAGAAGTCATCGGATATTTTTTGAAGAATGCAAATAAATGGAAATAGATCAAAAGTTAGTTGAGCCATACCAAGAACTAAGAAGCATATGGAAGGTAAACTTTACCAATTCACATGCTGTGTGCCAGAAAGTGAGTCATGAGGATTAAATAGTTTGTTCACAAAGTAGGGAATAGGCAGAGAGAATGAACTAGAACTCAGAAGCATTCTCCTTTGTGATTATCCATTCATTGCTCAAAAATGTTTACCACTTATATTGTGCAAAGCTATACTCTAAGTAAAGAACTCTACTGTCACAGCACTTACATTCTAGTGATGTTAAGATAGTCAAGGAGACTACCAGTCCACAACCAAGCCACACAGTAATCATGGGTATGGGGCCAGAAACCTGAGTGATAGTGTCAGCTAGGCTAGTATTTTGCTAGCCATTTAGCCTTATATACCCTGCCTAGTCCACAGGAAAGCTCTGAAAATCCTCTTCTAACTCTGAGTGTAACCACTTGACCAGACTACTTTAGGAAAAATAAGTACAAAAATAAACCTAAATCAACAAATATCTTTATCTAAGAAAATCTGCACCCCATAAAAGTTATCCCATGTCAAATTATGTAAATTGTGTCTGAGTGTTATTATTTGATTATTAAATGCCTCTTATTAGTTTTTGACATTTCCCATGTAGTGATGCTATTATGGGAGGCTGTGAAACCTTTGAGCCTGTGGCCTAACTAGCAGAAGTAGGTCACTGAGTGTGAGTCTGGATGACACCTGTGTCTGGTTCTGGGTTGGTTTCTCATCTTCCTGGTGCTCCAAGGTGTAAAGAGTATCTAACTCATGATCTTCCTGCCATTGCCTGACCAGCTCCCATTGCTTCACCTTCCACACCAAGATGGACATAGGTCATTTGACAACACAAGTCCAAGATAATCTTCCCTCTCTTAGTTGTCTGTCAGACTTTTGTTAACAATGATGAGAAATGTAGCAAATGCAAATTCCATAATTTTTTTTTTTTTTTTTTTTTTTTTGTTTTTCGAGACAGGGTTTCTCTGTGTAGCTTTGCGCCTTTCCTGGAACTCGCTTTGGAGACCAGGCTGGCCTCGAACTCACAGAGATCCGCCTGGCTCTGCCTCCCGAGTGCTGGGATTAAAGGCGTGCGCCACCACCGCCCGGCTGCAAATTCCATAATTAGTAATGTATTAAAATAAAGTAGGTGTTTAATTTATTCTTTCCATCCTTCCCATAAACCTACATCAGTGAGGATCAGCCCAGTGGAAGACTTCTGAATTTTACCTGATTAAACCAGTATCTACTGCATTGACACCACCAAAGAAAAAAATATGGGGATGTGTTTCTTTAACTGCCACATTATAAAATAAATATAAATGGGTGGTTGTTCACATTTTTTGTGAGTTTGTTTTAATTGTCTTTGTTTTACTTTCCCATTAGCACTTTTTAACTTGACTACATTTTTCTGTTCTTGCTCCAAAATGATTTTGAAAATGAGATATTCTAACAGCAGGTGCAAATAACAAATATTACTTTGTCCACCCATTACTTTCTTCTATTCTTCTAAGAAACATAATCTCCCTGATTTCTGGTGATGTTATTCCAATAGAAGCTTCTATAGAGGTGATTAACATAATTCTAAAATACTATTGAGAAAGTTAATATTTTCAACCTGACTGTGTGTGGAGTTACCTACAAGACAAACTTCTGGGTATTTCTGCTTTGGGATGTCTTTCTGTATGCTGTGAATATGTGTAGTTCCCATTGGATAATAAATAAAGCTGTTTTGGCCTATGGCAAGAAAGCTTACATCCAGGCAGGAAATCCAAGCAGAAATACAGAGAGAAGAAGAGCAGAGTGGGGAGAGAGACCAGTCAAAGGAGCAACAAGATGCCAGCAGACCAGTAATGCCACGGCCACGTGGCAACATGTAGATGAATAGGAATGGGTTAATTTAAGATGAAAGAGCTAGCTAGCAAGAAGCTGAAGCCATAGGCCATACAATTTGTTTTTAATATACGCCTTTGAATGATTATTTTATAATGGCCGCAGGACCGCGGGGCTGGGCAGGACCGAGAAACTTCCAGATATATATTTATGTAAGGGAATTTCTAAGTTGGATTAACCAAGGTGAGAAGATGCAGCACAAATGTAGGTGTTCCCACTCCTTGGGCTGGAGTTCTGAATGAATCAAAGGGAGACAGTGACTTGAGCACCAGCATGAATCTCTCTGCTTCCTGATTGTAGATGCAATGTGACCAACTGCCTCTTGTTCCTGCTGCTGTGATGTGTTTGCCATGATGAACTGTGCACTCAAGCCACAAGCCAAAATAATCCTTTCCTTCCTCAAATCACTTCTCACATATTTGGTCACAGTAACAAAAATGTAATTGATAAATTTTTGAATATTTAATTGAGAATTTAAATATGTCATCTGACTCTGCACTGATCATATTATGTCCAATAATCCAGTAGTAACAAAATTCCTGCAAATTGGGAACTAGAAGTCTTTCTTACAGCTAGGGCAAGGGAGAAATAGTTTTTAGACATAAGTTCTTATGCCATGTTCTCTCCTAGTCTATAGTGGTCATGAGGAAAACAGGTATAGTGATATTTCCTTTCTTCCAGTTCTCAGTTAACTGTTCTAATGGAGAACAAATGGTTGAAGCCACCAACTTGTCATTTTTTAAAATGGAGCTGGAAGTAAGATTCTGAAGTACAATAGGAGAAAGAAGGATAGAAGTTATTAACTGAGAATTTTAGATATAGCTGAGGTTGCCATCAAATACAAAGACTTAGATCAAGAGAGTGGAGCTATGATGAACAATTTACAGAATCTAGTCAGATTCTATTCTTCTCCTGGGTTTCTTCCTGTCCATGAGCTTAATAGCATCCCTAATTTATACTGTATAGTCCAAGTTGGCTTTATGTCCTGTCTTAGTTTGTTTTTGGTTATTTTGACAAAACACTCTGCTCAAGAGCAACTTGGGCAAGAAAAGGGTTTACTTCAGTTTACACTTCCAGGTATCAGTTCATCACTAAAGAAATTAATGTCAGCAACTCAAGACAGAAACCTAGAACAGAAGCCATGGAGGAAGCCTGCTCACTGTTTTTGTTTTTGACTCATGCTTAGCTAGCTTTCTTGAAAAGTCCAGTGTAACGTGAATTGCTAAATGTTCTCATTAATAAAAAAAAAATAAAAAAATACTGGAGTCAGGTATTGGAGTAAATTCTGAAAGATCAGAGACACAGAATAAGCCTCAGCCAACCTCGCCTTGCCAGCTCCTCAGCTGATCCTGTTTCCACAAATCCCCAGACTGAAAGCCTCTGAATTTTCACCTGAATGGATCTCAGCTGAACTGCTGCTGAAGCCTAAAAGCTTAAAAGCCTCTAGTTCCTGGTCCTCACGTCTTATATACCTTTCTGCTTCCTGCCATCACTTCCTGGGATTAAAGGTGTGTGTCTTTCCCAAGCAAGATGTAAGATCTCAAGTCCTGGGATTAAAGGTGTGTGCCACCACAGCCTAGCTCTGTTTCCACTGTGGCCTTGAACTCACGGAGATCCAGACGGATCTCTGCCTCCAGAGTGATAGGATTAAAGGTGTGTGTGTGCCACTATTTTCTGGCCTCTATGTCTAATCTAGTGGCTGTTCTGTTCTCTGACCCCACATAAGTTTTATTAGGGTACACAATATATTGGGGGACACACAGTCCAGACCTACTTGCCTAGGAATAATGCCATCCCCAATGGGCTAGGCCCTCCAACACAGATGATCGATAAAGACAAGCTCTTACAGACATGGCTACATGCCAATCTAATTGAGATAATTCTTCAACTGAGATTCCCTCTTTCCAGATGACACTAGGTTCAGTTCAGCTGACAAGAAAAAAAGGAACCAGCACACATTCCTTGCCGTTCAAAGTCCTCATGAAATACCAAGCAATAGTGGAGAGAGTACCTGAACTGGTCTTCCCCTGTAATCAAATTGATGACTACCCTAATTGTCATCATAGAATATTCATCCAGTAACTGATGGAAGCAGATTCAGAAATTCATAGCTAAGCACTGGGTGGAGTTCCTGTAGCTCAGTCAAAGAGAGGGAGGAAGGATTATATGAGCAAAGAGGTCAAGATCATGATGGGGAAACCCACAGAGATAGCTGACCTGAGCTAGTTGGAACTCACTGTCTCTGGACTGACGTCTGGTGAACCTGTATGGGGCCAAACTAGGCCCTCTCAAAGTGGGTGACAGTTGTGTGGCTTGGGCAGTAAGTTGGGCCATTGACAGTGGGACCAGGATTTATCCCTAGTACATGAACTGGCTTTTTGGAGCCCATTCCCTATGGAGGGATACCTAGCTTAGCCTTGAAATAGGCAGGAGAGGCTTGGTCCTGCCTCAACTTGATATGCCAGACTTTGTTGACTCCCCTTGGGAGAGGTCTTACCTCTCTGAGGAGTGGGTGGGGGCAAGGTGGGGGGAGGGGGAGGGATGAGCGAGAGGAGGGGAGGGGGAATTGTGGTTGGTATGTAAAACGGGAAAAAGAAAACCTTAAATAAAAATAAAAAGAGCTAAGATGTTAAATGGCCTCTTCTGTGACTGTAACAACTGACAACAGTGAGCCAAGGACTTCAGAATTTCAGATCTGGGGCTTTTAACACTAAGATATGTTTCAAGATTTTTCACTATTTCTAGTAGTAGCAGTGTTTCTTCAGTTAGTACTTAGTGGTCAAGATTTCTGTTACCATTTTATGAAATCATAGAATTTGAAGTGACAGAAAGAACATTTTTCTCTACCTCAATCCACAGAAAATAACCCATCCTTCAAGGTATAACACAAAAATGCTCTCAATGAAATAATTTTATCTATGCTCTATAATTAATTACTTCTCTTTCTCACCTTAACACTTTTTTTGTATTGTTAATATAGTAGTTACTAGATGGGCATTTGGATAGATGTATAAAATATACTTTGTAGTTGTCTTTGCATTTCAACATTTAGTATATAGTTAACATTCTTTATACACTTAAAATGCATTTATCAACCTAATTAGATAACAATTACATTTAATTTAGGAAAGGAAACAGATAAAAATGGAAAGGACAAAGAGCCTTCAACATCATCTAATATGAATTTCTTAGATTACAAAATTTTAAACTGAGTCTCTTAGGCATTGAAGAATCACCCCTTCCTCTCCCAAAGTCTCATACCTAATTAGTAGCAAAGTTGGACTTAAATCTTAGATACCTAATTAAGTTTAGAGGGTAGTAAATGCTAAGGTATTTCCTCAAGTTAAATTGTGTGTGTGTGTGTGTGTGTGTGTGTGTGTGTGTGTGTGTGCATGTGCGTGCACGTGTGCACACACAGGTGTTTGGAGGTCCAGTGTTGTTATTCAGGTTTGTTCCACCATGTTATAAAACAGGGTCTCTCATTCACGTGAAGTTAATGAATTAAACTAGGCTAGCTGGACAGCGAGACTCAGGAATCTGGCTGCCTCTAACTCTTCAGTACTCGGATTATAAGCATTCAGATTTTTTTTTGTCTTGCTTTGTTTGTTTTGTTTTTAAACATGAGTTCTGGGGATTGAATTCAGGTACTCATGTGGTTTCTGGTGATTGGACTGAGGTCCTCATGCTTGTGTGACATGCCTTTTATCAACTGAGCCATCTCCCAGGCTCTTTCAATTCAATTCCTCGTTTTGAAAAAAAAATTATTATTGGTAATTTCATACATGTATACAATGAAATATTATCTACCTTCTGCTCCCCCCAAACTCTCCCATAATATCTCCAACATATACACTCCTAACTCCATGTCTTTTTTAAAAAAGACATCCTCTTCCGGAAGAGGAGAGTTCTCAGGAACCAGAGAATGTTCCCATCCATCTTCTATAGAGTGTCACCAATGAAAGAGTCATGTTCTCTTCTCATCCTATGTGGGGAAAACTGCTTTGGTCTTTTAACCTTGGTAGGTGAACTTCATTCTCTGCATCTATCATCAAATAATGTTCTCTTTTATATATCCAGCTATTTATATTAACGTACATGAAATTCTTATATATTGGAGTTGCTTAAAGCCTATGTATATAAATGGCAATTTTGGATTAGTTTTAGATATTTCAAATATACTCTAGTTTTGATCGGCTTTCCTGGTGAGAGTTAGCATTTCCTTTTATTTCAGAGCACTGAGTATTTACAGTTAAGGATAGTGGCAGCAGGGATCCTGCTTTGTGTGCTATGTTGGATCCCTGAGATCTTAGTATTCTTATATGTAAAATGATGCTGTATCCTTAGGAGACTTTTGGTGCTAAATAAGCATTCTGATAATGAGGTCCATTGTGCGGGACCCCAGTGGAGATGGGCAAGTATTCACTGCTTGCTACTCTATATTTGAAGGTACCCAGGGCCTTTAGGAGGAATTAAATGTATTTCTAATGTTCAACACCTCTAAATTGGTAATGTCTCTCAAGAACAGATTGAATTGTTATGTGTGGGTTTGAGTGCAGGGTAGATGAGAAGTCTAATATGAGTGTGAATTAGGAATAAGGTGGCAATGTGTGGAAAGCCTTTGCCTGCATGAACTTTCATGTAAACTTTATCTTTTGAACTAGAGTTGAGGCAAGCATCATAACTACCACGTAGCTGTATCTAAGGTATCTAAATTGGGATAGGGAGCTTTTGGAAATCTCATGGAATCTGCATTTGCTGCAGGAGATGATGCAGGTTGTGGTACAAACCGTGTGCTACAGTCAATTTAGCTACTAGACACCCTGTGGATACTGACAGACACACTTGTCCCTCTGTGTTGTCTGTGGCCTCTAAGGCATTCAGAAGAAAGCTAAATTCTCAAATTTATACCACAACTATTCAAGCCCAAGATTTATTATAGAATTTCCTTTGTCTCCTCTTTGAATATTTTGCTATGTTATTTCAATCTATTAAAATATTTCTGCTCATGTATCAGCAATATATTCCTAGTACAGCTCTTATTAAATATTTATAAAATATTTATAAAAGCCCAAGCACTCTATTTTTCTATACATAGTTATTAGCTATCTCCTTGATATAAATAAATATATATATATATATACAATTAAATGATAAGCATTTTTTAAGTTATGAGAGTATAGACCTAAACTTATGCTAATGTTCCTGAAAGAGAGAGATTAAAACTCATATTCCAACTATGTTTGAGAAGACTGACATATTTTATGTTTCTTAATTATCTTTAAAGTTCCCAATTGCATTACTGTTGAAAAGACTCAATTTACTATGTGCTGATGAAAGAATAAAAGAACCTCCCCGACAACTGCTATTTCAGATGAGAAAGTATTTCACTCCTTTGTGCTGTCAGAATATAAAACTTTCATGCGAAGGGCGCTTTTGACCTTCTTTTGTTCTGTTCAAAGTCATAGTTTCATCAGGTCAAGATTGACATTCAATACAAGTATAAAATATTAATTTAGTAAAAAAAATCAGTGTAAAGATTGTCTGTATTTATTAATTGGCAATGTCTTTATGTCTCTATCTCTTAAAAATATTTTACAATATATGAATGAAGTCTCAAAATGAGCTCAACAAAACTGATCCATCTCTTGAGGTTTTTATTAGGCCCCTGAGATTTTTATTTTAACCTTTCTCCCAAATTTCCTGTTCTTTCTCCAAAGGGTGACTTTATTCAAAATCTTATTTTGTACCCTTTATGACCTTTTTGACTGTGTGACTTTTGGAACTACCGTGGAGAGGCTGGTCAATCCATAGTAGCCTGGAGGAAAGACTGTTGCATGCTTTGTTCATTTGAACAGGATCAGGAGCAGACAGCCTGCTCCACGTTATATTACATGTGCATGGTATTCAGTCTTCCACAATCATAGTTTTCATAACCTATTTACTTATCTCATGTAATTTTTGTGTGTGTCTGTATATGTGTGTATGCATGTGTCAGAGCATGCGGGTGTATTTGTGGGAGAATGTAGGTGCATGTGTGGGAGAACATAGGTGCAGGTGTAAGATCACATGAGTGCACATGTTTATGGAAGCCAGAGGTGAAGCTCAAGTCTTGCTCCTCAGATGGTGTCTAGCTTGCTTTTTGAGATAAGGTGAAATATCACTATATAATTTTTTTTAATAATTGCTTATAATTTTCTTAATGTCATTTAAATGGTAGTACCTGGGTCTGTGTCAATCACAGGTTTAAATTGATGATACATTATCATACACCAGTCCTCACTACTTCATTTAACTATCCCTTTATCAGCAGCCACTTGGACATACTTTGCTTCCCCTCTTGTCTCACCAGGATATTCTAAGTATTGAAATGCATCCATTTGTATATGCTAAGCTTATAAAATATTATTTTGGTTGTTTTTTTTAATTTACATGCAAATCTTTTATTATGTATCAGACTACTTTTTTTTCTTTTTATATTTAAAAATTTCAAATTCATTCTTTAAGAATTTCATTCATGTAAATAATGTAATTTGATCATATCACCCCCCCCTCTCCAACTCCTCAGACCATCCCTATCATGTTCCCTTATCAACATCATGCTCTTTTTTTTTTTTATAACCTACTGAGTTCAGTAAGTGCTGTTCATAAATGCATGGGCATAGAACCATCCACACATTTTTAAACTTCAGGAATATATTAACCCCCATCTATGTCATGCCATGGTGGTTTGAATGAGAATGGTCCCCATAGGCTCATATATTCAAATGCTTAGTCCCTAGTTGGGGGTGTATTTGGTTAAGGATTAGGAGTTATGGCCTTTTTAGGGGAGATGTGTCATTGTGGATTGGTTTTGAGGTTTCAAAAGTCCACATAAGGCCCAGTCTCTCTCTTTCTCTGGTTCCAACTTGTAAGTTGGCAACACACATAATCTCTGAGTCACTGCTCCATTGCAATGCCCACCAGCCCACTGCCATGCTCCCCACCATGATGGTTATGAACTAACCCCATGAAAGTGTTAGCAAGCCTCCAATTAAATGCTTTCTTTTAAAGTGCCTTGATCATGGTGTCCTTCATTGCAATATAAAAGTAACTTAGACAAATACATATCTAATTTACTCCCCCTAATTGTTTCACAGAATGCCCACTACTATTCTGTGATATACTGAATGGATTCAGTATATCCATTCTCTCATCCATGTAGTCTTATGTGTGTACTATAACGCCTCAGTTTTTTTTCAGAAGTAAGAGAAAGCCGTGTATAAGAATATTTTAGGTGCTAATCTGCCTGTCTGCATGTATTGTTGTGTTCTTTCTAGCTCATGCTTTTCAATGTTTCTGTTTCAGCTCTACTATCCTGTCCCCTTTTCATAGTATAAAAAAAGAAAAAAGAAAACAGGGAGGGGGGAAACCAGGATCTCTCCAGTGGTACCTTCTAATCATTAATTTTCCAGTTAGGAATTTTTATTTCACTCCTATGGCATATCAAGCATTGGATTTCAAAAAAGACATGTAGCAACCTGTGTTAATTTCATTTTCAAGAGCTGAGAATCTAGAGCTATTTTTAGAGATACACTCTTGTTTCTGTGGGAAGATGATGTTGGACATCTGGGAAATGCAAGCATGAGATCACACTTTCACTGGGCACATTTAACATACGTAATGCTGAACTGCTATCTATGCTAAATAAATATTTGGGCTATTAACCACATTAAGAGCCACAAACCTCACAGGAAAGAATTAATGGCTCTACAAATGACCAAAGATTTATTTGAAGTTCTGAGGAAAAATTTACTCTGTGGGAAAGATTTATCCACATTAGTTCCCCGATATGTTTTCTGGTCATGTTCTCACCTTCCAAGCCAAGTTTGATCTTTGTGATTTCTTTTTTTCCCTTTGATCTCATTCCTTAAAACACCTCCTTCTGCTTGATGTAGGGAGAGGGATTTGACATAGAAGCTCATCTTTCTCTGCCTGGTGAACCCTCCCAAACCAATGAAACATGACTCAGAACCTTCCACTGCACAACAAGAATAAAAACACACAAACAAAACCAGTACGGAATAAACAACTTTCCTTGACCCTCTACCTCACCTCAGTTAATATCTTCCATCTTCTCAACAAGACTTTTGCAAAGCAGTTTTACCTTCCCAGTACAACCCACCCTTAACATTGCACTGGAGGTAATGCTGTCCCGGGGGCTAAATTCAATCTTTTATTGTTTTGTTCTACTTTTCCTCCTGTCAGCAAATGACATGTAAACAACTCCTTCCATCACTTCTTAGCCTTTTGGCTGAGATCACGTGTAAACAACCTGTTCCACCTCAAAATCTTCTGTATGGCTGTCTTGCTCTATTTTAATTTCTCTCTAAGAAACACTTTTGTTCCTTTGCTCATAACATGCCAACTCTGAAGTGTCCTTTAACTCTATTAAAAATGCTCTCTCTCTCTCTCTCTCTCCCTCTCTCTCTCTCTCTCTCTCTCTCTCTCTCTCTCTCTCTCTCGTTCTCTTGCACTTCTTTGATAGGTAAATGCATTGTTTCATTTACCTCATCAATGTATCAGAGACTATATAATATCTTTATTACAGATGTCTTTCCTAACTCCATCATAATCCCCACCTTGAACACCTTAGGCAGCCTGTGGATACCTGAAATTAAATGTGTTCCAGCTGCACTTTTGATTCTCCAATCTTTCACTCTCACTTGGACCATCCCCCTACTTCTATTTCTTGGTTTGGTTTCTTTTTATTTATTTATCTTACAGTTTGACAATTTCATGAATGTATGTGTAGGTGGAATTTTCCTGTTCTGGCAGACACTCCCAAATAATCACTAAGAAACTTAATGTTAACTGTAAATGCTCAGCCAATAGCTCAGGCTTGTTACTAGCTAACTGTTACAATTAAATTAACCCATATTATCTGTGCTTTGCCACATGGCTTGCTACCTTTTCTCAGCATGGCATGCCCATCTTGTTTCTGTGTCTGGTGGTGACTCCTCATCTCTGCCTTTTTTCTCCCAGCACTCTCAGCTAGCTCTCCCGCCTAACCTTATCTTGTTCAGCTATTGGCCAGTCAGCTTCTTTATTAAATCAATCCAAATGACAAATCTTCACAGTGTACAAAAGGGTTATTCCACAGCATGTATGTAATTGATTTTGGCCATTTTCACCTCTGCCATTTTCCTTCTTCCACTCTTCCATTTCCCCCGGAAACCCTTCTTCAAAACACGTCTCTCTTTTACTTTCATGGGTTTTTGTTTGTTTGTTTTGCTTTGTGCATGCGCATGTTTGTGTGTTGGAGGGACCCACTGAATTTAATAAACTTGCTGTATGAGCATGGATAGGACATTAATTATTGGAGTGTGGATGACTAATCAGTGGCTATGTTGCTGAAGAAAACAACACCCTTTTCCTTAGTAACCATTAACTGAAAGTAGTTCGATTAGGATTTGGGTTTTATGAGCCCCTTTCTTATCCTTGGTGGAATGTTGATAGGCCAAATTTTAAGCTGGTCTTGTGCAGGTAGTCACATCTGCAGTACATTCATGAGTGTCATGGTCACACCATGTCCAGAAGACAATGTTTTATTGCACTTCTTATCCACCAGTTGTCACATTTTTTTCCTGCCTCCTCTTCTACCATGTTCTCTGGGCCTTAGAGGGCATGATGTAGATGTCAGATTACTGAATACTCAATAGGCGGAATACTCAATAGGCACTGAGACTCATTACTTTGACCAATTACTACTGTTGAATTTATCATGGTCCATCGGAAAAAAAAAAAAAAAAGGAAGAAGCTCTAAAAAACCTGAGAACTGCCCTAATCTATGGGGATAAATGTAGCTAGAGTTTTCCTGCCTGGCCCACGGTCAGGGCAAATCTCTCTCACCTGCCAGTCCCACAGTCGCTCAGACCCAACCAAGTAAACACAGAGACTTATATCGCTTACAAACTGTATGGCCGTGGCAGGCTTCTTGCTAACTGTTCTTACAGCCTAAATTAATCCATTTCCATTAATCTATACATTGCCACATGGCTTGTGGCTTACCGGCATCTTCACATGCTGTTTCTCATTGTGGAGGCTGGCAGTATCTCTCTGATTCAGCTTTATTCTCCTCCTTGTCCCGCCTATACTTCCTGCCTAGCCACTGGCCAATCAGTGATTTATTTATTGACCAATCAGCAACACACTTGACATACAGACCATCCCACAGCACTTCCCCCCCTTTTTTTTTTCAAAAAGGAAGGTTTTATCTTTAACAAAGTAAAATTACATCTAATTTGGGAATTTGGGCGTAGCTTCTCTTACTACTTCCTGCTGGAGGGGGGCGCTGTGTCTTATGGGGACACAAAGAAAATTTTAGGATTATGGAATAGTCCATGAGGCTGTATTGTCTGAGCTAGTTGCCTTCAAACCATTCTGGATGTTGGATCATCTGGGCCTTGGTGTCATCGGAGACCTTTCAGGGGGTCTTGGCTGGCCAAACCTGATGTATCTTAATCTGGAACAAATCCATAGCCTTTGCCTTTCTGTGGGAACAAAAGCAGAGTCTCCTTTCCAAAGCAACATATCCTTACATCCAAATTTTGAAGTCAAGGTACCTTTAAAATATACATTTTGGCATAACTCAACAGTTTTTACAATCAAATGTTTTTCTGCAGTTAAAAATCCCAAAGACAACACAATCCAGATTCTCTGTGTAATATTCATCTTTACGTGGCTTATTTTTGGTTGTGAGCCTAGCCTTTAACGGCTGAGCTATCCCTCCAGCCCGACGTGGCTTATTTTTTATATTAACTTTACTGTCTCTTTAAAGACTTTATTTTTTAAAACTATGTATTTGTTTCTATAACTGTATATATCACCTTTTTTGTCTCTTTCAAGCCTACGTATATTTTACACACATTGTAAACTATTACATCTGATTCTGTCTTATTGTGAATTTATTGCTTTAAATGCAGCAGCTGTGACTGCTGGCTCTGCCCACCTCAGCTTCCCAACATGGCGGTGGTACGTTACCGGCAGCTCTGGGAGCTATCATGGGTCCATGCCTCTATCCAAGCAGCGTGTAGCCCAGAAACTTCTTTGGTTTGTACCAGAAAAGGCCACATCCACCATGCAACTCAATGCGTCACTTGCAGAGGCCTCATTCCCGCCATACAGCACTTCGTGTGCGCACACCAGGAACCCACAAGTTGCTCAAACCAGCAGGTGCCGCTCATTTGAGAGAGATAATTAGGAACTGTTTTTAGCTCCATTTTAGAATCATTTTTCTCAGTTTTTAGGTGGAAACTCTTGCCACCACGTTGGACGCCATTTGTAGCTAGAGTTTTCCTGCCTGGCCCACGGTCAGGGCAAATCTCTCTCACCTGCCAGTCCCACAGTCGCTCAGACCCAACCAAGTAAACACAGAGACTTATATCGCTTACAAACTGTATGGCCGTGGCAGGCTTCTTGCTAACTGTTCTTACAGCTTAAATTAATCCATTTCCATTAATCTATACATTGCCACATGGCTTGTGGCTTACCGGCATCTTCACATGCTGTTTCTCATTGTGGAGGCTGGCAGTGTCTCTCTGACTCAGCCTTCCACTTCCCAGCTTTATTCGCCTTGTCTCGCCTATACTTCCTGCCTAGCCACTGGCCAATCAGTGATTTATTTATTGACCAATCAGCAACACACTTGACATACAGAGCATCCCACAGCAGATAAACCTGAATGTTTAGAAGGCAGTTTAACAGAAAACCCATTTAGCATCTCAAACAATAGTAGAATAACCCCTAGGTCCCAAGACCTCTCCAGCCATGAGCACCTATGAAACAGGCCTCAAATCTGCTCAGAAGACAATTGGCTACCCCAGTAACATCTGTGCCACCATTGTCCCAATGGGTGCATCCAGCCTAGAGGTTCAGTGTTGTAATAAGCAGGGTCCACTGTCAAGTCAATCTGCTGTTTACCTTTCTCCTCAAGCAGCCTGCATAGCACCTTCTACCACTGTGAAAGCTGGTCAACATGGAGGGAAACTGCTAGGTCAGGATAGAGTGTTCTGCAACCTGAGTGGGTGGTATCTTTAGCAGGTAGATCTGTTGAGAAACCAAGAGCAATAGCCACATGTAGCATGAATATTAAAAGGTCTTATTAATACAAACAAACCCAGGGCCAGGCATTGGGGTAAATACTGAAAGATCAGAGAGACAGAACAGGCCACAGCTAACCTCACCTCGATAACTCCTCAGCTGATCCTGTTTCCTCAGACTGGAAGCCTCTGAGTCCTCATCCAAATGGATCTCAGCTGAACTGCTGCTCAAAGCCTAAAAGCTTAACCAGCTCTAGTTCCTGGTTTTCATGCCTTATTTACCTTTCTGCTTCCTGCCATCACTTCCTGGGATTAAAGGCATGTGCCACCATGCGTGGCTGTTTCCAGTGTGGCTTTGGACTCACAGAGATCCAGATGGATCTCTGCCTCTGGAATGTTAGGATTAAAGGTATGAGTGCCACCATTTTCTGACCTCTATGTCTGTCTAGTGACTGTTCTGTTCTCTGATGCCAAACAAGTTTATTAGGGTGCACAATATATTGGGGAACACATTATCACCACAGCCACATTATTTAGAAGGCCTCTAGGACCTCCCTGCCCAAAAATTCCTAGTTTGATTTGATATAACCATTTACTCATTCACTTAATCTAGGAAGAGATAAACTGACTTCAGTTTGCTCTTTACTTTCTCAATATTGATATGTAATTAATTATCAAATCTTAATAATCATATCTCAAAAATATATTTAAAACTCTATTACTCTGTGAGAGCTGGAATTCTAGATCTGCCACCAAATAACTACATAATTTTTCATGGTCTCTGTTTCAAATCCCCCTTATATAAAAAGAGAATGGGAGTGATTCTCACAATGTAGTTTGTTATGAAGATTCAATGACAAGAACACACAGTAGGCTTAATAAATGTTACCACTATTCCTAACTGTGCAGACTATTTTGTATATTCTAAAATACACTGTTTGGCAATGAATGATAAGGCAAATTACCTAAGGCAGTAGAGGAGGAGAATGAAAAATGAAATTACAATTTAAATTAATCCATTTATTCTTTCATATAAAATATGTATTTATGTACCTATTTCTAGGTTCATTCCAATTCATCCTCCACACTGCAAGTAAAATTGTATTGCAAAAATGCAAGCTGTCTTTCTATTTCCCTAATGAAAATTTCTCCAGTGATTCCTCATCATCTTTAGAAAAAAAATTTCATAAAAGCTTTAGCATTGAATGAGATGTTCCATGCAAGCCTTCCTGAATTTCCTTCTTGGACTCTTTGCCCCATCCTATTACTTCCATGCTTCAGCCATGCTTTTCACAACCAAAAATAATGTCCATAAGTAGTGACCCAACATCTGAAGCCTAACAAGTCAAAGAAAATTATTTTGTTAATTGACTGTTGTGGCCCATACTCACTGAAAACATGATCATTCCGTTATTGGCATACATTGGTTACTGACATCTTCTTTAGATTCTGGAATGCCTTTCTGAGCAGTGGAGAAGCCACAACTCTAAATTCAAGGTTTTCCTTTCTCCACTAAAGTGGAGATTCACATTTATTACAGTCCAACAATGCTTATGGGATGGACAGAAAGGAACAATATACATTGAATTTTAGTGTGATGATTAGCTTCTATGATGTGTCCAAAACTAGGAGAAGCATAGGGAATGATACTCTGTAGTGTCCACTCAAGCAGATGCAGGGTAAAGAAAGACAATTCTGCTGTACAAATTTCAATGTTATGATTTGTTTAGTTGTTTGTTTACAGTATAATTGGTTTTTTTTATTACTTAAACTTAATATTGTTGGAAGCACACATGTTCAATTTTCTTATTGATTGTATCTGGTTATTTAAATATAAATGAGCACAAATAATCCCTATATAGAATGTATAAAAACATTATAAATAGAAATATTCATATTATATTTACCTGGATGAGAGGTAATCTAACATTCCTGAGGTCTTGCCTGTATGGAGGTAGTTATAGTACTTCCGTAAGGATTCTTAAGCAATTCAAGAGGATGTTTGCTTAGTAGATGTATTGGCTATGTGCTAAGTATAGGAGAAAGTCATATTTCTATTTATATGTCATTTAATTTTCTCCCAGAATCAGCTGATGCATGTGTGCAATCCCTAGTCTCCCATGAAATCAGTCAAATACAAGATAGCTCATCTGTTACACATTTTATCATCTCTGAAGACCAGTTGGTACTTGTTTGATCTCAAAACAAATTTAAAATAAAGAAATAAAAAAAGCTCTCCAAACTTCTTTGGTTTTGTTGTTCTTTTGTAAGTTTTCAGAAGTCTTGAGTTTACCTGAAACTTACAAAGGCTCATTGATTAATGCACTAATTCTCATTTAGCAGTGAATGCAGAAACTGAGAAGCTACTGTGTGCCTGGGACGTTTGTAATTACAATCATAACTCCAAGTGTGAAATTAACAAACCTTAGACATGATCCCTGAAAGTATAGTCTTCTGAGTGAGTATTTAAAACAAACCCCATTACATAGCTTACACTGGAGAGATAACAGTGATAAACAAATTGTATCATGTTGAGTATAGTCAGCGTACAACACAAATAGAAGTACATGTATAATGCCATGGAAACCCAGGAGGAACAGACACCCACTTTTCCCTTGAAGATTTTTGAATATCTTAGTGACAGAATTTGAGCTAGGAGGTTTTAGGGAAAGAAGAATCAGAGTATGTTTTGACTTTAGTATTTTTAACTTTGTCTTTATTCTACATCATACATTTGTGTGTGTGTGTGTGTGTGTGTGTGTGTATATACACACACACAAATGGAAATACTCTCCAGATTTCTATTATTATTATTATTTGAAGAACTAATATTAGGGAGGCTAAACTGATAATTCAGTTAAAAGGACATGAGTTTGCTTCCCAGCACCTATGTTAGGCAGTTCACAAATAATTCCAACCCCAGGAGCTGATGACCTCTTCTGATGACAGTAGGCAAATGCATGCATGCATACCCCTCACACTATCCATGCATACATAATAGTCGTAAGATATATATATATATATATATATATGTATGTATGTATGTATATACTGTAACATGTATGTTTATATAGACTCAATATATCTTTGCCCAAAGTTAACATTAAGGCTAGTGGAGTGATTAAGTGAGTAAAAACACTTGCCAATGACCTCTGTTTGATTCCTTGGACTCAAATGGTAAAAGAAAAGATCTGACTCCTGAGTCATTTTTTTTTTTTACCTCTAGGTACATACCATGGCACATGCACTTACCTCCTAAATAAATAAATGAATGTAATAAACATTTTCAGAATTTAACATTAGAGTACAAACTCTTTGCCACTCAAATGCAATCTTCTGTTTATATTTCTTCTTCTGAATTGTTATCAAAATACCCTTGGAAGAAAACCTTTAGCTTCCATCATGCTTGAAGGTGCTACATAGCCTGCTGGGAAGGAAGACACCAATGATCTTATCAAGTGGTGGATCCTTCATGCTAGTATACTGAGCTGCCTGGCAAGAAGTACCCACTGGTGCAGTCGTGATAGAATAGTTATGGGATAACCAACCACTTTCTGATTTACTATGAGGCCTGCTCCACAGGAAGGATTTCATGCCTGGCACTGTAAACCTGGTCAAAATGCATAGCTGGGGAGATCATAGGCCCTAGTAGGGAACCGACTGTTTTATTTGTGTTAACCAGTCATGCTATCAAAATGCCTTCTAAATATTTATGTTTGTTACCATAGATTTCAGTTGCTTTCAACTTTGGTCAGAGAAGATTATTTTCCACACTGGTTTAACAGTTAACTCAGAGTCTCATAACACTTCAAAGAGTTCAACTGTGGGTGAATCATCTATTTTAACTGCTTCCCGTCCAAGGTTCAGGGGACAGCACAGGAGAGTGGGCAGAAAGAATACTAGAGACAGGAGGTGAGGAGGATAATTATGAAAGTTTGAACATGACAGCTGCTGTACATCAACTCACAGAAACTTTGGCTATCTGCACAAGACCTGCACAGTATCAAGCCAGTTATAATTTGAATGCAAATTAGAAGGGGGCCCCAGAAGCTTCACTTTTGTTGGGAGGAGTTATTGACAGTGGATAGTGACTGAGATGAGAGTGACTGTCCTTTGGGGTTACGATGACTAATAGTTAACCCCTGCCTCAGTGGATGCCCTGACACCCATGTGTATACAGGTAGCACTAATTGGACTCAAGGATTAATAAATAATATCACACACACACACACACACACACACACACACACACACACACACAAATAGAGGACATGAAGTTATAAGGCAGTTAGGTTGGGGGACACTAGGGAGAGTTAAAAAGAGGCAATGATGCATGAATATGATCAAAATACATTGTATAAGCATAAAAATTTAAGAATAAATAAAAATATTATTAAAAAAGAAAGCCTTGTTCACATAAACCTTCTAGGATTGTTCTTTAAATGGTTGTTTTGAGCATTATTATTGAGCACCTTGGTATATTAGGCATCTTCTTTGTCTGTCATCTTTCTCTGAGATGCAGTCTCCCCTTGAGATCAAGTGGGTGGCATTTGTTCTACCTTGATTCCAAATGTGGGACAGAATTATATCTATAGTTGCTATCTGAAAGGGTATCTAATGGACATGCTATCCTCTAAGAAACGTCAGTGCCCCGGCCAGCGGGGGTCTTCAACGGGGACCTGAAGGGAGGGCTGGCGAATGAGAGGGACAAGAGACACAAAGAATGAGAACAAGACAGGATGTCTGATCGAGCTCCAAAATTTTATTTTCCTCTTAAGGCATAATAGGCAAGGGCAAAGGGGGAGTGCAAGCAGGGAGACTTTCTTAATCATGGGTTGTTCAGCCAACAGGGTATGTTGCTATAGGGATTATCTATTCTTGCCTAACTGCCTAACCACAGCGTGGTCACCTGATATCTGAGAAGAGGTTCTGTTATCTGTGAGAAGAGGTTCTGGCGCTATGGAGACTTAAGCAAGGCCTAGATCTAGAAAAAGAGGAGAGAAGCCCAAATATGGCGGCATGTGTGTCAAGGGTCACTTAGGCTTATGGTTCCCGTCACATCAGAAGAGTACTATTGACTGTAGAAAAACAACCAAAGCCAGTGTAGGAAATAGTTCAGCTGTAAAGTACTTGCCTTGCAACTAGGAGGGCCTGAGTTGGGTTCCCAGCACATATGTAAAAAGCTGGACAGGGTGGTATATGCTTGTAATCCCAGAACTGGAAAGTATGCACAGGCAGATCTCTGGGGCTCACTGGCCACCCTGCTTAGCCTATTTGGTAAGTGCCAGACTGGATGAGGGAGTCTGTATTATAAAGTAAAATAGACAATGCCTAAGGATGATACTCTGGCCTCTACATGGATGTACACACATTTTTAAAAAACCCACCATATACATCCACAATGAAAAAAACAGTTAAAAGCATTGTAGTAAAGCAGCAAGGACTTTTCAAATTCACTTCTAGTTCTTGATCCTGACAGTATTCTAATTATCTGTTAGTCTTTTGTGATTAGCAGTAAAAGTACTAAAAGAAAAACTGAGTAAGAGAAAGCACTATTAAGATCAAATCGCGTCAAAACTTGTCTTAAGGAAAGCGGAGGTTCTTAGACTTCAATTCTAGAAATGAGAAGACAACTTCTGTGCTCTCCAGAACTAGGTGAGCCCCAGAGGCTATGAACCTACCCCTATCTCTTCATTGTTGAATTAAGCACCCAGATGGATGACATCATTGTGAACTTCCTTTGAAACCTCTACTCTTCTTCACTGATTTAAATATGAAGCAAGTTCACAGCAAGCTTCCAGTGAATTGAGTTGTGTAGATTTTCTGATCATGTCTTCGGAGGCCAGAATTGTTGGCTATTTTGCCTCCCATCAACTTCTCAATATAAAACTATAACAGGTTATCAAATTGTTATTAATTGTTACACTTTCGAAATGTTTGAGTAAATAGAAAGAAATAAAATGTGGAAACCTTTATATTGTTAATACACCTCAGGGCTAAGACTATCTTGACAATAGAAGATTAACATTTTCTGGTTCATTATGTGCTTATTGTGTTTAGAATGTTTTGAAGACATAAAATTGACATTGACATTGTATCACCTCTTTACAAAAGATTACATATAGGCAATTACCACAAATTAAATGGCTAAAACTAACATACATTCATCATCTTATGGCTGCCTAGTTCTAAAGTGTAGGATGAGTCTCAATAGATCAAAATTATGATACCATAAGGGTTGTGTTCTTTCTAGATAACTGGGGGACTTTCTGTTTGCCTGTTTTTTTTTCTGTTTATCAGAGGATGCCCAAGCTCATTAGTTTGTACCCCTAACTTTACCTATATAGCCTATAATAGCCACTTTACTCCACCCTAAGTAAAACCACCACGAGACTTTCTTGCCTCACTTTGCCATGGTAAGCACCCTTATGAATATATTGAGTCTGTTCACATAATCCAGAATGTTCTCATTGCAAGGTCAGTTGATCAGCAATCTTACTTACATTGGCATCTAATTTCCTTTTTCTGTGTAACCAAATATATCACAGATTCATGGAAGTGGGGTTCAGGCTTCTTTGTGGGGTCCTCACACTTTCCAACAGAGACAACACAATTAAAAGTATTCATCTATAGTCCTGTCAGTAACACATTGCCATTCATTATCTTGTTCACCTCACGTGAAATATTTAGAGTTGGAATCATATGGAAATGAGCTTCAGAACCAGACTTGAATCTCTTAGTTTTCTAGCTTTGGCCAAGATAGCTAGTCTTTCTCAGTGTCATTGTACATCTTCAAAACAACTTGCATTTTAAGACTTCTGTGAGGACAGAGAACATACAGTTAAAGGCCTACTTAAATTATTAATTTACACTCACTGTCTTTAAATGATGGAAAAAAACAGAAGAGGAGGTTGGTTGTGTTTGGTCTTATTTCTTTTGTGCCAATGAGGATGATTAATAATAATTCTAAAGATCTATCTGAGATTATCTTAAAACTTTTGTTAGGAAGGGAGATGAGAACGTGCAGGGAAAGGAGAAAATGAAACAAATCATCTGAGATGATGGATGTGGCCTAGCTTTCTTTGATCTTAGAAATATGTAAGTATTGCTATGCCAACAGAGGAATTATGTTTTCCATTTGTACCAGCATGCTAAGACCAAATGTGGACTCAAGTAGTGATAGCTGTTCGTGTATATACTTGGGAAGCTAATATTCTGCACAAAGATTCCTAGTCTCAGCAGTAAAACTTGTGAATTACCTGATAATCCCACAAGTTCCAGATGTGGAAAGCAGCAGAGAACTTCCTACGCACATGGGCTCCTGTGTGAGGTGAATGGAAATATGGATGTAGAGATGGATGGAAAGTTTTTTATTTTCCAAAGTAAGAGTGTTTGGCATTTTTTCCCCTACTTTAAGGTCTAAAATATAAGGAGCCGAAAAATATAATAGTTGTTATTCAATTTTCAATGTGTGTAATGTAAATTGATTATAAACACAATATATGCTGAATACGGGGTAACAAATTTCCTTATTAATTTGCATAGTTTGTTTTAATGTCCTAAGTAAATAAAGATGCATGAGAACCAAATGGCTATAGGTTTCAGACTTTTTGCTCCTTGTGGATGTAGTAAAGTAACATTTTCTATTCATTGGAGAATGTTTCCACAGTTCCAGGTGCTGGTATTTCCAAAGTACTATTTTTCTGCTTGTAATAAAATGCAAAAACAACTTTTCTAAAAGGCTCACTTGATATAATGAGAAATGTATTTGAATGACCCAAAATATACTTATTCCATTTAACCAAAGTGCATATGCATTTGATATTATTTGTTTTAATTTTTCAATGTGTCTCATAGAGCCAACCAATTTGAACTATTCTAGGATGCATTCACTTATGAATGCTTTTACAATTCCAAATGGCTCATAACAGCATATTTGGAACTATGAGAGTTGATACTCTAAATGGATGTTAAGACTCATAATATAAATGAAAAGCTGTTATTGCACAAAACTCAAGTCATTTCCTAGAGCATAATACCTCCGCAATTTAAAAGACTTACTCAAAATACGAAGAGAAATTAGACAATATGGTGACAATTCCTTTGCAAACTTAGATTGCTGAAATCATTTTGGAATTAACCTTCTTGAAAAGATCAGCCAACTAAACACACAAACAATTATTTGTGTGACAATAAATAAACTTTTGAATATGAAATAAAAATAACAATTACCAATAATCAGAGAAAAGAGCCTTCCAGTAACAAAATGAACCCCCTCACATTTATTTTTATGAATTTATTTTGATTTTATTAAGGAGGGGGTATAAATATCTTCTATGGATTTAAGGAAGTCAGTCAGGGTTAATATGGATTATATGGTGTAACAGTTAATATGGAACAAGTTGGTGTAGACCATGACATAGTTTTTGGAACATCATATATTTTGTTGGCTTTGTTCTACACAGCAAATACCTCATTTGTCAATATGAATATTGTGTAAACAAGTTTACTTAATTTTCTTTACTGTGTACTATTTTTTTATTTTTTTCTGAAATTTATTAAGTAATTTATAAGTAACCTTAAAAGAGACCTTTTTGTGCACATCTTTCATCCTAAATACTGGATGCAATCCTTCTCTCAAACTGGGTACATTTCATTTTTCCTACCCCACTCCCTGACATCTGGCAGTGTCTGGAGACACTGTTGATTATAAATCTGAATTAATGAACTGCAATTGGGATTAAGTGTGTAGAAATGAGAAGCTTTGCTGAGTAGCCTGTGATACACATAGACTGCCCTCAGCAGTAAGGAAATATCTAGACTAAGCCAAGTATGGCAGCACACACTTATCATCCCAATACTCAGGAGGCAGAGGCAGGTGAATCTCTGTGAGTCTGAGGTCAGCCTGGTCTATATAATGAGACTCCATTTTTGTTTTTTGTTTAGAAAAAAAAGAATACCCAGAAAAAAGCATACCAATAGTGCCAATGCTAAGAAGGCTTGTCCTAAATTAAACAATAATAGTAAAACCCACACATATTATTGTTTTTTTCTAGTAAAAATATTTGTTTGGTTAGTAAATACTTACAGAATATCTCTTGGTTAGAAGACATTTTGAAAAGTAAGTTTCCTCTTCCCTTGAATATTGTAGAGTTTCAACAAGATTGGTGACTTAAAATTTGGTCAACAAATATAAGTCTCTCACACACACATGTACACACACACACACACACACACACACACACACAGAGAGAGAGAGAGAGAGAATCCAGACATGTCTCCACATCAGTGAGCATTTATCTAATAAAAATTTATTAAACATCCATTCCATTCTTAGCAGGATCAAAGTAAATGTGAACTCATGAAATTGAGGAATTTGTATTTTAGTAAAAGAAAACTGAACATTTTTGTTTGTTTGTTTGAGACAGGGTTTCTCTTTGTAGCTTTGCACCTTTCCTGGAACTCACTCTGTAGCCCAGGTTGGCCTCGAACTCACAGAGATCTGCCTGGCTCTGCCTCCCAAGTGCTGGGATTAAAGGTGTGCGCCACCACCGCCTGGCAGAAAACTGAACGTTTAACACACACATAAAATTTGAAGGGTGACAAGACTGGAAAAGGAATAAGGGCTGAGCCAGGATGTGAATTTCCCTGTGGGATGCAGAAGCTGGGGTTTTATTTTAGAGACAATAGTACTAGAACTATTAAGGTAAGGGTGTAGAGCGCTGGACATACTTAAGGTTTAACAGTGAGGAGGAAGTGTCTCTCAAGTGAAGAGTAGTGTGATTAGAGAGGAGAGTGGGCAGATAGTGCACTACCAATAAGATCTAGTTACATGGACTCGGTGATGGCCAGAAGTGGGATTAGGACATCAAAGAGAAAGAACAGATATCTAGGATGTCATGGATGGCATATGTTCCTCTATAATTCACAGGTTGAAATAGTGGCCAATGTGATGGGATTCAGAGATAAGGCCTTCAGAAAGTGATATGATCTTAATGGCTTCTCCCTTGTGGATGGGATCAGGGCTTTTGTAAAAGAAGTTTCACACAAAATTTGGCTGTTTTCTCATCTACCTTCTTTCATGGGAGGACACAGGTTTTTCTATCCTCTAGAGAGAGCGTGACAACATGGCACCGCTTGGCTTGTTGTGGAAATCTTCTGTTGGAATTGTTCTGGAGTAATATGACACCAATAAATGCAGAAGAGAAGAGAGGTACCTGAGGACCAAAGCCAAAATAGTTCCTGAAAGGCTTTGATATTGAGACCAGTTTTCATTCTCATTTTATACTTGAAAATCACTAGGTGGGGTGGGCAAGCAAGCAAGATTTCATATAAGCAGGTGGCAGTCAGCAGGTTGTTAAGGCCAATGACCAATTGTTTAAGCTGTATCTCCAAGTCATTCTATTCCAGGTAGCAAGTGAAGCCACGCTGGACAAATCTAAATAAATCAATAAATCAGTATCTAATAATTGGTCTTTTCTACCTTATTTCCCTTCAGCATCAGAGAGCAGAACTCACCAGATGCTGAAACCTAAGTCCTTGACTTAGGTTTGTACAGTGGTCACAGTCACTTGTCTCTGTGATAGGCAGCTGGCACACATTTTCTGAGCAGCTTGATCAAGGGCTGTGAGACCTGAGGTTGAGGAAATGGACCTGGCTACCAAATACTGGGCATCTATGCCCTAATATCTAACTGCTGCTCTGAAAGCAGAAACAAACGTAAAACATTCAGAACTCTGAGGAAACTAAACAGACAATGGGAAGAAAACAAAAGGGCATCTATAAATGCCCACGGATGAGTAAAAATAAAAATACTATGTATCAGAATTACAGACACAGCAGAAATATTCGCAAATGGAAATACGTTAAAAACAAGAAAGTTATCAAATGAAAAACTTCAAAAAATTAACTGATACAAAGCAATAACAAAAGATGAGGCTTTTAACTAGGTGGCCTAAGAAAAGAGAGAGAACACTCAAATTACTGAAGTTGGTAGTAAAAGCTTAAAATCACTTCTATAGGAAAAATACAGTAACTATAAGAGAGGAGAATGAAAAGTTGCATAATTATACCCCCAAATATTTTATAACCATTTTATATAAATGGACAACTGTCTAGAAGTAGCCTACTGAGACCAAATGACAAAGGAAAAAATTGAATAGACTTAGAATATGTAACCACTTGTCAAGATAACTTTTATTTAAAAAACAAAATAAAAATACCTTTTAGCAAGGAAGAGTCGCATACTTTGATAACTACAATGGTAAATTCTACCAACATTTATAGAAGCAATACAAACTGTTCTCAAACTTCCCTTCAAAATTAAAAAGGAATGGACCACTTTTAGTTAATTCTACAAAACCAACATTTCCCTGAAACCATGTGGAAGACATAATGCTGTGGGTTGTCTTTCTGTATGCTGTGAATATGTGTGGCTCCAATTGGATAATAAATAAAGCTGTCTTGGCCTATGGCAAGAAAGCTTACAGCCAGGTGGGAAGTCGAATCAGAGATACAGAGAGAAGAAGGGTGGAGTCACGTGAGCCCACTGCCAAAGGACCAACAAGATGCCAGCAGACAAGTAACACCACGGTAACATGACAACATACAGATTAATAGAAATGGGTTAATTTAAGATGAAAGAGCTAGTTAGCAAGAAGCTGAAGCCATTGGCCATACAATTTGTAATTAATATTAAGCCTCTGAGTAATTATTTCATAAGTGGCTGCAGGACCGAGGGTGGGAAAGATTCGTCCAGACTGTGGGGCTAGGCGGGACCTAGAAACTTTCCCCTACAACATAGTAAGAAGTCCATGTGTCTGTGATCAAGGAGTGTTTGGCATGTTTCCTTTTTATGGTGCAACAAATTAAAAGTGAAAAAGTGATGTCATGGCCTTAAAAACATGCCTGTTCTCTCACTGTGACATTGAACTTCTGTCTTGGAATTGCCCGATGCGTTCTCTGCTCTACATCTCACAAAACTCAAGTCAAGGTGCTGGAGGAACTGTCTTCCCTCTGGAAAGCTATTGGGAAGAATTGCTATCCAAACCTTAGTATGATGCTTCCCGTTCTGAATTTCTGTTCCTTGAGCATTGAGTATCTTGCTGGCCCCAGGGCTGACCAATTCCTAGAGACAGTAAATGAGGTGCCTTGAGTGCACCAGGTCAATAGATCCATAGCCAACACACCAGCAATTCCTTCATCAGATTCTTGCATTCTTGGCCACAGTTTACTGGCCCTTATCACAGGAAGGCCAGATATCAAGCAATCAAGGACAATCCTTATCCTCAGAATCCCTGAAAGTATTCAAACTAGTCAATTTTAATCTACTTACCCTGTCTCACCTGTATTTCATTTTGGACACCACCACAAAGTGTCATATCTCCTAAACAAAAAAACAAAACAACAACAGAAAAAAGGAAGAAAGAAAGAAAGAAATGAAAAAAAATTCAAGTATCAATATTCCTTATTGATAAGGATGTTAAGAATTCACAAGAAAATACAAGTAAAATTAATTCAACAGTGTATTGAATTCACATTAAAAGAATCGCACATGAAACCAACATGCCATTGGTGGTCGTCAGTCTCAGTCCTTAACTTGATTACATCTGGAATCAACTGAAACATCCGAGCAGCTGGGCACACATGTGAGGGTTTTCTTGACTCAGTCATTTGAGGTGCCCTAAAGTTGGGCCACATCTTCTGGTGGCAGCCCATGCCCATGAAAATTATCAAAATGTTCAAAAGAAGCAAGAAGGAAGCTTTTGTTTTTGCCTGCCTTCCCTCCCTCTCACTAGCAAGTTCATTTATTCATTCATTGTTTTTCTGCTGCTAAGACATTCCTTTACTGCTCTTGGAACCAACTTCTTCAGGATTCCAACACAGACTGAAGACCAGTAGTTCTCTAGGAATCCTTTGGGACCTTAGCATCAATTTGGAACTGCTGAGTCATCCAGTTCAGTGGACTGAACAACTACCAGATTGTTGATCTTTCTGTTAGGAGACAGCCATTGTTGGACCACTCATTCCCCAGAATCTGTAAGCCATTCTAATAAATCCCCTTTAATGATTTTGTCCGTGTGTGTGTGTGTGTGTGTGTGTGTGTGTGTGTGTGTGTGTGTTTATTATATCAATTCTGTTCCTTTAGAATGCCCAGACTAATATGCCACCCATGCACCTTTATAAATGTAATCATGTTTATTTTATTTTCATTTCTGTTGCTGTGACGAATACACTGATCAAAAGCAACTTTGGGGAAAAAGGGTTTATTTGACTTAGAGTTAGAAGTTATGGTATATCACTGAGGGAAAACAAGGCAGGAACTTGGCGGCAGGCTTGTTTTCTATTCTACAAACATTATCTCTGACTATGAAACTCACTTCACAGCCAAAGGAATGTAGCAGGATCCATGGAGGACACTGTTGATTGGCCGGCAGGCAGGCTTATGTTTAGCTAGCTGTCTTATACAGTTCAGAACCATCTGCCTAATGAATGGTTCTATCCACATTGGCATGGGTCCTCCTACATCAATTAACAGTCTAGACACACACATACACACACATGTAGCCATGCCCAGAGGCCAATCTAATCTAGCAATTTCTAAATTGAGATTGTCTTCCCAAATAATACTTAGGTTATTATCAGGTAAACAGTTAAAGCTAACCAAGACAGTTAAAAAAAAAGATCTTGCCAGGCGGTGGTGGCGCACGCCTTTAATCCCAGCACTCGGGAGGCAGAGGCAGGTGGATCTCTGTGAGTTCGAGGCCAGCCTGGGCTACCAAGTGAGTCCCAGGAAAGGCGCAAAGCTACACAGAGAAACCCTGTCTCGAAAAACCAAAAAAAAAAAAAAAAAAAAAAAAAAAAGATCTTATTATCTAGCAGATGTCATTCAACCTGTTTGAAAATAATTATGAGAATTATCAAAATGTTCAAAATGAATGCAAATTTTATGTTTCACTTTACTTTTATTTTTGAAACAGAGTCTCAATGGGTAGCCCTGGCTGGCCTAGAAATCACTGTATAGACTAGACTCGTCTCAAAAATCACAGAGCATGCTCTGCTTCTCTCTCTTGGAGTGCCAGAATTAAAGGCATGCATTACTATGCCTGGGTAACACACTTCTAAAAGTGCCTGATTTGCTGATTTGAAAGTTAAGGGGGAAGAAAAGGGAAAACATACCTAAGCTTAGTAATAGTGAACACCAGCCAAGCGTCCATAGAACAAGTACATTTATAAATTGTTTTTATATTTTTATTAATTCTTTAAAAATTTTATATACTTTATTTTTTATTGTAATATGCCCCTCCCAAACTCCTCCCAGATACACTTCCCATTCTTATACCCACCCTATTTAATGTCTTCATTTTTTCCTAACCCATTGGGTCTAATTTGTGCTGCCTGTAAACTCTAAAGTACATGGTCAACCTATCAGTGGTCACACCATTAAAGAAAATTAACTCCCTCTTCTGGTAGCTGTCAATCACCAATTCTCCTCACCTAGGGATGAGACTTTCGGCCTATCTCCTCCCTCTGTACTAGGATTTTGTCTGGCTTGAGCTAATTCCCTTATTTAGTTCATTTCTTTAAATGTCAACGTATTATGCATGTATTTTATCCTTGAAATGAACCTTGAGGTTAAAAAATATCCCTGTTATCATAATGTTATATTAAGATATTTAATGAACCATGTAGATTGTGTAATATGCATAGCAATCATTAAGTGATGGTGTTTCCAGGAATGATGCAGGAATAAATGTGGCTTTATAATCCATTCATCACTGAAATCTCCCAATGTAGGGAAGACATTTGAAACTAGGGGATAGTTTCACATCTCTACCAGAAACTTCATACAGCATCTTTAGGAACGGTACAAACTGAACAAAATTGAAATTAAACACTACAGTTTTCATTGAATAGTTTTCCTAAGGGTAGTCATTCAGTAGTTTATGAGCTTACTGAGGCAGTTTGCAAAGTCTTCACTAATGTTTCCCATTTTAGAATGGTGTCAAGGAGCAAGTCAAAGAAGGGTTAAAGCAGCCTTTTCATTAAGACTTGCAGCTTGTGGTATTTAGTGTTTAATATTCATGTTCTAGAAAGAAAGTACCTCCATTCAGGCAAAGTAACTTTTTCTTTGCAACAGAAGATAGAAGGGAAAAAAAAAAGCAATTTCTAATGCCAGTTAACTGCTGGGAATATGATCTATACCTTATAAAGGAGGTCTGGCCTACAGATGGAGATGCCTGCTGTTTATTTCCACCAGACTGCTGTCAAGAGGAAATCTAGGCCAGTTCTGCCAGGTCAGCCATGTTTTAAGATAAATTAAAATGCCACATTTTCAGTGAAATCTTTTGATTCTTAACTATTTGAATTTAAATCTATCTAAATTGTAAAAGAAAATATTTGAAGAATGGCATATGGTAGACTCAAATAAAGCATGCGGGTGATTGTCTGAATACTGTAGCAGAATGAGTAGGAACGGAAGACCCCAATTTAGTCTCAGTGAATGCTGTCAGGTTTCTCAAAACATACCGGGATAAGCTAAATTATACTGACAATTGACAAAATAAATGCCAACACTATAAAAATAGGGTAATGCTACTTGATCTACTTGAATTATGAAATTTATAATAAAACACTGCAAATATTCTTCCTCCCATAAATTAATAAAAATATCAATATTTATTACTCTTATGGGAGATATGTAAAAAGAAGGAAATTTATATTTCCTATGAGGAATGTAAGTTGAGTTTCCATTCAGAATAAGAACTTGGGATTCTATCAAAAGTCATTAAAACTATGCACACTTAATAGTTTTTTTGTAACAAATTAGCTTAAGAAGTTAGACAAATAAATGGAATTAAATAAGGCTTTTATTTATAAAGCTGAATACAATAATCCCAAATAACAAAATAGTTCTCTTTTATATTTATTCATGTATTCACTCAATACATATTTAGTTAGGGAATGTTATGTGTAGTTATTATTAGTAAACCAGATGCCTCTGCTGTCCTGATGGTCGTGTTGTGATGTGGGAGAAAACAGTAAAAGTATGACGACTATATCCAATATTATATCAGGCAAAGTACCTTGAATACTCAGTGGAAACATAATTTCCATTAAAAACCATTGAATGACCCTACCAAACTTTATATTAAAATTGTGTGTGTACAAAAATGTACTTAGCAAATGAAAACAAAAATTCTCCAAGCCTCAAAGTCATTATCTCAGTTTTACATAAACTTAGTATTCTTGGGCACCACAGACATTCAAAATATGTAATTGATGCTATATCACTTTCTCCTTGTCTTGGGTTCTGGGCTCAATCTTAGGTCTTGCCTGGACTCAATGTATGGCATCACTGGAATGACCTGGAGAACATCTCTTTGGACTGTCCTTAGATTGTCATCTTTTGTCTTCAGTGTCACTATCTAACTGGTTATTCAGTCAATGATTTTGATTATTTTGGACTTCTGAGAAGTATTTCTTTTGGGTAGTGAAGTTTGCATTATAGATCAACTCAAATGAACAGCCCGCTCTGATATTGCAAGGCTATAAGCAGCCAGTTGGTTTCTTTCTTCTTTTTTCTTGAATTATCTTGCCCTTAAAATCACTTCCAATCTGAAGTTGTTCTTTTATGTGTGTCTGTATGTGTATATGTGTGCATGTATGTGCCAGGGGCTAGTGCACATGTGAGCCCATGCATGTGGAGGCCAGAGGCCGATGTGGGTTGGGTGTCTTCCTGTATTGCTGTCAACTTTAATTTTTGAGACTAGGTCTTTTGCTGATATTCGGGTCTCACTGATTTGGCTACTGCTCCTTACCAGCTACACACACACATTGCCACACCTAGCAGTTTTGTGAATGCCAAGAATCAGAGTCGAGTTTTCAAACTTGTCAGGCAGGTATTTGCCCACATAGCCACCTCTCCAGTTCTCTATTGGCTCATTAAACGGTTTGATTGCCCACTCAATCATCCAAATTCTTGTCTCTTACATAATTCTTATGTAATTTAGAAATGTTAGAATTACATAACTTCTTTTTTTTTTTTTTTTCCTCTGTAGACCAGGCTGGCCTCGAAATCACAGAGATCTGCCTGCTTCTGCCTCCCAAGTGCTGGGATTAATGGCATGTGCCATCACCGCCTGGCTAATAACTTCTAATTCATTGATATTTTTTGAGCACTTAGTACATCTAAGAAGTTGTAATAATTAGGCACATACAGAAATGAAAGAAGAATAATCATTAATCTGTAATTTCCCACTATTAATTGAACATGTGTCAATGAAAAAAAATATAGCTTTCATCAGAAAAGGAGTAAGAGAAACTCTGGAAACTGGAAACTCGGATTTAGGGTCACCCCAAATTCGATGTTCTAACATGGAAGCAGTTTCATGAAGTTTTTATAGTTTTTCAGAACAAAGAAAGTAATAAATCAAGGCAAGCTTAAAATACACTGCTAGGTACACCAGAAAGGCAAGTAGAGAGAGATGGGGGAAGCTTTTCTATAGCCTCAAGTTATTATCTGAGCATTTGGTTTGGTGGAAGCAAGTGGGCTGCTAAGTTAATTGATTCCAAACTTTTTTTTTTTTAATCTATTAGGCACAGGATGTTCTGACACAGAGGTGGGCAAAGAATGGCTGTTCCAGGTGACTACACCTAGCCCAAGATAAGCTAACCAGCCTTTGGATCTGCAACATTTCAATCCACAGTGTTGAAATTCTAACCAGCCAATCAGTCTTTGCAGACACAGATTCTTTCCAGGAGTATTTTTTGTTTTGTTTTTGTTTTTTGTTTTTTAATTAATTAATTTATTTATTTTTATTTATTTTATTTTTTTTGGTTTTTCGAGACAGGGTTTCTCTGTGTAGCTTTGCGCCTTTCCTGGGACTCACTTGGTAGCCCAGGCTGGCCTTGAACTCACAGAGATCCGCCTGGCTCTGCCTCCCCAGTGCTGGGATTAAAGGCATGCGCCACCACCGCCCGGCCCTTTAATTTATTTTTTGAGACAGGGTTTCTCTGTGTAGCTTTGCGCCTTTCCTGGAACTAACTCTGTAGCCCATGCGGGCCTCAAACTCACAGAGATCCACCTGCCTCTGCCTCCTGAGTGCTGGGATTAAAGGCGTGCACCACCACCACCTAGTTCCTTTCCAGGAGTTTTTGTTCACACATGCAAATAGGACTAGTCATCAAGTAGTCCTAGTCCAGGAAAGATGCTATCCACAGGAATGATGGGTAATGATTGCCCTTTTCATGATGAAATGTAAAGCATGCCATTTAAATTGCTTGCATTTTTATGTTGTTACGTTTGCTTGAATTGGACAGGAAATTTGACTAATTCTACCTGTTGCAAGGAAAATTAGTAAACTATAAACCCATCTTAATTGTATTCACAAAACTACAATAGGAGCAGCAACAAAAACTGTTAAGATTAATAGCATCAAGAAAAGCAGGCCCTGTCACTTTCAACTCTGGAAAAAAATGACTCATTGAATGAAAATAATATTTTGGACTATTGAATTCAAAGGCCATTGAGTGATTTTTTTTCTCATCCTAACAAAATTCTAGATACTTTATACATAGTACATAGCATATTTTTAGGCTATAATGGTTGTGCTCAATTCAATCTATGGGAGGTAAATTAAAAGACAAAGCAGGTAGAAATAGAATTTCATTTCTGTGACATCTGAAATACTTCACTTGTTTGATAGTTTCATATTTATAATACAAATTTGATAGCATTGAAAAATGATTTTTAAAAATATAGCCTAATAAATTAACTGATAGATGTAAGCATATTATTATTATCACTATTAATATTGGGTCAAAATACCTTTAATGATGGCGGGAAAGACACTAATATTTCCTCTTCCTGTTTCCCTGTATTGTAAAGCTCTGGAAAAAGCTGGGATCAAAGACTGGGACATTTGAAGAGGAAAGAGATTGAGAGAGTTTTAAGTACTAGGGGCCAGGGAATGGAGGTGGGAGTCATCTAAACTGGAAGCACACCAGTGCTAGGAAAGCCTCTGTGATCCCTGGCGCTCTGCTCCATAGCCAACGGCATCAGCCACACCTAATAGCCTACCCAGGACCTTCCCTAAACTGCTATATTTAGGCAACAGGCTCAAGGCAGGCAGGGATGATAGGACTGGCTTCCTAAAGCCCAACCTTATATCCTATCTAATACTGTCTCCAAGCTGTTAAACTCAGAGACTCCTCCCCTCTGAGCTCTGATATCCCTATCTTTAAAGTCTATAAAATATGAGGAATTTCCTTTGTTCTGGTTACCCCAAACCCATCCCAGGTACCTTTCTACTAAACCTGGAAGCAATTTTCATTATCTAGTAGCTCAGCAGTTAAGAGCAGTACTGCACCCACATGGGGAGGCTCACAGCAGCCTATAGCTCCAGCTCCAGTGCATCTCATTACTCTCTTCTGGCCTCCACAGTGGTATCCCCCAACACACACAGGGCATCACACACACACACACACACACACACACACACACACACACACACACACACTGGAATGTACAATATAAATTAAAAAGAAAAACTGAAACACCATACTACTATCAGTTCAAAGGCACGTTGATGATTCATAGTTATAAGAACTGAGTACCACTCCCTTACAGCATGTCATCCAGGTCCCAGCAATCCCTGTGCTTTAGAGACACTCCAACTCTTCATCAGTACTTCATTAACTGCTGTCACCAACAGTATTCTTCAAAAATAGGAACTTCGTATTTCCAAAATAACCCCTAGGGCAGGCTAGTGGGATGGCTCAGCAGTTAGAAGCGCTTATTACTCCTGCAGAGGATCAGGGTTCAGGTCCCAGCACTCACAGCAGGTGCCTAATAACTGCTTGTTAATCTAGTTCCAGGGACCTTTTTCTTGAACAGGGTCCCTTTGTGCAGCCCTGGCTGACCTGGATCTTGCTAAGCTGGCCTCAAAAAAGGCAAAGAGATCCTCCAATTTCTGCCTCCCAAATGCTGGGATTAAAAGTATGCACAACCATCCCAACTCCTATAGTATTTCTTAATTCCTGTGCATTAGCTTATTTTTCATTGAAATTATTAAATTTATTTCTTCTAACAAAACAGGTTATAAGAATAATTTCTTAGAGCTTTGCATTATTCAGAAGTAAAACATTAAGTGTTATTACTTGTGATACACAGACAATCACAATAGAGAATATCAAGAATGAAGAGATACAATCAGGTATTATCCAATTAAAACAAAATTAGTAAAAAACCAACCTGCAGGTGGTGATATTAATTACTTCTTGCTATAATCCTCAGTATGCATTAGAGTGTACTTTATTAACCTTCTTGGATCAAGTTATTTCCTGGATTAAGATCACAGCCCAAATTATGTCTGGGAATGTAACCAAAAAATGTTCCTTGAAAAACCCATGACCTAACTGTTTACATTTTACTAGACAATTACACTGTGCTTTCCCAGTGAACTCAGTTTTTTTTTTTAATAAAATAACTATCCATACCTCTTACTGCCAAATAAAAACACTGGATATGCACATTCCTTCTAGGAGGAAATATAGTTCTGGCCCTTGGACTGCACGTTAAGAAATAATACCCGAAGCTTATATTCTTGACTCTTCATTGTAGGTACTTGCAATACCAACTCCCTGATTCTGAGGATGGCAGTGAAGAATCTTAGCTCAGACCAATACAACTTTCTTCTTGCTGATGCTCAGGGAGGCAGAGAAGGGTATAAACACCCGCAGCAGTCCTGTGCTTTCAGAGCCTAGGATTCAGCTTCAGAAAGAATGGGCAAAATGCTGTCCAGTGTGGGAATCAAGAATGTGACGATAAATGCTGTTTTCATGAGGGCCAGCTATCTTACAAGGCAGGGGAACTAATGTTTAGCATGAAAGGCCAGTGCAAGAGTACAGCACTTCTGTTGTTTGTATGTACTTCTAAGCCTACTTAACAATTCATTTACAGATGAGTATTTATGTGATATAGAGGCAAGAGCATCATTAGTTCAAGGGTAGTCTCAACTACATAATGAGACTGTGTCTCAATAAACAAAAAAAATGTTTAAATTGGACTGCATAAGTGAATTTCAGCCAAGAGAACATTTGCTTCCCCAGCTCACCGACGCACCATCATTTAGCCATTGCTTGAAAACATGTTCCAGATATCTCCAGATGGAATTAATCTCTCAGACACATCTAGTCACAAGTGAAGTGTGTGGGTCTCCTTTTCCTCAGGGTCATTGGCCACCTGCCCACGAGAGCAAAGGGAGAAGAAGCAGCTAGCAGGGTTCAGGGGACTGTGAGCATGATGGAAAGAACTTCCGCGAGTCAGCTTCAGAGAGACAGTTCATTTTATTGCTCCAGGGGTAAGGTATATAAGGGTTCTTAGGGTTGTGGGCAGGAAGGGCTGATTGGTCATAACCCGGCACCTAGTTATCATGTGGGCGGGAGGAAAGGGTGGGATTTACGTTCTGAGTCATACAGCTTTTGCAGGAAGCTCTGTCAAGGTCATCCTCCAAATAAGGTCAGGCGTCTGAATTTAGAGGCACTCTCTAAATAAGATTAGACAGAGAAGAGGAAGCCCCTCTGAGAAAGGGAGTCCTCCATTTTGCATGGAGCTCAGAGAGCTCTCCAAATATGATGGACTGCAACTGTAATAGCAGGGTTCTTAAAACAGTGAAGGTTTCCCTTTTCCCTGAAGCCATCCCCCACGTTCTGTTTTTGGAGACAGGCTCTCACTATGTATCCCTGGCTGGCCTGGTACTCTCAATGTAGAGCAGGCTACTCTCAGATTTATAGAGAGCTACATAGTCAGACCTGTCAGAGAGAGAGAAAGACAGAGAGAGAGAGAGAGAGAGAGAGAGAGAGAGAGAGAGAGAGAGAGAGAGAGAGAGAGAGAAGAGTGTAGAGAGTCCATTACTAAAGGCTCTCACCTATCACACCAGAGAGTAAAGATGAAAGGATTTAGACCAGAAGCAGATACAATGGTAATTGGCACACAGCAAATACTCAGCAAATATTGCCATTATTAATCATTGTTTCATGCAATCATCCTTGTAATAAGTAAGTGTTTATCAAACGTCTTGTTAGACAAAAAGAAATACATTGTGAAGAAAATAAACATGGTTTCTGTAGGCATTGCCCCTGGGGTGGAAAGGGATCCTGGCAGTTGGAAGACAAGGAATACCACAAAGTCACTGTAAGCATAGCAGTTTACAGCTCTGCTCCAAGAAAAGGCATCCCCAATGTAACGACTCTGCTCCATCAGGGGAGGGTTTCCCCAGCCAAGTTCTTAAAGTTCTGCTCAGGTCCCTGGGAATGTAACAACTCTGCTCTGCGACGTGTAGGTTTCCTCAGCTAAAGGGTTATAGTTCTGCTTGACTGGGCTCTGCTCTGCTCCTGCTCTTGCGAAAAATTCTCTGCTCCACTCAGCTCTGGTGAAGAAGGTAGCTTAGAGGCAGGTGGGAAATCCAAAGAGAGAGACAGGAAAGAAAAAGGCAGAGTCTGGGGAGATGCCAGCCTGATGCCCAAAGAGCAACATGCCAATAGACCGTTAAAGCCACGAAACAGTGGGTAAACATAGATTAGAAATGGGTTAATTTAAGGTATAAAAGCTAGCTAGCTAGAGGCCTGCCATAGACCATACAGTTTGTAAATAATATTAAGCCTCTGAGTGATTATCTTATATGTGGCTGCTGGACCGAGGGGACAGGCAGGACCGGAGAAACTTCCAGCTACATGTTTGTTATTGAATAATATGAATTAAATGAACAGGGTCCTTAGAATGTATGGGCACTGAGGAAGTGTGTACACTTGGGTGGATAGAGCAGTCTCTCAAAACTAACACTGAAAACTTAGATCTAATGAAGGAAATCGGAGTGTTTTAAGTGAAAATAGGGGCACGCAAAGAGAGTATTCTAGGCACCTCTGGAAGACCATCAAGGCTTCTGTGTGAAGTACTGAGTTGATGAGGACTGATGGGAGAGGACCTGGGGATACAGATAGAGTAAGATATCATATATCATGAAATGAAAAAAGCAGACTTTTGCTTCAATCGAGGACGCTATGGTGATGGACTTGACCAGAGGTCGTGGTGTTGTAGACTAAAGTGATAGCAACGATGATGAAGCATGGTGATTTCAAAATACGTTTTTGGCAGAAAAGCTCTTAGTGTTTACAGTGGATCCTCTGTGAAGGAAGAAATAATGCTGGGAATTAAGACTGACATTTGGTTTTCTGACTTGAACAAAGAGGCACACCAGGGACCTGTTTAGACAGGAAAGCGCTGTGGAAAAAAAAAATTAAGAGAGAGAGAGCATAGGACAACCAAGATGGCAGCAAGAGAAGGAGAAGGAGGGGAAGGAGGGAGGGATAGAAGAAGAGTGGGTAGGAAGGAGGGGAAGAAGAAAGGAGAACCTTCATGCATGTTCTCTGCCGCAATGTCTGAGAGAGAAAAAGAGTTTGCAACCCACCAAATGAATTTTCTAGAAACTTAGAAACACAGGGAGATGTTTCAGCATGTCTCCATCAGTATTATATCTGAAACAGCACGTGTAGCCTCATAGTCGAGCTGCTACAGTGACTGCAGAGGCACCAGCGTGTTATTACAACAGCATATTCATTCTTTTCAAACTTAAAGGTCTGTCAGTATTCCCATTATAAACTCCAATTTTCAGGGGGTTATAACTTGGCTATTTTAAAATTACTTCACACTGAAACTTGTAGGCAATAAAACATTTTTTAAAAATTAGATTTAATGCATTTTTGTCAAGATCTAGTTAAAATATTGCCTAATTTTTCTGAGATAAAGTGCCCTTTAGGTAATATATTGTGAGACAAATGTTTAATTAAAAATACTTTAAAGTTTCTGAAAACAATTACTCTGATAACAACGTCCCACCTCATGTGTAGATTAGACATGAGGAATCACAATGCTGTGCTGCAATGTTAAGATTTCATAAAACTTGAAATATGCATCGTTGTTTTGGATTAATTTCTTTCCCATAAAACCTTCTGTAAATTGGTTATGATATTTCCAAGAAACAATAACATGTTCAATTTCCCTTTACACAGAGATATTTTATTATTTACCAGACAGGATTCAACTTCAACATTACTGTTCAATTAACAATAAACCACCTTTAGCTAGGGATACAATACTTTGAGACAAGGTCTTATGTAGTCCAGGCTTGCTTTTAACTCCCTATGTATCTGAACATGACCCTGGTCTTCTAATCTTCCTGCCCTGTACCTACCAAGTACTGAGATGACAGGCATGCAACACCATGTTTCCTTTTGGTAATAAAATTAATTGGTCAATATGTGAATGCCAAATTCACCTAAGGCTTTCAATAAAATCAGTTTACATAGTGCTATAATTTGACCCTTAGATTTGTCCCAAAGGTCAGTATGATAAAGTCCTGTTCCCCAGAATGGTGTTGTTGGGAGACTGTAGAAATTTTGTTTCTTTTAAATTTATTTTATGTGTATGGGCCTTTTGCCTGCACATAAATCTGTGCACCATGTACCCATGCTGAGTCCAGAAGCGGGTGTCAGATCTCCTGGGAGTGGAGTTACAGACAGTTGTGAGCTGCCCTGTAGGTTGTGGGAACTGAACCAGGGTCCTCTGTCACAGTACCAAATGCTCTTAATTGCTGAACCATTTCTACAGCCCCACTGTAGAACTTTTAAGAGATGAGACCTACAGAGAGGTGCTTAGGCCACTGGGAACAGGCTCTTGAGTGGGGAGTGAGACATCAGACCCTTCCTTTGTCTTTTTCTTCACATCCCAGCCGCGAGGTGAGCAGATTTGCTTGCCGTAAGCTGTAGCCGTGATACAGCAGTGCACCCAAAGTAAGAGGGTCAGACGGCCACGGACCAAATTTTCAACCTTGAGTCAAAATAAATTCTTCCTTTTGGTAAGTTGATTATCTCAGTTACTTCTCCTATGAACAGAAGGTGACTAACTCAGCCAGGAAATCTGACTAAAGTTACAAAAACACTCTCTTCCCTTGTGAGGAACACGAAGAAACATGGAAAACGCTACAGAATAAAAACAATCGAGTATTTCATGCCAGCGAAAATGGGGGATGCACTGATGAATAAGAAATGTGCTCTTCCCTTTATCTAGTAACTGATAAAAGCAGATGCAGAGATTCACAGCCAAGCACTGGGCTGAGCTCTGGGAGTTCTGCAGAAGAGAGGGAGGAGGGATTGTGTGAGCCAGGGTGGTCAAGATCATGACAGGAGAACTCACAGAGAGAGAGCTGACCTGAGCTGATGGAAGCTCACCGAGGACTCTGAACTGTCAGCTAGGGAGCCTGCCTGGGACCGACCGAGGCCCTCTGCATGTGTGTGACAGTTGTATAGCTTGATCTGTTTGTGTGGCTCCTAGCAGTGGGATCAGGACCTGTCCCTGGCACTTGAGCTGGATTTTGAGAATCCAATCCCTAAACTAGGTTTCGTTGCCCAACCTTGAAGCAGAGGAAGGAACTTGGTCCTTCCTTACCTTGATGTGCCATGCTGTGTGGACTCCCATGGGAGGCCTGCCCCTTTCTGAAAGGAAAGAAGAAGAGAAGGAGTGGATTGGGGGAGTAGGTAGAAAGGAGGTGGGGGGAGGGAGTGGGAGGAGAGGAGGGAGGGGAAACTGTGGTCTGTATGTAAAGTAAATGGAAAACATTTTATTAAAAAAGATTTAGAAAACAACAGCAACAAAATGTGCTCTTCCTTGAACAGATGATAAAACCAAAGGAGGTAGAAACACACAAGGCCAAGGATTAGAGGTATATCCGTTCTAATAGGGGAGTTTGAGACTGTGAAGGATTTCCATAAAAGGTGAGGAGAAGCTTACCGTGCAAGGTAACATTCGGTAAGCTCTTCAGTGGTTGGACATGGAGGGGAAGAAGAGCAGATGGGTAATGGAGCAAGGCAAGAGGAGGCAGCACATGCACACAAAGGAAACAGGGAGTTGCCTGACATTTATCAGGATGGTATCATCGTCATTTTTAGGAACTGAGTCACAGTTGCTCTATAGATGACGTAGTCATCTGGGCCTTTCTCAAGTGTTTCTTAGAAGTGTGCATGCTGTGTATGTGTGCACTTTTTATGCATGTGCATATTTGACTAATAGGGTTAAATTAGTTGGTTCTAAAGCAAACTCTCCTGAACTGGCTCCCTGTAAAGTGAACTGAGTTCAAGGACGGCATTTCCTAGTGGGAGGATTTGATCGCAGGTGCTTCTCTGTAGTGATACAAACATTTCAGTCTAATACCATAAACAAAAGAGCTGGTAATGAAAATGTGATTTTAAAAACAAGGGCAGCACGGGGAATATCAGCTAAATGACTTTTTATATCAATTGCCTTTCTCCTTTTATTTGGATAATTCACTCTTGATTATAATCAGATTAAAGGAAACTTCCATATACATCGATGGCCAGAAATAGTCTCTAAGACCATGTCCAGATTTACATGGGTTCTGGGGAATCCAAGTGCTACTCCTTATGCTGGAGCTGTGAGTACTTCATCCACTGTGGTATTCCCCCAGCTCCACATACATATTTCCTTTGAAAAATTCTTGTTAAAAATTATTGTTATATGGTGTTGGGGATTTAGCTCAGTGGTAGAGCGCTTGCCTAGCAAGCACAAGGCCCTGGGTTCGGTCTTCAGCTCCAGAAAAAAAAATTATTGCTATAATTATTATTGTAGTGTGTGTGTGTGTGTGTGTGTGTGTGTGTGTGTGTGTGTGTGTGTGTATGGTATATGAGTATGGTGTATGTGTGTGTGGTGCATGTGTATGTGACATCTGTGTGTGTGTGTGTTGTGTGTGTTGTATGTGTGTGTGGTGTGTCAGGGGGAGACTGGGGTAAGGGGGTGAATGCCAATGTGTATGTGGAGGTCCGAGGACAGCTTTTGGGAGTTGTTTTCTCCTTCCTCTGTGTCTTGCAAAGCAAAGGCTTTTACCCGCTGAACCGTCTCGTTCCCCTCTCCCCGACTTTTCTCATATACAGCATTCTCCTTTCTCCTATCTTACCTGTTATTAAAATTTATGTTTCTGCTGACATATTTTGTAGAACACTATCCAACTTATGCCAAAAAGGGAAACCTGATGGTGGCCAATAAAAACATTTTATAGTTTCATATTGAAAACAAAAGGATCTTTACTTCAAAGTGTTATTTTTCAGATATGTTTACTATTTGAATCCCAAACTATGGAATGGAAGATAATTTGAGAATATTGCTCTTACAATTAACAAGGACAAGTTTTCTTTTAAAATTATTTTTATTAATTCTTCAAGAGTTTATTACAATGTATTTCAATCATATTCACTCTCCACTCCTCTCCCAGATCCTCGTGGTTCCACCTCCTCATTTCACCTCTTCCCAGACTCATGTTCCTTCTTTTATAGCCCTTATTTCATTTTTAATTAAAATATAACTTACCAGTCTAATTTCTAACTATATTTTAAATATTTATCCTTATACTCACAAATAACTCCCATCCCAAAACAAAGCCTTTTAGGCAGTAGATGGAGACCATTGCAGAAAGCCACAACTGGTCGATGTGCCGAGAACAACTGACCGTGGGGTACCCATCCCTCACTGATATATACACGATTCAGCTCTTACATTCACCCACACTCTCCTTTTAGGAGCCCAGTGGGTCAAGTTTGTGTTTCCCTCATACTCCTGGATGCTGGGTCACCTACTGGAGTATGGTTGACTTGCCAGAGGTCCCTGACTGTCCCTCACCAGAAGCCATCAACTGTCAATAGCTCCTTAGTTAGGGGTAAGGGCTTGTGGGAAAATAGTTTCCTAATCAGAAAACAAATTGAAAAAAAATAATAGACAGATAATGCCTTGTGAGTAATAAAAATACATTATTTCTGAATGGCCAAAAATAATGTAGTAAAATATTAAAATAAAATGAAGTTCATATAGCACAGATGATGAACAACAAGAAAAACAAAGGGCCCCTTCTAGGTAAAAATGCAATGGGAATGTATCTGTTGAAAAGGAACATAAATGGTCAGTGAATAGAAGAAAAAATGCTCAACATCCTAGGATTCAGCATAGTAACAAAAAAGAAGCTAGCAGCTTCTACCCACAATGTTCACAAAAAGCTGCTTGATAAAATCCAGGTAAATGACCATCTTAGCTACTTTTCTAGTGCTGTGATAAAACAACATGTTCACAGCAGCTCCCGGAAGAAGCCTGTCATTGGGACTTACACTTCCAGAAGATTAAGAGTCTTATGGTGAGAATATGGCAGCAGGCAGGCAGGCATGGTGCTGGAGTAGTAGCTCAGAGCTTATATCCTGACCTACAGAACACACACTGGAAATGGCATGAGTCTTCTGAAACCTCAAAGCCCACCCCCAATGACACACCTCCTCAAACAAGTTCACAACTCCTAATCCTTCCCAAATGGTTCCACCAGCTGGGGAAGAGGTATTCAAACATATGAGTCTATGGGGGCTCATTCTCATTCAAACCACAGCAGTGACATCGGGAAACAAACTCTCTTGTATATCATTAAAGGGAATATGAATTCTTGGAGCTTTTCAGAAAGCAAACTGCCAAGATTCATGAAAGTTGAAGGTGAGCAAATACTTAGGAAAAGCTAGCTTAGTGTAGAGAAACACAGTAGTGCATGAGGTATGGAGCTTTGAATAAGAATGGCTCCCATAGCCTCTTATATTTAAATATTTGGTTCCCAGTTGGACTGATGGCAAGGGTTAGGAGGTGTTGTCTTGTTGGAGAAGGTGTATCTCTATTGGAGAAGGTGCATCACTGAGGGTGGGATTTGAGGTTTCAAAAGCCCATGCCAGGCCCAGTGTCTCTCTCTCTCTCTCTCTGCCTGCTACTTCTCCATTACACTGTCTGTCTACCTCTGCTCGCTCTCCTGCCCCCTGCTATAATGCTGATGAACTAATCCTCTTAAATTGTAAGCAAGGCCCCAATTAAATAGATTTTTGCGAGTTGACTTGGTCATGGTGTTTCTTCACAGCAATAGTACCCTAACTAATAAATGAGTTAACAGCAGCATGTGTTCACTAACTATTTTCTTGAATGCAAAAGAGGACTGTGTTCTCTATATTTGAAGAAAGTCAATGGCAAAATAAATAAATGATCTAATTTCAGGAGATAATAGTTGTTGCTACTTGGAAAAGAGAAATGATGAGATGGTAAGTAAATTTAGAGTTGGAGAACATGGTAGCACATGGTTTTATAAAATTCAGAAATAAACAGTCTAAAGATATTATGTATATGGTAACATTTTATATATAATTACATATCCAGATTTATATTGGTATGGTATATATCATTATACTTCAATACATAGTTTCCGTATGTCAAGGTTGAAATCCCTATTATATTCAAATGGTGATGACAATTGACACCTTACTATTATAGTAGGAATGTCAAGATAATGTTATAAATTTGGGAGTCACCAGCACTTAAATGGTACACTAATAAAATTATAAAACAAAACTGGATGTGCTGATGCACACCTTCCATCTCAGCACTTGTGGAGGCAGAGCAGATGGATCTCTATAAGTTCAGTGCTAGCCTGCTCTACATATTTCCAGGCTACTAGAGTTATATAGTGAGACCTAGTCTCAAAACAAAAAACAAAAAATAAAGTTATAGGACTCCATAAAATCCTCTAGGAGAAGACTGAGAGGAGGGTAAGTATAATTGGTGGTAGCAAGGATCACAAATACTAACTACCAAGAGAAACTGGGTTGAATATACATATTATCAATTGCCATATTGCTTTCAGTAAGAATAAGCTATTTTTATATGTATTGATGTCTTGTGATATTTAGTATAAGTACCTTTACCTGAAGCATATATACATATATATAGAAAAAATTACACACACACACACACACACACACACACACACACACACACACACACAGAGTAGAAGATAAACCCTGAATTGTATTGAACAGAGGATTATTAATGTTTGTCTTTTAATTTTTTTATAGTTTTTACTTTATTACTGCAGCTTTAAAAAATCATATGAGGTTCTAGGGAGATGGTTGAGTGAATTAAATTGTGCACTGGATAATGTTGTACAAGTATGAGGACCTGACTTTGTATCCCCAGATCACGTGTGAAAGCTGGGAAGGTATGGCATCTGTCTATAAGGGAGATGAGGGATCCTTGGAGCAAGCTGGCTAGCTAGACTAGCCTGAATTGCTAGTTCAGGGTTCAGTGAGAGACTTCTGCCTTAATAAAATAAGGTGGAGAGTTATTGAATATGATGCTTGACATCGATTTTGGGCCCTCCACAAACACATGCGTAGAAATGTGAACATGCATATATGAACACATGCACATCACACATACATGTACATTCAAAAATTAGGTTAAAAATTAAATACATAATAAGATTTAACAAAGCCTAGATTTGGTATAAAATAATGAAAATTAATCAAAATTTTAAAAAATGATGTCCTGTTAATAATGATGGCATATATATTATCTCTGAATAATGCTACTTTAATATTTTGAAAGTACTGTTTACAGGGATGGGGCCAATTTTACTTTGTTTAGCAGAATTCAGCTACTTTATCTGCATAAAGATTTACCATTTGGCAGCTGCATCATGTTTTTCTTGGACCCAGTACCATGGGATGAATTTTTATATGACCCTAACTTATCAGAATGACCGGACTGTAAAATCACCTTGGCTGAAGATCCAAGGAAAGAGAGATGATGATTTAATTCTATTACAACCAGCACGTATCCTGGTGGTTTCTAATTCATCTTGTATTCAAATCCCTCTGTTGTAATTGCTGTCATTCTCTCCCTGTTTTCCTCTAATTATTCTGACTAGAGAAAATTCTCAATTAATCATGGACTGTGTATTTAATCTTAGGATTTCCCAAATCCTTGTTTTAAAATTCTATCTTTTACTAAAAGATAGACTTTATGGTAGACTAAAAAGTTCTCATCAAAATAGGCAGCTTGGCATTTTTATTTAAAATTCTCGATGAAAAATCTAAGGTTAATGCATTATATAAAATGAAGATTTTTTTTAACCATTTGTAGATCTTAATCCTTTCTCCATCAACATTTTAACTTGAAGTAAAAATATCTATAGCTTGTTCTTGTAACTTTATGATTACTATGCTAATATTATATAAATTACAATGCGTGTAATCTATGACAAATCTTGTGTTTTAAGTTAAAGCTTAGTCATTACATCATTCTGTATCCCCCATTATTAATTTGTACATAGGGCTTGAAAGATTTCATTGACAAGAGAAGATGAGCATTTCTGATATACAGGAGTCCTCAAATAGTCCTAGAAAGTAAGCTAAAAAAAAGGGGGGGGGGCTTACAACTTCTAGGCCAGCTTAGACTACATAGTATAATGAGATCTTATCTCAAAATAAAAAAGATAAACAGTAAGTAATAGGCCAGAAATCTAAGTACAGCTATTTTATAAATACGTATTTTCAGAAAAAAAACATGAGGTAACGGTGATTGAGGGGAAGATGTGTAATGGGGGTACTGATCTTAACTTTAAGTTTCTTTGCCTCAAGATGTTTTTATGTTACTGGAAAATTCTTATTGTCACTGACCTCAACTACCTCCTTAATTCAGGCATCTATACTCAACTATTGTCTCCTATGCTACATCCCTCAGAACTTGTACTCCTCTTTTCTTGTTTACTTTCGTGGAAAATAATGGAGTATATGAATTCATTCAGAAGTATATGAATTTACAGACACCTATAGCTGGCTTTCCACTCTACTTCTCTTCAAAAAACTGATATTGAAAAGCTCCAGAAACCCAATAAAATTTCAAGCCACTTTAATTTCTGAAAATTGACAAAATCCAGAATATTTTGGTATAATGTATGTTTATGTAAAAATAAACAAACTAAAATTCCTTGGTCATTAGAAACATCAGCAGATAATGTGGGAGCTTTTTGACTCAGTTGTGATCATCCCCGTCTTCAGCTTCTATTGCTGTGATGAGACACCATGACCACCATGACAGCTCTTATAAAGGAAAACATTTCACTGAGGTGGTGGCTTACAGTTCCAGAGGTTTAGTTCATTATCATCACAGCTGGAAGCATGGAGGCTGGGAGTGTGGCAGCCTGTAGTGAGACATGGTGTTGGAGAATTCTACATCTTGATTGAAAGGCCACAGGAAGTGAACTGTCTGACTGGGCGTGGCTTAATTATATATGAGACTTCAAAGCCGGCCTCCACAGTGACACACTTCCTCCAACAAGACTACACCTACTCCAAGTGCACACCTCCTAATAGTGCCACTCTCTTTGGGGGCCATTTTCTTTCAAACCACCACAATTTCCACCTTTAATAATTCAATGCTAAGAGGTGACAGCCACTGAACACAAAGCACCTTTGCAGGTGAATGCATCAAACCTTAGAGGAAGGCGCACATGCTAGATCCACAGATTCTTTCCAATGGGTCTCTTTGGCCATGTGCTCATCTTAGAACTTCCCCCGTCTTTGTGTATTTTGTTCTTAAAGTCTTCCTTAGTCCTTCCTATGAAGCTCTGTTTGCTTATATTGACTTCAGTGTGTTAAGCCCAGATCACAGGGATCCCCAAAAGACCACCACAGAGACTGAATCCCGCATGTAAAAGCAAAGAGCCTTTATTACCTTCAAGCTCAGGGGCTTGGTCTGTCTGTTCCACACAGCAGTGAGAGCAGAGAGCCCTGAGCTCAGGTGGGGTAGAGTTTTTATCATAGCAGTGGTTGGGGTGAGGGGATTTCCAGGGTTCAGGACCCTGATTGGCTGACAATTGTCTAGGGGTATCTGTGAAACAAAAACAGGTGTATGCTCGTCTCAGGGTCATCTGGCCATCTTATCTAATGATTAGAATGTTTGGGATGTCAGATACTTCCCCTTAGATGTAGGCCCTCCCTGGGTGGGGTCAGCTTATGGCTTTTCCTGGATCTGGGTGTTGCCTGCCAGTAGGCCTGTCAAGAAGCTGCATCTGGGCCTCTAAGCCTGTCATGGCAGCTGTGTGGTCAAGCTGTTTTGGGGCTCCTCCACACAGTGTTTGTTAGGAATTTCTCTCTTAAACTATTTTTTATTTGGATTTGTGGTTTTGTTAATAAACTCAGTGACCAAGTTCAGGAGGTTTTAGTATCTCTCATCTTGTTTCTTACTATATTGTTGCAGATCTCTAGGAATCGGAGTAACATTGTTGTGAACCAAAATGTGGGTACTAGGAATTGATTCTGAGTCATCTGCAAGAGCAGATTCTGGGTCCTCTACAGTTTTTTTTTTTTTTTTTTTTTTTTTTTTTTTTTTTTTTTTGGTTTTTCGAGACAGGGTTTCTCTGTGTAGCTTTGCACCTTTTCTGGAACTCACAGAGATCCGCCTGGCTCTGCCTCCCGAGTGCTGGGATTAAAGGCGTGCGCCACCACCGCCCGGCCCTCTACAGTTTTTATAATGATTAATTTAATTATAAAACTTTCCAAAAGCTTCCAATTATGTTACTGGTCATGTGCTAATATTTAAAATCATTTTAGTATTGAATTAAATTCAATTCCCCCCAACATCCTTAGATGTGGTTTAATTATGTCACATCCTTTCTTCTCATTAAACTATTTTGATGCATTTTGGAAAATGTTTAGAAATCTGTACCTCTCTTTACTATGATGTGTAAGATTCATCAGGTCTGGTCTAAGCTTAGGAAAAACAGTTGAACATTTTTCATATCTTTAGAAATTTTGATTATTTAAAATGTCAGCATCTGAAAAAATGTCTAGAAGGATGGTATCAAACCAGCTCCCCATCCAAATGGAAAACCTCAGACAATCACATTTTATTGGAAACAAAGGTGTCATGCTTAAGAGTCTTCTGGTCCTTTATCAGAAACCTTTGCATCTTCGGAATTTCTTCTGAAGTTACTCCAGAAAGCCTTCTGTTTTCTGCAGTCCTGGGTTCAAATTCAGGGGCTTGCCTAGGCTCGTCAAATATTCAGCCACAGAGTCAGTCACTCCAGTCCCCCAAGAGGATTTTAGAGCCCCAAAGAATAGACCAGGTTACATAAATTCCAATAAAATATGTGATATTTATTACAAGTGAAAGGATAAATCACAAACTGGAGCATGGAAATGAAATCATGTAGAAAGCTGGGGAAGGCACACTTACACAGAAACAGCCACAAAGACACACACACACACACACACACACACACCATATACAGAGCTGGGTATAGACTTGGTTTAGATTTTTTTGTTTTAGTAGCTTAAAAGGATCACCTATTTAATGTATTTTGTCTGTTATAGAACGGACCAATATTTTGGAGGATATGGTCTAATTTGAGAACATCAGATGGGAAAGTTTTGCAGGCATTCACAATTTACCTGATGATAGGAAGAGGATTTTTCAATCCTTGGAGAGGCGTAAGGGATGAGAGCTACCTTTCCAACTTTGCTGGGCAGAGCCGAGAGCTAGAAAGGCTTTCCAGGCTTATGGATGCATGCAAACAACTGATGCCATTTTATTGTCCCCATGCTATCCTAGATCTTTGAGCGAAGGATGTACTAATTTATCATAGTGCTTAAATACTGTGTAGTTGTTGATAATAAAATTAACAGAGAAACATACATAGATGAGCATGTGTGGGGAGTGGGGCCTGTGTTTGTAAATGCTCCCTATCTTGGGTACTGGGTAGTGTAAGCTATGGGGTAGCAGCAGGACTGGCAGGTTTGCAGCAGGTACCTTTCACATCTACCTTCTTGAACTCCTTATGCTACTTTCTGTATCTTCTTTAGATCTATCAGATGGCCCTCTGCCAAAGGGGGCCCATGACCAAAATGACAAGGAGTTCACTTGCCTTTGCTGCTGTCATGGATTCAGTTTTCTGGGGACCCCAGAGTGTCACCTTTGATTCACTGTTAGGGAAATAAAAACAGGGGTTGTCCCAATGAGTGCCTACTATGTCAAAAGGAGTTATACACTAAAGATGGTTCTTCCAGGTTGATCTGGGGTCACCCGTGAGGCTCCCTAGTACTAAAAACTTTTCCTTTAGCATCAAATAATTAAACCTTTGTTACCATTAAGGTGGTCTGTAGTGTTCTGTTCTCAACTGAAGTATGCAGTATTAATATAATGAAAGTGAATTTTTGGTTAGGTTTAGGAAGTCAAAGAGTTGTGCCCAAGATCTACTGCCAAGCATTAGGTATGTGCTGGGCACAGTGGCACAGAGCTGTTAACTCCAGCATCTGGAAGGTAGATTTAGAAACATCAAGAGTCCAAGGTCATTCTCAGCAACACAGTGAGTTTCAGGACAGTGATGCACTACATGTGACCCCATTTCACAAAACAAACAACAAATGACAATTATATCTATGGAACTTACAGAAACCTTTGTACTTAATATGTAAAATAATTTATCCTTCCTGATACTAAAACCACCCCACCCTATCATCATGGCTTTTAGTTTCTGTAGTGGTAGTGATGTATTAGAGGGCAGAGCTCACATTCTTTTAGTTTGTAATCCCAAATACCTGTCACAATGACTATTAGATTGTATTTTTAGCAACTACGTTCATAGGTTCAATAAATTAATAGAAAATAAATGGAAGATTTTACAGGGATAAACAAATACAAGCTGTGCGGGAGGTAGATGAACTTTACCATGGTGCTGTCTTGGGTCTGGTAATCCAGACCTGGAGCCTTAAGGGCTCCACATTACCAGCCCCCATCTACATAATGCATCGGACAGTGCCTGGGTGTCCACACACCTCAGGCTTTCATCCCTCCCAAGTGTGTTCATCCCAAAGGCTGCGGCGCTCCTCTGTATCCTTTGGTACTCAGTGGCATATATTGCTCCTCTTGTATAGCCATGCTGATACTGTAAACAGTACCTGTAAAAGAAAAAAAAAAAAACCAAAATGAATATTTATTCTGTAGCACATTTTGTACGCAGCCTCAGACTGCTCTAGGTTTGCCTTTTACACAAATTCAGCACCACGGCACTGAGAGCTTCTTTCTAGGTTTCCTGTATTAATTACTCTTATTCCCAGTTGTCTGTTACCTCCAGTTTGCATGAGGGCTTTGAAAGGAAAGAAGAACAAGTGTGTGGGGGGAGAGTGGTGGTGTGGTGGTGGTGGTGGAGGTGGTGGAGGTGGTGGTGGTAGGGTGCCTGAAGACTCAGAGGAGTGTGTTGGGGCTTTCTGGCTCCAGGGACTTGGTTCTTAAGTACTCCACCATGCCTCCTACCTTTTGTGTTGGCCTCAGCTCCATATCTGTCTAATTTCTTTTTCTTCTGAATTAAAATGTAACTAGAATTTTGAAACTTACTTTGCCCAATCAGGAAAATCTTGTCTTTTCTCACACCCTCCCAAGTTTTAACTGGATTTTCCCTTTTGTCCTTTTTTTTTTTTCTTTTGAATATAGCACTTTTATTTTCAAAATACACAGAAAAGAGTGCTTCCACAGGACACTTCTAACTACGGAGGAGAATTGTTATAGAAAGGTCAGACAAAATCACCAGCAATCACTCTAGGTGAAAGCTTGATCAAAAACACAGATGATCCCAAAGGAACTACTTTCCAAATTATATTAAGTATTTTGTTAAGGATTTTGACATCAAAATTTTGAGATTTTACTGGAGTGCTTGACTGTTTTGTAAACCTGATGGTTTTATATTTGCATGTTTCCCTTCAAAATAGAGCTCAGAAAATTAGCTTTAATAGTTTAGCAATTTAATATACAATAAAAAAGCCAAAAACAGAAACAAGGTTACAAAAACTAAAATTCAAGAGTGTTCAGGATCACCCATTTTTAGACCTGTTTTTTTGTTAAACCTTCCAAAGCTAGTAGAATTCCAAACCATGCTAAATCATAATCTGAACTGTCCTCAAGCTGCGTTCTGCAGGCGCTGCAATACTTCAGAGCTGACACCATGAGAAAGGTAACAGCATTATAATAAACTCATAGATGGTACACAAAACGTCTTAAGACCTCAGCTATAAAAAGTGAGAATGCCATTTTATTTGCCACAGAAGTGAGGGAAGAAACGTCAGTGAAATCAATTTGATAACATGACTCACACTTCATTATAGGCGATTTCCCCAAATTTACACCATTCACATTTGGCTGAACTAAAAAGAACTGAAGAAAGGAACTTGTAAGTAGGACACTTATGTTCCTTCAAGTGAGTTTCAAGAAGCACACTGGATAAAATATACCCTTGGCTTAGGCTCAGCAATCTTCTTGGTCAGCCTGCTTTACAAGAATCATAAAATATTTCTTATAAAACATCTATAAAATTTTTTTGGCTCAGCCTTAAAAGTAAAAAATAGGATATTCAAACCCATACTATTTCATGTTCAGACTTTTCCTACTGTTACATTTAGAATTGCCTAAACAATTAGTCTAGGCTGTACAAACTAGTCATTTTACTAGGATTATTGTGTTCATCAAATTTAGCACCCCGGGGATTAAGAGTAATGAGAATAGGGCGAATTAAAGTATTTCACGTGTGCTCCAGTTCCTCACTAACGGAACGAATTTTATTTAGAACATAAGGAAGCACATGTACCACATCCTACAGGCACCTAGGACTTGAGAGAATTCAGAGACTTAAAAAAAAAAAGCTCTAAAAATCATACTTGAAAATTCTAAAATCTAATCGAACCCTTTTGCCTTTCTTCCCAGTTCATATGGAGATAAGGGATGAGGTGTCAGATTAGAGCGTGGACCAATTATAAACTTACATATTTATCCCCCCACCTGTCCCCGCAGTGAAACACATACAAGTTTGATACTACATGCTTTCCAGGCTTAAAAGCAAACCGCATCAGTCCTTGGTCAGGGAGGCTCACTTTTTAAATAAACATGGCCAGAAGAAAGTCCTCAAATGAAGACTGAAGTCACTCTCCCTTTCCCAGAAACCGTGAGGAAGAGGAGACAAATATGTCTCCGACTTGCACAGATCTCCTTTTCTCTTCCGACCTTCCGAAGAAGGTGGGTGGGCGAAAAGGCAACGCTCAGTCCTCCATGGCAAAGTCTTTGGTCTTTTCCTCCTGGTCCCCTACTTTGTAGCGCAGAAGCACGCGCAGGCGTCGGGGGTTGTCCCGGGAGGGCAGCAGAGTGATCTCGCCTGAAATGTCAGTATCTTGCTCCACCGGCACCGGCTCATTCAGGTAGAGGAGCGCCTGCTTCCAGTGAGTGGCCGGGTGAAAGGGCGAGGTGGACAGCACCAGGGGTTTCTCCGAGTCCCCTCCAGGGAAGGTCACCTGAAACCAGATGGCAAAACCATGCAGAGGCGCGGAGCCATAGCAGCTGCAGCGGAAGCGTCCGCCTACACCGGCCTCCAGCTCTTGCTCCAGGCCGGCGCGGGCCAGCTCGAGCTGGGCAAAACGCTGCGGCCGGGCCAGCACGTCCTCGCCGGACAGACCCTGCACCACGATCTCCGAGTGGCCCATGAGGCAGCGCGTGGCGAAGCTTTCCAGGCAGCTCATGTCCACGCCATAGTGCTGTTTCACCTGGCTCCAGAAACCCAGACGCCATTCCAGCATCTGGTCGCTAATCGGGGCCACGAAAAGCTCCGCGGAAGCTGGCAGGAGGAGACCGCCCTCCTTCAGCCATTTGGTCCGCGCGTGCAGCACGGAGCTCAGCATGGACTCGTGCAGAAGTCCGTAGCCCATCCATTCGCTCACGATGGCGTCCACCTGCTCCGGCAGCTCCACCGTCTCCACCGGGCCCGGCAGGACGTGCACGCGGTCCTCCAACCCGTTGAGCCGCACTACCTCCCGGGCCTGTTGCCAGATGGCGCTGGCCTCCACCGCGTACACGCGCCGGGCACCGGCCTGGGCGCAGAAGATGCTTAGAATGCCGGTGCCCGCGCCCACGTCCAGCACGGTCTTGCCTCGCAGCGCGGCCCAGTTCCGCAGGATGCCCAGGCGGTAGGCGTCGGTGCGGACGCGGTCGGCGATCATCTCCTCGTGGACCGAGACGTCCGAGTAGCACTCGTAGTACAGCTGGTCTCGCTCGCGCTTAGTCCTCCGGGGTCGTGGCGGGGCTGCCTCCTGCTCCCCGCCAACTTCCTCCTCGGCTCCCTCCCCTCCTGCGCCGCCACCCCCCGACTCAAGCTTTCTTTTCTTGAACAGCGACATCTTGGCCGCGGCAACCAGCCCCCAGCAGGCGTTGCGCGGTGCGGCGAGCGGGCTCCGAGTCCCGGGGCCTGCTGGGATTTGTAGTTCCCGCTAGTGGTCCCCACCTCCTTCGAGCGGAGGCGCGCCAAGAGTTTCTTTTGACTACAGGACGCTTTTGTTCCGCCTCTCTAACCCCTTTATATACTGTTTCCCTACGACCACACTATTATCCCGGGATTCTTTCCGTTCTCGCTCTTTCCTTCTGTCCCTCAGCCCCTTTCGGTTCCACCCATTCTTGAAGCAGACACACTCACTTACAGCTATGTGTTTCTGCTTCCCTTGTCGGATCCCCGCCTCCACTACTGAATTATGGTGGCACAGTTCCCGTCCCTTCCCGGACACTTGTATTCTATTCTAACTGGAGTTAGGAAACAAAGAATGTGTAAATGGGGCAAAGTGAAAACCTTAATACAAGATCTTGGTTCTGAGTCCAGAGTGATCCCCAATGGACTGAAAGATTCAGGCCAAATAGAATTGCTGTGGCCATCAGATGACCTTACACCCTCCATTGTGTTTCCAGAGAATTGTTTACTTTGACTTGAGTCCTGTTCTGAAATTTTTATGGTTCAAACTAAAGAACAATTATCATCAGTCATATGATACTCTAAAACTCATTACCAGTAAGTGTACCTGCTAACTAGTTTATATATGAACACATACAAACACACATAAATCTATGTATTCATACATAAATATTTTCTCAAGGAAATGATGGAATTCTTATCTTTTGACTACTTTTCCAATGCAATTCACTTTTTATTTATTTTTTATTTATTTATTTATTTATTTTTTGGTTTTTCGAGACAGGGTTTCTCTGTGTAGCTTTGCGCCTTTTCTGGAACTCACTTGGTAGCCCAGGCTGGTCTCGAACTCACGGAGATCCGCCTGTCTCTGCCTCCCGAGTGCTGGGATTAAAGGCGTGCGCCACCACCGCCCGGCGCAATTCACTTTTTAAACCCCAATCTGTCTCCTTGTAAAGGCCGACTTGATACCCACTTCCTCAGTTATTTTATTTTTTTCTGTCAGTCAAGCAGGAGCTATTAATCTGTTTCCATTGTCCATAACAGAAATACAATAATTTAAAAATATGTGCTGCCTGGAGCTGGAGAGATGGCTCAGTAATTTAGAGCACTGGCTGCTCTTCCTGAAGATCCGGGTTAGACTGCCAACACCCACATGAAGGCTCACAACTGGCTTTAACCCCAATCCCAGGGAATCTGTTGCCTTCCTCTGGCCCCCAGGAGCTCCAAGTAGGAGTATGATGCACAGAGAAGCATGCAGACAAAATATCCATAAGTATACAATTCATAAATTTTTTTATTTTTTTATTTTTTGGTTTTTCGAGACAGGGTTTCTCTGTGTAGCTTTATGCCTTTCCTGGAACTCGCTTTGGAGACCAGGCTGGCCTTGAACTCACAAAGATCCCACCTGGCTCTGCCTCCCGAGTGCTGGGATTAAAGGCGTGCGCCACCACCGCCCGGCTCATAAATTTTTTTTAAATGACTAAGTGCTTCCTTAACAAGAGTAACATTTTCCCAAACCTAAGAACTGATCCCACAAAAGAAAAATGGGTTTTTATTTTCTTGTGTTAAGATATTGTTTACCTACACTAAACTTCTTGGTGATAGAATTTCTTCACCCTTTCTCTCCATTAATGCCATTAATGAAATAGCTTTATTGATGTACATCCTCAGCTGTACTTTTAAACTCAGGACTCAGTCCTGGTGGCTCATTAGAATCCTCAAGGAACTTCATGGAAATACCTATGGCAGAATCTACCTCAGTCCAATTAAATGAGACTCACTCAGGGGAACTTAGGCATGGAGACTGTAAAGCTCCCCAGGGAATCCTAGTTTGAAACCAGGTGATTATTGCTGTTTTTGATTTAGTTATCTTAGTTAAATCTTTTATAGCTATTTTCAATAGGGCTCACCAACTGAAAATTCTTAAAGCAGGTATTCTTCCTTTTTACTCTTGGTTTAATATCTTATTTTAGCAAATAATGCCCAGAATAGAACATGAGATTAGTTATAAATGTGAGAATTTTATAACACACATTAGGCTTTCACTTAGCGAATACTTCTCCCACTCTGTCTTCAAACTATCATTTTTCCTTTGGGATGTGTTAAGTGTTTGGTTTTTTAAAGTTATTTAATTAATTAAATAAGTGAGTTGTTATGCATGTGTGCATACACATAAATGCCATGGCATGCTTATGGAAGTCAAAGGGCAACTGAGGAAGTTGGCGCTTTCCTTGTCATGTACTTGGGATCCATCTCCAGTCTCCAGGTTGGCTATGAGTATTTTCCTACTGAGCCATCTCCTGGACTTAGAATGTGTTCATTATTAACCCAATTTTCAATTCACTTCTTTGTGATTTCTTGTAAAACTACGCTAAACAAAATTTTGCTGGTTCATCTGCTTTTCTTCATTTTTTATTAGCAAAACCCAGTCCTACTGAAGATGAAAGTATCTTTCTATCCTGGCAATCAGTCTCCAAAGGAATCTCACTGCAGCTAGCCACACCCCTAACTAATCCATTCTTCATATGGTTTACAAATAGGGGCTTTACAGAAATCCATAAGATAACATCACTTGAGGGAATTCCCATTCTCTGATTGGGAGAATCAAGTAACTTCAGGTCATTTCCATTTCATCTCATGCAGCATTCCAAACTCCTCAGTGGGATTAAGACATACTGTCCTTCTGACACCAATAGTTCTTTCTTGGATGACATATTTACTTATGTGTGTAGTGGGTAGCTGTTCTAGTTTTGACCTGGAAGTATGTAGATGTAATTCTGAATGGTGTTATTAAATAAGAAACACAGAGCCTCCGGGCAGTGGTGGCGCACGCCTTTAATCCCAGCACTCGGGAGGCAGAGGCAGGTGGATCTCTGTGAGTTCGAGGCCAGCCTGGACTACCAAGTGAGTTCCAGGAAAGGCGCAAAGCTACACAGAGAAACCCTGTCTTGAAAAACCAAAAAAAAAAAAAAAAAAAAAAGAAACACAGAGCCAAATGCAGAGTTAAAAGCCCAGAGATTGAGCAGCAGCCAAGAGCTAAGACCAAGACCTCCTTCTTACCCCTTGCTGTCACTGTTGTCCTTCCACTCAGAAAGAGACCTACTTCCTGTGTGTCTGTCTCTTTATTGACTTTCAGTTCTGCCTTCTCATTGGTTGTAAACCCAACAACATGACCTCCTTGTCACTGCCTGTCTATACAGACCTCCAGGTCTCTATGGTTGGTATTGAGATTAAAGGCGTGTGTCTCATACAAAAATGGTGGTGTACACCTTTAATCCCAGCACTTGGGAGGCAGAGGCAGGCAGATCTCTGTGAGTTCAAGGCCAGCCTGCACCTCAGAGTGAGTTCCAGGAAAGGTGCAAAGAAACCCTGTCAAGAAAAACCAAAAAAAAAAAAAAAAAAAAAAGGTGTGTGTCTCCATGCTGGCTGTGTCCTTGAACACATAGAGATCTGCTTGTCATGCGATCGGGATTAAGGGCGTGTGCTACCACTGCCAGACTTCTGCTAAAGGGCTTGCTATTAGCTCTGACCCCCAGGCAACTTTATTTATTAACATACAAATAAAATCACATTTCAGCACAAATAAAATATCACCATAGAAGTACTACCCCCAATGAGGCTTCCGGTAACTATCATGCCTACCCGACCTGCCCTGAGGTGGGGCTGAGACAGGAGCCCTTAAGACCTGAGATCCGGATGTGCTGGCCTTCTTCCTTCCTGGTGATCCTGGATGCTGGATGGTAGACCAAGCAGAGTTCTCCAGAGAACCCAGCTGGACTACACCTCACCTCTCCCAGATCCTGTAATCAACCCCTTTACTAGCTGTAAGCTACCCCCCAAGATAAACCTCCTTTTTAACTACATGGAGTTGCCTTAATAAATCCTCCAACATATGTGTGGCCAAAGTGTTGAAAAGAACTCCCTCTTTATCACTCCACATCAATGGCCTGACTGAGAATGGCCTTCCTTGTCTAATATTTTCCAGTCTAGGATGCTGGTGTTTTCCTTCATAGCTTTTGTTATTAACTGTTTTTATTTAATTAATTTATTTGTTTTCTAAGCAAGCCCATGAGACTTGGACTTCTGGTGTAGTCTCTAGCAGGAGAACAAAGGAACCTGGGAATGACTCAGTGAGCAATCTTGACTGAACTGTTGTGGATAAACAATCACGTTTTCATCTAGATGAAGAACCCAAGTTTTGTTAAGTGTGATGATGTCACGCTGGAAAACTCAGAAACATTCAAGTAGGGACTGAATTCAAGATCTTCTCAGAAATGAGAATAGTTTCATTTTACCTTTTCTTGCAGGTAGAATGAAGATGAGCCCACAAATGCAAATTGTAGAGAAGAAAAAGCCTGTGACACTTCCCTTTGCTATAGCTTGGCTTGCTATAGGAATTTATTACTTATTCTACCACATGGAGTAGTTTTTAGTGGGAAAGGGATCTAGATCAAAGCTGTCTCAGCACTGAAGATCAGTAGGAACTCTTACACTACTCCCTCCTCAGGACAGGAGAGTTGTGGCTGTGCTGGATGAATATTCTCTCTGTTTCCTTTGTAGTGGAATACCTTCACATCCATCGGGTGGTGAAACCCAATGCTTTTCAAACAAATGGACCTTGAAGCAATACATTTTGGCTAGCAATTAAATAAAGATGAAATAGATTAGAAAATATTAAAACTATGAGATGATAAAGGCTAGCTATTGTTTAAATAAACCTTTTTTTAGCTCAGTACACTATATATATTTCTTGCTTTATGTTAAAGACTTTAACATTCACAGCTTACTGTTGTCCCTAACCTTTGAATTTTAATAGGTCCACATCTCTTTGGGGTTGTGTAATGGCTAGTCTTTGTTGTCAACTTGACTATATCTGGAATTAACTAAAACCCAAGCAGCTGAACACATCTGTGAGGAATATTTCTAAATTGGATCATTGAGAAGACCTACCCTATTCTGGATTGTTTAAGGTTGGAAGACCCACCCTAAAATCCAGACAATACCTGATGGCATCCCACATAAAGGGCATGGAAAATAGAATGTTTTGCTCTCTGCCTGTAGTTCTCAATCTGGATACCAAGTTCATCTATCCCATTGTTAAAGTGTTCCTTCACTGACACTAGAATCTACTTTCTTAGGACTTCTACATAGATCAAAGATGAGCTGAGACATCCAGGCTTGTGGCATGAACAGCTACTGGATTCTAGGTAATTCAGGAAGACAGCCATTATTGGACTATCCAGACCATAGCCTCTGGGCTACTTTAATAAATTTTGTGTGCATGCATGCATGTGTGCATTTTTGTATGTGTGAATTCTATCAGTTATGTTCCTCTAGAGAACCCTGAGCAATACAGGTTGTTATTCAATTATCTCCACCTTTGTAGTTTTAGATGATACTCAAACATTATGTGTTTGTAGGCTGTTCAATTGGTCTGCAGTTCTACAGTGCTTTCCCATATCACATCAGAGCATTTTACATATGTTTTTCCCATGTCATATTGTAGCCATCTGAATATCAAGATTTTGTATTTTCTTTTTTTATGTTGAAAGCTTGGTACATTGTTTGGGAATCCCAGCCAATTCCATACTGCAGATTGTTGATTCTGGAATCACAGGATCGTTGCTGTGTTCATTTTATATGACTGGGAAAGTCTCGATCTATCTTTGGCATCACACAATTAATGGGCTTGTTCAGTCATTCGTTTATTCAACAAGTATGCTGGGTGACTATTCTGCATTAAATATTATTCTAAAATCAGGTAACATCCCCATAAACAGAAAGAGCGAAACCTTCTGCTGGAGGAGCTTGTATTCTATTGTGAGTCTTCATATGCAAATTAGCATGCCACTTGCAAGTCAGCCTTTTCTCCTGTACTAATGTGTATTTCTTACTTCCCCCTGATTAAGGACCCATAGTTTAAAATGTATTTTAAAACCCACTATAGAGATCGGAGAGATTTCCTCTAGTATCTCAAGAATTCATTGTAATTCTCAAAGTGTGTACTGAAGAAGGGTTAAAGAGCATGGACATGAAAAATGTTATAAACATCGATTTGATATGAATATTCATTAAGTAATGTAGTTCTTGCCACTCTGCAGTTACTACAAAACTGCCAGCATCAAGAGAGGCACTTCTGTCAAGAAAAAGAAAATCCTTTGTAGAAATAACAATAAAAGGTGGTGATTTTTGTGTTTGAATAGGAATGTCAAACATAAAAACCTAAGCATATATTGTATTCTTGGTGTATATAGTGTCTTTTAAGCCATGATGTATTGATCCAGCTATTAAACTCAATACTAAACAGATGAATGACAACATCCTATGATGCTATTTTGAGTGGATGTGTTTCATTTCTTAAAAAATATTAATGAATTTTGTTTAGGTAGCAGCAACAGAGATATTGTGAACTTACCCCACATTTTCAATTAAGTTCATATTTATTGACCTCTTAGAGAATAGAATACAGCACCTTAACAATTTCAAGTATCCATATTGGATAGGACATTCTTACTGTTTCTATTCTGAATCAGAGCACCTAAATGGATACAGTAGGAACATGGGGGTGCACTTTACAACATGGGAAGAAGCAATGTGCCTGTGCCTGTATGAAATGAGCAGTGTGCTCAAGAGCTCTAGGCATAATAAGGATGAGGCAGCTTAATGAAAATCAGGTATTAGGACTAATAAACATCACTTAATGAGATCTTTCCCTCTCTTGTGAAAATCTTTACTATGATAGAAAAATAATCATTAGCTTCTATCAGATGTTTATGCTCTCACTGTATTTTAGTTTGCTGCTGAGGGCATTTAAAGATCCTAGGAGTAATGGTTCAGATGGGATACAGTAGTAGGGTGCTTGCTTATGACAAACAAGATGATTCTATTCACAAACCTGGAGAGAAAAGAAATGGGAAGTGTAACAATGATGAAACAGTGGTTCTCAGTGTATAGTCTATGGTCTCTAGATCAATGGCAGCAATGCCACATATTTGCTTATGAATTAGAGTCTCAGGGATGGGATTGTCAGTCAACAGACAATCTCAGGTGGCATGATACAAACTCAACTTCAAGACCACTACCTAGACAATTTGAAAAGGACCAGAAATGATGCTGTGTGGCAGGTTACTGCAAATTTAGCAGCCACCACCACCAGCAATGACAATACATCGAAGTCAAGAGTTGAGACACAGAAGAGTTTCACTCCTCTGGAAGACTGCAATCAATTGATTTCTGTAGCAGATAATTTTCTCCTAATTCTCATGAGATTGTTGGAAGAATTCAGTTCTTTGAAGTTGTGTATCTGAGGTTCCCCTTTCATTTTTACTGTCAGATGGGGACATCTTTCATAACCAGTGTTCTGCTGTGACTTTCTCATCATGTGACACTCTGCCAGGCTTTCTCAGAATGACTAGCTTATTTCTTCAAGGTCACCCTAGAGAGACTTGCTGATATCAGGAAAGTTCTAGTTCAAGTCGGCCTCCCCCTAACTAAGGATAATCTCACTTTTGATGAACTCAAAAGCACCTGGATTAGAACCTTGATTGTATCTGTAAGATAAATGTTCATCTGGAGAAAATGGCTCAGGTTGAAAGGACTGAGGGTTTGTTTCCACTGAAGGTGACAAACACAAAATGTCTGCACACGTTTGTGTTGGAGAAGCTTGACTGCAGCTCATGACATGTGGAAAAGACTAGATCAAATACATGAAAATCAAACTCAGATTTGAACAAGCTATGCAGTACCTTGGATCAGAAAATTGTTGTGCAGCTAGCTGCTTAGTTCCCTCTTCCATCTTTGAATTTCTGAACCCTGCTAATGTGGAAAACATGTCCCCAATAGTGACTATTTTTCTAGCTTGAGTCCCAGAAGAGAGGATTCCTGGAATGAAGAAAGACTGAGCTGAGACCAAATTAACCCAGGAGAACATAACAGGCCAAACCTCTCATGTAGTAGAAGCAAGGAACAGAAAAATGGTCATTGTTTGAGCACTGAGATGTTGAGGTGGTTATCATAGCAAAAATAAAGCTGATTAATACCAGACTGCATGCACCATGAATTATTAGAGAGCCATGCCTGGGTCCAGACAAAATACATCCAGCATCAGTATCTTTGTTCTTCCAACTCTAAACTCTTCATCTTTTTCAGAGGTAAGCACCTCAAAGAACAGCATAAAACAATCAATGACCTGGTTTATGAACTTTACATACATAGAGACATATAGTGTCTTCCTCTGGGTCTCTTTTCTTTTTCTCACCATTATAGTTGTGTGGTTTATCCATGTGATTATGCAGAGTAATAACTTCCACTTATAGTGCTTTGTTGTATTCTACATTGTGAAAATGTCAGCTTAATTAGGCATGTTTCTACTTCACAGATCCTCTTAAATGGAAGTGATTGTTCCTCCCAGGAATTTATTTTCCTTTTGGTAATTTTTTTTCTGCATAGTTCTTTAACTTTTAACATTTGATAATATAGTTATGAAAAACTTAATTCTGTCACCATACTATATGCTGTCTATTCTCTCTCTGTGAAGCATTGCATGAATTTTTTTTCATGTACAAAACTCACAAATATTTGCTGAGTATGTGTTACTACATAGCTTTCCAAAGAATAGGAGTAGAGACGATAGATAAAAATCCCTGCTTCTATGAAGATGATATTTTTTTGAGAATCCTGTCAGCTACTTTTTTGTTGCTATGATGAAATGTCATGAGCAAGGCAACTTCTAGAAGAGTTTGTTTTGTGTTACAGTTCTAGGGAGAGAGTTCACACTGTTGGGGAAGGCATGGTAACAGGTAATAAGAGCAGGAAGCTGGTTCATCCCATCCATCCACATACAGGAGGCAGAGAATTGGAGAAGGATGTGGCCTGAGACTACAAACTCTTAGAGCCCAACCCAGAGATATAATTCCTTCAGCAAGGCTGCACCACCTAAAGATTCCATAACCTCAGACAGCACAATCAACTGTGAGTCAAATGTTCAAATACATGAGTCTATGGGGACATTTTTCATTTAAACTACTACAGGAATAATCTTGATCTATTCAGAGTTGTTTTTAAATCTAGAGCTAGTAGGGTATAAACATGAGTCCAACTTGCTATGGTGTGATTAATGCTTTTCAGCTTCATGGTGATCATGTAATAACTCTTCAGTAGAAACTGTACTAAGAATTTGGATGTTGGTATTTTTCTGTCCTATAATGTACAGTGTGAAGCCCTCCTGACATGCTGGGTCATGACAGCCATCTCTAGCTCTTAGTGGGCCACATGATCATGAAAGTATACAGCAACTGTCGGTTGTACAATGTTCCTAAGCTGTGCTAGTCAGTACGTTAAGTGTATTAAATGCTTGTTTGAATTATGACGCTTTCAGCTAGCTTGTGGATTTTTCTAGGACATAACCCTATTTTAAGTCAAAAGAGAATCTGGATGGATAGATTAGTGCAAGGGAATTTACTAGGGCATTTGACTCACATGATTATGGAAGCTGAGAAGTTCTATTACAAGTTAATACCAAGAATCCCGAAACCATCAGTTCATGAGCCTTAGGACCAGGAAAGCTGACAGTTTTATTCTCAGTTTGAAACAAAAGGCTGAGAACTGAGGGGATTGATAACGTAAGACCTGGAGTCCCGAGGTCAGAGAATTTAGGATCTGTTGTCCAAAGGCAAGAGGAATAATGGGTCCCAGCTCCAGGAGAGAGAAAACAAATCATTTCTCTCTTTTATTCTGTGTCCCCAAATGATTGGATGACATCTGCCTATGCTGTGGGTGATCTATCTCACCAAGTATACTAACTCACAAGCCAATCCTCCTGGGAGACATTCTCAGGGACACAACCATAAATAATGCATTTCTAGCTCTCTAGGTGCAGCTGAGTTGACACCTAAACCTCATCACAAAGCTTCTCTGAGTACCCATTTTGTACTCCACTTGCCTTCACAAGTACCTCAGTTATTTCGGCATTTTATTTAGTGTGATGACCCCATAGTTTTGTTCCTACAGGGTGTGAGCCATTCATAATCCTGCCCGAATTGAATTGTTATAATTTCACTGACTATAATCACAGAGCATGCTAAACCTGAGAGATGCCTTTATAAATCTGCAATTCTTTGTGGAGTAGTATAGATGTAATTCTGAATGGTTTTATTAAATAAGAAACACAGAGCCAAAAGCAGAGTTAAAAGCCCCAGAGGTCAGAGAGCAGTAGCAAAGAGCTGAGACCAAGACCATCTTCTTACCCCTCGCTGCCTCTGCCGTCCTTCCCCTGAGAAAGAGACCTACTTCCTGTGTGTCTGACTTTCTACTGATTTTCTGTTCTGCCTTCTCATTGGTTGTAAATCCAACCACATGACCTCCTTGTCACTGCCTGTCTACACAGACCTCCAGGTCTTTATGGTTGGTATTGAGATTAAAGGCATGTGTCTCCATGCTGGCTGTATCCTTGAACACAGAGATCTGCCTGTCATGTGATCGGGATTAAGGGCATGTGCTACCACTGCCAGACTTCTGCTAGATGACTTGCTATTATCTCTGACCCCCAGGCAACTTTATTTATTAACATACAAATAAAATCACATTTCAGCACAAATAAAATGTCACCATAGAGTAGTCGTACATTTTTTTCCCCCATGGTGATTTGCTATGGTCATTGCCATGCTCTTTTCCCCTGGTGACTCAGAGACCATGTGGTGAGATGGCAGTTCTTAACTTCTGGTTCAGTAGAATCATTATTGTCTTTCCTGATAGCAACATTCCTGCCCCTGGAAGAGAATTTCAATGAGGGACTGTCTACATTGATTTGGCCTGTGGGTATATCAGTGAGGGATTGTCTTAATTAAGTTAATTGCTGTGGGAAGACCCTATCTAGTGTGGGCAATGCCATTCCCTAGGTAGGAAATCGTGAACTGTATATGAGTAGAGAAATGAGGCTGAGCAAAGAAGCGAGTAGAGTAGTGAGTGCATTCCTCATAAAACTGAGGATAATTCTTGTACTATAAAAATACCATTCCTACTCAGTCTTGCAGATATTTAATTTACAGCTACTTTGAAGAAATCTCTGTTAGTTTTCCAGTGAACACTTCTATGTTTTCTGTTTAGTTTTCTAATGATAGGCCTTAGGGTATTATTGGATAGTGTAATGACTATAATTAAGAATTCAATTAATTTTCAGTTTCATGTATATAAAGCCATTGTAAAGTGCTATGAAATGACAGTACAATTATTATTGTTATTTGGGGCTTCTGTTTTGTCAGTATAGGCAACATGAGGAGATACCTGGATGACGGAATCCCCTGCACTGTTCTTCTCTCATTTTCACAGAGTTGAGAGCTGCTGTGGGATGGTCTGTATGTTAAATGTGTTGCTGATTGGTCAATAAATAAATCACTGATTGGCCCATGGCCAGGCAGGAAGTATAGGCGGGACAAGGAGGAGAATAGAGCTGGGAAGTGGAAGGCTGAGTGAGAGAGACATTGCCAGCTGCCATGATGAGAAACAGCATGTAAAGATGCCGGTAAGCCATGAGCCATGTGGCAAGGTATAGATTAATGGAAATGGATTAATTTAAGCTGTAAGAACAGTTAACAAGAAGCCTGCCACGGCCATACAGTTTGTAACCAATATAAGTCTCTGTGTTTATTTGGTTGGGTCTGAATGGCTGTGGGACTGGCGGGTGTCAGAGATTTGTCCTGACTGTGGGCCAGGCAGGAAAACTCCAGCTACAGAGAGCTTTCTCCAGGAATGGGAAGCAGGTTTGACACCTGCCTCTTTATATTCTAAACTATGGTTTATAGCCCCCAGTGTTGGTGTTTTTAACTGACAGAATTATCTTTTTATCTTCTTTTTACAGGATAAGATTGATGTATTTTTTAAGGGAATACACCATTGGCTTTATATCTTTGTTGTAGGCTTTGGAATTGGGTTAAAGCTTTTGTGGTGCATTATTTACTATTCAACTACATTTAAAAGATACAACGGACACCCTGAAATTAATAACTCTGGAAGAGTGCAGATTGATAGTCTTCATACCCAGTTAGTGAAATGGTCCATTATATTAACATAAAAGTGATACAATTTAAGTGCTATATAGTGAACAAAGATAACATGGCAGGCTAACAGAATTTTAGCCTTTAAGTCAAGAGAAAAGACGATAAATGTCTAGAAGGCACGGTTAATAGCACAAAGCATATCCTATAAGCCCTTATTTCAGTGTCAACTCTTAGCAAAGGCAGATGAACTTGAATATCTATTTGATTAACTAGCTTTAAGATGTAAAATTAGCTTTTATAGGCTTTGGAAAGAATTTCTGGTGAGAGGGATAAGAGGGTAGTTTTTAATGGAGGTAATCCCTTAAGAAATTACTCCTTAGCAGTTAAAAATGTAGAAAAGCAAGATAAACTTGAAGTAAGCCTGATAAATCCTGTTTTATTCATTGTCTTCAGTTTAATACATACCTCAGATCTGGATAAAAGCATGTTCAGCAGTCACCCTGAGAAATTTTAATCTTTATGTAGTTTCCTTCACCCCTCTTCTCACAAGACTTATGACTGATTTCCTTACCTGTCACATGTTAACAAAGTTGTTAAATAGAAGGATTGGGCAGAGCCCCAGCTTGTGAGCTAAGATAATAGCTCATGAGTGAGACTTCATGTGCTCCACAAATGGTGACTGTCAGGCTTGGCCAGACACTCAAGTAGCTTGATAGACAAAGTAGACTGATGGCAAACCTGGGACTCTCTTCTACGGACTTCGAGTTTATAGATGTGGGAAGAGTTGGGGGTCACATTAGCCAGTGAATATAATAAATAAGGAAAAGTTGAGAACTCTATACCGTTGACAACTCCAAATTCATTTCATATATAGGTGGGGTATCTACATCAAAAATTAAGTTTGTTTCAATATTAATTTCAATTCATACTGCTTTATACAATTATTATTTCTTTAAATTTTCTAAATAACACCTGTGCTTTATAATAAAAATCACAAACCATAGAAATAAAAAGGAAATAAGTTCAGATATAATCATTATTAGTTTAAGAAATTAAAGCTTAACCATAGTCATATGTTATTAGACTTAATAAATTAGACACAGAATTTTATAGTTACTTTGAAAACTTGTTTTTCTTTTAAATAAGTACATTTTATTGTTAAATGGCATTATTTGCCAAAGAGCAATTCTACCCTTTCACTTCTGCCCTACTGAAACCTTTTTTTCCCTCTCTGGTGAAGCTGTGTTGGAGGGGTTCAGAATGCTGATAATGGGCTTTGACGTTACCTGTTCTGAAAACACATCTAATTAGTATATCAACATTTCATGTATGCATCCAGTTCAGTCATTCCACAAACAGTTTTTGAGTGCCTACTAATAAGCCAGGCACCATGCTGTGTGTTGATGACACATGGCCATTTTTTCTGAGCAACTTTACACACGAACACGGGAGACAGACAAACACACAAAAATAGTACACTGTATGGACTGTACATAGATAAAAGCATTCAATCCTCTCTGCCTTCTGAGAATGGAATTACAGGCAGGCCGCCACACCCATCAAGCATCTTATAGTATTTTCAAAGCAGATAGTGTGATTTTGAAGCTCTCATGTGTTTGCATTGTTTCTATTTATGTTGAGAAGCTTTTGTCTTTTTGTTTTACTCTCTACTTTTTTTTTTTTTTCTCCGAGACAGGGTTTCTCTGTGTAGCTTTGCGCCTTTCCTGGGACTCACTTGGTAGCCCAGGCTGGCCTCGAACTCACAGAGATCCGCCTGGCTCTGCCTCCCGAATGCTGGGATTAAAGGCATGCGCCACCACCGCCCGGCTTACTCTCTACTTTTCAAGGTAGACAACTCAGCCTATATCCCTCAGACAAGAGATTAGAAGGGTTTTTACTCTCTACTTTTCAAGGTAGACATTAGACTGAAAACCCTTCTGATCTCTTATCTGAGGGATATAGGCTGAGTTTTCAAACTCTGTTGAGTGCAAGGGCTAAGAAGGTAGGAACTAAAAGTTTGATAGGGTGAATCACCCAGCTCATCGGCTGACACTATGGTAGGACGACCTGTTCTTTAACATTTTTCCAGCTCTTCCCACACTGGCTTTGTTGTCGTCCATACATCGGGAGGAGAGCAGTTATACACTCCAAGTAGGGCTGCTATTGGTTGCCACAATACCAGATTTGCCTATTGCCTTGATGTGGCTGCTGCCAGTTAACACCAGTCAGTTTGTCCTTTGCCTTCTGGTTTGCAAGTGGTACTTGTTTCTTTCTACTCTTCTGTTCTCTTTGTTCTTGTGACTTTGTGCCTTGAAACAAACAAACAAACAAATAAACAAAAATGAATCAAACAAAATAAAAGTAATCCCTACCTGGAATCGTTTCAAGGAGAGAAAATGAATGCTTGTATCGAGTCAGCTATTTTACCTGCACTCAAGTCTACACTGTGGGAGGACACTGTCTCAAAAGCTTAATTCATAATGATTCTAGGCTACAGACATTATTAACATTGTACTACCTTTCAGATCAATGAATTTCAAATATGTTCAGTAGCCTCAGAGCTGAAGTGCTCAGATTGTAGCTTTAGAATCTGTAGGTTGGCTCACATAGGGTTTGAGGTCTATGGGGTTAATGTTGCTAGGAAAATGCATTCCCTGTTTCTCTGCCTTTGTCACAGCCAGAGCTTATTGGAAACTATCCTTGGTGATTTCTGCAGTGAGTGGCAACAAGAGGAAAACTGTCCCTGGAGCTTGATCCTGCCAGCAGCACAGTCTGAAGAGTAGGACTTGCAAACTCTGTCTGGATTGGGCTGTACTCTGATATAAATCCCTTCTTTTAGGATCCTGAAACACTTGCATTTCGATCTATTTTTGGTATTTTGTTAATTTTAAAATGTGAGCCACCTGCTTTCAAAGGAAGGTACTAGAATAGAGAATAATAAAAATGTAAATATGGTGACTAATGGGCAAAAGCAGACTTTTAGCAGCACATTTGAAAACTTAAGTATTTGACAGCTGCTTTACAAAATAGTAACATGCTCCCACCCTGTCAAGGAAGGCTCACAGGTAAATAACTTCAATATAAGACTTTGGAAAGTATCCAAGTGCACACTGCGTGACTAAGTTATCTAATTTTATTATTGGCCAGTTCTAAATCTGTATTTTCTAAAGTATTATTTTCTATAAAAACTAGGTGTAAATTACCATGCCCAATTTTCTTATGTAGTTTGTGGAATTGACTTCATAGCTTTATGCATAATTTTTCTAAGCAACAAATAAGATAAGACAGGGTAAAAAGTAAGATGTCTGCGGGAGAATTAATATTTGTAAAGCTGAGGGTTAAGAATAAGTGCCCAAAGGTTATTAACTACACTGAATTTAAAATATAAGAGCAGTATGAAATAACTGGAAAAAAACCCCCACACATCTCTGCCAACAAGATTTTCATTAATATGTAAATCTGTGACCCAGCAAGCAGTTTAACAAAGCAGCTCGTTATAGAGGGAATGTTTGTGTTTCCCTCAGATTTATGGGATGAAGTCCTGAACCCCAGTGTGATAGAGAACTCATTAGAGAGAGGGTGTGCCCAGAAAGTTCAGTTCTCGTGCTAGAATTAGGATCTGTGTAAGAAAAATGAGAGAGAGAAAGGGAAAGGGAGATGGAAGGAGGGAGGGAGAGGAAGGAAGGAGGGAGGAAGGGAGGAAGGGAGAGAGAGAGAGAGAGAGAGAGAAAGAGAGAGAGAGAGAGAGAGAGAGAGAGAGAGAGAGAGAGAGAGAGAGAGAGAGAGAGAGAGAGAGAAACCTTCCTGTCACGGGAGGACTCAGTTAGCTGGAGGCAAGGCAGAGATGGTGCTTACAACCTGGTCTTTGAATTTTGAGAAGGATCTTTTAACAGTGTGAGGCACGTTAACCGTGTGTTACAGTCCCCCAAACTGAAAATACACCTCCATATTGTACTTCATCTTGCTCCTAACTTAGACCACAAAACATGCATTAGTTCTTCTCACCTGGTTCTTCCATTTTCTTCATTGTAAAATCATCTCTTTGATCTCATTGATACATGAGCATAGGTGCCTCTCTGCACTGTGCAATCCTTTCATCCTACTTTTGTAAAGTTAAGATGAACATGCAGACTTGTCCAATAGTCTTAATAGTGATATAGTGTGGTATATATATTTTTGTCTGATACACCTCAAAGCGAACAGGACCAGACTACAACTTTTATTGTAATGTATATGCCCTATTTCCCAAGCTCCCGGAAGGTAGAGTTTGTGTTCTGTTTTCTAAAGCCTCGACAGGTTGATAATCAAATGATATTTGTTCTTGATGATTCTCTTTCAAGCCATTATTTTTCTTACCAGCCTCTTTTAGGTAAACCATCCCCGAGTCTATTTATTCTTACGGTCTTCTAATCTTAGCTTATTAATTTGCCTTTTCTTGGTCTTAAATTTAGTCAACTATCTGTTGAAGAGACACAGTGGAGAAATTTGCTTCTGTTGCATTAATTTATAGCAACTTAAAAAAATGCTCCATATTTTATTTTGCTTTCTGACTCTGGGCTTCAGCCTTCAATATTTTCACAATGACTTCCTGCTTTTTCAGTAAGAAACGTAGGTTGGATCCTGTCATGGACACATTCCAGAGCTTGTGGAAATACCACAGGCCTCACTGACATGGTTTTTCATTTTAGATAATCTCATAAGGACTTTAGGTCTCACAGCATGGACCCCTTGAAGTCAGCCTGAGTACATACCACGTACAGGTACTGGTGCATAGATATCCAGGCATACAGTTCTATTACTGGCAGTTAAGAACAGCCTAGTTTTGTTAGAGATTGTATTGTAGAAAAGCTTAAGATAGAATGTCAAATGCTGGACCATTGTGATTGCCTCTAAATCCTGTTTCTATTCACTACCTTATAAAGGTGGGGACAATGGAGGTGTTGGCCTTGAACTGTTTATGGAAAGAAATCTTCAGGCACTAAATGTAAGTAGGTTTTCCTGGCTGTTCCCACTTTCTTTCTGTTTCTGTCACCCACTATCCTGATTGTTATTTCAACAATGGTGCTGTGTTTCTGCTCGGTGGTCCATTTGTATTTAGTCTCAGCAGGAAAACTTCCCTTGCACGTATCTATTTGCTCCTAGTTTGGGGAAATTATGGTTAAAGCGGCTGTACATCTATTTACTAATCCTGAAAGCGACATTGCTTATCGTCAGTGGTTGTTTTCGATGCTAATAGTGCTGTTTGCCTTGTTTTATTTGGAATCCTCACATGATTGCTGACCACTGGTATCCAGTAAATAAGAGTAATAAATTTTCACCAGTTCCCGACCCTCTTGTAGCAACTCTTCCCTGAGTAAAAATGGGGAACATTCTTGTTTTCCTTCTGGTTTTGTATTTCTTTCTTTCTTTTTTAAAAGTTTCTTTCTTCCTTCCTTCCTTCCTTCCTTCCTTCCTTCCTTCCTTCCTTCCTCCCTCCCTCCCTCCCTCCCTCCCTCCCTCCCTCCCTCCCTCCTTCCTTCCTTCCTCCCTTCCTTTCTTTCTTTACTACATTTGACCTCAGTTCCCCTCCTTCCTCTCCTCCCAGCCCCTCTCCCCCAACTCTCCTCTTCCCCTCTCCCCATGTACTCCTCCTGCATTTCCATTCAGAAAAGATCAGGTCTCCCATGGATATAACAAAACATGGTGTATCAAGTTGCATAAGAGTAAGCAAACCCTCCTCATATTAAGGCTGGACAAGACAACACAGGATGAGGCATAGGGTTCCAGAAGCCAGCAAAAGAGTCAAGGGCAGCTTCTGCTCCCACTGTTAGGAGTCCCACAAGTAGACTAAGCAACACAACTGTAACATATATGCAGAGGGCCTAGGTCAGTCTCATACAGGCTTCCTGGCTTATGGTTCAGTCCTTGTGATCCCCTCCGAGCCCAGGTGATTCTGGGGGTTTTCTTGTGGTGTCTTTGACCCCTCTGACTCCTACAATCCTTCCTCCCCCTCTTCTGCAGGATTCCCTGACCTCAGCCTTATTGAGTATAACAGAACATCATTAGGAATCATTGGATCATTTCACTTACTTTTCTTCCTTCCTTTCTTTTTCTCCCCACCCCCCAGTCATATTTGGTTCTATCTTAGGTTTCTGGGCTATCCAGCCTCTCAATCCTGACACTCCAGCTGGTGTCACAGTATGGGTCTCCAGCTAGACCCGTCATTGGTTGGCCACTCCAGTAATTTCTGTGCCACGTTTACTCCAGCATGTCTTGTAGGCAGGACAAATTGCAGATCAAAGGTTTTGTGGCTGGTTTTGTGTCCCAATCCCTCTACTGGAAGTCTTGCCTGGTGAAAGGAGATGGCCAGTTCAGGCTCCGTATCCCCTATTGCTAAGAGTCTTAGCTAGGGTCACCCTCATAGATTCCTGCAAGTTTCCCTTGCAGCTTTTTTTTTTTTTTGGTTTTTTCGAGACAGGGTTTCTCTGTGTAGCTTTGCACCTTTCCTGGATCTCGCTCTGTAGACCAGGCTGGCCTCGAACTCACAGAGATCTGCCTGCCTCTGCCTCCCGTGTGCTGGGATTAAAGGCGTGGGCCACCACCGCTCGGCCCCTTGCAGCTTTTAATATTCTTTCTTTGTTCTGTATGTTTAGTGTTTTGACTATTATGTGGTGAAGGAACCTTCTTTTCTGGTCCAATCTATTTGGTGTTCTGTAAGCTTCTGTACCTTTATACGCATCTCCTTCTTTGGGTGAGGAAAGTTTTCATCTATAATTTTGTTGAAGATATTTTCTGGGCCTTTGAGCTGAGTATCTTCTCCTTCTATTCCTATTATTCTTAGGTTTTATCTTTTCATAGTGTACCAGATTTCCTGGGTGTTTTGTGTCAGGAACTTTTTACATTTAATATTTTCTTTGACCACTGTATCAGTTTCTTCTATTGTATCTTCTACATCTGAGATTCTTCTCTTCCATCTCTTGTATTCTGTTGGTGATCTTGTGTCTATAGTTTCTGTTCACTTACCTATATTTTCCATCTCCAGGATTCCTTCAGTTTGTATTTTCTTTATTGCTTCTATTTCCATTTTCAGGTCTTGAATGGTTCTATTCATTTCCTACATCTATTGTTTTCCTGGATTTCTTTAAGGGATTTTTTCATTTCCTCTTCACAAGATTGGATTTCAGGTCATTTTCTTGGGCTTATGCTGTGTTGGAATGTACAGGGTTTGCTGTAGTAGGATAGGTGGGCTCTGGTGGTGCCATATTGCCCTGGGTGATGTTGTGCTCTTATGCTGGCTTCTAGTCATGTGGGTTTGGAGTTATTATCAGTTTATGTGCTGGTTTCTGAGTTTATCTTTGTTGGGTGGATGCTTTTTGGATGTTTTTTACCCCTTGCTTTCTGCTTTTCCTCTGGCCTTCTGGACTGAGCAGTCTGTGTTCCTGGTGACCAGAATGTCCCCAGATTCAGTATAGTGTCTCTGCTGGGGTATTCATTTTGTTTCCAAGGTTCTGGGGTTCTGGGAACTGGCATGGCCTCTGGGATTCTAGTTATCCAGGGTTCTTAGGGTTCTTAATACCCAAGTGGCCTCCAGAGTGGGTGTCTTCTGAGGGTTCCGAGTGTCTGGGTGTCCTTCAGTAAAGCAGGAGTCATCTGCTGGGTTGTGGGCCAGGATATGGAGCCCAGGGAAGGGGGTGTTCTGTTTTCATACTTCTTATATATAAGCTATTCGATGAAGGAGCTTAAATAACATTAATTGAATTTTAGGAACACAGCACTGATGTGATTGAACTATTTTTCTACATTTTGGTTGGTCCTTTAATTTTTTGGATTAGTGGTTATCTTTTTGAAATTTAGGAGTAATATAAAAATGTACAGTAATACTCAGTGAAGCATCTCATTCACACATTTCCTCTTCTTTGCTTGGTTATCATTACTCAACTCCATGGATAACTGCTCTGATTATTTTTGAATATATCATCTCAGCATTTTTTTTTTTTTTTGGTTTTTCGAGACAGGGTTTCTCTGTGTAGCTTTGCGCCTTTCCTGGAACTCACTTGGTAGTCCAGGCTGGCCTCGAACTCACAGAGATCCGCCTGGCTCTGCCTCCCGAGTGCTGGGATTAAAGGCGTGCGCCACCACCGCCCGGCAATCTCAGCATTTTTTTATGTATGTGTTATGTAATCTGAATATTTGTGTTCCCAAAGTAGAAATCAGTTATACAAGGTGGTGGTATTAGGAACCAGACTTTTAGACTATGATTAGGCTAGGCCTATGGAGCATTTATCAACATGATTAACCCCCCATTACTAGTTCCATATACTAGTGAACAAAAACTATAATGACCTAGAAGACCTTCCAGAGAAAGTATTCAAAAGAATGGTTATAACGATGTCCCAATAGCTCAAAGAAGATAAAAACCAAAGGGATGGGATAAAGAAGACAATCTAAGAGATGGAATTGCTGAGGAAAAGTCATATTGAAGCGATGTTGGAAACAAAAGAAAAAACAGTAAGGAAAAAAAAAAACTCAGTGGAAAGCCTTGCTAGCAGAATCATTTGAAAACAGGGACTTGGAGATAACAGATAAGGTATTGGAACTAGATCATTCAGTAAAAGAGATATTTAAAAGTAGATATATGATCAGAACGTGGGAGAGTTTTGAGAGGCACAGAAAGATCTAACCTTAAGTTGAGAAGATCAAAGAAAAAGGATGCCAAAGGGCTTTAAGAAATCACAGAAAAAATTCTAAACCTAGAGAAAGAGATGTTTATTCTGGTTCTGGAGGCCCACACAACAACAATTAGACAGGACCAGAAAAGAAATCCACTATGATATATTGTGGACAAAATATTAAAAAAGATCAAAAAATGTTGTTGAGAGTCTGAAGAGATGACTCACAGTTAAGAGCACTGGTTGATTTTCTGTAGGACTCTGGTTCAATTCCTATTAATCACATAGCAGCTCCTAAACCTCTCTAACTCCACTTCCAGAGGATTGGTCACCCTCTTGTGACTTCCACATAGCACCAGGAATACACATTGTGCACAGACACACATACAGGCAAAATACTTACACACATAAAATAAAGTAAAACAAAGAACAAAACAAACAAACATTAAAAACTCAGAAAATATGCTGAAAATGTCAAATCATTTTTAGGCAGACCCACTGAAAAATCGAAAGCCAAAAGGGCCTGGAAAGATGTATTCCAAGCTCTCAAAGATCACAACTGTTAACCAAGACTATTACTTCCATCAAAAAGATTTATTAAAACTGAAAGAGAAATGAAAACTTTTCATGACAAAAATATATTAAAGGCATTTATGGCCACTAAGTCAGATGTACAAAATATACTAGAAAGAATACTTAAGCCTGAAGGGAAGAATAAACACAGTCAAGAGGTCACAGGAAAGAAATAAACAATATCAGGATAGTTCATCAAAACAAGTCAAACAAAACACCAGACTCTCAATGAGGAACTAAAGCCAATACTCCCCAAATTACTCTGTAACCTAGAAAAAGGAAGGTGTTCTAATTAGGGTTTCTATTTTTGTGATGAAACACCAGGAACAAAAGAAGTTTGGGAGGAAAGGATTTATTTCAGCTTACAATTACAAATCACAGTCCATCACCAAAGAACATCAGGGAAGAAATTCAAGGCAGGAACTTGGAGGCAGGAGCTGATGCTGAGGCAATGGAGGATGTTGCTCACTAATATGGTCTCCATGGCTTCCTCAGTCTGCTTTCTTATACAGCTCAAGACCACCTGCCCAGAATGGCACCATCCACAGTGAGTAGGTCTTTGTTGTGGTTTGAATGAAAATGCCCCCCTTAGACTCATAAGGAGTGGCACTATTAGGAAGGTGTGGCCTTGTTGAAGTAGGTATGGCCTTATTGGATGAAGTGTATCAGTGGGAGTGGACTGAGATTTTAGATTCTCAACACCAGGCCCAATGTGTCTCTCTCTTCCACTTAGCTGCTGATAATTATGTAGAACTCTCAGCTACCTCTTCAGCATCATGTGTGCCCACATGCTGACATGCTTCCTGCTATGAAAACATGGACTAAACCTCTGAACTGCAAGCCAGCACCAATTAAATGTTTTCCTTTATAAGAGTTGCCATGGTAATGGTGTTTCTTCACAACAATAGAAATCCTAACTAAGACAGACTCCCTAATAATAACTAATTAAGATAATATCACCACATTTGGCTATGGGCAAATCTTATAGAGATATTTTCTTAGTTGAGATACCTTTTTCAGATAGGTCTATGTCTGTTTCAGTTGACAAAACTAATAATGATCATGGAAGAAATATTTCTGAATTTTTTTATAAAGCCAGTATTACTCTGATACCCAAACCAGATAAAGACTCAACAAAAAAGAGAATGATAGGCTAATCTCCCCCCAAAGACACAAAAATTCTCAATAAAATGCTTGCAAAATAAATTCAATAGCACAACAAAAGAATCATCCACCATAATGAAGCTTGCATCACCACAAAAATGAAGGGAAGATTTCACATACATAAATCATTGCATGTAATCTACCACATAAATAAACTCAAAGACATGATCATCTCATCAGATGTAGTCTTTTGACAAAATTCAACAACCCTTCACTATAAAAGTCCTGGAGAATCTAAGGATACAGAAGATGTACTTCAAAATAATAAAGGCAATATACAGCAAGTTCACTGACAACATAGTGTTAAGCAGAGAAAATTTGAAGCATTTCCACAAAAATGAAACATGACAAGGATGTGCACTCTCTTCCCTCCTATTCAGTATAGTATTTGAAGTCATAGCTAGAGCTACAAAAGAAGATAAGAAAATAAAAAGATACATATAGAAAAAAATTAGTTTAACTATATTTATTTGCAGATGATACTAAAGACTCCATCAGAAAACTCTTATTGCTGGGGGAAAAAACATTCAACCAAGTACCAGGTTACAAGATTAACACAAAGTTCAGTAGCTTTCTTATGTACCAACCAATAATTATAATGAAAAAGAAATCAAGAAAACAATTTCATTCAACATAGCATGAAAAAAAAATCTTGTGATAAATCTAACCAAGGAAGTGAAAGGTTTGTACAATAAAAAGTTTTTAACAGGCAAAAGAAAAAAATTGAAGAATATATTAGAAGATGCAAATACCTTCCTGCTCATGGATTGGTAGAATTAATATTGTGAAAATGGCTATCCTACCAAAATCAATTGGCAGATCCAATCCCATATCCATCAAAATCCCAGTACTATCATTCACAGAAATTAAAAACCGTAATCTCAAAGTTCATATGAAAATACAAGAGACCCAGGATCATAAAAACAGTCCTGAACAACAGAAAATACCAGCAGATGTATCACCGTTCTTGATTTCAAGTTATAGCAAAGAGCTATAGCAGTAAAACAAAGAAACAAACATGGTATTGGCATAAAAAGAGACATTTTGATTGTTCGAATAGATTTGAGGACCCAGATAAATTTCCATGCCCTGCTCTCCTATCGCCACCCATTCTTTAACAAAGATGTCAAAGTGCTGCTCACTGGCTTGCGCATCATTGTTTGCTCAGCCTGCTGTCTTATAGAATCCAGGACCAGCAGTCCAGGGAAGGCACCACCTACAATGGGCTGGGCCCTCCTCCATCAATCACTAACAAGAAAATGCCCTATAGCTGGATCCTATGGAGACATAACTTATGGAGAGATTCACTCCATAAGTTCTGTGACTCTAGAGAATCCTGACTAATACAGGTTTTGGTACCATAAGTACGTCTAGAGAAATGGAAGTATGAGTTTTTTTTACATATCTGGAATAGGATTTTCAATTCTCCAGCACCTTTAGCTACTGAAGCCTCTCTAGTCACTCCCTCTTCTGGGAGCTTGGAGAGCACTTAAAGTCTATCGTGTGAACTACATTATGAGTATGGGAGGTATAACTAGCACTAAAGATCTTGAAAACACAATGTGGAAGTCTACAACCAGAGTAACAGACTATGGAGTGCTCAATTCTCTCTCTCTCTCTCTCTCTTTTTTTTTTTTTTTTTGGTTTTTCGAGACAGGGTTTCTCTGTGTAGCTTTGCACCTTTCCTGGAACTCACTTGGTAGCCCAGGCTGGCCTCAAACTCACAGAGATCCAAATGGCTCTGTCTCCCAAGTGCTGGGATAAAAGGTGTGCACTACCACCGCCCATGGAGTGCTCAACTCTCAATGGGATGGCTATATTATGCCCCTTTCCAGAAAGGGTTGGATCATCACGGAAGAGGGACAGAAAGATTATAAGAGCCAGAAGCAGCAGACACCTGTAGTGAAATGACATTCTTTAGATATGACAACACCATTGCACACATAAACTCAAAGCAGCTATGAGTGCATGCACAAGACCTGGACAAACTCAAGCCAGCCAAAATCAGCATGGATGGTCCTGCATGGATATGTAAATATAGGAAGTGTTAGTGGGACTCAGTGGATTTTTACAAAAACTACATAAATTTGGGAGAGAAAAGTAGTGGGGGATATTAAGGAAGAAATTGGAGGGAATGGGAAATGTGTTTGATCACAACTTACTATATGTATGTATGAAATTCTCAAAAAACAAAGTCTTAAATTTTTAGAATTCCTTAGTTAGGTGGGACAGAGGAGAGTAGAGCTACTATTTCCTGGAGAGAATAATGTCTGTCACTGAAATTTCTTCTTGTCATAAAAAAGATACACCAAGTTATGAAAACAGCTTCATATTTTCTTTCTCAAGGACTGTACTTCTGTAGATACTGGTCATTGTTTGTTCAGTGCTAAAGTGGCTTTCCCCATCAAACATACAGCTACATGATGTAACTCCCAGGAGTAACACTATCTCAAATTGCCATCTGCTGTAGGATAAGTTAATAATGCAAGGTAAGCACAGCTTTCTCTAAAGCAGCCAGTGCAGCCTGTCCGTGTCACATCTTACCATTTCATCTGGACACAGGCTGCCATAGGGCATGTTGCTGCCAATGACTGGAGCTTTGATATTATAAATAGTATCAATTTTGATTAAAAAACTGTATTGACAGTAACTAAGCAGTTGTTAATTTTGTGCATCTCACCCAATGCCTGGTAATATGACTAATATTTTGATAGTATATGCATAGAGACAGTAAGAAATTATTGTGTTAGTTTTATAGATCATACCAAGGCTCAGGGAAGTTGAGAAAGTTGCTATTGTCATACAGTAAGTGGAGAACCCCTATCTTTTTGAAGTAAAAGACCATTTTACATGGTAATAAAACCAATACATCTATTATCTCTCCACTATCATCCATCTATCTTGATATTGATATTATTTTTATAAAATCCTATGTAATATAATGATATCTTTTAAATAAATTGTCCAAATTTTCAATCATCTTCATGCTTTACTTAATTTGTGAAAGTATGCAAAAACATCCATTAAAAGCCCTAAGGAGAATATTGCTTCATAGTAATCACATGTATTCTATGAGTTACTGGAGTACTGATCATATGTTAGCATCAATAACTCTATGTAACACTTTTTGTTACTTTTCATGAATAAAAGATTATTTTCTCTTAGTATTTTAACTACCATTACTTAGAAAATGTTTTTGAAAACCAACAATAGACATTTTATCTTATTTTAGTGATGCACATTCACCCTTAAATATTCAACCCAAAATCATGAAAATTGATATTCTTAAGGCATTTGAAATCATACACTTAATACAGCTAATTTGATTGCAATTGATAGGAACTCATCACTAAATATTTATACTAGAATCAAGGGGAGAAGTATTCTGAGAGAAGTAGTCTTTTTATTGATATGTAGCCTGCCTCTACTGGGATATGGTCTTCATGAAAAGTCATTTAGACCATTTAACAAGAGAGCAAACCCATTAAAAATATGCAAGCTCTTGGAAAACAAAATCCTGTATACTAATTAAGCCTATTAAGGCAATTACAGAGCACTGTAAATGATGCAAAAGTTGTATGGGGCTTCTCCTAGTACAGATGACAGAAAGCTAAGGAGTTCCTATTTTTCTCAACAGAGATAAAAGAGTATGGGTGATTAATTTTAGCACTATTGAGTTAATTTGCAGTGAGTTAATGGCAGAAAACATTTCCATGGGCACAGAGTAATGGTAGAAGATGGCTGTTTTACCACTCTGTGGTAATATAGCTGTTTGTCATTGCACATTTCAGTCATCCAGGGAGAACAAAAGCCACCTGTTGGCAAGAAAATGGAAGAGAAAAAGTTTTGTGAAATAATTTGTAATCTTCAACTGTAGTTGAATCTCTGAGGTTTTCCCTGTCTAGCCTGTAAAATTGGGAAGTTTCTTAACTGCTGCCTTAGTACCTTTTGATGGGTGATCAAAACATTTTGACTTGTGTTTCAAAAGACAACTGGAGGCTTTCTAGCTGGTAATAGGAATGTCAAATCTACACTCTGAAAGGCACTGATTATTGTGAGGTCCTATTGGAAACCATTCCATTTAGGAAAAATGGAAAAACCAGGTGGAGGGCAATGAAACCTTGAAGAAAATGTTGTATATATGGATTTCTGAGAGTCTCTTTTCATATACTTAACAATTTCTTAATGTTTATAACCACTCAACACAAAAGCTTCAATAGAAACAGACATGTCCTACTCTTAGATAAATGATTGAGATAGAATGCTTAAGAAATTCTCCTAAGAGCATCCAGAAACAGAGGTATTAGATCAGAACTCAGGTTTCCGATATCCCAGTTTGATGCGATTACAATAAAGTAATCCATGACACAATGCCCATTTCCTCCCCAATCTAGGCTGTCCAATGATGTTTTAATTGTGTGTGATTTACAGTATCATGCATTGTAGAAAACAGATTTAATATTATTTACCAAATTACAACAGATGTGCAAAGTCAGCTAGGGCAGCACAAGCGTGAAGGAAGGGCAAGGTACAGCATATATGGTGATCTATTAGCATCTTCTTTGCTGTTTTGCTGGGGATGGAAGCTATCAACAGAACTGCTAGAGGCTGCAGATTCTGATGCACTGTTCACCTCCAGAGCTCATCACGGCAGAACGACTCACTTGCTTTGGTATTGCATTAGTGATTGTCACCCCTATTTAATGTGTTCAAATAGAAGTGTAATTGGCATATGTCCCATTACAGAATGAAGTGGTGTATAAAAATGAAAAAAAAAAACTAAACAAAAATAATCGCCTATTTTAACCTCAAAACCTCAAAGCTTCATGCATTTTAGTTGCAATAGCATAGCTAACTGAGTTACTTAAAAAAATTTTTTTAATTGATATTTTCTATTTGTTTTACATATCAAATAGACAGTTGCACTCCCTTTATTAAGGAAGTATTTTTTATTTTTTATTTTATATAAGAGATTTTCTAGTCATTTTACATATCAGCCATGGATTCCCCTGTCCTCCCTCCTCCCACTCCCCAGCCTTCCCCTCTCCAACCCACCCCCCATTCCCACCACCTCCAAGGCAGTGAGACCGGGACCTGTCCTTAGTGCATGTGCTGGGTTTTTGCAACCTAGTGCCTATGCTGAGACACTTTGCTCAGCCTTGGTGCAGGGAGGAGGGGCTTGGACCTGCCTCAGCTGAATGTACCAGTCTCTGCTGACTCCCCATGGGAGACCTTGCCTGAGTTACTTTTTACCCAATTGTTGAAACATATTTCTTGAAAGGGGGTATTTATTATTGGAGGTCTTATTAAAAGTAACCAATATTCCATCTGACAATAGATAGTTTATAAAATGTGAAATGAATTCTGCATGGATTCCATTGTTTGTGGACTAAGCATTCCCATTCTTGTCTGTCTTCAGATAGTCTTTCCTATTGAGTTAAAATTTATTTTTCATTGAAAATAATTTTTTATGCAGTATATTTTGATCACACTCTTTTCCTTTTTCATTTCCTTCCAGATCCTCCTCACTCATCCTAATCCATACCTTCTTTCTCTATAGCTTTAGAAAACAAACAACCCAATTAAAGTAAAACCAATGAATCAGAATAAAACAGACAGAGAAAAAACAAAACACAAAGAAAAAGCACAAGAAACATACACATGTAGAATAGGAGCACACAAGCATGCACACACACAAAACTCACAAAAATACAAATCAGAAACCACAAAAGATAAACAACAGACAAATGAGGTGAAAATGTTCAAACAAAGCACATCCCCAAATTCCGTTGAGCTCTTTTTGTGCTGCCCATATACTTCTGGGCATGGAGCCCCCCTTAAGAGTGGTTTGTATACCCAGTGAGACTCCAAAGGAGAAAAACATTTCCTTTGGATGTGTTTGTCAGTTGGAGATAGCTTCTGGATTAGAGATGGGGATTTGTGTCTGCTTACCCTCTCTGTGCAGGAAACCCGTTTGACTTGGGCCTGTGCAGTTCCTATACGTGCTCCCACAGTATGTGAGTTCACATGCGTAGTTGGAAGTTTTTTTCTGTGTTCCGCCCAGCTGTGTGGTCCCACAGCTGCTTATAAAATAGTCACTCAGAAGCTTAGTACTAATTATAACTGCTCGGCCATTAGCTCAGGCTTGTTACTGACTAGCTCTTACATTTACATTAACCTATAATTCTTATTTATGTTTAGCCACATGGCTTGGTACCTTTTCTCAGTTCCGCCTTGTCATCTCGCCTCCACTGACTGTGTCTGGCTGGAGACACCTAACTCAGCCTTCCTCTTCCTAGAATTCTCCTTGTTTGCTTATCCTGCCTAAACTTCCTGCCTGGCTACTGGCCAATCAGCATTTTATTAAACCAGTGTACAAGGGCATTATCCCACAGCACATATGTGTGTCAGCTCTATTGTATATAGAGGGCATTGCTTCCTTGGTATCTTCTATTCCCACTGGCTCTTAAAATCCTGTTGCCTCATCTTATGCATAGTTCCCTGATCCATGAAGGGAGAGATTTGATGAAGACAGCCCCTTTAGTACTGAATGTTCCAAGGTCTCTCACCTTCTACACATTGTCCAATTGTGGGTCTCTGCTTTAGTTCCCATCAACTGGAGGTCTAAGTTCTCTGATGATGGCTAAGTAGGTATAGCAGAATGTCATTAGGTATCATTTTATTGCTATGTTCTTTTAGCAGAACAATAGTATATGGTTTTCCCGTGGCCTATCTAGTCTAAGGTTCTTGGCTACCCCAGCAGTGTCGGGCAAGCATGGGTTCCATCTCAAGGAGTGGGCCTTAAATTCAATCAGATAATGGTTGGTTACTCTGACAACTTTTGTGCTACTATTGCATCAGCATACTTTTTTAGGGAGTTCACTGTTATAGATTACAAGTTTGTGATATACAATATTTAGTATTCACATTTCTTCTCTAGTATTGTACAGCATACTTTCCAGTGCCATGAACACTAGTCAGCAGGGGTGAAGGCTCTAGGTAGTCACCAGCTTGACTTCTCCGTGTTCCATGAGAAATGTAGGTGTTTTATCTGCAGCAATAGGACTTACAGTCAGTTTGTGGAGAGTAACCAATAGCCTTTGCAATAGACTGAGTTGTTTGGGGGGTTTCCATGGGGGCCATTTAGCCAGCAACTCAATTAGATATAAGCCATTACTTGTGTTAGAGATTTCACCTGGTTGGAAAAGAGGTCTGGTTTTTGCTTTGTCCCCCTTCTTATTTGGTGATTCCATTTAGATTCCTTTCATATATCATTATATTTTAAGAAGCTTCCATACTGGAGTTACTAACCGTGGGACTTAGGTTTGGAAATTGGGTAACATAAAATCAGTTAACATTGGTATTAGAGGCTGAATGCAACCTTCTGTGAAATCAGCAAGTCAATCATCCCTATATAATGAAGATCTTCCCTCCCTTAAAAGTCTTTGGAAATTGAAATTTAGGTGTGATATCACACTTGGCAATACTTCATGTGTTCCCACACACTGACACTGATAATGTAACATTTCCTGAAGATGATAGAAGTTTTACACTTGGGAATTTCCAAAAATTCTGCCTTGTAAGATCTTCACATTGGCTGATAGCAAATTGTACTTCTTTGATAAACTGCAGCTCTGAGTCAATAGCCTTCACTGAGTTCCCATGAGTCTTCAAGGGAATTAGTGTAACTAAGGGTAGTGTTGGAAACTCCTTGAGTTTGCAATTTGTGCTTGAAGGGAGGGGGGGTGACTCCCTTCAACTTTGTAGTTGATTGGTCTCTCTGCGCTTGGTATTGTAAGTGATGGGTGCACTCTGTGGTTTGGAGCCCTCTAATTTTCACTTTAGCTGTGTATATGTTACTCCAGTAGAAACAAGTGAATTAATATTAACAACATATTTTGTTGAACAATATATCCTATGTTCTATTTCAACAGGAAATCAATTTGAGTTATTACTAAGCCATTATATATATATTCTCATATTAAATCTACTGGCTACTGTGTTGGAAAGGGAAGATATATAATGCCTGGAAACAGTTCTAACAAAGTTCAGTTATTGGCATTTGTCAAGACAATACTTACTTACCATATGAACCCTGAAGGTTGAGGCAGATTGAAGAGTATTTAGTACAAAGTTAAGAATACAAGGCCGGGCGGTGGTGGCGCACGCCTTTAATCCCAGCACTCGGGAGGCAGAGCCAGGCGGATCTCTGTGAGTTCGAGGCCAGCCTGGGCTACCAAGTGAGTCCCAGGAAAGGCGCAAAGCTACACAGAGAAACCCTGTCTCGAAAAACCAAAAAAAAAAAAAAAAAAAAAAAAAAAAAGAATACAGAAGTTTCTTACTGATGTCAAGTCCACAGGTCAGATACACTTGAACCTCATGGCAAAGATAGCATTGTATAATGTTAGGGATGGAGAAAATCAGCTCCCGGACCATCTCCCACTGCTGTTATTTAGTTTAATATTGTGCGCAGTGTAATTATTTGCCATTTGTTTCAGGCAAGGTGCTATTTCCTCTTTTTTCTTTCCTCCTTTTATCTGTTTTTTCCCCCTCCCTATGTCCTTCTACCCTCCCTTTCCTCATTCTTCGTCACTGAGATCTTTCTCCTTTCAGTGAACATATAATTATATGGCATGTACTATTTATTTCTACTCACCATGACCTCACACTAAGTAAATATTTGAAGATGTCTGGCTGGTAATTTTTAGTTAATGTATATTGGGAAGATGGTCTTACTGGACTATAGTAATAGAAGCCAATGATATTTCTAAAAGTCCTATGACACTATTACCTGCCACACACATATAACCTACAATATTAACAGTGCCAGTGACAAGAACACTTGTTGTAAAGTGTTGGAGAGAAGGGAGCAAATTTCTAAGGATAATTTTGACTAACAAGATAAATTTGGAAACTAAAATGAGGGCTGAGCATGTAGTTTAGATGATAACATACTTTATTTAGCATGTACAAATGGCTGGATTTGATACATCAGGCATGTAGTGGCTGTCTACAGTCCCAAAACTTAGGAGGTAGAGACAGAAGAAGATCAGATATTCAAGGTCATCCTTGGCTACATAGTGAGTTTGAGGTCAGTCTCAGCTACATGAGAGCTGCTGTCTGTCTGTTTGTCTTTCCTCTCTTTCTCTTATCTGTATATCTATCTATCTATCTATCTATCTATCTATCTATCTATCTATCTATCTATCTATCTAATCTATCTATCTTCAGAGAAAGCAGTAGTGAAGAATAACACAACTAATACTGTTGTATTATCTTATCATAAATCTTCTATTCATTTTAATCCACAACCTTTGCAACCTATGAAACAGATAATATTATTATATTCATTTTATGAATGAGGAAACCAAGATCTTTGCCTCTCATCTGAAGCTGTAAAATAGTCAAGTAGCATGCTATAGTAATAAGACATGACTATTTTTAGGAAATAAAGCAGGAATGATAAAGTTATGGGAAATATATGTTAACCATTGCAAAAACAAACAAAAACCAGAACTGATATTGCTTCCTCTTTTTCTGTTAAGAAATAGTATCTTTATATTTAATGAAAATACCAGTCATCAGTAAAGGATGATTGAAAAAACTCTCTTGAGGAAATGAAGTCTTCTCAGCCTTCCTAGGGGCAGGTCAGATATGTTTACTAGTTGACTTCTTGAGGCTGAATCTTCAATTGATGATTGGCAAGAGTTTTTGCAGGATGGCCATAGCCCCTTGGTCCTGTAAAGTGTACTCTGTGCAGCTTCTAAGGTCTTTTAGCAGTCCGAACTACTGAAATATCTTGATTCAGGCAATCTGTATTATGAGAAACAGAAGTTTAGAATGATATCACTAAATTGTCAGAAATATGTAAGAATAGGTAGAATATTTTAAATAAACACAAAGATATTTTATTCAGGAACCAAAGTTCCTTTAATGTAGTTAGGAAAGGTTCTAATATGAATTATAAAATAATAGTTTGTGAATATTTAAAAAATAAAATCAAAGAACTAAAGAGATGACTCAGTAGTTAAGAGCAGTTGCTGCTCTTAAAGGTCTTGATTTTAATTCCCAGAACCCACACTGGGTGGCTTAAAAACATTTGTGACTCCAGTTCTGTGATATTTGATGCCTAGCACACATGTGGCAATCACTCACATAGTCACACATGCATAAAAATAAAAATAAAAATACATAAAAAATATAATATTATTAGTAAATATTAAATAAAATAAAATTGAAATCATCTGGAGTCTTTATGAGGTCTTGAACTTTTCCTAGTATATCTGTGAGTATCCAGTGTTAGAAACAAAAACAAAAGCAAAGTTCTCCCCATACAATGTCAGACAATTTAGTCACAGTAGTCAAGTCTCTGACTGTTACAGTTTCTCAGTGACACCATGGTGATTGCATATACTTAGTATTTTTACATGCCTTTGAAAACTTTCATAGCAGAATTGCAGCATGAGTATTAATTAGGTGAATGAGGCTAAATACAAAATGAACAAACAAAACAAAACAAAACAAACCGAAGAACTAAAAAGGGCTGGAGTGTGGTTCCCTGGCTGATGTGCAAGTGTCTCATGCCCCAGGCTCTGGGTAAAATGTTAACACTGTGTCCTACAAATCAAAACTCAAATCAGCCAAACAACAAGGGAACCCTCCACACAATTAAGAAGTTCATTTGAAACAGCTTCAGTTCATTGCTCCCTGTTGATTAGATACAGCTTGCCATGGTCTACATGGCCAAATACAATGACTGAAGAAGTCTATGCACATTACTACATTTATTTGGAATTATTTCCCTGCTGTTAGGTATGTTAACTTAAAGATACAAATAGGAGATTGTTGAAGCCCTGTGTGGTAGTTTGAATGTAATTAGTCGCCATAAGCTCATAGGGAGTGGCACTACTAGGAGGTGTGGCCTTGTTGAAGTAGGTATGGCCTTATTGGAGGAAACACGCCACTGTGTGGGTGGGCTTTGAGGTCTCTTTTGCTCAAGATTCCCTCAGTGTGATACAGAGACCATTTTCTATTTCCTGCAAGATGTAGGACTCTCAGCTACTTCTTCAGCACCATGTCTGCCTATATGCTGCCATGTCCCACCATGATGGTAATGGACTGAACCTTTGAACTGTAAGAGAGCCACCCCAATTAAATGTTTTCCTTTATAAAAGTTACCATGGCCGTGGTGTCTCTTCATAGTAATAGAAACCCTAACTAAAATGCCCTGTAAGTGTAGGATTGTGATTAATATTTCCACTATATTAGTGGTTGACAGGTCTTGTGGCAGAAATCATGGACAAAAAGTATTTTATCCTATTTTTATTTTTGTGTTGTTTTTAAACCCAGTTTAGACAAATTCACATTTTATTGAGTTATAAGAAAGTTTCTGTGAATAATTGTAGTATAGATTCTGAAGTGCTCATAAATCCCCTTTTAATATTAAAATACTAATCTATTTTTAAAAATGACATACAGTTCTCACATCTACTCAGACATATCCTAAAACAGCAGATCCAATGGGGGAAACACATGATTCTTATGAGTGCTTTCTATATTATTTATGGTTTAGATCTGTTGGCTCATCCTAAAGCCTATATTCTTAGTATTTTACTGTGGTGGTAGTGGTAGTGGCTATGGAAAATGAGACCCTGAAACTTGGTGCTCATGGAGACATTCGGATCTATTACTAAAGTGTTGGCAATGAAAACATTTGGGCAGAGTAAATTAAGGATGTATGCCATAAAGATTGCTTAGATAATATGCATCTCATCAACACAAGCCTGTGCCAGTATCAGGACTATCAAAGTCTCTATTAGCTGGAAACTGTCATCTTATGCATGCCTACAAACAAGCATGGAAGTGCCTCCTTGCTCTTCAAGCTTCAGAGACAGAGCATATGTATGCAATAGAACCTGACAGTAAGCAGCCCAGCAATTTCACTCTCTCAGCCAGGGTTTTGGAGCATATTCCTCTGGGGAAAAATTGTTGAGACATCAGGAGGGTCTTACTCTATCAACACATTTCAGCTAATTAAATGTTTGTATGCCTAGTAGACGTATTAAACAGTGTGTGGGTCAGTTGTTTTCTGTTTCACATTCGTAACTTTTGTCACAGCTCATTCTCTAATCAGCTTGTAGCAGTCTTCTCACATACACAGAGGACTGCCGGCTACTTGAAAGTGTGAGAAAGTGGGGTGTTCTGCTCAAAGATGTGACTAGCTAAAGGCAATTAGCACAAATATCAATTCAAAAGTAACACAAACCATTGAATATGGCTTCATTTTATTAATTCAATGCTGAAGTTTTAAAATTTTTATCAAATGTGTAGATATGCCAGCTTTTTAAAAATTTATTTATGTTACACCCTGACTGCAGCCTCTTCTGCCTCTGCTCCTTCTACTCCCTCTCCTCTCATCCCCTCTGCCTCCCTCATGCACTCCCCCTCCTTAACAGCTCAGAAAGGGGCAGGCCTCCCATGGTCTTCAGCAAAGCATGGCATACCAAGCTGCCTTAAAACCAAGTACCTCCCCCTGTATTTAGGCTGGGCAAGGAAATCCAGCATGAGGGATAGGTTCCCAAGAGTCCGCCAGAGCACCAGGGACAGCTCCTACTTCTATTGTCAGGAGTGCCACAAATAGACCAAGCTACACAACTGTCACATATATGCAGAAGGCCTTGGTCAGTCCCATGCTGGCTCCCTGATTATTGGTTCAGATTCTGTGAGTTCCCATGAACCAGGCTAGAGGTTTCTGTGTGTTGTCCTCCAATGTCTCTGATCCCCCTTGACTCCTACAGTCCCTCCTCCCTCTCCTTAACAGGACTCTAGGGAGCTCAGCCCAATGTTTGACCCTGGGTCTCTGAATCTGCCTCTATCAGCCATTGGATGATGGCTCTCTGATGACAGCCAGGGTAGTCACCAAACTGATCACAGGGGATGGCCAGTCCAGGCTATCCACTGCTGTCAGGAGTCTTAGCTGGGGCCATCCTTTTAGATTTATGGAAGTTTCCCTTGTATCAGGCTTCTACCTAACTCCATAAAGCCCCCCTTTCCAGTCATTTCTCCCAACCCTGTCCTCCTGCACCCATCCCCAACCTGATCAATAGAGTTCCCATGTCCATCCCCAGTTCACCTAGGAGATCTCTATTTCTACTTCCCAGGGAAATCTATGCATCCTTCCTCTGGCCCTCCTTATTACCTGGCCTCTCTGGGTCTGTGAATTATAGCATTGTTATCCTCTACAGTTAATATCCACTTATGAGTGAGTACATACCATGTTTGTCTTTCTGGGTCTGGTTTACCTCACTCAGGATGATCTTGTTCTAATTCCATCCATTTGCCTTCAAATTTATTCATGTCATTGTTTTTACCAGCTGAGTAATACTCCATTGTATAAATGTACCAAATTTTCTTTATCCATTTTTTGGTTGAGAGGCATCCAAGTTGTTTTCAGGTTCTGGCTATTACAAACAAAGCTGCTATGAACATTGTTGAGCAAGTGTCCTTATAGTATGATTGTGTATCCTTCGGATATATACCCAAGAGTGGTATTGCTGGGTCATGAGGTAGATTGATTCCCAATTTTCTGAGAAACTGCCACATTGATTTCCAAAGTGGCTGTACAAGTTTGTACTCCCACCAGCAATAGAGGAGTGTTCCCCTTGCTCCACATCCTCTCCCACATAAACTGCAATTTGTGTTTTTGATCTTAGCCATTTTGACAGGTGTAAGATAGAATATCAGAGTCATTTTGATTTGCATTTCCCTTATAGCTAAGGATGATGAGTATTTCTTTAAGTGTTTCTCTGCCATTTGAGATCATTCTGCTGAGAATTCTCTGTTTAGGTCAGTGCCCTATTTTTAAATTGGATTATTAGGTTTTTGATATATAGTTTCTTGAGTTCTTTATAAATTTTGCAGATCAGCCCTCTGTTAGATGTGGGGTTGGTGAAGATCTCTTCCCATTCTGTAGGCTGCCTTTTGTCTTATTGACAGTGTCCTTTGCCTTACAGAAGTTTCTCAATTTCAGGAGATCTCATTTATTAATTGTCAATCTTAGTATCTGTTCACTGGTGTTCTACTCAGAAAGCTTTTTTCTTTGCCAATGCATTCAAGGCTACTTTCCACTTTCTCTTCTATCAGGTTCAGTGTAATTGAATTTATGTTGAGGTCTGTGATCTACTTGGACTTGAGTTTTGTGCAGGGTGATAGATATGGATCTATTTGCGTTCTTCTACATGCTGGCATCCAGTTATGCCAAAATCATTTGCTGAAGATGCTTTCTTTTCTCCATTATATAGTTTTGGCTTTTTTTGTTGAAAATCAAATGTTCATAGGTGTGTAGATTTATGTCTGGGTCTTCCATTAGATTCTATTTATCCACCTGTCTGTTTTCATGCTAATACCATGCTGTTTTTATTCTATAGCTTTGTAGTAGAGTTTGAGATCCGAGATGGTGACACCTCCAGTAGTTCTTTTATTGTACAGGATAGTTTTAGCTATCATGGTTTTTTTTTTATATTAAGTTGAATATTGTTCTTTCAAGATCTGTAAAGAATTGTGTTAGAATTTTGATGAGGATTGAGTTAAATTTGTAGATTATTTCTGGTCAGATGGCCATTTTTTACTGTATTAATTCTACTGATCCATGAACATGGAGCTCTTTCCATCTTCTGATATCTTCTCTAGTTACTTTCTTCAAAGCCTTGAAGTTCTTGTCATACAGGTCTTTCACTTGCTTGGTTAGAGTTACTCAAAGACATTTTGTATTGTTTGTGGGCACACCAGATTTTTAAAAATCAAGTTATTTATTTATTTATTTATTTATTATTAAAAAATTTTATTCATTTTACATACCAACCACAGATCCCCCTCTCATCCCTTCTCTGACTCCCACCCAACCTCCCTCACCCACCCACCCCTGTGGTGATATTTTAATTGTGCTGAAATGTGATTTTATTTGTGTGTTAATAAATAAAGTTTGCCTGAAGATCAGAGGTCATTAGTGAGCCAAGAATAGAAGTCAGGGGGTGGTAACCCATTCCCTTAATCTGATCACATGGCAGGCAGAGTCTCTGTGTGGTCAAGGACACAGCCAAGCGTGGTGACCTGAGTCTTTAATCCCAGTACCAACCATAGAGACCAGGAGGTCTGTATAGACAGGCAGTTACAAGGAAGTCATGTGGCTGGGCTTAGAGCCAATGAGAAGGCAGAACAGGAAAGCAATAAAATGCAAGACACACCAAAAGAAGGTCTCTCACTCAGGGAAAGTGACGGCAGCAAGTGATAAGCTAAAGGTAGTCTTGGCTCTTTGCTAGTGCTCTGATCTCTTGGGCTTTTAACTCTGCATTTGGCTCTGTGTTTCGTATTTAATAAGACCATTTTGAATTTTGTCTATACACCCCCATCCCGTCCTCCAAGAGGATAAGTCAGCAAAGCCTGGTATAATCAGTTGAGGAAGGACCAAGCCCTTCCCCCCTGAATCAAGGCTGAGCAAGGCATCCCACAATAGGTAATGGGCTCCAAAAAGCCAGCTCATGCACCAAGGATGGATCCTGATCCCACTGCCAGGGGCCCCTGAAACAGACCAAGCTACACAACTGTCTCCCTTATGCAGAAGGCCTGGTCCAGTCACATGCAGGTTCCACAGTTGTCAGTCCAAAGTTCTTGAGTTCCCATGAGCTTAGTTCAGTTGTCTCTGTAGATTTCCTCACCATGATCTCGACTGCTCTTGCTTATATTATCCCTCTTCCTTCTCTTTGATTGGATTCCCAGAGCTCAGCCTGGTGCTTGGTTGTGGATCTCTGCATCTGCTTTCATCATTACTGGAAGAAGGCTCTATGATGACAGTTAGGACATTTACCAATCTAATTACCAGGGTAGGCCAGTTCAGGTACCCTATTCATTATTGCTAGTAGTCTAATCTGGGGTCACCCTTGTGGATTCCCTGGGAATTTTCCTAGCAACTCTTACCTCATAATGTCTCCCTCTATCAAGATATCTCTTTCATTGCTCTCCCACTCCTCCTCTCCCCCAGCTTGACCATTCCATTCTCTCATGTTTTCATCTCCCATCCTCTCCCCTCTATTGCCTACCCCCCATCCCCAGTTTACACATGGGGATCTCATCTGTTTTCCCTTCCCAATGTGATCCATGTGTCCCTTTTAAGGTCCTCTTTGTTTCCTAGCTTCTCTGAAGCTGTGAGTTGTAGTCTGAAAATCAAGTTATTAAGGTTGTTAAATCTTAATTAACTTGAGAGTGGAGGGCAACAAAGAAAGGGTTCAGGGGAGGGTAACTAGGAGGACTGGAGGGAGAAAAGGAAGCAGAGAAAGTGCTATAATTCTATTTCAGTGAAAAACGTTAAAGAAGAATCAACTAAATCAGCATTTGTATAATATAGCAATAATTTTTCCTCATTTCCTTTTTCTTCCTTGCCATGTACTCACTGACATGATACTGGGCTTCTTAAGGGATTTTTATACAAGTATAAAATACATGCATATTTCTGCTTGTTATTTTATTCGTTTTTCTTTTTTCAGACAAAACATTTTTAACTCTTTTAAACATTTATCTTGTATCTAGCCATCTAATCTATATATCATCTATCAATTGATTGATCTTTCTAAGTTTCTTTATGTGTACCATGTATTATATGTATCATGATTCTAAATAATAAGTTTATTACCTTAAAATTGATTTTATTTTGAACTGAGACCTAAAAGCCAAATTGTGCATACTTATGATGTCTTGAGATATTTTGTTATAAATATAAATTATATAATATTTAAATCAGGTTAGAAATATTTAATTCTTGGAACATTTCACTTGTATATTGTGAAAACCCTTAAAATCCTTTCTCTTGACTCTTTGAAGTATGCAGCTCACTGTCATTACTATAGTCATCCAATTGCACATGGGTACCTCAGAATTTCTAATTTATGTGTAACTACAGCTTGTTACTTAGCTTTTCTCCACCTGATCCTCTGTTTTACTCACTTCAGTCTCTTGTAACCATACTCTACTCTCAGATTCTATTTATGAGTGCTCTCATGTGGCTCCGACCTCTCTTTGTCTGGCTGATTTTATTTCACATGGTTTCACCCATGTTGTCACAAATCATTTCATTCTTTGCTATGGCTGAGGGACTTTTTTTTTTTGGTGTAAGTGGAACAAATTTTCTTTATTCATCCTTGATAAACATTTGAGTTGTTCTTATTTTTGGATGATTGTGAACAGGGCTGCAATTAATAAGAAGTACAGATGTCTCTTTGCCATAGCAATTTCACTTATTTTGGACATACACACAGTAGTAAAATATCCCAATCAATAGTAGTTCTATCTTTACTTTTCTGAAGTATGTGATTGTAGTAGTAAGTTTTCCTGTGTCCCTCCCAGTCCCACAGCCACTCAGACCCAAGTAAACACACAGAGGCTTATATTACTTACAAACTGTGTGACCTAATGGCTCAAGCTTCTCATTAGCTAGCCCCTATAACTTAACCCATTTCTATTAATCTATAAGTTCCCGCGTGGCATGGCTTACCGGTACTTTCACATCTTGCTTCTCCTGGTGGCAGTGGCATCTCTTCTCTGCCTCTCCTTTCTTCTTCCTGTCTATCTCCTTGAATTTCCTGCCTGATTTTAAGCTGCCTAGCCATAGGCCAATACAGCTTTCTTCATCAACCAATCAGAGGAACACATATTCACAGAATACAGAAAGATATCTCACAGCATATGATGGCTGGTGTTGTCAATGTAACAGAATCTAGAATCATCTGGGACACAATCTTCTGGCTATACCTGTGGGGAAATTACCTAGATCACTTTAATTAAGGTGGAAAGACTCATCTTGATCATGGATAGACTATTGATTGGGCTATATAAAATAGAGAAAGGTAGCTGTGGGCTAGAAGCATTCATCATTCTCTGTTTCTTCTCTGTAGATGCAATCTGGCCACCTGCTTCAAGTTCCTGATGCTTCAACTTCTCTGTCATGATGGACTGACTTACAAACCTATAAGTCCCCTTTTTCCCTTCAGTTGCTTTTGTCTGGGTATCTTATCCCAGCAGTAGCAGAAGAAGCTAAGTCAAGGATCCTCCATACTCTTCACCATAATGACTCAACCAAAGTACATCTCACTAAACAGCTTGCAAGGATCCTCTTTTCTGGACATACTTATATGAACTTGCTATGTTTTGGTTTTTGATAGCAGCTATTCTTTAGAAGAGTAAACTATTGTCTTACTATAGTTTTGATTGCTCTAATTATTCATGATGAAAATGATTTTCTTTTTCATATGTTTCTCTGGTCATTTATATGTCTATCTTTGTGAAATGCCTGTTTTAGATTTTTTTTTTCAGTTTGAAACATTATATTTATACCCCTTTTTAGAGAGAATGCAAACTTTGCTCTGTCTTCTTTAGTTCCTGTGATCAACACACACACACACACACACACACACACACACACACACACACACACACACACACACATTTCTACTTAACAACATCCTCTGAGTGTACTTAAATACAGCTATCTTTGTTTTGGATGGAGCAGACATCAACGGTCACATTATTAAGAGTTCAGAACTGTGTTCAAGGCTGTGCTATACAGGAAACTGAATTATGAGAATGATGTCGGTGGGAGGTCCAGTGTTACTGTAGCACCTGTTTCTCTGTGTATGAGTCTCCACTTTTCATTTCCATCAAGTTTCAGGATCTTTGTTCTTTGTATTTGGAAATGCCAGAATGATGATGTTTTCTGCTATGACTGGACCTTGGAGATTGGATCATCTATAGAACCTTATTTTAAAACCTTTATTTTTGTTCCCATTTGCCACTTTCCTCCCTGACATCTGGTGTATGAACTCAGTGCTACCAATTGGCTATTGTGTAATTTCGTTTTTTTACTCCAAAAAGGAGATTTTTTTGTTATTGTTGTTCCAAAACTGCTTCTAAAAAATTCAATTCTTCTTTTATAGATAAAATAGCTTTCTTTGTCTTTCTAAGGACCTAATACTTTTACTTTTTTATTTGATTGAATTTTTGCATGCCCTACAGAGTAATGGGTTTCATTATAATATTTACATATATAATCCTTGTACTTTTAAAAATGTATTTTTTAAAGTTCTCTTCATTACATTTGGCCACCAGATTTCTCACCCTGTTTAATGATTTTTACCTCAGTTTATGTTAGATATTTTCCTTAGATGTCAGGGATTACTCATTTGTCTCACATTCAAAATTAGTGAAAGAACCTCTGACTAGAGTGTAGGGACCTTGAGGGGATTCCTCTGTGAGCTTCACTGTGGGACTATCTGCCAGGGATTGGAATAGGGAAACTCTGATCTTCATGACTTTTATCTTGGAATAGTTACATTCTGCATGGAAGGATGCCCCAGCCACATGCTGGAGATGATGGAGGATTGTTAGTCCTATAGTCAAACAGCTTTCCATCCTCAGACTCTGCAAATATGATTGTTTTGTGGATCTGCCCGTTCCATTTATAACTGGTATATAATTCATGTCTCTTCCTGCTTTCCAATTTTCAAGCCTATTGGCTGTGTCCTTCCTCCCCGACTCCTCATCACTGTGAAATGGTGGCCGAAAGAAGTCTACTAGCCATTGTTTTGGTGAGGTGTTTGGAGAAAAGAAAGTAATTAGATATGTGCAACTTGATGCCTCTGTTTGATATCTTAATCTTCCTCAATTTATTTTTCAGAGACCAAAGAAGGAAATCCTGTGATTATTCACAGTGTGTTCAGACTTTACGGGGAAGCCGCTGCTCTATTCGTTCGATCTGATAGACATTTCTTAAGATCCAAATGTAGTCAAAGGGCAAAGCAAAATAGGCCTTGTGAAATTAGATAAGGACCACATGTGACCTCATGCCACATACATGCTATTGTAGATGCTTGAAATTTCTTCTAATTAAAAATATTTTAAAGAAGCCACTGTACCATTCATTCAATGCAAGTATTTTTAAATCTGATGATCAAAGATTTTTCTTTAAAGTTCAATAACATTCCATCACACTTTGTCTTCAAGGGGATTTAAATTATATGTGGCTTGGAAAACTATGGAATTAAGTCAAAACATTGTAAGTCTTTTAGAATTAAACACCACATCAATTTCCCAATAATGGAGGGTGCTGTTGCTACTGGCTTAGCTAACCACCAAATAGGTTAACAGACTACTTTTAAAGTTTGCTTTTATTTTTCTTCTGCTTACAATATTATCTTAAGATAATCTTCTCCCTAATGTTTGGCTGTGGGTCTACATCTGTTTCCATCAGTTGCTAGATGAAGCCTCTCTGATGACAACTGGGCTAGGCACCAATCTATGAGTATAGCAGAATACTGTTAGGCATCATTACATTGACATTTTTTCCCTCCAATTGTATCATGCAGAAGAGGGAGAGAAAGAATTGTAGGAGTCGGAGGGGTCAAATACACTACAAGAAAATCCACAGAATCACCTAACCTGGGCTCACAGGGGCTCACAGAGACTGAACTGACAACCAGGTAGCCTGCATGGGACTGACCTAGGCACTCTGTATATGTGTTACAGTTGTGCAGCTTGGTCTTCTTGTGGGACTCCTAACAGTGGGAGTAGGGGCACTCTCTGATGCTTTTGCTGGCTTTTGGGACCCTATTCTCGATACTGGATTACCTTGCTCAGCCTTAGTACATAGGGAGGTACTTACTCTTACTGCAACTTGATATGCCATGTTTTATTGACATCTAAGTGTGGCCTACCCTTTCCTGAACTGAAACTGAGGAGGAGTGACTTGGGGAGTGGAGACAGAGGGGGAGTAGGAGTGGGAAGGAACTGGAGAGAAGAAGGTGGAAACTGTAGTTGGAATGTAAAATAAATAAATAAACAAAAAACAAATAAAATCATCTTTTCCTAATGCAGTTCAATGTACCTGTGGTACCTTCCTCTAGGTGCCCACATTTCCTTTGCTCTTTGACAGTTTTCCTCCTTGTCATGTGACATATGAATAAAAGGATGTACCTAAAAAGAATTTTAAGTAGTACAAACACTTAATTCTTGTTATACACTAATGTCTCCAAAGGTAACTCTGGGTAATACAGCTGGCCAAATGTGTGAAAGTATTTCACAAAGATTAGGATATTTTGGATATTTGGATAGGGGATTTTGGATATTCATAATATTTACTTTAGAACCCAGAGATTAGAAGCAATCAAGCAGAAATTGAAGAGAGTAACCCAAGGGAGAAATGTCAAATCTCTGAAAATGTTCTTCACACTAAGTCAACATTTATTAAAAAACATTCAGTCCCCTGGCTGCACCCCGAGCTTTGTTATCATCTATTGTTCTGGTTTTTAAATTTGCTTGGTTTATCAAAACGTAAGTTACCTATAAAATGACATCCCTTCAACATTAGATATCCCAGAATTTGATGTCTCTATTTGAGACAAATATAAGACAGTCCTTTTTCTTCTTTTTTTCTTTCTTTGCTCCTTTCTTTTCTTCTTTGGGGTGAGGGATCAGAATTATAGATTAAACAGTCATAAGATTAGCAAAAGGCCATCTTGCTAAGTGATTCTCTGCCAGGGTTTGTATAGCTGCTATAAAAGGGGTGTTTGGAAATGTGTTTTGGTCCTTTTCATTGCTGCATGAGTAAACAAGGAAGGTTTGGTTGACATTTAGTGGATGGGGTCAGGAAAATACACAAGAACCACTTTGGGAGGTCTAAGACAATATGTAACCATCTTCTCCAGTTCCCAATCTGTCAGTTCAGTTAAAACCAGATGCCGGGACCCATTACAGGTGTTGGTTCTAATGTGGGAATTAAAAGCAGGACATTTAGTTTCAGTTCACAACATTTGAACTTCTGAGAAGATGTGATGGTGGACATCACATAAATTCATTGACACTGAGAGATACCATGATAGAAACTGTCACTTATCTGCATAACACACTTTCCAGTAATGTTTGATGAGAACTTCTCCAACTCTTCATTTAAATCTATTCAAATGTGGAAAAATAGGTATTTTTCATCAAATAGAATTTCTTTTACTCTTAGTTAACCAAACCAAACAAAAAATACCTATTTGGCTGGATGTGTTGGATTACACCGATTTTCCCAGCATTTGGGAGTCTGAAGCAGGAATGTTAAAGACCACAAGTGTGAAACAGCCTGGGGTAATAGTGAGTTCCAGGCTTGACCTAGCCATAGAGCAAGACTATATTTTAATGAATGATAAATAAATGTTTTATTTTTTGATTAAAAAGTACAGACTATGTAAGATCATTCTACTGGTTACTCTTTCTGGTGTTGTGATCATTACTTGACAATAAATAACCTAAGGGAGGAAGCGTTTATTGTGGGTCACTGTTTAAGAAGGGTGCACTCCATCATGGTGAGGAAGGCTCAGTGATGGGAGCACAAGGCAGCTGGTTACACCACATTGACAGTCAGGAGGCTGTGTGGACACAGAAAGGGACTTGGCTACAGAACCTCAAGCTCATCTCCAGCAGCATACTTCCTCCAGTAAGACTTGACATCCCCAAAGCACCCCAACCTACAAAACTGTGTCACAAGCTAGGAATAAGTTGTTCTAACACATTTGAGTCCATGGGACTGTATTTCACATTCAAGCCACAATAGTAGTTATTCTCAATTCCTTTATGCCGAGAAATTGTTATTATGGTTCAGATCAGGGGTTCTCAGCAGGAATGATTTGAGAACATTTGTTGTACAATTGGTTGGAAGGGAGCTTCTTGTACACAGGATACCTACCAGCATTTCTGGCCTCAACATAATAGATGCCAAAAGAAGTAATAAATTTTGCAAAAAGAGTTCTCCAGAGATTGTCAAGTGTTCCTCAGAAGCAAAAACAAAAATCAGGCCTTATTGAGAACTACTGGTTTAGAGGTGTGTGTGTGTGTGTGTGTGTGTGTGTGTGTGTGTGTGTGTGTGTGTGTGTGTGTGTGTATGTTTAAATATGCTGTCGTCTTGGGTGACTTCATGAATTTTAACATTTAACTGAGCTAACTAGCTGGATACCATGATATTTTAAAGTGTTTTTCACAGTTGTTACTTCCTAGGATTCCTGGTGTTTAGTGTCTGTATGACTTCTCCACATATGCTAGCAAGAGGATCTAAGCTGATCATATTCTTGATCACTTTGCTCATTTTAGATATGGACCAAAGCTGAAGGATGATGATGTGTGTATGTAAGTCATTTAACCTCATCTGCTTGGAGAATATCTTGGCTTCACATTGTAGTCAATTGGTTGGTAGTGTGCCTTTGCCTTTGTATCTCTCCATTCTCAGTTAGCATCTATTTGTTATTCTGGTTGGATATCATTCATTGGTGGAGCTTTGTGCAATGTGAGTGATATAAAGACATGTTTAAATACAGTGACATACATTTTCTCCTGTGCTGCTTTGACAGTTGCTAGTTCATTGTTGCTGAAATTGGTCACTAGGATGCCTGATGAGAATTCATTCTTTGAAAGAATATCATGACTCTTTTTTACATCTTCCAAGTGAATTATCCTATAGATGTTGTTTTGTGGTTTATTAAACCATGAGAAATATGCATTGGCAAGTAACAACATACAATATGTTTACACTGCAACATTTCAAACAAACACACCAGGACTTTGTTCTCTTTGCTTTCATACATGCATGGGAACGACATCACGTGACAGTTTTTAGATACATTGAGAGAACTCTTCCCAGGACTGGCTCTCACATCTCATTTCCCCTTTCCATAATAAAAAATGGTAGCTAGCCTTCTGCTATTTATCTCTCTGCCTTCAGTTTTACTTGAAGACTGTTGAAGAGTGAATATTTACTCAAAATTGTGTTACCCAGTTTCTAAGAAACACAAAAAACTCCTAGAGCAGGGATTGCTAATATTGCAATAAGGCTTCAAAATGCTTTCAAAAAATCTGGGCTTTGTGGCACATGCTTATAATTCTAGGACTCAGGAGGGATGTAGAGTAGGAAGATCAGAAGTTGAAGGTAATCCTTGGGTAAATATTGAGTTTGAGCCCAGCCTAGCCACATGAAATACTGTGTCATAGTTAGGGTTTCTATTGCTGGGGTGAAACTTCAAGGCCAAAAAGCAAATTGGAGAAGAAGGGTTTATTTGGATTACACTTCTACATTGCTGTTCATCATTTAACGAAGTCAGGACAGAAACTCAAACAGGACGGGAACCTGGAGGCAGGAGCTGATGCAGCAGCCATGGAAGGATTCTGCTCACTCTCTTGCTGATCATGGCTTGTTCAGCCTGATTCCTTATAGAACCAGGAATGGCACCACCCATCAATCACTAATTAAGAAAATGCCAGGTTTTATGGAAGCATCTTCTCAATTGAAATTCTGTCCTTTCAGATAACTCCAGCTGTGTCAAGATGGCATAAACTAGCCAACACATACCATGCCAAAAAAGGGCAAAACTTGTTCTTCAATGCTAAACGTATCTGTAGCATCAGAAAAATCTCAGAGAAGGGGAGAAAATATGAACACTCGATTGCTTGCATAGAGTGGAATAGTGCTCATTAACTACCCATGTGTTCTTCACTTTCCAGTCTTCCTTCTGTTTTATGGTTCTAGATAGTAAAATCTAGGTGTGTCCACTATAGGCTGAAGAAGTTAATTAAGCACCACTAGGCTGCTGCACATAGCTTTTCCTGTCATAGTGATTTCAGAACCTTTCTGTTCTAGTTGACATGAGTATGCAGTGGGGCAGACTGGATATCTGAATCACCAAATGAAGAACTGTAATCCCTGACCTGAACCCTAATAAAAATGTGTTAATACGTCAGCACTTCCCTTAAGCCCAAGACAAAAAAGCTGTAAATGACTGGAAAAGGTGGGAGAAGTGTGAATTGAGACACAGACAAATAACTGTAGTGGGGAAGAGATGCAATTAGTTCAATTTACAGAGACATTTAAACAATGTTTACTTTGACCAAAAAAAAATATGACTGTTGCTTGGCTATAATTTGTGTGAGGAGAATATAATTGCACTGACATTTTTTCCTAATATAAATTCTTAGTTGGAGATCTTTTAGGTCTTATTGTTGTATTTAAGTCCCAGGTAAATGTAGGCAATTGGTAAACTGAGAGCTCATTTTGTGAACTACTTTAGTGGAGAATTGATTGCTCTTATAGTAGCTGACCCTAAATAATTATAGAGACAATAAAAATTTGGAAGAAATTTAGACATTCAAATCTTTCATCTTAAAACAAAACAAAACAAAAATATTTACACCATTTCTACAGTAACAGGAAGAGGGATTCCCTTATTTTGTCCTTTTCAAATGATGGGGAGAATTGGCAAATGAAATGTGTCTGGGAAGAGGGCCACCTGGCTTTTGTATACCAGACAAGAAGGAATAAGTCAAGCCAAAGGGTTTCCCCATTAAGGAGCCAGTAGGAGGGAGGAGGATTCTTGAGCGGTGGGAAGAGACAGGGAGTCTGACTCTGGAATCCAGCCTAGATCCACACATGATTTGGAAAGCTTGATTTCACACTAAAATTGAGCCAAGGCTTAGTGAAAGCTTTAGACTTCAGCAAATGTCAGTTGAGCTTCAGACATCAGAAAAGAACCTAAAAGAAGAAGAAACAGAGCTTTGGTAGTGATGATAGCTGATTGGTGACCACTGCTGCTGTGTACTACACAGCATCACCCTCTTGTAACTCAGCACTTACTTAGTTCAGACATTCAGGATCCATCTTCTATTTGTGAAAGTTTATATCTCTTTACATATTCTTCCTGTTGAAAATGGAAACAAGACGGTTAACAATTTAAAAAAAATATAGGGAAATGGAGCTTTTGGTATCATGGTGGCTAATTTCACATGTTAAATTTGCCTAGAGTAAGGATATCTAGATAGCTGGTAAAACATTACTTCAGAGTATCTTCATAAGAATATAAGAATCTTCAAGTGAAAATTATTATTTGAATAATTTGGTTCTGTAAACAGGATCAGCCCTCACCACTGTGCGGAGTTATTATTCAATCTTTCCAATGCTGGAATGCAACAAAATGCAGAGAATGGGTAAAATTTCTTTCCTCTGAAGGTTGAACATCCATCTTCTCCTATCCTTGGACCATGGAGCTGTTGGTTTCCAGACTCAGGACTCTCCAATTTGCCATAGTGGTCTTTCTGGTATTCAGGCTTTGGAACACACACTGATTTGTATCACTGGATTTCCTGGTTCTCCAGCATGCAGGTAGCATTGTGGGTCTTGGAAGCATCTGAGATCATTTAAGCCAATAACCACAAAAGAAAAGTTCCTCTCACCTATTCTATTGGTTCAATTTCTCTGGATAATCATGTTAATTCAAATAATTTATCATTTACTGTATTCAATATCTTATAGCCCACATTTATGCAAGTAATTAAAATATGAACATATCCCATTATTGAGCATTGCCTATAATATCTTTCCCGACAATAACTTCATTAGAACTGGATACACTGGCTTGTTAAAAAACCAGTCTAGGAACTATGGGGCTGATGATTTAGCTCAATAGGTAGAGTGATTATCTAGTGTACATAATGTTTTCATTCTTTAACACCACATAAACTGTAGTAGTAGCACATGCCTGTGCTACTAATTTGAGGACTTGAGGGGTAAAGAAAGGAGAGTCAGAAGTTTAAGGTCAACTGCAGCTGCACAGTGGCTTTGCCTCCTAGCCTGAGACACAGGAAACACTGTCTCAAATGAAACAATGCGAAGCAACATAAAACAAAAACCCATTTTTGGTAATTTCTGAGATGTCTTTTGGGACTAAGAAATCAAAGAGTAGAGTAAGGCCAAACAAGGCCGGAATACAGGGCAGGAAGCCTGAGAGGGTCCTGAGCAAATGATGGGAGGCAATTCTTACAGGCACTCACTTCTATCTAGAGTCATAGTGAATACATGAGAAAGTGAACAAACTCATTATTTTTATCTGTGTAATAATGGATATTTAAACTTCAAAATCTTAGTAGGACAAAGAGAAAAGAAACAAGGAATGAGGTGCTGCTCTGGAATTTAAGATTCATCATCACTTTTTACCTTTAGTATTAGGTGTTGACACTCCAGTATTTAATTAGATGTTGAGTTTTAAAAATGCGTGTGTGCATGTGCGTGTGTGCATGTGCGTGTGTGTGTGCGTGCACCTGAGCATGCTCAGGCACTATGCCATGGCACAGGTGTGGATGTCAGAGGACAACTCCGTGGAGTTTGCTTTTTCCTTCTACCTTCACATGGATTCTGGAGATCAAATTCAAGTCACCAGGTTTGCTTCCTCTGGCAGCAAGCTGCCGTTAATCCCAACACCACAGTTTAAAGCCAAATTTGAAGCAAGCTTCATTATATACTGGCCAGGTGGGTGGGCTCTTGCCAGGTTCGTCTCTGGGTTTCCAGAAGATGGCCCAGAATCAAGCATTGCAGCTGCTTAAGTATTTCCCACCAGGTCCGGTAGGGGCAAGCATACATCCTGATGTATTTCCTGCCTGTGAACCTTCTGCCCACATGTGATCAAGCACATCCGGTGCAGATGAGTTAGACAAACTTGTTTAGGGGAGTGAAAGCACAATGCCTTGTTATCTCCATAAACAATAGCCTCCAGCATGTCAGGAACTGTCTGTTTTTGGGCAAGGGGCTTGCAGATCAGAGGCATTTTTGTTTCATGGAACTTTAAGGCATAATAATTAAAACTTAAAATGTAATTTTGGCTCTCACACTGCCTTACCTGCTGAGCCATCTCCCTCTCCTTTGTTGAGTCTTTGGTGCACTAGACAAGTCAATGTTGACTCTCCCTAAAGTAACCATCTGGTTGGTTCTCTTCTTTGGGGGTCCAGGCTAATGCTCTGGCTTGCAGTGAAACAAACCACTAGAGGAAGGCAACTCTTCTAAGTTCAGCACAACTTAGCCAGGCTGGCTCAAACTTCTGGAATTTGACACCAGGCCAGTTCATTGTAGACATTTTGAAGCAAGCACAATTTTTGAAAACAATTTGCCGATGACAATTATACTAATCTGACGTGTGCAGTAAAGCTTAAGGTGTGACTATATCAAAACCATTTTGAAAAGTACATGTAACTTCTACCATGAAGATGGGTTCTATGGCTTAAGGGCACAGGACCTGGTGTGTCTCTGACTGAGATAGAGTAGAGGTCAGCAGGCTATAAAGTACATGTGACATCTCCCTCAAGGATGGGTTCTAGTGACTGAGAAACAAAGCTGAAGTTGAAGGTCTAGGGAGGGTACAGGATAAACATTCTGTAGGATTTGGGAGAAGCCTGGCTGTACAGTTAGTAAAGGTCCCCAGGTTATTAACAACATCCATACCCAGGCTTCTGGGCGGAAAACTGGTATACATTCCTTTCATTTAGGAGAAAACTCTGTGTGATTAGCATTTGAGTTTCTCTAGAGCTTACCTGTGAGCACCTGTGTCCTCTATACTCTTCCGCCATCCAGATAGTTCTCTTTCTTTCCTTGGTGAAACACATATTTGTAACTAAAGTTTTCCTGCCTGGTCCACAGTCAGGACAAAGCTCTCTCACCTGCCAGTCCCACAGCTGCTCAGACCCGACCAAGTAAACACAGAGACTTATATTGGTTACAAACTGTATGGCTGTGGCAGGCTTCTTGCTAACTGTTCTTACAGCTTAAATTAATCCATTTCCATTAATCTATACCTTGCCACGTGGCTCGTGGCTTACCAGCATCTTCACATGCTGTTTGTCATGGTGGCATCTGGCAGTGTCTCTCTGACTCAGCTTTCCACTTCCCAGCTCTATTCTCCTCCTTGTCCCGCCTATACTTCCTGCCTAGCCACTGGCCAATCAGTGATTTATTTATTGACCAATCAGCAACACACTTGACATACAGACCATCCCACAGCACATATTCCATTATCCTCTTCCCCTGCTTGAGATCTGTTAGTCCCCTCTCATAATCCCTTTCTAGTTTTATGAACACACACACACACACACACACACACACACACACACACACACACACACACTCACATATTTTAAATATAGGTTTTATACATGAGAGAAAACATGGTATTGTTTTTTTCCAATCTGGCTTTTTTAAAAATATAATAATACTCCATTTTACCTGTTTTTTTTCCTTTTGTACAAATGTCATGATTTTATCTTTCTTCATAATTGAATAAAATTTCATCATGTATATGTACCACATTTTCTTTATCCATTAATTTTTCAATAAACATTTAGGATCGGTTGCATTTCCTGGTTATTGAAGATAGTGTAGCATAAACATGTTCAAGTATCACTGTATTTGTTGAATTAGTTTCTTGGTTATATGGTTTCATGCCTAGGAGCATAGCAAGATCACATGGTCATTCTATTTTTAGGGTTTTCATTCTTGTTTTGAGAAAGAGTCTTACTATATAGTTATGGTTGGCCTGAAAATCACAATGTACACAAGACTGGCTGAGAACTCACAGAGATATGTCTGCTTCTGCCTTCCAAACGCTGAGATTAAAGGTGTGCATCACCATGCCAGGCTATATTTTAGTGTGGTGATAAATTGTGTCCCCCAATATATTATGTACCCTAATAAATCTGTCTGGGGATCAGAGAACAGAGCCAGCCACTAAATTAGACAGAGAGGCCAGGCAGTGGTGGCATACACCCTTAATCCTATCCCTGGGGAAGCAGAGATCCTTGAGTTGGATCTCTGTGAGTTCAAGGCCACACTGGAAACAAAGCCAGGCGTGGTGGCATACACCTTTAATCACAGGAAGTGATGGCAGAAAGCAGAAATGTATGTAAGGCGTGAGGACCTGGAACTAGAAGGTTTTTAGCAGCAGTTCAGTGGAGATACATTTGGGTGAGGACTCAGAGGCTTCCAGTCTGAGGACACAGGATCAGCTGAGGAGTTGGCAAGGTGAGGTTGGCTATGGCTCATTCTGTTTCTCTGATCTTTCAGCTTTCACTCCAATATCTGGCTCTGTTTTTATTATTATTATTAATGAGACCATTTAGCAATTCGTCTTACATTTTAGTTTTTTGAGAAACCTCCTTAGGGATTTGCATAGTGGATGCATTCTAATCATCACAGTGTAGGGATTCTTCTTCCCATACAATGCCAGCTTTTGCTGTCATTAGACACAGAAGATTTTAAGGCAAAAAAAAATAAATAATACTACTTCATTACTGAGAATTCTTTGTGTGGAAGTAAAGGAAACAGAATGGAAAGTAAAGGAAACAGAATGGAAATCATGGAACCAGAATCAGTAACTTGATAAATGACAGTAATTTTTTAAAATATAGTTTATCATTTTTAAAAGATGATGCTTGTCTTAGTAAGGGTTTCTATTGCTGTGAAGAGACGCCATCACCCCAGCAATTCTTATAAAGGAAAATATTTAACTGGGGTGGCTCACTTCAATTCAAAGGTTCAGTCCATTGTCATCATGGTGGGGAGCATGGTGGTGTTCAGGCAGACATGGTTCTGGGAGAAGTAGCTGAGAGTCCTAGATTTTCCAGGCAACAGAATATGGTCTAAAAGCACACTGAAGCTTGAGCAAAAGAGACCTCCAAGTCCTTCCCCACAATGACACACTTCCTCCAACAAAGCTACTTCAACAGGGCCACAACTCTTAATACAGACATTCTCTTTGAGCTTATGGGGGCCAATTACATTCAAACTACCACAATGCCCAAGCAGTGGTTCACTCATAAAAGATAGACCATATATTTGATTCTTACCTTTTACCTACTTTAAAGTTAATTATGCAAAATAACTTTTTAGGACTTTTAGAAATTTTAAAAATTAGAAAACATCTTTTAATATATCTACAAGGAGAATTATAAAATTAGGATCAAAACCACATAAATTAAAATGCTAAAATTATTTGATTAAATACAAATATCAATATATGTGATAAAGAGATTTCTATAAGTAAAAATAGGAAGGTAAAAGTATGAGCTATAGACTAGTAGATCATTTTATTGCATACAATGAGAGAGGACTAGAATATGGAATTTACAAGGAAGCCTTAAGAAGTACTATTGTAAAGATTAAAACCCAGTCAAAGGACACAAACAAGCTATTTAACTCTTTGAGGAAGTTTAAAACACCCAAAACCCAGTAAAAATAGGTTCATCTTAATTGATTATCAAAAATTCAGTTTCAAAACAAAATACCATATAGTTTTAAACTTATTAGATTTATAGAAATGAAGGAAATTGTAAGGTTATGGGCAATGGGATCCCTCATACATGAGGCACCAAAAGATATATTGGTAAATCCTTCTTCAGCATCTATCTTATACTGTATGGTCAAGTTTGAGAGGCATGGTGGATATGAAGAAGATCATTTATTTTATAATATATATAAATATCATGAATTTCCTTCTCTGTTTCTGTGATATCCTGTCCTATCAATGCTTAAAAGCAAAAACAAACAAACAAACAAACATACAAAAAATCCCAACATCCATGAATTTACAGCTCTGGCAGCAAATGAGTTCTATCAACCAGAGGCATGTGATGGAGTAGAACAGGCAGAGATCTCATAGCTGCTTCCTTGTGGCTATCAGGGACAGTAATGGAAAAGACGGTTTTCTCTTATCCTGGCTTCATGCGGAGGAGGGAAGAGAACACAATTGTTCAGAGCTGTCATTTCCTGATCCTGGAATCACAGCCACAGAACTTGGTGATCATGTGTAGCTTTAGCTAAGCAAAGACCGGTATAATGTCTCGTGTATCTGTGTTTTTTTTTTTTTATCACTTTTAACTTACAGAGATAGTATGATTAAACTTCTTAAAAATCTATTCTCCTGTTATGTTTGCTGTTAACGCCACCTCTATGTGAGAATTCAATGTGTTGTTTATGTATTTGTGCAGTGGTCTCCTTAACATGTGCTTCTACAAACATGAACTCCTCAGGGCTCAGTAGTAAAACAAAACAAAACAAAACACCACATCTAATCTATTTCCAACAGAGAAGTATCCTATACAGTGTAAGATGCTTGCAAAATCATTGAAAAGACTCAAGATCTGTTCTCCAGACACCAGGAATGGTTCATAATGACACCACCGAATGAGCTCCACAAAGAACTTTCAACTTGGCTCCAATCCGAAATACAGGAAGTTAAGAGATCAGCAGTGGCTATATTGATTTGTAGTGATTCCCTAAATGTGGGGCAATTCAGAACAAGGAAGTGGTAGAACTTGAAAGAATGATATCGTTGGTCAACTATAAAAAACATAGAGGACTCTTTATTACAATTCATCTGGAGGTCTCATTGATAAACTGTTGTACTGTGGTGATATTTTGTTTGTGATCTAACAAATAAAGCTTGCGCAAAGATCAGAGTGCAGGGCTTAGCCACTAGTTAGCCATAGAGGCCAGGCAATGGTAGCACATACCTTTAATTCTAGCACTCAGGAGGCAGAGGCAGAGGGATCTTTTTGAGTTCATGGCCACTCTGGGACATTCAAGATTGATCCACTCTAAAAGAGAAACAGCGCTAGGCAGTGGTGGTACAGACCTTTAATCCTAGCACTAGGGAGGCAGAGATAGAAAGTGATCTGACTGGGTGGAAAGAAGAATATAAAGCGAGAGGACACAGGGGCTCAGGCCCCTTTTGGCTGAGAAGTTCTGGAGGTAAGAAGTCTCTCTAGTGGCTGGTTCCTTTACTGATCTTTTAGCATTTACCCTGATATATGGCTCCAGGCTTTTATTATTAAGAGCAATTAGAATTTGTGCTACACCACACTTCATTGATTTAGAGTCTGTGAGCTTTTATGAAAGTTACAAGGCCACAGCATACTGACCACACTGGATCTTGTTATTCATTCTTGAACTTGAGATGTCTCTAAATTTATATATTTCTTTGATTGCTTTTGTCAGATTTTGCCTTTGTTTTGCCTCAGTAAAATGAGGACAGTGTAATACTTAAATTAGACATTTTCAAGATTCAACTAAGTAGCAAATACATATTATTTAGGACTATCTTGGCACATGGTGACTAGATAAGATTGCAACAGAATATTAGTATCAATCCTGCATAATACCTTTAAAAAAAGAATGCAATTTTCAATAGTAAATAATAAATGCAAGTTTATTTATTAAACCAACTGATTTGTTAGTGTTTGGTCCTAAACAAAGTAAAGAGGCCTAGCAAGATAGTGCTATATAGTGAGACATTCACACACACACACACACACACACACACACACACACACACACACACGAAAGAAAGGAAGAAGGAAGGAAGGAAAATTTGAATTACAGGTTTAGAGATTGATAGATTTAACCACTCTCTTATCTAGATTTTATCAAGAATCAAAAATTTTCTGTAAAGGCTCTGGTTTCTCATGGCATAGGGGACTCTTATCCTAGGACTTGCTCCCGTCCACAACGGACACATCTCACCATGCTGGGGGCTCCATTGGGCTATCAGGCTTGTGCTGGGGGTGTCTCAGCTGACAGCTGTGGCCACCTTAGCTGTGCCCTCAGGCCGGGAGGTGAGAAGTCTCTGGGTTGTAGATACTGCTAGACCAGGCCATGCCTTCCAGGCTGCAGTGTACGGGATGGATGTCACACCCACCTAGACAATTCCAGGTCGCAGGAGTCGTTTTCTCTCAGGGAGAGTGGAAGTGGCTCCGTCAAGGCCACAGGGTGTCCAGACACCGGACAGCCTTTGAGAGGCGAGTCAGGAATCATACCACACACCTCACCAGGGTGTGCCAGGTTCAGTGTCTCTTTAGAATCAGCTCTACCAGGCAAGTTTACAATCCCAGTAATCTAGAGGTAGAGAGACAAGGCGACAACTGGTTCCAGGGCAGCCCAGGCTACTCAGCTTGACACAAGCCATGTGAGAACCCATTAATTTATCTATCAATATTTTAGACTAGCATGAAGAATAATTAGTTTCATAGGATGTTTTCATATGTAGTCTTCATACTTTTTCTCATTTTTTTCCTCCTTCCCATTCCCTTCTCTTCCCATCCAGCTGGTTCTCTTTGCTCTCTCTGTTAGCCCCAACTTCTGCTTCCATCTTTTTTTTTAATTGAAAAATCTCCTCCCTCCCGCTCTCTCTCTCTCTCTCTCTCTCTCTCTCTCTCTCTCTCTCTCTCTCTCTCTCGTCGTGTGTGTGTGTGTGTGTGTGTGTGTGTGTGTGTGTGTGTGTGTGTGTGTGCAGGTGCATGTATGCCACAGCATAAGTGTGGAGGTCAGAAGATCATCATCGATGTTCATCCTCGTCTTCTATCTTGCTCAGGACAGGGTCTCTATTGTTCACTGCTGTTGACCTATAAGCTTCTGAAGGTTCCACTGGCTCCACTTCTCATTTTACAGTAGAGGTCTGGGATTACAGATATGGACTACTGGATCAGGCTTTGCTTGGATTCTAGGGATTCAAACCCAAGTCCACATGACTGTGCAACAAGAGGTTTACCCACTGGATCATAAATGCAGCCTGACTTCTGCCTTCTTACTGCATGTCTTCTGTTACCTCCTGTGTCCCTTACCTCCCTTATGATCTCTTTTCAAAATTTCCTGTGGAGTCCCTGACAGTTGACTTTTCCATTGTCCTCTGAGAACCCTGGCTAGTACAAGCTAACTTCCCCCTGAGGTTGTATGATTTGTTATGGAACAGTCCTGTGTAGCAGGACAGGCCCCCAGACAACATTGTTCAAACTTGCCTTTTCTCTTTCACGGGTAGTTCTTGGAATGACTGCAGAATGTACTGAGAATGTATCATTTTTATCCAGACAGAAGAATGTGTTTCGAATAACCTGGGCTACGTCTTTTTCTTTGTGAGAACACAGTGTCCTGCAACGCGTGTGCTCAGCGAGTCAGGGTGCACCCAGAATTCATAAACCCAGGGTACGGTGCTTTCAGCTGTGGTGCAAGGACAGTCATGAGCAGATGTGAATCCACATACTTTGGGGAGATTTTCTGAGTCTTAAGGGACCAGCTCACCAGGGAGTTAGGCTTGGATATTCATTCTCGCTCCTGGCAGCTATAAACCTACTTTGGATGATATATTGTGTGCATGCTCTGTCTCACCTGCTTGTAAACAAATCTTAGAGACACTGAGTTTTGCTTTGGTCCTTACATTCCTCCTGATGATGGCTGGACTGTGACAGCTGGGTCTACGGTATGAAGTGTCCACCCTTGGTCCTGCTCTGACAAATTCCTCTCTGCTGTCATCAACTTTTGTATGTTTCATAAATTCATTAAAATTAAACAATTTAGAATAATTTTAGATTTTTAGAAAAATTATAAAGACAATGTAGAGATCTCCTGTGTTCCTATTCCTTCCTTGTGGAGATTACTGCTGTGGTTTGCTTTTAGTGTTGTCTTTCTCTTGGGAATGATGTTCATAAGCCCTGACCCAAAGAAAGTATGTGGAGATGTGTCAGTCAGTTCATGTACAATAAGAAAAAAACCCCAAATTTATAAAACAGAAAGAGTGCATTACTCATGGGTCCTTGAAAGTTTAGGGCTGGTAAGAGGTCTGTAGAAAGTATAAAGATGTTTGAGCTCGAGCTCTGAGTTTGGACTGAAGGAGAGAAGTGGGGACCTGAAGACTGTACCTTTGTTAGAAAGTGTACATGTTATCCCTAGGCCTTCCTTTTGGGCTATGTTACAGTGACAAAATATCCAGAGAAAAGCTACATAAAGAAAGAAGACTTTATTTTGGTTCATGTTCCACAGTTCAGTCCATCATCATGGGTGAAGTTACAGCAGCCAGAGATTGAGGCAGTTAGTTGTTCACACTGTATCCACCACCAGGAAGCAAGGGGAGGTCACTGTAGGTACTCAGTTCATTTTCTCTTCTCACTCAACCCAAGATATCTGTCCACAGAACGAATCCATCCATATTCAGAGTGGGCTTTCCCACCTCAAATACCCTAAACTAGAAACTCATTTAGAGATAAACCCAGAGAGGCTCAGTTCCATGGTGATTCCAAATCCCATCAAGTTGACAATTGGAATTAATTATCACACTGCTTCTCATCAACTTGATAATCACATAGTTTTTTAAACGTTAACATTCCTTCATGTTTTAATGAATATGAATTCAATTTATTTTTTAAAGTCCCTACAGTCTAACAATTCCAACATTGCTTTAATGTTCAAAGTCTGAGTTTCTTCTGAGACTCAAAACTTTTAACTGTGATCTATGAAATAAAAATCCATCCATTTGTCTGCAAACCTCATGATGTCATTGTTTTTCTCTGCTGAGTAGTATTCCATTGTGTATATGCACCACATTTTGTTTATCCATTCTTCAGTTGAAGGGCATCTAGGTTGTTTCCATGTTCTGGCTATTACAAACAATGCTGATACGAACATAGCTGAACAAGTGCTCTTGTGGTGTGGTTGAGCTAGAAACCCCATCCAACTACTGAGGGATCTGGATGCAGAGATCCATGGCTAGGCCCTGGGTGGATCTCTGGGAGTCCAATTAGCGAGAATGAGGAGGGTTTATATGAGCGAGAATTGTTGAGACCAAGGTTGGATAAAGCACAGGGACAAATAGCCAAACGAATGGAAACACATGAACTATGAACCAATGGCTGAGGGGTCACCAACTGGATCAGGCCCTCTGAATGGGTGAGACAGTTGATTGGCTTGATCTGTTTGGGAGGCATCCAGTCAGTGGGACCGGGTCCTGTGCTCATTGCATGAGTTGGCTGTTTGAAACCTGGGGCCTATGCAGGATCGCTTGGCTCGGCCTGGGAGGAGGGAACTGGACCTACCTGGACTGAGTCTACCAGGTTGATCTCAGTCTGCGGGGGAGGCTTTGCCCTGGAGGAGGTGGGAATGGGGGGTGGGCTGGGGGGAAGGTGAGGGGGGCCGGAGGGGGGAGAACAAGGGAATCCGTGGCTGATATGTAGAACTGAATTGTATTGCAAAATAAAAATAAAAAATTTAAAAAAATCAAGTGACACAGTTCTAATATACAATGTCACAGAGTAAACATCTCCATTCCCAAAGATCGGAATAAGAATATAGGAGAGAACTACTGGTCTAAAGTAAGACTGAAATCCATCAGGACACACACCAAATCCTGTAGTTCTGTGTCTGGCATCTGGAGCTCCTGGTCAAATCATCTGGACTCCAAAGGGCTTGAGTAGTTCATCTCCCCAATTTTGTTGCTGTAACAGTATAGCCTCTCTTGTGGCTACCTTCATTCCATTCCTGTAGCTTTTTTCAGTGGGTATCCCATGATCTTGGCATCTTAAACATTCTGGTGCTCCCACTGCGACTTAGGCTTCATCTTCAGAGCTTTATGTTGGGGTTTCTTAGGGTTTTTGCTAAATATTGCCTTGCCTCAGCCACTGTCTGAACCTTTACAGAAAGACTCCAGGACTCCATCATTTTTCTATATATATATATATATCTCCAAGATCTCACCAGAATGGCTCATTAAGTTCTGCTTACAGTATTTAAGGGCTTTTCTAGCCTGCAGCTGCAAACTCTTCTACGTTCCTCCTACAATCCACCTGAAAAGGCATAAGAACTGCATATCCCGATTTATAATAGGAAATATATCTTGGTACCACTTTCCTGTATTAATTACTTTACTTAATGTTGGGGAAAATATTTTGAATAAAGAAACTTAGGGAAGAAAGGATTCACTTTGGCTTACAGTTTGAGTAGAACTCAGTCAAACTGCATGTACTATTCGTAAGCGGAGGGAAACAAAGCAGATACTCAGTTACAACCCACACTGGGTGCATCTTCCCACCTCGGTTAATCTAATGCATAAATTCCCTGACAGACAAAACCATAGATTCATTCCAAAGTGATTCCAAATCTCACTAACTTGACAGTTGTGATTCACCACCGTGCTGGTTAAAAAGTTCATTGTCATTCCCAAGCTGGGAATTATGCTGATTTTCTGGCCAGTGGATTAAGGAATAAGTGGGTTGTAATGCAAAGGCTGAGAGTTAACAAGACCAAGGTGACAAGATATAATTATGATTGTGTTCCAAATAATTTATGTCAGGCCTAATTATATTAAACAAATTCACAGTAAAAATCCCTTTATAATTTCCTCCATTACTGGTATCTCACATTAATAGTTCCTAAGTAAAGCTTGATACATTCTTTTCTTATTTTATAATTTTTAACACATTTTAATTTATTCTTTGTTAATTTTACATCATGCACCCTAATCCCACTCATTTCCCAGTCCTTCCATGTCTGCCTTCCACCCTTGTAGCCCCTGAAAAGAATAAAAAAAAAAAAGAAAGAAAAAGAAAAACCAAACAAGACAAAGAAACAAAAATACTTGCTCCTCCTTCTTTTCTGCTTCTCCATCACATATTCATTTGTCATAATGGCCTTGGGAACTGTGGTGTGCCATGTAGTATACCCCTTTGCCCAACTCATTACAATGAGTTGTTGGTCTGGTTCAAGGGCTCTAACTTCTGGTGCACCATCAATTCTGGACCCTCACTGAAACTTCTCTCAGATATACTAATGTTGCTCTGAGTCATGGAGATCCTGAGGCTATGGTTTTGCAGGTCCAGTCCCTTCACATGCTCCATGAAGTCATAGATGGGGTACATGTTGGGGTGGATCAACTCAAAGCCCTGGATATAGGCCTGAGTGGTAGCTGAGTTGGTCAGTCCAAGCTTTCACCAGGACCACTCACTGCAGATGAGGGTGAGGGCCAACTCTCCCGCACCCACCCCATCTCCTGTGTGCATGGTAGGGGTCAAAACCAACTCTCCTGTTGCTGGGGTGGGGAGGCGGGGTTGGGGAGGTGAGGAATGGGACAGTTTTCCCAGGGCTGTCTAGGGTCAGGACAACTCTCCCCATGCTCATGCCACTGGGAAGGGGCAGGACAAGCTCTCTGGTGCTCAGACCATGTGGACAGCTCTCCCATGGCCTCTCCTGGTAACACGGACCCTGGTAATACAGACCCTGGTTGCAGTAGGATGCAGACATGACCCTCAGCTGCAGCTAGCCTGGATATGACCATGGCCCTGCGTGTCAGCACAGGCCATTCACATCAGTATGGCCCCAGCAACAGTGTGGCTCTCAGACATTAACAGGGCCTCAGGTGGTGGCCCAGACCACAGGCCACAGACATCATTACACATCCTGGCTGCAGTAGGGCAATGAATCCAGACATGGTCCTTAACTGCAGCTCAGGCCCAGGATGTCACCATGATCTCAGGTGGTAGTGCAGGCCACCCAGATCAATATAGTCCCAGTGGCAGCATGGCCTCAGGAGGCACCATAGGCCACTCACATCAGCCTTTCCCTCACTGCTGCAGTTCTACTTCTCTTCACAGTGTAGGAACTACTGTGTTTTCCTTTCTCTCCCATTTCTCCACCATGTACCTGTTCATCACAGTGGCACCTGCCTGGTGGGTCTCCTTCTGCCCACCCAGGATGCAGCAAGCCTCCATACATTCTAATTAACTAAACCTCAGTATTTTATTCAGATACATTTTCTTTCTTTTTTTGTCTTTATTAAGAAATTTTGTATTCATTTTACATACCAACCACAGATCCCCCTCTCTTCCCTCCTCTCACTCCCCCCAGCCTTTCCCCCCACCCTGCAAGCCATCCCCCATTCCTTCCTCCAAAAAGGTAAGGCCTCCCAAGGGGAGTCAGCAAAGCCTGGTACTTTTAGTTGAGGTAGGTCCAAGCCTCTCTCCCCAGATATTTTTTCTTAGCATTTTTCTGTACTAAGATCTTCAGGATAGTACTTCACCTTGGATTGTTGTGCCTCTTTTGATAGTTTTTTAGACTTTCCTTGTTTTTGACACTATATATATGTGTGTGTGTGTGTGTGTGTGTGTGTGTGTGTGTGTGTGTGTGTGTGTGTGTGTGTGTATGCTTACTGAACAGGGTATAGTATAGAATGCCACTCCATTACAAATACTTGATTCACATTCCCATGATTAGACTGGTTTATTAGACTGTGGCTTTAAAAATACTTTGTGTTTCTTTTTTATTTTTACTTTCCCCAGTTCTCTTCCTTACAATTTCTCTCCTATCTCCTCCATCACATTTCCTCCTACACTCATGCTTTCTTTTACAGAAACCATCCTTGAGACCAGTTAGTGCTACATATATGCACAAAGGTACTGGACCATCTACTACAACATGGATAGTCTCAAAGAGTCCGAATCCTTGAAGAAAACCGACTTTCCACAAGATGTCATCAACTGGCAGGAATTCCTATGTTAGGGGTGGAATTTTATGAACCCCTTCCCCGTCCATATTGGGGTTTTGACAGGATGTGTCTTGCAATAGCTTCAGCAGAAATTGTGGATCCAGGTTGGTGACCAGATATGACTCTGAATAAGACCCTGAGGCATGTGCAGAGTCCCACATCTCACAGTGAAAGCTGAAGACCCATGCAGAAACCAAGTTGAAAAAAGACAATACCTGGCCCCCAGAAAAAGACTTGAGGTAGAGCCTCTGGCCATAAAAACAAGTCCCACAGAGGGAAACAATACCTCAACCCTACTATTACTTACTACCTACGATTTTAATGCACCACTGAAAGAAAAATGGGACTTGATTAAAAATAAAAATGTATGAAAAGAAAGAAAATATTAGCAAACTAACTGAAGATGTATAAGTTCCAGCACAGAAACAGAAACAACATGAAAAACCAGACATGTCTCCTCTACAAATCAGTAATTCCATAAAAGTGACACCTAACAAAAATGACTTAGAAGAACTTATAGATAAACAATTTGAAATAATGAGTCTAAGTATGTTCAACAAAAACAAGGACAGAAAGTGATGAATGAAATAAGGAAGTCAATGCAAGATATAAAAACAGAATTCAGTAAAGAAAGTTACTGAGGAAAAGTAAAGCTTAAATGATTCTGGAAATGAAATGCCTATTTGTCAAATAAAATTTAAGTGAAAAGCTTTACCAATAGAGGAAACCATGTGGAAAACAGGGCATCAGGGCCCAAAACTGAAGTAGAAGAACTATGTCACTCAACAAAAGTCAATTATAAATGTATAAGAATCCATGAATGAAATATGGACAAGCTTTGAGAGAAGATGAAAAGAACTAACCCTCAGACTAGGGCATACAAAAAAGAAGAATAACATACCCCAAGGCATAGAGTGTATTTTCAAGAAAATCATAGAAGAAAAATATCTACATTTAGAAAAATAGATGCCAATCTAGATACAAGAGGCCCTCAGAACTCTAGACCCAAAAAAGAAACTGTCCATGACATATTATAGTTAAAATATTTTAAAAAAAACATAAAGAAAACGTTTTGAAAGCTGCAAAAGAAAAAGGTCAAGTCACTTATAAAGGCAGGTTTACGAGAATAGCATCTGATTATTTAATAGAATCTTTTAAAGCTTGATGGGCCTGGTAAAATGTATTCCAATGTCTGAAAGATCACAACTGTCAATCATGCCATTATACCCAGCAAAACTATCTTTTAAAATCAAGAGAGAAATGAGAATTTCACAGGAAATAAACGAGCAATACCAGGGTAATTAATTGATCAAAAGAAATAAAACAAAACAGTACAAAATTAACAAATTGACAATAATTAACAAACATGTTTCAATAATAAAACTGAATGTTGATTATCTCAATTACCGAGTAAAAAGACATAGATTCATAGATTGGAAATTATTTCTTTTTCTTTTTTTCTTTTTCAACTATCTATTTTGAAATATTTTGTTCTTCAGTATACTTATTCATTCTGCCATTGTCATGCTTTTAATTTTGCTTAATGTACTTTTTTGTAATTTTATAATTAATTTAATTTTGCATATCAGCCACAGATTCCCCTTTCCTCCCTCCTCCCACCCAAGGCAAGGATTTATACATGAGTTTTAAGAACTGCTTTTATCTTTGTCAAGTTTCATTGCTAGAGTGTTGGGTCACTTTTCTGAAGTTCATTAAATATCTTCAAGACAGTTATTCTAAATTCTTTCAGAGACCATACATGAGCCTCCATGTCTAGCTTTTTTCTTATTCCACCGTTGAGCTAGTTTTGCTGCTTCAGCAATAGAGGGTGATCCCGGTACAGGCTTTATGTTTTGCTGACTTGTTTAGCACAAACTTGGAGGGTACCAAGTGAAAATAGTTGTTTCTTATTTGCTGGGGTAGGTTCAGGCACTGTGTCTACAGCTCTTGGTCTGTGTTCAGGTGCTGGGAGGCCAATTCCTAGACTGTATTTCTGGGCACCAATATCGCAATGCATAATCCCATGACCTGTTAAGACAGATCATATAATACTGAGTAGTACTAAGGATTATACTTCTATGGGATTCCTAATTCTGATTTGGTTTGATTCATGGCCCATGACAATTATAACTACCTCATGAGATGTTGGCCAGAACCAGTCTGATAGCTTTGTTTGAACATGTCTGATTGGCACTAAGCATGTTCCAGAGGCTCTTTCACAGATATAGGGATATGGGATATAGGCCCAAAAGATCCATTCCATGCTAGATTTAACCAGCCTGCTGCTTGATTTAGAGCAAAGTTTTACGTTACTGTCCCATCCTATCTCAAGCCAATATAGCCTTACTCCATGCTATGTTGCCCACCAATGGGACATATGTTGGTGAAGACACTTCCTTGGCAACCATGTTTGATGCTGAGATTTGCCATACCTCAGTTTCACAGCTAGAAGTCCATGAACAGTGTCAGGAGATCATTCAAGCTGGTGGCAATGCATGGTGAAACCTGAGTTTATCCCACAGGAATACAGGTGTTTTTTGGATGCTGTGGCAGGTATAAAGTCTGTCTGTGAATATTGTCCTCGCAACAGTTGTGATACTCGAGAATGAGGGAGGGATGTGGGGACAGTCCCTTAGTCACCAAGGTTGTTGTTAAACTGGGTTGCACCTGAATTTCCTTGCATCAGGAACTGTACTGTCTGAGAGAAATTAAAGTGGTATGCCTCAGTTCTACCCTACGTCAGGGCTGAAACAGTGATTGTCCCACCAGAACATGGCATTTTCCATGATACCATCAAGTTCACTACTGGATTTCACCAAGGCTGGTGTGTTTTACACAGCTCTCCAAGACAAAGCCCTGTGCTGGTGTGTGTGTGTGTGTGTGTGTGTGTGTGTGTGTGTGTGTGTGTGTGTATGTGTGTGTGTGTGTGTATGTGTACCCTGGTCTCCAGAAAGAAAAGTCTTCTAAATCCTGTTGCATGAGGTCAAAGAATGTGTGGTGGAGGCTGTTCTTTGACTATCTGGCTAAAGCAGTTCCAGAGATGGGTCAACTGGGTACTGGCCTTGGGAAAGGAGTTGTGAGGCTTTGCCCAGTACTAGGTTCCACCTTGGGAACAGGTGACACAGGCAGCTTATTTCTTCCTTTTTCAGTGCATCTCTTCTTACTATTATATGAAACCCAGGCACTATGACCTGTTACATGTCTACTGTAGCCCTTGAGAACATTGCTCACATTGTGCTGTTCAAATTGCAACCATGTGGGGAATGACATCTATTGGATTGGGCCCAGACGCTACCTTATTCCACCTCCATTTTCAAATGCTAATGTTTTCTAGATTCTATCTTCAGTGATTTTTACTCACTCTTATACTTCTTGGTTGACTTCCTCTGATCTACTTACTTTAACTACACTGTAATAATTTCTTCTGGGCATGGAGGCATCTGCTTGTGATCCTGTCACTTGGGATGTGGTAATAGGAGGCCCAGGACTGTCAAGTGCAACTTTGACTGTGTAGTGAGTTTGAGTTTGAGGCCAGCTGGGCTGCAGGACACCCTGTCTACACAAAAAGGAACAAGGAAAAACAAAACAAACTTGCCTTCAAGGAGGTGGGAATGGGGGGTGGGTTTGGGGGGAAGGCTGGGGGCAGGAGGAGGGAGAAGAGGGGGATCTGTGGTTGGTACATAAAATGAATACAAAATTTCTTAATTAAAAAAAAAACAACACTTTGACCTTGTGGTGATTGATTTTAAGCATTAACTTGATTGGATTAGGAATGTCCAAAATCTGTAGAACTCTAAAATCTGTGAAAACTTTATTTTGAGTATGCCTGTGAGGTTGCTTCCAGATGTAATCACATGCATCTGAGTGCATTGGGTAGGGAAGAACAGCTTTCCATGCACGCCTGCACCATCTGAGTGGTTGGGTTCCTGAGACAATAAATGCTGGTCAGTTTGTATCACTCTCAGAGCTAGAGTGTTCCATGATCTACCATGAACATTAAGATTCCAGGCTTTCTGGTCTTTAGACTCCAGGACATGGACCAGTGGCTTGTTCTCTGTATTTCAGCCTTGAACTGGGCTCTGCATTTTTGGCTTCCATGGCCTCTGAGTTATTCATACTTAAACTCAGCTGTGGTACTGACATCTCAGAATCTCTAGCCTGAAGGTGACACAGTGTCAGACCTTTCAGCTGGTATAATCATGTGAACTGATTTTGCTCATAAATATTCAATCATCTATTTAGACACATAGTCCATTAATTTTGTTATTACATACTTTAATCTTTTTCTTGTGTGTGTGTGTAATCTTTTTCTTGTGATGTGATGTCTCTATTCAACTATTGTTATGGACATCTCTAATTGCATATCGAACATATTTCTATATAAAATTAACACACATTTTCTAGCTAACCCCACAAAACCTGATGTAGCCGGGCGGTGGTGGCGCACACCTTTAATCCCAGCACTTGGGAGGCAGAGGCAGGCGGATCTTTGTGAGTTCGAGGCCAGCCTGGTCTACAGAGCGAGATCCAGGAAAGGCGCAAAGCTGCACAGAGAAACCCTGTCTCGAAAAACCTAAAAAAAAAACAAAAAAAAAAAACAACCTGATGTAGTTTGTATCTTTATATCTATGAAATACTACACTAGGCATGACTCTCGCAAATCATAAACTTCAAACTGCATTTAATGTTTCCTTTGTCATGGAAGCCATTATCACCTCTCCTACTTCCAGAACACCCGGAAATGCCTTCTGTTCTGCAAACCCACTGCTGCTACTCTTGTCCCTCACCAGTGGTCTTCTAAGTCAGTGCTTCATAGACTATCACGTGTAGAAAGATTGCTACAATGAAAGTTGTTTTGATAGAACCTACAGTTTGTGATTTAGTAGGTCTGAAAAGGTATGTGAAAATTTGCATTTCAGATAAATTGTCTAGATGATTCTGATTTTGTTGGTTTAAGGACCAAACTTTGAGGATCACTGTCCTAGCTTATTCCAAGAGCTATCTCATGGGTCTGCCTGATTCAGTTTGGGATTTCGTCCAAGCCATATTTCACGCGATTGTCTCAATTCTGAAGCACAAATCTACTTAAAACCCATGATTGCTATTTGATGCATTTGGGCCAACCAAGTGCCTGGCACGTGTTTCGTGTTCAGTGTTTGTACAAACTCGTTAGGCTTTGAAGAACGAGTAGGATTTGTATAGGAAGAGTTGTTCTCCCATGTGGGTGAAGAGACATGGGGGAGCCAAGGGAGTGGATGAACTGTTAGTCGAAATGATGTTATAATGAAACAAAGCTTTGGTGGATGACTGTTGCTAAATAACACACACACACACACACACACACACACACACACACACACACACACACACACCTATACACAGTTAGGAAATTACCTTAGTTGGAAAAAATGAGATTTTAATTTCCACAAGAGTAGACAGAAGCTCAATATTTCAAACAGTGTGTGTGTGTCTAATACAAGTGTGCACATGTGTTTGTACACATGTGGAGTTCAGAGGTTTGTGTTTGTTTTCTTCCTGGATTGCTCCTTATCTTTTGAGTCAATGTCTCTCAACGTTAAACCTGACTTTAGCTGATCCCCTTGACTGACTGTCCGGTAAGCTTAAAGGACCCACCTACGTCTGCTCCCCTATGCCAGTTTTACATATAAGTGTGGTCATTTCTATTTCATTATGTGGATGCTGAGGATTTTAAACACAAGTCCTCATGTTTCAGTGGTATGCACTTTACCAAGTAAACCACCTGCTCATGCCAATATCTTGAACATTTTAAAGAGGTCTGTATTTGCTTTTACATACTCATCCATTTTGTATAGTTTGAGTATTAGTTTTTGCATTTCTCCACATAGCTTTTGAGAACTCAAGAAATATATATTTATAGATTGTGCCTACTTGCTTGGTTTGTGTATAGAAACTTTTCTATTAAAATTAGCTAAAGGATTTTATTTAGCTTTGCACTGTAGTCAAGAATATATTTGTTATATCCTCAGAGACTGAATATTATGATTTCCTCATGAAAGAACTGTCATTTGCTTGAAGTTTCTCCTTCAAAGATCTTTTTTATGTGGAGCACAGAAACTTGTCTCCTGAAATATTATTCATCTTATTTTGGAAAATCCATTATAAACTCCTTCTCTCCTGTCCACAAAGGTGAATAAATTCAAGAAAAATATAAAAAAAAAAGAGTTGGGTCTTGCAAGGATGATGGTTGATTGTTCCCTGCGGAGAGCAATGGCTGTCAATTAAGGTCTACAGTAGAGTCTTGTTTTAACATCTACATCTCTTTTCTTTCTGTCTGTATTTCTTCTTGAGAGCTCATAATGAAGAGCAGGGGCGGCATTTATCTTGCAACTGCTTCAACCCCCTGGAAAAGAACTGACAAATTGCTGAATCTCAGACTTTTGTTTTTGGAGGACAGAGCATTTTTCTTTTCTGTGTGGGGGACAGTGTGGAAATGCTGACCTTTAATGCGATCAGTAAGAGCAAGGAACCACAAATAAAAAGCAACAAAGAAGGATCATACATTATCACCATTTCTTACAAAGAGAGGGTCTTTTAAGGAAAGAATACGCAGACACAACACACTACCAGAATAAAGAAAATTTCTTTAAATCGAATAAATTAAGCTTAATGGAAAAAGTCATCACTTTGTCCTCACTTTTCAGGGGACTATTAAATGTGACTGGACCAGTGCCTTTCCCAGCATCCGGTGCTATTGCCCTAGATAAGGTAGCAGCCTCCAGGAAAGAAAGTTTGAAAAAAAATCACCTTCACTTTCTTCACTCCTGGTTTTAATTTGCCATTTGAAAGCTTTGATTTTCATGTATGTCATAGCAACCTATTTTGGTTCAATTAAGCATTTCCTTTTCTGTTTCCCTCTGTTCTGCTCCAGGGGAGTCGTCGTAACAGCTAAGGATCCACTACACCAGATCAGATGGCCCTTTCTTTCTGTCCTTCATTAACCCAGTGGAAGGTTTAAAAGCCTTTGATGATTCAGCTCTACAATATTTAAAGTTCTGTTTCAAACCCTTCATACTTAGGTCTTTAGGAAAGAGCTAGCTGTGTGGGCAGAACAGAGAGGAGTCTATTAAAGTCTGCAATCCTCTTAGTGACCCAGCCACTCAGTTTCTCAACAAATCTGTTCAAGTTCTTTCCACTGCCGAAAACAAAGAGAAAGTGAACGGCTAACAAAAGCTCTACCAAGAAAAATCCAAGGAGAGACCCCCATCCCTCCCAAAATAAGCCTTTGAAAGAGGGGATGCTTTAAGGGCTTCAGCACCAGAATCTCAAATCCAATGGATGAATGGAGTCTAGTCAGTTCAATCAATAATTCTCCCCTACAATACCTGAAGGGATGCTTTCATTTAGGATTCTATCTATGAATATAAAAATCAACCAACACTGCAGTCTATAGTGAGAGCTCTCTGCTCTTTGCAAACATACAGCAAACTTTCAAGGCTATATAGGTTTGGAGATTACTTTTTCTTTCCCTCTTCAGTCATTGGTTTTCGAAGGCTTTGACCAGGGCCACCCAAGGTTATACTTGTGTTCTAGTGAATTTCTCTTGTAACACTGATCTTATTTATTTGTGTTGTTCAGGACTACTTCATTCACTTTCAGTTCTTTTTAATGTACTTACTCTAATTATTAGGAATGACTGACATGTATGTGTGTTTATCAGTATGAGTGTATGTTATGCATATGCATGTACCAGAGGAGGCCAGGAGAGGATGTTGGGTCCTCTGGAGCTAGAGTTACAGGGAATTGGGAGCCTCCTGGTGTAGCTACTAGGAACTGAACTCCTCTGAAAAAAACAGCAAACATTCTTATTTATGAAGTGTTTTGCCAGCACAGGCACTGGAATTTTAATTACTGATTTCTACTGAAGACATTGCTCCCATTAAGTATTTTTGCTTACTGTTAGTTATCTATATTTGTCTGCATCTCCAACCTGAGAAATTTAAATGTTTCTTCTTATGAGTTCGATGTCCAGAATTCTATACACTAAAGCATTAATTTTTGAGGAAGGATATTGACTTCCTGTAGTCAAGAAGAGTGACTACATTTGAATGAAAGCTGCCAATACATTTACAACTATTGTAAGACCATGATTATATTGATGTGGCACCATTACATATTTCTCTTTCAATCCTTCTCCAAACCTCCTAGGTATCATCATCATCATCACCATCATTATCATCATCATCACCACCACCACCACCACCACCATCATCATCATCATCATTATCACCATCACCAACAGCAGCAGTAGTGACGATATACAAGAATATTTCTATGGAACTTCCTATGTCCCAGTGCTTTATTTTTACTAATTTGTTTAACACTTAAATAATCCTCTGAGTTGGATGCTATTATGCTTATTTACAGAAGATACAACTGAGGCATGAAATGATTGAGCCCAGGTCAGCCACGTGGCAGTCTTGCTAATACTATGATCACAGACAGTCTGATTCTTTAACTGATGCTCTTTGTAGGATGAAAGAAAAAACCACAGGGACCAGTCTCCAATTGCTTTTTGTTAAAAAAAAAAATCAGGATTATTACATATTCTTACACAATATGCGCTTATGACTTATAGGATTAGGAGTAGGGTAATAAAAGAGCTGCAAGATCATCAGTGATCTCAGAGAACTGGAGATCAGAAACCATAGCGCTGAAAACAGACATAGAAGAAAGTAAAATAAGTAGCGGGAGTCTCATGGTGAGAATTTGTTTTCCCATGGCCACTTCTGTAGCTAGAGTGAGAAGAGCAAATGAGGAAGGTAGAAACACCAAATTCTTCCCATACTGAAACTCCTGAATTGCCCTATGTAATATGTATTTATTTAATAGATGTATGGATCACACTCCCTGTTCTGTGTTATTTTACACACACACACACACCACCACCACCACCACCGCCACCTTCACCACCACCACCAAGAACAACAACTGTGTGAAAAATTACCATTATTATCAAGCTTATTTTACAGAAGAAGTGGGGCGCAGAGTGGTTAAATTGCTTGCCCAGGGTCACACAAAGCCGGGATTAGCAGAGCTGCGAATCAAATCCAAGCACACTGATACCAGCCTGTGTTTTTAATTGCGATGCCATTCTGCTTAATCCTAGTTAAGCCAGGGAATGAGAGGGCTGTCTGGCATTTTAACTCATGATTTTGTATAAAGAAGAGTAGGGACTGCCACCACAGGCTTCTCAGACATCTCTTGGCTTACACAAAATGGCACATCTGGACCTAGACATGCTCTCTTACCCATGCACAGCTTTTTTGTTGCTGTTTGCAGTCACAACAATCGTAACTCTGGGACTTAACATAGCATTGATTAAGCAGGAATTTTGGGCTTCCTCAGAAAATTCAGGACCTAGGTTCAGCATGACCATCCCACACTGAAGTAAGTAACCATGCCACTCTTCCTGTACATTGATGAATAAGCTAGTTCACATTGCATTACACTTGTTAGGCAGAGAGAGCAAAGCAAAGTGGAAGACTGAAATGGAATTTTCTACTTGGTTTGTTAATGAAATATCTAAAAGCAGTTCCCACAACAACAAAGCGCTCCAGTACCAGTAACACAAATTCCAGCTGAGTGATCAAATTCCACCTAATTAAAAATTCCTTCTCTAATTTCAGATTCTCTTTGTTTATGATCCCCTCTACCTTCTGTTCTAAATTGTTGTTCACTGTGTTTTCCGGCTGCTAAGTTCTTTATTGCATTTCTCCCTGGAGGTAGCTATATACTGATAATGGTTAAAATAATTCTGTATGTAATTATGCATGGAATATGTAAATATTTGTACATTAACTCCTGAATAAATCTAAATTAAAATGTATAAATACATTCTTCTCAGGATTTCTCTGAAAATGTCTTATATAATCACTTCTCTTTTTGAATGTGAGCTGGAGATTGGACATAGAGTTGTGATTATTTATTAATCATATGTTTAATATTCCCCATGCTGCTGTAAACCGTCTGGGGAGACATGCTGCTAAGAATAAACTCTCTCAGCATTGCAGCATGGTGCAGTCTGTTTTCTACAGGGAAAAGAAAGAAAGAGACATATCTGTTCACCTATTTTGAAGTAAATCACTAATGATTTTTATCCATTTGAGCTGAGAAGTAATTAGCAGTATGGGATAGAGGCCAAGCATATCAAGAACTTGAAAATGTGTTCTACTCGGGTATTGAAATGCTCATTTTGGATTTTTCTGTGATTTCTGTATATTTTGCAAATTTCCTTTCCTCTGGCCACAGATTGAATACTGGAAACTGGATTTTCTGAACACAGTAATTTAAAAGCTATAGCCTAATTTTATAAAGATGTAAGTTAAAACTGTATGACTTAAAAACAATCACTTAAGCCAGTTAGGTGCATTTGTTGAGATTGGTTTATTCTTTGAATGGTGCCTTAAGGTGCCTCTTCTTTCCTCCACAGTAGCTAAGCCAGAGGCAGCACAGACATTCATAGCCTCTTAGTAGAAAGTGGCCTTGCCTCATAGATTAATCATTGCTTTCAAAGGCCAAGCATTTTTGCAAAGACTTAAGTAGCTTCAAGGTCATCTGATTTTCCTTCCTGTCATAATATACAAAAATTCAAATGATGACATAATTTCATCTTCCAAATCTTCAAGACAGACTACTATATAGGCTGTTTAGGCAAACTTTCTACAGTTGAAAACACTTGGAAATTAGAGTAAGTCTATAATCCAGTGTCCTCTCATGGCAGACACTGGCCATGTAGCCATCACACAGCTTGGGAATTGGGACTAGAGATTAGTGATTCTGGATGAGGTGGTTCATGAGCATGATGGCAGTGACTCAGGAATGTGATGGAGTTCCTCATCAGGATCTCATCAGTCAGTATTGCTGTTAGGTGCTGGTGCTGGGTAGTTTTATGTCAACTTGACACAAGCTAGAGTCATCTGAAAGGAGGGAACTTCAGCTGAGAAAATGCCTCCATAAGATCTGGCTGCCAGCATTCTTTTAGGGCACTTTCTTAATTGATGATTGATTGGGGCAGGCAGCCTTGGGCTGCTGATCCAGATCTGTATAAGAAAGCAGGCTGAACAAGCCATGATGAGCAAGCCAGTAAGCAGTACTCTTCCATGGCCTCTGCATCAGCTCCTGCCTCCAGGTGCCTGCCTGGTTGGAGTTCCTGCATTTGCTTCCCTCATTGGAGTGTGACTCGGGGCATATAAGCCACGCAAACCCTTTCCCCACCAAGTTGTTCTGGATCATGGTGCTTTATCACAGCAATAGTAATCCAATTTAAGACAGAGTTATAAGTGCTTCTTCTTGGTTCAGTTTGTTGCTAATGGTGAGGCATCCTTGTAAGAAAAGGAAAAGAACTGCATATATTATAAAATACAGCACACTAAATCTATGAGTTCATTATCTGTTATTTTATTGCTGTATCTGAGGCATGTTTAGGTATGAACATTTTGACAGATGCAGATCAACAGACAGAGATCATTACAGACACCACAACTGGCCAAAATGCAGAGATCAACTAACCTTAAGGTCCCCACTCTGAGCTAATAAATTTATAATACAACCCTACATTCAGAGAGCACCACAGAAGCGGGGACAGAAAATTCTAAGATCTGAAACATCTGCCGTGATATAGTGCCATCTAAAAAGAAAAATAGAACATAAAGTGGTGGGGGATAGGGAGGTGGGGCTGGACCTGGGAGGAGTTTGGGGGAGGAGTGGAGAGTGAGTATGATCAAGATAACATTGTATGAAATTCTCAAAGAATTAATAAAATATGGCATTAATTAAAAAGTGTACAGCCACTTTTTCTCATTGGCATCCTTCTCTTTAACAAATCTAAGTCGTAAGAATAAATATGTTTAAGTCTATATAAAGTTCATTTTCTGTTTGAATCCTAAAGCTTGCCTGATAAACATTTCTTTAAATCGCGTTCTTTCTTCTGTTGTGTGTGTGTCATCTATCGGCGATGTGCATATGTGCCATGTCACGTGGTTATGTGGATATCTGAGGACAACTTGTGGGGGCAGGTTCTCTCCTTCTACTCTGTATGTTCTAGAGGTCAAACTCAGGTCACCAAGCTTGGCCACAAGGACTCACTGAGCCATCTCACTGGCCTCACAAACATCTTTTAAGAATTTCTTTCTAGGGCGGCCTTCATGCAAACATGCTAACTCAGTGCTGAGACAGGAGTGTGGTGGCTGCTAATTAGGCGCAGTGGTTCACACCTGCAATCCTACCCTCTGGAGGGAGAGCGAAGCAGGGGAATCACATCTCACTTTCAAGGCAACTCAAGGTCAACGTGATATCCCATTTTAAAATACCAAAACAAACTAACCGACTAAGACCAGTGGACAACGGCTTTGAGGCTACTGTCCTCACTTCTGTATTGTGTTTCATTTTTGCTCTGCTGAGGTAAGTCCTCCCTACGTAGCCTGGGTTGGCCTTGAACTGGAGCTCTTCCTGTCTTTGTCTCCTAAGTGCTGGGATTATCAGAGTGTACCATCGTGGCACACCTTGGCTTTTTATTATTTCTAATAATAAAGACACTTTTAGGTTTATGGCTTCCAGAAACTTTCTTATTACTTACTTATTCCTTATATGATAGATATCCTCTTGTCAGGGTGAAAGATATTCCAAATTTGTTTTAATTTGTTTAAAAATATAATTCTAAATATGAACACACATTAGCTGGGCTCAAGTCTATGAAGGGACTAATTTTCCTACATTAATGGTGCTATTTTCCTGATGAACATCCAGTTCCCCAAAGTATACGTTCAACAGACACTTTGCCATGAACTTTGATTACTCTCTTGTACACACATGTACATACACATGGTCCTCCATCTAGCCAACCCCCTTTTCCATCTCAGCCTTAGATGTGAGTGATATCTTAGCCATAGTGATGTCCTTGTCCTCTAAACAGAGTAATAGCATGGTGGGGGTGTTGAGAAGACATTTATAACAGGATAGCAATCTCGTAGAAAGAGTCTTCTCAAATGTCTACTACTTGATTGGGTGTCTTAATATTTTCTTCTCTTTTCCAGTACAACAGAAAAATACCACACAGGTGGTAAGTGTCTTTTGTTGCTCTGGGATTAAGGTAGTCATTTTCTATGACTAATAACTACATATATACACAGCAATCAAACATTTGTGGAAATTGACATGTTATCTATAAATCTATAGTGAATTTAATGAGTTTTTTAAACACACATATAAACATTTGTTTTTTTAAATTTTTTTATTATTATGTTTTTTTCTTCCTTTTTTAATTAAGAGATTTTCTATTCATTTTACATACCAACCACAGATTCCCCTATGCTCTCTCCTCCCACCTCCCCCAGCCTTCCCCCCAACCCATCCCCCATTCCCACCTCCTCCAAGGCAAGGTCTCCCATGGGGAGTCAGCAGAGTCTGGTAGATTCAGTTGAGGTAGGTCCAGTCCACTCCTCCCTGCACCAAGGCTGCCCAAAGTGTCTCACCATAGGCACTAGGCTCCAAAAAGCTGGCTCATGCACTAGGGACAGGTCCCATTCTCACTGCCTGGGGGCGCCATAAACAGTTCAAGCTAAACAATTGTCTCACTTATCCAGAGGGCCTATATGCTCAACTATGTTCATAGCAGCATTATTTGTAATAGCCAGAACCTGGAAACAACCTAGATGCCCCTCAACTGAAGAATGGATAAAGAAAATGTAGTACATATACACAATGGAGTACTACTCAGCAGAGAAAAACATTTGTAATATTTTTCTTTCTCTATTCTAATCCCAAATCTGGGTGGTTTATTATATTTTCAGAAAATATAAGACAGCTATTCACAAATACTGGGAGAGATACTTGATGAGTATTAAATACCCCATCCTTTGTATAATACTACATGTCATTCCCCCACATATTACCTCATTTAATTCTGACAATACCCCTTGAGAAACATATGGTGTCATTATGATCATGTTGGTATTGCACATGACAAAGATACAGAGAATTTAGGAACTCAAGTAAGCAGTCAGAAATAACAAAGTAAGTCGGACCAGCAGGCTGTTATCACAGGACCCCTTTCAAATTTTGTTTTTTGTTCTTCCTTTCCAAGTACAGAAAAGCAGAGTTGGCAAGTTATAACAGTGAACTGAAGTGGAAATAGGGAGATAGAAGCTAAAAGCTGGTGATACTGGTAGGCGCTTTGGAAACTGCTTTGGAAGACTTGGTCCTTCATACAGAACACAGGACTGTGATTTAAAATGTGTTTGCCATCCTCTTGGCGGGTCCCTGCTTTGCTGTTACATACAGAATTTTTGGAGTGAGATTTTTTTTTAAATATAATATCATTCACAGCACATTATGAAGTAAGCTTATTGTGATGGTTGTTCTTGATTGTCAAGTTAATGGGATTTAGAATCACCATGGAAACAAATCTCTAGACCTGTCAGTAGCCGGAAGATTTTCTGTGTCCCAGACTGCCGGTGGTCGGAATAAATCTCTCCCACTCGTGTCCCCCAAGGAAACACACAGAGGCTTATATTAATTATAACTGTATGGCCATGGCTCAAGCCTTTTGCTAGCCAGCTCATATCTTAAATTACCTCATAACTATTCATCTACGTATCAGCACATGTTCCGTGGCTTTACCTGCGTCCCATTACATGTTGCTCCTTGGGTGGCAGGATAGCATCTCTCCTTGCCTTCTTCCTGTCTCTCTCTTTGAATTTCCCGCCTGCTTCTAAGCTGCCTTGCCATAGGCCACATGGCTTTATTTATCAACCAATCAGAGAACACATATTCGCAGGGTACAGAAAGACATTCCCCCATCATCTGTCAGTGAGGGATTTTTTTAGATTAAATTAACTGAGGCAAGAAGACCCATCCCATATGTGGGAAACTCTATTCCGTGTGCTGGGGTCCAGGACAGAATCAAGAGGAGAGAAGGAGCTGAGCTGCAGTATTCCTTGGTTTCTAATTCCTGACTGTGGAAGCAATGTGACCAGCTGCCTCCTGCTCCTGCCATGGTACTTTCCCCACCATGAGGGACTGTAGATCCAAATAAGCCCTACCTCCCTTAAGTGGCTTTTGCCTGATGTTTTGCTGCAGCAGTGAGACAAGTTACCAGCAATACACATATGATGGAAGAAAGGAAATTAGAATGCAGAACTTTCACCCTAAAACAGTACCCTCCATTGAAAATATGATGCCACTAGTAAGATACTCTTCTCACCAGAGGAATAGTGCTTCAGTTTGTTGTATGACATGTGTGATGTACATAGTTAGTAAAACTGATAGTATTAATAAAAATCTTAATAGGCTTCCTGATTAGAATAAAATGATATTTTGAGCCAAATCCCTAATTAGAACAGCACATTTACCAACTGTTCTCATGGGAAATGGAGCCAGGATTCATCATTTAAAGTAATACCTAATTAATCCTTCTCTGTAACAGATGTCAGCCTTATTTTCAAATTTTGTATAGACAATGACTTGCAGTATTCATCCTTTAATTGTCTATCCTAGGTTATTTATATTTTAGCACCATTATTACATGGGTAAATAAAGACAATATAGATAATTTTGCTAAGGTTTCCATCTGTTAACGGCAACAGTGGAGATTGTGGAAGGCTACAGACCACAAACACACCCAGGATTACATCAGAAATGGTTTACAGTAAAGTGCAGAGGTGAATCTGTTAACTGTGTACACTGGGCTGAGAGAAGAGGGGGATTCTAGACACTGTCATATACTGCTGTTCCAGCTTATGAAGTTCAAACACCACCTTGGGCCACAGATATACAGAATGAGGTTTAGGAAGCACTGGTCTGTGTGCTATTTTTCACTTGACTTCATTCTTATGTATGCATGTATATATGTTTGTAAACATACTGAACTCTGTTTCTAACTCTCCTTAATACTTAGACTTCATTACACAGTGTCTTATTATAGAAGCAAGGAAGCAAGATAATGAAAGCTGGTATCTCAGTTATTTTCTAATCGCTGTAGTAAAACACATCAACAAAAGCAACTTAAGGGAGAAAGGGCTTACTTCAGGTATCATTCAAGGTTCTAGTCCTTCATGGTGGGAAAGTCTCTGCTGTTGAATATTTGTTTAACTCTGCAAAGATATGTTGCATTTGTTTAACTATGTAAAGATGTGTTGCATTCATTTAATTATGTAAAGATGTGCTGTATTTGTTTATGTTGTGGAATATTGTTTTAACTCTGTGGAGATTGTTGCATTTGTTTAATTATGTAAAGACGTGTTGCTGTTTTATCTTGCTTGTTTGAGGCACTTGATTGATCTAATAAAAAGCTGAAAAGCCAATAACAAGGGAAGAATTATAGATAGGACTTCTGGACAGGGTTAGTAAGTAGGAGGAGGAATTTAGGCTAGAGGAAGAAAGAAAAAGGGGGTGACAGGGAGATGCTCGGGTTCAGCCAACCAGACACAGAGGAAGCAGGAAAGTAGGACACACAGAATGAAAGAAAGGTAACCATCCCTGAGGCAAAATGTAACTTAATTTAGCCTGTTTCTATTTACTTTAAATAGAAACAGGCTAAATGAAGTTAAAAGACCTAATGGGACAAGCCTAAGCTAAGGCCGAGCATTCATAATTAATAAAAAGTCTCTGTGTCTTTATTTGGGAGCTGGTTGGTGGCCCAAAGAAAGTACCAAGTACAAGTCTCAGCAACAGGGAATTTGATCCTGTGGCCTATATTGTATTGACAGTGAAGAAGCATCCTGTAATGGATGTTTGTACTCAGCTCACTTTCTCATTTTTAGACAGTCCAAGATACCATTCCAGGCAATGACGCCACCCACAGTGAGTGAGGCTCAATTAATGGAATCAAGAAGATTCCTTGCAGGAATGCCCAGAGGCCAGTCTCTTGGGTGATTCTAGAACACATCATGACTGAGATTAACCATCATACCTGCTAAAGTTGCTTATGTTTGTAGACATGTAGTATGTGTTATCAGGAAAAAGGGAGCATGATTTGATGGTTGATTCCAACATATACCTGGATGCTTTGTGTGTCTTTTCATTGGTTAGTTAGAAAAATAATCATGACAGATAGTGGGTATATATCTTTAATTCCCATCACTACTTTGGGTACATTGTATTAGGTAACTGATTGTCAAAAATTACTGAAGTAAAATATGAACAACAGAAAAAAATATGGAGTTGATATGTAAAAAAGAATGGTGTCGGTATTTGCTGTAGCAATTAAAGGCAGTAGCTTAAAAATAGAAACCACATGGAATCTCAATTTAGAGGCAGGTGGCTGTAGTCTAACCTGTGAGTGTGTTGGATTCGAATGATTTATGTACCATTTAACAAAAACCCATGGGTTTTGTTGCCTTTATAAATGCTAAAATGGTTAATAAGAATTGGTGATAACTAACATTTTATTAAAGGTATGGTCTACAAGGCTATGTTAATGAATATGATTGCTCTTCTGTATCATCTTCACAAGAACTCTGTATCTAGATACTTTTATGAACTTTATATTTGGACATGAAAACTAAGACCTGGAGTTGTCTAATATCTCAGCAGAGACATCTTAAAAAGAGTAGAACTGAGTCAGGATTCCAACTCAAGTAGATTGAATACAGAGTCATATTGATACACAGTGATGATAAAACGTACCATCTGAACAATAGTATTGGAGATCATTCCTAAATAAACACCTTTAACCTTACCTTTAGAATACAATTCCAGCTGCCTTCTGGACTTATCCAGAATTTACTGCAATTCATGTAGCTAAACATGTCACCTGTACAATGAACCTTCTTTCCTTCAGTGAACTTGCTGCTTTGGCAATCCCTCCACCGCTTATCTAAAGCTCAACTTAGGTATCATGTGGTCTCCCCTCTCCTCACTTGGTATATGTAATTATTCATTTCATCAGTTCAATTCCGTCACTTAAACATTTGTAAAGTCAAATTGGTCTTCTCTATTGCCAAGATACCACCTTGGCCCAGCACGTTGTCATTTCTCTCATGGACAACAATGAAACTTCTGAATAATGACTTCCTGCCTGTCGCCCAGCAGCACTCAACTTCTTCTCCACACTTTGGCTTCAGTGATGCTTTAAAATGATATCGCTTGATCACATGGCACAGGTGCTTGAACTCAGTAACTTCTGGGTGCAGTACAACTTCCTTCACACATCTTCTGGTCCTGCTCTCTGCTCATCTAAATCAGACTGTTATCCAAACCCACAAGAGTCTGTTAAAGGATCTCAAGAATTTATTAAGATACAAAATGGGGATAATACACTCATGTACACAGAACAAAATAAACACTGCTCCTTATCCAGCAGTCATTCTCCATTCCACCCAAGGGTAATGGGAACCAAGTGCAAGCTGCTCCATGCCTCCTGACCAGGTCCTTGCTGCCAAGGAGAGAGCAAGTGCACCCCTCCTCAGTTTTAACTCACCCATAACTTCCATATCTTTCAGTGCTTACATTTATATTAATGTTTGTCAAAATCAAATAAGTAAATAAAATAACATTATTTATTTACAAGAGTAACATTGATATTTAATTATACATACTTCACAAAAAAGTGATTACTTTTTACCTTTACAATCGAAGAGTGATCTCTTATTTCTAAAATTTTAGGAATGTCTTTCCTAAGGAAGTCATAGTCAGGCTGCAGCTTACGGCTTAGTTTATTTCCTGTTGCTATAACTAAATACTAATGACTGGGCAATTTATAAAGAATAGGAGGTAATTTCACAGTTGTGGTGGTAGAAAATCGAGGAGGGTGGTGCTTGTGTCTAGCAGGGGCCTTCTTGCTGCATCATAACATGGAGGCTATCACACTGTGAGATAAAGCATGCTTGCTAGCTCTGGTCATACTTTCTAATAAAGTCAGCAAGTTCATCTGAGTCTAGACACTATCTAATCCTAGCAGACTCCCAAAGGCCCAACCTCAGTTTTCCATTAATATATGAATGAATACGTTTCCAACACAGGAACTTGAGTTAGGTAAAAGATGATCTGACTTGGAGAGATGAACAAATTTGTCAGCACAGCACAGAAGGTGTTTTTAGCCATTGCAAGGAACAGGGGCTTTGTTCTAAGTGTATTTGTTGAAAAAACTTGAGAGAGTCATGTCAGTAGAGAGGCATGGCACAGCTGCTTTATCCATTAAGGTTACTCTGGCTCTTATATAAAGAAGGAATTTTAGCAAGAGGGAAGGAAAGTCAAGAGACCATAAATTAACATAGTAATTCATGACTGAAGCAATTCAAATGAAGGATCTGAAAGTAATTTGTGCATTCTATTGCAGAAGTTATCTTCTATAGGAATAAGGAGTAAGGTGCACTGGAAAGACAAGAGTTACACAATCTTTTATTTAAACCCAGCATAGTGAGGGGACAGCGAAAAAGTATTTATGAGGATGATAATATACCTCCCAAGGTTATTGATACTTGTAGATGAGGAGGGTCAATAGACATGATTCTCTGGTTGCTCTTTTATTCACAAATATTTCATGTGGGTAGTACTACCTTAAGTTGCCATTGATCATCAGTGATGAACATTACCACCTACCCTGTACCATGCCACAGGAAGATACTACATCAAGTTCTCTTTCCTAGACTACTTACAGGGATGTTGGAAAGATAAATAGCAGGCACAATTAGTTTTAGTCACAATGACACAGTTACATAACATAATTTTAAATGTAAGTCCTGCTAAGGACAAAGTTTTTCAAATTAAGACACAGTTCAATCTGAAGTTTCAGACGAGGCTCATCTGGAATGTCATTTAGTTAGAGACCCAAAGGGCAAACTTAAACTGTACCATTTATTTGCTTGGCCAGCCTTTTCAAAGGTGATAGCTTGAGGAATAATTTTCCATAAGGGCTGTCAAAAGAGGCCAAGGCAAAGAACCAAGTTGGAGGGGGTGGAGAAATATCTCAGTGCCTTAGAGCACTTGTTGCTCTTGCAGAGAACTCAGGTTGAATTCCCAGCACTCTTATGGTGACTCACAAACATTCCTAATTCCAGTTCCAGGGAATCTGACCCTCTTCTTGCCACCAGAAGCACCAGGCACACATGTGGTACACTTACATATTTGCAGGCAAAACACTTATATCAATTAAAAAAAAGATAAATAACTCTAAGGGAAAAAAACCCAGAATCTTGTTGGAGCTGAGGAGTGCTTTTCTGTTAGTCAGAGTAAAGTGTGGAGTTGTGTTATCTTTGATGGGGAAGAGGTTTGCAGGCTCAAAGCTCAGTTAGACAATAAACAGCACACATTAAGAAGGTAGAAGGAAGTATTACACTAACTGCGCACTCATCCTCCTGCCTCTATGATGTTGAATGCAAATGTGGAGGAGGGTTTGGTTTAGGGAAGTTCAGTTAGTAGATGGCTAACGAACCTAGGCAGATCTTATAGGAAGAATGGACTGAACAGTTCCAGACTTAAATAAATAGATGAGTTTCTTTTCTTGCCGTGACTCATAAGTTATCCGATATCTCTTCAGGACCTATCTACAGTTTTCTTAATTATGCTGTAAACATCAGACTATAAATCATGAACACCAATCTGCATTTATTCTGAATAAAAGACCTAAAATGATGAGTGCAGTTTTTTACCTATGTTTTCCACACACACACACATACGCACACTGTAGCTTGAGTTTTCCTGTCTGGCCCACTGTCAGGGCAAATCTCTCTCACCTGCCAGTCCCACAGCTGCTCAGACCCAACCAAGTAAACACAGAGACTTATATTGCTTACAAACTGTATGGCCGTGGCAGGCTTCTTGCTAACTGTTCTTACAGCTTAAATTAATCCATTTCCATTAATCTATACCTTGCCACATGGCTTGTGGCTTACCAGCATCTTCTCATGCTGTTTCTCATCATGGCGGCTGGCAGTGTCTCTCTGACTCAGCCTTCCACTTCCCAGCTTTATTCTCCTCCTTGTCCCGCCTATACTTCCTGCCTAGCCAATGGCCAATCAGTGTTTTATTTATTGACCAATCAGCAGCACATTTGCCATACAGACTATCCCACAGCAACACACAAACAAGGTACTTGAAAAACATGGAAGTTCAAGGATGATGGATATCATCTCTACAAGACATGGAGGCCAGATGTATGCCCCCATTCTGTTATTATTATTATTATTATTATTATTATTGCAAACATTTAGATTGAAATTAATTTAGAAAGTGCTCAAAACACAGCCTGTGTCTAAGTACTTTTATGTCTTAGCAAAATAATATTAAAAGGAAATCACAAAGCCTGTACATTCACTTATAATCCATGTGAATGCATTAAAAAATACCAAAGACAGGCCAAAGTCTAATCTTAAGATATATATATATATATATATATATATATATATATATATATATATATATATTTGTAATATATATATATATTTGTATTTAAGAGCTGTTCACTGGGAAGGATTTTTTTACTAAGTACATTCACTTTTTGTCCCTGCCCATTGCATTTAGAATTGGGCGGGTTGACAGTGTTCTTTCCTGTGTGTGCTGATGAGGCTGAAAGTCCCAGCGGCCAATCAGCAGTTTCTGTACTCTGATTTCCAGTGCAGTGTCCTTTGAGCAAGGATTCTAAGCACAGGCTGCCAGGCAGGCTCTGTGGGTGGTCCTGGCCTCAAAGTCAGAGCCATGTCACACTGAATTGCTTCACCTCTGATCACAGAACTCCTCCTGTCCTACGGCTGCTGTGCCTTTTCTGTGCCCTGCAAGGTTATGGTCTTTTAAATTGGGTCATTGGAAACATTTTTTTTTTTTTTTTTTTTTTGCCTGCTGTAACACAAGCCAAATCTCCTTAAGCGTCTTCTAGCTCTCTTTCTGATCACCTGGAATATTCCATTCTTTTTTAAAATGGGCAACCAGATGAAGCTGTGCCATCTGAAGAGGCTGGGCTTCAACAGGGAGCCAGCTGTGAGAGCACTTTCCTTCATTGAGGCAACACTCCTCGTTGGGGGTTATAAATCACTGCAAAGTTATGGCTTGCTTGACTCAGCAAATGGCTTCTCCTCCCCATGCTCTTTCCTAGGAGGGCAATTTGAGGCCCTCTGCCTGTGGATGTGGTGCACACTTCTGTGAACTCACAAAAAAAGCAAGGGTGTTTTCCAGAGGCAATAGTGAGCTTTTCTCTAATATAGGATTTTTTCCTTTACTCCTCTCTTACCCTCATACAGATTCTTGGGACATCAGATTCAACTGGAAAATTTTCCTTAAGTGCAGGACATGAGCATAAATTGCTTATAAAGCTTCTTGACTTGTAAAGATGTTAATTAAATAGTGACTTTACTTCTTCTGATTCACTTGCTTTTTAAAATAATTAAGATTTGCTTCTCTTTATGGTCCCCATCTTATGCTCTTTACTTTTTTCTTTATTTTAAATTAGTGAATTAAAGTAGCATCCTCAATCCCTTGCATGTATACAGCATTGAAATCAGTCTTTCCAATAAAAGTCAAATATGAAGCAGACTTCTTGTTAAGGAAAGATCTAGAGTTTATCAGAGATGGAATTTGGTTTGGAATTTTGATACAGTTTTTACAAGGATAGTGTTCTAGTGTGAGTTTCTGTTGCTGTGATAAAACATCATAAACAATAGCAACTTAGGAAGGAATAGGTTTATTTCTGGTTCCATGTGCCAATCACAGTCCATTATGAAAGGAGGTCAGAGCAAGAACTCAAGGCAGGAACCTGAAGGCAGGACACTGAAGCAGAGGCCATGGAGTATCACTGCTTACTGTCTTACTCTTCATAGCTTGCTTGCTCAGCCTATTTTGTTATGGTACCTAGGACCATCAGTTCAGGGATGGCACTGCCCACAGTGAACTAGGCTCTCTCACATCAGTCATCAATAAAGAAATGCACCATGGATGTGTCTACAGACTACTCTGGTTGGGGAATTTTCTCACTTGACGTCCCCTCTTCTTCTCTCCTAACAGTCCCTCTCCGCATCCCCTCTGTTCCCACTCCATAATCCACTCCTCCTCCATTTCTGTTTAAGAAAGAGCAGGTCTCCCAAGAGTATTAACAAAACATGGCATATTGAGTTGCAGAAAGACTATGTACCTCCCCATCTATTAAGGCTGGGCAAGGCAACCCAATATGAGGAATAGGGTCCCCAAAACCTCTAAAACATTTGGAGACAGCCCCTGTCCTCACTCTTAGGAGTCCCACAGAGGACCAGGCTACACAATTGTCATATATACGCAGAGGGCCTAGGTCAGTCCCTTGTAGGCTCCCTTATTGTCAGTTCAATCTCTGTAAGCCCCTATGAGCACAAGTTGGTTGATTCTGTGAATTTTCTGATTGTGTCCTTGACCCTGTTGACTCCTTTCTTTCCTCTTCTGCAGGATTCTCTGAACTCTGCCTAACGTTTGCCTGTGAGTCTGCATCTGTTTCCATCAGTTGCTGGATGAAACCTCTCCGATGACAATTGGGCTAGGCACCAATCTGGTCACAGGAGATGGCCAGTTCAGGCTACTTATTTGCTACTGCTAGGAGTCTTAGCTGGGGTCATCCTTATGTATTCTTGGCAGATTTCCTTGCACCAGGTTTTTACTTGACCCCGAAATGAAAGACTACTGGTAGGGGGAGGGGGTCATTCTTTGTTTTTAAGAATAATAATTGGAGCTGGAGAAGTGGCTCAGAGTTTAAAGATCACTGCTCTTCCAGAGGACCTGAGTTTGATTCTCAACATTATGTCAGGCAGCTAACAACTGCCTGATACTCCAGTTCCAGGAGGAATCTAACATGTCTGGACTTGGCAGGCACTTAGGTGCACACACCCTTCCCCAATCAGACACACATATTAAAATATTAAAAATAACATAATTAAAATAAAAAAAGGAATGCTTGTTTATTGTTTCTGGTCTGAAGTTTTGAGTGTCATTCCAATATATTTTAAGGCCTTTTAAAAATTGACGATTGTGTGTGTATGTGTGTGTGTGTGTGTGTGTGTGTGTGTGTGTGTGTATGCAGGCTCGTGTGTGCCAAGGCACCCATATAGAGGTCAGAGGACAGTTTTGGAGTTAGTTCTCTCCTTCTAACATGGGTTCTTTGGATAAAACCGAGACTATCAGGCTTGTGCAGCAAATGTCCTTATCCTGTGGGTCATCCCTCTGACCCCCATTCTATGGGCTTCTTGAAGTGACACATTACATACAGCAATAAATAAACTCCAGTAAGAAATGGTTTGCATTTGCTGGAGATCTACCCATTTCTCTGATCCCAGTGCTTCAGGACTGCACCCCCCAAGGAGGAATGCTTTTGACCCCTGGGGGTGGCTGAACAGATTCTTTGGATCAGCGGTTTTAGGCACCAACTACTTTGTCCTCCTTTCCATAGACTCTTTTGTAGATGCTTTAAAAGAAGAGACCAAATTATCTTATTTTTAGCTAGTATAGATGTCACACTTCCCCTGGAAATGTTGCAGATTTTAGGAAGAATTACTGAGAAACTTAAGGAATCAATGAGTTTTAATGTATCAGGAATGTACAGAGCAAGTTTGGGAAAAAAGAAGCCTCAGGCCCAGTGTGATGGTGGTGCAAGTCCATCTGTAGTGCCAGCTACTCAGGATGCTGAGGGAGGAGAAAAGCTAGCCTGGGCAATGTAGTGCATTGAAGGCCAGCATGAGCAACTTAGTGAGACCTCAACACAGAATAAGCAAACAAACAAATGAACAAAATAATTAAAATAAAACCCCAACTAGCAAGTGCTGGGGGTATAACTCAGTGGTAGAGCACTTGCCTAATATGTGGGAGGTCCTAGCTTCAGTCCTCAGTTTAAGAGAGAGAGAGAGAAAAGAAAGAAAGAAATGAAAGGAAAGATGTCCTCTTGTGGTTTATTGTCGTCCAAACTTACCAGCATCCCCTCCTGCTGCATCAAAGGCATGTATTCAAAAGACAGGAGGAATATAAAAATAATGCTTTAGAGCTTTCAACATCACAGATTATTGAAATTCAATACACCCATAGAAAATTTGTATATATAAAGCAGATTTATTTTCTTTGTGAGCATGAAGAAGAAAAAAAATTCTATAATCCTAAAAAAGCTGAAATGATTTTGTTCTATAAAAAGTGTGTTCTCAAGTTTCATTGCCTTGTGCCAGTTTTCAGCCTCAAGTGATTCTGTGTTACGATTGAGTCATAAGCCTCTAAAAATCATACCAGTGGTTTCTAGAGGGAGGCTGACACCACTATAATTACAGTGTGGCCAGGGCTGTGGCCATAGGCATGGGTTAACTCTCTCTCTCATTCATGTCAAGCGTCACTGGCTGATATGGTAGCTCCAATTCTGAAAATGTTTAACTCAAAGTCATCAGATTCGCACATGGTTTTATCCAAAAAAAAAAATATTCTCTTTAGTCTTAGAGCAAATATTTTCATTCCTCAGATTGAGGTCAAAACCATCTGCCATCTGTGAACAAATCAACTTTCCCAGGCTCCTGTGTGTGAGTGTGTGACCTGAGTGTGTGAGGTGGGCTTGAGGACTGATCTTGTGGGAATCTGCATTTGGCTGACAGATGAAAGTGGGAGAGAGGGCCCTCTAATTTGAAATTGAGAAATGGCTTAGAGAGTCATCTGCTACAACAGGGAAACCCAGGGCTTCTGGCTAGAACTGTCTCTTTGGCAACCTTGGCCATGTTTTGACGAACAAGGAAATGATGCAGCAACTGTTTAAGAGGATCAATGAACCATAAGTGGCTGAAAACAACTGACTCATGAAGGCAGCAAAGCCTTTCCCAGGCATCTCAGGGATCTCAGAGATGGAGCCTGTTCTGTATCCACCAGTAGAGCATATTTAGAATAGAAACTGCTGAGGAATTGCAACTACGTGTTCTAGAGTACTCGGGACATTGTGAACCCCTTGAAAAGCATGAATCAATTATAATGACATGTTGGGAAGAGGGGGAGAGAGAAAAGGAAGACAGACATTTTCTTTGTAGTTAGATACCTAGGAAATTTTATCCTAAAATGGCTGAGGGCATAGCTGTAATGAAATAAGTGAAGCTGGGACAGATCCATCAAGTCAATAACTACATTAGCAATTACAACCTTTTAGTGAAAAAGCAATCTGGGCCATGTCTCCACAGCTATTGAGGGGATGTCTCCTCCGTTGTGCTGTTGCTGGGAGAGTCCAATGACTTTGGCTGCCTCAGCTCTCTAGGGCTTTCAGTTTAAGAACTTGATGGATTAAGTTGGCAGATAACAAGGACCAGCTACCAATATGTATTGGGACTGGGTCTGGAAACTTATGGAAAATTTCAAGACATCTTACATCCTATCAAAACATGAAACTGGCTTTGATGACCTTGGAGAAGCATCTATTTCCTTTGAAGGTATAACATAGCATCTTGTTTTGTGCTGGGGAGTAGCAATGACAGTGTAAACACGGACATGTTTCTGGAGTTGGAGATGCCAGTAAACTAAATTTTCAAGATGTTCTTCACAGAAGTAAAATCTGCTCATGATGAGAGAGATCTTAGAGAAAAGTTTTGTTCAAAGTTACATTATTCAAGAACCCTCTCCACCATTGCTATGAGTCTTAGGTGGGGACAATCTTGTCAATTCCTGGGGTTTTCCCTAGCTACAGATTTCTTCCTATTCCCTTACTGGTACCCTCTGTCAAGATATTTCTTTCATTGCTCTCCCTCCCTGTCTCTCCCCTATGTTCCCACATTCCATTCCCTCCCATCCCCTCCACTCTATTCCCCTCCTCTCAGTTTGCCCAGGAGATCTTAACCCTTTCCCCTTCCTGGGGTGGTCCATGTGTGTCTCTCTTAGTGTCCTTCTCTTTACCTAGCTTCTCTGGGTTGTGGATTGTAGCCCGATTATCCTTTGCTTTGCATCTAGCATTCACTTATGATTGAATACATACTGTGTTTGTCTTTCTGGGTCTGGCTTATTTCACTCAGGATGATTTTTTTCTAGTTCCATCCATTTGCCTACAAATTTCATGATGACATTGTTTTTTACTGCTGCATAATACTTCACTGTGTAAATGTACCACATTTTCTTTATCCATTCTTCTGTTGAAGAGCATCTAGGTTGTTTCTAGGTTCTGGCTATTACAAATAATACTGCTATGAATGTGGTTGAGCAAATGTCCTTGTGCTGTGGTTGAGCAACCTTTGTGTATATGCCCAGGAGTGGAATTATGAGGAGGGGATGAGGGTGGGATGGGGGTAGGTGGAGAAGCAGGAGAAGAAGAGGGATGGGGAATGGGTTGGTATGTAAAAGGAAAGAAAATCCTTTTTTAAAACAAATTTATACAAAAAATAAAAAAAGTTTGATATGGATCAAAAAAAAGTTACATTATTATTAGTTAGCAGAAGTTCTAAAGTGAGACCTCCAAGACTTTTAAGAAAGAGATTTTGCTTTTTCTGATTTTATTCTTCTTCCCTTGTGTTTGGACAGTAGCTAGCAGCTGAATGTCTTCTAATTCCATATTGCTTACTTACTGTGGATGTTGTTTCCTCCATCCATTTCACCTCTGCTCCTTCATCCTTCGTATTTCCTTCCTCTGCCCATCCCCCCTGCCACTTTCTTTCTCTTAAAACAGCTATGTAATTTTCAAGGATCTTTTTGTATTTTTCCAAGAGGCACAACACTGTGGAAGATACATGATAGTAATGCCTATCAAAACAGTTTTAGTAACGGTCTTAAGGTTACATTGCAGTTGCCGTATTTCAGGATGGAATTCTTTAGGTATCTTATGGTAAACAATTCAATCCTCTACATTTTTCCTTATGCCTTTTTTATTTGTGTGTGTGTGTGTGTGTGTGTGTGTGTGTGTGTGTGTGTGTGTGTGTGTGATGTGTGTGTGTTTATTAAAGACTTGTAATGTACTATGTAATGTATAATACAGGGAAGGATGGTGAATGATCATATGGTATTGCAGAATGAAAGTTATACATTTCATTATTACCCCTGGTCCTTTCTCAGTATGTAACGTTGAGTTACTAAATTTTCAAATACTCTTTTTTTTCTTTAGTCAGGGTCTCACTATGTGGCTCAGGCTGGCCTCAAACTCTTAAGTCTCATAGGAGAACAAGATGTAATGTTGGTGACTATGCAATGGAAAGAGGAGAGGCTGCAGTGTGGCTCACTGGCAGAGCATTTGCTCAGCTTCAGCAAGAAGACCGGCCCTATAAAAACAGCAACAACAATAACAACAGAATTTAGTAACAATAACAACAACAAAAAATATAGAGGATTATAATTCTGTTTTCTTTTTCTTTCTTTTTTTATCGTGATAAGTAATTAATAAGAATTAGAAATGAAGCATACAGAATTTCCAGCACAAAATGATTACTGCTTGAACGGGTAGCTATGCTTGTTACTCTGATGTGATTTTTACACATTGCATTTGTGTATCAATCAAATTACAGAATTACCCTGTAAAAATGTACAAATATTATGTCTTAGTAGAAAAGGATAAAAGGGAGATCCCAGCTGGATCAACAACAGAGAGAGAGAACAAGGAATAGGAGACCATGGTAAATGAAGACCACATGAGAATAGGAAGAAGCAAAGTGCTAGAGAGGCCCACAGAAATCCACAAAGATACCCACACAACAGACTGCCGGCAATGGTCGAGAGACAGCCTGAACTGACCTACTCTGGTGATGGGATGGCCAAACACCCTAATTGATGTGCTAGAAACCTCATCCAACTACTGAGGGATCTGGATGCAGAGATCCATGGCTAGGCCCCGGGTGGATCTCTGGGAGTCCAATTAGCGAAAATGAGGAGGGTTTATATGAGCGAGAATTGTTGAGACCAAGGTTGGATAAAGCACAGGGACAAATAGCCAAATGAATGGAAACACATGAACTATGAACCAATGGCTGAGGGGTCACCAACTGGATCAGGCCCTCTGAATGGGTGAAACAGTTGATTGGCTTGATCTGTTTGGGAGGCATCCAGGCAGTGGGACCAGATCTTGTGCTCATTGCATGAGTTGGCTGTTTGAAACCTGGGGCCTATGCAGGATTGTTTGGCTCGGCCTGGGAGGAGGGGACTAGACCTACCTGGACTGAGTCTACCAGGTTGACCTCAGTCTGTGGCTGTGGAGAAGGCTTTGCCCTGGAGTAGATGGGAATGGGGGGGGGGGTTGGGGGGAAGGTGAGGGGGATGGGAGGGGGGACAACAAGGGAATCCGTGGCTGATATGTAGAACTGAATTGTATTGCAAAATAAATTAAAATTAAAAAAAAAAGCCAGTGCCATGAGTATGTTTGCCACTGTGCAACTTTGTAGCATTTTTTTTTGTGTGTGTGCGTGCATATGTGTGTTTCACGATTCACCAGAATTAAGCCCAATGTTTTAGTCAAGGTTTTTTATTTGAAGGGATTGTAATTTTTAAATCCCATTTGACTTCAAGTCAATATGAGCAGTGAATCGCAAAAACATTTTGGCTGGTTGGTCCTATGAAGAACTAAATAAGTCTTGCCTAAAAGTAGATGCATCTAGTCCTTCCCAAAAGTAGATGCACCCAGTTCTTATAAATGACTGAATTTCCAACCATTTAGTGTACAGGTTTCCCCACCCCTTTTCCTAATAATCTACATGGGTCGATCTGAGGCTTTTATGCACTTATCCTTTTTCTGAACTGAAAGCCGTGAGGTAGAATTTTTTTGGGAGGTTGGGCACCAGCTCACAATTAATGACATGGAGACTTCTTATTAATTATAAAAGCTCAGCCGATAGCTTAGGCTTGTTCCTAATTAGCTCTTGTAACTTAAATTAATCCATTTATATTAATCTACATTCTACCATGTGGCATTACCTCTCTTCCATCTTGTACTTCCTGTTTTCTCTGTGACAGTGTTTTCTGGATTATGTCATTTATAATTTACTACACATAGATTCCTCCTCCTCTTCCTTTCTCTCCTCGGAAATCCCGCCTATACCTCCTTCCTAGTTATTGGCCATTTAGCTTTTTATTATACTAGTCACAGCATTACACCTTTACACAAACATCCCACAACAAAGCTGTTTTCACTTGGAGGTTCTAGAAGCATCCTAGAATTCCTTGTGACCTTCCTTTTATAAAAACTAGCTCCTGGATGTCACGGAAATAGTGAAAGCATTAAGAACACTGCACAATACAAAGGATTGATTTTGTCATTGCTTTATTTTAAGGAAATGATTGTATCATTTGGAAAAAAATTGCTTTGGTGCAAAAAGCTTGACATAGAAAGGCTGTTTAGTCTTTGTTTTAGGACTCCCTCCCTTTCTTTCTCCCTATCTCCCTTCATCTTTTGGCCCCTCTCTTTATCCTTCTCTCCCTCTCCCTCCCTCTCCCCTCCATGCTTCCTTTTTTTCCCTCCATCCCTGACTCTTTTAAGTACTTTTGGAGTTTTTCTTTTCTATCCCATTGAAGACCTGAAGTTGCTTTTCTACTAACACAAGAAATAGACAAAGCAGCATTTGCATGATCCAGTGCATTGGAGAAAACAACCCACTGTCATCTGTGTACCTGTGGACACAAACATTTCTGCTTACTCAGTTTTCAATACTTGAGAGTTTATTTATGAGGTTCCGATGTAGACACATAGGCAGTGGCAATGCATCGGCCAAGGTACTTCCTAGCAAGAGGTAGTGACAATGTTCTCTGGATTACACCATGTATAATTTACTACACATAGCAGCATACTCACAGATAGGAGCATCTTGTAGGGAAAATCAATTAAAATTTATATGACTTAATTTTACATTCCTGGCTCCTACATATTCCGAGTGCTTCCCTCAATGGTTTTATTCTACAGTCAAATGGCAAGAAATGCAAATTGCTTCTAATATAAATAACACACCCCAAAGATTCAAAACTGGTTCCTAACAGGATGTTGTAACACTGGGTGAAATTGTAAAGGAAAAGGAAAGTGATTTAAAAAAATACACAGCAGAGAAAAGAGTGAGCAAGCCCCAAACCTCAGTTAACAGAGTTAATACCATGTTGGCTAATGCACAAACAACTTCAATTCCCTTTAATTAGTTCAGAGTTAGGTGACAACACATTTAATCAGTGAGCTAACAAGTGCAGTGGCTGATTGCTCTCACCGCCCTGTGTGCATGTGTTAACTGAAAAAGTAAATAAAATTACTTCCACTGCAATAATAAAGTGGCATCCTAATTTTATTATACAAGCAACCTTCTGGAAGTACCATACAGCAGTGAAAATTAATTATTTCCTGGCCTTTTTTTTCAACATGTCACTGTTGCTTAACCCTTTGAATGGCTCTATCAAAATCTGTCCATCAAAAAGTTGGACTGGACCTTCCCCACACTTTATGTCTTTTTTTCAAGGTACTGAATGAAGTAAGTCTGAGCTCCCTGCCTGGATTCACATTAGCAGCTATATACCTAGGTGTCAAAATATGGCCTTCGGCAGGCACAGCTATCTATTCAATATTCAGTGTTGTTCCAATTAGCTAAACACACCTAGAAGCCAGCAGTGTTCCTGTTACTTTGTCTTTTTTTTTTTTTCTGTTAAGTGCCTTCATCAGTGAGATAGAGAATAGGTAACATTTTCTCATCCTTTCCATGACATGTATGGCAATATTAATAAATTGACTTTATTAATTACCTTGGATTTTGCTATGGTTTTCTGAGGGTTACAAAGAACACTCAAAAGCAATGTTAGTCACTCAGAAAATGTTTCTTCATATGTTCCTGACTCTTACGATGACTCCATGTTTAGGCTACTCTGCTCATCAAGTAGTTGCTATTTGAATCACCTGCTCCTTTTTTTTGCCATCACATCATAATGTAAAAGGATATTAATATTGTTAGATTCTCCTGCAGTGATTAGTGAATATTGACTGTCTACTTGACAAGATGTAGAATTACTTAAGACATGAGGTTCTGGTCATGCCTGTGAGGGATTATCTAGAGTCTTTTAGTTGAGATGGGAACCCACCCTTAACTTCTGGGTGTCCATTTCTCTTAATTGTCCTCAGTTCTTGGTTTCTGTTTTTGTTAAATTTATCCAGGTGTGAATTCTCTTACCACCATAACTGTGTTTTTCAGTGACTCCCCACAACCAGGCAACAGTCTGAGTCCCTTGTGTTCCATGGTCTGAGATTCACACTCTGTAATCATCATTTACATTGGCTTCCAGTGTAACCCGGAGGCAAACATATTAAGGTTGAGATTTTACTACATTCCTAGTTTCTAGGTTGTTCTCAGAGGCTGGCCCTGGAGGATAGCTGCCTTCATGCTTTGCTGAGCATGTCTCTCTCTCTAGAAACCCACCGACTTTGTCAATCCTTTCAAAACACACAATTCTGGACTTAACTATGAAGAGAATTTTATGTATGCTATTTATCTTGGAAGGTGTGTGTGTGTGTGTGTGTGTGTGTGTGTGTGTGTGTGTGTATGTGTGTGTGTGTGTGTGTATTCTTTCCCCCTTATGACTAAATGACTTATCAACACATTTGGAAAATTGTAGAGAGAATTTAAGCTATTCTTTCCAGAGACAGAAGATACTGGAGTAAATTTTAGTTTCACATTTACTTATATATTTCACATCCATTGCAATGGTCAGCAAACGAAGATGCCAATTATGGACAAAAGTTGTCGGAATATTTCTGTCCCTGAATTGCTTTGATCACATTACTCCTGAATATTAACAACTGTTGTGACTTTGGGAGATAGCTGTAGAATGAAAATCCAGATAACATTTTTGTTTCTACACAAGAAGACAGTTTCTAAGTCACTGACTTCACCATGTGAGAGTCAAGTGCTGCATTCATTAGCTTTACTACTCTAGAGAACCAGGGAGGGATGCTTCAGTAGATGAGAGGACACAGTTTAAGAAGAGATAGGTCCTGAGGGCTCAAGATAACCAGATAAAGAGGCCAGTAGCATAGCTCAGGGATGGAGTATTCGTCCTTCATGCCAAAGAACCTGGATTCAGTGCCTGCCAACTCAAAATAAGAATTAGATTCTGGATGAAGGCTCCTATTCTTGGTTTTCCTCTTGGATTTCCAATCCCTTTATGTTGCGATATCTGTCTCACTCTTTATCACCCTATAATATTTATGTAGAAGACACGAAGAAAAATCTCACAGGTGACTACTCATGACAGGAGTTTGGAAAAAAAAGCTGATGAGTATACAAGTTTGATCTTCAAGTGGGAGTGAAATCTTGGGGCCCTTCCCATGCAGCACCCCAGGAGATTAAGTTGACAAGGTTTTCAGTAACCCAAATGAGTTGTTGTTCTTATATGGTTTACATCGAATTTTGAAAATCCTGTGTTTTAGTGGCTTCAGTGATTGAAATGAGCTATATCAAGGCATCAAAATGGACTGTTAAAATTAAACTGGATCCTCATCTGTGATGTTGGAAAAGCATGATTAATTTAGAAAGCTGACATATGTCCCAGGTGCCTACCTAAAATGATCTGTAAAATAATGCACAGTTTTCAGAACATGGCTTAATGGAGCTAAAAATGTTTCTTTTCTTTCTAATAATTCCAGCTAAAAAGTCACATAGTTTTAGAGAAATCAATTTTGGTTCCCAGACCCTGTGGACCAGATTATTTTATCATCTGTAGGAAAGCTGAGAAAGAATAATTATATTATAAAAAATCATTTTTGGTAGCTTTAAGATTTCTAATTACTATTTTTGCCCCTTGAAATGCCTGCTACTTAATAAACAAAAAAACCCAGAGCCACAGACTATTTTAAATAAATAAACAATAAATACCAAAGAGTATTACAGATTTCAGTTCAACATAAACAGGTTAATATAAAAAAGAAGCCTAGGTTCCATAAACTGGTTAAACAGAAAACACAGTGTTAATGTTCTCCCCGGGACTGTGAAATACTGTCCCCTCAGGAAAGAAGAGTGGCTACAGAAATTGTGGTCATTGGTGACATTTCTGTGCTCTGTATTCATTCCACTACTCCTTGATCAGGGTCTGGACACAGCGTAGAACCAGCCTAAATGGACAAGGGCATGGAGACCTGCTTTCACAGCAACCTGCTTACATTTTCATAATTTTAGTACCAAGTAGGGCTTTGCCTTGCTTTCAAGATGGGTCTGTTTTTCATCCTAAAGGAAGCTACGATTGTGTCCTGTTTTTTATACCACGGGAGGAGTGGAAGCTCTGCTTCTGATTAAAGTCAGTAACATGAGTGACAGGAGTAAGAAATGCATCAGTTGTCTCCCAGGGAACAGACTTGTCACCAAGGGAACAGTTTTGGAGGAGCAACGGCCTGCAGGTGTATTTATAAGACATAGAGGTTGGCTGTTGCAGGAGTCTTAATAGGTGAGGTTTCACATTGAGCCAATTCTGTGGTTGGAGAGTTGGTTGCCCTTTAAAAATGTAATTAAACATCATTCACTATTTGAATTCAAGCCAAAGCAGAGTGTATTTAATTTCCCTTGGAAACTTCACTATTTCCTATTCTTTGGTGTGAATCCTGGCACACACACACACACACACACACACACACACACACACACACACACACACACACCCATAGCTGTTTCTGTCACCCAAAACTGCTAGCATGCAAGGCTGCCAAGAAAAGAATGCAGTCTTAGAGACAGAGAAGGAGAAATCTTCTGTGTTCCCACTGAAAACAAACTAGTAAACAGACTCAAACAGCAGCAGACTGAAATTCATCCTTGCCTGTGGCTCATTCTATGCAAACTGGCACAGTGCCCCCTTTCTACATGGTGGAGAGAGACAAAAAGTTAATGGAAAGGATAAATCAGAGAGGACCTGCTTCATTGAGCTAAAGCAGAAATCGTGGGCAGCTTACGTGATGGAGTTAACAGAACGGGTATGCCTCTCTCCTGCCCAACCCCATGCAGTTCCATCCACCTCCTACGGGGCTGTGTAGGGAGCTTTTCAAGACTCTTGAAAGAATTATCTCAGATTTCAATTTTACTAAATGTCATCATTAGTGGCAGAGTTTCCTTTGTCTATCTGTCTGTCTGTCTGTTTAGAGACAGTGTCTCACGTATCCCATCAACCACATAGTTGATGACTTTGAACCTCTGATTTCTTCTACTTTTCCTTCCTCAGTGTTGGGATGACAGGTCTGATCCACCACATCATGTTTCTGTGGTACTGGGAATTGAATCCAAGTACTCTTCCAACTGAGCTGCGTCACCAGATGCTTAGTGTCCTTATTTGTAAAATGGGGTGGTGATTATGACTCTATTGCATTGTAATGTTGCTATAAAGATCAGGTATGTGGAATGCTTGTCACAAAGCCTGGAATATAATAAATGATTTAAATAGCCATTGATTAGCAAAGAGGTACAGCTATGTGGAAATGTACATGCCTGGATAAGGAGGAGTAATAGAACTTGCCAATGAATTATTTCCACAGTGTTGATATTTGTGTTGAATATATCTTGTGGATATAGTGGCAATGAAACAGAACATTCACTGCCTTCATGTTGATTAGTGTTGGGTGGTGAATAAAGCACAGGTTAATATTCACAAAAAGCTATAGAATAGAAGTTTACAAGTACCCTGGATGCATCAATATAATGATGTCATGAAAGAATATACCTGGGACCTGAAACCAGATGTGGATCAGGGTGTTTTCCCTGAGAAGGACACACAAAAACCAGACCTAGAAGGATCGGAAACAGTCAGCTGGACACATGGGCTGGGACTGGAGGGGCAGAGAGTGAAGACACCAGAGCTGAGGAGAAGTGGGTTGCAGAGTTCCAGGTAGGCCGAATGGATTCCAGCTCTGTTTGGAGAAGCTGTTGATGAGCCACGGTGACTGAGACCAAGCAGGGGCAGGACGGCACTCAAACTGACTCACTCATCGCTTGGTTTGACACAGGTGCAGTTTTTGATGATCCCGTCCGGTTAATAGCACTGTGCTAGATGGAGTTGTAGAACTCCATTAGGGATTGCTGTTTGATTACATAAATAGGATACTGCTATGTAGTGCCAGCGTTGTAAGTTTAAATTTAAGAATGCACAGTCAAAAATTCCATAATGACATTTTGCCATAACTTGCCAAAGAAATAGATCTGCAGTGCAAAAGCTCTTTACTGTTATGCATTCCTGCTGCAATTTCTGTGTGTTTGATGATTTTATGCATGCAAATATTTTTTTATTGCTTAAGGATTTTTCTGTCTTCCTCTTTCCTGTCTTTGTCTTCTCTCCCCCAATCTCTTACAGCATATTGGTACTATTTTTTCCTAACAGCCATTAGCAAGGCCAGTCAGTGAGTGGGGGATACTGAAAACATTAGACTGTCACCAGCGCCAGATCCTGACACATAAAGCCTAGCAGGAGAAGAGGTGCCCGCAGATTGGTTTTGTCAGGCTAGCACAGTTGGAGAATGAATATTTCTGCAGAAGGTGGGAAATGCTGGTACTTTGCACTCAGCTCTAATTTCCATACTTAGAGGCAAATGTGTGGACAAACGATGCCTTGCCCTCTTGCTTCAGTTCAGTGTACTTGGTGGTGATCATTCTGAGGTATTCTAAACTTTAAACTGGGGAATCATGGAACTGTATACTCTTGCAGTTTATTTTAGTGTCTCCTCTTCTCCATGATGTCACTGTTATAGTTTTTGAAACAAGATTCATTTTAAAACAGTGAAAATAGCCTCCTAATTTGACTCCATAAAGAAAACTTTGACTTTCTGAGTTTCAGCATAAATTAAGGTTTATAGACGTGTCTTTTGATATAAAATGCTAACAAAATACAACTCATATTATTAATAAATAAGTCTGAACACTTTACTATTTAAAATAAACTTACAATATTTTCAGATCTGCGGAACTAATGAGTGAGATATATAGTTAGGAATAATAACAGAGCATGGCTCCAACACTTTCATACTTGCGTGTTTCCTAGATTAAAGCAATTCTGATCACATTAAAGCAAGACCTTTCGTTAGGTCAGACATAGGCTTCTTATATTGTTTGATGGATTCAGTACTTTATTTCAGTTTTATCTTTCAATTTCTGGGCATTTTACCCACGTGTGTATGCATATGAGAATCAAGTAACAGAAAACCAAAGGCAGAGACAGATACAGAAAGAGAAATAAGGGAGGATATGGGGAAAATATCCTATGATTTCTTGTTTTTGATGAACCATTCAAAAAGGAAATAAAGATACTTATTTATTGAATCCTTACCACATGCCAGGTAACACATAGAACCCTTTCTTTACATGCTGTTTTCTTGCTCTTTATAAGAATTTAATTTTATATAAGAAGAACCTGAGTCCCAATAAGGTTAAATCCTTTGCTTTAGTCCCATAGCAGGTGGAAGGCTGAATTATAATCCTAGGCTTGGATCTGAGTTTTAGATTCTAAGTTCCTTTCTGAATTTGCTGTCACCTCTTTGAGGATTTCGCATGTTTTCACTGTTGTCAAGTGGGACTGTTGCAACAGAGCTGACACATTTATCCTGCCTGACTCGGTTAGGGAGACAGGAACTAGAAGCAACCAGAAGACAAGCTGTATGCATCACAGGTTGTATATAATGTAGACTCAAGGCACATCAGAGAGAAGAGTAGGATAATATGACTAGGATTGGCTAGGACTACCCTATGAAGAGATGCACAGACGCACACAGATGCACAACCATGCAGACATGCATGCTCACCCCTTATCACTTTAATGTACCAGAGTCTAGGGCATTTAGGGTGCCAAGGAACATGGCTAATTACAAAGTGGTAGAACTTGTTGAGAAGTAGATAAGACAGAGACATGGTGTGGAGGACCTCAAGGCCAGACTGAAGGACTGAAAATATATCCTATTACAGTTCACTTTTCTGCACTTCTTAGTTCATCTTAGAACTTGAATGTAGTCTGGGAGATGCTTACTCAAGTTCTCAATACTATATTATAGGGATGTGAAAAACAGAAGCTATTCACTCAGATCTACAAAGATCGTGTTTGACTCACTGCACAAATAGATCATATTTAAAGTTATTATTCTTTTGTTTGTCCAAATAAGAGCTCTGATTTATGCAAAGCTTATGATAAATTAAGCATGTTTTCTGTCACAAAATTTGACAAGATTAAATGCCCTATGATCATCACATTTGTGATTCTGGTAGGACTGTTAACAAGCAAACATCTGGCCATTACTCCTGATGAATCTGTTCCTTGATATCTCTTGACAAGGAGAGTGGGCGGAGTCAGTGCATTCAAGCTCAGATGAGCTGCATTGTGATGACCCTGGCCACTGACTCCAGTAGTTATTGTTAATGAAGCACTCTGCATAATTGATTATCTGATACTGAAAGATGTAGTTATCGTATTGTTCCATGCTGCATTGCATTGGCTCAGAAACAAAACAAAGAAACAAAAAATTACTTAGGAGATTTTATGTTTGGAACTCTGGCTGGTTACTCAGCTCACGGAGGAAAGTGGCATGTGAGGGCTGTTGTACAGCCTTGATTACCCATAGATTTCTGCCATGAAGTTCTGATGATGGGGTAAAAAGGACAAGGCTTTCTCAGAGACCATCAAGTCAATGAGGTACTTATGGACTGGAGACAATCCCCTGATTGACTTCCTGCCATGCAGCCTACAGCAGCTCACTCCTCAGTGACTTGCTGAGCACACTGTCAAGAAGGACATGCATCATGGCATATCTTGTGGAGTCTCTTTTAGTACTTTCAAGCCCATGTGTTTATCTTCAGAGTTCAGGGAAGAACAGTCAAGCAGATTTCTCTTTGAACTTAGGTGGGAGAACATCTTCTCTAAAACCATGCGTCTTCAACTCTGAAGCTATGAACGTGAATCCTGTACCAGATCTAGGCTTCTTTTTACATGTCTGTCTCTGGCCTCTGTGCTTCCTCTTATGCCATTGTCAAAAGAGCTAAAAAGGACCTTAGATGTTATTCAGGCAATGCTCCCCAGTTAGTTATATTATGGAACAAAGAGAAATTGGAGATATGGCTTAGTAGATGCTATGAAGCAGTCAGATGCAGATCTGGACCAAGCAGTGTTCTTTCTCTTATATTCTGTGTTTTTTTCCCTTCAAAGAAAATGGTGATGTCATCAGGCAGGGTTGTCATATCTCCATTTGTCCTACATGAACTCCTTCCTTGCTCAGCTCCCTTCCACAGCACTTTTAAAATCAGATGTCTGTACCCCTCACCATCATTTTCTGCTTTCCAAACTTTTCAGTGTCAAATCACTTCTTATAGAGCAAAAGCAAGAATCTTAGTGCAATATTCAATTACATCCACTATCTATCCCCAAATCTTAGGTAATGTAAAGTGATTCACCCTGGCAAGCTGGGGAGCTCAGGGCATCTCAGCTCGTACATCAGCTGTGTGAAATGGGATGGGTACTTAATCTGCATGGTTCAGTTTCCTTGTGCGTGATGCAGGAGGTGGATGTGGATGAACACTAATAGATTTTCAGGTCATTCTAATTCTAGCTTCAGCTCCCATGACTCTTAGTCACAATCCCTGTACTTTGGTCAACTATACCTCTGGCTATTTCCTAACAAGCCATTCTACTTATTATTTAATTTCATCATGGAGTGGACATTTCATCCTGTTGAAATTCTATCCATCTTTAAAGAAGGAGCCAAAAAGCTACTTGGAGCCATTTATGTTCATATTTCTGAAGCAATAGCAGTTTCTGACTGTGTTTTCTCATATCAGTTCTTAATGTGAAATGTTCTCATGATTCTGTCTTGTCTATAACATTTTTTATAATGTCTGTTTGTACACCTGCCTTTCTTTTCCTCCCACATGAGAAATGAATCTGTATCCTTCTCACTATTATTTGCTTCATAAGAACTGGATCCATTTTCACAAATACAATTCTAATAAATATTTATCAGATTAAAAATTTCCAGTTGTGGCAAGAAAGGAAATGCATTATCTATCATTAACAGGAAATTATTGATGAGATTTAGATATGTGGCATGTGAATATTTATATTGGCTCCTTTAGGTGATGTTGAACTATTTGGAAGTGAATGAATCTGTTCATTATTGGACATGTACTAATTGGTGATATCAATCTGATCCCTTAATGTCTATTCTCATTTTGCGGGAGGCAGTTTTAGCCTATGCCTAGGCTCCTTCTATAATGAAACTGAGAACATCTGGAAATATCTGGCATAGAAATGGGAAGAAATGCATATTCCATTTGCATAAGGACATGAAGAGTAAGAGTAGGGTAGAGAGAATAGGACAAAATGGTTAGTAATAAACACTACACATTGGTCAGTGACAACATGTCCTGAGAAACCCCAATTGGTAACATCTATTTAAATTTATCAGCACCTGTTCCATCTGAATGAAGACTGCAAAATCATCATCTGGATTTGTCTTCACTCTATGTTGTTAAGATTGGACCTATTTTCCAGTTTTGAGAATGGAGGCAATTTAGACAACAGTTATCTGCTAAATAGTGAGGAGCCTAGGGAAAATTGCTAATTTTCTGTAATTAATTAAACCACCGCAAATATGTCTATTTGAATGAAAATGATCAAATGTTTCTTTTACTGAAAAGTGTTCTTCTGATGGACTGTTGTTGGAAAAATTAAACGTATCAACAAAAGCAAATATTTGCTAAACTTTCAGCATGTGACATGTTCCGAGTCAATTGGAACCAGAGCCTAAAACTCCTTCCCTGCCGCTTTACTGTCTGCTCTTCATGCTGAGTTATCAAGATGCTTTTGTTATGAGTGGCTCACTGGACAAATGTTTTAGAATGGGGCATTTATCATGCATAGCATACTGGACTAATGTTAGAGTGGGAGATCACCATGCATAGCACACTGACTCCAAAAGGCCTCTTTTGTTCCTCATCCCTGACTGGCAAGCCTTTCCACTAGCTGAAAGGAAGTGCAACTTGATAGAAACATGTCTCCAGTTCATTCTGTGTGCCAGATCTTCTGTGGGCCATGGCAGATGGGTGCACTGGGTTATTCTTTAACCTTGTTTCTAGCCAAGGGAGAAGAAATGGAAATCTCTTATCAGTCCACAATGCTATCTCATTCTACAGACTTGAAGAGGCGAGGGTTTATTTTGCCTATACTTCCCGGTAACAGTCCATCACTGAGGGAAGTCAGAGAAGGAACTCAAACAGGGCAGGAACCTGGAAGCAGGAGCTGATGCAGAAGCCACAGAGGAGTGCTACTTACTGGCTTGCTCCTCGTGACTTGTTCAGCCTGCTTTCTTATAGAACCAAGGGCTACTAGCCTAGGGATGGCCCTACCACACTAAATGGGGTGGGATCTCCCACACCAAACATTAATTAGAAAAATGTGATACCTTAACAGCTGGATCTTATGGAGGCATTTTCTCAATTGAGGTTCCCTCCTTTCAGATGACTCTAGCTTGTGTCAAGTTGACATAAAATTAGCCAGCAAAAGATTGGTCATAATGCTATCATGGCTTTTGATGTTTTTAATATTTTTATAAGTCACTTTTCTTATCTATAGAATGGGAGGCGGGGGGCAACTATTCTTGTACCATGCAGGTTAAGTATATAAGAATTAGAGTGGCAAATCCCTAAAGCAAGCACCAGCCACAGATGTACCAATGACTAATAATCCCCAACCACTCTGGATGATGAGTCTTATCAGCCTTGGTCTGCAGAAGATAAAAATAAAGGATGGAGAAGCAAAATGTCATGCCTCTATTTTACAGAGCATAGACATCCATCCAGGCAAAAAAATCAGTAGTAACTTCAAAGTTTTTCTAGTTACTCTTGGAGTATTTATGGTACTTATGATGAAATAATCCCTAGATGTCTTATATATGATGATTCATACCTCAAACTCTAGCTGGAAGAAGAACATACTGGAATGACATAATGAAGGAGTAAGTGTCAGAGTGTTATGTTAGACACAGTGATGTGTAGGGATAGAAAGATGAGAAAATAAGCATGCCAGCATGGTATGTTATTATATGCCACCCATCTGATCTAGACTCAAGCCAAAACTGAAGTTGTATTCCTTTCCCAAATGTTAGGTTTAGAGTAAATGTTTAAATCTTTGCATTTTGTGAACATAAGGTTATGGTGTTTATGCTATAAAATCCATCTATATTCTTTTTGATACTGAAAATCTCTCTGAAATAGATAAAACAATGTTTTCAGCAGCAAGATCACCCACGTCTTTCTTTAGCCACCTGGACCCAAAGACCAAGGAGTTTAAATGAAATAATAAGAAAAAAATAGGATCATCCTTTGCAAAATAATATTCATGTAGGCAGATAAAATGACTTAAAGCATAACTTTTAAAAAGAAACAGTTGGGAAAAGAAAAAAAAGAGTGGCAAGTTAAAAAAAAAGTGAAGTTTTTGTCAATCATTTTGACCCTATTTTCCTGTATCTAGAAATTTTCTACATTTGTCTACATCAGCTATTGTGTCTGCCTCATCTCAGGGATGTCACTCATTCAAATGGAGCTCACACATTTCATGCTAAAGGATTAGGGAACACATTGCTTAGTTTAAAGAAATGGTTTATAAAGAAAGTCCTAAATGTGCTTGTCTGTCTTTCTGAATTTGAAGGCTCACTATCTTTTTCCTTTTCTCCTTCTAGTTAGTCTTGTCACATGACTGACGTCTTCCTCCAGGAACAAGGATAAGGGCAATATCAACTACTTGAGTCTTGGCTTATGGAGGGATTCCCCAGTGTGATTCTTTACCATTTCTTTCTCTTTCTGTGCATTAATGAAAAAAATGCCAAAGCCTCCTAGATAAAAGGAAGATAAAGGAAATATAGAGAAAGATAAAAGAAAGATAAAGGAAGCCACAGCTACAAGGACATTTTTTTCCTGAAAGGATCAGAAGGTAAAGCAACCCTGGATGGCCAGCACCAATTTATATGTGGGGTAAATGAACTTAGATTAAGTCTGAAGACTTAGGCTTAGTGTATTATTCATGCAGAAAGTGGGATAAACCTTATCTATGAAGGTCATTCATTAAAGTGAAGAATTTGTTTTTAGGAGAGCAGTCAGGAGAGAACCCATTGGTTTTCAACCACACTTGAGAATGACTAGACTGAATGATCTACATTTGTCTAAGGTCATCATCTTCCAGACTTGTCTTTCTTCAAGTAATTTATGAGCATGCTGTTGCCATTTTAAAGGCTAGAACCCTCAACTTTGATGGGGAGATCTCTAAGGAATGGTTACAGTGGCAGAGCTCTCAATGAGGTAGGCTGAGGACTTTTCTGATACTTTAGCATAGAACAACTTTTATGCCCAATCTTTCTTAACCTCATCTCTTTCTATGAGCATTGATATAAACAAACAACCTTATGAGGATATCTTATATAAAAATCCTCTCAGTGTTCAATGAGTTAAAGCAATTAAATAACAGCTCTAACACAGTTTTTGCGTGGGTCAGGGCCTTCTTCAGACAGCATCTTTCCATGCAACATGAATTTTAATATTCATTTATTTAAGACTCAAATATTTGCTTATGCTTCAGTTTTAAAAGAGAAGATGAAAATTAAATATCTTAATTTTTCACAGTTCTAAGTTAATTTCAACTAGAATCAGTATAGTTTCAACTGAAATTTTAGACTCTCAGCAACTGGAATGGCAATGTAGAGATCATGCCTAACTTCTTTGATCTTCAGTATGTTCATCTGTAAAATGGAATGATATCAATATCTGCCCAGAGTTATTGTGAGGAATAATATGGTTACACAAATCAGTATGGTACTTAAAACATGACACATGATCAGTTATGATTGGCTGTTATCCTCTGACCTTCGTTTCTCTAAAGTCAAACCTGACTAACTTCTTTCCCATCTTTATAAGTCTATGTTTCCCTCATATGGAGCAATCTTCTTCTGCATGTTATCCATAAGGGACCTTATCATGGTCCACCACAGTAGTAACTTCCTCACAAATTATTGGCCCCACCCACGACAGTTTACTTTCTTTTCTCTTCCTGTGTATAGAACCTCATTACTATTCAGCTGTAAGCAGCTCAACATCGTCTCATGTCTGGTTTACTTTTAAATTCCCCCAAAGCTCCATATGATTCTTCGCCTAAAGTAGAAGATCAATAAATATTTATGGCAGAATGAAGTCAGTCAGAGCAATAGGCTCTCTTGAAATCTGCATATATGCAGTGGTGGTTTGAATGAAAATGGCTTCAGTGGGCTTAGGTGTTTGGAAATTTGTTCCCAGTCGGTGGAACTATATGGGAAGGATTGTAACTTAGGGGTGGGCTTTGAGGTGTCAGCGGTGCGGGCCATTCCAGTTGTCTTTTCATTATACTTCGTGGTTGTTGTCTCAGCATGTACTCTCTCAGCTTTTGCCCCAATGCTGTGGCTGTTGGACTTCTGCCATATTCCCTGCCATGTACGCTATTATACTCTGGAACTCTGAGTCTCAAATGAAATGATTTCTTTTAAAAGTTTCCTTTGTCATGGTATCTCATCACAGCAGCAAAAAAGTAACTAAGACATAGGCAGAATGAAATTACAGACCATAATTTGTAAGAGGGCTCCTATAATAATTATCATATTTCATAGTTTCCAACAGAATATGTTCTCCCAAAACAAATGTCAACAGATTATTATCATTTTCATAATAAAATGATACTAGAGTTAGGAGTATGTAAATATGGCATAAAATATTAGCAAAATAACTTCTTTATCAAATTCTTCTATTTGCTTCTCTTATGTGACATATATTTTCTAATTACTTTATAAATATAAAATCGGGCCGGGCGGTGGTGGCGCACGCCTTTAATCCCAGCACTCGGGAGGCAGAGCCAGGCGGATCTCTGTGAGTTCGAGGCCAGCCTGGGCTACCAAGCGAGTTCCAGGAAAGGCACAAAGCTACACAGAGAAACCCTGTCTCGAAAAAACCAAAAAAAAAAAAAAAAATCTTTTAGTCTTTTTAGCAGCTCTGAGAAGTAGGTGGAATAGTTAGTCTCATTAAGTAGATGAACAAGCAGGCTCAGCAATCTTAACTAATTTGCTTTGAGTTAAAGCACCAAAGTCGGTGTTATTCATTGGTAATCTGCTGCCCCCTTCCCCTTTGCAGATATTGCCATTCCACTTCACTGCAGTTCTACCACTGCTCTCTCTAGTTGTGTCTTACACAAAAGTCATTTTCCAGTGTCTGTTGAGGAATTATGTGTTAACCAATGTCATTGCGTTCTGGATAAGCAGAGTTCATTCCCTCTGTGATTGGTTATTAAAAGATCTTGAAAATGATTAAAGTAGATATCTCCTATTTAAATCATTGTACACATAGTAGGCAGATTAAAATAATGCTTATTGAAGAAGCAGCCTAGCCAAGAAGAGACTGGAAGGCTATAAGTGAGCCATAGAGTAATCCCTAATGTATTTGAGTAGTTAGCTGAAGACTCACATGCATGAAATTTTATGCCTTATTAAAAAATAAATCAATGGGCAATGTGCTTAGAGTTTAGCTGTATCCATTTAAAATGTTTCAGTCTAAAAATATACTAATTTTTTTCATTGTATGAGTGTTCAGAAATCTGAAAAGACCTAGACTACTCAGAGAGGAGGCGACTGTCTCCTGAAATGATATCATCACAGCACAAGAGATCTTAACCATTCTTGAAGAACATTATAGTTCCTGGGGAAAAAAGCAAAAACAAATCCAAAAACAAAATAAAAAACTAAAACCAAAACAGACATTGTCTGATTCTTTTTTATATAATGTCAGGGACAAGGTGTTCTCAGCAGAATAGTGCACAATGTATCATATGTTTTCTACAGTTCAAAAGCATCTCTATATTGACATATGATGAAAAGAAACTAACAAAAGCATGCTAAATAAATTTAGTGTAACAGTCACTTTAGAAGGAGAGGTATAGAACAAGAAATACATATGTCATTGCTAAATTTTTATTCATAGGTGGGTTGATGAGTTCACAGAAATCAATTTAGTAAATTAGTGGAGAGGTAAAGACATAAGAAAAATAGAAAGGGCATTAATGACTAACAAATCCAATGTTTATAAACTGTTACAATGAAATATTTTCCTCTGTGCTCAATTTTAAAAAGGTATCAATGACTACTAATGATATTCCACTATATTCATAGACCAGTGCCTTATTCAGCCACCACCAGAAAAGCTTCCTTCTGCAGTAGATGGGAACAAATACAGAGACCCACAGTCAGACATTACAAACAGAGAAAGACCTTGGAACATAAAGCTCTAAATGAGATGTCTCCATCAAATCTCTCCCCCTCTGAGCTCAGGGAACCCTAAAGAAGGAAGAGTCAGGGGGGAAGGAGGACACTGGGAACAGACTGTCTAAATCTACTGAGCAAAGCCCATATGAACTCACAAAGACTGGAGCAGCAAGCAGAGGGCCTACATGCGTCTGCACCAGGTCCTCTGTGACTATACTATAGCTCTCAGCTTAGTATTTTTATGGGGCTCTTGAGTGTGGGAGTGGAATGAGTGGGTGTCTGATTCTTGTGCCTTCTTTTGAAGCTCTTTTTCTTCTGTTGGTTTGCCTTGTCCAACTTCCGTGTGATTTTTTTTGTTTTATCATATTGTATTTTATTTTGTTATGGTTTGTTGTTATCTCTTAGAACCCCCCCCCCTTTTTTTTCCTAATGAGAGACAGAAAGGGAGTGGATCCAGATGGGAGGAGAGGAACTGGGAGAAGAGGGAGGAGAAACTGTAATTAGGATGTATTACATGAAAAAGAATCTATTTTCAATAAAAGGGAAAATACAAAAAAAATACAAGATTAAGAAAGCAAAACAAAACAAAACAAAACAAAAATCTACTGGTACTTGGGAGGCTGAGACCAAGAGATCAGAGTTTGAAATTTGCCTGGCTTTCATACTAATATCTAAAAATGTGAATTTTTTTTTAAAAATAAAAAATCCATCACAGAACATATTTGTAAATTGTAAAAATTAAGAGACATCTAGTCAATTCATTATTAACTATAATTACTAATAACAAATTGAAATTGACAGGGAGTATATTTTATAAAACTTAGAGTATGGAATGTGGAAGATTTTACTGACTATATATCAAGAGCAGTTTATTGAGTATTACATGTTGCTGTGGGATAATTGTGGGTGCTGGATGAAGTGGAAGACACTGAAAGTTGAATACAACTAATACATTCAAATATTTTGCTGTTTATTCCACACATCTTTAAGACATTCTGTTTCAATACATGGCCAAGAATTTGCTTAGGCAGAAAAAAATTCGCCATATAATGATATAAAGTGACAGTATAGCATAATAGTTAAGATCAATGTTCTAAAGGCAGATTGCCTTTTTAAATTCAACTTCTACTACGTAACAGCAAGGGAGATGGTTGAAGGAACTCATCAATTTAGCCATATTGAGAGTTGTCTGGAGCTAGTGGACAGCAACTCTGAGTGTGTCTATGGTAGGAATTTCAGTAAGGACTGGTGTGTGGAAGAGTAGCAGAGAGTAGAACATGCTCTGAATGTGAGTAGTGCCCTTCATTAACTGAAAGCATAGATAGAAGTTGGAAGAGGAAGCTAGCTAGTGTACATGGATAAGCTTCATTCATCCTGAGTGAGTACATCTATTGCTGCCCTCATTATCCACAGACTTTAGCTTGTTCTGTCTTTTATCAGGAAACCAACAACAGCAACATTTCCAGTTCTTCAGTGTTCAGCAGGAAATTTCAATTTTCTGCTTCTTGGAGTGAACAGCTGTGTGTTTCCCTGCCTTTCCAGTATACAGGCAGCTGCTGTTGCATGATCCAATCCCTGTCTTGTAAACCAATCAATCCATCTCTTTTTACATATGAAAAAGTTGTTTTTATAACAAGCAGTGGCTTGGATGCTGCTGAATAAGATAATTGTCTCTATCTGTATTGTAGAAGAAAAAAACAATATTCCTTAGGTTCTGATTATAAGGTATGATGGATGCTATATAACAGAAATATAGAATGCTAATGGCAGGTCACAAGAACATAAAAGAAAATGACTTTGTATTAATGCCTGCGTGGGAGCTTCAAACTGAGCAAAAATTTATTGATAGAGATGATAATGGGGATTACAAGTAGTGAGAAATGTAGACGACATAGTACAACAAGAAGTCAGGGAGTTACTCTTGGGAAGTGAAAACAGTTCCATATGGTAAGGACACATAAAACACATGTGTTATTGTTTGAATCTGAAATGACCCAATAGACTCATGTGTTTGAAAACTTTGGTCCCCAGCTGGTGCCAGTGTTGTGGGACGTTTTGGGACTTTTGAGGTGCAAGATATGACTGATAGGCAAGTGCCATTGGGGGTGGCTGTTGAAGGTCTGCTTCCTGTCTGCTGAAGTTATGTGACTAGCAGTAAACTCTCATCACATGGCTTGAGTTAGCTTGGTTGCCACACCTTTCTGTGCTATGATGGGCTGATACCTCTTGATACTGTGAGCTAAGATAGATTCACCTCTAAAGTGCATCTGTTAGGTATTTGGTCACAACAGCATAAAGCTAAGGAACAGAAGAAAGAAGGGTTCTGACAGGAGATAAAACTGAAGAAGAGTTGGGGGGCATATTTCTGAGATATATGCTGTGCTAGCGCTCTATGTTCCATGCTGAAGAGAGAAACTTTATATTCTGGGCAGTAGATAAATGAACTTGCTATTGTTTCTGAAGAATTAAAGGTTGATATGATAAGAAGTGGACATTTGAAATCCATCTAGGAAGCTGTGGAAATTACCTGAGCAAATTTTATAAATAATTATATTTCTGAGCCTTTGCCTTTGGGAAGTGCATTGCCAATGTGAACAAATTTATTTCTAACACTGTGAGAAAGAAATTTCCTTCTGTCTGAAAAATCAATTATATGTATTCCCATGTGTGAGAGAGTCGTGTTGTAATAGGCAAGGTTAAGAGATTAACTAAAGCAACAAAAATTAAGTTCAAGTGCAAGGTGCTCTGGACCTTTGTGCATCATCGCAGGGTATCCTAAAAGGCCTGGGAGAGGAAGTTGTGTGATGGATGATTTCAGTGTAAAAGTTGTTTTCAACATGGGAGAAGATATACATAAACCTGAAGTAAGAGAAATCATTCAACAAGGAGAAAGCAATGAAATAAATGTAGGAGCAACATTTCTCAGAAATTAAAAGTGATTAGAATACATATGTATGTATATGCATAAGAAGGCTGCATGAATGTCTCTTATGTCATAATATATTATCAATTCTAGTTCATTCAAGACTGCTGTTTTATTTCAGCTACTTAGTTGTCCATTTTATTTCCACGTTCAATTCTAAACCCTCTGCTTTCACATCACGTGCATGTTTTCTAACACAGAAAACATTGTCATTTGTGTTTTTACTTTCATAAAATGTATAATGTTTTTATATATGTGTGTAATTTTAATAAACATGAATAGTATTAAATAATGTATTTTATGACACCTTTATTTTTCCCTTTGAGCCAGGCATGTCCACCTCTGGCCTGAAGGCTCCAAGTGGTGGCAGATAGTTATGGATGTGGCCAACATAAAATCATAAAAATACCTAAAACATTGTAATATTATGAGTTTTTGTTTTCTTTTGTAATTGCTTGGAACTGGGTTGTGTGGTTCTTAAGTCTGAACTTTGTAGATGACACTGCCTTGTTTTAATATCAAAAGGTTAGTGTCTCATCAATGCCTTTGTTATCCAGAGTACTATGAGAATATCTAATTTGTTGCTTACAAAGTATATTCTGTTGTAGGTTATGCATTCAAAACTGTTCAATTTTTTTTCTCTATCAATGATGGACTCATGGGCTTTCTGCCATAGTAACGCTGAAGGTAATATACTTGTTTCAGTCCCTTGGTGCTTTTGTTCAACATCTTTGGGATGTGCATGTAACATGGGGTGTTACATTATACACATGTTATATTAACTGAGTAGAGTCAGATTATTTCCCAGAAAACCTTACCTCATTCTTCTTTCCAACTACAGTGGGGATGGTTCCTGTAGCTCATGTCACTGCTAACACTTAGCATTCCCCACCTTTCTAGTTTGGGTTGGACTAACAAGATTTAAAGCAACTTCTTACTGTGACTTTATTCATGTTGTTTCTATTTATTCATATTTATTTCACTTTAGATGATGACATCATATTCAAATACATCACTGGTTTATATCTCTGGATGCACAAAAGAGGTCAACAGTAACTTTAGAGATACTGAATTCTCAGATGAGTGCCCTGAAATCAATTATGCTTCTATATGTTTGGGTTTGAAACCTACCCTGGCCTTCAATCCCCTACGTAACCAAGGATGTCATTGCACTTCTGACCCTGCTGACTCCAATCCTGAGTGATAGGATTGTAGGCGCTTGCCACCCCATCCATTTGTGAAGTACAGGGGATCAAACTCAGCTCATGAATTGGTTGTCCAGTGGCAAACAGTCAGTCCTGAAAACACATGTACAAGCAACTGAACAGGTTATTATATATATATATATATATATATATATATATATATATATATATATATATACATACACATATATGTATATATGTGTATATATATACACACATGGATGCATGTGCATAAATAACATTTAGTGAAAAAATGAGGCCATGCACTTGCAGGAGAGTGGGGAGGGTCATGAAGGAGGGGAGGAAAGAAAAATATTATGATTATAGTCTCAAGAAAACTACTTTTAAATTAAAAACAAAACAAAGTAAAGCAAAAGCCTCAGTTCTTTGTGCACGCTTGAGAAGCACATTACCAAAGGAGCTACACCAGCGGTCCTGTTCGCTGTCTTTTTGAGACAGGTCTTACTAGCATGTTCAGGATGTCCTCAAACTCTCATTTCTTCTGACGTGGCTTCCCAAGTGCTGGGATCATAGGGATGTGTTATCACCCTAGGCTTGGGCTTTAAATAAAATATACCTCAACGTAGGCAGGGTGGGAACTGACAAGTAGGCAGGGCAGAACCACTGCTGACATGCTGGATAATGAAGGATGGGTTTATGGAGGCAGAATATTGGGACTCTGGTGTTCTTATTTAGTGTGTGGCTCTCTAAGTGTTGCTAAAGCAATGAGCAATGGTTGTCACTGAGGCTTGGAGAGCCATGCATAGGTGGTTCTTTAGTCCAGGTGCTTTCTAATTTTGCCTGGCACTGGTGCCAGCTCCTCATTCTCTGGCTAACATCTGTTTTTAGTTCAGTTTTGTTTGTTTCCTTGTTTCCAGATCCTGCCAATTCTCTTAGAACATCGTCCTCAGGACACCTCCCCATCTTGGGCTGTGGAAGTCAGCTTTGAAGTGTGGTGCTCTGCTTGCCTCTTGTGTGTGAGGCTCTATGGACTGCTGGGCCCCTTCTGTCTCACCTTCCCACGTCTAGCACCAACGGAGGCAACCAACAGGGTCTGATCTCTACCCTGGTCTCCAAAACACTCAGCGAAGGGGCCCTGACCCTGCAGTCCAGGGCAGTGTTTTCTGAATAAGGACCCTGTCCCCAATAAGAACCCTAACAGAAACAGACTCCACTACTCATTCCTCCTGACCACTTCTGCTAGCCACTGAGGAAGAGCTGATCTCTGCGTCCTGGAGAAAATGTTCATCCAATAATATCAGGATTAACATGGATAGGAATGGCTCTAACCTGCTAAGCCCACCCAATCCATCCTAAGGCCCAAGAGTCAATCGGTTCCAGACCTGGCAAAACCAGAAACTATGATTCTAACCATGTACTCTGGGACACAGCGAACTGACTCTTCAGCTGCGAATGTTACTGTGGTGAAACTTTCATAGAAGAGTGGGTCAGTGGGAACAAGTCTACAAAAAACAGGAAATGAAAGCCGCCCTGCGGCTTCTAGGCCCAGTTCTGCCCTGAACTGAGGGGCCTCCAACAAGTGAAGTTGCCCCCGTTTCCAGCCTGAAACAAGCACTGTAGACAGACTTATTGCCACCAAGGCTCTGGGGGCTTCTCCCAGCACAGCAACTTTGTAATTCGGCAGAGATGCAAGGTTCTTTGGGTCCACGCTGTCACTTACTTCCCTCCCAGTTACCATTTCAGAATCCTAAGCAGCCCTCAGGATCTGTGACTCTGGAAGGTGACCTCTGAAGTCTTGCTTATTTCTGGGCCTGTGTCTCATTCCCATCGGTCATTCAGCCTTTCGTGAACCACTTCCTCACATGTGGTTGGTGGCAGTTCTTTCCAGGCTAGCCCTTGTGCCTAGTTTACTTTTCTTTGATCACTGGAAGACCAAAGCTTTACTTCTTAAGCTTACCACTGCGGGGTTTTCTCTTTAGAATTATTTGTTGATTACTCACATTTTTTTTCTATTGGGATTTCTGTTTTTCTAGTTAATTTTTAAAAATTCCCATCAGATGCTAGCTATAAATACCATGCTGTTTTTTTTTATATTGCAAATATCTTACTTTAATCTCTGTTAATTTTAGATACAATGTTTCTGTGAAACAGAAATCTTTATTTTTAATGCCAACATGCTGGAAGAGGTCATTACACACTATAATTTTAGGTTTTGAATGTGGGAACACAAAGGTGAGTTGTCGGTTTACAGTGTGTGGTGGTATTGGCATAACCTGCTACTGATATTGCATAGCTGATTTCTACCTTTTACCTGTTACAGGAGCAACGTTCTTACTGAACTCTTCCTTGAAACCATGAGTTATCTTAATATCATCTCAATGCATTATCTTTTTGTTGCAGTAAATGGAGTCCATTTCTATTGTTTGTAATTAAGAGAATATTGACCCATACAAACAATGAATCCGGAGCACCTACAGTTACTCAAAAAGTCTGATACATGTCCTGTCCCTCGTTTTATTTAGACAGAGTTTCATGCAGTTCAGATTGGTCTCAAACGCAATATATAGTTAGAGCAAGGTAACCTTGAACTCCTGATTCACCCTTCAACTCATGAGTAGTGAATTCTAGGCATGTTATCATCATACCTAACTTGATACAAAGCTTTGTAACCAATACATTCCTAAGCATCAAAGTGGTTCTCATAATTTCTTCAAGTAAAAAAAAAAAAAGAACAAAAATGTGTATGATAGAGTAAAGCTTGTCTTATTGATGTATAAATGAATCTCACACACAGCTCTTACATTAGATTTTATTATAAATATATGCAGTAATAAAAACAGGGCAATTTGAGCAGTAAGTAGAATGAACTTTATTGTAAATAGTGTATCTTAAAAGAAAATTCCAAAGGTCATTTTAAAGGGAATTCTGAATAAGCTAGGTTTTCTTATGTATTTATTTATTTGGTGACCCATTAATCTGCATTTCCTTGCCCATCAGCTGCATTCTTTCTATATATGGACAATCTTCAACAGTAAATACATCCTCTTCCCATCACAAGCGTGTGTCCTATCAAGGACCAATTATACTCTTGCAAAGGGGCAGAGCATTACTAAATAATGTCAAAAATGTGATAGATTTAGAGGACAAAGAGGGACCTTCATGTTGGGAGTTCTTAAGGATTGCAGCTCTTATTTATTTTCATAAAGGTTTCTGTTCTCTATCTGGTAATTGAAATGTGTCCAGATCCTAAAATAAACATCTCTGAAAACAGATATGACTGTGATGCTGCTTGAGGGTGACTGTTTAGATCTTTGTTGCGTTACAGGAAGTGAGGCTTTGGGGTCATTGTGAGTAAGAAGTCATTCACTCTTTGTTCTGGTGCTTTGTGACTCACACACTTGGAGTCAGGAGTTCTATGTAAGAATCGACTCTGTCTGCTTCACTGGCACCAGAGTACATAATAGGAAGGTAGCCGTGACTATCCCAAAGGGAACAATGTTTTACCCTAAAGATTAAAATGGAAAACTAATCAAGATCCAGTATAAAGATTGAATATTAGAAATAGTTAAAACTGCAGCTAAGGGTCTTATTAGTCTGAACTGATTAGAGTGGAGATATTATAGGGACCCATAACATGAAGCCTTCAGAATTTATTATGTCTATGTATATTTTATATATTAGTGTTCACTTATGATTTACAAAAGAATTATTTATAAACATGGCATAGAGTTGCTGGGAATGTCACAGTGTCTGTAACCAGTGACTTTTAGTTAATTATTCACTTAGCAGAAATGTGCTCAATTTCAGCCACACTCTAACCAGCTTGAAAGTCATAGGCATATGGGAACTATAAAATAGATTCCTTAACCTCAAGGGGTTTATAGTAAATTGGGGAGACAAATATAAAACATACAATTTTAATTACATTGAGATGAGGATTAGATCATATACAGTAGAAAAACAGGGTCCAACTGTGTTATAATGGAAGTCTTAATGTTTTTTTTCAAAAACTTTTATCAGGTTATGGATTTAACATGATGATCAAATGATTACCTATCGTATTTGAGGCTTTGAGTTCTACATACACATGGGCACATGTGTACACACACACACACACACACACACACACACACACACACACACACACCCCTAGTGCTTGCTTGAGTACTTGCTATGTCTACGGTAGTGTGCAGCATTGAATCATAACTGCATAGCTCATAAGGAGAACTCCAGTCCCTATGACAGTGACAGTCTTGAGGCTGACAGGAGCTTGAGGTGACAAGCATTGGCAGTAGTGCAGTAAGTATAATGATTGGAGACATATAGTATATTGCTAAATCAATTTAAAGGAACATGAAATTTGACTATAAGAAGAGATGACTAAATTGACAATTGAATGCTGGAAAGTATTCAGGAAAATGAGGTGGAAAATAGAATAACCCACACGGAGGTAAGGGGCTCATAGAACTACTATGTTTGATGAAAACGATGTTGTATTTGAAAGGTACAAGTATGTGTCTGAAGTCTTGCATGGCCAAGGACGCTGTAGAGATACACAGAGACTAAGAGTCATGGGACAGAGTGAATTGTTTGGACTTTATTATTCAGACTGTAGAAAACTATGGAAAGATATTCTGTAAAAAAAAAAAAGGACAAATCATATAGGCACTAGAGCAAATTATAGACTTAGAGACAGTCATAACATCAAGGAAGGGATGAGGGTGTGGATAGAGAGAGGACTTTTCACAATGCTTGGGCCCTGAATTTGAGGAGAAGGAACAGGTGGACTAGGAGGAGGAGGAACAGGAGGACTAGGAGGAGGAGGAACAGGAGGAGGAGCAGGTGGTGCAGGCAGCAGGGGCAGCAAGGGAGGGAAGGTAGTAGAGGGGAGAAGGAGAAGTGGAAGGAAGGAAGAACATCTTTTTAGGCTGATGGTCCGATCAAGTTCAAAGGAGAGTAAGACCTTATTATGGTAGTTAGCTATAAGAATGGAACAGATCAGAGAAATATGAATCGTGAGTATTTATGCCCCAGGCTCTTGTACTGTACTTGGCCCTTAGATAGCACTCAAAAAGTTTCTGGAATAAGAGGGGAAAATACTTCAGAGAGGAGTTGATGGAGCTGCCCTGTGACAGATCTTACCTGTTCCACCAGGTTTTCAAGCTTAGTATGTCCCAAAATGCATCTGCCATTGTCTGTGAAGTCAATCCCCTTTACGGACTTTTATTTAGTTCTGAAATTAACTCTTTTCCATTCACATGATGCTTTGTATCTTTTACCATTCATCTTCATTATTTGAAATAGTCCTGTGATGATTCACATTATGGTTGATGGTTAGCATTGTGTTTAAAATTTGAAAACTACTGTGCTTAAAAAATTCACGAGAAAGTTGCTCTTGCTTATAAGCCCTAGTAGTCTACTTTCTTCCAGATGTTGAAGACTATTCTTGTAATGGACTGATACTGTAAAATTTAACTGCTGTTCTTGCAAGATAATGGGTCACTAGAGTAACCACTGGTGCTTTTGTATGAAAATGCTTGCTTACTCAAGATAACTGAGGCATCTATAGATATGATTGTATTACCATTATCATTGGTGCTGCTGTTATTGGTACTGTTTGAAGATGTTTCCCAGAGTAAGACTACATTGAATTGACAGTTAATTAAAAGCCTTAGGACTTTCCCCATGAAGGACTAAATCAGTTATTTTATGATTGTATACCCATGAACAAAATAAGCTCAGCTTTAACTGTGTTTTTCCTCTTTTGAGAGTGATATGAAATTCTAACATGAACCAGACTTAATGCCTATGGCCTTTATCACAACACTGAGCAAAAAGTCAAGGTGAATAGAGAGAGAGACACAGAGAGAGAGAGGAGTAAGCAATCTGATTCTGGGGCTTGTATTGAATTGGATCAGGCTCCGTGCAGTTCTTTAGTTGGAATTGGAGCTTCCTTTTCTCTTAATCTCTGGTTTTCTGGAGGAAGCATGGTACAAGTTCAGTAACCGGCTCAGAGTAGTCATTTCCATTTTTGGTTTTTTCTTGTTGTTTTATTTTTATTAATTCTGTTGAACATTCTAGTGAGACAGTAGGAGACATTCATCTTTGGATTTAGAATTAGCATTCCATGTATGTCTATGGTATTTGTTACCCCAACATGCTCACCTGTGTTACCTAAATTGACTTTTACCCCAGCTCCATGGGGCAGACATTATCATTTTTTCAAACTTACTGATGAGGAAATGGAGCACATTTCAATCTCATGCAGATAGTAGATGACATCTCAAAGATATGGGTTTCTAACTCTAAAAGCAGCAGATGGATTATGTAATATAATGACAACCCAAGCAGGCAGTACTTATGAGAACCTTAGAATCCAGATGGAAAGCAAAATGATGGAAGAGGGACAGAGAAAGCAAACTGCCCCGAGCATTTTCTATGTCGATGGTGCCAGGTCTCATGAGTTGGTCACTTCCTTTAGTCTCTAAAGCCAAGAAAATGAGAAAATGAAAACCTAAGTAACTCAACAGACCTCAATCTCTGCTCTAGTACTTAATAAGTTTTCTCAGTTGGTTTAAATTGTGGCATGATCCCAGCATTAAAACTGGTCATTGGCCTCCGACGTTTCACAAAGCCTGCCCTCTCAAAAGCCAGTTTTAGCATCATATTTGATGGAGGAGAGGTAGTTATGCTTCTAAGCATGAGTGTGTGGTGAGGGAATTTTCTGTAGAAATCTTTCTTTGTTAGGACACAGAAACACCAGAATAGAAGGTGTCTTAGAAATTGCCTTTCCCCCTTTCCAATTAACTTAAGTAATGGTGGTCTACCATAAATTCACATGTATCACAGGCCAAATATGTTGTCTGTTCTCAGTAACTCAAGATACAAATTTAGATAAAAATGCTGTAATTGTTTTGGTTCAAACATTAAGAAAGGAAAAAGTTTAAGTAAGTTAGTTTTGCCCAAGTTATTAAAAATGTGGGATGGTCTGTCTTCAAGCTTTTTATGTAGATTGGATATATTCATATGTTCCAGAGAGACACAGTTTTGAATTTTGAGTATGTGTATGTTCCTCACTTCATTTTTCATGTATATCAATAATTTGTATTTGTGGATTAAAGTTATGTAGTTTTAACTGTTACTATATCATTTCTATTTGTGTTGATTTTTAAATTTCTCTTTAAATATTTAAAGGAAAAAAAGAAGGGGTTTCTGTTATTTGTGGTTGGATGGCAGTGGATGAATATTTTACCAGCAAGTTATAGGACCTTTTAGAAACTTATGCAACAGGTATGTGTTTATTATTCAGTGCCTTCATGAAAAAAATAGATTTTTCAACTCCCGAGGTTATACTGGTGAACATAATTTAAAATAAAACCTGAGAAAAGTAAAAGAGATTAAATAAATATTCATGAAAATGCCCTCTTCAGGAAATAGGGTCATTTGAACAGTCTATTCCATTAAAAATCGCTTTATTTCACTTAAATTGGTTACCTCGCAGGGAAATCGAGACCAAAGACATGAATTTGAAATCTCTCCACTGCATTAAACAGATGGAATGTATCATTAAAAAATCTATAACTGATCAGTTATTTTAACCGGTAAAGTCAGGGAGACATCAAATACACATTTAAATGCTATCTTAAAGTTATACAAAAATTAGTCTTTATAATTACATACAAATACTGGTAAACTGAAAATTATACTTCTATAGCATTATTGATGATCTAAAAAAGTTGCCTAAAGGTAATGTACTAACAGTTGCTTATAATAGTCATTTGAATGTAAATGCCAATCAGGACACCATGAAATTGTTAGCACCTTTTGATTTTTATTTATGAAAATCATTACAAATTAAACCAAATGATCTCGGCAAATGTTAATACACGCGAAACTTTACCCTTCTAAATTGACTATTGATACCCAAGAATGCTAATCTAAAACCATTCTGGAATTATCACTCTAAATCATTTATAGCTAGTACGTAGGTAGCTTTTCAGACTTCTGCTTATCATAACTTTACACTGTCCTCCTGTGTCTTCATTTTATTCTCCCTGTCTCTTTAACTGATGCTTTTAAATTCTCTTCGTTGTCTCAAATAATTTTGGAATCATTAAGAGAATTCTGGAAAAGATGGGAGGACATCCAGCTCAATAGTTGCAGCACCTACTGAGAACTGCAAATCCCAGAGCCTTCCTGGATCAATCACATCACAATTCCTGGTCAAGTGACATGCATGACAGAACCTGGGAAAGCAACTGGAGTGCCACGATTACCTCCTAAAGTCTGTTGGTAACAGACACCTTTGCATTCCTCACCAGGCCCATGTTCTTGGTCTCCTTGAGCAGAAGTGTATTAGAGTGACTCTGGGTTGTCGTGTTCGTTTTGTATAAGAGAATGTCCTCTTTGCAGACCTAGAGCAGTAGCTTTTAGAGCAAAGAACGTGGGGTGTCACGGCTTTCCCTACAGTCAGGAGTGCAGATAGGATTGACTTAATCAGTATCTTGGTGTCTCAACTGGGAGTCTTGCTCCACTTCCAGAATCTTCCTGAAGCAGTCCAGTGAAGATAAGGGTAGAGTGTGGTGAGTGACAGAGTAGTGGAAGTCCCGGTTGGAATGTAGGTTACAAGTTCTATTAAGAAAGAAGCCAGGCGGCTTCACTTCTTCACACAGTGATTACTGGGTGTACTCACTTGGAGTTTTCTGTTCATGTTAAGAATTTAAGACAGTTTAACATGCAGAATGAGGTGTAATATTTTTGTTTGGAAAGTATAAATTTTAGTGTCTATCAGAAATATGTGAAAGGGGCTAGAGAGATATCTCAGTGGATAAAGTATTCGCTGCCTAAGCATTGGGACCTGAGCTCAAGTCCCCATACTCACACAAGTTCTGGTTGGGAATGAGATCTCACCTATAATCTTAGCACTCCAGAGCTGGAGCCGTGGTTTCCCTGAGGCAAGCTCACTAGCTATATTAGCTGAGCTAGACCCTTCTGGATTCAGTGGAGATACCATTATTCAATACAGATGGTGGAAAGAAATCAATAAAGTCACCCAATGTTAACCCTTGGGCTCCACATGCACGTGTACACACATACATGCATAGCCACAGACATGTGTGCCTACACTCTTTACAAACCCATGTACACACATGCATGCACACCATTTGCACAGACCAAAAGGGAGAAAGCAAGAAGAAATGTGTTCAAAATCTTAATAATTTATTTCAAATTGAAGTTTATTTTACAAAACAAAAACACTTGTTTCAAAACTAAAAAATAAATAAATAAAAAAGTGAACTCTTGCTGTAAGCCTGTTGCAAAGTGAGCGCTGGAAGCTGGATCTAGTAGGAGGAGGAGAAAGCAAAGGAGTAGGCCAGCCGCAGCGTGCACACACCCTGCACACACTCCTCCCTGGCTGGTGCATCCCAGCTCCTTCCTGCGGTGTCCTCTGTCTGTGTCTAGGGCTCAAAAATCTCCTATCTCTAAGTCTTCCTTCTTCTTAGATTACTGGATTCAGTTTCACAGGGATTCAGGTGTCTTTTAGGTATGAAAGGGATTAGACCTTTGTTTAATGCTGTCTTACTTCAATTAAAAGCTGGCTCCGGAGTTGAGATATAGCTCCCCCTCCTCTAGACCCAAGCATGCTTGTTTAAAAGGTTTCCTCTAAAATTTCTGTCCATATCAGGGGATTCCCCTGCTGCTGCTATGTGACAGAAAGGAGAGCAAAACAAGATAAAGGGACTGACTATTCCCCACGGGGACTATTGCTGCTCATCTCATATGCTTTTGGTTTTGTTCTAACTCTCTAAGACTCTTTTGCTAATGTATAAAGCTTACCTCAAGATCTGTAAGCACATAGGGTAAAGTTACAGATCTGAAAAATCTGGATCCCTTTCCACCCAGGCTGCAATGCTTACACTTACATCAATGGTAAATAGTGAACAGACATTTTGATTTTGTTAAACTTATTTCATAGACCTTGTAGTTGTTATTACTTATTACTGCTATAGACTAACAATCATGTTTTGATCTTTTAAAATTATGAAATTAAAAAAATAGGAAATTCAGAAGATAGTTACATGAAAACCTACTACTTGTCAGTCAATTAAAAATATAATTTAGGAATAGATGGTCACCCCAGCAGCATCCAGTCTGTCCAAACAGGTGTGGAGCTTCAGTACATCTGTGGTCAGGCCCTTTGCCAAGCTAGTGAGGCCCCCTGAGCAGATATATGACATCAAAGGTCGCCCTTTATTCTCCTGCATCTGAACAGAATAAGCTAGCTCAAGTGGAAAAGGAGTCGCTGCTGCTGGGACAACTCCTGAAAGATCCCAAGATATTTTCTGCTGTTCTGAATCCCCACATTAAGTGCTCCATCAAAATGCAAGGCCCAAAGGGCATCATGACAAAGGAAAGGTTTTCTCCCCTGACAGCCAACCTAACAAATTTACTTGCTGAAAACGGTTACCTAAGCAACACCCAGGGAGTCATCTCTGCCTTTCCAGCCATCATGAGTGTCTACCATGGAAAAGTGCCTTGTATGGTGACCACAACATCTCCTGTAGATGAAGCCACTCTCTCTAGGTTAAAGACAGCACTGAAGAGCTTTGTGAGTCCAAGCCAAGTATTGAAATTGGAGGTTCAGATTGACCTGTCGATTGTGGATAGGATGGTTGCTCGAATTGGGGAGACATACATAATATACCTGTAAAGACTAAGATTCAGAAGCTCAGCCAGGCCGTGTGGGAGATGCTCTGAAAAGCTCCATCACCTGTGAAAGTTCTCATACTTGGAGCAACAACAAAATGCTTCCTGAATAGACATAAATAAATAAATAAAATTTAAAAGTAAGTTATGAGGGAGATATGGATGGGTTGTGGGAGAGGGACAGTAATTGTCCTCTGTGTTTTTACCCACTGATAAGCTCATGAGGATCTAGAAGATTGATCTAAACCCGTGGTCACACAGGCATCTCTGGTTAAACACAGTGAATCACAAAACAAACAAATAAAGAATGTGGGAAAAGTCTTGAGAGTAAGAGGGGTGTTGTCAGGAGTGGGAAGGAGAAAAGATAGAGTGGAGATTGAGAGAAATTAGAATGTATTACATATGTATATGAAATTTTGAAAGAAAAATTTTAGTCAGTTAAAGAGAACAGGGTGCCTGAGGGATGGCAACTGGGATTGTGGCTTGGACTTCATAAGCATGAGTGCACACAGGCATGAACACACGCACAAACAAGTGTACCTGCACACATTAAAATACATACACATGCACAAAAAATTATCAAACAAAGAAATTACGTAAACATCTGATATCTTATATATAGACACCACTGTGACAATAACATGTAACCCCTTTTGAAAAGCTTATATATACAGCACCTCTCTTTTTCTTAACTCTTATGCTTAAAATCTATATTAAAATATCTTTTAATAAACCATAGCACAACTCTGTTCAAAAACTATAAAATTAAAAATGATTAGGAATTAGAGTAAAAGACTGCATGTAATAAGAAAAGTAATGTGAACTGACTGGAAGTCAAGAAGGGCACCAGATATGAAAGGGAAGAGGTATGAGAAGGCAGTGGGAGAAGGGAACCAGTGAGGAAAGGATAATGAAACACACATATGAAGATACTGAGATCAAGTCCATTATTTTGTTGCAGTGATGGCTAGTTAATTGTCATTTTGACACAACATAGATCATAGAGGAAGAAAGTCTCACTAACCATTGGCTAGATCAAATTGGCTTCTGAGTATAACCAAGGTGATTTTCTTAACAATGTTAATTAATTTGGGAAGGCCCAGGTCACTGTAGGTAGCACCCTTCTTGGGGTTTGGGTCCCAGACTGTCTAAATGTTGAACAGTAAGTGTGCATGCATTCCCTTGCTCTCTGCTCTTGATCGAGGAAGTGACTAAGTTCTTCAAGTTCACGCATAAATTTCCACAATAGACTCTAACCTGGAATGTAAGCTGATCAATGCCTTTCTTACTTAAGTTGCTTTTACCAGGGCGTTCTATAATAGCCACAGGAAATGAAACTAAGACAACTGCCAACCTAAAAACATTACTAACAATATTAGCTTATGACTTTTTTTATTCTTTTAAACTGAAATTATTTATTTGATTATAATTTTGAAATTAATTTCACCAGCATGATTTCTTCTATAAAGCTCAGAGAAAGAAAGTTTCCCTCATCTGAAGTTCTGTTAGCAGCAATGAGTATTCCTTTCTTGACTTGGTGTCTTAGAGGATGGCGTGCTAACATCATATACCTATAGTAGGTATAGAAAGTGTAGATACACTACTTCTCTCCCACATCTTTACACAGTGGCTTTGGTACCGTAGTAAGAACACAGTTTCTCTGGATTTCTGGAACTCAAATATGATAGTGATTTGTTTTTTCCTATCACGGGGCTATTATTGTTCCTGGAAACAATTATTTATTGAAAGTATCTTTTTTTTTTCTTTAGAGAAAATTATCTAATTATATCTAGACAGTGCTGTAAAACTTAAAGAAATCTGACCTTGAGGAATTCCTTGATTTTGCTATATATTAATTTGCATGCAGCTCTTCTCATGAGGGCAAGAATGGCTAAAATATTTTCTAAACCATGTGCTGTTCTCAGAGCACACTGAGTGTTCTTAAGATGAATATTTCAAAGCTGTGTGTTTCCCGAGATTTTAGCTTGCATGGAGCTGTTGGCTTCAAGCTGCCTATTTTCTTCTTCGATGACTGTTTTGAGATAGAAAACTTTTGCATGCATTACTAATTTGTTTTCTGTATTTAGTCAGGACTGACGACAGGGAATTCATTAAGTTTTGAAACTTCAGAAGTAAAAATGGATTATATCATGAATACTTGAGAGAAATAACTTCAACAGTCATTGGAAATACAGTTGACTCTGAGGTCAGGCAAGAGACTGACAGGGAATCAAGCAATGGTAAGTCGAGGTAAACAATGTGTACTGGGGAGAGCATGTCCAGTTTACAGGAGAGAGGTACTGTGCAGATCCAGTGGGACAGAGTTGCCAGACTGTGTGATAGATGCATAGGATCTTAAGTTTAGCATGCCAGTTGTCAACACAACATAATACTTTGGAAGCTGGGGAGATGGGTCTGAGGACCAGAGTCAGTCTGCAGGTCAGGTGTTTGCTCCCTCTATAGACAAAACTTTCAACAATATGTTTCAGTGATTATCAATTGCTTCTCTAAGGAATTGTTCCATTTAGACAGTATTAAACAGTATGTGTCAATTTTTGCCCTATTTTTGTCTGCTTTATCCTTAAGAGGAAAACAATGACTATGATCCATTTTCTGTATAAAAATGCAATACATTTGAAGACTCGAGCACCCACAGAGAACCTATTAATCTCCTAGTGAAATGGTAGCAAAATGTTCTTATTATATTGCTCACACAGTTTTCTCAGGACTTTAGCTAAGAGGATTTAATAAGACCCTGTTTAAAACAGGAGGAAAGAGCTGTATCTTCTCACAGTGGGGTTTCTTTAAATCACTAAAATAACTCCTGTTCGAACTGAAAGCTCTTGATATGCTTAAATATGCTTAATTAGCCCTAATACTGAACACTTAGTCAAAACATATTGTCATTGAGTGAAACAACCGCAAAGACAGTTCCTAATAATGACAGTTGCTTTGGACTGAGAATGGACTAAAGCTGTCCTGCCTTGTGTTCCTGTGCATGACCATACTCTCCCAAACATCAATATTCAGAAAGTGAATTCTGATGTTTGTAAGTTAATGGAACTCAACTTGATGTCCTCTTGCATGCAACATTTTATCTGTATACAAAGCTTAATATTGCATTGTTACATTATTTATCAGTATCTTTGATGTCACTCAACCATTTCCATCAATGTACCAATTTGAAGGCTTATATAGGCAACCAAATGAATGATCTTGACTTCAAGGAAATGAAGGGAGTTTTACTAGGCACTCTGATAAACAAGGGTGCCTTAAGCTTACATTTTGATCTTGGATTCAACGTTGTGTAATTAGTTACATGTTTTAATTTTATGTTTATATATTTCTATGTCTTTGTGTATGTGTGTGTGTGTGTGTGTGTGTGTGTGTGTGTGTGTGTGTGTGTGTGTGTGTGTCATGCATGCATGTTTGCATATGTGTGGAAACAAATGTGTACAGTGATGAGTGTTTATTTGTGGTCTCACTCATGTGAAGGCCCGAATCTGCTTTTGGGACTCTCCCTTCATTGCTCTTCCATCTTATTCTTTGAGGTGGGGCCTCTCAATCAAGCCTAGAGCTTCTCAATATAAGTCATCCAACTAGCCATTCCATGTAGGCTACTTTGCTCACCCAAGACTTATATGGGTTCTAGAGATCCCAACTCTGGGCCTGTTGCTTGCATGGTAAACATTTTAACTGCTGAACCACTCACATATACTTAGTTTTTTGTTTGTTTGTTTGGTTGATTGGTCTTTGATTCTTCATCTACCTCACTGATCCTAGTAGCCATCTTCTTGGTCCCACTCATCATTGAACCCTTTTACTCCTAGTATTCACCCTTCCTTCTTATTTTTTGTAATGATTTTTTTAGTATATATTATTTTAGTATTTTTATCTGTCTTCAAGACAATAATGATTCCCATTTTTCTCATTTTCTTTCTGTTGTGATAGAAATATCCTTACAAAAAGAAAAATAAGGGATGACGGGGCTTATTTTGCTTATAATTCCAGGTTACATTCCATCAGTGAGAGAAAGCTGTAGCAAAAACTCAAATTAGCTACTCGAATAACATTCTAAGCCAGTGGTTCTCAACTTCCCTGATGCTGTAATCCTTTAATACAGTTCCTCATGTTGTCCTGACCTGCAACCATAAAATTATTTAATTGTTACATCATAACTGTAATTTTGCTATAGTTATGAATCATTATGTTAATATGTGATATGCAGGGTATCTGATATGTGACCCCCACAAAGGGGTCTTCCCTTACACATTGAGAATCAGTGTTCTAAGTCAAAAACAGAGAAAATGACTGTTCCTAAGTTGTCTCCTTGCTTCTGCTATACTTACCTTGTTTTCTTCACTCTCACACAGTTCAGGGACCAGAACATGAAATGGTACAATGCACCATCAGGGTGAGTCCTCTCACCTCAGTCAAGATAACCTCCTACATACATAACCAAAGGCTAACCTAATCAAGATTAGTACACACTGAAACTCTCTTTCCAGGTAATTCTAGGTAGTGGCAAGTTAACAATTAAAAATCAACCAGTATCACAGTTTTGGAGAGAAGTGATTCCTAGCTCCTTAGGTTGTTATGAACATGTTTCTTATTCATATCTGATTTGTAAGAATCCAGGATAGTCTCTATCATGTTATAGAAACCTAGTGAAGGCTTAATGAATGCTGGGAATCCATCTACCCTCTGACCAGGTTCCAGTCAAAGCTTAGTTAAAACCAATTTGGATTCATAAAGCTCTCGCAGTAGAAGCCGACCTTCCAAACAATGAGCATGCTTTATCTCCATTACCATTTCAATTCTAGTCAAAGTTAAAAACCAGTAAACTTCAGTGAGATTCCATGTAGAGACATTATATTCAAGGAGTCTGTATTTTATAGTCTTTTTTTAAAAATAGAACTTACTTTTTCTTTTAGAACATATTCAAAACTTCTCACACATTAAAATTAAAAGCTATGTTAATTGTCAAGATAATAATATATCAAATTTAGAAATCATAATGTCTCCCAATTATGGTTGTCAGAATGTCAGGACTTTGTGAATTAGTAAGCAAACATGGAATGCTTTTCTTTGTAGACCATTAAGTGGCACATTCTTAGAAATATGTGATTAATTACTACCATAAGGAAACACATAGTGCACAGCTTAAACTATGTCTACATATAATTACACAGGATCTTCTTCTCAATTGAAAACTAATTGTTCTTTCAAAGTACCTAGGGATCCAATCACTTAATTCTGTAAATGGTGAGTCAAACTCACTTGTGCAGTACTTCCTTCTCATGGATATACTGCAAATTTGGCTATGAAAAATAAGTGGAAATTTACAGGCTTCTCTATTATACCTCAGAGGTATCTATTATGTAGGCAACCACACTGGGGTAACAATTTTGTTTATTTATTTATTTATCCCAACTGCTGTTTCCTCTCCTTCCTATCCCCACCTCAGCTTCCCACCCCCATCCACTCCTCCTGTTTTTATTTGGAAAAGGACAGGTCTCCCATGGATATTGACAAAACATGGCATATCAAATTGTAGAAAGACTAAGCACTGAGCCTTGTATTAAGGTTCAGCAAAGCAACCCAGTATGAGGAATAGGGTTCCAAAAGCCAGTAAAGAGTCAGAGACAGCCCCTTATCCCACTGTTAGGAGTCCCACAAGAAGACTAAGCTATACAGTTGTCACCGAAATTAAAGGGCCTAGCTCAGTTCCATACAGGCTCCCTAGTTGTTGGTTTAGTCTCTATGAGCTCCTATAAGCCCATGTTAGTTGATGCTGTTGGTTTTCTTGTGATGTCCTTGACCCTTCTGGCTCCTACAATCCATCCTCCCTTTCTTCAGTAGGATTCCCAAGCTCAGCCTAATATTTGGCTGTGGGTCTCTGCATCTTTTTCCATCAGTTACTGGATGAAGCCTGTCTGATGACTATTGGGCTAGGCACCAATCTATGAGTATAGCAGAATATTGCTAGGCATCATTCAATTACATTGACAGGTTTTAAAACTCCATTCATGTTTGATTCTATCCTAGGTCTCTGCACTGTCCAGCCTCTGGGTCCAGTGCTCTGGGGAGTGTCAGGGGTGGGCTGACCCTCATGGCATGGGTCTCAGGCTGGACCAGTCATTGGTTGGTCACTCTTACAATCTGTGTATCACCTTTACCCCAGCACATCCCATAGGCAGGACAGACTGCAGGTCGAAGGTTATGTGGCTGGGTTGCTGTCCCAATCCTTCTACTGGAAGTTTTCCCTGGTGACAGAATATGACCAATTCAGGCTACATGTATACAATTGCTAGAAGTCTTAGTTGAGGTCATTCTTGTAGATTCCTGGGAGTTTCCCTTGCACCAGGTTTCGACCTGACCCCCAAATGCTCTCATTTTCCAGTTAGCTCTTTCAGCACTCTTCACCTCTCCCCACCTGTACCTGGTCTATCATGTTCCCATCTTCACCTGCTCTTCCCACCCCCAGTCCACCCACAAAATCTCTTCTATTTCCACTTTCCAGGGAGATCCAAGTGTCTCCCTTGGGCCCCTCTTATTACCTAGCCTCTCTGGGCCTGTGGATTATAGCATGGTTATCCTTAATTTTACAGCTAATATCCACTTATGAGTTAGTACATACCAAGTTTGTCTTTTGGGTCTGGGTTACCTCACTCAGAATGATTTGTTTCTAGTTCCTTCCCTTTGCCGTTGAATTTCATGATGTTATTATTTTTAATAGCTGTATAATGCTCCAATGTATAAATGCATCACATTATTTTCTTTATTCATTTTTCAGTTGAGGGACATTTAAGTTGTTTCCAGTTACTGGCTATTATGAATAAAGCTTCTATGAACATAGTTGAGCAGGTATCCTTGTGGTAAGAGTTAACTTCCTTTGGTTATATACCCAAAAATGGTTTAGCTGAGTCTTAAGGTAAATCAATTTTCAATTTTCTGAGAAACTACCACACTGACTTCCAAAGTGGCTGTATAAGTTTGCACTTCCATCATCAGTGGAGGAGTGTTCCCTTCACTCCACATCCTCTCCAGCATGAGCTGAATGTACATTGAGGTCTTTGAACTACTTGGACTTGAGTTTTGTGCTGGGTGACAGATATGGATCTATTTGCATTCTTCTACATGCTGACATCCAGTTATGACAGCACCATTTGTTGAAGATGTATTCTTTTTTCCATTGTGTAATTGTGACTTCTTTGTTGAAAATCAGGTGTACATAGGTGTGTGGATTTACATCTGAGACTTCTATTCGATTCTATTGATCCACCTGTCTACTTTTTATGCCAGTACCATTGGTTTTTATTACTATAGCTCTGTAGTAGAGCTTGAAATCTGGGATGTTGATACCTCTGGAAGTTTTTTTTATTGTACAGGGTTGTTTTAGAAAGCCTAGGGATTTTTTTTGTTTTTCCACGTGAAGTTGAGTATTGTTCTTTCAAGGTCTGTATTACTGAATCTAGATACACTGAACCTGATAGAAGAAAAAGTGGGAAATAGCCTTGAACACATTGGAACAGGAGACAACACCTGAACAGAACAACAATACACTAATTATGCAGATGCTAAGATCAACAGTTAATAAATGGAGCCTCATGAAACTGAAAAGTTCTGTAAAGGCAAAGAACACCTTCAGTAGGACAAAATGGCAGCCTACAGAATGGAAAGAGATCTTTAACAACCCCCACATATGACAGAGGGCTAATTTCTAAAATATATAAAGAACTAAAAAAAACCTAGATAATAACAAAGCAAATAATCCAATTTTAAAAAGAGGTACAGATCTAAACAGAATTGTATTGGAATTTTGATGGGAATTGCATTGAATTTGTAGATTGCTTTCAGTAAAGTAAGCATAGGAGACTTTCAACTTCTGATAACTTCTCCAATTTCTTTCTTGAAGATTTGAATTTCTTGTTGTACAAGTATTTTATTACTTGGTTAGAGTTACCTCAAGATATTTTATATAATTTGTGGCTATTGTAAAGGGTGTTGTTTCTCTGATTTCTTTTTCAGCCTGTTTATCATTTGTATATAAGAGGGCTACTGATTTTTTTGAGTTAATCTTGTATCCAGTCACTTTACTATAGGTGTTTGTCAGCTGTAGGAGTTCCATGGTAGAAATTTTGGTCACTTATATATACTCTCATATCATCTGCAAATAATGATATTTTGATTTTTTTCCTTTCCAATTTGTATTCCCTTGATCTCCATTAGTTGTCTTATTTCTCTATCTATAACTTCAAATACTATATTGAATAGATATGGAAAGAGTGGACAGCCTTGTCTTGTTCCTAATTTTAGTGGAATTGCTTTGATTTTGTCTCCATTTAATATATTGCTTTTATTATGTTTAGGAATTCTCCCTGCATCCCTGATCTCTCCAAAACTTTTTATCTTGGAGGGCTGTTGGATTTTGTCAAAGAATTTTCAGCATCTGATGAGATGATCATGTTTTTTTTTTCTTTCAGTTTGTTTATATGGTGGATTACATTGACAGATTTTCATATGTTGAACCACTCCTGTGTCTCTGGGATGAAACCCACTTGATCATGATGGATGATCCTTTTGATGTGTTTCTTTTAATAGAGATTTCCCCCAAAATAATCTATTTAGTATATATTCATAACTCAATAATAATTGCTAGTGCCTCTGTAACATGTACAGAGCTATGACATTGATTCACAGGAAATTATTAAGTCATTGTGATGTGACATAATTGAAATGTACTTTTCAAATAAAAGAACATGGACATTGACATTCATAGCATTGTGGGTCATATGACAGAGTATGTAAAAATAGTTTTTAATTTAAATTATGCTCCTACCAACTATTGACAGTGTATTTATTTCCTTTATAAACTTGTCATGGCTATCATATACTCAGAATATTCATGTAATGGTACTAAATATACTTGTAGAATATTTCTGATGGTAAGACCATATGATGGATGTGCAAAATATTAAGCATAAAACATGCAATCAGTGTTGCATATTACTATTTCAAAATCAAAGTGGAAACTGAGATTCTTTTTTACATCTTCAAAAATATTTGTGCTGGCTGATTTTTTTTTTTTTTTTTTGTCCACCGACACAAACTAGAGTCATCTGGGACAAAGAAACCTCAATTTAGAAAATGCCTCCATCAGAATGGCCTGTAAGTGTAGATGTATCTAACCTTCTTATTAAATAAGAAACACAGAGCCAATGCCAAGAAGAAAGCCAAGAGGTCAGAGCTAAGAGCTAAAACCTTACCCTTCCTCCTGCGGTGGTCCTACCTCTCCGAACCAGAGCTACCCCTGTGTTAAAGTCTTTTTATAGAGTTCCTGTCCTGCCTTCTCATTGGTTGTAAACCCAACCACATGACCGCCTCCTCACGGCCTGTCTGTATAGGCCTCCAGGTTTTCCATGATTGGTATTAAGATTAAAGGCATGTGTATCCAATAATGGCTGTATCCCTGAACACACAGAGACTTACCCAGCTCTGCCTACTAAGTGCTGGAATTACAAGCGTACGCTACCACTGCCCTGCTTTCCTATGGCTTGCTAATAGCTCTGACCCCCGGGCAACTTTATTTATTAACATACAAATAACATTTTAATACAAATAAAATATCACCATATTTCCCCTTTTCTATTTTAATAAAAAGGAAAAAAAGAAAAAGCTTATAACTAATATAAGAAAAACTATATACAAAAGTACAATAACTATATACAATATATACAAGTAATAAATACCTAAACAATGTCTAGTCCATTTGTATTTGACAAATTCAGAGAAAATAATTTCATTATCTATCCTATTTTGGTAAGTCCAAAATGTATCCTAATTAATCTTCAAGTATAACTAACTAACCTTCAACTATAACTAACTAATCTTCAACTCCCTCAGAGACCCAAGAAGGAAATAATATTAGCTAACAAAAATAAAAACAGGAAGTGCATGCAAGCAACTTCCAAAAAATTTGTGAGTTGACAGAAACAGCCAGCTGTCTGGACAGTCACCTGAGGTTTCTCCGAAGTGCTGGGGCATCATCTTCAGCCTATAGGCTTAGCATATCTGACAGACTCATTTGTGAAGTAGGATGTACACAAGGTCAACAGTTCAACCTCACATTGAGTGAGAGCAGTCCATGTACCAGAAACACCTGAATTCCACTAGTGTCATGTCATGATTCAGGATTTTAAATTCTGGAAATTGTTGATGGTTTTTTAATTCAGCTGTCCATTCTTCTTGGCTGTGTATATATGGCTTCATCTCAGCATCCCATTCTTCTCCACATCCCTCTATCAAATGCCAGTCTACTATTGAGAGGCATGAGTTTAGTTACTCTTCAAGAATAACTGTTTCAGCTGTTGTTCCATTGCACATCAGAGGCCATCGGCCCAGTGCCTGTTCAGCTGCCTTCGAAGAAAAGGGCACTGTACCTTTTCCGAATTGCGAAGGCCACTTCAGGGATGGTGCCATATTGTCCTGGCCTCTGAATATGCCTTTTGATAAAGCCATAACCACACTTGTTTTGGCAAGAATCAGTAGTCCTTTGTTTCATGTCCTGTCTGTTCATTTTGTCAGCAGTTGATTCGAGGATACTTTGTTGTCCAGTGGCTAACTTTTGCCACAATGAAAGCTAACTCCATATACAGTTTCTTCAATGCCCATATTTTCTCTGAAGTAGATTGGTACTGCCAGGAGCCGACATGTCTCATAGTCATAACAAAAAAGAAAAATTTTCTAAGTTATTAAAACATTTTAAATGCCATATTCTGTAGATCTCTGAAGGGTTTGAAGATAACCTGTCTATCTAAAATATATCTACTCAATCTTGAAAACATACCTAATATAACTACAAGTTCTATTATAATGTCTAACTACTAACTTTCATTTCTTTATATCCTAATAGTTGGTAATAACATTCAAGGATCAGAAAATTGCATTACATTGTTAGATGAACGGTACAATTAAAAATATATATAACATTTTCTAGCAATATCAATTTCAATATATATAATTTGTATACAATATAAAACAATCCAATCCAATGTAAAGTATTTACATTTTTCTTTTCTTTCTTTCTTTCTTTTTTTTTTTTTTTTTTTTTTTTTTTTTTTTTTTTTTTTTTTTTTTTTTTTTAGGTTTTTCGAGACAGGGTTTCTCTGTATAGCTTTGCGTCTTTCCTGGAACTCACTTGGTAGCCCAGGCTGGCCTCGAACTCACAGAGATCCGCCTGGCTCTGCCTCCCGAGTGCTGGGATTAAAGGCGTGCGCCACCACCGCCCGGCTCTTTCTTTTTTTTTTTTAATAAGAACCTTAAATCTAATCTCCTTTGCTTAGCCTTTTTCCTAACCCTTGACAACAACTTGTAACCAACCCCCCTAATCAATGAAAATTATCCCAGACCCAAAACCCATTAAAAGACCAAAAAAAAAAAAAAAAAAACCAACCGCCCCACACCACCTCTTTGGGAATGTGGGCGTCGTATTCTTGAAATTGCTTCCTGCTGGGTATGGGCAAAGGTATCTTTATCCTGAAAGAAAAATTTTAGGTTAATTGTCAAATTCTAGGAAAGGTAAATATATCCTTCGTTATCCAGTCTGTGTATAATGCCAAAATTCAGGGTTTATCTCAAATCCTTATTCAAGTAGTCTTTGAGACTGGATCATCTCAGCTAGCTCTCTCAAAATTGCTCTGAGCACTTTGTAGTTCAAAGCTGATCTGTAGATGATGTTTGTCAGCTTAGTGATGTTATTATTGTCCACGTGGAATTGTTGTTGTTGTGGGGCCCCATCTTCTTCCTGGAGACTTCAGTTGATGTTAGGCCTAACCGTGATTTCCTGCAAAAAACTGATAAGAGACTCGAACACAAAGACTATATATGCGACTTTTTAGAATTAGTTAGTACTCTATATGACCATTTATATCTTAACAAAGTTTAAAATGTATATATATCTATATATATTGATCTTGTAAATTTTGATATAAAATTCATACTTTAAGAAAAGTTTAAAGAATCAGAATAGAATCAAAGAGTTGAGATTCGTAATAGAATAGTCCCTTAATTAATTTGGCTTTTCTCCTGTCCCATAGCAGAAGATGGCTCTTTTCTTCTGGCATGATACAGGGAGTTTGCATTTTCCTTTTAACAACATGCTTGAGTTTAAAGAAGGAGAGAGCCATTCTCCAACTCCAAAGTCAGCTTTAAATTTTAATTGAACTGGGACTATTAGAAATTAAATAGTGTTAAATCTTTAAAGAAAAGCAGAAACAAACATTTAGGAAGACATAAAATTTTTTTTAGATAACATACCCATACGCCATTTCACTCTGTTTCTTAGGATAGATGATTTGTCCCTTTTCTTCAGTTGTCTCATTTGTCCAGTGTTCTTCAAATTCCTTAACCTTCATTCTCCTAAAAGACAAAAACAAAAACCTTTCCCCAAGGTTTTTTTGGGATGTTCCTTTTTGACAAGTTATCTGATTAAATGAAAAGGCATATGTTACTGGTGTAAGTTAGTTTAAATTGGATGTTTACGATAGTTGATGAACTATCACCTCCTCTAATTAAGAGGTCTCTCTTGTTCAAATCGAACCTTTATCAATTTTGATGGTACCCACAGCTTATCTTCTCCTGTAGAAATAAAAGCAAAACCTCGTCCCCAATGTAACACATATCCTGGTTTCCATTCTGAGGTCAGCACATCCTTAAAGTATATAGGTTGATTTAATTCTGTAGTTTTTTCTATTATCCAATATCTCTCTGCAGCTGTTGTTCCTTTCTCATTGGCATTGAGAAAATTCAAAGTTAATAGAGCATTATGTAGTCTATTTCTGGGGGTTTTTGTTACTCCTTTTTGTTTATTTAGCATATCCTTTAGAGTTCTGTTGGATCTTTCTATAACTGCTTGACCTGTAGGATTATGTGGTATACCTGTAACATGGTTTATATTATAATAAGCAAAAAACTGTTTCATTTTAACAGAGACATATGATGGAGCATTATCAGTTTTGATTTGTGCAGGTATACCCATAATGGCCATAACTTCTAGCAAATGAGTGATTACAGAATCAGCTTTTTCAGAACTCAAAGCAGTTGCCCATTGAAATCCTGAATAAGTATCGATAGTGTGGTGTACATATTTCAGTTTTCCAAATTCTGCAAAATGAAACACGTCCATCTGCCAGATTTCATTCATCTGAGTACCCTTTGGGTTACATCCTGCTGGTAATAGTGTTTGATTGTAGAAGGAACAAGTAGGACATTTCTTTACTATTTCTTTGGCTTGTTGCCAGGTTATGGAAAAATCCTTTTTTAAACCTTTACTATTGACATGATGTTTTTTATGAAATTCTGAGGCCTCCAGCACATTTCCTATCAATAAATTATCAATCTCATCATTGCCTTGTGCTAGAGGGCCTGGCAGACCAGTATGGGATCGGATGTGAGTTATATATAAAGGATGACTCCTTTTTCTGATTGTATCTTGTAATTGAATAAATAATGAAGTTAATTCTGAAGCATCGTGGATAAATTCTGCAGTCTCAATATGTAATACTACTCTTTCAGCATACTGAGAGTCAGTTAATATATTGAGAGGTTCTGAAAAATCCATTAATACCAACAGAATAGCATATAATTCTGATTTTTGAACTGAATTATAAGGACTTTGAACCACTTTACTTAAATTTTCTGATTTGTAACCTGCCTTTCCTTGTTTGTTGGCATCTGTATAAAATGTACGAACTCCAGATATGGGTTTTTTCCTCACAATTCGAGGCAAGATCCAATCAGCTCTCTTTATAAGATCAATTATATTGTTTTTGGGATATTTGCTGTTAATTTCTCCCAAAAAATTACTGCAAGCTTTTTGCCAAGCTTCATTTTCTATCCATAATTTTTCAATGTCCTCCTTAGTTAAAGGTACGACAATTTCAGCTGGGTCTATTCCTGCTAATTGACGAAGTCTCAATTTTCCTTTCCAAATCAAGTCAGAGATTTTTTCCACATAAGTTTTTAATTTTTTATTTGGTTTATTTGGTAAAAATATCCATTCCAATATAATATCTTCCCTTTGCATTAATATTCCTGTTGGGGAATGCCTAGAAGGTAAAATAACCAAAATGCAATCCAGCTTTGGATCAATACGATCTACATGCCCTTCATGTACTTTCTTTTCTACCAAGGCCAATTCTTTCTCAGCTTCAGGTGATAATTCTCTTGGACTATTTAAGTTCTTATCACCTTCTAAGGTTTTAAACAAATTATTCAGTTCATCATTTTTTACCCCAACAATAGTTCTTAGATGAGAAATATCTCCAAATAATCTTTGAAAGTCATTAAGAGTCTGTAGTCGATCTCTCCTAATTTGTACTTTTTGAGGTCTAATTTTTTGAAGTTCTATTTTATATCCTAAATAATTAATAGAATCTCCTCTTTGTACATTTTCTGAAGCAATTTGTAATCCCCAGCAAGGCAAAATTTTCTTTACTTTTTCAAACATTCTTTCTAAAGTATCTGCATTTGAATCAGCTAATAAAATGTCATCCATATAATGATAAATTATAGATTTAGGAAATTTTTTACGTACCACTTCTAATGGCTGTTTTACAAAATATTGGCACAAAGTTGGGCTATTCAACATTCCCTGTGGGAGAATCCTCCATTGAAATCTTTTAACCGGTTGAGAATTATTATAAGTAGGCACTGTGAAAGCAAATCTTTCTCTGTCTTTTTCTTGTAAGGGTATTGAAAAGAAACAGTCTTTTAAATCAATAACTATGAGAGGCCATCCTTTTGGTAACAGAGTAGGCAAAGGAATTCCAGATTGTAAAGAGCCCATTAGCTGAATTACTTTGTTAATTGCTCTAAGGTCTGTTACCATTCTCCATTTACCAGATTTTTTTTTTTTATAACAAATACAGGAGAATTCCAAGGGCTGGTTGATTCTTCAATATGATGAGCATTTAACTGTTCTTCCACCAGCTCTTGTAAAGCCTGGAGTTTCTCTGTTGTTAAAGGCCATTGCTGAACCCATACAGGCTTATCTGTTGACCATTTTAAAGGTAGAGCTGTTAGTGTTTTTGGAAGACTATCAGTTGTTGTGCCCTGTTCTTGTATGACATGGATGGCTGGTGAGCACTCATTAGAATAATATCTTTTAATATTTCTCTCAGAAACATGTACTAATTTATGATTTGTTTCTGAGATTGGAGGGATATTAATCTGAGTATTCTATTGTTGTAACAAGTCTTGACCCCACAGGTTCATAGCTATGTTAGCCATATATGGTTTTAATTTTCCTTTCTGTCCTTCTGGACCTATACATTCAAGCCATCTTACACTTTGTTTCACTCTAGATAATGTCCCAATTCCTAAGAGTTGAATGTTTAGCTCCTGAAGAGGCCAAGTTGGATGCCAAAATTCTGGTGCAATTATGGTAATGTCAGCACCTGTGTCTACCAGACCAGACAACAAAACACCATTTATTTTTATTGTTAGTTTTGGTCTTTGTTCATTAATAGAAGTTTGCCAAAAAATTTTCTTTATGTTTTTTCCTGTATTTCCTATTTTCTCTGTTTTATCATCTCGACTAACATGATTTATTCCAATAGACATTTGGTTATTTAGTTGCTTTGAGTAGGGGTTTCCTCTACAACTGCAGGAAAGGTTTGAACAGGATTTACTGTGGGGGCCTGCCTGAGGCCCCTCTGGGAGTTTCCCGAAGCTTGAGGCAGAGGGTTACCCTGTCTGTCTCTTGTTGATCTACATTCGTTTGTCCAGTGTTTTCCCTTACCACACCTTCTGCATACTCCAGAAGGAAGGGGCATTCTGTTGCCAGTGTTCCTTGAAGAAACATTATTTCTAGGAATGACCTGTTTACAATCCCTTTTCAAATGTCCTTGCTTTCCACATCCAAAACATCTAACATTGCTCAAACCTTTTGAAATTGCTTTTCCTACCCACATATCATCATGGTCATAAGCCTCTACATTAACTGTATCTCTAATCCAATCTTCCAAAGGTGCAGATCTTGCCTTTAATGGCCTGATTATTCTTTTGCACGCTGCATTTGCATTCTCAAAGGCTAAAGATTCAATTATTATCTGACTAGCCTCTGAATTCGGGACCATTTTTTGTACTGCTGAAGTCAATCTTTGTAAGAAATCTGTGAAAGATTCTTTGGGGCCCTGTATAACCTTTGTAAATGACTCAGTTTTTTTTCCTGGTTCTTCAACTCTGTCCCATGCATTCAAAGCTGCCGTTCGACATAGAACTAGGGTTTGGACATCATATGAACATTGTGTTTGTACTGAAGCATATTGGCCTTCTCCAATAAGCTGATCCTGGCAGACTTGTATTCCGCTATCCCTCCATTGTCTTTCTATATTTTTAGCCTCATTACTGAACCACATTTTCCACTGGAGATTTTGTCCGGGTTCAAGAACAGCCTGTGCCAATTCCCGCCAGTCCTTTGGTAGAATCCTATTACAAGTTGACCAGGTGTTTAACATTTGCTTTACATATGGGGAGTGCATGCCATAAGATGCTATTGCCTCCTTAAATCTTCGTAAGTCTAACATTTCAACTGGAACCCAAGTATTTTGTTCATTCTCTTCATTAGGTAGCTGCTGTACGGCTACTGGATAAATTAAGGGTGATTGTGTGAAAACTGGCTTTCTTTCTGTAACCTTATGATCCAATTTTGAAACAACTTCACTATTTATTTCTTCCGTCTGAATTTGAATTTCTCTATAATTCATTTTTACCGGTTTAACAAGTTTTTCTAAGACTGTTATCCTGGCACTTAAGTTGACGATCTTTTTAAATAGTAAAATGAGGATAAGAAAAGTAATAAACTGAATAATTCGTTCAATATTAATCTTTTCATATAGTTGTTCCATTGTCAGAGTGCCTAAAATTTCAAACAAAGCCCAATTTTCTTCCAATGTACACATAAAGCCCATTTTTTTTAATGTAGAAAAAAATTCTCTTTTAAATAGATATGTTAATTGACTTACCAAGTCTGGGTAGAACAGTAGAATCCCAGGGAATTTCACAGCCACCTGGTGTTCGAGGTGTGAATCCAGCAAGAGAGAGAGAGAGAGAGAGAGAGAGAGAGAGAGAGAGAGAGAGAGAGAAATAGAAAGCGTAGCCGCTTGAGCCGAGTCAAGCCTTGGCTTTACAGGCAGGGGCCCTGTTCGGCAGGGCAGGCCTGAGTTGTTTGTCGCAGTTGCAAGTAGCTCCAACTGCGGGTCAGTCAGGCCTGGGCCCAAGCAAGTTGGTGGGGGCATTTTCATGATTAGAGATTGATGTGGGAGGCCCCAGAACACTGTGGTGCTGCCATCCCTGGCCAGGGGCGAGAAAGCAAACTGAGCAAGCCCTGGGGAGCTAGATGGCAGTGTTCTTCCTGTCTCTGCTACAGTTCCTGCCTCAAGTTACTGCTTTGGCTTTCTCTGGTGACAGACTGTCGACTTTCGCTGACCTTTGCATATCTGTGTCTGTGAGACCTGGAGAAAGGGGCACACTATAGTCTAATGCTGTAGACGGCTGTACTTCAGTTTCAGTGTACTTTTGTACACAAAAGTAACAAAGAAAGCAATGATCCATGGAAGGTTGTTTGAATTCAGAAAATAGGTCCAGAAATACATAATCAGAAAAACATGTAAATAAGTGCTAGTAAGCACACATTAAATATTGACAGAGTAGCCTTTCCAAGAACTTTCTCAGGACAGACCAATTTAAACACAATTGCCTGGAATGTACTACAGATTATTGTAAACAGAGGCTTTATTCTGTCCCACCCCATCCTGCAGCCACTTTCAAATAATCACTCAGAGGCTTATATTAATTATAAATGCTTGGCCGATGGCTCAGGCTTATACTAGCTAGCTCTTACATTTAAATTAACCCATATTTCTTACCTATGCCGTGCCACATGGTTCATGATTTGTTACCTCATTTTCTACATGTCTTGCTTCCTCAGCAGCTGGCTGGCATCTGCCCCAAATTCATCCTTTTTTTTTTTTTTTTTTTTTTTTTGGTTTTTCAAGACAGGATTTCTCTGTGTAGCTTTTCACCTTTCCTGGATCTCACTCTGTATCCCAGGCTGGCCTTGAACTCACAAAGATCCACCTGGCTCTGCCTCTCGAGTGCTGAGAGGCCACCATATCAACCAATGAGAGCAACATATTCACAGCATACAGAAAGACCATCCCACAGCATTTCCCCCTTTCTCTCTGATCAAAAAGGAAGGTTTTAACTTCAACATAGTAAAATTACATAAAACAAGACAGTTATTAAGCAAGAATTACATTTATAATATTCAGTCTATTTGTATTTCACAGAATTAAAGAAAAATACTGTATCATCTATCATAGCTTTGTGAGTCTAAAGTTTCATATCTAATTTACCTTTTGTCATAACTAAGGAGAACTATAACTATCTAGTTATAACTGTCTAGTCTTCAATTCCATCCAAGTCCCCAGTAGGATATAATATTACCTGAGTAAACAGAAAGTGCATTGCAGGAAACTTCCAAAACACTAGAATGACAGAGACATCTGGCTGCCTGGACTGTAGCTGGAGTTTTCCTGCCTGGCCCACAGTCAGGATAAATCTCTCTCACCTGCCAGTCCCACAGCCGCTCAGACCCGATCAAGTAAACACAGAGACTTATACTGGTTACAAACTGTATGGCCATGGCAGGCTTCTTGCTAACTGTTCTTACAGCTTAAATTAATCCATTTCCATTAATCTATACCTTGCCACGTGGCTCGTGGCTTACCGGCATCTTCACATGCTGGTTGTCATTGTGGAGGCTGGCAGTGTCTCTCTGACTCAGCCTTCCACTTCCCAGCTTTATTCTCCTCCTTGTCCCGCCTACACTTCCTGCCTAGCCAATGGCCAATCAGTGTTTTATTTATTGGCTAATCAGCAACACATTTGCCATACAGAACATCCCACAGCACTGGACAGTCACCCAAAGTTCTTCTGTAACATTGGGGTATCCATCTTCAGCCTGTAGGCCTAGAGTATCTGGCAGACTTTTTAGTGAAGCAGGAAATTTGCTTGTCTTGCCTATATTGGCAAAGTTCATCAGGCACTTTCCTCTGTGTCATGCAGAATGTCTGGCAGTCTTTTGTGTGAAGTACCATCTTGCCTTGTTTCGGCAGAGTTTAGTGGTCATGTTCCTGTGGGTCCTGCATGTCCAGTTTATACAGCATATGGTCAGGAAGTCTAGACAAGAGCAGTTTCTTGCCCAAATGGCCACATTGAAAGAAAACTCCATAAGGAATTTCTTTGATGCCCATCATGCTCTTTGAAGTAATTGATGCTGCTAGGAGCAGATGTGTCTGTTGAGAAAAGTCTAAATTCTTAAAACATTTTTTTTCATTTTTCTTTATTAAGAAATTTTCTACTTACTCCACATACCACCCACAGATATCCCTCTTCTTTCTCATCCCACTCCCAGCCCTCTCTCCCAAGCCACCCCACATCCCCACATCCCCCAAATCAAGGTCTCCCATGAGGAGTCAGCAGAGTCCAGCACACTGAGCCTAGACATGTCTAAGCCCCTTCCCACTGTACCAAGGCTGTGCAAGGCATCACACCACAGGCACCAGATTCCCAGAAACCTGCTCATGCACCAGGGACAGATCTCGATCCCCCTGCCTGGGTGCCAAACAACCGTCTTCCATATCCAGAGGGCAATTATATCATGAAACTTGCAGGCAAATGGATGGAACTAGAAAATATCATCTTGAGTGAGGTAACCCAGACTCAGAAGGACAAACATAGTATGTACTTACTCATAAGTGGATACTAGATGTGAGGGAAGGGATGGCCAGACTGCAACCCACAACTTCAGAGAGGCTAGCTAACAAGGAAAGACCCTATGAGGGACACATGGATGACCCTGCAAAGGAGAAGTGGATGAGACCTACGTGAGCAGACTGGGTGTGTATGAGGTGGCAGAGGGCGAGGAGTGGGGTATGAGAACATAGGGAAATGGGAGGGTTAAGCTGGAACAGGGACAGAGTGGGAGGGCAGTGAGGAAGATACCATGATAGATGAGGACATCATGGGAATAGGAAGAGGCAGGGTGCTGGGGAGGCTATCAGGAATCCATAAGGATGACCCCACCTTGGTCTGCTGGCAGTGGTCCAGAGAATGCCTGGACTGGTCTACTCTGGTGACTGGTCTAGCAAATAACCTAGCTGTCATCATAGAGCCTTTGTCCAGTGACTGATGGAGGCAGATGCAGACATCCATGGCCAGGCACCAGGCTGAGCTCCAGGAATCCAATTGATGAGAGAGAGGAGGGATTCTGCAGGTGGAAGACATCAAGATCATGATGGGAGATGTGCAGAGATGACCGGCCACACTAGTGGAAGCCAATGAACTGTCAACTGGTGGCTGTGTAGCCCCCATGGGACTGGACTAGGCCTCAAAACATTTTAAATGCCATAGTTGTAAGTCTTTGAAGTATTTGACAATTGCTTACCTAATTTAAATGAATTTTTGTATACATAGAAAATCTAACCAATATGGCTGTAAGTTTGATTATTATAGATGACTAACTACTAATCTGTATTTTTAATTATACATTACATTTTTAAATGAGCTGCTTAAACATAATACCATAAAAAGAGTAGAAATATACATAAAATATAATAAAATTGATTTTAAATTTGTATCAATAAACTAAAATTCATACCAATGTAAAATATTTTGAGATTAAGAGTTATCTTTTGGATTAAAGTATATTCAATAATCTCCCCTTTTTTCACAGTAATATGCCCTTTTATCCATCATTTCTATATCATAAATCCCTTTCTTCTTTAGAAAGAGATTGACTATGACCACTAGCAATTTATAACCAACCCCCTTAAATGAAAACAAACATTCATAAACAATATTTTGGGAATTTGGGTATAGTTCTCTAGACTACTTCCTTCTGATTGGGAGTGCTGGTAGTTTTATGGGGACCCTGTGAAAATTTAGAATTATTGTCAAGTCCTAACTGGGGTATTTTGTGTGACTGGTCCATCTCTGCCAGCAGCCTTGAAGCTGTTTTGGATGTAGAACTCAGAGAAAATTGTAACAAGGTTTATTGAAACATTGGATCATCTAGGTCATCCATTTTTATTGGTGTCTGGTCCATTTGTTCTGAAAATATATAAACTTTCAAAGGTAACATATATATCTGTATTAATATAATTATAAACTGTGTATTGTACACAAGCCAGTCAAAGATAATTCTTTATTTTATATTTTAAGCAGGTAAAATGTACATCATGTGTCTTGTAAATACTTTAGGTTTATTTTTTCATGTCTGTAGTCAGGAACTTCAAAGGGTCTTCCTTGATCAAATCTGACCTTTACTAATCCAGAATGAATCCATAGCTTCTCATTTTCTGTATATAAGATCAGAAACTTCTTAAAGCAACATATCCATTGACTTAAATTTTGAAGTCAAGACATTTAAAAAATATATAGGTTGGTTTAATCTAGCAGATTTCATATCAAATGTCTCTCAGCAGTTATCATTTGTTCATTAGCTGTCAAAAAATTTAGACAACACAATAATATACAGTATCTAGACTCTGTGTATTTTTCATCTTTATGTGGCTCATTTTCTTTATATCACTTTATCCCGCTTTTTAAGGACCTTATTTTATTATTTTAAATCTATATTTTAAATTTAAGGCTATATACATTCTTTTCTTTTCTTTTTCCCCCCTCAAGCCTATGCACATCTTTTAAACACATTGTGACCTATTTAGGGGTCTCTCTCTGTCTGAATTTGTTTTTACTGTGTATCTTTAACTCTCTTTGTCTGTATGAGCAAAAGCTAAATCTGCCACACAATATGCTGCATGGCTTGGAGACATCTCTGTGTACTGCAATGGGAATCTTCCTTGCTGTAGCTCAAGCATGCATGCTGTGTCTAGGGGAAGAGACAAAAAATATGAAGCTTGACTTGGCTCCATATTTGTGTATCTACAACCCTTTCTTTTAAGCCTTTTTAGGTTTTATGTGGATGTATGTGCATCACCTTGGGGTGCCATATGTCAACTGAGGCTCCCTGTCCCACAGTCACTTTGAAATAATCACTCTGAGGCTTATATTAATTATAAATGCTTGGCCAATGGCTCAGGCCTATTACTAGCTAGCTCTTACATTTAAATTAACCTATACTTCTTTTCTTTTCTTTGCCATTTGGTTCATGGCTTGATATTTTATTTTCCACACATTTTGCTTCTGGTGGCTGGCTGGCATCTTCCCCAACTCCACCTTTCTTCATTTCTAGTTTGATTGTAGTGCCTAACCTCATTCTGCCTGGCTATAGGGCAAAACAACTATATTTATCAACCAATGAGAGCAACACATATTCACAGCATACAGAAAGATCATCCCACAACAGATTATATCTAGGAAATCATGAAAACAAGGCAGAAGGCCATATTCAGATTCAGGATATACTGACCAAAATGGGTTCTATCGCTGTGTTCTGACATCTAACAAGAATAAACATGTCTTATAAATTGAATGTAAATGTTTAACAGAGGAGGCACAAAACCACACCCAAGAACAATCCAGGGAACAAAATGCACTTGAGGTAAAAGTTTTTGCTTTTTGTTTTTTTCCTGGAGCTTCTCTCACAGTTCCCCAAGGCACTGTTCACCACATGTTCTTCCTTTGACCATGTTCTGACAATAGACAATAAATTGCAAAATGAAATGAATCTGTTCCTCCCTGAAGTTACTTTTGCTTTTGGTCCTTATCACAATAGAAAGCATACTTAGACAGTATTTAAGCCTTATTTGAACACCAATGGTTGTAACAGTGTTGGTTATAAATATTCATAGTAAATACCAGGAAACACAGCTCTGTTATATAGAGAATGACAAACACAAGTGGGAATGTATTTGTTTTTCCTGGAAGAAATTACATTATAATAACATCTCTTCTGCCTGCCTTTCTTTTCCAAGGTCTTTGTCTTTGGAGAAACCCCTTACTGATAAAGACTGTATTTTAGCTGTCTAAAATTTTAGCTCTCTTGGTAACTCCCTTCTTTAGTATGTGATCTAATCATAGAAAATAAATAGATAGAAAAACATGTCATAAAATGCATGTCTTAACATTTCCTATTCTGCTCATAGGGCTGTCATTCCACTCTCCACTAATTTATTCATCTCTATTTTATCTATAGTTGCTTAAGAAAAAGACAATATTTAAATTTCCGCAAAGGATACTAAAAAGCAACAAATAAGAAGAGATGAGAAAGATGACCATATCTGTAATGTGGAGTTCACAGCACTATGTTGATGACAATAAATGAGATTTAAAAAAATAGAAAAGCAGAAATAATACAAAATATCATCCCTACATTCCCAGAGATGGCTTTGTGTTGAGAGAGACCTTTTGTACCTCATATATTTCAATGGCAGGCAAATTCTTAGCAACAAGTTACAGACACATCAGTAGTCTGAGTTATCAAGAAGCAAGTAAACTTTTAAATATTTCTCTGTTTAAGAAGTTAAGAGAAGTATATAACATATCCGAATTGTCACATTGTTTGCCTAGGAAAAATCTGGGAATCAAATGCATTGTGTTATGTAGTGCTATTTATTTGAAACAGTTGAAATTATCTGCTAATATTTAAAATCTTCAATTGTCACTTGAAAATTATAATCTGTGTATTTCTTGAAAAATTAGAAGACATACTCATACTAAATTTATAGTTTCATTTTTTTTAATAGTCAGCTTTTAAAAAATCTCTCTTAAGATTAACTGGAATAAAAATGTTACTATTGTTTTGAAAAACTCTTTGACAGTGTTTTATAAAATTATGTTTAAAGTGTTGCATAGATTGTGGATTCCTAATTTAATCAAGAAAAACAACTGTATATGACCAGAAGAAGACTTATATTGGAGTGGTTATTTTAACTTTAATCACAATAGCCTCACACAGGAAATGACATTAATGTCCATCAATAGAATGATACAGCAAACTGGTACAACTGTTAGCATTTAGGCACCTGTACTGGCCTGACAGGATTTATCCTCAGCTGCAGTCACTAAGAGTACCCCCTGTGTGCATTAGCTATGTTTCCTTATACAAGGCAGGCCTTGCCCACCTCCCATCTCTTTCTTTTTCTCTTCCTTCACTCTCATCCCCAGGGACCAATCTCTGCCCCTTCTCTCTCCTCCCCTCAATAAGCTTCCCACATGGGCCCTGTTGTGCGGTTTGACTCCTTTGTGCCACTTTTTAAAATACAACATTTGGTGCCAAGACTCTGATAGGCTCTCCCAACAGTCTGAGACATGCTGGGACCCTGGAACCTTGTCCGCCAGTGACAGCCCTACTTCCCCACCTAATAGATCACTGGAACTCTCCTTTCAACAGTGACGATTGGTAAGTTGCCCCCCTTCTTCACTTCTGGCCATTTCCCACAAGGGAGGCTTTATTTCTTGAGCACAGCCCTTGCCTTCTGGCTTTTCTTGTAGTCCTGGTACGAGGTGACTGTGCCTCACTTGGGCTCTTAGCCCATTGGTCACTGCTTTTTTGGATGATGATCCACTGAGCAGACCATGCCTCCTCACTGATCCTCGCTGAATTTCTGGAATGCTAGAGATTCCAGCCCTTGGATATTCTCTACCTCACTCATGGAAAATGCACCTGCAACCATACCTACCACCCAACTTAAGGGTTAAACTTATCCACCTTTGCTGTGGGATGGTCTGTATGTCAAATCTGTTGCTCTGATTGGTCAATTAATAAAACACTGATTGGCCCGTGGCCAGGCAGGAAGTATAGGCGGGACTAACAGAGAGGACAATTGAGAGAACAGGAAGGTGGGAGGAGACACTGCCAGCTGCTGCCATGACAAGCAGCATGTGAAGATGCCAGTAAGCCACAAGCCACGTGGCAAGGTATAGATTCATAGAAATGGATTAATTTAAGATGTAAGAACTAGATAGCTAGAAGCCTGAGCCATTAGGCCAAACAGTTTAAATAATATAAGCATCTGTGTGTTTATTTTATAAGTGGACTGTCGGACTGCTGGGGTTTGGTGGGACCTGGAGAGAAAACTCTCCAGCTGCACACGTTTGCCCCAATACCCCTTAGATATCAATCCAAATGGCTGCTTATCTACACCCCATATCCCAGTATTTCATGGGACCTTTGCAACTTCTGCCAGCGATCCAATAGATGGAAGGGGGTACCCCATTATCAAGCTTTTTCCAAGCCCTTCTATCTGTTCTTTCTTCCTGCTCTCCTCAGCTCCTGTGAGCCACGAGGCCTGTGTCTGTGCCTCCCAGTTAAACTGCATTTCCCCTGCTCAGCCTCTGCTGAAGAAGTTACATCATCACCGGGCTTCAGGTCCTTCCCACGGCATGTGCACCCTTTAAAAGTGCCCACCAGGCAGAGCTCATTCTCTTTGTCCCATCTCTTGCCTCTAATTCCCTCTTTGGCCTCTTCTTTTCTCTCTTGATTCTCTTCCTTGTCTGCCTGCCTCTCTCCAGTCTCCACTAAGATGCAGCTTTCCACTCTTTCACTCTTGGCTCTCCCCCCACCCCAATAAACCTCTTGCACTAACTCTGTTGTGTGTGGCATGTTTGTTTAGTGGTATACCTTGGCAGGGCCTGCCGAAGGTACCCACTTCACACTAGTACCTTATATGCCTGCTCCACCCCCAATGGATCTGCTCTTTTCCACCTGCAACAAATCTGCTTTCTCATTCACCAACAGCTCTCATTCAACAACAACAATTGGATCTCTGGTGGGGCTACCTGCCTCTGACCATTCCCCTGGATGTGAGACTGCCCTCAGTATTCCTTGGACCAAGCAGTTGGGGAACCAAGGAAGAATTCTCCCCTTTCTTTCAGTTTCTTTGCTCCAAGACCTGCTCATGTCTGTCTTCTCTCTCTCACTCTCTAAATGTCGTGTCTAGGTCTGCTGCAATGTGGGAGTCAGAGATGGAGAAACTAGCTTCATTTGCTTAACACACACCAGTTTTCCCTTTCTTTTAATTTATTCAACTCCTGTTCATTATGTGTGTGTTAGTGTGTGTGTGTGTGTGTGTGTGTGTGTGTGTGTGTGTGTGTGTGTGCATGTGTGTATGCATGTGACTTGGATTTAACCCTATACGAGTAAATGTAAGCTGGGTTTAATCTGCGTGTATGTGTTTGAAACTTGGATTCAAGTCTGTGTATATGTGCATGTAACTATTGTTTAGAAAAACATGTTTTAAACAGCAACCATCTTGGCTGGTGACCTCATAATGATGTAGGAAGCTTCATGGATGGCAGTCATCTTTCACTAAGGTTAGAGTACACCTCTTGGTCCTAATGAGCTCTCTGTTCATTGTATCTCCTTTTAGACTAAGAAAGCAACAAGCTTCAAATAGTTTGGATTAGTTTAGACTTTTGTATGATGATAGAAATGTAAAATTATATGTGATCCAACTCCATGGTGATGAAAATTTAAGGTTATAAAGGTCTATTGAGATTAACAAAAACTGACTTAGAGATTTACACCTATGTTTTTGCCAAGTGTTAAACACCAAGCTTCTAGAGAATTTAAATAAGTGGTGACATATCTTTGATAAATAAGGTATTTGATAAACTCACAGAACAGATTTTAATGTAACTTTTTACTATTGACTGCCCTCAGTAATCAACCACCTGTGTCTCCTGATAAATGGGATAGAAAGAGGGTGTCAAGGTGATGTTGTGGTGATGGGAAAGGAACAGGTGCTTTAAGGTTTGTTTATGTGAAGATAGGAAAGCTTAAGTGCTGATAAGGAGAAAGTGACTTGATATGTATAAAAGAATGAAAAATGTTCCAGATTTTTCTCTCTCTCTCTCTCGATATGCTACTGTTCACAACCTTGACATTAATTGATGGAGTTCTGATAAGCTATTAATCTAGCTCTGGCAGAGTACTAAACACTATACTCTACCACTATAGTATCATAGCCATAAGCTCAGGATTGTAAATTCCCTTTGGTTGCTTTCTAATGTTTCTAAAACTTATCTCTTTTTGAAAACTGAAAGTTTTTGTGAGCTCCAGGGAGTCCACTTGGCACCCTAGCTTTCTCAGCTCTCCCAAAGATGACTGATGTCCCCAGGTCAGCAGGAAGCAGTCTTGAGAACATGGCTCCCTCATCCTGGCCTCACCTACTACCTCTTTCTAACTCCTCACCTTTTTATAATAAACAAAAGGGAGGAATGGTAGTATTTAGGCATCTGTACTGGCCTGCCCTTAGGGTCCTGATAGGATATACCTCAGCTGCAGCCACTAAGAGCAACCCCTGTGCCCATTCACTATGTTTCCTTATAAAAGGTGGGGCTTGCCCACCTCCCATCTCATTCTCTTTCTTCACTCTGGTCCCTAGGGACCAGTCTCTGCCCCCTTCCCTGCCCCTTCTCTCTCCTCCCCTTAATAAACCTCCCATGTGGGCCCTGTTGTATGGTTTGACTCCTTCGAGCACTTTTTAAAATAAAACAATGACCACACAGAGGGATGTTGTTAGACAAGTAAGATGAAACCAAACCCCACATACTACTGTTACGTCGGTAAATAGTGAATACAGAAAACGGAGCAGAAGTAGCCATGTCCATGGATATATTCTGTATGATTCCAGTACTGGACTTTTATGCAGTACAGGACTACATAAAATGTGGCTGGCAAGAAACATTTGTGGATAGGTGAAAATATTATGTATTTTGTTACAGGCAAAAGTTCTATATATTAATGTTTGTATAGTTACAGTTTCTAAATTTTACTAATGCATATTATACTTCGATAAATTCTATTGGTATAAAAAGTTCCTGGGGCTCTATTGCTTCTGTCTCCTTTAGCCTATGAGACTATATCAGGTACTGAGTTTGAGACAATTACAATTTTTTTGTATTACTGACAGGACTACATCTTAACTATCTGGAAAAACTCAGCTATTCCTACCAGTTCCTCACAGGTTCTAAAGAGTTGCAGTTTCTGACTCTTTCTGTGTTCTCACATTTGCTTCATGTTGCTTTCTGAACTTGCTTTACTTTAGGCATTTCAGTTGGACATCTGTTCTAACACAAGTGATTAACAGTTAGCATTCACATCCATTTAGACATTTCAAATAAATGGAAGCACTATCATACACAGCAGGTAGCAAGCTTACAGAGAAATAACGGAGCTCATTACCTTGAAGCCTTATACACATTCAAAATAATAATAAAAAATAGCTGCACACGGACAAATACAATTAGATTTCTAAAATCTTAGATTTTTATGTCATAGCTCATAGATCCATAACAATGTTTAGAAGCTGTGAATGATTTCAATTTAATGACAAGGAGGTTAGCGAATTCTCTTTCATAACATATTCTTTGTTACTTCTATAAAAGAATAAATTTTGAGCTGAGTGGATTAAATTTCTGACCAAGTATGAGGCTTTCATATAAAACAAATTCAATCCCTGCCAGAATAACTTTATCTTATAAAACCAGCATAAATATTGATATTTTTCAGAAATTTACATATACAAATACAAATATAGCTCCCTTATCTGTCAGATTCACTTACAATCAGAAGTGTATTTTCATTTGGCACTTCATAGAAGAGTATATTCAAGGTCAATTATTACACTTGATAGCAAACTCCCAAAGTAGCTTGTGGGCAGCTCATGTTATTAATTAATAATGCATATGGTTAAGCATTGTGATTGAGAAATATTTATAGGGCTAATCATGACTTCTGTTTCTCTCAGTTATTTGTTAGACCAAATTCTTATCTAGTAGACATTTCTAGGTATCTAATCACCATCATTTTTCAGAGATGCTTCCAATTTATTTAGAATTCACTGACCCACAGTGCTACATTCAGATGTGATTTGCTTAGCCATCATCAGTGAGCTGAAGCTCACCACTAAACAGAAAAGTTGTGAGTCTAAAGATTTATAAATAAATCATGATAACAGATGTTTTCCGAGTTCTCCTTTAATGCCCAAATTTAGAAATATTACTATGAAATCATACTGCTATCTCATTTATCTCACATCTACACTGATAAACTATGTCTGCTCAGATTTTCAGCATCCCCTGTGGTCAGAATATTACATCACATTATGACCTCACAGTCTGGCTCCCAGCCACTCTTTACTCTGCATTACCCACAGGTTGGCTTGTGGGAATGTCTGTGTGGGATCATCTTGATTACATTAGTTAATGTGGGAAAAAACACCCTAAATTGGGCAACTTCTGCTGGCAGCTACCAGATGAAAGAAAACAGTAGATGGGAAGCTTTGTTTTTCACCATTTTCATGCCTTTATAACATTTCTAAAGTTTGAAAGTAGTGTGAACGCCTTCTAAAGGACCTATCATTGCTCCAGGAATCACCTTCTGTGACACAGCTCTGAAGTATGACCTGCTCTACCTACCCGACTTGTTCATCTTTAGATGTAGGTTTTCAATGTCTCTTGGGAAATATTAAAATGGCCCCAATAACTATCTCAGACATTAACAATATTTAAATCTTCACAAGCAACTATGTAGCACCCGGATTTAGGAGCAATGATGTCGTAAAAAGAAATCATACAAAAGTTTTTCAAATGGGTGAATTCTCTTTTAAAAAAAAATCACTCACCAAATCACCTTTGGAGTATTTGTCTTCCAGAGTACTTTATGCAGCATTATGATGTACCAAATTTTTCCTATAATCTGTTCATTCTGTGTCTATATATCCCTAATAATTGCAATTTTGTTTCAGAACTTATCACATCACCACTATATATTACACACACACACAAACACAGACACATATACAGACACACACACACATGGTGGGGAAGACACACATATGCTTACACACAATAATGTATCTCCAGCCATGTCCAATAATCTCTCATGTTTTGGGTATAGTCTGATACTTGACCATCATTCATCCACACAAGCTGGCCAACATGACCCAGCTCCTATTGTCCACTTAATCTTTTTCCTATATTTCCACCTTCTTTCATCTTTCTTTCCTCTCCTCATTCATTCATGTCCATTACCTCACCAGGAAAGTCTTGGATCTCATCTCTTCCCAATTCATGTGCAGACACAGGAGTTCCACTTTTTTTTTTTTTTTTTTTTTTTTCGAGACAGGGTTTCTCTGTGTAGCTTTGCGCCTTTCCTGGAACTCGCTTTGGAGACCAGGCTGGCCTCGAACTCACAGAGATCCGCCTGGCTCTGCCTCCCGAGTGCTGGGATTAAAGGCGTGCGCCACCACCGCCCGGCGAGTTCCACTTTTTAAAAATACCCCAAAAGAGATTTAAATCATTAAATTATCATTACTTACTACTTTGTTATTTGGTTCCTTCACATGTGCATATACACTGTAAAGAGTCAACATGGCTTGGATAGTGAGTAGACCATGTAGGAAGCTAACATACTCTTTAGGAAGGAGACTTCAGCAACTGCTTTGTATCCACTTTGACATCTTAGCATACTTTGAGCTTATGTCAAGAATATTCTGATTTTAAGTATTGTTTGCTTGCTATTCCCATTTTATGTGGCAGCTAAACTTTCACACTTGTCACAGAAGGTGAATCAGAACTAGATTGAGGTTGGCTTGCTTTGAAGAAAATTTGTTTTATATTTTTTTTCTGGCGTGTTATTTTTATGATAGGCTTTGATCTGTAGATGAGATACCATGTGATACATATATATATATATATATATATATATATATATATATATATATTACAAAATTCGTAGTGATATGGACACTCATGATAACTACTGTTCTTAAAAGGTTACTAAAAACTGTGGGAATACAACTTTCTTTGGGTACACTGCTGTTGAAATGATACTGTGACCAAAACATGAAAGAGCTGTGGAACTTGTTAAATATAGAATAGGTAGTTGTGGTAGTTTGAATAAAAATGGCCCCCATAGACCTATAGGGAGTGGCACTATTAGGAGGCATGGCCTTGTTGGAGTAGGCATGGCCTTGTAGAAGGAAATGTGTCATTGGAGATGGGCTTTGAGGTCTCAGATGCTCAAGCTACACCCACATGGCATACTCTTCCTGCTGCCTGCAAATCCAGATGTAGAACTCTCATGTACCTCTCCAGCACCAAGTCTGCCTGCATGCTTCCCACCATGACAATAATGGAGGAAACCTCTTACAAGCCCCAAACAAATGTTTTCCTTTATAAGAGTTGCCGTATCCATGGCTCTTCATAGCAATAAAACGTTAACAAGACAGTAGTGAAAAAGGTCATAGCATATGAGTAGCGGCAAGCAATCCAGAACTTCTCATTGTCATGATATCAAACTCAAAGGAAGTAGCAAATTTCAGCCTGTGCCTCTCTATAGGACTCAAAATAGGCACAAATGTTTATTGCTTGAAAAAAAATTCTGGGATGGGAGGACTTCAGTAACTTGATGGATAGATCATCTTTCAAGATCTCTTATCCTCCAACATTAAATCTGAAGGGCTTTTCAGAAGTAGTCCTATGGGTAGCATTCTATGAGTATTCAGTAGTGTGCTTTATAATGATATGGTTTGGATGGATTTTCGGCCTTACCTTGGCAGACATAAACATTCCAGATGTGTGTGTGTGTGTGAGAGAGAGAGAGAGGGGGGGGGGAAGAGAGAGGAGAGGAGAGAGAGAGAGAGAGAGAGAGAGAGAGAGAGAGAGAGAGAGAGAGAGAGAGAGAGTAGCCTTTACATTTGACATTTGACTGCTTCATGGCAGCTGGCTGCAGACATGTATCGTATTTATTTATTTACCCCTGGGAGTTTATGAAGAAACACATTGTGCAGTGGATTGTAATGTATGAAAACTGCCCTTATTACTGACTGACAGCTGTAAGTTTCTGTCACCTTTAAGAAGAAAAGATGTCTGGCAATAGAGGAACTCATCCATAAATCTATATATGATGAGAGGAGAAATCCTGTACAGATGGGCCAGTGTCAGCACATAGCTGGTTGAAGCTTCTATCTTAGTCTTCCTCTTAAACATAATCCCAGTTCCTTACAGGCCACAGAAATTTGAGTAAATTAAAATAAAATTAACCAAATATCCAAAGTATAAAGATAATGTAATTATCTGATACCATTAAGAAGCATCCCTCCTTTCCTTCATGGAGGTGTTGACTCTACATGGAGCCATTTATCATTTTCTCAGTTTGACAGCAATCAAAAGCAGGTGCTTCCTCTCCTGGGCAACATAGTAGAGCCAGCCTTGATGGTGTAGGTATGGGAGATCTCACTCACCCTGAGGGCATGAAAGCAGGAGAACTGGCCTTGCCCCTTGCTTGTTGCTGCAAGGGGTAAACTAGCCAGGGCAATGCAGGAGAGCTCACCTCGTTGGTGAGGATAGAGGAGAGCTGGCAGGCTGACCAATCCTGCAACTACCCAGACCCAGACCCAGGGTTATGAGTTGGCCCACACCAACACCCACCTGATCCATGACCTGCAGGAGCTTGTGAAGGGCAGGATCTGCAGACACAAAGCTGCAGGGTCTCCACAACACAGGACAATGACAGGATATCCAAGAGGAGTCCCAGTGAGGGCCCAGCATCAATAAGGTAGCAGAAACCAGAGGCCTCGAACTAGACCAATGACTCTTTGCAATGAACACTTACAAATAAAGATATGTGGACTAAAGGGTCATACTACAGCTTCCTTTTCTCTTAAATTTTATTTTTTTTTGGGGGGGGGTATTGCAAAGGCCAAGGGTAGATATGAAAGGATGGGGAAATGAATGGGATGGAGACACATGATGTGAAAGACACAAAGAATAAATAAAAAAAGAAGGTGTAAAAAAGAGCAGGTGCTTTTGAAATAGTTAAGTGGGATTACATTTGAAAGTGAGCAAAAGGAATATCTGCTTGACTTTCAAAGCACTCAAACTTCTCAATCTTTGTAAGAGCAAAGGTGTTGGAGAGTGGGCTCTGTCTGGGGCTACCACATTCTGCAGTGTAGCAGGCTGCTTCAAGAGCTTCCTTAGGTCACTCACTTAGATGGCTGCAGCTACATTCTTCATTTGTCAGGCTGAACAGTCCCTTTTGAATGTACATTTTTTTTGGTGTTTTGGTTCATTTAGAACATTTTCTCCATCAGAGAACCCTTCCCAAATTCTCCATGACAATATGAGGGTTTTCAGTACACATTTTAACTTTTCTGATTCATTTCCTGTTTCGTTTTTGTCCTTCCCCAGGAGGTCCTAGGAAGTGATCATTTTCTGCACATTTTAGCCTTCTCTCTTGATGTCTTCGTATCTCCAGTTCTCACTGCTAATAAACTAAGTAGAGAGAGAGAGAAGGAAGGCTGGAAGGAAAGAAGAAAGAAAAGGAGGGTTCACAGACCTTCCAGATAATTTGTCTGCTAGTTTTTTTTTCTTGAATATTCTGTTAAGATCAGAATAGAATCTCTTCTGAACTTCAGTGTTTTTGCAATCAGTTTCTAATTAACATGAGTTGTTTCTTTCTCCTCTTTCTCAAATTAACACTTGTTTTCCACTAATCTCACGGCCTCCAGTCTAATACTCCATTGTCTCCTATTGTCTCCCGTCGTGGCTGGGTCACTGCAGTAGCATGGTATAAGAATCCTCTGGTTCCCATGTGCCTCTGCTTCATCTTATTGTGACTATGAAATTAGTTATTCTAAGGTACAAATTGTACCATATTATATTCTTATCCAATGCCATCTTATCTTTCCTCGGCTCAGTATAAGTTCTAGAGTGATAAAACTATTTTTACACCCCATTTATTATATTTTTATTTACTAGATGACTCTTTGATAAAATGTTTTCGACATATTGTCGAATACATAAGAAATATGATTGAACTTCTAAATGTAGCCTGAATTACGTTTTCCAGTTTCATCACAGTCTGTTTCTTTGAGCCTATTTTTCCTCACTCCTTTCTTTGACACCCACCTTCCAATAAACTAATTTAATCGTGTTCTCCAAATATATTGCATAGATGCCTTCAATTATCTCTTTTGAGAATTCTCAGAATAATTACCTTGTCCTAGATTTTTGCCTACTGAATTATTTTACCTAAAATTCTAAAGTCTAATTTCACTAATATTATCAGAAAACTGAAGCTTATTTTTGTTATTACATCTATTGACAGCATTTTCCTAAGTGCTTTCTACCCATGACTCATTTACAGTTTGCCTCCATCCTGTGACAGCCCTGCAGATTTCGCCTGTCTTATAGCCGAAGACATACAGCTAGAAGGACAGCGATTGAACTGTCACATTGTGCTAATCTCTCTGTTCCCACAGTCTTCACAGGCATGACATGCGCCTCTGCAGTCAGCATGTGTAGTATGTATTGCTCATTTCCTTGCCAGGTTGTGGAGTTTTTCACATACATCAACCTTGTTCAAAAGAAGAGAAGACCAGCCGGGCGTTGGTGGCGCACGCCTTTAATCCCAGCACTCGGGAGGCAGAGCCAGGCGGATCTCTGTGAGTTCGAGGCCAGCCTGGACTACCAAGTGAGTTCCAGGAAAAGGCGCAAAGCTACACAGAGAAACCCTGTCTCGAAAAACCAAAAAAAAAAAAAAAAAAAAAAAAAAAAAAAAAGAAGAGAAGACATATTACCCTTGATACTGCACATAGACAGCATCCATTGAACAAAGATGCAAACAATAATTATGAAAGAACCACCCTATTTACAAAAGATCTCACATAGACCAAAACATATACATTTTGCCCTGCTGAGCTAATCAATGCACAGATCTCACCTATTCAAGGCTTGATATAAACACAAACATAAAATCCACTTGATAAAAATATATTTTCTGAGCACTGGTAGGCGTAAAATAAGGACACCTCTTTATTTATGAAAATAATTAAAAATAAATGCCAGGCTTACCTGATTCCTATTCTTTTAAGTCATTTTAATGATATATGAAACACAAAAGATGATTCTGCCCAAGGTCCCTTAGGAGAGAAGGCAGCAACACTACATGGAAGGATGATCTTGCTGGGGCAGACTTGAAAGGAGTTGGCATTTATACAAAATGCAATTTACTCTGACAGTAATTTTCTGAATTTCTCTGGTTATTATTGAAGATCTATGTGTGTTTGAATAAGAATGCTCCTTCTTTCCTCTGTAGCCAGCCGCTCTGTTTGATCCTGTGGTGAAGTCACCATCCTGTGTTAATGGCTTCACAGTTTGTTCCTGGAGGAGAAAAATTATTATGATGTCACAGATCTGTCATTTTGACTTCACTGCTGGGTCAGGCTGAGGGAGAAAATGGCTTGTGAGGGATAAAATCTTTCAGGCAGAAACTTTTTTTCCCCTCTCATTTTAACAAGAAGGAGATGGTGTTAGGACCGGTAGGTACTTAAAGTCAAATAGATGAAAGGGTTTGTGGCTTTAGTGTTCGCAAGTATCACTTTAGAAATAACCCACCCGAAATTCTCCCACTTTTAATGATGCAGGGATAACTCTCTCCACATGCAGGCCAGTCCTTCTCATCACATTTTTACATGCACCAGAAAAGGCTCAGTTTCGAAACTGACTTTTCATTTTTGGAATTGTGGGTTTTTGTTTGGTTGGTTGTTTTCAAACTCTGAAACTGTTTTAGGAAACACAACAGAATAACATCCATCATCATTATCAAAGTGTTAAATGTTGAATCACTTTTTAAATGAGTGCAGGTGAATTTCAGGTTTAAAATTGCAGAGTGGAGGTAGTTTTTTTTTTTTTTAATCTATCAAAAGTCATGGTAAGAAACTTTGAAATGAAGGTATCATAACTTCTAGGTAAAAGGAAACAAAGAAATAGTCAAAATGTCAAACTATGAACTATTTACATAACCTCCAAATGAAATCTGGGCCCAAACAGGGCAGGATGCTGAGAGATGATGCATGCCTCCCTGAACATTAATGTGTATAGATTTTTCCAAAAGCAAATGTTATAGTCTGGAAAGTCATGTACAATGGTTCTTTGATTGAAAGTAGCAGGATCCAGGGGATACAGTGGCTGCTGAAAAGAATAGACTCTCTTTGTAGGTTGCTAATAGCATGGAATTGTAGGGGAGGTGGCACTGATGTGGGGACCAAATGGATGTTTCCTGTTGTTATTGACAACAGCCTTACCTCCTGCCTGGGGGCAGTAGTACTGGGAGATTCAAGCTAGGGAGATTCCCTGTGAGTCAAGGTGATTGCTTGAACACCAAGAACAGGCCTGAGTACAGGGAAATGGGAGCAATTAATTTGGTGTTAGATTGTTGACATCATAAATAAGCAGCCTCTGGAATTCCCTCTTTGGTCTCCTTATCCCCACTCCATTTGACTTTTCAGGAGGTAGCTAGTCCTATTTATATTTGAGTAAAAGCTGGAGAACAGCAAATAAACTATGAGAAAAATAGAGAAGTTAATCCCAAGTCTTAAAAGGATAGCTAAGAAACATATAGCCTATGAAAATATAGTCTCTTTAAATACAGAAAGAATTTACATTGGTAATATTTTCCTGTTTTCAAAGAAGTCAGAAAAGAAATATAATAGCTTAAATAATATAATATTTCCACATATCTTAAGTGAAAACTCAAACTAAGATGTTAGTACCCGGCAAGATAAAAAGGACAAATGAAATATATTGCAAGTGAAGCCATATTATAAAGCAATTTAAAATATAATTAAAGTGACTAAAAGCATAGTTACAGATATGATGATCACAGGGGAGAAAATATACAAAATTAAGTGAAAATATCAAAGATGCAAAAATAAGATGATTGGGAATGTGAAAGAAATTTAACTCATATATATTAGATGTTCCTGAAAAAGAGAACAATGAGGCAAAAAGGAAAAGAAGCAATAAAATAACCCTATCAAAAGGAAGACCATATTTATAGCTCAAAAAGACATCCTGTATCTTTACAAATAATGATACAAAACCATCAATGTCCACCTGGGTAAAAAATGACTAATTTCAATAAAGAATCATACAAACACTGGAATAATATAAGTTAACAATCAGACTTTCCACCACCAACTTTGAAAGAGAAATCCAGGCCAGAAGACAGGTGCAATCCTGCTGTTATGGTCCGCCAAGGAGGACGCCATCTCCCATGCTGTTCTGTCTAGCCATGGTGTGTTGTACATATAGAAAGTAACTGGCCGAACCCCCACACACAGAAGAACTTAGATAATGGAAAAAACAATAAACATACGAATTTACTATTAGCATTTGTTTATAAAATATTTTCATCATGAGAGTTCCATATATCTATACCGAGTTCTCCGCTCATGTTTGTTCCCCGTTGTCATATCTCTCCCTACTTCCCATTTGTCTCCTTCCCCCAATGTCTCCACTCTGCTTTTATTCCATTTATAAACATATACATGCACATACACACACACACATACACACACAGAAACACACACAGACACACACATATACACACACATACACACACAGATACACACACATACACACTCAGACATACACAGACATACACACATGTACACACATACAGATATATAACTCACAGTGAACTTGAAGTTAATGAAAAGATTTCAGCTTTTAAAATATCTCATTGTGGCCGGGCGGTGGTGGCGCACGCCTTTAATCCCAGCACTCGGGAGGCAGAGCCAGGTGGATCTCTGTGAGTTCGAGGCCAGCCTGGTCTCCAAAGCGAGTTCCAGGAAAGGCGCAAAGCTACACAGAGAAACCCTGTCTCGAAAAACCAAAAAAAAAAAAAAAAAAAAAAAAAAAAAAATATCTCATTGTATATTTACTAAAATAATTAAGCTATTTCAGGAACTACTGTTTACTGAAACGCTTATGTAATAAATGTTCTCTTTATATTTTTGCCTTTTATGCTCAATTCAAAACACAAATTAAATTAATATTTGTGTTAAAATAATTTATAAGGTGTGATTGCATTCTTCCCAAGTTTTCATTGAAAGCATTTGTAAGATATGTGTATCTAACCATCAAGGAAGAGTTCAATAGGCTGTTTCGACAAGTTCTCTGGCACAGGCCTTTCTATCCTTAGAATTTTCATCCACGTTCAGTCAAAGGAAAAGACTTAAATTACATTTTCTAGAATTAATGATTATTTCTAGCCTGGGAGATTGAGGGTGTTATTTTACTATTTGTTTCCATCATTGTTTGACCTTTTCTTTTTAATTATGATTTTTCTTTTTCTTTTTTTTTTTTTTGGTTTTTCGAGACAGGGTTTCTCTGTGTAGCTTTGTGCCTTTCCTGGAACTCACTTGGTAGCCCAGGCTGGCCTCGAACTCACAGAGATCCGCCTGGCTCTGCCTCCCGAGTGCTGGGATTAAAGGCGTGCGCCACCACCGTTTCTTTAAACCCACAATGAAGGGTGTAGAAAACTGCAGGAGAATATGTCATCTCTATTTTTCAAATATGTAGAAAGGAAAGTAGATTGCTCAGTTTGAATAAACAGTCCTGCGACGCTGGTGCATGCACACAGTACAACTTGAGAGGTTCTGCACATTGTTTTGCTAACCTTCTTACCCCATTCACCCTGTCTTGGTGACTTTCTGGGTCCCATGTCCAGACTCCAGATTTAGAAGTAGCTCTCTTTCCTCAAGCACAGATTTCAGCCACTTAATTAGCAGGTTTTGTTCCCTGCCGTGGGATCCCTATAGAACAAAAGTCTTCTAGAACATTTGTTTTCATTTGTAAGGTGATCGACCTTTTCAATTCTTCCTTCTTTTGAGCTCTAGTTTTTCTTGTTCAGCTTTTTACTGCATTTATTTATTTTAAATATGTTCTGCCATAATTTAAATATTCAGGCTTAAGTATCATTGTTTCCTTAAACCAGTGCAATTTTGTACACACAAATACACACACACACACACACACACACACACACACACACACACACACACACTTTACAGCAATACTGGTGCAATTGTTGGCCTTTCAAACTATTACTTTCATTAAAAATCATTAATTGCTGAGTGTTTCAAGTGGAGTTGAAACACTTGTCAGTGTGTTAGTCCTCTGCCCCTTAATTCTTTTTGGGGGGTTGGAGATAAGAGCCTGAAAGATCAGAGAAGCAGAGAAGCCATCAGTCCTCCCTACCTGCTCTGTTCCTTTCTCCAGACCGAGAGCCAGCTCCCTTTCTGCCCCACCTTACTACTTTCTGTCTTATCAGTCGTCCAAAACCTCTGTGGTTAATTTTGGTCACCTAGTGGCTAACTCTGCCCTCTGACTCCAAGCTAGCTTTATTTGTCAGAACACGATAAAATTATCATACAACACTTCAGGCTTGTGGGTCTTGAGTGCTTATATATTTTAATGCCCCCCCCCCCCCCCCCCCGACAGCTAATTGCTTCCTGGGTAATATATAGTTCCAGAGTAAATTGGTGTAATATTAATCTATACCCTGACTTTGCCGTCCGAGTACTTCTGAGAGGTTGTAAGTGTGCTCGTCTTTATTATTATTATTATTATTACTATTAAGAGATTTTCTATTCATTTTACATACTAACCAGAGATTCCCATCGCCTCCCTCCTCTAGCCCCCAGTCTTCTCTCCCAACCCTCCTCCCATTCCCACCTCCTCCAAGGCAAGGTCCCCCATGGGGAGTCCCCAGAGCCTGGTACATTCAGCTGAGGTAGGTCCAGGTCCCTCCTCCCTGCACCAAGGCTGCACAAAGTGTCCCACCATAGGCACTAGGCTCTAAAAAGCCGGCTCATGCACCAGGGATGAGTCCGATCTCACTGCCTGAGGGCCCCCTGAACAGTTCAAACTAAACAACTGTCTCACCTATTCAGAGGGCCTAGTCTAGTACCATGGGGGCTCCTCAGCTATTGGTCCACAATTCATGCATTTCCACTAGTTTGGCTGGTTGTCTCTGTACTTTTCCCCATCACGGTCTCGATGTCCCTTGCTCATAGAATCCCTCTTCTCTCTCATCGATTGGACTCCTGGAGCTCGACCTGACACCCAGCCATGGATCTCTGCATCTGCTTCCATCAGTCAGTGGATGAGGGCTCTATGATGACAGGTAGGGTATTCAGCCATCTGATCACCAGTGTAGGTCAGCTCAGGCACCTTCTCGGCTATTGCCTATAGCCTAAGGTGGGGCCATCCTTGTGGATTCCTGGGAACTTCCCTAGCACCCTGCCTCTTCTTATTCCCATGACGTCTCCATTTATCATGGCATCTCCTTCCTGGCTCTCCCGCTCTGTCCCTGTTCCAGCTTGAACCTCCTGTTCTCCTATGTTCCTATCCCCCATCCCTTGCCCTCCAGGACCCCCACCCCACCCCCAGTTTGCTCATGTAGATCTCATCTATTTCTCCTTCGCTGCCCTGCCCCTTAATTCTAAGCTGTCAACAGTTTGTGGTTCTTTGTTCCCTTTTCCCCTTGAACTTCTGTCAGAGTCACCAACATTTATCTTGTAACTGGTCTGAGAGCAGACACCTTTAGATTTCGTCCTACTTATCCTCCAAGTAATACTGAATGCCGTTGACCCCTGCTGTGCCAGGAACAAACCTTTCCTTACTCCCACACCACATCTGTTCTCATTTTATGGTTACACTTCCGTTCTGTCTTCTGTACCTCCACATCTTCTACACTCAGCTTCCCATTATCACAGGTGTTCAAGGCCATTTACACTAGTCTCCTATTGTAAATTATCTTGCTAGTGGGTGGCATCCATGTCTATGACAGTCTGCTAGGGGTTTTCACTGTTAAACCCAGCATCCCTGCTATTGCTTTGACTGACAGATCCATGTTTCTACCTTCCTACTTAGCACTTCCAGGTGAATATCTCAAAGACACATCAAAGCCAAACTTGTCTAGGAACTAACTCTGGATTCTTCCTTCTATATCCATCTTCCCTCTAAATCAAGTCTTCCCTCACCTTGGAACACTGTTTCAATCATTTACTTTTTGAGCTTGACCTCCTCAGTGATGCCCTTGGGTTAGTCTACTAAACAAATTAATGTTGTTCCATATAAGGTTAGTCCTTTCTGTCTACTTCATTGGTAGTTAACGGTTTTTAACTGCTTATATTTTGCTTATAATCAATGCATTTTTTTTAAATAAATTCAAATTCCCCCTCAATCATGTATGTCTACATATCCAAGATTATATATACATTTATATAGAATGTTTACTTATAAATAAATAATTGTGTAATTAAATATTGTACATTATAGTAATGTAATGTATCAATGAAGATGGTAAGGTTCAAATGAACTCTCATGGCTTTGCATAGTATGTGGTAAGTTAACTAAAATAATACATTTAAAAATAAATGAAGATAAGTTTGAATATGCCTTTTAACGTCCAGTCATAAGCAAACACCTTTGAAATAAATTGTCATTCAATGCTTTATCCATTATAAACTTCATTCAAAATTTGATTGCTATCCTTCCAACCTATTCTTTTTTATCTTGTGTAGTAGTTTTTATTAATTCTTTGAAAGTGTCATATATATTATATACACACATATATTTTATACATACATACATATACACGTATATAATATATCTTGAATATATCCACATCTACTTTTCCATTCCAACTTCCTCTGGGTCATAGACACCCCCAATACATCTTCTAAATTTCATATTTTTTCTTTTTTCATAAAAAACGCACCAAGTCCGCTTAGTACTGTCCACATGCACATTGATATTGGGACTTCCACTGGGGCATGAACCATCTACCAGTGTCTACATCCCTAAAGACAAGTAACTTCATCCTCCATTAACAATCAAGTAAAAATAGTTTCTCTGCTAGCTGTGAAGTCTTTGCAGCCTTCTCCCTCCACTTTATACTGGGATTGTAATTGGCTTGGTTTTGTGCAGGACTTGCACAATAATTGTAGAATTTCTGTGAGCTCATATGTGCAAAAGCCATGTCACGTCTGGAGGGTGGAATTTCACAGCACTCCTTCCTATCCTCTTGCTATAACATCCTTTCAGTCCCCTCTTGCATAATGTTCCCTAGGACTTGGGGTGGGGAGATTGATAGAGGCGTCACTTGTCCTCAGCGCTTTGAAATGTCTGAGTTAACTACTTCCCAGTGCAAAGAGAAACTTCTCTGACTAAAGTGGAGAGCAATGAAAGTCTATGAATTGTGCTAAATGAACACAGACATTTGAAAGCAGTTTGACAATATGACCATTTAGCAAAAATAATAACGGATTCCGTCTTAGGGTGTATGATTCCCTTAGCCATGTGTTTTTCATCAGGTTTACAGTACTGTGTATGAATTCCCGCTTATGGACCAGGTCTTAAACACAATCAGAAAGTGGTTGGTTAGCCTTATAATGGCCATTGTACCAGTGAGTATGCCATTCCTGATATTTCTACACTGTGCCATGCAGGGATAACCTGGGTAAGACCACGGATGCCTTTTCTCACCCAGTAGCCTGCATACTACCTTTCAGCCCTGTGAAAGGTAGCCAGCAAAGAGAGTTTCCTGGTCAGTTTGAGAATGATTTTTCTATTTCTTACAACCAGTATGGGTGTTATCTTCATCAGTAAGGTCTCATCATTTATTTATGGTGGGCAAGCAAAAGCAATAGCAATACCTTGCTCTTTCTGTGTCTCTAGGGCCCTCTCTGACCAGTAACACATAAGAAGATAACCCATGGTCGGCGCTGAGGTTTTCATTTGAAATCCCACATCTACTGCATTTGTCTGTGACTTCTTTATATATCCTACTTTTCAACCTACACCGACTTCTTTCCCTCTATCTCTTGCTCCACCCCAGCTTTTCAGTTAAATATGAAAATTCTGCTTTGTTCCCTCTATACCCCATGTAAAACTACTTCAATTTTTCCAGTTAATTATGAAGCAAAATGCACATTTCTTGCCTTGAAACGGTTTCTGTTTCTTGATTGTGTCCGTAAGTTGGCCTTGTAGTTTATTATCTTGGTTCTTTCTGCTTTTCCTATTGACAGCTCACTTCAACTTTAACTTTCTAGGCAAGGTCTTACCATAGCCCAGATGGTTTTGAACTCATGATTCTCTTGCTTTGATTTTTTTGGGTACTGGACCTCAGGCATGTGCCATTACACCTGGCTGGAATATACCCCTTACATCCTGTCAGCATCCATGTATATGGTACTTTCACATACCATTCTACATGCAATGAGGCTTTCCCCAAAAGCTGAGGTAAAAAGCTAGCTCCTGTGAAATATTGCCCAATCCCACATTCAAAAATATGCTTCCCCTCAACGACTACCACACATAATATACAATACGTTAATTCTGATATTTGAACAAGGAATTTAACAATTTTCCAAAAGAACATGTATATTTCTACATATGGTGTGTGTGTGTGTGTGTGTGTGTGTGTGTGTGTGTGTGTGTGTGTATGTGTGTGTGGTGATGCAGATTGTCACTTAGACTTCATTTTTCTCCAGGTTAGGCACATTGTTTTTAGCTATATTTCGGAGTGCTAGAAGCACAATTGTTGTCAACACACAGTCACTTTTAAGAACAGAAGGATGAAAAACAAAATTAGAGATGAAGGAAGAGCCATGATTGTGATGGCATATGTTAAAAAATGTTATTATGAGTAGTAACAATAGGATCTTTTTATAAGCAAAAGATGGATTTTCAAATAAAGTTTCTTGTTAATCACCTCTATAAATTTCATGGGAAAGAGTTCAGCATCAATAAGGTAACTGAATTAACTGCTCTCCAAATTTATAAAACGGAAATTTTCTTTGGTTAAAAATAATATTTTTCTTTATTTTCTTGTTTGCTTTATATTTTGAAGAAGGGAGATTTTTAAATAAGAAAAAAAAGGTTTTAAAACTACAGTTGGAAACTGAGGAACACATTTCAGAAGCCCAGAAAAAGTATGAGTCTAGATTCATGCTCAGATATCCAAAAAACCTTTAAACTGGTGTGTTACTGTATAAATAGGATTGCATATGAGCTACATATACTATGTTTTGAGAATGGGAGAAAAAGAAGAAAGGAAAGGAAGGAGCAAGGAGGGAGGGAAGGAGAGAGGGAGAGATGGGGATGGAGGGGGGTAAGATGGAGAGGGAAAGAGACAAGGATAGGGAGAGAGATATTTCAACTAATGTTTAGACCAGTATCATAAAATTAGACAACTCTAATAAAAATGTTTTAAGAATACATAAAATTCAGTTATTTTTGTTTAAATCCAACCAGTTCAAGAAAATGTGGCCCCTTTCAAGTTGACCTCATTAATTTTATGACCTTTGGTTGGCACATAGCACCCCAACTGTGCAGATTAGTTTCTACCTTTGAAACCCACCAACATCATATATCTCTGAAGATTTAAAACAAAAAATACAGCATAGAACTCTGAACTTGTGTAATTAAAATCCAAGCATTTGTTCAAATGCTCTTTCATGCACCCTACAAACAACAATTTTAAAACCTTGTAAAAATAAGTGTAAGATGGAGCAATCATTAAGCACCCCTTCCCTGCAGATGTCTATTCCTAAAGACTATGGATGGGAAATGTATGTTTTTTGTATGATTGCTGAGGAGGAATGTGTGCTTCTCTCTGCCTATGACCTTGACATGAACACACAGTAACAACTCTCTCAAAATTCAAGCTTAGTCAGTATGAATTAATATCCTGGAATTTCCTCTATGCAAAAGTTGGTCATCTCTGCTACACTAGTTTTGCAGAGCAATAATTGTTAGATATTCATTGCCATCCACCAAGGATTTTTCCAAGTTGGACTAATACTGCAGATTGCAGAGCTTCATTACAGACTCATGGAACGTTTCCTGTCTTTATATACATTTTGGCTTTCATGTTTCTTCTTCAATAGACAGTTCTGGTTTCTATATAATATTTATACAAGTGAATGTTTTAATTGACTATTTTGCATTTAGTTCTTAAAACATGTTCTCAGGAAAACCAATTTAACAAAAGGCAGACTTCTGCATTATAGTAGCAGACAATTTGCAAGACAGCTTTTTGCCTTTTATTTGTGGAATTAATTTAGATATTTTTGCTTATTATATGATGAATGTAAATGTAGGGACTAAAGTATGTAAACATCATTTATGATTTGAAGTTTAAAAAGTTTGGGAGACACTCTGCTTTATCTTCCTTAAAAAGAATTCCATTCTACTGAACAGTGCATTCCTAACAATCATAAGAAGCACTATCTGCCTTCTTGGATTTACCTCCTGGGGATGGTTTTTGCAGTACATGAATGATTCCAGAAGTCAGCAATAAGGTTTGTTGTGTATAGGGTAGTGATGTAAGGATTCAACCTTTAAGTCATGGATTTGGCTATGTATATATCAATGTCAGATTATTTTCTGCCAACAACTATATTACTAGAACTCCAACTTTCTCTTCCAGAGCTGCACCCTATGATAAAACTCTCCAGATTTATATGGAAAACTTAGATGATGGAGCAAAACCATCACACTGAGTTTACAGATGTGTAGGTTGGTAACCTAGAATTATGATCTCATGAAGATGTAAGGAGCTTTCATCTTATAACAACTCCAAGTGAAATAGGTAATTAAAACGTAACTAAATGCATTTCACACTAGTCAACAGAAAGGAAGAAATCTAGGCACACACATTCAAATAAACTAAAGGTGGGGTTTTCATGATTCAGCAAAATGCTGTTGTTTAACAAAAAGAAAACCTATCTACATCATCAAATTTGCAAAACATCAATTAAACACTGAATAGATTCTGATATTTATATTTCTACTTAAAATCCAAATGATTTGTGACAGTGGTATAATATTAATGAGTTTGCAAATGAATAATGATTGGGATAAGTCAGTCCTTTGGATATTGTTTACTGGACATTTGTGATCTTCACCAATTTAAAAATTGTCATGTATGCAGAATGGCAGAAAATCTTTGCAAGTTATAAATCCGATGGAGGATTAGTACCTAGAATATATAAAGAACTGAGAATGCTAAACATAAGAAATCAAACACTCCAGTCAATAAATGTTCTAAGTAAATGAAGAGATAGCACTCAATGACAAAATATAAGATGCTAAGAAAGTGCAGAAAAGTGGTCTGTCTCTTCAGGAATCTAAGAAATGCAAATCAAAGATATATTGAGATTCCATCTCACCTTGTCAGAACAGCAGTCATTAGGAAAAGAAATAAGGATAAGTTCTGGTGAGGAAATGGACAAAAAGGAGCTGTATATACTATACAGATGCAAGCTATTCTAACCACTACTAAAGTCTTAATGGAGGTTTTCAGAAAACTACATTAAATGGCATATAAAACAATAATATAACCTATGTACCTCTTTATGCTTTGGATTCTCTCTAGATTACTTATACTCAATACTTCGTAAATGTTATAGAGGTAATTGTTTTGATCAGTTACCAGATGAATGCTCTATGATGACAGTTTGAATATTCACCAATCTGATAACTGGGGTAGGCCAGTTAAGGTGCAGAGATCCACAGCCAAGCACCAGACTGAGCTCTGGGAGTCTAGTTGAAAAGAGGGAAGAGGGATTATATGAGCAAGTGGGAGTCAAGATCATGATGGGGAAATCTACAGAGACAACTGAACCAACCTTGTAGGAACTCACGAACTTTAGACTGAGAGCTGTGGAACCTGCATGGGACCGGACTAGGCCCTCTGCAAACGGGAGACAGTTGTGTAGCTTGGTCTGTTTGAGGGGCCCCTGGCAGTGGGATCAGGATCTATCCTTGGTGCATGAGCTGGCTTTCTGGAGGCCATTACCTATGGTGGGATGCCTTGCCTACCCTTAATGCAGGGGAGAGGGAGGGACTTGGTCCTGCCTCAACTGAATGTACCAGGCTTTGCTAATTCCCCATGGGAGGCCTTACCTTTTTGGAGGAGGGGATGGGGGATAGGTCAGGGGGTAGAAGGTTGGGGGAGAGCAGGAGGAAGAATGAGAGGGGATCTGTGGTTGGTATGTAAAATGAATAATTTTTTAAATAAATAAAAGAGAAGTAATGGTTATAATATTGTTTAGGTAATAATTCAACAATAAAATGTCTACATGTGTCTAACAAGTGAGTTTTTTCTGAATACTTTCTATTTTCATGTAGTTGTTATGACTTCATTTTAGTCACAGATTTCTGTCCTGTAGGGTCAAACATGGCATGGGGTAGTCAGATTAATTAATCTGTAGAGAAACAAAGAAACACATCAGCTGTCTAAACTTTTCACATAGCTATATTGCAATAGGTAACTGCATGTTACACACAGGCAGGCAGATACATACATAAATTATATTTTTATAATATGCATATATGCATACAGGAAAATAATATCAAATTGGTTTCTTTATTTTTGAAGCTATGGCAATATTACCAGCCAAGGATGGGGGCAAATGGTAGCATAAAAGATTCTAAAGATTTATGTTTTGATACGGTCATAGTCAGTTTTCCTTAATTTGACATAAATGTAAAAATACCTGAGAAGAAGGAAAGGAATTTCCTTCATCAGACTGGCCTGTGGGCATGTTTATGGAGCGTCTTCGTGATTGCTGATTGATTGCTGATCTTCGTAGGAAGACCCAGAATGAGTGGTGCCGTTCCTGAACTGGTGTGTTGTAAAAGAAGAAATGGAATGGATAGGTATAAGATATTATGTTAGATTATTATGTATACTAGTAAACAAATTTAGTAAAATAGTAGCCTTAAATAATTTGCACTGTAATTTGCACTGTTATGGGTTCTTATATGTTGATACAAATGTAAACTATTTTTATATTCCTGTTTAAGATAATTTGTATATTGATACAAATATGGAACTATATTTGTTATAATGTACATATATTTCTACTCTTATTTGAAATACTTGTATATTGATACAAATGTAAATTTATATCTGTCATACTTTATGTAGGTTCTACTTCTGTTTAGGATATTCGGTATATTGATATATATTTAAGATTATTGTCATATTGCATATCACACTACATACTCCTACCTCTGTTATAAATATCGATATATATTTAAGATTATTGTCATATTGCAATCACACTATATACTCCTACCTCTGTTATAACATCTTGTGTATTGTCACAATTTTGAAGTCATCGTTCTTTACCATACACTTGCTTATAGACTTGTTTACGTGAAGCTTTAGTCCTTAGGTTATTTTGGTAGATAAGACTTATAGATTAATAGTCACCTATGCTTGTCATCTCTATAGTTACGTTAGTTAGGTTATCCAGATTTACAGATACATAGGTCAGATGGACAGGTAATCTTCAAACACTTCATAGACCTAGAGAATATGGCATTTAAATAACTTAGAATTCTGTTGATGTGAGACATAATTGCTCCTGGCTGCACCAATTTGATCCCGAGAGAATGTTGGGCTTCTAAGACATTTCCATTTGGAAGTTTGTCTTCTTGGCACAAAATGGCCTACTGGGCAAAGAACTGCCCTTGCCTTGACGGCTGACAGTACTAATGCAATGCTATCCTTTCTGGACAAATGGGACACAAGGAAAGCGACCACTGTACTCTGCCAAGACAGGGTAAGATGGTCTTTCAGATTTCCTGCTTCTGAAAATGGTCTGTCAGATACTTTAGGCCTGTCGCCAGTTTGAATGCACCAACAATGCTGAGAAACATTAGGTGACTGTCCAGGCTGCCAGCTGTCTCCGTCTACTCTCGCAAGATTCCCGAAAGTTGCTTGCATCCATCTACCATTTCTCAGGTACCATTATATTCCTTCTCAGGTCTTTGATGGGATTGAAGACTAGCAGTTATAGTTACAACTTAGTAGATAGAATATATTAAGTATTAGATTCAGGTTCTTTAGGATAGGACACCTTTTGGAATGATCTTTGTAACATGCCATTTACCTATGCTCTATACTTCTCTGGATTTTAGTATGTGTTTCTTGCTTGATATTGTTTGCATTGATTGTAGTTCCATCTTATCTAGGTCATTATCCCTCATTATTCCTGGACAATATTTGATAACCATTCCTTTGTATATAGTCTTGTATTAGGTTAGAACTTTCTTATTTAGACAAAAAGGGGGAGATGTAGTGGGTAGCCATTCCAGCTTTGATCTGGAAGTTCCAACCCCCATTGAGACTTCGGCAATGTCACGCCTACAAGGCGGGGCCAAGGGAGGCGCCTGGGGACCCGAGAGCGGGATCGGCGGGCGCTCTCTCTGTGGCGGGACCCTGGACTGGAGAGGTGGACTGAGCAGAGCTCCAGAGAACACCGCTGGACTGTGATACACCTTCCCCAGACTCCGCGACCTACCTATTCCTTAATTTGTAAGTTACGCCATTAAATAAATCTCCTTTTAACTACGTGGAGTGGCCTTAATAATTTCACCAATACTGGTGGGCCTGTCATGTTTAAGAAAGTAGCTGAAGCCGGGCGGTGGTGGCGTACGCCTTTAATCCCAGCACTCGGGAGGCAGAGCCAGGCGGATCTCTGTGAGTTCGAGGCCAGCCTGGACTACCAAGTGAGTTCCAGGAAAGGCGCAAAGCTACACAGAGAAACCCTGTCTCGAAAAATCAAAAAAAAAAAAAAAAAAAGAAAGTAGCTGAGATTGAGCCTTGGAGCAAGTCAGTTAACAGTGTTCCTTGTTTCAGTTCCTCCCTCCTGCGTTAAGTTCCTCCCTTGGCTTTCCTATATGATAGACTATAGTCTGTATCCCAAATAAACCTTTTCCTTCCCCACGTTGCTTACAGTCATGATGTTTATTCTGGCAACTGAAAGCAGCTGGACAAGAAATGGGTCAAAACAACATTCAAAATAAAGTTCATTTTTACGGCTTATGAAACTGTACCCAGAATCTGAGGGGCCTTTCTCTAAAAACCAAAGTGACTTATGAAGGTTCTTTGCTTTAAAATCTTTTGAACTGAAATATAGAAAAAAAGTAGAAAATCATTTGAAAGATGCTTAATTAATCACACCTACATCTGGCCAAAATGCCAAGGCCATACCCAAAGATTTGCTAAGTGTCTGGTAAGAGATTGCCATTTCTTTTGACTAGTGGTATGCCGGTGATACAATAAGTAGACCATTTGAAACCATGCAAGGATGAGTGGTCGCTTTGTGGGTTTTGTTTATTTCTTCCTGTTCTTCCTTTCTCCTCCATCCGCTCCTAAGAATCCAGGTCTGTCCTACTCTTAGAAACATCTGAAGCCTTTCCTGGCTATCAAAGGGATTTGTCCTAAATGGATCTAGGATCCTGTACAAAGTTTCATCCTCACTCTGTGTCCATCAAAGACCTTGGGAGACTTTTGGAGTCCAGCCGAGACCCTTAATACAGCTCCTCATGTTGTAGGGACCACCAATCATAAAATTATTTTTGTAACTACTTCATAAGTAATTTTGCTACTGTTATAAGTCATAATGTAAATATCTGTTATGCAGGATAGCTGATCTGTGACCCCTGTGAAAAGGTCATTTGCCACCCCTGAATGGGTCATGACCCACAGGTTGAGAACCACTGTTTGAAAGGATTTGTTCCTTGTGTCATAACACAGTTTCACATCCAGCATTCTTTCTCTTCCTTACTCCAGAGCTTAAATGTGACACTTCTCATATCCTACCACATTACCTTAGTATTCCAGAGCAAGCAAAAAGCTGTTTTTTCTGGCTGGTCCTGATTTTGTAATTTTTTTTTCTGTTTTAATTAAATTTATTTATTTAATTTTTGAGATTATAATACAGTTACAAAATTTCTCCCCTTTCCTCCCTCCAAATCGACTAAAACAACCATTCCCACTCTCTTTCAAATTCACGGCCTTTTGTTCACTAATTGTTATTGCTTATATGTATATATACACATATATACCCAATGTAATGTTTTCAGCTCATATAATGTTATTTTATGTATGTTTCCATGTCTGACCATTTGACACTGGATGCCAGTTGGTGTGCTCTCCCCTGAGAAAGCCCACTTCTTTTCCCTGCTTTCATCCATTTGACACTGGTTGCCTGTAGTTATTTTGTGGAGAATTGAGGCCTCATGGGCTTCTCCCTATCAACTTTGACATGTCCATTGGTGTCACCCTTGTTCAGGTTGTATTTGTCAGTCATATTGGCGAGATTTTGTAGTTGTAGCTTCTGATATTTCTAGGAGACACAATCTCCCAACAAACTCCCCGATCCTCTGGCTGTTATCATCTTTCTACCCCCTCTTGTACAATGTTCCCTGAACCTTAGGTGTAGAAATGTTTTGTAGAAATAGCCGTTGTGACTGGGCTCCACTACTCCGTGGTGGTGAAGTCAAGGTGACAGGAGGACAATGTACAGCCACTAATTTACTGAACCAACATAATCCCTAACAGCAGTTTATAAACACTTGTCCCTTATACCCACAGACAAGTGTGGTCATCACCCCTCATTGAGGAAACTTCTCTTTGCCATAGACAGGGAGAATGCTACAGAAAACCACAAACAATCAAAATGCAGTTTTGGTAATTTTCAGCTTCCAGTTTTCCTGTTGGTCCTTTAGGGATATTTTTGCTTCGGTTCTGGGATCAATGATGTCTTTTTACATATTCTCACTTACTATAAGCATCTTCCATAGCACTTACCAGGTTGGTGATTAGTTATCTGTATAATTATACTTTTATTTCCTCCACTAAACTGAGTTCATTAAGAGCTACTTGTCTTCTTTCCTTTTTACATAAGATGAATTCAGGGCTCCCTGTGTGACTGGTTAGCATCATTGCTCAGATCACACTGCTGCATCTTTTGCTGCTTGTCCATGTCCTCCACTGCAAAGTCACCTTCTTGAAGGAAAAGACCAGCCACATTTTAACCATTATTTTAGTAAAATATTTGAAATTCTGTTCAATAACCATTCTTTTTTTCAAGACAGGGTTTCTCCATGTAGTTTTGGCTCCTGTCCTGGAACTTGCTCTGTAGACCAGGCTGGCCTTGAATTCACAGAGATCCACCTGGCTCTGCCTCCCGAGTTCTGGGATTAAAGGCATGTGCCACCACCGCCCGGTCTCAATAACCATTTTAAAGTGTGTAGTTCAGTAATAAATACATTCTCCAAGTTGTAGAGCAACTGGCATTATCATCCTCTCTTCAACTCTTCATTTTGAAAAAAATCAGAAACACTATATTCACTAAAATATTAAGTTCCATTTTGGCCTTCCTCGAGGCTCATGCATACTGTAGTAGTGAGGATATTCTCCGCTTGAAGGGTGAGTGTATGTGTGCAGTATAGTTCACATATTTGCTCATGTTTTCATGGACAGTTGGTTTGCTTCTTTCTTTTGGCTATGTGGATGATGCTACTATGAACACTAATGTACAAATATCTCTGAGACATTGCTGTCAGTTCTTTAGAGTAGGTACCTAGAAGTGGAGTTGCTGTGGTTAATAGTAATTCTGTCTTTACTTGTAAAGATGCCCAGTACCACCCCAAAAGTCTATAGCATGTTACACATCCATCACATTATATGTAAGGATGTTCCACATCCTTGCCACTCTATTTTATGGTATTTTTATAGTATCCATTATGCTAGATGTTTTTACATCACAGTTTTGCTTTGTATCTCCTTAATGATGTGATGTTGAGCATTTGTGTTTTGCATGTTGGCCATTTTCACATCTTCTTCAGACAAACGAGTATTCAAATCATTTGTCTGATTTACATCTACAATTATTACTGAGTTTCAGAAGTTCTTTGTAAATACCTGAGTGCATATTCCTTATCACAATGGTTCTCAACCTTTCTAGTACTGGGACCCCTTTAATACAGTTTCTCATGTTATGGTGACCTCAATCATAAAATTATTTTGTTGCTACTTCATAACTATAATTTTTCTACTGTTATAAACCAAAATGTGACTATATGATATGTGACCTCTGAGGGGGTCATGACCCACAGGTTAAGAACCACTACCTTATTGTGGTGATATATTATGTACCCCAATAAGCTTGCCTGGGGATCAGAGGACAAAGCCAGCCACTAAATTAGATACAGAGGCAGTGGTGGCACACACCTTTAATCCAAGCACTTGAGATCTCATGTCTTTGTTTGGGAAGGATACACTTTTTTAATCCCAGCAAGTGATATGGCAGGACACAGAAAGGTATATAAGGCATGGGGAAACAGGAACTCTCTCTTGAGGCCGAGCATTTTGTAGAAGTAAGAATGTAGCTGGCTTGTTCTGTTTCTTTGATCTGTTTCTATACATTCCAATATTTTCCCTTGTGGCTACATTATCATATCTGAGAACAGAATGCTCTGCCCCCATACTGTTATCACATGATTCTATTTTATTACCTGAGTTAGTTGTTTTACGTCTTACATCTGATTCTTTGAATCACTATGGGTTGAATATTGGTTATAGTGTTTGAACTTAATGTCATTTTTTCCATGTGGATATCCATTTTTTTTGGTAAAGGCTCTCATTTTCCTGTTAAATGATCTTGGTATCTGTGTTAAACAAACAAACAAACGAACATTCAATCTTGACTAACTTTTTTTGTCATGAGTTTTCCTGACCTATTCTATTATATTAGTGTATAGAACAGGATAGTTTATATGTCTGTCCAGTATCATATTGATTTTAAATACTGTAGCTTTTTTCCCAGATTTGTAAATCAGCAAGTCTGAGTGTTACAGCCTTCTTATGTTCTGTTTTCCAGGGTTAGTTTGATCACTGGGATCACTTGTCATTATACACAGATTCTACGACGACTTTTATTCCTCTGTAAAAGATGACCTTGGGATGTGGGTGAGGTTGATTTGAAACAGGAGATTATGTGGGGGTGGTATTAACACTTAGCAATATCCTAATATTGTTACTTCCAACCACAAATGTAGAACATGTTGTCATTCATTTATGCCTCTTTTAGTTTATTCCGGCAATATTCTACAGTGTTCAAAATGTTTATCTCCTCAGTTAATTCCTGAAAATTTTGTTTTTTGATGCTCTGAAAATGGAATTCTTTCTTTTCCCATTAGTTATTAGTGTGTAGAAACTTAACTTTTGTTAACTTTGTACTCAATTGTCTTTATATAATTCATCATTAGTATAAATGTATTTTTCTCTGTGTTTTTTAGTTTTCTAGACCTAAGATAATATCATATGTCAGCCATGATGATTTTATTTCCTCTATTCCACTTTTTGTTTTAAAAAACATTCTTATTTTTTTATGATTCATCTGGCTAGAGCTTCTACCACTATGCTGAATAGAACTGACAATTTTTTTTTTTTTTTTTTGGCTTTTCGAGACAGGGTTTCTATGTGTAGCGTTGCGCCTTTCCTGGAACTCACTCTGTAGACCAGGCTGGCCTCAAACTCACAGAGATCCGCCTACCTCTGCCTCCCGAGTGCTGGGATTAAAGGCGTGTGCCACCACTGCCCGGCGGAACTGACAAATTCTTATTCTTGCCTTGTTACTAATCTCAGGGAGGAAGCCCTCAAATCTCCCTCAACTCAGTGTGATGTTTCCTGTAGGCTTCTTGTATTTGATGTAGTCCTTGTTTGTTGATGTTTTTATCATGAAAGAGTACTGAGCCGGGCGGTGGTGGCACATGCCTTTAATCCCAGCACTTGGGAGGCAGAGGCAGGTGGATCTCTGTGAGTTCGAGGCCAGCCTGGTCTACAGAGTGAGTTCCAGGAAAGGAGCAAAGCTACACAGAGAAACCCTGTCTTGAAAAAAAAAAACAAAAAAGAAAGAGTACTGAAATGTTATTATATATTTTACATACATTAATGAAGTTGAATAATGTTTGCTAATATTTTACTGAGTATTCTTGCATGATTGTCTCTATGGGAAGTTAGTCTTTAATGTTGTTCTTGTGATACCTTTTTGTGACTCTGCTGTCAGGGAGATTCTGGCCTCTTAGAAAGAGCTAGAACATCTGATTACAATGTGATTTGGTATGGATCTGTTTGAGTTCATTTTATAATTTGTTGAGCTTATTGGATGTTAATATTAAATTTTAAAATCAAATTTGAGAATTATTCAGCTACTCTTTCTTTGATTATTTCTTATTCTTCTCAGCCCCTTCTCCTATTTTGGTAAATCCCACAGCATGTTCACTATCCTGCTTGATAGAGTCTTATTATCATTTGGGTCCCTTAGGTTCTACTCAATATTCTTTAGTTTTTTATTTTTTTCTGTTTCTTTTTTTCATGGACATAATAAATTTTATTGTTTTCTCTACAGTATTATGGATTTTTTCCTGTCTGTTCAAACATGCTTGTGCAAGATTCTCCTACATAGCTCCTTTCAGTTACTGCACATTTCAGTTGCAGAATTTTCTTTGATTTATTTTCAGGGTGTCTCTCTTCTTACTGATACATACATCTTTTATTTATACACCATTTTTTAAAACTTCCTCCTTATCTTTCTCTAGTTTTCTTAAAATCTTTAAGAGAGTTTTTTTTTCTTTGTTTAATAGATTTGTCATCAAGGTTTCATTTCTGAGGGAAAAGTTTTGTTGGTTCACATTTTACTTTTTGAATGGACCATACTTTCTGTGTGTATGTTAAAATGAGCATGTGCACATGTGTGTGTATGTGTGCATGTACATGTGTATGTATCTTATTTTTGCTGTAGAAAACTAAACATTTGAATACAATTGGTATCATAAAGTTTGAGTTGTTTACTTAACTAGGGATGGGTAGATTCATTTGTTTGTTTGAATACCGACTGTTTGATTTATTGATGGTTGTATGCTGTGGAATAATCTTTCTGTACACTACGTGACTATATATCACTATGATTGGTTTAATAAACAAGCTGACAGGCCAATAGCTGGATAGGATAAAGTTAGGCAGGAAAGTCAAACTGAGAATGATGGGATGAGAAAGAGCGAAGTCAGAGGAGTCACCAGCCAGATAGAGAATGAGTGGGACACACAAAATGGGATAGAGGTAAAAGCCAGAAGCCTTGGGACAGCATACAGATTAATAGAAATGGGTTAAGTTGTAAGAGCTGGTTAGTAACAAGTCTCAGCTATCGATTGAGCATTTATAATTAATATAAGCTTCAGTGTGGTAATTTGGAAGTGGCTGATGGGATAGGAAAACTCCGCCTAGAGTTTGCAACCAGGATCAGTTTGAGGCATCCACATAAAGTCTTTTCATACCTTTGTTATCTTGCACTTTTCCCTGGATTTGGTAACTTTCTTATTTTCCCTATTTGTGTCATTAAAGGAGGCAGCATCAAAAGAGATCTGTCTTCCTCTTTAATTTTCATCTTCAAAAGGAGAAAAAAAATCAACAAAGTGATTAAGAGTAGAGAAAAGAGTCCAGGCTCTTGAAATTCCTTGGAAATAATATTAGCCTGACAGGGAGGAGTCTTCAGCATCAATGACTAGTAGCCCTTTAATTGTACCTTTGTAATTATAACCAGTAATCACTGATCAGAGGTCACATTCCCAACAGTAAAGGACAGAGTCTTTTTTTTCCACACTGTCTCCTACACATTCACAGCTGCTTGAAATTAGACATTCTTTTAATTCACAGATGATATGATAGTATATATAAACAACCCCCAAAACTCTACCAGGGTACTCCTACAGCCACTGGGTACAAGATTAACTAAAAAATATCAGTAGCCCTCCTATATACAGACAATAAATAACAATAAATGGGCTGATAAAGAAATCAGGGATTCAACACCCCTTACAATATCTTCAAATAATGTAAAATATCTTGGTGTAACTCTAACCAAGCAAGTAAAAGACCTCACAAAAAGAACTTCTGGTTTTTGAAGAAGACATTGGAGAAGATATCAGAAAATGGAAAGATCTCCCATGCTCATGGATCAGCAAGGTTCACATGGTAAAAATGGCCATCTTACCAAAGACATTTTAAAGATTCAATGCAGTCCCCTTTAAAATCTCAATACAATTCTTTGCAGATCTTGAAAGAACAATACTAAACTTCATATGGAAAAACAAAAAACTCAAGATCATTAAAACAGTCCTGTACAATAAAAGATTTTCTAGAGGTATCACAATCCCTGTTTTCAATCTCTACTACAGAGATATAACAATAAAAACCACATGGTATTGGTATAAAAACAGACAAATGAATCAATGGAATTGAATGGAAAACCCAGATGTAAATCCACACACCTATGGACACCTAATTTTTGGCAAAGAAGCCAAAATTATACAATGGGAAAAATAAAACATCTTTAACAAATGGTGCTATTATAACTGGATGTCAGCATGTAGAAGAAAAAAAATCTATATCTACCACCTGCACAAAACTCAAGCCCAAGTGAACCAAAGACCTCAACATAAATCCATGTACACGGGACCTGATAGAAGAGAAAGTGGGAAATAATTTCGAATGCATTGGCACAGGAGACAACTTCCTGAATAGAACACTAATAACACAGGGACTAAGACTGACAATTAATAAATGGGACCTCATGAAACTGAAAAGCTTCTGAAAGTCAAAGGACACTGTTCATAGGACAAAACAGCAGCCTACAGAATAGGAAATGTATGTTGACATTGGTTTAGGCAGAGATTGCTTAGGTTCCAAACTAAAAGTATAATGTATATAAAAAAAGAAGATTGATAAGTTAATTTCACTGAAATGGAGACTTTTGTTCTATGTTTGGCACTGTTAACAGTGTTAAAATAAGGTGTTAAGTAGAAATTATTTCAGTTTCATAAATAGAGAGGCCTGGTGTACATCTTATGTTAAGAACTATCATAAGACAATAATAACAAACTATAAACACAAGTTTTCAAATGAGCAAAATATTTGAACAAACATTGAACCAACTTTTATGCAGATAAAAAGAGACTTAACACTTTTAGATATTGGGAAAAGTTTACTATGAATAGCTAAAAAAATCCACAAAACTAATGATGCCAACTGCTAAAAGAAGTGGACTTATTAAAACTAATGCACTCTACTTATAAGAACGTAAAACAGTGAAGCCATTTCTGAAAATAAGGTGGCAGGATATTTTTAAAAATTTAATATGTACTTGGATAAGTTTGAGATACTGTTGGTAGTTATTTCATAGACAAAAGTCTATCTACTGGCCAATTCTGTTCGTGGGCCACTCTGGAAAAGACACAACTATGAGAATATAATTTCTGGGACCTGAGTGATTTTGAAGAGGCTTATTGGAGAAGAGAAACAAGTGATTTGTGGTATTACTGCATTATTCTTTCCACTCTGGTGGGTACAAGGTTGCGCTTTTCAAAGTTCACAGTATTTTATGAAAATTATGGTTTCATTGTGTACAAATTATAGTTGATTATAAAATTGAAAGTACATGTCATTGGCCAATAATTTCTTTGTGAGCATTTTATGTTTTCCAAGGCCAGGTGTAACTGTTTTGTCTCCCCTGTTTGGAATAGAAGCAAAGTCAGCATGATTGTGTGCATGATGACTCTGGAAGACTCACAGGGCAAGTTATATATTTAAATATCCCTGACTATTGTCTAAAAGTAGAAGTCATTAAAAGCTATTTGACTATCAGCTGCTTGAAAAAGTCTCTAGATTTATGCTAGAGCACTGCATTGCTTAGTGGCTAGACTCCAGGTAAGATGATTGATCACGTTACTGAGGTACACATGCTTTACCGGTCTACCTATAAATTACCTTTAGCTCCAGGGCTATAGTAATAGGTTTTCATTTTAGAACATTTTCCTCCATTTATAAGTCCATGATTTTTCAGTCTGATCTTATACTCATTTTTATCTTGTTCATTTGTGGAAATAATTTCAGTTTTCTATTATTCTGTGGGAGAACCACCATTATGTAGACGGGCCTAAAATGCCTGTACTAACTATTTGAATGACTGATTTTTTGCAGCAACAGAAAGAAATGTGAAGTTCTTTCTTGGCACATTCTCATTTCCTGGGGTAAGGTCAATAATTCAAGACAAATCCTATTTCACATCTCTATTAGAGGCCAAAGAGGGCCAAGCATACTCATATATTGAAAAAGTCTCATTCCATGTTATAGTAAAGAACAAAAAAAATCCCACATGTAGAAATGACCTTTAGCAATTGAGGTTGGATCATTTAAATATATACATGTGATGTATAAATCAGAGATAACTGGTCTACTAAATGATGACATTTCACTGTTTAGTTCCATTTCATATGAAATTTGTACATGTACCCAAGAATCTTTAGCTGTTGGAAAGAAGAAAAGTGTTTCTGAATGACAGTGACAGACATATTATATTTTAGACAAGTAGAGTAGTAATTCAATTATCCCCACCAGGATATTGAGCACATGGTGACTCTTTTGTCCTAAGCCTGCCCCCTCAGTAGTTCCCTCAGCCCAACCTTTATGTTTAACTTGATGAGATGTATAACTATCCAGAAGCATTCACAATGATTTCTGTATGGAGATCTTCATTTGTGATCAGAAATCAATATCCTGTAGATATTTATTTTGACTCATGGATTACTATCATTTAAAAATCAAAATATTTTGCAATTGCTGAAAACTTGTAGAAATACTCTGTGCATGAGCTGACAGGAAACTGTAATCAAATTGTCAAGCAATTGCTCCAGCTGTGGCAAAGTGAGAACGTTAGATTACATGTGTCAGCATGTACAGATAACGGCTGCACAGTGAGCTGAAGGCTTGATGGGGGATGAGGCTCTAGCATTGTGAACTACATCGTAGTGTAGACAGTAGTGCCGCCTCAGCATCCCTCCATTTACATTAGCAGTACCTATGATCAATAAAGGCTCTCCGTTTAACCATTTGCAAAGCGTTTCAAAAATTCCAGGCAAAAATGTTCTGTCGATCAATGTGTGCTAATCTGCTAGCCAGAGTTAAACAAGTAAATGGTTTTGAATGGAATGATATCGGTCTGCTTTTTCTCAGACTGGATCTGATTTCATTAATACGTTGAATATGAGTTGAATATGAATATTTTAGCAAGGGAACAAATGCTCTTCCCCTAAAATGGATAAAGTCCTTATCTGGTAGCCCAGTCCAGGGTACTGAAAGATTTATTACCAATTTCTTTTCTAGCTTTCTCCTGGTTGCCACAAGACCCTTAAGGTTTCTAAAACCTCTTCACTGGCCCATGGCAGTTTCACAGGTTCTACAAAAGCTCTTGAGGATATCCATTATTTAGTGCTTCTGTGGGCTGTTGCTACCTCCCCTGCGCTGCCTGGTCATACTGTCTTCTCTCCCAGAGGCAGGGAAGCTGCAGGGCCAGAGGTCAGCGTGTGCTGGCTTCCTCACTCTTTCATTTATCTTGACAGTTTCGTATTTTTAAGGTGCTGTATTTATTATTCAGTTGTAAAATCAGGATGATATCTGTGACTATTGTGGTATATTTGGTGGTTCCTCAATGAATGCATGTTTTGTGATGCTCATTATTTATTAAGTTAACAATTACTCTACTCTTTGATATTTTTGTATTTTGTTTCCTGCCCTTTTAAAAAAATTCTTTATTTTCTCAGTTCCCTTTTTGAATCTCTTTCTGCACATTAGGTCCAATACTCTAAATACCCAAGGCATTCTCTTGGACAATTCAGACACACTGGGAAGGTATACTGCACTCTTTGATTACCATTTGATAATTGACTTTGTTAACACCCTGAAAAGGACTTTGCCCATCTGAGGGCTGATCACCACACTGGACTATTATATTCCACCCAGAAGCAGTGAGGTTATGTGAAGTGAGTTTGAAAGCAATTGTGTACAGATCTCCTCAGAGTATACTTAGATTTGACATGTTTTTCTTTGTTTGTTATTTACTTTATTTTGTTTGCTTGATCTTGGCTCTGAGTAAACTCATCTTTGAACATGAATTTGACTTTGGGAACTCCTACAGCTTATGACGAGGTGTATGTAATGTATGTATCCTACCTACTCTGTTCCAATCAACACTCCTCTCCTTTGAGGTAACATGGATTGCTTTGAGATGTAGGTGATCATAATTGTCTCTTTGTATGTTTAAAATGTCTTGGCATTTATATACATAGACAGACATATACATCTATTTTTGTACTACTTAGGAAGCTGAGGCAGGAGCATCACAAATTTGAGGCCTGCAGGGGCTGTAGAGGGAGGCACTAAAATGAGGCAAAACAACAGTAGCAGCAGCAATGATGACAGGAAATCACAGTCTATACTTCCTACACGGGGACAGGGTATCCAGAGGATACTGGCCAGCATCCCATGTCCTCTGATACAGAGATACATGGACAGTGACAAACTGTTGCTCCTCTATGTAATCAGTGTGGAAGTTCATCTGTGATAGCCAATTGTCTTTTGTTTTGTATTGTCTGCTTCCAGTATCCTGAGCTTACTGTCTTTCTCTCCCAGATGTCAAGGTTGTCAGAGAATCATCAGCAGGGCTTTTGTAAACTTCACAAAGTCTTGGTACTGGTGACAGAGTAATACTAATAATATAACAATAATTATGCTATTTTATAACTGCATGATAATTTGAGTTTCATGAAAACACATGGCTCTTATTCCTGTGAGATAAATAGCAGGTACAGAACAGCCATGATTGAAAAAATATAAAAGAGGAATGATTTGAAAAATGTACCATTGCAATTTACACCAGTTGTTCTTTAGAAGCTTTACTGAGCCCTATTCTTTCTCAATGATGCTTTAGATGACCATCTTCTAGGTTATGGAATCAATAACCTCCATTCTGCCTCAATTATCTTTATCTATCTGTCATCTATGTATCTATATATGTATGTATGTATGTATGTATGTATGTACCTATCTGTCTATCTATCTATCTATCTATCTATCTATCTATCTATCTATCTATCTATCTATCTTCTTTTCAGTCTATTGTTGAAATCTACTGATTTGATTTGTATTTGTCCATATATCTTGGCTTCTCCTGTGAAGTGTGAAATGTCAGAAAAGAAAACAAATTTCCATCAGGTTTGCATTATCTTGTCCATTTTATAAAGAAAGTCCTTTCAGGTGTTCAGTCAATGTTTGTCTGAATCGAATTCTGGATGATTACATAATGCAGCATTTCTTTAATAAATGTACTTTAGGGTAAAAATCAGTATTGAACAAATACACTGCCTTTTATTTTATATAGACCCTAAATCCATATTCTCAAAGATATAATACTGTGTAGCCATTGGTACTGTCACGCTAAATAACTTTAAACTTTTTAATACCTGAAAACTGGCTTAATTCATTATATATCAAATGCCTATACCTTTATAGATTAAGGCTCTAGCCAGATTTATTTTCTGTGACAATAGGTTAATATAAAAATATCAGTTTTGAAAACTATAAATTTAAGTGTTAAAAACTTTACCCTCTGCAGATGTGGCATGGAAAACACATTAGGATGCTGCTCACAGTTACTCTGTTAGTGTTCAGCAGAGCATTTGTACTTCAGGCAAAGTTATTTATGATAAAGGAAGAGAGAAAGATAGAAGATATACAAGACTTCAAAAGAAGATGAATTTGCTGCTACAGTGATACAGCATGAACAGCTTTTAAGTTCAACAATGAAGCAGAATCCCTGCCTTTCCTGAAAAGCTTTTCTTTTCTTTACACCATGAATCTCCTTTCTGCTCTTCCACCCACTCATTACAATTTATAAATTATTGCTTCATAACTTTTATTAGTTCTCTGAGAATTTTGTGCCATATACTTTGGTAATATTCACCCCCTTCCCTGCTTTCCCCACAATCATCCCCCTGTTTTTTTTTATTCTTTAACTCATCAAGTCCAAATTGTACTGCTTCTGTAGTCCTGGATATGTAGCCTTGCATGGGAGCACGGTTGCTTTACCAGGGGCTATTCTCTTAAAGAAAACTGCTTCTCTGTCTTGCAACAGCTACCACTCATTCACAGCTCTTCATTTGGGTTGGTCTTGGTGCTCACTCCCCCTCACCATGCTTGGATTTGTCAGGTTTGTGTCAGGTCTTGCACATGCTGTCTGCTTTGCTGTGAGATCACATGTAAAACTCTCCTGTCATGTCCAGTAAAGCCACCCACCATCTCTGGCTTTTATCATCTTTTTACTCCCTCTTTACAAATGATCTGTAAGTCTTGGGAGGAAGGGTATAATATAGATGTCCTATAGAGTCTGGAACTATACAGTCTTGAACCTTCAACAGTTGTATGTAGCTCTCTGGGTTAACTGCCATCTACCACAAAAGGAAGACTCTGATGAAGGATGAAAGATTCACTGATCTATGAGTATAATGATAAGTCATTAGGAGTCAATGTAACACTATTCCATTTAGCTTAATAAGTATAGTAGTCCTCTCTTAGGTCTTACAGGCTGCCCAGTTATAGGATTGGGGCCCTGAAAATGGTTCCACCTTTAGAATAGGAATTAAATAAAGTCAGAAAGTGTTTGGTTCCTCCCATTACATTCACGCCACTGTTGTACCAGTGGTGATGTCTTGCCAGGCTAGATATTGTTGTAGCTCACAAGTTCACAGTAAGCTAAGACTGGTGATCACTTTTCTCCTTTGGGAGCATGCATAGTGTCCTCCAGCTCTGTGAAAGCTAGACAGTGGGGTGAAAGTTCCAGGTGAATACAAATTTGATACCCCATGTTCTATGACTCAAATATGTGGTATCTCCAGCAGCAGGGCCTAGCTGTAAAGTTCTGGAATGTAACCAAGAACACTGGATATAGCCTGTAATTTTTAATAAGACCACACTGGCCAATAACTACTGAAGACGTAAGTCATTCCTGACATTGAACTTTTTGTTAGTCTGTAATATCTAGGAGAGGCATGGTCTTCCTCTCTTTATAGGGTAACTCCATCTCATCTCTACTTATGTATTATATTATATAATAAATATTATTTATATGTGTATATTTAAGAAGCTTCTATGATAGTAGGTTTCCACATGATTTTTTCAAGTTTTTAGTGTTAATTTATACCTTCCCAAATTTTCTCCTCTACCCTGCCCTCCCATCCTAATGAAAATGTGGTACTTTTACACAACGGAATATTTCCTAGTAGTAAGAAAAACAATTTTATGAAATTTACAGGTAGATGGAAGAGCTGGAAACCATTATTCTGAGTGACATAGTATAGACTCAGGAAGACAAATGTCATTTGTTTTCTCTCCTTCATAGATATTAGCTTTGCATTTTCAGATTTATGTGTCTCACCTGAAATACCAATGAGGGTCAGGAAATCAGTAAGTGGCCATATGGGAGGACCTGAAGTAATATAAAGGAGTAAAGAGGAATAATGGAGGGTTAAATGGAGTAAGGGATTATTTAGCAGTAGTACTACTCAGATGATGTCTGAATAATACTCATGTTTCACTACATTACCTGTAGCAGCTGTTGCTCACAGAAATCATGTGATAGGGTTGTACAGCTACCAGTAGATCAATTATAAGTCAGAATTGAGGATGCAACTGTTGTTTATGTGAAATATAATTACTGACTTATTGCTATATTAAGAGATTCATAACCCAGGAAGGTTCTGAAGCTTTGAGAATTGCATCTTCTATCGTATCTTTCCCCAGATACCACCCCATACTTCTCAATTATGCCTTTGTAATTCTTCTTTCCACCAGATAGGTGTGCAATCCTCCTCACCATTCTGAGGGATGCTTTATTTTTTTTTCCCTCTGCCAAAGAATTAAAACGTGACCAACAATGAAACACACACACTATTTTCCCACTTGGAATATAACACTGAGTAGCCATTTCTGATATATTTGCTTTTAGAATTAGGTGTTACCTAACTATAAAATCCAAAAAAAAATATTTGTTACTGCACTTCTGTTTGCTGGAAAATCTGTCCACAGTACTGGTCCCAAGTCTGGTGTACTAACTCTGAAGGTTGATGGACTTGAACATGTGGTTTCACTGTAATTATCGGTTACTTTTCTACTTTGCTCTACTCCTTCCAAGCACAAATTCAAAGAGCATTGTCAGTTCCATTCCCCTGGATATTTTAGGACAGCACAGCATTACCTGCAAGTTGGTTCACTGTTCTCCTTAGGTACTCTTTAGATGAGTGTCCTACTTTTGCCTGTAGTCTCTCATTTCTCCCTTCTTTAATGTCCTTCACTTTTAGAAACACCACATTGTGGAGTATTTCTCTTTCAAATCCTAGCGTGGATGTAAATTTTCTAAATGCTTTATATTGACAAGTTATCCTAACAAATTAAATGGCTAGAGGAAGTACAATATCATTAATAGCTAAATCAATATTCAATAAGAATTTGGATGGACAAATCTAAACAAAATCACAAAAGATAAAAATTGGACTTTTTAAGTTGTACACTCTTTACTTGGGAAGCCTTGTTCTCTGCCCAACTCTAACTAGTTCTGTCTTCTTAATTTTCATTCCTGAAAGTTTATATCATTTGTTTCAATCATCTCAATTTTTATTATACTCTGAGTGAAGGCTAGCTGTTCTCACATACAATTTTTGATGGAAACAAAATGCACTGAGAGTTTCTATAGAAGATATATTTCTAGTGGCCTTATAATATTTTCATTAACATTTATCTCTCTTAGATAAGTTTATATGAATCATGGGTTATTCTCCAAGACTTTGTGGGTGACATGTCATTGATACATTGACCATGGCCCAACAGAGTCCAAGAAAAATGTTAAAGAGCTGGTAGTTTTGGAAGCAGATCTTAGAAATATTCTTTGAGGTAGTCGTAATCATTTTAGCAATATTTTGAAAGATGTATAGAGAGCAGGTGGGTACAGGAGTGGTGGGAACTTTTCACAAAACTCCACTAATGTGAAGGAAGTTCTTGGTACCAAGAAGGTAGAGATCTATATAGAGAAGCAATGAAGTGCATGATAAATAAAGAAAACAATGCTGATGTTTATAATTTATTCTATGCATATATTTGTGAATGCAAGCCATGTGCATAAAGATACCCATGGAAGTTAGAAGATGGAGTTGGGTCCCCTGGAACTGAAGTTACAGACATTTGTGAGCCACCCACTGTGGGTGATAGTAACTGAGATTGGGTTCGTGGAACCGCTGTACATTTTCTTATCCACTGAACCATTTCTCCAGCCCGATCTTTTATAATTTTGAATTAACCACAAAACCACTAAACCTTCTAGTAAATCAGAATATATGGTAAGTGCTAGGGGAGGTGCTACAAAATTCAAGATAAAGGATGATCATACTCCTCATCAGCTAAATATAAGACCATTGAGATATCTTTTCTTCTGTAATCTTCTTTATTCTTATACCTGTCAATGCCTGTGGAATAGAGTTTTAATCTCAACACAATGTTTATTAGAATATATCTATCTGAATATTAAGCAAAGATAAAACTAACAATGATAATGATATGTAGATTAAAACATAATACCTTGTATACAGCATTGCTTCAAATACGATTCCTTATCCAGATTTTTCCAGGGGTGTGTCATGAACCCTGCACATTACCAGTTATGATTATTTTTTATCATGTGGATAATTTAAGTCTTATAATGATTATAAACATAAAATGGAAGGCAGTATATTTTAGCCTTGTGTAATTGCTCATGTTTAGGCTGCTGAATAGAATAACTGGTCTTTCATAATTTCTATATAGTATCCATTTGTACAGCCACACTACTGCAACTTTTCCTTCTCATCTTACCAATGAACTAATGTGGATAGGAAGGCAGGGAAAGTTACAGGAACATAGGAAGAAAAAGCCCCTCATCCTGATCTCTGGTGAAGCCTCTTGCAGATGAGAATCAAGAATCACAGTTAACCACTACGTAGGGCTTGGCTTTTCTTCCTTCTCTCCTGAAAACCAGCAATTTTCTAAGCATTTCACCAGACATCCTTGGCACAATCCTTACGGTATCTGGTTTTACCTTCTTAGATTTTTAAAGGCATCTCCAGAGCTACACTATAATCTTAGTTATCAATAGGGTGAAGGGAAAACAAAATGTTTTTTAGCAACATTTGGAGTTTTACAGCTAATACTAAGGCAATTAATTGTGACATTCCCATGACGAGACACACTTGGGAATAGCTTATATTCCCTGAGCATTTTTCCACCCTTCTCCCCTGTGCTTAAGGTCTATTTTCAAAATACCATTTTAATAAACTACTCAGTCTTAGAGAAGCCCATAGCCATGATCTCAGGTGAGCTGTGGTTCTTTATCTTGAGCGCCTTTCTTCTTATTTTTAATAACATCCAATCTTTGTTTCATGTTTTTGTCCGTGTTGAAGTCAAGAACCCTAGGATTAAGCTCCCTAAATATGTTATATGAATTAAACTCCCTAAAATATCAAGAAAATAGCTCATGCTGCTGAAGGTGACTTCATGGAGCTGTGTCTTGGGAATCTCACTGCTGACAGATCCATCTCTGTTTTGTTTAGTTAATCGCTCAGCTATTCTTTTTCTTCAGTGTATACTCGGGCTTGACCGCATGTTGATTGTTTTACATTGGGCAGAATTAAGAAATCTAGGTAATTTCTTTTAACTCCACTTTTTTTTTTCATCTGTAAAGTGGAAGTAATAAAGTCATCCTACTGGGAGGATTATTGGAAGATTAGTTTGGTTGTTTTTCCATCGGCAAAGGGGCTGCACTTTTATCTACTGCTGCTTTAGCCAGCAATTGCGGCTCTGTAGTTACTGGGCTGCTCAGGCTGTGGCCTGGAAAGAATTCTGCTCCCACAGGCACCAGTTATGCTGTTGCTGTCAAATATAGCTTTTAATTAAATCTCTATTGTTCTATTTATCAATAAGACTCAGGAGTCAAAGACTGGGGTGAAAACCTCCCAGCTCAGAGAGGTTGAGTAGCAACTAGCTGACCTTCCCTCTTTGCCAAAGTCTCTAAAAGAGGGCCCCCTCTGGTTCCACCAGAACAAAAACACCCATGCCACCAAAATCCCATCCTACTACTTCCTGTGTGTCTCTCAATCATCTTACAGACATCCTCTGACTGTCTGTGATTACTTTTGGTCAACTAGTTGATAGCACAGACTCCTGACCCAAGCTTGATTTTATTTTTGATTAACTCAAATGAAAACTTGGGGTTCACAGTGTGATTGACTGTCCCACATCACTCCCAAAGCCACTAGAAAAATGTCTAGTACCTAGCCCTAGCCATGTTCAGTAAGTGGCAGAAGTCATCATTATGAATCCAATTGTTATTATGAACATATAAAACTTAATTGACCTAAATTATTTTTGAATGTACTTTTTTCTTCCTTATAGGATAATTACTAGAATTTTCATGTTAACATTGAATTAGTCTAGTTTTTGACTCAGCATTAAAATAAGTTATTTTGTTTCCCCCCCCAAAAAATACTAGTTACTCAGAACAAATAAGTAAAATATTTAGTTTGACTTTAAAAGGGGATATTGTGTGGTTCTGTAGCTGCAGCAGCAGCCTGCCTCTGCTGTCAACGCAGTCACACATCATCTGTCACCAGGTGCCTTTCCACCATCAGCTATGAGACATGTGCACCCTTTGTTTTTTTGAGACAGGGTTTCTCTGTGTAGCTTTGGAGCCTGTCCTGGAACTCACTCTGTAGACCAGGCTGGCCTCGAACTCACAGAAATATGCCTGCCTCTGCCTCCCGAGTGCTGGGATTAAAGGCGTGTGCCACCACTGCCCAGCTTTGCCACCACTGCCCAGCTGATATGTGCACCCTTTAAAAGTGCCCGCCAGCCTCCCTCGTCCTCTTCGCCTCTTTACCTCTCTCGTCTCTGGACTCTCTGGCATCTTGCTCTTCTTTGGTTCTTCTTTCCTCTCTTCCTCTCTTGCTTCTCTTCTTCCTCTTGTCTACCTGCCTCTCTCATGTCCGGGCTCCCGCCTTTCATTCTCTCCCTCCTTCTTCCCTCAATAAACTTCCCTCTTGAACTCACTGTTGCATGTGGTGTGTTTGCTTAGCAGCATACCTTAGCAGGGCCCACCAAAAGGTACCCACTCTCACTTTCTCTTTATTTATCCTTTCATATATAAGCTACAAGAGTTATACAAATTAATCTGCATTATTATATTTGATCCCTAGTATAGGGATATTTTATCATTTCTTGTTTGAAATTTTAATTGTTACAGTAAATAAAATTCATATTTACACTTTCATATTTTAGCTAAAAACCTTCATATGTAATAGGATATTTCAAAATTTTATTAAAATGTATTCAATTATTTTTTTAAAGTTTTTTATATTGTTCTTACATCAAATATTTTCTGTTTAGCTCATTTTATACATTTTTGCATATAAATAGAAAACTTTGATGACTAAAATTTAATAAAAATGTTTTCTATTATATAAAAAGTTTTAAAAAGTAAATTAAGTGATACAAAAATATCAATTTTATGTATAGCCATACAGTTAGAAGTTCCTTGGATGTACTTTGGAGAATCCTCTGATTCTTTCATTTTTGACTTGGAGTCACAGCTTATGCACAGAACCATAATGTTATTTTTGCATAGAATATTAGTAATGAATCATGGTTATAAGAAAATTCTTTGACCTTTTAATTTTACTACTTACTTCTTCAATACCTCCTTCCACTACAGGACTCATCAAAGCCATTCAAGCTCAATACTTGTCCTAAGGTCCTGCTACGCTATTCCCTTTATTAACTTTTCTGTGAACACAATCATGTCTGACTCAGTGAACTAGGTATGAAGCACCACCTACCTCATGTCAAATTCCTTCAGTTGTGTCTATCCATATTTCATTGTTTTCCAGGCCCTGATGTCCATGTGGTCTTTAGCTAATCATAGCCATTTATCTCTGTCAGGATTTTCATCACACTGCCTTAGGTCAAATAGTCTTTATCTTACGCAGAGACAGAAGTTATATTATTCACTTTCTCTGCTTCTATAGCCCTTGAACTGATCATATCCATCCCCATACGCCACAGCTGTATAAAGCAGGCCATGAGGATCTTTCACTTGTTTTTTCTTAGTTTTTCCTATTACAAGTAGCTCAGATGCAGAGCAGTCACTGATAACCATAGCTTCCTGTTCTGGGCCATTATTAAAGGCACCTGTCTGCATGGTCAATCGTGAATTTTCCCTTCTCTGTATTAGAGTTCAGAGTTGAGATCAGAAGTCTCTTCCATCTCTTCTTTTCCCCCCTTCTCTGTCATATTCTCACCAGACTTCCAGCATTTGATATTGATGGCAGGGGTTTTTAGCATAGATTTAATTTTCACTCTTTTCCTTATGCCTTATTTGGTATAGACCATGACAAACTGGCACCTCTCTTTATTCTACCGTTTATTCACTGTTCCTGCCCAGTCAGGAGTTGATGCAAATGGTAGCATGTGCATGCCTTTTTCTCACTGTAATTCCTTCTTTATATGTTCATTCAGTGCAGACCGCTGAGTTTCAGCTGCGTGTCTCCTCACCCACAGCAAAGGCTATACAAATTACGCAACAGCTTGCCAGCAACCATGTCAAATAGGTGCTACTTTCAGGGTTTGTAATATTTTCTCTAGCTCATTATCCCTTTTATGGGCATTAATACACACAAATTATAGACACCACTCATCAAGAAGATGTGCCACCTTGAGACTCCTCTGAAAGATCCCTCATCCATAGACAACTTATCTTTGATTGCACATCATATTATGTATACCAGCATACCAGTGTCACACAACTATCACTATAGTAGTAAAAAAGAATATTATTCCCTAATGTACTGGGAAATGCAGGATATCACACCCGGCTCTACTGGTGCTCTAACTTCAGTTATATATCTTTTTACCTATATCAGAGACCATGTTGCTATCATCCCAAACTAATCCAAAGTTCTGTCAGTTCTAGTTTGCATGCCAGTCATATTTAGTTATTTTTTTAATTAATTTTTTTATTTTACATACCAACCACAGTTTCCTCTCGCACCTCTCCTCCCGTTCCCTCCTCCCACTTCGCTTATGCTCCTCCCTATCCACTCCTTCTCCATCTCCATTCAGAAAGGATAAGGCTTCCCATAGGAGTCAACAAAGTATGGCATATCAAGGAGGACCAAAGGAGGACCAAGCTCCTCCCTGCTGTGTCAAGACTGAGAGAGGCACCCATCCATAGGGAGTAGGTTCCAAAAGCCAGCTCATGCACCAGGGACAAGTCCTGGTCCTACTGCTTAGGGCCACACAAACAGACCAAGCTACACAAATGTCACGTACATGCAGAGGGTCTAGGTCAGTCCCATGCAGGCTCCCTAGCTGTCAATCTAAAGTCCCTGAGCTCCCATGAGCTCAAGTCAGTGGTGTCCGTGGGTTTCCTCATCATGATCTTGACTTCCCTTGCTCATATAATCTCTCCTCCCTCTTTTCAGCTGGACTCTTGGAGCTCAGCCCAGTACTTAGCTACGGATCTCTGCATTTGCTTCCATCTGTTACTAGATGAAGGTTCTATGATGTCAATTAGGGTAGTCACCAATCTGATTACAGGGGAAGGCCAGTTCAGGCACCCTCTCCACTATTGCTAGGAGTCTTAGCTGGAGTCATCCTTGTGGATTTCTGGGAGTTTCCCTGGCATCAGATTTCTCCCTAACCCCATAATGGCTCCCTCTACCAAGATATCTTATTCCTTGCTCTCCCTCCTAGTCCCTCCCCCAACTCAACCACCCTGATCTCTTATGTTCCCATCCCTCATCCCCTCCCTCTTACCTCCCCCCACCCCAGTTTACCCAGAAGATCTCACTATTTCCCATTTCCAGGGTGATCTGTATATCCCTCTTAGGATCCTCCTTGTTACCTATCTTCTCTGGGGCTGTGGATTGTAGCCTGGTTATCCTTTACTTTACATCTAATATCCATTTATGAGTTAGTGCATACTGTGTCTTTCTGTGTCTGGGTTACCTCACTCATGATAATTTTTTTCTAGTTCCATTCATGATGACCTTATTTTTTTCTGCTGAGTAATACTCTATTGTGTAAATGTACCACATTTTCTTTATCCATTCTTCAGTTGAGGGGCATCTAGGTTGTTTCCAGGTTCTGGTTATTACTAATAATGCTGATTTGAACATAGCTGAGCAAGTGTCCTTGTTTTATGATTGAGCATCCTTTGGATATGTGCTCAAGAGTGGTATAGCTGGGTCTTGAGGTAGATTGATTCCTAGGTTTCTGAGAAATTGCCATACTGATTTTCAAAGTGGCTGTACCAGTTCCACTAGCACCAGCAGTGGAGGAGTGTTTTCCTTACTCCACATCATCTCCAACATGGCTGTCATCAGTGTGTTTTGATATTAGCCATTCTGACAGGTGTAAGATGGTATCTCAGAGTCTTTTTGATTTGCATTTCCCTGATAGCTAAGGGTGTTGAACAATTCTTTAAGTGTATCTTGGCCATTTGATGTTCTTCTATTGAAAATTCTCTGTTTAAATCTGTACCCCATTTTTAATTGGATTATTTGGTATTTTGATGTCTAGTTTATTGAGTTCTTTATAAATTTTGGAGATAAGTCCTCTGTCAGATGTGGGTTTGGTGAAGATCTTTTCCCATTCTATAGGCTGCCATTTTGTCTTACTGACAGTATCTTTCTCCTTAGAGAAGTTTCTCAGTTTCGGGAGGTCCCATTTATTAATTGTTGATCTCAGTGTCGTCTGTGCTACTGGTGTTATATTTAGGAAGTGGTCTCCTGTGCCAATGTGTTCAAGGCTATTTCTCACTTTCTCTTTTATCAGGTTCAGTGTAACTGAATTTATGTTGAGGTATTGGATCCACTTGGATTTGAGTTTTGTGTAGGGTAATATATATGGATCTATTTGCATTTTTCTACATGCTGCCATCCAGTAATGCCAGCACCATTTGTTGAAAATGCTTTCTGTTTTCCATTGTATATTTTTGGCTTCTTTGTGAAAAATCAAGTGTTCATAGGTATGTGGATTTATGTCAGGGTCTTTGATTTGATTCCATTGACCCATCTGTCTGTTTTTGCCAATACCAAACTGTTTTTATTACCATAGCTCTATTAGAGAGCCTGAAGTTAGGGATCATGAGACCTCCAGAAGTTCCTTCATTATACAGGATTGTTTTGGCTATCTTGGGTTTTTTGTTTTTCCATATGAAGTTGAGTATCATTCTTTTGAATTCTGCAAAGAATTGTGCTGGGATTTTTTATGGGGATTGCACTGAATCTGTAGATTGCTTTTGGTCAGAATGCCATTTTTACTGTGTTGATATTACCTATCCAAGAGCATGGAAGAACTTTTCATTTTCTGATATCTTCTTCAATTTCTTTCTTCAAAGATTTAAAAAGTTCTTGCCATCCAGGTTTTTCCCTTGTTTGGTTAGAGCTACCCCAAGATATTTTTTTTATTATTTATGGCTATTTTAAAGGGTATTGTTTCTTTGATTTCTTCCTCAGCCCATTTATCATTTGTATATAGGAAGGCTACTGATTTTTTTTTCAGCTAATCTTGTATCCTGCCACATTACTGAAGGCGTTTATAAGCTGTAGGAGTTCCCTGGGAGATTTTTCCAGTCACTTATGTATACTATCATATCACCAGCAAATACTGAAAGTTTGACTTCTTCCTTTCCAGTTTATATCCCCTTGATCTCCTTGGTTGTCTTATTGCTCTAGCTAGAGCTTCAAATATTATTTGAATGCATATGGAGTTATCAGCCTTGTCTTTTTCCTGATTTTAGTGGAATTGCTTTGAATTTCTTTCCATTTAATTTTGATGTTGGCTGTCGGATTGCTGTATATTGCTTTTATTATGTATGTATGGTCCTTATATTCCTGATCTCTCCAACCATTATCAGGAAAGAGTGTTGGATTTTGTCGAAGTCTTTTTCAGAATCTAATGAGATGATCATGTATTTTTCTTTCAAGTTGTTTATATGGTGGATTACATTGACAGATTTTCATATATTAAATCATCCCCGCATGTTTCGGATGAAGCCTACTTGGTCATGGTGGATGATGTTTTTGATGTGTTCTTGGATTCGGTTTGCCAGTATTTTATTGAGTATTTTTGTATCAATGTTCATGAGGGAGATTGGTCAGTAATTCTCTTTCTTTGTTGAACCTTTGGAAGTCCAGGGTAACTGTAGCTCCATAAAAAGAGTTTGGCAATGTTTCTTCTGTTTCTATTGTGTGGAACAATTTGAGGAGTATTGATATTAGCTCTTCTTTGAAATTCTGGTAGAACTGTGCACTGAAACCATCTGGCCCTTGGCTTTTTTGGTTGGAAGAATTCTAATGACTGCTTCTATTTCCTTAGGGGTTATAGGTCTATTTAAATTGTCTACCTGGTCTTGATTTAATTTTGGTATATGATACTTATGCAACAAATTGTCCATTTCTTTTAGATTTTCCAATATTGTGGAGTACAGGTTTTTGAAGCATGACTTAATGATTCTCTGGATTTCTTCAGTGTCCGTTATGTCCTCGTTTTCATTTCTGGTTTTGTTAACTTGGATATCCTCTTTCTGCTTTTTTGGTTAGTTTGGATAAGGGCTTGTCTATCTTGTTAATTTTCTCAAAGAACCAACTCTCTTTCATTGATTATTTGTATTGTTCTCTTTGTTTCTGTTTTATTGATTTCAGCTCTCAATTCCATTATTTCCTATCATCTACTTCTCCTGAGTGAGTTTGTGTCTTTTTGTTCTAGAGCTTTCAGGTGTGCTGTTAAGATTTCTCCAAGTTCTTTATGTAGGCACTTAATGCTATGAACTTTCCTTCTAGCACCACTTTCATAGTATTTCATAGGTTATGTTATGTTTTGTATTCATTTTCATTGAATTCTAGAAAGTCTTTAATTTCTGTCTTTATCTCTTCCTTGACACAGTGGTAATTCAGCTGAGTTTGTTGTTGTTCAGTTTCCATGAGTTTGTAGGCTTTCTGTAATTTGTGCTGTTGTTGAATTTTAATTTTAAGCCATAGTGATCTGATAGGATACAGGGACTTATTCCATTTTTTAATTTGTATCTGTTGAGATTTGCTTTGTGACTGAGTATGCAGTAAATTTTAGAGAAAGTTCCATGAGGTGCTGAGAAGAAGGTATATTCTTTTGTGTTTGGGTGAAACACAAAAAAAATCTGTTAAGTCCATTTGAGTTATAACATCTGTTAATTCTCTTATTTCTCTATTAAAGTTCTGTCTGGCAGACCTGTTCAGTGGTGAGAATAGGGTATTAAAGTCTTCCACTATTAGTGTGTTGGGTTTGATGTGTGATTTAAGCTTTAGAAATGTTTTTTTTTTTTCTTTTTGGTTTTTCGAGACAGGGTTTCTCTGTGTAGCTTTGCGCCTTTCATGGAACTCACTTGGTAGCCCAGGCTGGCCTTGAACTCACAGAGATCCGCCTGGCTCTGCCTCCCAAGTGCCGGGATTAAAGGCGGTTCATTTACAAATGTGAGTGCCCTTGTATTTGGGGCATGAATGTTCAGAATTGAGACTTCATCTAATGGATTTTTCCTGTGATGAATATGAAATGTCCTTTTCCATCTTTTTTTTTTATTAATTTTAGTTTGCTGTTTATTTTGTTAGCTATTAGGATAGCTACACCAGCTTGCTTCTTATTTCTTGATTGGAAATTTTTTCCCCTACCCTTTACACTGAGGTAATGTTTGTCTTTGAGGTTGAGATGTGTTTCTTGTATGCAGAAGAAGAGTGGGTCCTGTTTTTGTATTCATTTTGTTAGCCTGTGCCTTTTTATAGGTGAATTGAGTTCATTGATATTAAGAGATATTAATGACTAGTGATTGTTAATTCTTGTTATTTTTTGGATTTGTTGTTGTTGTTGGTAGTGTGTGTGTGTTTCCCTTATTTGGGATTTGCAGGTGTGAGATTATCTATTGCCTGTGTTTTCATGGGTGTAGTTAACTTCCGTGGGTTGAATTTTCCTTCTATACTTTCTGTAGGGCTGTATTTGTGGATAGGTGTTATTTAAATCTGGTTTTGTCATGGAATATCTTGTTTTCTCTATGGTTATTGAAACTTTTGCTGGGTATAGTAGTCTGGGATGGCATCTGTGGTCTCTTAGCGTCTGCAAACTTCTGTCTAGGACCTTCTGGCTTTTAGAGTCTCCATTGAAAAATCGGGTGTAATTCAGATAGGTCTGCCTTTATATGTTACTTGGCCTATTTCCTTTACAGCTCTTGATATTTTCCTTTATTCTGTATGTTTAGTGTTTTGATTATTATGTGATGAGGAAACTTTTTTTTTGGTCCAATCTATTTGGTGTTCTGTAAGCTTCTTGTACCTTCATAGGCATTTCCTTCTTTAAGTTGGGAAAGTTTCCTACTATGATTTTGTTGAATATATTTTCTGTGCATTTGAGCTGGAATTTTCCTCCTTCTTCTATCCCTATTATTCTTAGGTTTGGTCTTTTCATGGTGTCCCAGATCTCCTGGTTGTTTTGTGTCAAGAATTTGTTGGATTTAACATTTTCTTTGATTGATGAATCTATTTCCTCTACTGTATCTTCAATGTCTGAGATTCTTTCTTCCATCTCTTATATTCTGTTGGTTATGCTTGCATCTGTAATTCCTGTTCATTTACCCAGATTTGCCATTTCCAGAATTCCCTTGGTTTGCATTTTTTTTATTGCCTGTATTTCAATTTTTCAAGTTTTGAACTGTTTCCTTCACCTGTTTGATTGTTTTTTCTTGGCTTTCTTTAGGGGATTTATTGATTTCTTTCAATTTTTTGTTTGACTTTAAGGGAATATTTCATTTCCTCTTTAAGGGCCTTGATCATCTTTATAAAGTTATTTTTAAGGTCAGTTTATTCTGCTTCATCTCCTTTGGCATGCTCAGGTCTTGTTGTTGTAGGACCACAAGGTTCTGGTGGTCCCATATTGCTCTTTATGTTGTTGAATGGATTCTTATACTGCCCCTTACCCATCTGGGTCTGGAATAATCATTGAAACAGGTGTTGATTCTTGTGATATCTTTGTTTGATGGGTCTTTTGTTCTTTTATTTTCTGTTTTCTTTATTGTCTTTTGACCTGAATGGCCACAGATTCCTGTGATTGGCTGGTTTTCAGGTCGAGTAAGGTTGTCTCAGCTGAGGTTTGTGGGGGTTTGGGTGCCTAGATCCAGCATATCAACCAGTTCTTCTGGCTGGTATGAGCTTTATTTGTGCCTAAGTGATCTGTTCTTCCAACTGGTGTGGGTTGTGCCTGTGCTTATGGAGTCTGTTCTTCTAACTGGTTTAGGTTTTGCCTATGCTTGTTCTTCCAGTTGATATGGGTGGCACTTGTGCCTATAGAGTCTGTTGATGCTCAAGAGGGCTCTTTACAAGGAGGCTGCTGGGGTAGGTGGGATTGGGCAGCAGAGTGGGTCTGTTCTTCCACCTGGTATAGGTGGAGCTTGTGCCTTTAGAGGCTATTGACATTGCAAGGAATGGTTGACCAAGAGGAGGATGACGGGTTTCATGGGTTTGGGTGGCAGAGTGGGTCTTGTAGGTTACAGAGTCCAATGGTTGGTGGAAGTGGTGGAGCAGCCTGCCTGCATGACTCTTACCTGCTGACTGGCTACTAGGACTGAGATGGGAGGGGGTGGGGCATGAGATGTACACTGGGGCTTAGAGCCTAGAGCTTGGAGGCAGTTTAGCTGGGAGACCAGTACATTCACCTCTTCTTTCAAATGATGCAGGTGGTGCTTGTGCCTCTACTGGTTGCTGATGTTGCAGGGGATGATTGGCCAGGAGGAGGAGGATGGGTTCAATGAGTTTGGGTCTTGTAGGTTACAGAGTCCAACGGGTGGTGGCAGTGATAGAGTAACCCCTACCTATGGGACTCTTACCTGCTGGGGCTGAGCTATTTAGTTATTTTCATGGGAGACATGAACATATGCCTGTTCACCTCAGATAAAACGTTGATGACAAGAAAGTGATTCTACCCAAGTATAGCTTGTTAAGCCAAAGAATGCACTGGGGTCACTTATAGGAATATAAGTGACTCAAAGGCACCTGTGTCACTGGAGAACCACCTCCAGCACTGGTGAGAACTCACCAGACATGCATTACTGAAGTTCCTGTACAACATGCCAGCAACTCCACCAGAGTCTCTACTCCCCTATTATATACTTTTAAAATAATCTTGAGGAATGGTCTCCTGAATGTTGTAAGTTTTTTTTTTTCTTTTGAGTTTCATGAACATTATGAGTCACCCTGCTGTCTCCAGAAAAAAATGTTTGAGTCAAGAAGAAACAGCAACACAACAGTCTTAGTGTCCCACTGGCTTTGGGAAAGAGTTCTCATTCAGTTAGTTCCATGCCACCTTAACCTCTCCAGATGGGGCAATTTATTTTACACTAGCTACTTTCTCAAGAAAAAAGAAGACTGGAGAGAATCAGAGGGTGAACTGAGAATAAAGTCATTCCTTCTTAAACCCAGGACTGAAGCTGACATTTCATCAGCTGTGCTGGAGTGTAGTCATTACAGCAAGTTACTCTTGCAACCTCTATTATAAGCAGTATGTCAGATGAACACAATTGTCAGGAGGAGGGAAACACCGTGGACTCTTTTAGAGGTTATCTACAACGAAGACTATGACACAAACTCACTTCAGCATTAACTTCGCCTCACAAGGTCAACAGCAAATCCTTTGAAGCTTCATAATCAAAAACCTCTGTATGATTCTTTTTTTCTTCATGTGCAATTCTATTCTATCAGAAGTGCTTGCTTTTACTTCGAGTATAAATGCAGATCTTTAAGATTTTTCCCTCGAATCCTCTTACCCTGTATTTGGACCCTGCCATCTTTATCTGAATTGCTGAAATAGTTCCTTATTCTGTTTTCCTGCACTGGGCTTTATCTTCCAAAGTCCCTTCTCTCACAGAAGCAGGAGTTACCATAGTAAAACAGAAATAAGAGCATACCGTTGTCTGTCTAAAATCTGTGTTGGCTCTCTATTTGACTCAGAACAAGGGCTAAAGGTTATAATGTCCTACGGAACTTTCCATGAGCTGGTTAAGCATTGACCCGTAATCCTTCCAGTCATCTCTTCTGTCACATATACCACTGCAAACACACTGACTCCCTTGAGTTTTTTTTTTTAAATTTAAGACTCAGTCTCTCCATATGGCCTTTATAGCTTTCACATCTTCCTGGGGTGCTCTTTTCTTGGGTTTCTGCTTTTCTACCTTTTACTATGCAATTCATTCCTTAAAAAGCTATTTTTTTTTCACATATCCACAGTCAGGACAAATCTCTGTCACCCGCCAGTCCCACAGCTGCTCAGACCCAACCAAGTAAACACAGAGACTTATATTGCTTACAAACTGTATGGCCATGGCAGGCTTCTTGCTAACTGTTCTTATAGCTTAAATTAATCCATTTCCATAAATCTATACCTTGTCATGTGGCTCATGGCTTACCAGCGTCTTCACATGCTGCTTGTCATGGCGGTGGCTGGCAGTGTCTCCCTCACCCAGCTTCCTGTTCTCTCAATTCTCCTCTCTGTTAGTTCTGCCTATACTTCCTGCCTGGCCACTGGCCAATCAGTGATTTATTTATTGACCAATCAGCAACACATTTGACATACAGACCATCCCACAGCACTTCCCCTTTTCTTTTCTTAAAAAGGAAGGTTTTAACCTTACACATCTCCAAAGTCAGCTTGGTATATTTGGGAATTTGGACGTAGCTTCTCTTACTACTTCCTGCTGGAGGGGGGGTGCTGTATCTTATGGGGACATAAAGAAAATTTTAGAGTCCATGAGGCTGTATTGTCTGAGCCAGTTGCCTTCAAACCATTCTGGATGTTGGATCATCTGGGCCATGGTGTCATCAGAGACCTTTCAGGGGGTCTTGGCTGGTCAAACCTGATGTATCTTAATCTAGAACAAATCCATAGCCTTTGGCTTTCTATGGGAACAAAAGCAGAGTCTCCTTTCCAAATCAACATATCCTTATATCCAAATTTTGAAGTCAAGATACCTTTAAAATATACATTTTGCCATAACTCAACAGCTTTTACAATCAAATGCTTTTTTGCAGTTAAAAATCCCAAAGACAACAAAATCCAGATTCTCTGTGTAATATTCATCTTTACGTGGCTTATTTTTTATATTAATTTTACTGTCTCTTTAAAGACTTCATTTTTTAAAACTATGTATTTGTTTCTATAACTGTATATATCACCTTTTTTTGTCTCTTTCAAGCCTACATTTTACACACATTGTAAACTATTACATCTGAATCTGTCTTATTGTGAATCTATTGCTTTAAACTGCAGCAGCTGTGGCTGCTGGCTCCGCCCACCTCAGCTTCCCAACATGGCGTGGTACTTTACCACCAGCTCTGGGAGCTATCGTGGGTCTATGTTTTTAGCCAAGCAGTGTGTAGCTCAGAAACTTCTTTTTTTGTTTTGTACTAGCAAAGTCTAAATCTACCATGCAGCTTAATGTGCCACTTGCAGAGGCCTCATTCCCGCCATACTGCAGGTCCGACACATGCTAGGAACCCACTAGTAGCTCAAACTGGCAGAGAGAGACAATTAGGAACTGTTTTTAGCTCTGTCTTAGAATCTTTTCTCTCAGTTTTTAGGTGGAAACTCTTGCCACCACGTTGGACGCCATTTGTAGCTAGAGTTTTCCTGCCTGGCCCACAGTCAGGACAAATCTCTGTCACCCGCCAGTCCCACAGCTGCTCAGACCCAACCAAGTAAACACAGAGACTTATAATGCTTACAAACTGTATGGCCATGGCAGGCTTCTTGCTAACTGTTCTTATAGCTTAAATTAATCCATTTCCATAAATCTATACCTTGCCATGTGGCTCATGGCTTACCAGCGTCTTCACATGCTGCTTGTCATGGCGGTGGCTGGCAGTGTCTCCCTCACCCAGCTTCCTGTTCTCTCAATTCTCCTCTCTGTTAGTTCTGCCTATACTTCCTGCCTGGCCACTGGCCAATCAGTGATTTATTTATTGACCAATCAGCAACACATTTGACATACAGACCATCCCACAGCGTGTGTGTGTGTGTGTGTGTGTGTGTGTGTGTGTGTGTGTGTGTGGGTGGGTGTGCATGATAGTGCCAGAGGTGTTGGATCCACTGGAATGTGGGTGCTGGGAATTAAATTCCAACCCTTTGCAAGAGCAGTAGGTGCTTTTTTTTCTTTTTCTTTTCTTTTTTCTTTCTTTCTTTCTTTTTTTTTTCAAGATAGGGTTTCTATTTGTAGCCCTGGCTATCCTAGAACTAGCTCTGTAGAAGAGTCTGGTCTTGAACATACAGAGATTCACTTTCTCTGCTTCCTGAGTGCTGGGATTAAAGGTGTGTGCCACCAAGTCCGGCTGTAGTAAGTGCTCTTATCCACTGAGTCAACTTTTCAGGCCTGCATTTTTTTTTTAATCTGCTAGATGGTGCCTTTACTAATCATTTTATTTGATATTGCAATCTTATTCAAGGAATGCCAAAGATGGCCAAACACTCAAAGAAACTGCAGGAGAGGCTCTACTTCTGGAAGGTTCCACAGAACCTCCCATTACTTTTTCCTGTGACAGCTCTTCAATAACAAGAACCTTTGGGGAGATAAAATTTAACTATATCCAAAACATGCCACAAAAGACACAGAGATATGTATACTGTATTAATTTATACAACTAGTAGACACATGCTTGGTGACCAGAATGAAAACTAATCAAGAATATTTTTTACAAATTGAATACATTTCAATGATCAAAATTTCTAAAGCATTTCACTCTAAAGAACTTTATTTCTTCTATCAAATATCAACACAGGGCAGCACAGGGCAGACTGTTCCTTGGAACCCTTTAAATAACCCAATGATAAAAAAAAAAACAAAAAAAACCCAAAAAACAAACAAACAAAAAACCATTTGATCTTAGAATATTAAGTTTATAAATTAAGAGAAAATAGCCCTTTAAATTCATCTGGATTAGTACATCATCTTTCAATGTATGATTACTTGTTATTACTAAATTTGGTGTCAATATTTTTAGTGGTATAAACCCTTTAGGAGCAGAGATTTTAGATGTTTTGACTACTGGTGAAGAATTGTGACTAGAGTATGCTTGGATAAAGGTAAACATTTATTGAATGAATGAACATAAGGTTTTCATATGAAATCACTTATGCCATACCATATTATGCATAAAAATGTTCTATAATATCCAGATATAAACTCTCTCACTTATTACATGCTTTCGTGTTTTTACATTTTTATTTTTTTATTCAACTAATATATAATTACATCATTTCCTCCTTCCTTTTCTTCCTTCACACCTCTCCCATATTTGCCCCATCTACTATCTCCCAATTTATGGCCTCTTCCTCTTTAATCATTAGTAATATACATATAAATGAATAGTCTTATAAATACAGCCTGCTGTGTTCATTTAGTGTTAACTGTATGTATATGTTCCTAAGGCTCACCACTTCATGTTGGATAACAAATTAGGGGGGGGGGGTTCATCCCTGAGGAACACTAACTCTTCCTCTCTCAGCAGTTGTTAATTTCACATAGGGGTAATTGCATGTTTATGGTTTTAGTATGTGGTGCTATTGTGTTCCCCAAAATATTGTGCACCCTAATAACTTATCTGGGGTCAGAGACAGAACAGCCACAATATTAAACATAGAGGTTAGGCAGTGGAAGCATTTGCCTTTAATCCTAGCATTCCAGAGGCAGAAACCCATCTGGATCTCTGTGTGTTCAAGGATACAGCCAAGCATGGTGACTCACACCTTTAATCCCAGAAAGTGATGTCAGAAAGCAAAAAGGTATATAAGGTGTGAAAACCAGGAACTAGAAGCTTTTAGCTGGTTAAGCTTTTAGGCTCTGAGCAACAGTTCAGCTGAGACCCATTCTGGATGAGGACTGAGAGTCTTCCAGTCTGAGGAGACAGGATCAGTTGAGGAACTGGTGAGGTGAGGTAGCTGTGGCTTGTTCTGCTTCTCTGATCTTCCAGCATTCACCCCAATAACTGGCCTCACGTTTGATTTTATTAATTAGATCTTCTAAGATTCCTGCTACATTAGTGCGTGTGTGTGTGTGTGTGTGTGTGTGTGTGTGTGTGTGTGTGTGTGTGTGCATTTGTGTAGGTAGGCACACATGTGGAAGTCAAAGGACAACTTGTGGGATTAAGCTCTCTCCCCAACCACGTGCATCCCAGGTATTGAACTCAGGTCCTCAAGGTTGGCAGAAGGCACCTTACCCACTGATCCATGTCCCTAGGCCCATACTTTCAGTTTTACTAGACTATTTTGAAAGTGACAGAGCAATATAGAGGATCAATGATGCAAAATGCATTAGTCAGCCTTTATTATTATAAGAAATCTGGCCGGGCGGTGGTGGCGCACACCTTTAATCCCAGCACTCGGGAGGCAGAGCCAGGCGGATCTCTGTGAGTTCGAGGCCAGCCTGGTCTCCAAAGCGAATTCCAGGAAAGGCGCAAAGCTACACAGAGAAACCCTGTCTCGAAAAACAAAAAAAAAAAAACCAAAAAAAAAAAAAAAAAAGAAATCTGATGTGTGCTATTGAGGAATAAGGAAAGAACTTTACATATTTTGGTGTTTGGGGGTTTCAAATGGCATAGAGTAGGGTCTGTATCATGGTTTCCCCTTTTACAATGTCAACTTGGAGTGGAGAGCAAAGTGGAAATGAGCAGAATGGACAGACTTATTCCTTAGGACTCCTGGCCAAGAGCATCTTAGTCCACTGTTCTAAGAAAGTCTCTCAAGGCTCCACTTCTGGAAGGTTCCACAGAACCTCCCATTACTTTTTCCTGTGACAACTCTCCAATAACAAGAACCTCTGGGGAGATAAAATTTAACTGTATCCAAACCATGCCACAAAAGACACAGGGATATAAACTGCACTAATTTATATAGCTGGTAGACACATACTTGGTGACCAGAATGAAAACTAATCAAGAATAATTTTACAGATTGAACACATTTCAGTAATAGTCAAAATTTCTAAAGAGTTTCACTCTAAAGAACTTTATTTCTTCTATAAAAATATCAAACATATCTACAGGAGATACAATATTTAATCAGTGACTATTTCAGTACGAATCAGATAATACATAAACTGTATATATCAGTATGCTCTGGTGTTGAGAAACCAATGCAAAATGTAAAGACTTTTGGATGCAGTTTATATTAGAAATATGAGGCTCACAAAATTCACTTTTTTTCTTTACAGCATGGCTTTCTGACACAGATATTTGTTGTGGATCCGAGTTTCACATTAAATAATCTTATCAAAATGGTGAATCTAATAAAATCCAAGCTGTCCTATCCTGCCTGTTTTTAGCTGTGTGTGAAAAGATGAGATCAGACACCATTCTTTGCTGTTTCATACAGAACTGTGTTGCTCTTCCAAAGATAGACTTTTGTGAAAAATTTATTTGCAAGCTGTGAGAATCCAAAACACTTTTTCCAAATAAATCTTATGTTGGATATTTTTGAAACATGATTATGGGTTTGATAAAGTTTACATTAGTTAAGCTCATAAAAGAAATAAAGGAAAAATGAGACAAAAATCTCATAAAAAACATAGCATGTAATTTATAGATTCAAAGCAAAATTAATTCTTGAAAATATGGAGTGAGTGATTCATTCAAAGATGTTTATAATATGGCTTGAATTTTAAGGTGAATTATTAAGGACCAAAAAGATACTGTCTGGAAATATGTAAGAAAAAGCTTTATCTATATCTTGAAGTACTTGATATGAAAACATTGTGCTGTAAATGAAATATACTCAAATTATTGCAATACTTTTTAAAATTACATTGATCAATTAATGACAACACAGAGCTACTAGAGTTCATGACATACAAGTTAAAGGAAGTAAGTGATCTCAATTCTGGTAATTATGAGAATTCATCTATCAGTCAAGAGGCCATTATTAATCTTTTGACATTTGCTACTTCTACTTGTGTGAACAAATTTTCTCATCAATTATCAAGTATAATAAATTGAATGGGTCATCTGTTCTTGTCAGTGAAGTGTCTGTACCAAGTTAACCACAAACTATCCAGTTTAAAGCAGCAATTACTTATATCATTCATCTTCTCTGGTTTGGGGCAATGAAATGTAGACCTCTTATACACTGGCTTCAGAGCTCAGTTGGGTCTACAGCCATTTGTGGTTTGTTAACTGATTCAAGAAGGCTTTGTGCTGACACTGACTTTTAGTTCAATTGGGGTATCAATACAAGGCCTTATGTTTGCTCTCTTTATGGAACTTGGGCTTCTCCTATATGGCAGCTTTTTAAAAAAATATTTCTTTTATTTTTGAAATTATAATATTATTACACCATTTCCCTCTTCCTTTTCCTCCCTCCAAAACCGCCTATATACTCCTTCTTGCTCTTTCAAATTCATGATATCCTTTTCTATGAATTGTTGTTACATGCATGTTTGCATTTATATATGTGTATATATTCCTATATATGTAATTAATTCCTACTTATTCTTTATTGTCACTAGTATGTATATTTCCATAGCTGACCATTTGTTTGTTGGATGACCAATTAGTGTGCTCTTCCCTGGAAAAAACTATATGTCCCACTCTCAGCGTTTTCTAATTGCCTGTATTTCTTTGTGCAGTGTTGATGCATGGAGAGATGGATCAGCTAAAGACTCACAACAAGAGAGACAGTGTGACTGCCTTTGATAGACATCATCCCTGAAATAAGGCTTTTTATTACAGAGATATCAGCACCAGTGTTTCTCATGAAACTTAGTTTAAAATGTTAAAGAATGTTACTTCTGGTACCTTTAAAACAAACTATGAAGAAAGTGAAAATTCAAGGTCAGAGAAGCTTGATTCAACCTTTTACTGTGAGAAGTGGTATTCACGTACTTTAATAGAAGATATTCACCAGTCCAACTTAGAGATGCCAGTACACATTGGAAGTGTTTAATAGACTTTATTTTTTTGATTCTTTTTCTAGGTTACAGCAAAATTGAGGAGAAGGTAAAGAGCTTTTCTACAACCTCCACCCCAGTTCTACACAAGCACAGCTTCCTCTATTATCAATGTCCTCCATTAAAGTGGTATATTTGTTACAATTGATAGGTGGACATTAACACATCCTCATCACTCCAAATCCATGCCCTATATCAAAATAGACTCTTGATGTTGTTCATTCCATTGAACAAATTTATAATGACAACTATCTACAATTATAACATAATATCAAAGAGTTTCACTCACCTAAAACTTTCATGTTTCATCTGTTCATAAAGTTTTGATGAGGAATTGAATATAAACACTTAGAGGATAAAATATAGATTAAACTGTTCTATTGAAGAAAATTTAAGTTAATAATTAATAATATGAAATATTTAACTTAAAAATAGTCTTTGTCTCATAAACAGAATTAGTGAATGTCTTTCTCATAAGGCAGACTCAAATAATTGGTTATTACTGGATGTTACCTCTTTAGTATTGACCTCCATTAAAAATGTCAAAATAGCAAAATGGGAATATTACAGAGTACTAAGTATAATTCCATGAGCTTTGTAAGCATTAACTTTTTAAAAATGTCTCAATTTTCTGTCCAGTATGGAAGTCTTATATTCCCAGCTGCATATGTAGATGGTACATATACTGGAGATATAGAAAAGTTAAGTAACTTGCCCAAGATATGATAGAGCTAAAATACAAATTCAGACTTTTGCTTTTAAACACAGGTGTGTTGTACTATGCAGATCCTTAAAGAAAAAAGAAAAAGACAAGATAAGAAAGAAAGAAAAAATAGGCTTTCATTGTAGGTCAAATGGAATAAACATTGTTCAATTTCCTGCTTTTTTGTACTAAAGTGTACTTGGTGAATTATTTATTGGGTTATTAGATATTTTTCTTCCATGTAAAGGACTATATTCAGAAGCACGCCTTATTTCCTAAAACTATTTTTTGATAGAAAGGATTAGTCTCCTTGGAGGAACAGCTTTGTCTGGGCCTGGATAAAAAGTAGGAACTTTACTGTGGAACAAAGTAAGGCAATGCTCTCAGAACAAGAACCATGATATCACAAATGATAACAGGACATTTCAAAAGCTCACAGAACCCATGGGAACAGAGCTCAAACCAAGCACTTTGAGCCACAAAATAAATAATATACCATTATTCAAATAATTGATATTCATGAATTTGGACTGATATTAGGCAAATAAATAGTAAGATGGAATAAGGCATCAGAAACGAGTTTCTAATCTGTAGCATAGTTCCTCCTACTCTAGGAAGTATGAGTAAATCAAGCATTTGCTGAGCATGGGCTGGATACAATGACTAGCTTCCAAGTAACACATTATAGAAGGAAGAGCAAATGAAAGTTGTAGCACAAATTGTTAGAAGGTCTTAGTAATAAAATCAAACCTGGAGCAAGGTATTGGGGTGAACGCTGAAAAATTAGAGAAACAGAACCAACCACAGCTTACCTCACCTCGCCAATTCCTCAGCTCATCTCATTTCCTCAAACTGGAACCCTCTGTGTTTTCATCCGAATGGATCTCAGCTGAACTGCTGTAAAAGCCTAAAAGCTTAACCAGGCCTCTAGTTCCTGGTTCTCACACTTTATATACCTTTCTGCTCCTGCCATCACTTCCTGGGATTAATGGGGTGTGTCATTATGCCGGTTGTTTCCAGTGTGGCTTTGAACTCACAGAGATCCGGGTGGATCTCTGCCTCCAGAATGCTAGGGTTAAAGGTGTGTGTGCCACCATTTTCTGGCCTCTTTGTCTGTCTAGTGGCTGTTCTGTCCTCTGACTCCAGATAAGTTTATTAGGATGCACAATGTATTGGGAACACAATATCACCACATTTCCCTTTTTTTGTCTAAAAATTTTAAAAAGCTTATAAGTAATACAAGAAAAAAAATCCAATAAGTATATACAATATATACAGTCAAGAATTATATTAACAATGTCTAGTCCATTAACATTTGACAGATTCAGACAAAAAACTCCATTATATATATTAACAATATTCAATCTATTAAAATTTGGCAAATTCAGACAAAAAAAATTTCATTACTTATCCTATTTAAAACAAGTAATTCCTTTTTAAAAGTAGATTCAATAACCTCTCTATTTATCTTATTATCTCCATATTCTCTTCTTTTGGAGTAGACCCAAAAATCTACCTTTTATCTTATCATTTCTATATCTTCCCTTTTTTCAGAGTAGATTCAATGATCTACCCTTTTCTATATCTTCTTTTTTCTTTTTCTTTTTTTTAAAACAAGAACTCTGTATCTAATCTCCTTTGTTTAGCTTTTTTTTTGACCATTAACAGTTAACAACTTGTAACTAACCATCATAAACAATAACAATTATCCATAAGCCATTGAATGACTAAAAAACACCCACCCCACCTCTTGGAAATGTGGGCATCTTTTTCTTAAAATTACTTCCTGCTTTCTGGGCACAAAGACATCTTTAGGGGATCCTGAAAAGAAAAATTTTGAGTTAATTGTCAGGTCCTGGGAGAGGTAGCTGTATCATTTGTTCTCCAGTCTCTCCATAATGGGAAAATGTAGGGCTTGTCTCAAGTCCTTGCTCGAGTTGTCTGTGAATCTGAATCATCTCAGCTAGCCATCTCAAAATTGTCCTGAGCAGTTTGTAGTCTAAAGCTGATCTTTCCATAGTGTTAATCAGCTTAATGGCTTTACCATATAGTCCATGTGGAATCATCGTTGTGGGGTCCTGTCATCCTTTTGAAGATTTCAAAGTTGCTGTTAGGTGTGGTTATGGTTCCCTGCAGAATTTTTTTTTCTTTGTGTGTGTGTGTGTGTGTGTGTGTGTGTGTCTCCTCTGTGGTATGGAGCTATCACAGTCTGATAAATGTCTGTCTCTCGGAACCATGAACGTTCTTCCCTAGAAGAGAAAATGTTCACAGCAATTTCTCCCCACCATTTGTCTTACCAAACTTTTCCAGAGTGACCTTTGCGGATGCTTTCTTGTAACACGATGGTCCTGGCAATTCTTCTCTGAACCAGCAGTGGTAAACACTTCATTTCCAGCAGCAGCAGCATCCCCGTCACCAGCACAATGAGAAGGAGCCAGCAACTCGGAGCAGCAGTTGCTGCCTCTGTTTGTCCCACCGCCACCGTTTGTGGCTGGGCCCTGGCCTCAGCTTCTCCTTAGGAAGCCTCCTAGGCTGGTCTCAAACTCGGGATCCTCCTGCCTTTGTCTCCTTCAGCAAATCCTACGGGCGTGCTGCACCACAACCGGCCAAGTGTAGCTTGGGCCTGAGCTGGGGGCCCACAAGGCCACAGGCAAGTAGCTTTTTCTCGAATTTGTACCACAAACATTGGGCACTAGATGTAGCATGGTTTGTTAGAGGGTCTTATTAGTAGCCTCTGCCTCCGGAAGTTGGCATACAAGGGATCAAAATGAGTTTCCCCAGTGATAACTCCTCCGCTTACAATGTTCTCCCTAACCCTGTGGTGAGAAGGGAGTTTATCACCAGAGAACACTAGAGAAGTACAAACTGTGGAACAGTCTATTCAGTACCTGATCAGTAGTCTTCAACAGCGTTAACTCTGTGAAAAAGAAGGACAAAGTTTGTCACAGACAAGAGGACAGAGAAGCATGACGAACATATGCATTGTGGTCCGCCAGTTTTTATTCTGTAGCAGAAAAAAGATACTGGTGTCATAACTGGTGAAATCTGAGGGGAATGTAATTTGCATGATAATTAAGTTCATTTTTAGTTTAAAAAACGTGTACCAAAGTTATATGAGTTGTTGATATAAGGAAGCTTTGTGAGCATTTAAAAGAAATATACTAGTTTTGTACATAGTATATAGACCAAAAACTACTCTAATATTTTTTATTAGAATACAAATGTCGCACAACATGCATTTACTCAATGTATTTTCCATTAGAGCAATGCAAAAACAAAAGACAAAAAAAAGAGAAGAAAATACTGTCTAAAAGACAATAAGCTGTGGTTATTTCTAACTTTAGAAACAATGACTTATTTTTCTCTTAATATCTGTCTATAGTTTCAGTGACCTATAATGAACATATTTGACTTTCATAACTAAAAATGTGATAAAGAAAAAAAAACAATGTAGTATAAACAGAGCTTAGGAACAGGATTTGTTAGAGTTCTTGGAATGTTAATTGATGCAAATGAGAATGTTAATTAATTTTTTAAGGAGTTAAGAACAAGTACCGTGGGAGCCAGTATGATAGTTGGGTGAGGCATCTGGAGGATGGAAATGAGTTTCTGTTTCCTATGTTCCTCCCTTTTGAGAAAGAAGTCTTAGAATTGTTTCTGTTCTCTTCTTAGTCCTCATGAATCAGGACTTGACTTTTCAAATTGTTGGGTGAGTCTAACTTTCAGGTTCTTTGTCTGGAACCAAATGAAGAACGCCAAGTACTGGGCAGAACGGGAGTGAAATCTGCACCGCACTAGCGTAAATGTTAGGGACCTGTAACAGTTAGTGCTGACTGTCAATTTGACAGAAACAAGAATCACCTGGGAAATTGGCTCTGACTGTGCCTATGAGGGATTATCCTGATTATGTTAATTGATATGAGAAAAAGCATCTTACTGTGGGCCAGACCATTCTTTGGGTAGAGAATTCTGGACAGTGTGAGCTTAGAGTCTGAGCAGCAGCATGCATTGCTATTTTCCAACAGCAGAGAAACTGCTTTAAGTTCCTACTGTCTTGAATTTATCAACAAAATGGTTTATACCTTGAACTGTGAGCTAAAATAAACCCTTTCTCCATTAAGTTGCTTTTGTCAGAATATTTTATCACAACAACAGGAAAAGAGACTAAGACAAGTCCATTGTTATTATTAGCACAATTATTTTTAGTTAGGGGTAGTATAGTAACAATTAGTTTTAATTCACTAGTAAAACTGCTCATTGCAATGTGGTATATTGTGTTACTCCTCCTGGAAGTGAAGACTATAAACTGAACTGTTATGTTGCATATAACAGTCCCTCTAAAAATTAATTTATTTTCCATTAGATACATTGCTTCTTTAAGTAAACTATTAGATTCAAAAAATAGTAAACACCTCATCTGCTTGCTTGTTTTTATATACTGACAAAAACATTTCCCATTTTCTCCAAGAATCATAGCCCAATTTTTCTTCTGTCAATGTCACTATGCCTTATGGTTATGCCTATCTGAGCAGCCATTATAGTTTAAGATGTTTCTTTAAGTCTGTTTTCTTCACTTGTCTGGGTTCTTTGAGGACACCTGCCTTAGATACGTTTGAATTCTCATCAGCAACCAAAAATGTTTTTCTAGCATCTATCGTGCTCACAAAAATTACTACACTGAATTATTTGTATATTATTCAGACAGGTTTAGAGTTTTGTTTCAAGGCCCTTGGAAAACAACCAGATTTTAGAAGGTAACATCATATTCCAATATAGGGGTAATACATTTCAGAAAATCTATTTAAATGGTAAAATGTCTCTTCTTGGCATCATAAAAAGCAAAGTATTTATTAATATTCAGTGAAATGCTGGTAGGAATAAGGAAGTGAATCTGCAAGCTTTTTGCCAGATTAGCAGGAGATTGATCGACTTGAATCCTTTGCCTCTATCTCTAAGGAACTATGACTTCTTAGGATGTCATTGAGAAAGGATGAAATGCTCAGCCTTAGTTCAGTCTTCAGCACTTGCCAGGCACACTATGAAGCCTTTTGCCTCCTTTAGTCTATGTCTTCACCCAGTCAAATGGGGTGGGCTTATCTTCCTCATGTTTCCATTGAAGAAATAGATTAGGAAATGTCAACTTGCTTTGGGTCACATGGAGGTGAATAGGGTCAATCTGACTTTTCATCATAAAATAATCATATTTCTCTTTTTTTTGTGCTTACTTATATGGTTCATAGCTAGGGAAACAATGTAATATTTCCTTGTAAGTTAGACATCTGTTGTATGACATCACTCCTGAGGAGATCTGAAGAAACATTTACTTACCCCAGACAAGGAACTGATGAAAGACCAAAGTAAGGCAAACATCAAAGTCCCACTTGGTGTGCCAGTGAGTTTTATTGGAGTAACTTAGAGGGATATGGGTGAAGGGTGACTCAAAGTAGCATAAATGACTCAAAGACAGTTGCGTCACCAAAAACTCACTCCAACTGCAAACCTGGAGTACATTGCACAGGATCCATCAGAACAGGTTGAGGAGTGTCCTTTTTACATGCCGTAGTTGGTCGGAACCTCTTCCAAATAGCTCTACCTGTCTCTATTCTCAAATACCTCAGCTGGTCTGAGGCACTCCTAGGTGTCTTAGCTTGTCTGAAAATGTATCTCAGCTGTCTTTACTGCTTTCATATGCTTGGGAAGTGAGGGGTCTATTTATTGAATCTGGTAAATTTTAGGAACTTCTGAAGCCTTTGAGTTGTCTACTTCCTGAGCTTAACGAGCTTTTCCAGAGGATGAAAAATTTCATGTCCCCTCAGAACATCCTATTGTTTCACTTCCATGCTAACACCCTGCATCTTAAGGTGGTTCCCTCTGAGACTGACAGCTTTAACCTCAAGGGAAACTGCTTGATCCAATACCATTTTAGTTATTTCATTTCAATGACAGGAAATATAAGATGAAGTCACATTCTCATGACTTTACTTAACATTATATTCCAAAGCTGTCATGGCCAAATACCATCACATTTGTTGTTAAGAGTCACAACATACAGATTTTGGGGAGAAACAAACATTCAGTTCATAAGACATAGTAATGGATCTAGAGAATCAGCGTTTTATTTTGAGATGTGTAGATCAAGACTTTTATATAGGCACTTATAAAGGTCCTATTTTTAAAATGGTTCAGCCAAATGTTTCAATATAGGAAGTAAGAGATCCTTTAATTGAATAGTAAAACACAAGGGCATTGTCACTTAAGCTAAAATAAGATAAAAGAAATAAAAATTTGTAAGATCAGATTTGAAAGGTTTTTTTGAATTCTTCTAAGACTTGGGTTTATTACCAACATGTAGTTGCTTTCATTGGTCAATTTGTATTCATCCTTGTTGATTGTCTTCATGTCTCCTAGGAGTTGCTGGCTCTACATTCTTTGGCTAATACACTGCTTTAATAAAAGTGTGTTGAGTATTGTGCTTAACAACTTCAGCATTTGGCTGCTTTCAAGTATTTTCTATGATTAAATAAGTAATTCCCAGTGGTAGATCTTAGTGTGCTTCTGTATTAGATGCAGAATGAAACAAAATAAAGGAGCCAACACAACATTTTAACCCTGGGCTGGAGACTCTTCACTGGAGTTTTTGCTTTCTTACATCTGTCTATAGATATTGCATAATGCTGTGGCTGCAAATTAAGTTCTGAAAGTTACATTAACACTGAAAGTCTTGTATTCTAAGCTTTGGATTGTGTGTGTGTGTGTGTGTGTGTGTGTGTGTGTGTGTGTGTGTATGTGTGTGTGTGTGTGTGTGTGTGTATGCACATGTGCATGTGTGTGTGTGTGTTTGGGTCTGTGTGCATCTCTCTGTGTGTCTCTATGTGAGTGTATTTGTCTGTCTCTGTGTGTTAATGTATATGGTGGGAAATTATTCCTTATGACTTTGTGTGTATATAGTAGAAGAATGTATACAGAATTCATCAGCTTGTGTCCATTATTCATTTGACTCTTACATATTTGGTTCAATATCTCAAAATGGATATGAAGTAGGAAACAGTGGGGGACAGACTCTTTCACATGTCTGCTATTTCTTCTGTAACACCCTACAAATGAAAACAGTGTAAGTCCCCCTAATATAAGTTTGATTTTTGTGTTGGAAGAGGAAATCTTGCTCTTTCTTGATATATCGCGTATTAAGCTTTAAATATCAAAATTCTATAGCATTAGGAAAAATGATTCAAGCTCACAGTTAGTTTGGAGGTTTTAGATGCAAATTTTGCTCATTTGTCAGCAAACTAGCCTGCCATATCCACTGCTTTATGAAGCAGTTAGACTGAAGCATCATTCAGGGAAAGAATGTTGCCAAATATTTTATAAGATGGCTCTTGTCTTAATTAAATCTTACAATCCAAATTTCTACTCTCATAGCTACAGAAATGAGAGCATACTATAGCACCCAGTGGAAATAACAAAATAAAGCCTCAGGTTGCACAATGGAAGGATTCCAGAAATAACAGAAAATAACAAGGTTCTTTAAATGATTAAGAATGATTAAGGCTAAACAAGTAAAAGGTCTAAAACCTAGCTAGTGGGCTCAAACTCAGACAATATTTGAGCCGGATGGTGTTAAAAACTTCCAGTGGCATACATGTTTCAGTTGGTTTCCAGCTCTTTGCCCAAATACATAATTTGTTTCAAACAGATAATCAAGGGCGATATAGTGGTTTGAATGAAAATGGCCACCATAGACTCATATATTTGCATGCTTAGTCTCAGTTGATGAACTGTTTGGAAAGGATTAGGAGGTCTGAACTTGTTGGAAGAGGTATGTCACTGAGTGTGGGTTTTGAGGTTTCAAAATCCCATATGAGACCAAGTCTGTCTCTTTCCTCTCTTTCTCACTCTCTCTCTCCCCCTTCTCTCTCTGTCACTGCCTGCTGCCTGTGGATCAGAATATAAAGCTCTCAGCTGTATCATGCCTGCCTACCTGCCGTGATGATGGACTAAACCTCTGAAACTGTAAGTAAGCCCAATTAAATGCTTTTTTTTTTTAATTTTATAAAAGTTGCCTTAGTCACGGTGTCTCTTCTGGGCAATAGAATGGAAATTAAAAGGAGAGACAGAAATGACAACTGTTCACCGGCCAAAGCACAAACTCCTTACTTTCTTCCGTCATGATCTATGGTTTAATGCTCTTCTTATCCACGCCATTCTTACTGTCAGTTTTCTTGCTCAATTTTTGTTCTTTTAATGCTCTTAAGCACTTTGGGCTAATTTTCCATTCATGAAAAGAAACAGTTCACATAGGTTTTCCCTAGATTGGCACACTGTAGGCTCTGGACAACAAGGCATTTTTCTTTAAGCTGATCAAGTGACTACTATATGAGTAATGGCTTTGGACTCATGCTTTTCACAACATGTTTTGTGCAATAGATGGAATTAATGACGTGATTAACACCTAATATATAATATTAAAATAAAAGCATGTATTAAAGCAGGAAATCACTAACAAGGATTCCTTAAAGACATTTCTAAAAGATTATAAAAGTAAATACTGAAGTTAAGGAGAGAGATTAGTAAGCAGTGAAAGTGTGGAGAAAGATCAGTCAGGTAAGTGTATGGTGACCTGTAATCCCAGAGCTGGAGAGGCAGACACAGGCAGAGTCTAGAGGCTGACCAGTCAGTCAGTCGGTCCAGCCTAAGTGAGTTCCACACCAATGAGAAAAACCTACTCTCAAAAATCACACCGAATAACACCATGAAAGGGACACCTGAAGTTGTTCTCTGTCTCCCCTGACACACCTGTACCCACACCTGTACTCTACATAGGACCATATACATATGCACAAATGTTTTCAAAATAATCTAAGAAACTAAGCATTTACTGCAATTAAGTATAGTTTCCACTATGTGTGATATCACTTCCTCATTGAAAATTGAGTTTGGTCGGACACTGATGAGGATGTTCCTTTAAAATCCACCAATTCCTTTTTAAGACAGGGGCAACACAGCCTTTCTGAAACCACAGGGACCAAGCGCTGCCACTTAAGGGCCCCTCCTCACTGGCCTTCATTTTGTTTCCCTATGCAACTAGTTAGATGGGAATATCCACAAAAGGAAACGGAGAAGTTATAGTCATTGCTGTAGTAAGTTCTTTGATTTCCTCCTCCCACCTTCTATTAAATTGCATTTTTTGACCTCTTCTCAAAACCAAACTACAAGTCTTTGTAGTCACAAGACCACAAAGCAAATGCAAAAATGTTTCTTTTAAAAGGGGGGCTGGAATGATAAATCAGAGGTTAAGAACACTGACTGCATTTCCAGAGGATCTAGGTTTAAGTCTTAGCATCTACATGGTGCCTCACATAATTTTCTGTAACTTTAGTTTTGGCCTCCTCAGACACCAGGCATGCTTCTAATGCACAGACATACAAGCAGACAAAACAACCACTCCTACATAAAAAATAATATAAAAAACTTAGAGAGAAGAACCACATTTGGATGTTTGAAATGACCTTGGATGCACTTTGCCTCATTTTGAAAATATGTAGCAACTAATTTTTAAATTATGGAAAAACATCATGGCATATAATTTTTATGTTGAATACTAACATTACTAACACCTGTTCTCATAGCCTTAGCAACAACTTTGTGATCATATCAACAACCTTGCTAGCGATCTAAGCTTCTCAAACATGGTGTCTACCACAAACTCTATGCTTTGCGGAAAACAAGGAAATGTTATGCTGGAAAGGAAATGCTATAACCACAGAAAGTATGTATTTGAGGATCAACAAAGAACAAAATAAAATAAAACCACTAAATTCGTTAATGGATGACAGAACTCTTGAATTATGATTGCATTTGATATGAATTTAAATATGGACATCCATATATATGGGTGTATAGATGTATATGTTGGTCTTTGCTTTATTTTTTTGTTCTTCATGCTCTCCTACTCTCTTTCTCTCCCCACTTCTTTCTTCCCCTCTCTCTGTGTCCTACTTTACACTTACATGGTGTTTCTAAAGCAGACAATTTGTTTGTTTCTTCAAAGGCTGTCATGCCCTTCTCTCCCTTTTCTGGCTAGTCGTATCCTAATTTTTTTCTGACCTCATGAAAGGTCTTTCTTAATTAATCTCAGGAGAATCAGGCTGGATGAGGTAGTGCAGTGAGATATAAAAGAGCTAGTGGGCAGTGTCCCCAAGAGCAGAGAGGCTGCCCTGTATTCATTGCCTTTGAAGTAACTGCCTGCTCCAAAAGCTTGGTGCTACTGGAGTCTTCTTTGAATTAAACTTGAAAGTCACAGAAAAATCTACCTCTGCATCTTTACTGGGTTGAAGTTATGAACCCAACTTGAAACTTCCTCCCTCTAAACATCTTGTGGCAGAAAGATAATTCATTGTTTTAAGGCCAAAGTAGTAGATTTCTGCATCAAAATTAAGATCCAGTCTACTTTTAATCAAATTATGGTATCATTGAATTTATTTCTAGTATATAAAAACCACTAAGCATTAAAATGTTCATAAACCCATCCCAAATATCCCAGAAGTGTTTATTAAAAATAGATGGTAGGACTGGGAGAGATAGCTCGGCAGTTAAGAATACTTGGTTGTGGCATCATGAGAACAGGAACTTAGATCCCTGCACCCATATAACAAACTGGCCATCCAGCAAACAATTGTAACTTCAGCTGCAAGAGATCTGATGTCTCTGTGTACTTCTGGTCTCTGTGGACATAGGCACATCTACTCCCTCATACACTTTGCACATACTCACAAAGGCAGACACATATTCATAAACTTTAAATATAATGAAAAGGTAGATGAGAATAATTCACATACTTCTGAGTATGTATATTAACATACAGGAAATGACACTTATTCAAAAATTAATCTACATATATTTTCCTATAAGGATCTGTCCCTGATGCATGGGCAGGCTTTTTGGAGACCAGTGCTTAGGGTGTGACACCTTGCACAACCTTGGTGCAGGGGAGGGGCTTGGACCTGCCTCAGCTGAGAGTGCTAGGCTCTGCTGACTCCCCATGGGAGACGTGAGTTTGGAAATGTGGGTATAGGGGAGGGTTGGGGGGAAGGCCGCGGGAGTGGGAAGAAGTTGGTATGTAAAGTGAATAGAAAATTTCATAATAATAATAAAAGGAGAGTACTGGATGACTTGACAATGAAACAATTAAAAACTTTAATATTCTTCTTAGTTTTGGAATTTCATACATGTATACAATGAAACATAATTGTATCTATCTCCAATTTCCCTCCTCCAACTCCTGTCATATCTTCTTCCTCTATATGCTCTGTTCCCAACGTTCTCTCTGTCTTTTTCTCTCTCACTCATTAAGTTTAATTAGTGCTATTTAATATGGACAAGTGTGGAAGTACTCACAAGACTATGCAAGTCCTACAAGTGGTCATATCCTCACAAAAGAATGATTCTCCCTCCCTTTTAACTATCTGCTGCCAATATCTCCCCAGTATGGGAAGGGCTGGCGTATCACCCTGTCTATGCCAGGATTTTGAGTGGCTTAATCTTGTTCTGGTCCTATGAAATTCACCAGAGCTGCTATGAGTTTATGAGGATAATAGCTTGGACAAGTTCAGAAGACAGAACTCTTCCATGTCCTCTGGCCCTTACATTATTTCTGCACACTCTTACATTGTGTTCTCTGAGCCTTGGTGGTAGTGAGGTTAGTACAGATGTTCTGATGAGGGCTGAGCATGTAGTCATTTCCTCTCAGTACTCTGACCAGTTATGTATCTCTCTGTTGGCTTCTGCTCACTGTGAAAAGAAGCTTTTTTTGCCCAAAGTGTTGAGAACAGCCAAAGTTTATGAATATAACCACAAATATGTAGAAGTCAATTGGTAGAATGACCAGTTGGCAAAATCACAATAGTAGATTCTGCCCTAGGGCCTATGCCCCATCCCCTAACCAACCATTGGATAAGGGTTGTAATACAAGTCATGAAATTCCCTCCTATGGGACACTCTTCTACTAAAGTTATAGAAGTGGTTAATATAGTTAAAATTTAAAAATAACTAAAGTGGTTATTTACACCATTAATAGTCGTGCCATTATTGTGCCAGAGACACTTCTTGTGCAGCATCTAAGTCCATCTCTGAGTAATAACACTGATGTCATCTCTCCCCATAAGTCTTCATATTTCTGGTTGTTTTGTTACTTATTTCTCTATATCCTGCCACCCAAATGTGTGAGGTCTTCCACAATAGAGTCTTACCATGGAGTTTTTGTGAATAACCACAGCTAATGGCAATAGTTTGTGTTATTTTCAGGCCCCCTAGGGCCTTTCAGGCCAAAAATTCATAGGGAAGGATATCATGCCTTGTGCTGCAATTTTCATTTTCTCCCATGTTTTCTGGGAGCAACAGTGTCCACCCATGCAGAACAATTCTGTTTGAACTCTTTTTCTGAAGTTGCATTTTGAAAAAATATCTCATTAACTAGTGGGTTTCCAAAAGGATCTTGGGGTTTTTGTTGTTGTTGTTGTTAATCCTTCCTGACCTCTACACTCCTATATTCCCAGTCCTAATTAATCCCTCAATTTTCATTATTCCCCCTCTTCTTTCATTTCACATGTATTCTACTAATCCTCTAATTTTTTAAAAGTTGTGTTGTGAGAAAGTAGGCTTCAATGTGAGTTTTCATACATTTTAACATTAAAGAAAACTTTTTTATGCATTCTTGGGATTGAGAAAACATAATTTAAAAAAAGTGGAGACTCTGAAATCTCATCTTATGAACTGGGTTGTGTGAAAAACAGTGTCCAATGTCCACTGAAATGGACAGAGGTGCCTGAGCAGGCTGTGATAGCCTGGCAGTGGGCTGTAGGGCAGCTGTTTACATGCCAATCTTTGTCCATGTCTGTATTTCTTTCTTAGTCTTCCTCTGAGTTCTTTCAGAAGATGATGTCCTTCCAGTAAATTTCTCCTGTGCTTGAGTTATCTATAACCTATCTGTTTATCTTCTTATAGATAAGATTGTTAGTTAGTATAATATCTGTCTATCATCTATCTATCTATCTATCTATCTATCTATCTATCTATCTATCATCTAACTATCTGTTGCCTATCCAGCTGTCATCTATTTCTATATTTCTATTGGTCACTGTCAGATCATCAATATTGAAATTTACCATTTACCAAATCTAATAGGACAAACAATATTTCATGGCTAATTTCCTCTTTCACCATGGAAGGCAGTGCATATCCAGTGATCATATTATTTAGATTGATTCTGCAGTATTTTCTCATTATTGACCATTTCCCTGTTCAGTGGTTTTATGGTTTTAGTATGGAATGTTCCTGATAGATGCACATGTTTGAACTTGGTTTCCAGTTGGTGGCACTGTTTTGAGGAGTTGGAATTTGCATCGGTTGTTATCCTAAAGTCTTAAACCTGTATTCCTTTCAGATCATATCAGGTCTTTTCTATTCTTCTCACCTCTTTCAGCACTAGCCTTGGCTCTCACATTAAATTTCATGGTGCTCTTCTTCTTTTTTTCCTTTTCAAGTTGTATATTTTGTATTTCTTTTGTCCTGCTTGATCTTTTTCATTGTAGAGGTGCATAAGAGTGATTTCCACATGACAGAGTCAGTATTAGGCTATCTTGAAATTTCTTCCACTGAACATATTCCATTAATGTTCAGTTTACTCTAAGGAAAATTCTATGACAAGGGTGGAAAGCAGCCACATTCTTTGTTAAAATATCACAGGAATGCTCTCTAGCGTAGTTGCTAATACTTTTCCCATTTGAAACTTCTTGAGCTAGGCCTCTATAGTCTATGTAGTTCTCAGCACTACTGTCTACCAAGACTGTACTAGGATGGCCCATTAAGCTCTGCTCGGAGTGTTCAACTGCTTTTCTAATCCAAAGTCCCTCCAAAAAGGTAGCCTAGTTAGGCCTGTATCAGCAATAGTTCCCTCCTGGTGCCAACCTCTCTATTAGTTATTTTTCTACTGCTGTAATAAAACACCAAGACCAAGACAATTTATGAAAGAGATAATTTAACTGTGATTTTAGTTACAGTTTTAGTGTCCATGATGACAGAGCAAAGGAACAACCGGTCGCTCACATCTTGATCCACAACTGCAATGCTTTATGAGAGCAGTGGGAAGCACGAGTGAGTTTGTCTTTTCAAACCTTAAAGGCCACCCTTCATGACATATCTCCTATAACAAGGCCACATCTTATTCTTCCCTCAAAGTTTCAAACTGTTGGCCATGTATCCAAATATATTAGCCTATGGGAGCCATTATTATTCAAACCACCACGCATATGGAAGTCATTTTTACCAATATCATTTATAAAATGAATTTTATAAAATAAAGTATTTCCACCAACTAATTGATGCCACCTTGTTAAAGCAGAGATCTATGCATTATAAGCCCCTTCTATGTGGTGTGTGTATTCACTTGCCTATGTAGTCACCTGTGGAGGCCAGAGGGTTTACCTCAATATGCCTTTCCTTAATCACTTATCCAACTTAATGAACTAAGCTATTTTGAGGCAGACCAGCTTTCTGAACTAGCAGATGATTAGATTACTTCAGCCAGACTGGCTGGGCAACAATCCCCTGAGATATTCCTCTCTTCATTCCTGGGCATCGTGGTGACAGAGACAAAAGGCATTTGGCTTTTACTTGTCTTCAGGGGACTGCCATATTGACATTCAGATATTTTAATTCACTTCTGTGCTTTAAAGACTTTAACACTGGAATCACGAATGTATACTAATTTGGAAAATTTCATATTTTAATGATGTACTCTAGCACATTTTGCAAATACTATATTATAAAGAGGGTTTTTTTTTTAATCATTTGTAAACAGAATGAACATCTTTTAAAAGCATTGGGGGAGGGGTTACCTTGTATCATTTGTTTTTAAACTCGGCTTATCAGTGTTTATGGTGTTCCATGGAGGAAGGAGAGTCAACAGGATCTTCATTCTCCCATCAGTTAGAACAGGTCTGCTGTTAGTTTCATATATTCTGGTTCTAAGTAAAAAACAAAAAAAAATGTGTCTTACTGATTTAATAATATTTGGAAACTGCTAGTCTATATTTCATGGCTTTTTGGACTTGGCGGTGCATCAGAATGCCTTGGAGAGATTCATAAAAGTACTAATTTCTGGGTATTTTTCCATACCTACTAAATCTAAATTTATGGGCTGCGTTGTAATATCTGTATTTTTACCAAGCTCTTGAGGTAAGTTTTATTCAGCTGGCTTTTCAATGTAATGACCTCTAAGGCTCTTTCCAAATTTTAAGGTTCTAAAATTCTTATAAGTTCAGTTGGATTTATAACTAGAAAATTTTCACAATAATGGATGTCATTTACTTTCATACTGTAGATCATCAGGACAAGTAGATTAAACCATATGTGTGTATATATATATATATATATATATATATATATATATATATATATATATATGATTTTATATATCTTATAAACAAATATATAATTTAATAGATAACTAATATCAAATTGATTGCTTGTATCAATATATACTTAACTATACAATAAAGGATTCATATATATACATATATATAAAGAATCCACATATATAAAAAGAAAAACATAACCTAAATAACAGAGATGTCATCATATGTTTATAGAGATTTTATATGTATCCAGTTCAATGTTAGGATTATGAGTTAACTGTAACATCAAGGGGTGGCAAAGTTTAGTTGATTAACAATACAGGGACGATAACAAATATTAGAAAACAAAATCTAATCTCTCTATGTCTGTATGTCTGTGTTTTTCTATCTGTCTGTGCCTATCTCTGTCTCTTTTCTCTTCACACACAGGCACACAGGCACAAACAGACAGACAGACAGACAGACACACACAGTCTGCCTCTTTATATCTCAGACATATCATAGAAATGAACACCAGGAAACACAGCAAAAGAAAGAAGATAAAGTCAAAAGAGATTAGTGTTCCACTAACATTTAGGTTTCTCTCATTTCAGCACCACAGATACTGAGAGGCTCAGAATCTCATTTGGAGGAAAGAGCAAGGGATTTGGGCAGAAAATCTCAGTGCATGCCCTGTATGTGACTTTTCTCATCTCCAAGATGGGGAACAACACAACAGCCACAGGTATTATGAGGATTAAATGAGGCCTTGGGCAGCAATGAAACATTCTAAATGAGAGCAATGCTTCCAGATAATATGGAATGGAGTAGTGTCATCGTGCTCTCTTCTTTTCAAAGGAAAAAAGTCTGCCCAAGACAAATCTAAGAGGCAACAGATAATGCATGTAGTGTGTATGCAAAAGTGGGCACAAGGCTGTGTTCTCTCATTCACCCATTCACCTGTTCACCCATTCACCCATTCACCCGTTCACCCATTCACCCATTCATAACACAAGTTACCAGGCACTTTCATCTCACTCGTGCATATTCTAATATTCTAGACTATAGGCAAAACAGAGAATGGTCAAGTTCTCACATACTTTTTGAATATTGTTAAATAAAACAATATTAATTCTAAATCAAGTAATTGAAAATGTATAAGAACTTTTAAAATGTAAATTGAGAATGAAATAAGGAACATCTCAGGTAAAAGAGGGTGGCTATGGATAGAGTTTTTGAATGAATATGATTTGAACTTTAAAAAATTATTTAAAGTTGTTTTCATACAATATATTTTCATCATATTCTTTGCTGTCCCTCAACTTCTCCCAAATCTTCACTACCTCCTTCCCCACCTAACTTCATGTTCTTTCTCTCAGCGAACAACAACAAGAAAAATAAGACAAATCCAAACATGAAAATCAAAACAGGCAAAGAAGGAAATCAATAAGGCAAAAAATACCAAAACAAAACCAAAACAGTTCACAAAAACTCATGGAACCCATTTTATAGTAGTCAATTACTCCTGGGCATGAGGTCAATCAAGAAGTGTGGTTGATGTATGTATCAACACTCCATTGGAGAAAACTGATTTTCCTCTTCCCAGTAGCTATCAATTACAAATAACTTGCTGAATAGGGTAAGGACTTTGTGTCCATTTTCCCTTCTCAGTGCTGAAATATTGTGTGGTTCAATTTGTGCATGTCTTGTGCATGCTGTCACAGTCTCTGTGAGGACACAATGTGTTTGGAAGATGCTATTTCCTTGGAATCATCAAACACTTTTGGCTCTTACAACTTTCCCATCTTTTCTGCATAGATCCATGAGCCTGGAGGGCAGGAGTTTGGATTTATAAATAAAGTGTAAGGAAAGGCAAGTGATTCAGTGGCTTGGTGAAGAAAGTCTATTTAGAAGAAACCAAAGTTTGCAAGCCTCTCTTTCCACCAGGGCAGCACTGTGTCCTTGGTGTAGTCTCTCTTACTTGGAGCTCTCTTGGGATCTATGTCACTGGCCACCTAATCTCAGAATTCTCTGCATTTGACCTCTTGTTTACTTAATATCTCTCTCATGCTAGACTATCTCTGCAAACTTCTGTCAATGGACACCAAGTTCTTACTTGGTTTCATTCTGTGTTCAAAACTAGTTTCCTGTTTTAGACTGGCATTCCCATTTTTCTAGCCAAACAGTAGTTCCATGAATTAGTAAGAATGTGGACTATTTTATTTTTTGTGGACAAAGTACCTGCAATTATTTCTCATAGTTAGAATATTATGTCTGACTCTGGTTTCCTTTCAAAGCAGTGGTTTTTCTCTACAAAAGTGGAACAATAAGCATGTCGACCTTAGGATGAGTGATTTGACTCCAAAGCACTCCATCAATAAGATAGTGTCTTACTAACTGTAAAACTACTACTAGAGTCTTATTTATGCTCTGAATCAGTAAAGTTGGAACTCCCTGGAGGGGTGCATATCCTGAAAAAATTTGTTTCCACCACAGTATCATCAACAGTCTGCTCTTTGTTGATGTCATGCTGCAGGGGTGCTCCAAAACTACTCATTAATACTCATCAATATATTGAGTGAAGGGAAAACAATTAACTCCTTAGTGCAAGATTCTAAATATGATGTTGAGAATGGTGTCAGATAACTAAATCACACTTCAAATGACCACCAGTGTCTTTTTTGACAGTGAAACTGAGTGAATCAAAATTGAATTTTTTTTATCCTCCCCCACCCCCAATAGAGTGTTTTATAGAACTAACCTTGGGAAAAAAGGTGGCGTGGTTGAAGTTAGTCTAAAATGGGAAAAATGGAAAAACGAAGAGTATGATTCAGACTTTGCTTATCTGTTCCTAGCCTCTCTTCTTGACCCTAAATAACAGATTAAATTTCTCCTTAGAGCCTGACTCAGTGCTTATGAAGGAAGTGCAATGAGCCTCTCATGTACCACATATTTGGGAGCAAATATAATAACCAAGGTGCATAAGAGGAACCTAACATCCTCGTGAGATTTTTACAGTATTCGGGAAGTGCATGAATTTTAAAAGATGCAGCTTTCTAAATGATGACTTTAAAAGATCAACTACAGGTCTAAAGAGACCACAGGATTTAAGGAATCTATACATTTCAGAAACAAAGTCACCATGAAATAGAGACAAAAATTGAAGCTCCATTTCACTATGAGCATGAGTCCTTTTCACGTCTGTATTTCAATTTTTAAAATTCAATTCTCTTATGTATATTATTACCTTTTACTCTCTATTTTATTTTAAAGATTTATTCACATATGTGTGTATGCATGTCTGTGTGTGTGTGTGTGTGTGTGTGTGTGTGTGTGTGTGTGTGTGTAGAGAACAACAAATACAATTTCAGCAACATATAGTGGCAAGATATGAAAACAATCTGAGAAAAACTTCACTAAGTGGAAGATGGTTGGTATATATGTGCAGAGGTGTGGGATGTCTCACCATTCACATGCAGAGGTTAGAAGACAACTTGTACTGTCAGTGCTCTTGTATTATGTGGGTTCTGGAAATCAAGCTCAGGTTATCAGCTTGACAATACAAGCTTTAATCCACTGATGAGCCGTTCACTGGTCCTCACTTTTCTTTTTAATTGATCCTTTAATATCAATTCAGCATCTAGTTATTTCTATGAAAGGCTTTTATTATATAGTTCATACTGGTTTAAAATTCATAGCCTCAGTCTCCTGTGAAGGCTAGGATGTGAATGCTGGCTGTGAATGCCATCCTGCCTTATCTTTTCACTATATTTTAGTGTAGAGTTTGTTGATATTAAGAAAATTTATATTACTGGTGTCCTTGTTTCACACTGTATCTGGAATCAGAAGGCAGAGAAAAGTGATCAATTCTGTGTTCAGCTGGCTTTCTTCTGTTTAGAAAGTTCTGGACCCAAGGCCAGGGAATAGTGCATCCACCTTTAGTGCATCACTTTCCACCTTGGTTAACACAACCAACACAGTCCTCCACAGGTGTGTGTGGAGGATTATAATACTATGTAAGACCAGATTTTGTCATGCTGTCAATCAGCACTAACCATCAGTGGATAGTCACTACCATCACCTACATCATTTTTAATCTTCTAAATTCTAAATCTCTGTACCAACTTACCAGTAATTTTCTTTTTCCCCCACTCCTCATTCTTGACCACCACCTGTATGCTTTTGATAAGTTGTTCTACCCTTCCATTTCAAATTTATTATTCAAAATGTTTTACACATATAAACTTTAAAACCTAACAACAACTTTCATTGTCTTGTTCCATTATGAAAATGCAGAATGGTGAGGCTTACAACTGTCAAATATCATATGCAAAAACCCTTGTTCTGCCAAGAAGCTGATACACACAAGACACAGATCTAGGAAGGACACAGGATAAAGTCAAATCGGCATGTCAGAAGATGGTCAAGACGTTCACTTACGGGTCCATAATGTGTATACACTGAAAAAACTTGTCGTTGTGGAGTTTAACAACCAAAAAAGACCAGAGTCATGACATATGAGGAACTAATTTTAAAAAGAATGCTTGACCAAGCAATATGACACCTCTTCAAGTATCACGCACTTTGTGAATTGTGAGTGTTGTAATTGCTGCCATTGACTGGAACTGCAACAACAACAGTATTGGCTGGACAAGCTCATAACAAAGACATCTCTATAGGATGGCCAAACTTAGAATCGTTCTAAGAAAGGTCTTGGAGGTTCAAGAAAAAGATGCTGTGATGAATCATCCTCTGGGTAGGATGCATATTAGAGCTATTAACACCGTATACAGCTTAACAGGAGCTCTGAAGAAAATTTAATTACATATGGCAAAGTGATTCCCCTTTCAGCTACCCTAGGAAGGGCGAAGAGCTCGGGTTATGCAGTCAATAAGTAGTGAGTCCTACTGCTTGAGTTTGGTTGTTCTGATGCTGGAGGGGCAAAGGAATGGAGGTGGGAATGTCATAGCAGGCTTTGCCTGTCTTTTCTTACTACTGAATCATCTTCCCTATTCCTGGTGCTCTTTGGAGTATGCTGTACTTTCTGTCAATATTGCATGCAAGGTAAGTAAAGAATTTATGTACTTCTGTACAGCTACAGAAGCCAGAAGTGCAGAATCTATAGGGAAGTCAATGTTGACTTAAACTTGGAAGTGTTTTCTACTTGATTTTAGCATCCAACAGTGGATCAAGGGTGCCTCTTGAGATGGCAGTCCCCATCAACTGCATATAAAGGCTAAATGAATCCCACAGAACAAGGTCTTTAAAGAAGATTACTGTGTGACCCATGAAACCATGAGTTACTTGGAGTCCTTTAAAGTTCCATAAATCTGAAAATGTTTGCTAAGGACCTGTCTAAAGGCCCAGTATTTAGGAAGAGGCTTGTTTTGCAGGGCCACAGGTAAAGTGACAATGAGTAAGACCTGGATATGGGCAATTCATTAGAGTGCGTAATTATCCATCCATAGCTTCCATGACTCACTTGTCATTGTTAGACTTTGGTACCAGTCAGAGGCATACTCTAATGGCTGCTGTTAGAACACAGCTCTGATTAGAAGGCATTAAGGCTCTGGTTCTGAATTGGGGATGCTGCTGAAGGCAAGTTTGGAAACAACCTTAGATGGAAGTGACAGAGTTACACAGATGTAAATGCTTTATGCCCAGCAGGCTGATTCCTCACCCTGACTCTGTTTGGAGACTGGGTGTCCTGAGACACAGACACTTCCTTCAAGGAAGCTGCCTGACCTCAGTCAGGCACTTCAGTGTTTAATGCATTCATTATGTCTGAGGTCAACTTTAATTTTTCAGGTCCTCCTCTTAGCTGCCTAGGGATAAATGTATAAAAAGCCTATCATCCAACATCATGCCCTCAGTCCATGAGTCATTCAGTATCCTCTTCAGAATTTTAAAGGCACAGACAGCATGCAAGTCATATTTTCCATCCAATGTGGGCTATTTTTTTCCCCTCTGCTTTACAGCATGTGCCAAATTTGATTCCTGTGACAATCCGTATTGCACAAAGTGAAAGGCAGTTTTTCAGCTCTTCCTTTTCTTTTCTTCCTCCCATATGGCTGAATTGATTCTCCTACTACAAACTCATTCTCTCACTAAAATGTGATCTTTGGTGCTTTAAATGAATACACCATGGCTTAAACGATGCAGTCGAGCATAGTTTCCATTTCAAAGCACAGGCCACAGGATCAGGAGACCTAGGTGGAAACATGACCCTGCCATCTTCCAAGCTATGAATGAGGGCCCTGGATTTCCCTGGACTGTCATCTTTCAGTACAGAATCAGGGTAAATCTGAAGCAACAATCCTCCATTTACTGAGCAGCCTTCGTTTATCCTAATTATTTTACATATCATTTATTCATCTGCCAAAAAATATACTTATTGCCCCACTTTCGTGTTTTAGCCATGTATTAATCACAAATGCTTAGTAGTAAGTGAGATGGAGTGGGATCTTGCTGTTAGAGACCTTAAAAATTCTAAACCATAAACATATGTCAGCCAATTATTTAATTATTACCATGAGCCATGCCTTAGAGGAGAAGCATGGAAGCTTGAAAGAGTGATTGATAGGAAACAGCACACATGATCATGGATTGGAGGGGACTGGTGTGATAAACTATATGTTTCATTCATTCATTCATTCATTCATTCAGTCAGTTATGTATTTATTTAACAATATTTCCTAAGTAATATTATATCTCAAGCATAAAAACAGATTTTAGGACCATGTGGAAAGAAAAAAATAAGTGGTAATTTTCCAAACGAGTTTAACATCTAAATGATGTTTTTTTCCAACTTCATTTGCAGTTCATGATACATTGTTGGAGACTGAGAAGAGTTTGTTATAAGAAAATAAAATGGAGAAGGCACTCTGAGGTGAAAGCATTGGCATTTATTTTATGGGAGAAAAGAAAAACAGGAGAGAAATTTAAAGGAAGTTAGGCTAAAGCTTCGGCTGAGAGGAATATGGAAAAAAATTTATGGGTGAAACTCAGTAATTTGTCTGGGGAACTTAGCTTGATGCCAGAATGAGTTCTGATGAGAATATTACTGAGAGCCATTACTCAGCCTTCTGATTTGGATGGGTGCTTATTCCTTCTAGAATAAATGGGCACATTGCTCACTAGCTTGCAGACTCAATGACAAAGAGAGCAAACCACATGATCTGTGAATCCTTTTGTCAAATTCAAATAACACCCATAGCCATTTACAAAGTCAGAAGAAATTTTCCTCATTGTGGATATTCAATCTCTGCTTAATGACAGAGGCAATTCACACTGTACTTTGTGGGCAGAACTTTGTTAACATGTAAATGGGACCACAGTATCTGTACTTAGGGAAGCAGTAACCATCAATTTGCCTGCCCCATCAAATGAGTGTTGCATAGGGATGCTCAATTTCTCAAGAAGATTGCCACCTCTAGTTCTAAATATCAAAGTATTTACGCTTTTCGAGGCAGCCACCTCTAAGGTACAGCCGCCTCTATCCTGGAAAAACTGCAGCATTCTGTCCATTTGTACATCCCCTTCATGCTGTCGCCTCCTCCGAATGGTTCTCTATACCACAGTCAGAGAGCCCTGTTCAATGGTGCAAACCTCATCCACTATTTCCTAAAGATCAGCTTCTGTGCAATGACAGCAAGTCTGTGGTTTTCTTTGGTGTGACACATATCTATCTCTTTAGCTTTGTCATAAACAAAGTTTCTAATACAGTTTTCAGGATTTTATTGGATACATTTTATTTCTAAGTAGTTTTGATTCATAGTAAAATGGAGCAGCAGGCAAAGATTTGTCCCAAATACCCACTCCCTGTCATATGATGTTTCTTCTAGTACCAGCATCTGTCTCCAGAGTTGTACATTTGCTGCAGTCACTAACTCATATTAACACATAACCATGTATCCTCTACGGGTCACATTCGTATGCAGCTTTGTTGCTATACATTATATGGGCTTGCTACCATTACAGTATCGTATGGAATAATTTCGCTTCCTGAAAATCTCCTCATTGCTCTTTTCACAGCTATCTTCCTCATTCTCAATGCTTTTACTTTCTCCAGTTTTGAATTTGCCAGAACATTGTTAATTTAGAAGTATATAGGGGTTGGGGATTTAGCTCAGTGGTAGAGCACTTGCCTAGCAAGCGCAAGGCCCTGGGTTCGGTCCTCGGCTATGGGAAAAAAAAAAAAAAAAAAACCTGTTTTAGCCGGGCGGTGGTGGCGCACGCCTTTAATCCCAGCACTCGGGAGGCAGAGCCAGGTGGATCTCTGTGAGTTCGAGGCCAGCCTGGTCTCCAAAGCGAGTTCCAGGAAAGGCGCAAAGCTACACAGAGAAACCCTGTCTCGAAAAACCAAAAAAAAAAAAAAAAAAAAAAAAAGAAGTATATAGCATGCAATCTTCTCAGATGTCTCTCTTTACCTTATTAAATATGCTTGAAGTTTTCATCATGTCTTTTCATGGCTAAATAGCTCCTGCGCACACGTGTGTAATAATATTTCATTGTATAGTTGTACTGTGTTGTACATATGTATTTACCATAATAAAAGACATTCTGGTAAACTTTTAAGTTTTGGAAAATATTTTCAAAAACCCCTTTGGGTAGGTTTAGATATGGACATATATTTTCAACTCCTTTGAGTACATATCAGGTAGGAAGATTGATGGATTGAATGATAAAACATGTTTATTTTCTAAGAAACTAGCAGAACAATTTCCAAGTGACTATACTAGCTTCATTCCCATAACCAGTGAATGCCAGTTTGTGTCTCTCATGCTCTCCAGGATTGGCAGAGGTAGTGTTCTAGATTTGGGCCATTTTAGAATATTTGTGGTGGTATATACTTCTTATTATTGCTATTTTGTTTCACATTCACTAATGACATGCAATGTGGAATCTTTTCATATGCTTCCTTGAGATATAGATCTATCTTCTTTGGAGATATGCCTATTGAGGTCTTTGGTCACTTTTTATTTGGGATTTCCTTATTGCTTCTGGTGGCAATCCTATCTCATTCCAATTTCCACAGTCTGCTTTTCCTTTGACAATGCTTTAAGGCAGATATTATTGTTTAATTTAATAACATCTCATATATCAACTTGTTTCTTTGCAGATTGAGACATGGATGTTTTGTCTGAAGAAACATTCCTAGGGAGATGTTTCCACTAGACAAGTAACTTCTCATGCAAGCCTGATGACTGAAATTTGATCCCAGAACCCATGTGAAGAGCTGAGGGTGGGAGCAATAGTACACTTCTGTTATTCCCAGCACATCTACAGTAGGACCAGAAGTAGAAATGGGAGATTTGTCTAGAAGCTCTCAAGTTAGCTAGTGGAACACATGTTAAAGTAACAGCAACAAGAGAGAGTCTGCTTCCAAACAAGGTAGAAGGAGAGAACCTACTCCTACACAGTTGTCCTAAATAAATCTGTTTATTACGCAAATAGTTAAAAAAGTCACCGTCAAGCCTCAAATTATCTCAATATTCCTTTGTATTATCACCTCAGAGTTCTATAACACTGTATTTTAAAACTTGTGTTAGATTTAAATGAATTTTGTGAAAAATACAAGTTCTGTGACTAGGTAATATTTTGATTTTTTTTTTTACACAAAGATTCCCAATTGCCTCATGATCATTTACTGAAGATATCTCCCTTTTTTTCCTTTATTTCACTTCTCAAATATCAATTGACTATTTTTATGTGAATCTGGGCTCTTTTATTTGGGCTCGCTCTTCTGTGCCACGGATCAAGTCATCTATCCCTTGACTACTATCACAGTACTGATTATCGTAGCTCTCTAGTAAGTCCTGAAATCTGCTCAGATCAGTTCTCCATATTTGTTCTTTCTCCTCAATCCATTGGACCTGCACATTTCTGTTGGTGAGAAATTGAATGTTCAAAACCCAAGTGGATCTATCTGCTTCTCTTTGTAATTGTACTTGTTCTTGTTTTGCAATTTGTTGTTATATTATTACACCCTTTCACATTTGTGACTGTTATTTTTTCCAGTAAAATGCAAGCTTTCATCTTTGTATAGTGCACTCTTTTCTTTATAAATTTAAAACTTTCATAATTCCATTAATTTTAACACTCTCAACCCAAAGACTACTTTAAATTTTCTTTTGGTATACATTTCACACTTTATTTTTGTTTATATTAACTTCTACCTATTCATATTTTAGTTCAATATGATGTACTCCCAGAAGACTTCAATAATGTCTCATTTCTCAAAAACTGTTTTTTTAAATTCTCATAGCATTACTTGCATTTTCTTTAATGTTTTTAAACTGTTGATGTTTTGCCATTATAACATTTTATTCCCATTCTGTTTTACACCTAAGCAACGAAAAAAGAAATTTCTATAAGGGTAGAAGTTTTGGCTAATTTATTTTAGCTTATGGTAGTAGGCTTGAAGTAACAAGTTAGGTGCCCAATAGATGCCTATTAAAATGGGTTGATACATAGATGACTGTATTTTATGATGAGCCCAGAACTTGGAACATGAATTGCAGAATCATGAACTATTAAATGGTCCTACTGACCTATTATTAAAAATTATATCATCCTATTTCCACTATAGTGTCAAATTGTTTGTTAGATGAGGTGCTACTGTTCTAATATCTCAAAAAAATAGACTTAAATCTAAAATTAATCAGAAGACATGGCAGTCATTTCATACTATTCAAGAGAACAATTCACTAATAGGACATTGCAACTTTAAACATATATATACTGAAAACAGATTCTCCCAACTTGATTAAAAATACAACTAGATGTAAAGATGCAAAGATTAAGCTCAATACAACAGCAGCAGGAAAATTCAGTTTCCCCACTAAACAATCTTAACACAGGGAAACATCTAAGTTCAATGAAATCATAAATCAAATGAACTAAATAAACGTCTATAGAATATCTCATCAAAGACTTCAAAATTCATAGTCTTCTTAACAGTCCATGGAATTTTCTCTAAGAGAGATCATATAAAATACTAACAAATACAGGTAAATTAAAATAATTTCTCATGTTCTATCTGATCACAATAAAATAAAACTAGAAATTCACAGTAAGAGAAGGTGCAGAACATACACAGCCTCATGGAGATGAAACAATTTGATATTGAATGCTGAATGAGCCATCAAAGACACCAAGAATGAAAATGTTAATGCTCTAGAGTAAAAAAAAATGAAACACAACACACCAAAGTCTATGGGATACAATGAAAACACCCCTAGGAGGTAATTTTATAGTTTAAGAATACCCATGTTAAAAAAATAAGAGAGATCTCATATAAATATGATGCACCATATGGCCCCAGAAATATAAAAACGAGCCAAACCTCAAATCAATAGATGGAAAAAAGAATTAAGTTCAAGTGGACATTATTGAAGCAAAGCAAGACACAGAAATGGTCAACAAAACAGAGATGGTTCTTTGAAATGGTAAATAAGTTTGAAAAATCCCTTAGATAAACTAGTTCAAACCGAGAGAATACCCAATTAATATATTTTGACGTGAGGATGGAGTTTTTACAATAGATCCCAATGATATTCAGTAAAATCATTAAGATATACCTTAAAAACCCACTCTACTTAACCTGAAAAATCTTTGTAAAAGAATGAAATTCTAGATGAATATAACCTTCAAAACTAAAAGCAAGATGTGAAAAACTATTTAAACATATCTATAGCAAGCAATAATATTAAAACAGTAATTATAATTTAAAACAAGAGCTCCCATCTAAGAAGTCCAAGCCCAGATGGATTCACTGCTGAAATCCATCAAACCTTTCAAAGAACTAATAGTTGCTCCTCAAACTGTTTCATTAATTGAAAAAGAGAGAATGTTACCAATCTTCTTTCAAAGCCAGTATAACCTTCATACTAAAATCAGATAAAGACACAGCAGCAACACCAATACTAACAAAAAGAAAAGCAATGCCAGGGGGCTCTGGTGGCCTGTCTGTTTCTCATTACTCTAGAGGCAGAGACAAGGGAGCAAGCTGGATACCTAGACCAGCCAAATCAGAGAACTATGCATTCAAGCAAGGGACTTGCTCAATATATAAGGTACACACAAACAAGCATAACTACACTCACACACATGAATACACATACACATTAGCATGCACACACACATGCAAGAAAAAAGAAAAAAATGGTTGCAAACTAAACCCAAGAAAAACAAAAATTATCATTCATGATTTCAAACATGCTTCCAGAGATCCAAATATATGTAAGATTATGGAAATCAATAAATGTAGTATCTCAAATAGATTAAGGACTGATATCACATGAGAACAGACACAGAAAATGTTTTTTACAGAATTCAACATCCTTTATGATATGGGACTAATAATAAAAGGAAGATATATTTAATTATAACAAAAACTAAATAGGAGAAACCAGTAGTGAACACTATACTTGGAAAACCTGAACACATTTCCATGAAAATGAGGAACAAGTCAAGTTCATATACTTTGTCAACTGTAATGCCACATAATACTTGAAGCCCTTGAGCAAGAAGATCACAACAGTCAGAAAAAAAAAATTGTTACAAACAGGAAATAAAAAAGTTAAAGTACATGTATAATACTTTACTTAAAAAATGTGGAGTTTCTACCAGCAATCTTTTGATCTGATAATTACTTTCAGAAAAGTGTAATTTGCAATATTGTCAGAGATCAGTAGCCTTCTTATATATCAATAACAAGAACATTGAGAAAGAAATCAAAGAATCAATCACACTCATAATTGCCTCAAGAATGTTGGAGTGAACCTATCCAAGAGGTAGAAAACCTTTACAGTAAAAACTATAAAACATCAAAGAGAGAAACTGAATGAGATGGAAAGACTTTCTATGATCTGGATTGAAAGAATTAGTATTGTGAAAATTGTTGTACTGTCAAAAGCAGTCTACACATTCAATGTAATCTCCATGAAAATCATAGTACCAATGTTCAGAGAAGTATAATATGCAATGCAAAAATTCATATGAAAACACAGAAGACCCTGGATGGACAAAGAAATCCTGAGCAAAAATAATTAGGCAGGGGGTATCACCACATCTTATTCCAAGTTATATTACAGAACGAGAATAATAAAAACAGCATGTCAACTGGCAGAAAATAGACTTGTAGGTCAGAGGATGAGAATAATGTACCCAAAAATGAGCCCATGCAGCAATAGCAACGTGAATTTTTACAAATATACTAAAAATATACATTGGAACATTTTCAATGAATGGAGCTGGCAAAACTGGATATCCAAATGTATACTAATGGGTGATGATCCCTATCTTTCACAACGACCCCAAGTCAACTCCAAATGGGTGAATGAGTTTAATATAAAACCTGTAACTGTGATATTGTTAGAGAAAAAAGTAGGAAAAGCACATCAGTACATAGGCATAGACATGGACTTTCTGAATAGGGCTGGTTTTGGTCATGAAGTAATTTCAACAACTGTCAAACATGACTTCATGAATTGAAAAGCTTCTTCACAGTAAAGGGTTAAGTGGAGGGACAACCTATAGAGTAGAAGTAAATCTTTGCTAGCTTTACATCTGACAAGGGATGAATATCTAGAATATGCAAAGAACTCAAATTGAAACAAGAAACCAAACAACTCAGTTGAAAAACTGGCTAATTAAATGAACAGACAGTGTTTAAGATATGAAATGTGTACAGCTGATAAACATGCACTGTTTACCCTGATTAGTCATTATGGAAATACAGGTTAAAAAACATACTGAGATTTGAACTCATCCCAGTCAGACTGGAACTCATTAAGCAAGCAGATAAGAACAAATGCCCTTGGGCATGTAGACCTACAAGAACATTTGCGTGCCACTAAGGGAATGTCCTAGTCCAGCCCATTTAAAAATCAGTGTGGGAGTGTCTAAAGAAACTAAAATCAGACTGCTCCTGTGTGTGAGCTATACAACTTCTGAATATTTTCCCATAGGAACTCAAATCCCAGAGCTACTTGAACTTAATGTGTACAGCAGCCATTATTCACAGCAGTAAAGTTACAGATTGTTTTAGGGTTTCTACTGCTGTAAAGAGACACCAGAACCACGGCAACTCTTATTTTAAAAATGCGTTTAATTGAGGTTTGCTTACAGTTCAGAGGTTTATTCCATTACAGTCAATATAGGAAGCATGCTGTGGACAGGCAGACATGGTGCTGGAGAAGGAGCTGAGAGTTCTACAGCTGTATTGGCAGGAAGCAGCAAGAGAGAGTGAGCCATTGGGCCTGGCTTGAGCTTCTGAAACCTCAAAGCCCACTCCCAGTAACACACTTCCTCCAGTAAGGCCACACTTACTCCAACAAGACCACATGTCAAAATCCTTTTAAATAATGCCACTCCCTGGGAGCCTATGGGGACCATTTACATTCAGACCACCACATAGACCCAACCTAAGCACTCAAGAGCAGAGGAATAAAAAAAAATGTATCTGTATACAAAGTGGGTTGTTTTGCCATAGAGAAGGTTCAATGTTTCAAGAAAAATAAGCATAACTAGAGACAGTCATATTAAGTGGATTAAACAATTTTCAGAGAGATACATGCATGACTTCTATTATTTGGGATTTCTAGACTTAAAATACATCTAAACAACCACAGTGTGATTATTATGTGACAATGAAAGCTATCTAGAGGACTATCAGGTGGGGAGAAAACAGAGAGCAGGGCAAATGAGGAGAGTGAGCTTAATAAATCATTTATATTTGAAAGAAAACATCCATATGTACTAGGCACAATGAAGATATACAATTTAAACTTTTATAAAAAGAAAATTTGAGTGACGCGTTATTGAAAAGAGAGGTCATAAATTTGAAGTTGAGTACGGAAGGGTATCTGCAAAAGACCAGAGGGAGGAAAGGGAAGGGAGAAATTATGTCATTACATTATTATCTCAAAAAATAGAATATGGAACTTATTATATATTGATAGCTGTTTTTTTCCCTATTCCGGTCTCACTAATTTTTTCTAATAGACTGTTTGCCTCACCAATTTATGACATTTATAGCACATGCATGGTGTACATACACACATGCAGGCAGAATACATACATACATATATATATATATATATATATATATATATATATGCAATAAAATAAAAAATATAAAAATTTAAAAAATAAAACATAAAAATAGTGGCAACCTGTATAGAGCACTGGAAACCAATCCATCCCTCCATACGCTAATCTACACACACACACACACACACACACACACACACACACACACACACACACGTGTGCGTGCACCAACTTTGTTTTAGTAACACTCTTAGTAGCAGATTTCATGTCTAGGAAGAAATGTTAGAATTACAACATAGTGTTACTGCAGCTGGTTCAATAAATTCCTTCACAATTTCTTCACTTTCAACATATGCTCACATTCTTCTTTGCAATTTATGTCAAGCCATAATTAAAGATTACTACTCCTCCAAAATTCCATAACTATCCATCTTTTCACATGCTGTTTATCATTTTAGTTTAATATACTGCATTGTTCATATGTCTCCAGAATTATTCAGATATTGTTATAATCATGTCCCTCTATATAAAACCTTGACACACACGATTCACACCAACACTTTTATTTATCCTGCATTAGTCTTAAGTCCCTGGTTGGTGATGCTTACCTGAATTAGTCTGAAGTTTTGAATTTAAGCAGTATTAGGATTTGTGGTCCCAAAATTCAAGTAGAAGAAGCCAAAGATAATGATCCCTACTATTCTCATGGTCTAGAGTAGAAACACAAGGGTCTTAGCCCTTGAAAGTTTCTCGCCTAAGCTGCTATGCTTCCATAGTCAATTTAAACCAAGTCACACAATTAGGACATTTAAGAGTCCAGTCCAATGAGGTGAAGCTGTAGCACATGGTATTTGAAGACTTCTATAGCAGTATAGACTAGATCTATACTTCTCTCTGAAAAGTGTGATAGACAAGGAAAACATGGTCATTCTAATTGTGAGACGATTATAACTAATTTGTAATTATTCTTTACGTTTCCATGAGGAGATTATCACGACACCATGCTTGTATTCCACCAATGAAGAAAACATAGCCCTAATAAATCAGATGGCAGTGGGCTAAGGGAGAAGATTGGACAATGGTAAAGCTATGTACCTTTAGAGATGGAATGATACACCTAAAGTATTAGCTCTCAAGTCATATTATTTGAGTATAAACTCTGCCATTGACATCAGTTATAAAATTTTCAGTCACTTTGTCTTTCTGAAGCTCATTTCCTTTATCTGGGAAATGATGTTAACAGTATTACTTATTTCATTGTTTGTTTGTTGCTCTCTCTCTCTCTTTCTCTCTCTCTCTCTCTCTCTCTCTCTCTCTCTCTCTCTCTCTCTCTCTCTCTCTCTCTCTGTGTGTGTTTGTGTGTATGCACAGCTGTCCATGTAAAATGTATATAAACCTGTCTGGAACAGCGCAAATCATGAATAAACTGGTGGTTACAATTGTATGGCTTCATTGTATACTATGTAAAGATAGGCTCTGGTCAACTTGATTTAATTTGATGAACTATATTTTTAAATAATTATTTTATTCTTTGAAAGTTTCATATATTTATACACTGTACAGTGATCATATCCAGCTATCACTACTTCTTATTTTAATAAGAGCTATCCTTGTAAAAATGGGAAAGTCTACCTTGAGAGCTATGTTGCTCTATTATCAAGGCCGCTCAATACTTGGGATGCTAAAATGATTGTATAGTTGATTATACTCTCCATGCTATACCCTTACTCTAGTTCTCTAAAGGTGACTTACTTTTCATGTAAATAACATTCCATTTTCTGCCTTTATCCTCTTATTATCTGATAAAGTGGCAGGTTCTATGCTGTCTTTGGTTGATAATAAGTCAACTTGCCTAGCCTGTGATCCTCAGTTTTTTGATCAAACATCAAGACAGATGACTAGAGTTTGAGCAAAGCACTTTACCCTTCATAATGTTAACTGGGCCTTATTTGAATGGTTGAAGGTCTTAAGAGAAAAGGCTGAGTTCCCTAGAAATGCAACAAACTATTTACATGCAACTTTGATTAAAAACTGCTATAGTTATTCATGTTGAAGTTTCAACTTGTCTGACTGTCTTGTCAAGTTTGGGCTTGTCAAGACCTACAAGCATGTTACATAATTCTCTGTCATTGATCTTTCCTGTTTCTTCTATGAATGAAAAAAAATCATTCACTTTCTGTGTCATTCATTCTGTTTCTGTGCAGACCCATCAATTATAGTATATATCTATATATAGTATATATCCTTGGTCTAAAAACATCTGTATGGCCAATTTATAAAATCTCTCCATGGTTACTTCAAAATCCAACATCTTCAGGTATGTGGATTTTTTATCAACTCATTACCAAGATCACCAGATGTTATAATAGCATCCTCTCAATATACCCATGTTGCTGATCTTCAGACTGTTGAAATATATCATTTTACATAATAAAATAGCTTTACAAGTCACAAGTTGTACTGTACACATGTAATCCTAGAACTTGGCAGGCTGCAGCAGAACATGCAAGTCCAGTGTCACACTGAATCATTTGCTGGAGCTCTGTCACAAATTATATAACTTTTCTGATGTGATTCATCTCCCCATGATAGGGAAATTATTCTAGATTATATGAGTGGGTCCAGCAAGAAACACTGTGTCCTAATAAGAGAAAGATGAAATGATAACAGAGAATGTCAAATGACAGCATAAGCAGGGTAGAGGGACAACCTCTATGAGCCAAGAGAGGGGGGCAGTCTTTAAAAACTGAAAGAAATAGGAGTGAATTTTGGAAAGTCCTATCAACATCTTGATTTCATTTTTTAAAAGACTCATTGACAATTTCTGACCTTTGTAATTCTAAAATAATACTTTTTGTTTAACAACAAAGAAAGCAAATACATCATATGTGCCACTAGTTCATCCCTTTAAAGAGCCTGTGTTGAAAGAGACATCTTCTCTTATGAGACATACTTGAGCAGTTATAATATTGATACATTCTAGGCTCCAGATAACTGCTATAAGACTTGCATAACCATAATCAACTGGATAAAGTAGACCAGACTTATGAAAAACTCTTTGCAGACATCAAGCAACTATTTTAGCAATGTGATTTCTTAGAGAAGGCTAACTACTGGGTTAGTTATATGGTTCCCCAACTCTCTTCTTATTGTTATTTTAAAGACTATGGTGAAGGAAAAGGAACTCAAGTAAGGTGCGCCAAAGTCCAGCTCCAACTAGGTTCATGTCCAGAAGAGAAGGTGTGGAGTTGGTGGGGGAAGGAAGGGACACGTATACAACTGAGGGTTCGGCAGCTCCTTCTCTCTCAAATAGAGCGACTATTATTTATACAGCATATTGACTACATAAGTCATTTGATTTGGCAAGCATCAGAGCCCAGATCTCCTTTTCACTTCCCCATTAAATGTCCAAGGTGTAAAAGCAAAGTACAAAACAGATAGTCTTGTCTTAAACAACATCTTTGGACAGCATTTGTCAAATCTGGAAGTTACAAATTTCTCAGAGTCTGCAAAGCATAGGACCTTCTATTTTTACAGCCTGTGTCTTGGCTGGCTGCTTATGAGGTTACAGTATATTAGACAGTATGAAATTATTTTTACCTTAACCAAGTTATGTGCAGAATCATTTGAGTTTCCTAAAATGTAAACTTTACAAAATATCTTAGAATAAGCACTTAACTGACTAATTATAGCATTTTTCTGTTCCTCTGTTTTATGGTAGGAGTCTGTTGTTTTCATATCCTCCCCAAAGGAAGATCCTGATTTCTCATTCTTTTTTCCATCACCCTACACTATAATTCCTATTACTTATATGGGCTCCAGAATAGGGCAATGAATATACTTATGACATCTTGTATCTAGAGCTGAGCAAGAAATTTCTCAGAATCCACCCTATTGGTATGACAATCCTTGAGGCATAAGGAAGGCTTTTCCTACTGTGACTCTCCTTTCAGGCTGCAACAACCTGTCTTCAAAGTTTTCTCTTGGAGCATGAATATATTTCCCCAGGGGCTCTATAAGCAGAACCCTCCCCTGCTGGCTACCCCACTGTGCAGACAACTGCTCCTAAAAGTGAAAGCAGAAGCCAGCATGTCAGAGACTGAATCTCTTGGTGAGGTTTCCCTGGAACTTTGTCCAGCAGTGTCTTCTGCCTCAGGACTGTAGTCATCCCTTGTGCCATGGCCTGTGCCAATGGTGGCATAATAAGGTCATATTTTGAGGAATGTGCCATTTGGTCATTTCATTGTGCAAACATCAGAATGCTTTTACACAAACTAAGATAGCTACATTAACATAGGCCATATCATCTTACAGAGTATTGTTCCCTCCAGAATGAAAGTACATCAAATTGTGGAGGGTCAGGAAGCACTTGAATGTACAAGGTTTTAAGTTTAAACTGCTGGGGGGAGGAGACTGACTATCGAGGTGGCCTGTAAGTTAGATGCAGAACTCTAAGGATGCAGCTTTTATGAATCATAACCTATGCTGGGTTATGGTAAAGGAACTGCCTTTGAGTATTCCTGCTTCTGTAAGCAACCCAAAGAATTCATTAAGTAACTCTTTGATGGGGCCCCATATTAGGTTTGTTACTGGTGCCCTATCTAGGGTGAAGAGATGTTTGCTCATGGTTCTCCAGGAAAAGGCACACAACACTGGGCTATAGCCACAGTTGAGTATGTCAATACTTTAAGAGTTATATGACCCATGGCTTAAAGTAAAATTCTTAGATTTTACAGTAATACTATTTTTAGTTTTGAGAAAGCTTTGTTCACTGTACTAAATCTACCATTTATATTACCATCAACAGTTTATAGGCATTTCCTTCTTCCATATCAATATTCATCCTTTATTTTTAGATAATAACAACAGTAGCAGATGTGAGGTGACACTGTAGTTTAAAGTACATTTTTTCCTGATGGTTAGTGATGTTAAACAGCTTTCAAACACCATTGGGTATTTATTTTTCCTTGGAAGCATGACTGCTCATGTTATTTGTTCATATTTTAATAATTTTTCTCTTTTTCTTTCTCATTACTTTTGCTTCTTTTAAATGATTGAGTTGATGTCAACTCTTTCTTTGCTTTGCAAATATTTTCTGCATTCTGTGGAATGCCATTTAATTTTTTTTTTTTAAGGAAAAGACAATCTTAGTTTCATGTAGTCCAGGTTGTTTATATTTGACTTTTTGCTTTTGTTGCTTTTGGTGTCATGTCCAAAAATTCAGTGCCAAGGTAATTATCAAGAAAACTTTAATTTGTCTTTTTCTCTTGTAGGAGTTTTAAGGTTTCTGATGTAGCAGTTAAACATTTAGCCATCTTGAGTGCATTTCAATAACAAGTCCAAGTAGAAGTCAAAATTCTTTAAAGAAAAACATTTTTTTAAAAGTCACCAATGTAAATTTTAAACTTTCCAGAAGTCAATTAAAAATCATGAGATAACTAGAAAGTATGACTCATTATAAAGAACAAAACTAGTTAATGGATACAGTTCTGGAAATGACAGATGGTAAAATTATTAGAGAATGATTTGAAAACAGTGATTATAAGTATGTTAAAAGAATCAAGAGAAACAAACATGATGATGATAAGTTCAAATATGAAAGAAACCTCTACCTGAATGTACTTGTGGAGTTCAAAGTGCAATACATTAAGTGAATATGTGAAGAAGTGAAAGGAACAGAGGTTACAAACTTCAGAGAAAAAAAGATCACCGATCCTGAAGATCTATTCAAATGCAAGTGGCACGCGGGGGCGGGGCGGGGGGGCGAGGATCAGGAAAGGAAGATGGGCTCTTAGATGTGAGATGGTCCCAAGTCCTCTGATTTAAACAAAGAGAATGTGGCACAACTGAAGAGAAGCTGGACATGATAGTAAATGCTTGTAGTACGAGCACTTAAGAGCTCGAGGCAGAGGGATGTCAAGTCAAGATCAACCTGGGGTACAAACTGTGAACCCATATCGAACAACAAATCTACAGAAGCAGCAGCAATGAGAAAATTAAAAAAAAAAAAAAAAAACCACCCAAAGAGATAAAAGACAAGTTGTACAAATCTCCACAATCTTGTCTCAAGTAATGAACAGTACGCACACTCATGTCAACAGACACCAGGAACAATTGACAGGTCAAAGTATGTGTGGATCAAGTTAAAAATACCTGAAATTTAGAAAATATTTCAAAGTGGATGAATAAAGAAATACAAACTTTGAATGATGCAACTTAAGTGGTACATATGGGGAAATTGTACCAGTAAACATATTATCTTAGAAAAAAAGGAATCCAATAAAAAAGAGATTATTTAAGCTTCTTTCACAAATGTTAAAAATGTGAAACAAATTAAGTAAAAAATCAACAAAAGGCAATAGTGGAAATAGTAAGGATAAACATAGCAATAAGGGTAAGCAAGCCGTAAAAATTGAGTATGGGGTAATTATGGAGGAGATGGTGACGGAAGAAGGAGGAGAAAAACAGAAGAGAAAATTAGCTAATTTCATGGGTTTTTCCTTGAAATTTATAATAAAACAGAAAGCATAAAGCTAAATTGAACAGAAATAACTGATTTCAGTAACAAATGTTGGAATGTTGCTGCAGACTTTAATATACCAATAAACTTGGAAAATATGTGATAGATATATTTCATTATAGGCACAATTTACAAAATCTGAACTGAGGAAAAACAGGTTAGTAGCCATACAGCTATCAAAGGTATGAATATGGTGATTAAAACTTCCTTATGAGGACACATTGAAGGGTTCACAACACGTCCCCACGGTCGGGCGTGTTTACATATGCCCGGCAGACACTTCCACCTAGCTAGTTCCAGATCAGGACAGATATTTCCGGGTCAGGGCATCTCGCGTGACCAGGATGCCCGGCGGACCTGGACACTTCCGCCAAGCCAGTTCCAGGTCAAGATAGCCATTTCTGGGCCAAGGCGTCTCGTGTGACCAGGATCCGTGATGTGGCATGGCTACATAGGTGCACAGCGTAGCCATGTGTTCTACTTGCTTCTGTGGAGTAGTGACGTCGATCTGTGCACGCCCAGCACCATGTTCCCAGTTCTCCTTCTTCTCCACACACGTGTTTCCTACAGGCCTGCGCACTCTCTGTCCCTTTATCTTTAATAAAACTCTTACTAGCAGATTCTGTCGTGTTTCGTGACATTTCCTTGCAGGGTAAGGGCACAACGCCACCAATTAAGTAACACACATCCAATCCAAGATAGCTTTGCTTGTGAATTGTGAACATGTTTAAGACAGACTAGCAGTCATCATTCACAAGCTCGTGAAATACAAAAGGAAAGAATACTCCTAAATTGTTTCATTGTGCTAAAATTACAAAACTTAAAATTAGAGATGTATGCCTTTTGTGAAAATAAAAGTAAAAAAAAAAAAATCCCTAGTGAACGAACTATTAGAAAAGCCAAGCCTGGAAGTACTGAAAAAGTATGGTACAAAATGACCAAATGACGCTTATCTTTGTAAGAGAAAGTTGGGTTATAGTTTGAAAAGTGGTCAGTATATTGGATCGCATTAGGAGAAAAGGGGAACAATCATAAAATGATCTCAGTAGATGAAGAAAAGTAACTTAACAAAACTAAAAAACAAATAATGACAGAGCTCCCAAAGGAGTAGGAACAGCCAGGAAGAGCTTCATCTACTGTCACATAGAGTGGCTCTAAGACGAGGTGAAAGATTGAAAACCTTCACTTCCAACTGCTACATTCTTGCATGCTTTGGGTCCTGGATCTCTGACTAGGGTGACAAGGAAATGAAGAAAGGACAGACACTAAAGAAATGACAGACACATGGACACAGAAAGGCTGGGATCAGGTAAGCTGGGTTCGAAGATAGATAAGACACAGTAACCCGACAGCTCAGAGTGTTTGTTATATACAGTTGAACAGGGAAGTAGGGTTATTGCGTAGAGCTGGAAAAGGAGGCTGGGTTAGCTAATTTGAGAGGGAGTTGTTTTTGTAGGAAAGCAGTCTTTAGTCCATGAACATCTGATGGATGGGAGCTCTGGTGGCTATCTTCTGTGCCCACTGTCAGCATTCACATTTGGTCCCAAGGAGGGCTTTGCCATCCCAATGAGTCTTTCCCAGGGAAGGCTTTACCAAGCCAAAGGGGCTGAGGCATTAGGGTCCTTGACATGGCTGTGCCCATATCAACATGGCAAATTCACTTGCTCACTATATCCAACACTGATCAAGAAAATGTAAGAAATAAAAGTTACAGAATTTAGAAAGAATGAGGTAAGTGTATGCTTTATTTGCAGATGACATCACAATGCACAGGGAAGGTCCTGAGTCTGTGACCAAAGTACTAAGACCAGGAATGAATCCAGTGATTTCACTGGATACCAACTGACATACACAAAACAATCAGTTGCATTTCCCCAGAGCAACAAAGGACAACTGAAAAGGAGATTTTTAAAATGCTACACAAATGTGCCATCTCAAAACTAACATAGAAAACTATTTAGAAATGGGCTTAATTAAATACATACAAGAGATGCAAGGAGAAAATGGCATAAAATTGCTGGGAGAAATTAAATATCTAAACTAAATATCTAAATAAATGGGGAGACATGTTTACTCAATTTTGTAATTAAAACTTCCTCATAAAGAAAAATGTAGTCCAAGATAGCTTTGCTTGTGAATTCTAGACAAGCTTAAGACAGAAATAATGGTCATCATTCACAAACTTGTGAAATGCTGAAAGAAAAAAATACTCTATATCCGTTTTACTGTGCTAGATCACAAAACACAGATATGATTGCAATTGCATACCCTTCATGAATACAAACCCAGAATTTGAAAAAATTCAAGGTCAGCAGTGTGAAAAAGTATGATACAATATGACTTTTCTTTGATGTAAATTATGCTTTGTTAAATTTGATTTAAAATGAAGTTATGGGGCTGTAGAGATGGTTGAGCAATTCAGACACTTGTGACATTGGTTCTCTCCACCATGAAGGTCCCAGGATCAAACTCTGATCATTAGGCCTGCCACCACACATTGTTACTCATTAAACCATTTTTCAAGCCCAGATGAGTTTATTTTTATATGTGTCCTTTTTTTTTAAATACTATTTTGTCTTATTCTTTTAGTTTCGCATTGTTGAAGAAGGAATCCAAGGACTTAAGCATGCTGCATCGGAAGGACAACACTGAACCAAACTTCCAATTCCTTCTTTTTGAACATTCTTTTAAGAGATGCTTATTGTGTACCACCTGTGAACTAAATACTATGTCAAACACAATAAGTAAACCTGTAGCATAAATTTATTCTCTGAATTGGCCTTGTGATGTAGTTGACACTGATAATGAAGGTGTAGATTGTTTCACAGCAGAAAAAATGAAGGCTCACTCCTTTCTTTTGACAAGGTCTCACTCCAATTCCTTGTGAAAATAAAGATTAGAACTTTGGGGATAATGAGAGAAGGACATCAATTAAAATGTTAGCATACTGTGGAGTTCATCTGTATTTAAGTCAACTTCAGATACAAACTACTGATTTTCAGCACTTGCCAGAGGGAAGGCTTTGTGTATGTTTATGAGCAGCCCCTAATTTCTTGCTGGCAGAGTTCACAGGGAAGTGGAGAGGTGACTCACAGGTGTTTGTTTGCAACACAGCCAAGCTCTGTGTGCATGACCATTGGCTTCTGGAGGCAGGCAGATGCTTTGATGCTCTCTCTTCTGGAATGTAAATAATGCAGCATAATGATAGCTCATCCGAATGAGCTGTAACCAGACATTTCATCTCTGTTTATTAAACACTAACCAGTGCATTTCTGGATTCAGGGAGTTTTTCTTAGACTATTTCAAGTTGTGTCTACTAAAAAAAAAGGGTGATGCGCAAAATGAAAGAAAAATTGAAGGCAGACACATAAATTATCTTTATAATAGAATAATCATACTTCATTGAATTTTTCTTCAAGAGAGACAAAAGTAATTAGCTGAGCAGTAAATGCAAGTGTTATATCCTTCGAAAAATATTTTACCAGGAATATTACAAATTTGTTATTTAAAATCTTATATTTACAATCAGACCCATGAAAGGAAAGAAAAAACAATGACATAGGAACATGACTTTTGGTTTGTTGGCATTCATCTGCTAAGGTAGAAATGCCTCTATATACATGTCTTTGATTTATTAAGTTTTCCAACTTGGGTGCTCCTGTAACAGTTCAAAGTCTCTGGTCTGACTGATGACTTTCTATTTTCCATTCATAAGATATAACAAAGGCATTTTGGATGATCTAAGTGTGAGAAAAGGTGTTAGCACAATAACCTCTACTTACTTAAGATCCTGTGCTATTACAAGATGACAATTTTCAATAATTGTTTTCCCTGTGCACAGTGCACACAGAACCCACTGCTTCCTTATCTGCAACTCTATCTTTTTCTCCCAGTTCCTGTTTGTCAAATCTGGGTCATGTTTTCACTCACAGTTATCACAGTATCCATATTATGTTACCCTCATAAGAACTCACAAAGTCAGTTCATTTTGGTCAAATTACATATGACATTATATAATGTATGTGTAATTATTTTTTATATATATATATAAATATATAAATATATATATTTGGGTGTATTCATACTTCATTACCTAAGTGAAAAGTTTGTGAATATCTTTAATGTACCAACGTTATTTTAAGCTCTTCAGCTGTAGTGCTGAAGAAACAGTTTCAGGGAATATGCATTCAAGTAGAACAGAGGGAACATAAAGATAAATCAATGAGGAAACAACAATGAAGCAGAACAACAACAACAACCAAACCCTAACCCATAAGAAGGTTAATGTGCAGGGACGGAGGGATGGGAAAGGAACTCACAGAGGTAAGAATGGCTAAGTGAAGAGACAATGGGAGGAAGGGACGGAGCCACTCGGTTCCTAGACAAGAGCAGTCTGAATTAATGGGGGCAGCATGAACAAAGATCCTGAGTTGACAGAGCTCTTGCCAAGTTCAAGAAGAAACTGCGTGGCCAGGGTGGCTTCAAATATTTCAGCCATGCAAGAAAATGTGGAGACCGATTCTGTAGATATTTAGAGGACTTTGACTTTGACTCCAACAAAAGCAGCAGTATGTGGCATGTATTGCATGACTGCAATTGCTCTTAGTAGGTCCACTTCATTGCGTGGAAACAGAACCACATGAGGAAAGCATGCAAGGAAAGATGTCAGAAAGCTGGCTAATCACTTTAGTAGAGAATGACAGACAGGTGGTCTAATTCTGAAGGCAGAGCTATATGAATATACAAGGACAATTATAGGCTTATTTATGCATGCTTATTGCTAATGAGCATGAGTGTATTGCTACTTTTTAATGCATATAGCAATGAAAAAACTGTTTTATTATTATCAAGTTTTCATGAGAGCCCATAGAACCTTCCTATTTCAGTTCCAGCTATAGGGTTTGTTCTTTCTTTTACAAATATTCCCAAATTATTTCTCCTTCTCCCATAGTGAGTCTGGGCCCTAGCATATCCATGCTTTTGTTCATCAACTCAAACAACCACACCCACTGAATAATTTAAAGTTGCTGCAGCTATTCTACTATCAAGACAGATCTGGTAAATTAAATAGATTTCTCTGAAATTCTCACTGTCATTCGCTAAAGGACATATAATCAAAATAACCATCTCAAAATATATTTGGATTATTTTTTCCTGTTGTGGTTCTGTTACCTATTTGATGGACGTTATAATTATTACTTTTTGTTTCTATTTGCTTGGTGGCAGCCTGGCATAGTATTGTGTGGTGGAAAGTTCTCTGGTAACGAAGAACTTTTTCCTTTGTGAACTTACATACACTGAACTTACACATTGAGCATTGCCTCATATGATTATGTTTGACAGGCACATGTTGGGCACTTGGAAGTGGTGGTAAATTGTTTATGAGGAGCTTAAGTCAAATGCCATGTGGTATCTGTGAGGATTTTGAACATTAGTGGGGCTTACTGAGTCCTGGGGAGACTCTATTTGACTTCTCTGAACTCACCATATTTGGTTCGCAAATATAAAGTCTATCTAGTAAAATGTATTTCAGCCAGGTGGTGGTGGTTCATGTTTTTAATATCAGAACTTGGGAGGCAGAGGCAGGTGGAACTCTGTAACTTCGAGGCCAGCCTGGTCTACAGAGTGAGTTCTAGGGCAGCCAGGGCTACACATAGAAACCCATCTTGAAACCATACCTACACACACACATGTGTGTGTGTGTGTGTGTGTGTGTGTGTGTGTGTGTGTATGTGTATGTGTGTGTGTGTATGTATGTATGTATGTATGTATGTATGTATGTATGTATGTATGTATAATATTGAAAGGTATGCTAGAGACCAGCTAGCCCTGACTTTGGTTTCCAACTATACAGAAAGAACTCAGTAGCCTAAAGTCACCACCTGGTCAGGCCCTTCTCAAACATCCAGTTGCAGCCACTTTGGGCAGACTAGTGTTGTATTTCTGCTACAGATGCATTAAAAATATCTCCAGGCTACAAGTCATAAATCACAGCTCATCCATATGAGATAAGATACCTGCTGCAGTAAGGAGTTTTGTAACACTTGGGGTAATACTATAAAAATTGTCATAATCTGTTTCTATGCCATAGTATTTGGGCTAATGTCTTTGATTTAATAGGAGATACTAGATCAAATAATGCCTCATTGTATGATTTTAATTTTAAAACATCCACTTTTGCTTCAAGCTGTTATGAAAATTAAAATGCATTATTTTTAGGTTTTACAGCATTTTCAAGTACTCTGTTGTCATGAGATGAATATTGCAAAGTATCTAGTTTTTTTAATTCATGATGCTATTTAAATAAATATTAGGTTTCATATGTGTTGTACAACTTTTCATTATCATGCAGCAAAGCTTTTACCAAATTTCCCCAAGGTAGTGCCTTTGTTAGAAAATGAATGGGTGACTGGAAACCATACTTGAATCATGAGAAGTTAACAGGTCCATTCTTAAGTACACACATGCACATATGCACATATGCACACACACACACACACAAACACAAAATCTTCACATCGAGTCTCCTTATTCATATCTTGTCAGACTTGTGTGACTAAAGTTCATGATGCTTAATTCATGGTGATACAACATACCTCTATGTGGTTATCTGCTTTTAGCATCTAGTACAAAAACACTAGATTTGGAAATGTTCTGGGTCAAAGTGAATACTGGGGGTTACCTAGCCTTACAGGTAATTTTAAAAAAGCATAACTGAAACACATAATTATATTTTGCTTTGAAAGTAAAGGATTACAAATGGTATGCCTTCAGAACTGAGCTTGGTGCATGCCACTCTGCTCTTGTTTGAGTAGAAAGGTTTATGGCTCATTTAGAAGTGAATGTTGCTGATGACTAGAGCTTAGCGAAGGACATTTTGATGATCAGTTTCTAAGCATCAGTTTATCCACTCAGCTTGTAAATGCAGAGAAAATGCTTTGCTGCAGCTGTTCTGTGTGCATAACAACTGGTTAAGCAAATTATCCCATCACTCTCCGAGTAATTCTGCATTTGGAAATATAAAAAGCTTAACACATTTAACTTGTTAAGGAGCTACCACACATGCTAATTGACCAAGCACATTTGACCTCTTATTTTTGAGTGACAGCCCACTCACATGCTGCTGGCAGCATGGTAGTCCTTCACTCTTATTTTTATTAATTATTTTTTCATTTTTATGAGATTATAATATAATTACATTATTTATCCCTTACATTACCTACTCCAAACCCTCTCATATACATACCACTCCTTACTCTCTCTTAAATTCTTGGCCTCTTTTTTCCCTAGTTGTCATAACATGTATATACATATATACATATATATTCCTAAATACATAGAGACACTCTGCCTTTGTGTGTTTCTTGCTTCACACCTACTGTCATAATGGAAGTTTATAATACCTTACTACAGGTCAGAATTCTTAAAGATCAGGTAATTCTGGAAAGTCTCTGTGGTGATTTCAATTGATATAAGGCCATTTATATTTTTATATGCATTATCATTTTATTACTTTATTATTATTATTTTACTGACATCATAGTCTTTGGTCTATTGACATTGTGAACATGCTGTGTTTTTCAACATATGTCTGTATATACATTACTAATATTTTTTTCAGCAGCATAAATGACATGTACTTTACATTAACTACATTAGTTTATATGTAGCTTACATATGTAACCAATTTAGTTTGATTCAGACAATTGCACTGTATTTGTTTGAAATTGTGTGTATGTATGGTTTCTGTGTGCATATATGTTTGTGTAAGTATGCATATAGGTGTGTTCTTGTATGTATGAACATGTGTAAGCCAGAGGTTGATTTTGGGTGTCTTCTTCAACTACTCTTCATCTTAATTTTTAGGCAGAATCTCTCACTGAATCTAGACTAGGGTCTCACCAGTTCACTTTGGTGAGTCAGCCAGTGAGCTCTAGAGAGCCTTGTGTCTCTACCTTCCCAGCTCAGGGATTACAGCACAAGTCACCACATCTAACTTTTTATAGGGTATTGTGGATCTGAACAAAGCTGTATTCCTAACATTGCATCATCTGTATTTTTTAGATTTAAATTTTAATGTTTTTAATTACATGCTTGCATCTGGCCAGAGAGTGGGCATCTGTGTAGGTCCCGTTGGAAGCCAGAGTAGAGTAGTGTTTTCCCTGAAACTGGAGTAAGGCAGGTATGAGCTGCCTGACATGGGTACTTGGGTCCAAACTCATGTCCTCTGCAAAAGTAATACCACTTTTATCAGCTGAGCCTTCTTTCAAGCCCCTGCATCACCTACTTTTAATATTCACTTTATTAGACAAGTATCTCTTGAAGTGAACACGGAGAGTCATGATCACTACCACATCCTAACATAAGAGGAAAGATATTTGAAGGGGAATAGGGAAGGGCTGTCAGGGTGACTAGGCGTTTATTCACAGGAAAAGAAATTCAGATCAAAGGGATGCAAATGAAACCAAAATGAATAAATAGTTACTGAGAGACCCTGAATGCCAGAGGATTCAGGAGAAAGGCAAGTGTTAATAACAAGGTCCAAGGAAGAGGGATCTGTATTGCTAAGTTCTGTGGAGTCCACATAGCTGGGTTCCAGGAAGCCAAGTAAAGACAAAGGCAGGTACTGAGTAACTGTCCGCAGAAGAGCTGTCCTCTCACACCTGGCTTGAATGCTAGTTAATTCAAGCGAGTTTTTAAAAAATAATTTGCAGATTTTTTTAATATTGTCTGTTCTTTAAATATAAAGTGGTATGTTGTGTTTTTACGGTTTTGGCTGATATTCCATGCCATACTCCCATGAAGATAATTTCAAAATACAATCTTTAAAACCCTGTACAATTGCTAACAGTATAATACTAATGCAATTTTCCTTTTTGATATTTCCTAAATATTTAATCACTTTATAGCTTTAGAAAACAACTTAGTAACTTGAAAAATAGCCATTATACCATTAGGACTCTTTTGATGGAGCAGTATATGAAGAATTGTCACAGATTAAAGGGCTAACACTGGGAACAAGACAGATGTGGATTATTACGATCTTTGTTCATCCACTTCCTATCTCCATGACCTTGAGTATGTTATATAACCTCTCTAAATCTTGGTTACATCATTTGTAAACTGGGGAATAATAAAACTACCTACTTCATAATGCTGCTGTGATAGTTTAATGAAATAATGTTTGTAAATCACTCAATGTGGTGGCTAGCTCATAATTAGTGTTCAATAAATATAGACTCTTATTAAAGTGATGGTACATTTTGTGAAGTTGATTTACCTTTCCAAAATGAACAATGTCACTCTCTTCTTCCTGGCAGGAATAAGCTCACCAATATATCCCCACAGAGCCACCAATGTCTTGGCATAAGTGTAGGGTCTGAAAAGGAATGAAGAGAGATGACTCAATCTACCAAGGATCCAGGGTTAGACAATGGGTGGGATCTGACATAACTCCCCTCCTGCTTGATACAGAAGAAATACACTCCTTAATGAATGCACCCACTATTCAAGAATAACAAATAGTAACCCAGGATGAAATTTCCAAGACCAAATAAATATAGTATAAGATTTCCATTTGGGATTACAAACCAGTTTACAAAGACCTGTCAGACTATGTAAAAAACACCAAATATACGAGGGTGTATGAAAACTTAAACAGGTGAAATTATTCATCAGAAATATTACAACATCTATGTGTACAGAAAAAGAAAAGTGAATGAGAATATTTCATGTTCGAAAGCAGTGAGCAGTTTTGGGGAGAAATAACAGAGAAAATACTTTTATTGTTTTCGCCTCTTATTTTAATATTCCCACATTTATTTTGTGGCTCTGTTGTGGATATGAGACCAACAGTAATTATTTGTTGAATATTTACATCCTTGGACTTGATGTGAGCTATTACAACCACTTTATGCCCACAAGCCTCCATCAATTTTATGAACATCATTAATCTTGTCACTTAACCATGTAGGCCTTTGCTTTTTGCTCTCTTCCACCTTGCTTGTCCTTGATGGTATAAAGAAGATGTATTCATCCTTTGAGGGGGTGAGAAGTTCCTTTTCTTCTCAGGCTCAGTGTAGTCCACTTGTCAATATGCATTGAAGACCAGTTTTTTTTGTGACTTTTACTAAAGTGTTTGAAACTAAGGCATTTCTCTTTTCTTTGTGCAAATATTCTCTCTGCAACAAATTCTTAAACTGAAGCCTCAGAGTTTTCTTCAAACACAAAGAGATCAGGGAGCTCAAGGAAAACTTAGGTTGCAGATAATAAACAAAGAATAAGTTTCACAGGTGAAAGTTAGGGATAGGACCTGTGTGGGGTCAAAAAGATTTATAGCCTTCAATCTTAAATGGTGAATTTTGAAAATGTGGGGAGGACATAATTGCTGGTAAATCTAGACATGGCTGCTTTACCCCTTCCTTATTATGTGTCTGAATATTCAATAAACATTTATTGAGTTCTTATTATGTGAAGAGTTCTAAGGGTGCAATGGTGAAGAATACGGTAAGAATTCTACCTTCCATCTGCTCTGTATGTATTCTGGCTAGAAAACAGACAAAAACATTACTTACAGAAAATGAACATACAAACACACACACACACACACACACACACACACACACTATAAAAAAAAAAATGGAGGAAACCCAAAATGAAACCACTAGTTCTCACTAGAAGCACTGAAAGTTTTGAAAGAAGATAAACAAAGGGTATTGATGTGTTGAGTTAGATGGCTGTCCCCAGCCTCTCCGTGGACAGTGGGATGGTGACAGCCTCAGAATCATTGGAAGAATAAGGTCTTCCTCATTAGGCCATCACACACATTGTCTGGCCCGGAAGTGGATCTCATTTGTGACTTTAGTAATTTTGTCATAGTTACCCAAACTCCTTTCCTGTGCTGAGTTGGGTTGCCTACTTACGTGAAGCTCTTATGATATTTTGATACTAGGACCTTGTTATTCTCTGGGTCTATCCACATTGACACCATCATATGGAAAGAAAAAGGCTATAGTTTATAATTCAATTCTGAACCTCTAAGATGAGAGCTGCCTCTTAGCTGAAAAAGAACAGTGTGGAATTGAGGTGTGGAACCAAAGGATGGCCTTGAAGGGAGGGAAGACTGAGGTCACAGTGACTTCTGCTCAAGGTTTCCCAGCTTGTGTTAAATGAAGTACTTATGCATGGATGCCCATGAATAAAGAGAGGTTTCAGGTCATTTATGTTTAACAAAGCATGTATTAAGGAAAGATAAACAGATTCCCTTACTCTAAATCATATAGCCTTTTGAATATTCAATTGCTGCATAACTTCTAGAAAAAGCAACCCACAGCACATTGCATACAGAGACACAGATGTTTGTTGTGCAAATGTCTAGTTACAGAAGTGGTTTGTGGGAGAGGTCATTGTTTCAGAATAAGCAATACTAGCCACTAAACTTCCTTCATGTCTTAAGAGAAGATGAGGAGCTCTTAGTCCATTCATGGACTGTCCATTAGTCATAATTCTCAAACTTTCTAATCAGTCTTCCCTCCCTTCAAGGCCACATGTCTTCACTGTTGGGGCTTTGTTTATCTTATTGTGAATGGTCAGTGGACCTGAAATGTATTTGTGTACAGAATTCCCACCCTCACTGCTATTTTCTACTGAAGAAATGGGGAACAATGTTAAAGGACTCTCATCTCTATGTTCAAATCTCATCAATTTTGTGCCTTATAACACTAGAGAAGTGTCAAGCCCTGTGTGTTTCAGGTCTAGTTGAAAAGGTAGAAGTGGCCAATTGGTGAAATTATTAAGGCCACTCCACGTAGTTAAAAGGGAGGTTTATTTTGTGGGGTAACTTACAAGTGAAGGGATAGGCTCCAGGGTCTGGGAAAGGTGTAGCACAGTCCAGCAGTGTTCTCTGGAGAACTCTGCTCGGTCTACCTCCAGTGTCCAGGGTCCAGGAACCAAGAGAGCCTGTGCATCCGGATCTTGGGTCTGCAGGGTCCTTTCTCTGTCCCGCCTTGGAGATGTGACAGTTACTGAAGCCTCAGTGGGGGTTGGAACTTCCAGATCAAAGTTGAAATGGCTACCCACTATAGTGGCCTGTAGCGTGAATCTTAAAAGTTCTTATTAATAAAATCAAACCTGAAGCCAGGTATTGGGGTGAGTGCCAGAAGATCAGAGAAGCAGAACAAGCCACAGCCACCTCACCTTGCCAATTCCTCAGCTGATCCTGTTTCCTCAGACTAGAAGCCTCTGAGTCCTCATTCAGAATAAATCTCAGCTGAACTGCTGCTCAAAAGCCTAAAAGCTTAACTATAGTTCCTCGTCCTCATGCCTTAAATACCCTTCTGCCTCCTGCCATTACTTCCTGGGATTAAAGGCGTGAGTCACCATGCCTAGCTATTCCCAGTGAGGCTTTGAATTCACAGAGATCCGGATGGATCTCTGCCTCCAGAAGGCTAGGATTAAAGGTGTGAATGCCACCGTTTTCTGGCCTCTATGTCTGTCTAGTGGCTGTTCTGTTCTCTGACCCCAGATAAATTTATTAGGGTGTATGATATATTGGGGAACACAATACCACCACAGTGGCCCAATAGACTCTGCAGTTAGATTAGAGCAGGTTAGAGGTAGTGCTCTTTGTGCAGTGCTTCCTGCCACACACTATGTGGCCTGTATGTTCCTGCAGTTGGACGTGGGTAAAAACATACTTATCTTGTTGAGCCATTATAACATGTGATGAAATAATCCCTGGAAAGCAGAGTTACTTAGGCTGCACCTATTAAGTAAACATGGGAATTGAGAAAGGCCAATAGACATGATCAGACATATTTATGGTTAAGTTCTTGTCTCTGACATGGGGGGATTTCTAATAATATTTATATGTGTTAATATGCACAAAACACAAATTATTGGATCAGAGATGAAGGAATATTAGCTTTCAAAATCATTATTTCTTTAGGATTGTTGTTTTCTAGTTGAGGAATAGGAACTCTGAGATTAAAAAGTCAAATGCTGTCATTAAAAAAATTAATTTTTGGTCATCAGTGGCATTTTGTAGACAGTTTGCCCCGTGGCAAAGTGGGGCAGTAGAAATTTCCTCTATAAGAGAGTCCAGACACCTGTCCTCTGGTCTCTCAGCATTCACTAACTAGTGGTGTGATGATAAAAAGTACTGGAGGATTTTTTTCTCCCTTACTAAAAAGTATCACCTGTTTAACTTGCATAATTCCATATTTTAATATTATTTTATTTTCAGTTTGTGAAAGAAGATTCTGAACATCTCAAACAGAGATTTGAGTCTGTGCATGTGAATATCAGTATGTGTGTACATGTGTGTGCATGCAGATGCCAGATGAAAATCTTAGCTGTCACTCCTCAGGTGCCTGTCTGTTTTTGCTGTTGTCATTGTCTGAGACAAAATCTCCCATCTAGCCTGCAACCTGCTGAGTGGCCTAGGTTGGCCAGCCTGTGAGCCCTAGGATTCTGCATGTCTCTGCCTCCCTGCACTGGGATAAAAAGAGTATTCCACCAAGCCAAATGGCCTTTTTGACATGGCCATGGAGATCAGACTCAGGTTCTTGTTTGTGTAAGCTAAGAAGTTTTTAGACTAATCTAGTTCCCCAGCACCTAGAAATTAACCAATTTTATTTGAAATAACCGACATGTCAGGAACAGAATCAGACCCGAAAAGTTGCATTTCCGGTCAGCTCCTTAGCCCATGAACTAATTTTTGACTATCACTCTGCTTTCATGTTTATTTTCCTTTAAATACTCACAATAATTTATGAACACTGATTTCCCTCATACATGTGTATCCAATTTTACTGAGGAGAGTAGAGTGCATTTCATACCATCTCAGTGACCACCCCTGTCTCCCTAGACCTAACAAATCTGGGTCAAAATGTAATGAAAGTCAGTATGAAGCCATAGGAAGGGTGAACATAAAAACGACCACTCCCCTCCTCCAAAATCCTCTCCCATAACAGTTCAAGCCATGAATTATTTTTAATTTTAATGAATGATTTCAGAATATATGTAGGAAAGAGATCACACACAGATTCATGAAACACCGATGAAAGGAAAGAGGCAGCGTGCCCCACCTAAGCCTTCCATCTGCTTTGATTTACTTTGTCTTTGTATCTGAGAGGCCAGAACATATAGTTTTCCTGTGTGAGGGTCATTATCCCAGGCTAGTCATCCTGACAAAAGACCCCCTAAAGATCTGACTGACCTTGGGACTTTTATCTTTTAGTTTATGCAGAAAGAGGGAGAGAAACCCTGCACTCTAGAAATTTGTTCCCTTCTTTCTCCCCGACTTGCTTGGGGTCACTTGATTTGTTCTTTCCAAAGTTCTCTCTCTCTCCCTCCCTCTTCCCTCTCTCTTTTATAGAAGAAAGAGAAGTAGTTAGTAAAGAGGAAAGAATATCACATGCGTGTGTGTGTGTGCGCACAAGCACTCAGTTAAGCTAAGCTTCAAATTCTAATGGTGTACTTTATAGCAGACATCTAAAGTCCACATGAACCTAAGTGATATGTTCTGCTGCTTACAGTCTAAGTGGAAAAGAAATGTCAACCTGGATTAGTGAGCAACAACTGAGTACTCAAGTTAACATGAAATCAGGCCTATCAGTAGAGTGGATATGAAATGATCTTCCCTTCCCTGCTGAAGGGGAGTTTTAGAAAGAACCAACTTTTGTTCATTCTCAGAATGTCACTGCTCTCAAACACAATTCAGTCTTTTCTGTAATTAGTTGAAAACATGTCAGAGAGTTAAGATTGCTTCATTTTCTTCCTAAAATTTGGGTTTGCTCTACCTCTGTCTTTATAGCTCTATGTTAAATTTACAAACATGGAAATGTTAGCATACATACTGGTCAATGACTTGTGTATGACACTGTTCAGTGACTGTTCATGTACTCGAAAGTTTGGACCATCTTGCCCCTAGAATGGCTCAGTGCTTATATCCAAAACTGTCTGTGTTTGTGTTCTGGTTTTTCTGTAATTGAAATGTGTGCTCTTGAACAAGTTATTCCACTTTTCTGTGTCCTGGTTCCATCATGATCACTCCTTACCTACTAGTCTTCCATGAGAATCTAAGACATTTGAAACTCACATATTCACAGATGCATGTACATGTAACTCTGTTCTCTAGTAAATAGGTGAATATTATTTCATTTATTGATATATTATAGTTTATACATTATTCTGTAACTGATAGTGATTTGAATTATTAATAGTTTTTATTTACAGAGATTATCTTTTTACACTTAATTTTGGGCTCACTATCATTCTCAAATGTTAAGACCCTTTTCTCCACCAGCTGCATCACCATCCCCTGATAACTCGAAGAGTGCTGGAACTCATCTTTGACCCACTGAGCCAGAAGCACAGCAAGCAGGGGATCAGAATTCTTTCTTTAACTTTTCAATTTATCTATTTTTTTCCCATCAGTGTTTGGTAACCACCACATCATATGCTAATAAACTGTGATAAAAATTAGCAAATCTTTATAAATTTAATTTAAAGAAGTAATTAACGCTACAGATTTCAAGGACATGAAAATTGGAATTTCTCTTAGTGGAATGCTGGGGGCCTTCAGCTTCTTTGTCATACAGGTTGAATGACAGAATATTTCCTGTAAGCCTGTGATTACTGTCTTCCCATGAACATATTTGACATTGTAGAATATAAAAACAAAATTGATGATAGCCAGTTATAAGAAAATGTCACATTTACAATTAAAGAAGTGAAAAGAAGACTATGGCCAAACCTGCAATTATAACTTTTAGTGGGGGAAGCTGGCTTTCTCCAATGTCCATTATAAAGAGACCTGGTCTCTCTGCCCATTACCTGGTGAAATGAGAAAATGTAAGTCAACTTCATTATTAAATTAAGCAAACATAATAAGATCACTTAGCTATGCCAAAACATATAATGTATTCATCAGTTCAGTGTCCAAGGGATTTGAAATTTTTGCTCATGTGTATTATTCCTGCCATTCCTAACTACTTTTAGCTCAATAACCAAGTGTTGAATGTATGCATATGTGTGTTGGAACTAATTGGTATAATTAATGTACATGTAGCAATTTTAGCTGGTTAATGTCTGAAGGGAATAGAAAAATAAGTAAATTCATGAAGTAAGTTTGAGATTAGCTTCAGACCCAAGACAATATTTTTTCAAAAAAGAAATTCAGCTTTTACTATGGCCTTTAGGTAATAAAGCTGTGGTTGTAGTTCATGCATGAGTTTTTCTCACCCTAAGGAGTCCATTTTAACAAAGACATCTCATGTAAACTATTAGCTGAGCAAAGCAGAAGTGTTTGCTTAAATGATGCCCTGATAATATAAGGTAAACTGAAAATATAATTACAAAAATGAATTAACCAATTACCTTTCCCTCCCTCTGTGAAAGTGTTGAATTAACTTTCATTATTTCTTCTAATTTTTATATTCTGCTTTATTTCAAAGAGTTTTGCAGCTATTTATAAAAGTGTTCAATAATTAGAAAAATACTTACAAAAAGCTGTAAAGAAAGTGACAGATGGCTTAAAATTATTATCTTTGTACTTGCATTAAGTAAACTTAAATATTACAGTAAAGTTCAAGTTTAAAAAAACACCACATATCACTTTATAGTCAGGGCAATATCTGACCCAACATTTTCCTCTACTGGCTTGCCATATAGTCCAAATTGAGAATGAGGTTATTACCAGGGCATTTAGATTCCTATAAAGTGCCACATACTTACCTACACTATAAAGAATTCAGAGACTGAAGCTGGCAAAATAAATCGGATTTATTTACAGTTTGGTCAAATGACCAAGAGAGACTCCTAGTTTTTCTACTTTTTCTGTAGCCAGTGTTACAATTTTATAGGAAAAAAACAGAAACAAAGCCAGGAGATGTGTACATGTTCATTTATCAGAACTACTTGAAACCTCTTCCCAAAAGGCAGCTTCCTGTTCCAGCTGGCACCAGGGCTTCAGCCTTCCTTTCCCCTTTCTGAAATATTGGATTCATGGAGATTTATTTACTTACATATTTATTTATTTATTTTTGCTAAGGTATTTTAATTTCATTTTTTTTGAGAATTTCATACATGAGCTCTGTATCTATACTACTCCCTCCCCCATCAAATCCCTTCCATGCCCTGATTCCCAAGTTTATGGTCTCATCTTTGATTATTGTTGTTACATGTGTATAGATATTACTGAGTCCTTTCCATGTGGTTTTTAGATACATGTGTTCAGGAATGACCACTTGGGACTGGACATCCTGTGTGGGAGTTCCTCCCAGGAAGACTAATTTTTCTTATTTCAGCAGTCATTAATTACTTATAGTTCTTCATCTTGGGATGGAACCATGTGGAATTTACCCTGTTCACATTGGCATGTCAACTGGTGCTGTCATTATGTCTGTCTTGTTCCAGCAGCCATGTTGTTGAGACTTCATGGATATATTTTTCCTGTCACATTTAAAGGATAGCATCTAGCAATCCGTATCCTAGGCTTCTGGCTCTTACTGTCTTTCTGCTCTCTCTTCCATGATTGTCCCTGAGCAACCCTCTCACTTTAAGGTGAAAGGGTTGCTGCCAGGAGCCATCCCCAGTGGTGGATGAGTCCTGCAGAGGATGGACAGAGTCAGTGGGGAAGGAAGTGAGCCAGGCCATGGTGATCAGGAGAGTCTTGCAGCCTGGACTATCTAGCAGCCAGAGTGTTTCTTTATTTATACAGAATTTAGTTAGCAGGGATACATTCATGATGTTCCAAAACATAGATCAAAACATTTTTGGTTTTGGACATGTGTTTCACTTCCTTTTGCTCATCTTTTAGTCATCATTAATAAACTATGACAGAACAGAGTTATCATTTCCAATCATTTTCCCTCAAGTTTTGACATCATCAATAAACAGAGTTATCATTCTTACTCATTAACCTGAAAACCCAATTTTTGAGACTCTAGAGGCATATGACAGCCTGTGCTCAGGCTGGTTGCTTTGGTTGCTTCAAGGACACTAGACCAAAACAAAAGTCTTTAACCACTCTGGGCATTTTGCCATGTCTCAAGCAATGTATTATTAACTGTTAGTGGTCAGAGTGCCCAGGAAAAATCCTCAGGCTAAAGCTGCTGAAGTTATTATTCAAATTCTGGCATAATACAATCAATGTCCACATTTATATCCTTATAGAATTTGTCTATATGTCTAATCCTGGCATTCTGTTGTTCCTTGGTCATATGATATTATAGTGACTCTACATGAGCTAACTTCTAAGAGAGGAAGGTCCTAACATCTCATATTTTCGTCATCTTTCCACACCATACTTCGCTCGTCAATGTGTCTCTGTGTAGGGCAGAGTTGTGTGCCCCGTAATTGTCTGATTGTACAGTGGGAAGAACTTTGTAATCTGAACTGCAGACAATTCCTCTAGCCCACTGAATCTTGTTGACTTTTTAAAATTTACTTTGTTTTGAATATCTTATTCCAGTGTAAGTAGAGGGACAGATGTTTCAAGAATGTCTCATAGCCTCATAAAGAGACCTCTGACTTCTTTATGTGTCACAACCTCCAAGGCATAAGGAAGACTTTCAAGTAGATAAGGATATCTCCCTCAAAGTGTGTGAGGGGGAATAATATGTTCAGAACTTTCTTGGGTAAGCTTAGAAGCAGCATTTCTGGGAGAAGGCATAAATGATTCATAAGGAATTTTCCATCAACTCAACATCCCAAATTGTACAAATATTAAAAGGGCCCCAAGTATGTAGCAGGTGGAGATGAAAACCAAAGGTGGCATGGCAGCCATCATGTGGCTCAGCTTGCTGGATCTTTGTCAAGCAGCTGTGCTGGCTTTATGACTTCTACCATTCCATTCAGATATGGCTGTGCCAGGTTGCATTGTGGGTGTATCAGTAGTCTGGGCTGGGCATTCCAGATTCTCTTATTCTCTGTATTTTGACCAGTTGTGGATCTTTTTAATAGTCTCATCAATTGCAAAAAAGAAAAATAATGACATCATGAAATTTGTGGCAAATGAAGTCCAGTCAAAGAGAGAGAAGAGGGATTCTAGGAGCATTGCATCAAGATTATGATGGGGAAATCTATAGAGACAACTAAACCAAACTAGTGGGAACTCATGAAAGTTGGATCAATGGCTGTGGAGCCTGCATGTTACTACACTAGGCCCTCTGCTTGAAAAGACAGTTGTGTAGTTTGATCTGCTTGACGGGCCCCCTGGCGGTAGCATCAGAATCCGTCCCTGGTGCATGAATAGGCTTTTTGGAGCTCACTATCTATGATGGGACACCTCATGCAACTTTGAGGCAGGGGGAAGGGCTTGGACTTGCCTCTATTTGATGTGCCTCCCCATGAGAGGCCTTGCCTTCTTGTAGGAGGAAGTGGGGGCTGGGTTGGGAGGGGGCGCCTGGGGGGGCGGGAGGAGGGAAGAGGGGGATCTTTGATTGGTATGTAAAATGAATGAAAAAATTTTCTTAATATAAAAAAAGAAGCTTCTTTGATGAAGACAAGAACTGTACTTCTCTGTGCTTATTGAAATAAATATTTAGATGCAATTAGAAATTATATTGGCTTAGGAAAATGGTAGAAATAGGTTCTCCTCTCATGTATATGACCTCTACAGCTATGGGCAATTGTCTATGTTTACAGTACCAGGCATGAACTCCCTTTTATTGAGTAGTCCTTAAGTACAATTAGATAGCTTTTGGTTACACCAAGATAAAAGTGCCACTATTGTACATGTAGATATCTTGCCAGGCTGTCCATTCTTGTGGGTCATAGACTTTATATCCAGGCCCTAAAAAAAAATTGTCTTTCTTGTCCATTGTTTAATTAGTCTGATACCCAAGGAGAGGCTCCCAAAGTCCTCTCTTAAACTATCTTTTTCTCCTCCCTCCATATCTAGGATGGTTATAGAATGTTAGTAGAAATAGGTTCTTAAGAAAACATGGGATTCCCCACCCCCAAATTACTTCAGAGTGGTATGAACATGATCAAATAATTTTCCTTCTAATTGAGTTGTCCAGTAAACCAAAAGCACATTTGTTTTTGTTTGTTTATGTTACAAAAGGAAAATACACCAAACTGGATGCCCAAAACTAGTTTTGTTGCTGTTGTTGACTGTCAGCTTTGTGTATTTACCAGGATGTTCCTTTTTGAGTCTACAAAGGCATGTGCTGATATTGTGTTGATATTGAAGCTAATCTAAAATCTTGCAACCTGGTGTTTTTACTAGCACATGTTAATCTTTCTTTCTCTCTATGAAATGGGAAGATTTATCTGATCATGAATCACCCTCAATAGGATACTTGGGAAAACAATCACAGAGTAGAAGATAGGAGAGCAATAATTAATATTAAGTATTAAATCTATCAAAAAGACTTGGAAAAGAACACTTTGTCACTGCTCTGGGTTTAATTTGCTTAGAGAAATAGACTTCACACCTGAATCATAGTCACAGCTTGGCATTCTCTCAATTAAATCCATGCTTGTCGGGAGCAATAGGGCTTTGAGGACAAGACCAGATCACATGCTAATGAAATTCCCTGCAGAACAAGAGCATTAAGTAGACAGACTTGTAAGAATCACATACTCCGCATTAAAAATTCCTCAATAAGCAAATATGTAAGACTTTATCATACATCAGATGTTTCACACAAAATCAGAAACTGTTTCAGGTTGGCATCGGAATATATTCACAGTATTATAATTGGGGAAATATATGCTTTTATTAAAACATGAAAATTCTTATTCAGTTGTAGATTTGCTATTAATGTAGTTTGTCCTATCAAATTTCAGCTTAGAATTGCTCAAGTTAAAATGATATTTATATTAAAGGACCATCCAAATGTTAGACTGAAAAATGATTTACAACCTCATTAGACCATAGTATTTAAGAGTAATTTATCTTTTTATTTACTTAATAAGACAAAAACTCAATAAACACGCCCCAAATCATACTGATGTTTGACAATACACTCTAAAACCCAAGGTTATACCTGGATATCTGATGAACCTTAGATTAAACTTTTGATATGTGTGAGTTTAAAAATAGAAGCAGAATTTCAGTTTCTGCCAAATTACTTCAAATTTAGCTTGTGTTATCACTCATTTATTTTGACTATATTGCTTGGTGTGATGCACTTCATACTGTTAATGCAACCAATTTCTGTGAGTAAATGCAATATTCATTAAATGTGCACTAAGAAAGTACTATATATTAGGTGTAGGTTTATACACTAGAGATAACAAAGTAGTATATTAAATAGTCTATTTTTAAGCCTCCTGTTGTAGCATGAATCTTAAAAGTTCTTATTAATAAAATCAAACCCGAGACCAGTTATTGGGGTCAATGCTGGCAGATCAGAGAGACAGAACAAGCCACAGCTACCTCATCTCGCCGGATCCTCAGCTGGTCTTGTCTCCTCAGACTGGAGGCCTCTGAGTCCTCATCCAGAATGGGTCTCAGCTGAATTGCTGCTCAAAAGCCTAAATGCTTAACCAGCCAAATGCTTAACCAGCCAAATGCTTCTAGTTTCTGGTCCTCATGCCTTATATACTTTTCTGCTTTCTACCACCACTCCCTGGGATTAAAGGCTTGCTTCCTGGGATTAAAGGCGTGATGAGTCACCATGCCTGTTTGTATCCTTGAATACATGGATTTCTGCCTCTGGAATGCTAGGATTAAAGGCGTGTGCTACCACTGCCTATCCTTTATGCTTAATATTGTGGCTACTCTGTCTCTGACCCCAGATAAGTTTATTAGCATGCACAATATTTGGGGGAATACAATACTACATCCTGTAGTTGAATTGAGAAGATACATGAATACATCAAATACAGCTAATACTGAGAAAGAAGAATACAAAGAATGTCATTGGATCACAGAGCACATTAGGGGAGTTCTTTTCTAACCATTCCTGGGGAAAGTGTGGGAAGACCCATGACAAGAGTCTTGAAGAAAAAATGAGAGCCACCAAAGAAAGAGAGAAAGGAAAAACCCAGAAATGATTGAATTGTAGGTAATGGTAATTGTTTGTGGAAGGCAAAGTGTGAAGCACCATAACATGTGCAGACAAGTATGGTGATATTTTATTTGTACTGAAATGTGATTTTATTTGTATGTTAATAAATAAAGTTGCCTGGGGGTCAGAGCTAATAGCAAGCCATAGCAGAAGCTGGGCGGTGGTGGCACACGCCTTTAATCCCAGCACTTGGGAGGCAGAGCCAGGCAGATCTCTGTGTGTTCAAGGACACGGCCAGCATGGAGACACACGCCTTTAATCTCAATACCAACCGTAGGAGACCTGGAGGTCTGTACAGACAGGCAGTGATGAGGAGGTCATGTGGTTGGATTTACAACCAATGAGAAGGCAGAACAGAAAGTCAATAAAAGGACAGACACACAGGAAGTAGCTCCTTTTTCTGAGGGGAAGGATGACAGCGGCAGAGAAGGGTAAGCTCAGCACTCAGCTACTGCTCTGACCTCTTGGGCTTTTAACTCTGCAATTGGCTCTGTGTTTCTTATTTAGTAAGACTGTTCTCTACAGACAAGTCTTTGTTTATGATTACTAAATAATGGACAGTTGCATACAGATTGTGTCTACGAAGTCCCATATTCTTCTTCAGCCTGCCAAACAAACAAAAAAACATGCAAAACAATCAAACCAAACAAAAACAAAATTATAAGCTTATTCTTTGGAGGCAGCAACCTACTCAACCCTTTTGAACAGGTATGAATCTTATTGGCACTTTAAAAATTGAAGGTAAGGGTGAATTTGAGGATTGGTTCAACATGCTTGTTGCTAACTGAGGACAGTGTTTTCCAATGGAAAGAAGAAGAGTGAGAATTTGGGGTTTTTTAGCCCCTCCCCCACGTTTCCTGTTTACTCTGTGATTCCTGAGTGTGGGCCCACTCTAAACAGCGGCCTCACAGTCCTGCTTTCATACTCTGTCCACCATGGGGAACTGCAGCCCCTCAAATTATGAACAAATAAACTCTTCATCCTTTAAGTTGCTTTTTATAAGGTATTTACCTAGCAATGAGAATAGTAACCAATAAAATAACCTATTGTTAATTTATTATGTTAGAAATAATTTTGTCCTTTATGCTATTATTCACTTATTTTGTTTTGGACTGAACGATTTTGTGTATCTTTCTCTGAAAATTATTTTCTAAATATTATCACCAAAGTGATGATATTTGGTGGTTGGGGGGGTTGACAGGTGAGGTGACTGGGTCATAAGAATCTACCTTTATGAATTGAATTAATACCAATGTAAGAGCACCCAAGGTTTCTTCATCCCTTTTGCTGTGTGAAATTACACAGAGAGAAATGCCTTCAGCTAGCTCTGGATCTGTCATACCTTCATTTTGGACTTGTAAACTGGCAAAATTAGAAAAAGCTATTTCTATTGTCTGCAAGTCACCCAGTTTATGACATGGTGTGCTCTCTCTCTGAGTGAAACAAAACTTTTTATACTTGAATGCTTGTCTCTCTCTACCAGGTTTATAACACACATTTATAATCCTGAATTTGGGAAGCATTAGCCAAAGGGCTGATGTTTAAGGCCAGAGTAGGTTACATGAGGTCTCATCTTAAAAAGCAAACAGCAATGAGAATATACAAAAAACAGCATGACTTATGACTTCTTTACACTTGTAACTAATAGTTATTGAGATAATTAGAACTAAGTTCCAGTTCCTACTGCTAGGTTACCTTCAAGAAAGACAGAAATAATCTCTCTCTCTCTCTCTCTCTCTCTCTCTCTCTCTCTCTCTCTCTCTCTCTCTCTCCATATATATGGCTATTATACAATTCATACTGAGAATAATTTGGGGCTACCTATTCCTGGATATCTTTAAAACAAGATTCTGGCAGCCAAGTAGCATAGATAAACCATCATTCACTTCCTTGGACATAAGATCCATTGATCTCACCAGTTCACTTTGAGTTTCTTCAAAGATTGAACTCTTCCCAGCACTCATGCTGAGAGACAAAGTGTCACTGATTTATGTGTTGTGCAGTGTTCCATCAGACTGTGGGACATTTTAGGGCAGCAAGTCAAGAAGGACAGAGCCAAGCAAAACTTGGAAACATAAATTAGAAGAAATATGCTGATCATGAGAAGTTGCCTGAAGCTTGTGGTTAAGCAACCAGGGAACATAAGCTTTGAAATCAAAATGAGACAAATATTTTATTCTGTTGACTTTTTTCTGCTCAGGACCTCTCCCTGTGTCACGTGAGTGTTGCTGAGAAGCTATAACTTTTTTCAACAGTGTTGACTTAGAGAGTTAATCCTCTGCTACCCCTTCACAATAATATATGTGAGATGAATCTTCTTGAACCAGTGTTTCTCAAAAAGAGGCTGTGAAGTGTGGTTTAAGCACATGTACATTGTGCTGTGTATTGTCCTAATATAGAATGCAATTCAGCATATTTTCTTCTTAATAACTCACATTTTTGCTGAGACATTAGGAAGCAATGGAAGCAGAGAGCATTGGATGAAAAACACCCGAAGTTTGCATCCAGAGTATTGAAAGGTAGTGGAGAGGCAGACTACATTTTAGATGCAGGTAACAGGCAGGTGAGGGTGAGTATGAACTGGTGTTGGTGGAATTCCTATGTTTGAGAATGTTCACATAAACTCACAGAGACCAGTCTGAAAAAAAAATCAGATAGCTGAGATACTAGGCTCTGACATGTTTTCTTTTCAGTGTCTCACTAGGTTTCATTGATCCTTTTCTGGTTAATGATTGCTCCTAAGTTGTGTCTAGCCATTCTGTTTTGATAATATCACCTATGCTTGTCATTCCTCCACCTCTTCTTTGCTTGTTCTCCTTTCTATTACTCTCCCTTTTACAGGTAGAGTTGACAGAGGAATCTGCCTTTGATCTTGTTTTAGTTTGCTTTCGGTTGTAACAATAAACAGCATAACCAAAAGCAACTTGGGGAGGGAAAATTCAGGTGACAGTTAATCATCAAGAGAAGCCAAGACAGCAGCTCAAGGCAGGAACCTGGAAACAGGAACTGAAGTAGAGACCACTGAGGAACACTGCTTACTGGCCTTCTCCCTCTGGCTTGCGCAGCTTAGTTTATTATACAACCCAGGACCACCTGCATAGGGTTGGCACTTCCCACATTGGGTAGAGCCTTCCTATGTCATTCAGAAAACAAGAAAGTGCTCCCACAGACATGCGCACAGCAATCAGATCAGAGATAGTCGCTCAGCTGAGGTTCTGTCTTCCCATGTATGTCTATCATGTTGACAGAAACTAACCAGCATAGGTCATTTGTAGACTTTCTCTGCTGTGCACCCATAGGTTATATCATCTGCCTGTGTGATTTCAGGTGGCTTTGTGCTGATTATCATATTTGTAGGACTTGTTTTAAGTGGTTTCATGTTCACTGGATCAACTGCAGCCCCTGTGCATTCATGAATGAGTTCACCATATACCAACTCTAGCACAGCTGAACTCCCTTCATCCAAAATTAAATATGCCCTACTTCTTACATGCATGGTTTGAAATTGTATGATTATTCATATTGGTTTATAATCTAAAACTCTCTATGCTAGTCTTAAACTTCTCTTCTTCCTACTTCCACCACGTTACTAAAGAAAACATCAGGTCTGCCTCCATATTTCAATCAGCAGTACCTTGTTCATTCTTTGCCCTATTCCTCTTTTCTTTCTGTTTTCTTTTTTTTTTTCTATTCAGTGTTATAGAATTGTATTCCTTTCCCTCTTCTTTTCTGGTAGATGTTAACTGTACCTGTTCCAGGGATTCAAGAGGGCAATTTCATTCTTAAATCTCTCACACTAGAGATGGTTCTTAACTCTATTTGAAAATGTTTCCTGTCTTCCTCCCTAAAATAACAATAACACAGGGACTAATACCAGCAACAGTCTTGATCATCTTCCCGTTCCACATTAAATTTTGTTGTCCTTCTCTCTGCTCCTCCTTAGTTCCCTTTTAGTCCCTTGCTTACAGTGAAAAGCCAGTATGTTTTCTGCTGTGTGTGATTTTATGTATGATTGACACTTGATAATCACCTTTTCTTCTTTTTTGGTAAAGAAATGAAGAGATGTCAGTGACAAAGCTTCCACAGGTAATGTATGCAGTTGGAACAGAGAAATATTACCTTGTTTGTAGCATTATTCAAAGAGCTGTCAAAAGCAAATTGAGCTTCCACGCCCTACTCATGTCCTAAATGTTCAGTTTCAGTGAAATGGATGGAGAAAAGAACTGCAGAGTATCCATAATTGTGGTTTCTATTTATTCCCAACATCTTCAATCTTATCTATTGTTTTCCCATTCAGTCCCATGACAGTGGTAAAGTGACTTCTATCAGAATCATCGATGGGGAAAAATGGAAACACTATATACAGTCTTCATAAAAAGGCACACAGCTTTAACTTAACTGTAACATAGGAAAGGAGAGTCGGTGAGTCGTGGGTGCACTTTCAACCTGCTCCTCTATCTCCATCTTAGTCAGTGCCACACATCCACTTCTTTGGAATCAAGTTACTCTTCACTCACTAAGGTTAAAAAACAAACCAAAACAAACCAATCAAGATAGCAAAATTATAATAAGGAAAGATTCATCCTGGTATTTTCTCCAAACTACAAGTTTCTTTCCTTTTTCAGTATCTATAATTTGTCTTCTGAGAATAGAGGAAATAGTCTTAGTATAAACCACTTAATAATCAGAATGCATTAGTTCTATTTTTTCTATACTGCAAGAAAGAGGGCAATTTTGATTTGCATGAGGTTTCATGAGATGTCAAGCCCATTTGACTAAGAATTTTTGTTGAAATGTGCTATTTTATAGGATGATATGATGTTCTCCTTTTGATCGGAATATATATGATGATGTAAGAGTTAAATTTAAAATAAGGAATATATTTTAAAACTGAATATTAAGGTGGTAATATGGATGGCATATGGATTCAACAAAAATCTTCAAGATGAGATAGGAAAACACTGACTAAGTGGGACAAGTCTGACCACTGTGGCCTAACTTCCTTGACTGTGAATTCTAGCTGGAGGCTCAACAAAAACAATTACAAAATCTTAGTAATTATTCTGTATTTTTCTCCAGCAATTATTTTTTTTCTGCTCTTTAGTTTCCTTAACCAAGTTCTTATAAACAGAAAAATCACACCTGCCTCCATTGTAGTTCTTAGCACTTAGCTTCCAGCAAAGAATCCAATTAAAGCAGAGGTATACTGTGCATGGGATTCCTCCTTTCAAACCCGTGTGTTGCTCATGAGAACTGGGTCTAGTGCCATGTTGCCTACTGTGCACACAGCCACACTAATGTCACTTTCCCTATCATGGAGAGGAGAGTGAGCCCAGGAAGAACTTTCTCCAGAATTCCTCTTTGGATACATCCAATTTAGAGTTTGCCAAGTAGAAATACTAGCAAAAGATTTGTAAGGCCAAGATTCTTCTCCATATGCATACATGTAATATTTATATTTACATATGTATACACATACATGCAACAGGTCTAATCAAAGAAGAAAGAGGCCACCAGTTTTGAGAGGGAATTGGGGGACTATGGGAAGAGGTGAGAAAGAGGGACATGAGAGTAGGTGCAGGAAGGAAAGGGGGTGGTTTAATTAATTAATCAGTTAAATGTTAAAAAATTAAGAATTATGAACACCTAAAAATTTTACCTGGTATCCTGTCCTCTTACAACTGTTTCTCTATAGTAACTGCTTATTATTTAAGCACTAGGACACAGTCCACTTTTCAGAAAACATGACGTGTCTCATCTGTCCATATTAGAGATTATCTTTCTCCTTCCCCCACCTTATGCTTTGCAAAGTTACTTCACTTCTTTCCTTCCTTTCTTCTTCTCTTTCTCCCTTGCTCCTTTGCCTCTTCTGTGTTTGTCTTTATGTTGCGTCTTTCCTCTTCTCTTTCCCACCAATGCTCCTTCCTTCCCCTTTCCTTCCTCCTTCCCTTCCTCCTCCTTCCCTTCCTCCCTCCCTCCCTTCCTGTTTTCTCATTTTCCTTCTGCAAACACCTATGGAGCCTACTGAGCACTGATATTGTTTACTTAATAATCATTTATATACAATTACCTACCCCAAAGTCATCAGCATGAAATGCTAGTTGATTATTGTACTCATGCTTTCTGTCAAGCATTTGGGGCAGGACACTGAAAGACTAACTTGTGCCTCTCGTAGTTATCAAAGCCACTTCTGAGATGACTGAGATGTTTAAACAATCTGGAGACTTCCTTGCTTATACATCCTATCTCTGAAACACTGCTATGTGTTCAAATTATCAGATAGAGGACAGGGAAGATATAAGCAAAATGACTTGATTTCACGATGAGGAAAAGTTAAAGAATTTTAGAACCATGTTAAAAATTACCAAATCTAAAGAAGATCTATGTATGAAAAGGATAAATAGGCTCTAAGAAAATGGCTCAATGAATAAAATGTTTATTAGGCAAGTATGGGTACCTGAATTTGAATACTTCTACCCACATAAAAGTCAAGCATCAGAGTTCACTGTAAATTAGTGCTGTTTGGCAGAAACAGAAAGTTCTTAGGGGTTTCTGGTCAATGACTCAGCAAGTTCCAGATTTAGTGAGAGCCCTTGTCTCAATGCCCTTTATAAAGTTTCTGCTACCATGAACTAGTGACACTTTAACTTTTGCAACAAGTTAGTTATTCTCAAACTGATCATATCTAAACTTGTACTGTGTGGATGGCTGCAGCACTGAATATCCTATTCCTGGATACTATGAATCCAAGATTGAGGAGTTGACAGTTGATGAAGCTGCAAGGCCAGTGTAGTTAACTATTGATGAAGATTCCATGACTCTCTTGCAGCTACTTGCCAGCACAGATATACTTTTGCTTTACAGTTTGGGAGAAAGTTTCTTCTTATTTTATATCTGAATTTTTGTCTGCATGAATGAATGTGCATTATGTGCATGACTGGTACCTGTGGAGACCAGAAGAGTGTTATCAACTCCCCTAGAATGGAGTTACACTAGGTTGTGAGCTTCCATGTGGGTGCCATGAATCAAATCTGGATCCTTTACAAAAGAATTACAGTATTTCACAAAATGCCTTATACCTACTAGGATTTTCACAAAAATCAATTGAGTTGGGTTTCCATCACGAAAAATAACAATTTTTTCAATCTTTCATGAGAAGAGCTCCACTCTCAGTTTTATAGACTGTTAAACAGTACTGTACACATATTATAAATAGTGTATCTCAGATGTTTTACAGTTTATTGCAAATTCAGTTCAGCACGTGTACTGAACTCTTTTATGATGATAATTGTGAGCCTGATAGACATGGATCCTGCTATCCTCCAACAGATGACATGGAGGGCGGTGCAAATAATAGAGCATGTAATTATTTTCTATTAAGTTAATCCAGTTCAGTAGGAAGAAATGTGATGTGGCCACTGGCCTGAACATAGAAAGGAAATGTGTCCAGAAATAGATGGCTTCACGGCTAGGGCTGGGAGGAGACAAAGGAGTCAGCCATGTGAAGTGAAAAATGAAAACACAGTGTTCTAGACAGTGCTGAATGACTTTTCTCATTAATAAAATGGAGGTGAGGACTCATGAAGCTATTGAGTTCTGTAAGGAACTTGGAAAAGAGTATGCAGTAACAAGAAATAAGATCTAAGAAGGACCCAAGATAAATTTAAAACCTTCAAATACGATTAACCTTCATGTTGAGATAAGTGGAGATTCGCTGATGGACTATAAGCAGTGAGCTGTCTAATGCAATTATGTTTAGACACAGAATAAATTGTGAAAGAGGCAATTTGTAGAGATGTTAAAAGGCTGAGAAGTGGCCTAAATTTTATAAGCAACAGTGAAGACATAGAAAACCAGATTAGTTAAAAACATAGTCCCAGGGTCAAGAGAACTTGCTGACTGAATTTGTGGTGTGAGAAAGTAAAGAAGCAGGAGTAGTAGATTTCAGAATTGGCCCACTGCATGTATGATGGTATCATTCATTCATAACCATCCTGGAAGAATAAGAGTCCCAGAAAAAGGAAAGGAATTCTAGGGGAATGGTTGACAAAATACTGAAATCACAAAAGTGTTTATGTTTTCATGCCTAAAATAGACTTTGCAGATACAATTAAATCATTCTGTAGAAAATATATTCAACAAGAAAGAATGTCTTAGAGAATCTGCATACAATCATAGATGAGGATTCTGGAAGGGAAGAGTGTGAGGATATTGAGTAGCACAAAAAGGAGATATGACAGATAAACAGACGACAAACAAATGCTCAAGTGAACTGAGAAAAAAAATCTAAAGAGTGGAAGAATCAAGCAAGAAAACAGTTCTTGGTTTTAGCATTATCAACCTTCAGAATCATGCCATAATAAATACATTTCCAATATTCTAAGCTTTAACATTTGTAATTTTTACCATAACATTATAAAAATAACACAGGTATGATGTGTTTTAAGCTCTATGGGACATAGGTCAAAGGTCTGGTAGGCTGTTGCACACATAGGTGTCAAGCTCAAGAAGGTGGGCTGATGACTTAGAGTGAAGCATTGTTAACAGAGAAGGGCATCAGATGCCAGGATGTTGGATGACGATGTGAAACGAAGTGCTCCTTATGCGGAACTCAGGGGAATCCAACCATCCAGAAGTTGACATTAATCAATTGAACTACCAAGTAGCCCTCAGAAGAAAAGGAGAAAGAGAGTGAGAGGCAGGAAAGCATAGGTAAAATGTATCGTAACTATATGGGTTTGTTCATAGCATCAAATGTTACTAGGAGAAATTAACTAAAATGAGTTCAGGTGAAATAAACATGCAGATATGCCAATAGAAATGGAAGGCATTGTAGAGGGAGAATTTAAAGGGAAATAGAAAAGATATGTTGTGATCTGTTGGTTTGTAGGAAGGCGTACTGAGTAGAACTGGAGAGGCAAAGATCACTCCTGAGACCACAGACCATTGCCTTTTTACTGGGATGGGACTAAAAATATGAATAATAATAAATGAGTAAAGAATAATACCTTAAAACTAAAGAACAATAATTCCTCATTCTCATCTTTCAAAATCCTTATGATGGCTTCTGTTTGGGTAAAGTTGAATGCATAGAATAATGCATAACTAGTTTATAGAGGCTTCTAATTTAAGTATGCAAAGAAAAGTATGCTACATTATAAACGCAATGACTACTGGTCTGGTGGTTGTGACAAAATATCTGAGAAAAGCAACTAAAGGGAGGGTTTGTTTTGACTCACAGTTTGAGGGTGAAGTTCTTCCTCATGGAGAAGTTACAGGGTCAGGAGCCTGAGGCAGCTGATTGCATCGCATCTACAGTCAGGGAGCATAATGAGATGAATGATGATACTCAGCTGCCTCTCTCCTTTCTATTCGACCCCAGACCATGGGGTGCTACTGGCACAGTCAAAGTGGGTATTCCCTCCTCAATTATCTATTTTAGAAACTATGTCGTAGACAACCCTAGGGTGCTGTTTCTACGATGGTTCTAAATTCCATAAAGTTGATAAGCAAGATTAACCATCAGCACAGGGAAAGAAAATTGGAGAAGTAATGGAAATAAAGTTCTTAAATCAATGGAATACTTTAAAATGACATGATTCTATTCTAGATGAGGTCAATCATGCTATGCAAAATCATAACACAGCACACAAACTTGTACTTACATGTATATGCAAACATATACACACAGAATATAAATCAGAAGCCAAACACAAAAGGGTTCACTAACCTTAACAGGAAAACAGACCTTAAACAATAATATAATTCTGAGTGAACTAAATGATAAGAGTTTTATACTTACGGCAAATGTCCTGTTCTAGAAAAATCAAGATCGGTAAGTTCTTCATCAAATATACATCAGCTCCTCTCTATGTACCAGGAAGTTTGCCAAATTAAAAAAGGTAAAACACCAAAAATAGAGGTTATGAGTGCCTCCATGTTTATCATTTAGCTTCCACTGAAATTACGATTGAGGATAATCTTCACCACAATCTAGTTGTATGAGGAAATATTTTAAAATTGATTTAAATGATGCTACAAGGAAACACAAATACACACATACACAAACATTTTAGATTACACAAAAGATAACTAGATGCCTAAAATACAGATAATTTTGCTTACATGCAAAAAGCTGAGAAAATGTGTTCATCTACCCGTCAAGATATTTATATAGACAAATAACTATTAGTATGTAGATATGTATGTAGGAAACCACATATGACCTCTATTCATACAGTAGAAATTGGGTAGCTAATTTTTCTAATACAAACTTAACCTTTTATAAAAATTGCATTTAATCCATCCACATATTATACAAAGGAGAAACTAACCTGTAAAATAGACTGTCAAGGACCAGAGAGTAAATTGGTTTGTTCTGTAATTCCAGTAAAGTGCACTTGGGAGAAATGAAATGAAAGCATTTAGGAAGGTGGATGATAATGGGGGGATGTTGGCAGCATGATCGGGAAAGCATTGAAGCGTAGCTAAAGAGAAGATTCAGCTGCTCTCTAGCATGAAAAAATAGATAGTCATCAAAAGTTGAGTTTTTAGGTCCTGGAAAAGGATTCACTGAATCTGAAAAATATAGTTGCAATGTGTAAATAGGTGAATTTTAATAATAACAATCAATTGAAGAGAATTAAAATCATCATTTGGATGGCCAACCAAAACTGTGAGAAAATATAGTTCACAGAATTTAGCGATTTTCAGGTATTGGGTTGAAGTTCACATTATGAATTAGAAATAAACACAAAATAAAACAAACTCATTTAAAGGCAAAAATGAGTATATATATATATATCTCCATATAGCAGTATAATTGTAGCCAGAAGTTTTCTTCAGTCCCGCAGAATCTCTCCCACGTAAGTCCCATAGCCGCTTGATCCCAAATAAATACACACAGGCTTAATATTATTTTTAAACTATGGCCATGGTAGGCTTCTTGTTAGCTAGCTCTTAAATTAATCCATTTCTATACATCTATTCTTTGCCACGTGGCTTGTGGCTTACCAGTAATTTTACATCTTGCTTCTCCTGGCGGCGTCTAGCAGCATCTGCTCTGCTCTTTCTCCTTCCTCCCTCTCTAGTTAGAATGTCCCACCTAATCTTATTCTGCCTCACCATTGGGCAAGCAGCTTTATTTATCAACCAATCAGAGGAACACATATTCACAGCATACAGAACGACATCACCCATCATATAATTCTACAGAAGTTAATCATATCTTTTAACTCTTAAAAACACTGTAAATATAATAAGACCCTTATGACTAACATTATAACATTAGAATATTTAAAGGAAATCTTTTTAATGTTTTATAAATCCTTACAAAAATATTCTTGTGACTGACCTCATGGTGCTAGTACTGCGAAATATTTTGTTCAGCCAATAATTCCAACTAAAATTTATTTTGTGAATTTTTAAAGTAACTTAGGTGAAAGCTATCTCTAAACTTAAAGTTTTTAGGAAGACAGAAAAACATTTCTGTCATGTTAGTCTTGATGCTCTCAACAATGGCCTTTTGCACAGGAAGAGGAAATGAGCAGGTGTCAGGAGTGCTATAATCAGATATGGTTTTTGAAGAAAAAAACGAAAAACAAAAGCCATTGTCCCTGAGAAATAATGACCACAAGCCCTGACTGGGCTCATGCCTGGAAGGGAGACTTCAGATAATGAGCTGTAATCCAGGAGTACCTGCTCAGTTGTGTCAATGAGGTAGGTGACAAGATCGCCTTTAGCCTACTTGAATGTAAGTTCTGTACTTTAAACTAGGTCAGATATATTATTTCAATTTAAAATAAGAAGCCCTCAAGCTGGCACTATTCTGGAACAGGGCTTTTTGGAAATACTTGGCATGTAGACATGTTTCTCATGGCTTGTGTAATGCTTTGGTAATGGTCAGCCTTGACCTCCATTACCCACCACTATCCAGTGGCTCACAGTCAAGCATCATCCCCAGTTCCTCCCTAAGAGCATCTGAGTGCTGCTTATTTTCCTGACACAATAATAAAGGTCATAGTGAGCCACATTCTGGAAGATAGTAATACTTTTTTAATACAAGGAAATATATTTTGTGTGTGTACCAAAGACTCTAAGGTTAAGAGTTGATGTCAAGAGACAAAGGATTTAAACGCTGTAGATAATCACCACTGGATTTAACCTCCCTTGATTATTTTACAGAGCATTTGATGTGCCGCAACTTAATTTTAATCATGTTGTGTCCAGGTGGCAGAATTACAGGTGCCTTCCATTAGTCCTCAGTGTCTTTCTTCTTTACTTTTTCTCTGAACTCGGAATTGCTGAGCTGTTGCTTGGTTCTTCCCTGGAAAACAGTTCTTCCTTACTGGGCTTCTTTTTATCCTTCCTTTTCTTCTTTACAGATGGCTCTTCTTCCATTACCTGTTCTTCCTGCTCTGCAGCATCCCCCTTCATCTCCTTCTGTACTTCAGCTTTAAGTTTAATCTTGGCTTTTTTTCCCTTTCTTTTCAGTAATTTCATCCTCTTTATTTACCTCTTCTATTTTGAATTTTTTTAGAACAAGTTGGAAGTGTAGAGTCAGCAGAGGGATCATAAGTCTTCACTTTTGTGTTTTTACTTTTCTTCTTTTGCTAATGCCTTTCCTGTTGAGCTTATTTTTCTTATAAAAATGTTGAATGCTTCATGAATTTGTGTGTCATCCTTGTGCCAGGGCCATGCTAATCTTCACTGTATCGTTCCAATTTTAGTATATGTGCTGCTGAAGTGAGCACATAAGTAATATTATAAATCCATTCTATTTCAGCAAGCATTAAAACATGAATAATATAATAGAAGATATATATTTTAAAATGCTACTTGCTGTTATCTCACATTTCCACTACAGACTGGAATAGTTTATTCCTTATTATTTAAATGCAAGGCTAAGTTAATCAGAATTTTTTTCTAAGTTTTTATTCACACTAAATTTACCACATATTTTTGCTTTTAAGTAATTTTTTTAATCTGTGCCAAAAAGAAATACTTTCCTCATATGTGAAAAGTTATGATGCTCTAGACTCATTTGGATGCTCTTTTTTGCTTTACTAAATGACCTAAAAATGGGAAGATCCATAGTGTCAAAAATAAATTAGAAGCTAGTTCACAAAATGAAACCCTTAAGGAATTGATGTCTTAAAGTAGAAGTGTATCTATGAATCGCCATAATAGCCAGCATGGCATCATAACCCTACGTATGCAGTAGTGGTATGCCTACCTTGGCAGTAACCAATAACTCTCTAAATAAATTTAAGCCCTGATCAACATGCAAAAAAAAAAAAAAAAAAAAAGACACCTGTTACTGGAGACCTGACCAACTACACAGGGCTAGAGGAGAATCTCCAACCACTGCTTTACTAAGCCACCATAATCCCTAACTACACTCTGAATATTTGTCTTTACCCCAAGTGTGTAAGGAGTGTGTGTGAGAACCAAGTGTTGTTTTCCCTCTTCATCAAGGACACTTTGTAACAGACAGAGACCATTGTGAAAAAAAAAAAACACAAAAAATCAAAACACAGAGTTTTACTGCCTAGTCCCACTTGAAAAATTTACAATATAACTCCCACATCTATGGTTCAGAGATTGCTGGAGGAGAAGAGACAAAAAGATTTTAAAATCCAGAGAAACAAGGAGTTTGCTGTGAGATTGTGTCTTCTAGGAGTGTTAGAAGATATATCCATAAAGTCTCATCAACATGACTGCCAAAGCATGAGCTGAACAAGGACTACAATAGATAAGCCATATTGTGCAGGAGAAAGCATCAACCCTCAACACAAAGGACTACAGGCAACTAAGGGATGCTACCAGGAGAAATAGTTTTCCCTAGGAAAGAGAACACCAATTGGTTATCCAGTACAAAATGGTCAGCCCTAGAAACATACATACAGGTAACATTACACAGACTGAGCAGTATGTACTTATGTACTTAGGGGTGTGTGTGTAGGCATATGTATTTTTTTTTTGTGTGTGTGTGTGTGTGTGTGTGTGTGTGTGTGTAAATGATTAATTTGAAAAGGCCATGAATTAGGAAGAGAGCAAGGAGAGTTATATTGGGAGTGAAAGAGAAATGGGAAAGGGAAGTGATGTAATATATATATATATATATAATCTCCAAAAATAAAATAAATACTTTAAAAGAGAAAGAAGTGTCACTTAAAAATAGATTTTTAGATAATCTGTCTTCTAGGTAGAAGCATTTGAATTCTATAGTGTCATTTCCTTTTTTTTCTGTGAAATTTATTGCACTTTGTTTAAATTTGTCCTCACTTTCAATTAACTGCTTAAGAACAACACATTCACTTACTTGTACTTAAATAGAGGTCTACTTCTGTTCCTCTTTTGCTCAACAACAAAACCCCAAAGTTACACTTTAGCAATATTTAACAGTTGTAGGCATTTATCGGTTTCTCATCATTTTTCTGGATAATCTTTTAGTGCACTGTGACTATGGGTGTGACCAAAAAATTGATATATTTAAGAAGTGCAAAATGACAAAAAATCAAGAGTATCAGTGCAGTGACTTCTGTACAAGATCTGGACTTACTGGGTGATTACTGTAAAGATAGTTATAGTGTTAATAACACAACGTACCTTGGAAATGCATGTCATCAGATTTAGTCAAGCATTTTTAAATATATTCACCAGGATATAAAAACAAGATGCTTTCTTTGATCTAAAGTTGTGAAAGGTGTTCTGGCATCTTGTCTCAGCATTTAAAACAGCAGGGTTAACTAGAGGCTGAACAAAAATATTTCATAATTTCCCCCCACACAGTTTCCACCAGGGCACTATCAAAGCCATATTTGACACTGTTATCACTCCTGTAAAGAGTCACTGCAAAGGGACAGAAATCCTTTCATAAATGCCCAGTGACTCCCAGTTTAACCCTTTGTCAAGTGGGCCTCTGTTATATAATGCGATTGAATCGTATCAAACATAGTAAAGAATCCATAGGAAGACTTACCAGCTTGTAAATTCAAATAGCTGGTGAAATTTATTCTCATTTGCTTTTGATGGAAAGCTGGGGAGATCTAGAGGAAGTTGCCTGGTGTGTTATTAATTCTCTACATCATTATTGTGATGCCAACACTATTTATCCCATTTTTAATTCTCTAGGTCCTTGTTCTGTCTGTGACAGCTGTTATGACTGCTGGGGCCACTTTTCTTTATCTCTTTTCCATGACTAAAAGGGCAGGAAGCAGCTGTTGTTCTTTCTAAGGCTGAAGAAGGGATCAGTTTTCAGAGGCACTGAAATGGCTCCAAAAGTATCTCTCCTTGAGGAAATGAGAGCATTTTTGTTCAAAGAGCTGAGAACTTGCTGGATGCAGTGTCTTAAACTGCAATCCCAGCACAATGCAAGCTCATGTTAGAGCCTAGCTTAAGCTACATAACAAGACTCTACACCCTACACAAAAATAAATGAATAATAAAATATAAAAACTCACTACCTTCTTGAGTGAGTCAGTAATGACCCATTTCTCAAGTGAATATATTGCTTATTGCTTAAAGCCAAACACATGATCTAAATGGGCATGCTTTGGCAATAGTGTTTGCTCCCCATAATTCTGGAGGCACCAATGTTCCTTTGTGCTCTGTCTTATCACTTTCCTGCACATACATTATACATGTCTACACACACTTAAAGAATGTGAACGATCACTTGCAAAGAAGTATGATGGATCAAGTTACCAGATGACATTTTTGTACCAAGAATAATAAATTTTCTTCCATTTCCAATATAAATCAGCCTTTTCTCAATATAAGTGAAATTTCATGCTTTGTACCATTTTATACTATTGATTTCCAGAGCCTCATCTCTCTTTTCTTGAGGGACACTCCACCACATCAATTGCAAACTGTCAACAGAGTTTTCAAAATATTGCATTTTTTCATTAAATATATCATACAGAAACATCAGCTTGGGAAAATAATAGAGACTGTGGATTTCTCACCACAGTTAATGTGAACATGCTAGATTAAAATGACTGTAATGAAATATATGTCTTCTCAATAATAATTTTTGCATTGGATGACTATAATTCCTATTTTTCAGAAAAGTTGCATTTAATATTTATTTTGTCAAAACAAATATTCAAAGTTTTGCAGAGCTTTTTTTACAGTGCATCCCATCATTACTTCCAGAATATTTTGAACCTCACCCATTAGGTCTCTTTACACATGGCTTTCTTTATGCCATAAGTCATTGTTGAAATAAATCGTATCCTCATACTGAGGCTGAGTGAACTAAACCTCATAATATTATGTACCTTGCTCATGGGAACATATACTCTGTAAAGAGCAGGACTGGAATGTACATCTAGATTTCCACCTAAACATAGTGGTTTTCTATTTCATATTTTAGATTTTTTGTTCTTCTAATGGGGTTTTTAATGATTATGAAAGGAAATTAGAAGAATGGATTTTTTTTTGTTGAGGTCTCAGTCTTAAAATTAATTTTTATATTTTTGGAACAATACAAAAAGTTAAATGCATTATTTTAAGATTTCAATATTCCTAGAAACAAACCTACAAATCTGTAGCCAGCTCACTTTTTCACAAAGGTAATAAGAATATGCAATTCTTGGTGTTAGGGATGCTGACTATTTACAGTCAGAACAATGAGGCTAAAGAACCTATTTTCCATAGTAAATATTACTTTAAAGTATTTTAAAGAATTAAATGTAAGACCTTGAACTATGATGCTTTCAGAAGATAAGGAAAATGCTTTGGGGCATTATAATTGGTAAAGATTCAGGACTTTTAAGTAAGACTCTAAAATAATATAAAACCTTTATAATGCTGCAATCCTTTAATACAGTTTCTTATGTTGCAGTGACCCCCCAACCATAAAATTATTTTGTGCTATTTCATAACTATAATTTTGCTATTGTTATAAATTGTAAATATCTGATATGCAACCTCCAAAAGGGGTCAAGACCCACAACTCCAAGATCACAGCAAACAAAAGCAAAAATAGACAAGTGAGATTACATAAAACCAAGTTTCTACATGTCAAAGGAGATGATAGAGTGCAATATTTCCAATAGATGAGAGAAAATAATGAATTGATATTCAAAATATGTAAAGAACTCTTATTCTTAGAGACCCAAGTGAAAAATGGAAAAAAGATTTAAATAAACATTTCTTTTCTTTTCTTTTCTTTTTTTTTTTTTTTTTTTTTTTTTTGGTTTGTCGAGACAGGGTTTCTCTGTGTAGTTTTGGTGCCTGTCCTGGATCTCACTCTGTAGACCAGGCTGACCTTGAACTCACAGAGATCCGCCTGGCTCTGCCTCCCGAGTGCTGGGATTAAAGGCTTGCACCACCACTGCCCAGCCTTAAATAAACATTTCTTAAAACTAGATATACAGATGACCCACAAAATATTAAAATCTATGAAATATCACTAACCATAAGGGAAATGTGAATCAGGGTCATGATAAAATATTATCTCATCACGTGAAGCATGAATCTTATCAGAGAAGCAAAAGATAGAAGTTGCTATAAGGATACAGAGAAATAGAGACCCTGGCCTAATGTTGGTGAGACTATACATTAGTTGGATGTTTATAGAAAACATACATAAAGAATCACTAATCCTATTAATGATATAGATTTTAAGTATATCTCAGACATTGTAGTACATATCTGTGCTACATTCCCTGTAGCAGTATTTATAATACTAAGAAATGGAAACCATAGTGTCCATCAGCTAGTGAATGAATAAAGAAACACATGCATGTTCACTGGGGACTCCTCACTATTTCTTTCACCATTCATGAGTGACAATACGTGACACAAGCTCTATGAAACGAAATTCTTCTGGATTTCTTCTTAGGTCAGGAGATCACTTTGTGAATTCCAGTGAAGTCATATATTCAAAGAGAAATCCATATGAAAAAACTAGGGCAAGAAATTAAAATAATTTTGGTGAACCAATAACATGTGTCTATGTATAGAGTACATAAGGTACATGCAAAGAAGTTCTGATCAGTTCTTTGCTTCAGGGTGTGGTCTCCTCACTCCATGGAGCCGTGTTGGTGTTTTTTTTTTTTAATTTACGTTTTATAAAATCTTTATTGACAAATAATTTACATAGTATATAATTTGCCTGTTTGCACAGTTTGACAGACTTTAGTGTAGCATCCTGATAGGCCCATGACACTATTACCACTTTCTATTTTAGAACATCTTAGTATGGTGGTTTCTCAGAAAATTGGGAACCAATCTACCTCAAGACCCAGCCATACCACTCTTGGGCATATACCCAAGGAATGCTCAATCATACCACAAAGATACATGCTCAACTATGTTCATAGCAGCATTATTTGTAATAGCCAGAACCTGGAAACAACCTAGATGCCCTTCAACTGAAGAATGGTGTTTCTACTTTACAAGTTCATTCCTCTTCTCTTCTCTTCTCTTCTCTTCTCTTCTCTTCTCTTCTCTTCTCTTCTCTTCTCTTCTCTCTCTTCTCTCCTCTCCCCTCCCCTCCCCTCCCCTCCCCTCCCCTCCTCTCTTCTCCTCTCCCCTCCCCTCCCCTCCCCTCCCCTCCCCTCCTCTCCTCTCTTCTCTTCCCTTCTCTTTCTCTCCCCTCCACACCCCACTCTTCTCCTGCCCTCCCCTCTCTTCTCTTCCTCTTCTTCTACAACCACCTTTTCAAATTTATTTGAATATACTTCCCTGGAAGTGATCATCAAGAAGAAAGATGAACTATCTTAACAATAAACATCCCAACAGCCAGACAAGATGCCAAATTTCTTAGTTAGTTGTTGAGAGTCTTAGGAAATAAGTTAAAAACATTACTATGTTTTCTTAGGAAGAAAACTTCTCTCAGTCAGTGTAAGAGAATCAAAGATGATAGGAATGAGAGTGGGGGATGAAAGAAGAAAAGTCAGGTATAATATAGTCTTGAGATTCTGGATGGCTCAGTATGTCTAAGTACAAGTTTGTAGGGTAATCATTTTTTTGAATTTCAGTGAATTCAAGATATTCTAAGAAAAGCACATATTAAAAATGGCACAGGAAATTAAAATAATTTGGGTAAGCCAATAATGTGTGTCTATGTATGCGTGTTCTCTAAAAAATAAATGAAAACTCTGAAAAGAACTTGCCAATTCCAGTTCTGCTCAAATGACCATGCATGAAGACTTTGACCTCACCATAACTTGTGCTGTTTCTCATCAAGGTCTCCTTATCTTTAACCCAACTGCAGTAGTAATGCCAGGAATTTCTTCATAATACAAAAATGCAGAATTTAACAGTTGTTTACTGCCTATGAAAGATTTTACTTTGCAGGCTCTCAGCCCACAATGAGTTTTGGTTGTAGGTAAATCCTCTTAAGAGAAAAACAAAATAGAAACTTTCTTCCATTATTATTTAGTGAAATTAATTGTTTCTCCAGGGTGATACAACAGATTTATGTATCTTGTCTTTTTCCACTGATATATTGCTACAAACTTCTTGGTGGACTCTGTATTAAAATTTATAGCCTTAATGCAGTTTTAAAAATCCCAGACTAAAAAGCATTGCAGTGAGCAACAATGCTCATTTATTCTCAGAATTTTATTTCAGAGAAAGACCGTAGTCTCAGTAGAGAAAAATGTGCTAGTCATTAGGGTTTAGCATGCTGCCAGCTCTATCTTTTTGGTTTTAAAAATCATGTTTTAGTTGCAGTGATTCTTTCTTTCAGAATCAAGAACTGAGTATCTCAAATATGTGAAGGTTTTCTTTGTGTTGTCCATTACTAAGTGACTCAGGGGTCCACATTAAGCAAGACATGGCAAAGTGCTCTATGGACATTTGAAGCACCCCACCTCACTTGCTCTTATGAATGAAGCTTTTCAAATGACATTGGCTAAATATGGAGGTTAAAGAGGGAGGGGAGAGATGGAGCTGTTTTAAATATTCTTTGTTTTCTAAGTTGTAGTTCTGAAGTGATCATCCTTTTAAATCAGTTAAAATATTTCAACATTCTAAGTAAAGCTGAATTTTTAGTTTTCCATTCCTGTTTGCTTTTTTGAATATTTTACCACTTCATTGTTTAAGTCAGAGTATGGATTTAAAGAAGGGCATTGCTTTGACATAAATTACAGCATGCTAGAATGCTTAATCTCCTTGGTCACATTTTATTGCTGTCCTGCATAAATAACACATAATAATTTTGTTTTATTAATAAAGCTATCCATCTTTATTGCACTGTGCTTGTTAATGAAGATTGAAAATGAAGGTACCTAACAATAAATTAGAAGTGTTTAAACAACTGAAATAAATGATTCAAGTTTTACATATTAGATTTTCTTTTATTGGATACATTTACATATAGAGTTTAAAATCCTTGGGTATTTTTTGTTGTTTCATGATTACAATCACTTGTGTGTTGGAAATGTTTAGAAATAAATAGTGCCTTCTTTAGGCTAATTATTCATCACATATTAAATTTAGGGCAAAAGTCTGAGTAAGCATGGCTGAAACTCTAGTATTTGATTTTTAGAGGTCAAGAAAACTTCAAACTAAGTTACTAAACAGGGTGAGTGGATTCCCTAAAGACAACCTTTCAAAGAAAGTAGCCAAAACAAGCTTCTGTCAAAATTTACATTTCATTTATCTATTCCAGTTCACCTTTTAACACAAGAAAATGAACTATCTGAAACTGCTGAAATGCCTTCTTTGGCTTCTTGATTTTTTTTATGGATGCCTTTCCTTGGACTCTTATCTCATGACCAGTTCTTCTAGACATACATGTGCAGTGCTGTACCTCTATCAAGACAACTTGTTCCAAGCAGTCTTTCTGACTTCAGCTGAGATGACATTTTCTCTTGAAGTCTAAAGTGGTTTTCTTCCCATGTCCCCCATAGAATACTACTCTTGCCCCCAGTGTAATACCTATCCATATGTTGGATTCTTTACATATTTTCTGGATTCTCCATTATCATGTAGGTTTCTTCAAATCACAGAAGGCGTCTCATTCATTGTGTATCCTTAATTTGCATCATGGGACCAGGCATACAGTAGATATGTCAGACACATAGTAGATACTGAACACAACAAAAGCTAGAGTTATAGTTCTATGAACACAAAATACAGAGGCTGTGAGGAAATGTGCTGTTCTGGTTGTGTAGCAGTTAAGACTAAAAACTAGAGCTGGATGGCAGGGTGCTATGTTCAATCGTGTTGCTTACATGGTGTTTGACCCCAGGCGAGTTTCCTCTGCCTTAAGTCTATAATCTATTACATAGACACCATAAAAGAGTTTTCCCTCATGGAGTTATGAAGTTTTCTTTAAAATGCCAGTACACACAGCCTATGAAAGATTTACTATAACATTTTAAATATTTGATGAATGTCTATTGGAAAGTAAAAATATAGATAGGAAGCTTCAGTAAAGATAATGTTAAGTAAGGAATAAGAGATTTTATAGCTATAATGAGCTAGAATTCAACATTCTAGACCATAATTTATAGGAGGCTGGAGATTAACTGGTCAATTTCTTTGCCTGCTCAGTCTTAGTCCCAGGACATCTAGTTTCATTCATCATCATTACACTAATATTTCTTATACGATTGTCCTTCAGTTCTCGGGATCAGAAAACTGAATGGTTTGGTAGAACTTGGATGCCAAGGCCTTTCAATGAAGTCCCTGAAAGAGGGTCTAGGAAGCTGCATTACAGCACCTCAGATGGTCATGATGCCTAACTTTAAGAGCTACATATGGAGGTTCAGTGCTATGGACATATTTACAGAAGCCCAGATGTATAGGTTAGGTTTGTAAAAGACTGATTCAAAAATGCTTTTCATCTATCTATTGCCCTCAGTCATAATATTTATACGTTTTATGGAATTGCTTGCTGTGCTCACTGTGCTTTCATGTTCTAAAATTGTAGGATATAACCTTTATCCTCAAATATTTTGTGATACAGTTAGTTGAGAGATGAGTGCAAAATACATTTAAATGTTGCATAAAATTTACAATTTTAAGTTTTGGTATTAAATTCAAGTGCACTATACAAGAGAATATGAGACTGCTTCTTTACTCAGAGAGGATATTGCCAAGTGAATTGGCCAAGAAAACTAAGTGAGAGTTGATCAGGAAAGAAAGAATGAGAAAATTATGGAAAATAGTATAAAAATGTGAGTAAAGAAACATAGACCACAGCCAGACATGGTAGTACATGCTACAATTCTATCACTCAGGAGGATGCAAGAAAAACAGAAGTTTAAGATTAGCTTCATCTACAAAGCAAGTTGGTGATCAGCCTAGGCTGTGGAAGAGTACTTCAGGAAAGGCAAGGTATAAATGATATGAATATATAGGACATGAAAGAATTGGTGGAAATAATGAGGCTAGAAACATTAAGGGGAGGTTAGGGTGAGGAAATGAAAAGAGAAGGTTGGGGGAGTTGGTGTGGAAACCTAATATTTTGTGATTTATTAAATTACGTATTTTAAAAAGGAATTTAAATGAAGGTACCCTACATGGATGGATAATAAAGCATCCAGAAGCCACAGGTTTTTGAAGGAAGATCCCAGTGCCAGATGTGGAATAGCTCCCAATGGTTTGTTGATCAAGAAGGCCCTTGAGGCCCCCTATACAACACAAGACCATGCTTCTGCTCTTGGTTAGCCACTAGCATTTGAAGATAAGACCCTGTTGCTGAAGACAACACACACTTTGTTTTCAAGACATAGACAAATCAATATAAAAGTGAAATGGAAGTTTCCTCTCTACAACCTAATTTGTATAGTACTATAAAATGGTATACAGGCTTGAAGGGCAGCAAACTCATCAATAGTTTTATCTACCTAGGAATTCTGTGAGTATAATAGCATCCTGCCAGGCAAGGTATACCTACAGCTTCAATAATGGAAGCTCAGAAAGTTAAATAAAGCCTCTCCTGAAAGTTATATAAGTAGTTAGCAGTTACTTGGAGATAGGAACGGTCTACAAGTTTGACAGGAAGCTTCAGGCATGCAGCTTTTATGTGGAATCATCCATATTATGGGTAGTCCATTGATGAAGATGTCTCTGAGTTACCCATGTGCCAGCAATAACACTAATGAACCCATTGGTTCACTAAAGCTAGGCTTGACTATAGTTACTTCTTCGTTCTGTCTTTGGTGCTTTCCTTTGTGAACATAAGTTTGATCATATCTCCTCAGAGAACTCATACAACAAATTGATCCTGAAACATAGAGTAACAGAACCAATGAATATACTCTGTAATGAGTGATAAGATAAGCAATTGAGCAAAGAGCTTCTGTAGGGCAAATTCAATCTTTGTACTTTCCCCTGTTTGATTCTGTGTGGTATGAATCGTCAATAGGTCTTCCACATGAATAATAGAATATCTCCCAAACATCTGATGCACTAAGTAGTATATTGCAGCCTATAAAAGTAATACACATTAAGCAATATCATAAGCAGGCTGTGGCCCAGGTGCAATGCCTTTCCTGTGGGCAATAATTTGAAATTGAGCCTGAGCTGATGGCTTCAGGAAGAAATTTCCTGTGTAAGAAAGGAATTATAATGGAAAAAATGTATAGATTCTATACTCTTCATTAGCTTCTTATTTGACAAGAATATTAGAAATAAAAAGAGGAGATTTTGCAGTGTTGATTTATTACTTGCATCTGGCAGGACATAAGTTTAAAAAAAAGAAAGTGCTACTTATATCTATCCTAAAGAACCCTCCTTGTTATCAAAACAAAGCAAAAAAAAAAAAAAACCCCAAAACTTAGGACTCATGGAAAGAATTGAATGATTAAGACAATATGAGTGAGATAGAAGCATTGGAAACCTGATGCATAATTACAAAAAATTATTCAGATTTAACACTTAACTATAAAACAAGGAAAAAAATTCATGATTAAGAAAGTACACAAGGTACTGAACAATGGTCCAAGAAGCTATGGTACAGAAAACTATGATAGTTAAGGGATATGCTATATTTGAAGTGTTTGGTAAAATCCTTTAAAGAAGTAATCAAAGCAACTACCAGGGCCTGGTTTGTAATACTGTGGGATATAGAGGTATATGGGGTTAATATGAACGTTGTGCAAGTAGAGAAATGTGTGGTGTTAACTACCAATCCTTCTTTGAAATAAAGGATGCCTAACTGATGGGGATATGAGATAAATTTATCAGTGATTGAATAGCCCGTACAAGTTATTAGGGTTGCTTGGTTCTTCCTGGGTGAGGGACCTGTGAATGTCAGGATCTTTAAGACAATTGATGAAGGACAGACATTATTAATGAAATTGGGTATGGTGAGAGGTGATTTTTGATTCTGGCTCACTGGACCAGATGGGATTGTGTTCACAGGATAGTCAGAACAGTTCATTTCCAAAACAAGAGAATCTCAGTACCGGTAAGGAATTTACTGGTTTTGCTGAGTCCTATGTTGGAATGTCGGCTTTACAATGTAGGAAGGTCTTTGATGGATATGAATGATTTATACTGGCATGCGAATCAGTTTTGTAAAGTGATAAAGCAAATGACATAGTATAAGAGAATGGCAAAATGGATAAAGGCACCTGTCTTGTTTACTCAAATGTGAACTTGTCAAGTGTGTATCAAATGAGAGTTCCTAGAGAAGAAACTAACAGAAAGGCAAATTTTGTGCTAATGAGACTCTGGAAGGCTATAAGCCTGAGCAACATGGGCATAAATGATAGACCAATGAAGGTAGTAAAGATTAAGCTTGTACAATACATAAACAAATATGTCACAGAGTATGCTATGCATATTTATCCCCTACAAGAGAATGTAATGGGGCTAGATAGTTTTATCTAGCAAAAAAATCCTTTCAGAATCCAGAAACATCCAATAGGCCAGCAGAAGTAAACTACAGCATCATCCAGGATACTACCAAACCCAGGGAATCTGCACAGTCACAGCATGTGTTTGGTCCTCATTGGCCCTAGGCAAGACCAAGCAATGTGAGCCTATTAAATGGAGCTCTTCATAGCTGGGAGAATGTGTGGGGGCCCCACAGCAGTGTCTGAGGAATGAGATGGCTTGTGGAGAATGACTGTCGATTAAAGGAAGTTAAATAAAGTAGTGCCTCACATCCATCCTGATGAAAATAAGCACTGCACTTCGAACAGAACAACTTCTGTGAATGGTGAGATCTGTTGAGTCTCTGTTTAACCTTGCTAACTATTGTTGAAAGTGGCTGAATCCCAAGATCAAAATGTCACTTACTTTGAATGGATTGTGGTGGGCCTTAAAAAAGCCTGCCTACCATCTGTAAAAATGATTTCATTATAGAAGATAACTCTTGAGTATTTTGCAAGTTTAAAAGTGTATCTGGAAGCACAGTAGTAACAATAATTTAAGAGTTTGAATTAGACAATTTATGTTAAAAAGGAATAAACTCAGAAGCCATTAGGCTGTTGAATAATATCTTTGTCAATGGAGTATAATGCCCTACGAGTTCTTGGCCAGGGAGACCCATAAGGTTCCACAAAACAATGCAGACCATTAATGCTGCTACTGGTTGTATGCTAAGACTACTTGGTAAGACCTTATTGCTAATGATACCATATTTACATGCTCTAGTTGAAGAACAGGTAGAAATCGGACTGAAAGTGGATTTGAAACTCTCGTCCAATTGGCCAGCCTTCTCAGTCCTGGAAGGTGCTATATAAACTATTAGGGAAGAATTGTCCTCAACTTTCCTGCTTGATCATGGACCCTGTGTACTAACTACTAACATGTCAGGTAAGTTTTGTACCTAATTGTGCAATAGTATCACCAACTTTAGGAGCAAACAGCTGCTTACTGATTGGATTTAAGGCTTTCTTTGCTTGAAGCAACTACTGTTTGGTACCAGAAAGCCAAAGCAAAGACCTATAGCTGGGAAAGTCATAGCATTAGTGGGGGAAACTACTGCTAGTATTTTACTAAACTGATACGATATGTCTATCAAATTGCTTTCCAAACACTTGTGTTTCTTGCTAAAGATTACTGTTCCTTTCAGGCTTGGTCATAAAGAGAAATTTCTTCCTTTTTCTCCACAGTGTACATCGGTTAGTGCAAAGACTCAGAACTGGCCATGCTCTTGATATAACTTAGTGCAGTGGCACAATGCTCAGCCATAAATGGGAGACAATAATCAGACATCAATATCCTCTCCACCTCAAGACAATTGAGCACTATTGAATATAGGGCTGGAAAAAAAAAACACATGAAAGAATTGGAAGGGGTATATATAGTATTGCAAGTATTGTTTATCTGTTTCCACCAATGTGAAACATTCCTCTAGAGAGAGGAAAGAGGGTCTTGATTCAGGATGCTAACAAAACATACAACAATCAAGAGGCTCAGAAAGGAAAAATGCTCATGTGTTCTCTCAAGAAGAAAGCATTGATGGGAAGGAGGAGACCTTCTGGAGGAGCTATCGACAGGTTGGTCAGGAGGCTCTAGGGAAGCAGCTTGCAGGAGTTGTCACTCATGCTTTGGTGGGATTTTCAGAGATGTAGTTGCGTTTGACTCATCTGTGTTTCTATGAGCCAGTGAAGGCATTCCACTGAGCTATCTTTGGGTAGAATCATTTTCATCTGTTATTGGTACTTTCTGTGGGGTAATGTTTATTCACATCTCCCAAGGGAAAGGCATACAACACACAGCTACAAAATACATTTCACAGCAACAAACAAAACAGTGTTTAACTTTATAATTAGGTACTGTAACATATACAATTTGAAACCTAAAACTAGCCATTAATTTGCTGAATTTTTTTTCTAGTGACTTAACTCTTCCTCAACTAACTCATGGTTTCACTTCAGATTGCAATTTCAATGTCTTTCAACTCTCAGAATATTGCTTTGGGTCCTAGGTAAATTTTACTCCTATTAATATGTCCCTGACAACACCTTTCACTTCTATATATGCTCTTCATTATTTAACTCACATCTAAGCCACATCTTAGACAGCAAATTCCATGAAGGTCCATGAATCTATCTTGTCCTCATAAAGCTAACATTCAAAAAAGTATGTTGAAGGATGGGATGAATAAATCACCAGCCTCTATATCCATAGCAAAAGGACCCAGGGCTAGTTCTTGCTATATGAATAATAGCCAAATATTTAAGAAAATTATTATTGGGTTAATCATACTTGGTTTTTAGGAACATTCTTTCTAGTGACTAAATCAAATTAAATTAACAAATACTGTTGAACAAAACTTTTCTTTCTACTTGCAATCTGCTCATCTATGAGACCATGGAAAACTATTTAAGTATGTGAAGGAGAGCTCCACAATGAGGACTTTAGGAAATGACATTAAATCCAAAAATATATTTAAGAGAGTGCTCAAATGAATAGTCTTTTAAATAATATAGACTATAATACTTCCTATTAAGTATTTTTTATCAAATTACTTTTGCAGGCTTTGATATCTTTATTGTGCTATCAAAAAATTTTAGTACACTTGTTATGTTAGAAGTAAGTTACATTTTATCTCAAGCCTATTTTCAGAAAGCTAAATGAGGCAAACCAGGGTTTCCAATGTAAAAGGAGACTTTTTTCAGGTCCTACACCATTTAAATGAATAAGCAGGAAATGGAAAACTAAACCATTGATGAAAAAAAAGTCATGTTGAATACTATTTACTAAACATTTTATTTGAGCCAGGAAATTTTACAAACTACAATTTGATATGCAAACCATTGTAGGTTTCTCTCAGTTTTGTTTAGAGAAAATAGAACAAGTTAATTGGGATAGTTGTGTCTAACAATGTAAATGCTATTTATAATTGACACTGGAATACATAGGTAATATTTGCTCTACTATACAATAAATAAAGTATTTTCTCTAGAGGTTGTCTGGAAATAAGAATAAAAATGAGATTAAATGTTTGAAATGTGTACTCTGTGGAAAAAATAAAGAATATGGTTACTAAAGAGCTTGTAGCTACATGTTTCAACAACTGAACAAATTTGTACTGAAGAAACAAATCAATCAAACTAGCCGTTATTTGGCATCATGCAGTCAAAAACAATTGTTGATCTGACAATCTTTCACGTTTCAACTGGTTGTCATGGAATCATCATGTTGAATTAAAAGAAAAATGATTCTCTCTGCTCCAGAGTTTTCAGCTTCTACAAAACATTAAATAAAGAGATCTGAAAACAGAGGACAGTTTTAAAGTCTCTACCCAAGGCTTAGTCATTGGATACATTTTAGAGCATGCCTTTGGTGTGCCCTGAATAAGCTGATATTGAACATACCTCATGCTGTTTGTCTTTGGGAGGTGTCCTAATTTAAACTTTGCTTTGACCTCTGGACAAATGTAGAATAGAAATAGCCATAGAACTGCCCAAAAGGTGAACAATGCTGGGTCTTCTTTTAGTTACCAAGAATATAAATTGAGAATAACGTAATGTTATCATGGAAACTGACTCAGTTATTTCTACTTCCCCTCCTTAACTCTAGTGTGTTCTATTGTAAATAAATACAAATCATGTTATCTTTAATCTTCCATCTAATTTGAATCCTACATAAGTACAGTATATGAGGTGTCTATAATTCTCAGTAACCACACTTATATGTTGTCTAGATTAACTTGATAGAAGATGGCATGTCCTTTCCTGATGCCTGTGCATGCTGAAGCATGCATATTAACTCATAACTTTAGTCTGCCTACTATGAGCACAGTTGGAGCTGTGTTTCAGCCGTGATTCAGTCCTCTGGCAAGGCCTCCAGAGAGTTCCTTCTACATTAAACAC